>NC_045714.1:34547970-35813249 GCF_009834535.1 Camelus ferus
CCCGGGTCCGGCAACCCCACCGCCCCCTACGGCGCCCCGGCCCCGAGGGGGTTAACGCGCCGCCCCCGCTGCGCCGGCTCCTCCCCGCCCGCCGCCTCCCCGCCCGGCCGACGCCCTCCCTCGACCCGGAGGCCGGCCCCTGGGCAGACGGCGGGTCCCTGGTGGCAGGACCGACCCCGCGTCCCCGCGGATGCTCCCGGCGCGCCCCGAGCAGCGCCTGCGCCCGCTGCGCCGCCGCCGGGTCGCCGCTGGGCCGTCGGGCCTTCGCGGGAGCCCCGTGCGCCGGCCTGGACCAGGCTGCCCAGATGCGGGCGCCACTCTGCCTGTTGCTGCTTGTCGCCCATGCCGCGGACATGCTCCCTCTGAACCGAAGGAAGAAGCAAGGTACGAGGAGCAGCCGGCAGGGAGGCCGGGCATGCTCAGCGGGATAGTCGGGGCTGACCCTTGGAGCATCTGCCCGTTTGCCCGCGAGCCCTGAGCTATTAACTCTTCCAGATAGTTGTCAATCCCACTTTACAGATGGGGAGACTGAGGCCCCACGGCACCCGTGGAGCAAGCTTGGACCAGGGAGGCTCTGCAAGGAGGGAAGTATCTGGCAGGGCTTTCTCATTGCCTCTATTCCCTATAGTAGAAGAAAGGTGACTTTTGCAGAGGCAAAAAGCCTTAGGTGACAGACTGGAGGGCACGGAGACTCAGGGACACAGTTTGCCTTCCAGAAACCATCCCAAGCATCCTTGCTGAGCCAGGAGGTGACAGAGAGAGCCCTGGGTTGGAAGTCTAAATGCCCCAGTCCCAGCCCCATTATAGACCCTGACACACCGAGTCACCTTCAAGAAGGCAGTAATTTTCGGTGAGTTCCCCTCTGGTGAGACCATGAGCTGCATGAGCTCAGAAAAACCTGAGACCTGAGTTTGAGTCCGTTTATTCTGGGATGACCTGGAAGATACCTAACCGCTCCATTGGCCTCAGTTTTCCCGTCTTGACCTCCTAGAACAATTAGGAGGATGAACCAAGGTTCAGACGATAAATGTACCCGGAGCATAAAGTCAGGGGTCCCTTGCACTGTCACCTGGGGGCCCTGTGCCACCACCCTTCCCTGCGGGAGTCAGATGGTCCTCAGGAGGTGAGTTTGAGGCTGTCCCGCAGAGCCAGGGCCTGTGCGACTGAGGAGGGTGAGCAGGTGAGTCTGCTACCTGAGCCGGCAGCCGTTCAGCCTCTGGGCTGCAGTCTGAGAATCAACCGCTGAATGTTTTCCATGCACGGAGGGAATCCCCACCACATCCTCATGACTGAGGGCCCATTCTCAAAGCCAGGTGCCAAGGCCCAGAGAGGTTAAGTAACTTTGCTAAGTTGTCCAGCAGGTGGGTGGAAGACCCCGTGTCTTCCTTCTCTCCGGCTCTGGTGTTAGGTCTGAGCAAGGCAACCTGGGGAAGAAAACACGAGTCTGCCCTCTGGGGGCTTCTAGTCCGTTTGAGTGAAAAATCGTAGAGTCAATACCTCCTGAGGTGAAACAGGAAACAGAGGGGCTATGGGAGAACTGGAGATGGGATTGGGTGGGACAAGGAGGGGGCTCCAAACCCAGGTGTGACTGGACCGAGGGATCCAAGCAGGGGAGGGGGGGTTGCTTCAGATGAACTGGGGAGGGGAGTTTGGGACCTCATGGGGACAGTGCTCTGTGAATGGCCCTCGTGTAGTGGTTAAGCGCATGGGCTCTGGAATCAGCCTGCCTGATTTCAAATCCCTGCTTCCCCAGTTACCAGCTGAGTGACCTTGGGGAAGTCACTTTGCCTCTCTGAGCTTCAGTTTACCCATCTAAGGATCTTTTAGAAGATCTCTAAGATCTTTCTCAGTTCTCAAAAAAGACATACATACATACAAACACACACACACACATACATACATACATACAAGCTGACTCTCCAGCAACTCCTCTTTAAAATAGGAATAGGAGTAATGATCTACAGTATCCAACTCACAGGGCAGGTGTGGATAAGACTGACTGAATTAGTGTGTATTTTAAGTGAGAAGCCAAGTACATTAGTCATTCTCCTTTCCTGCCCATTGTGTCCTTGGCTACTCAGAACTGCCCAGTGGAGCTGGGAGGGTTGCTTATTTTCTGGATGAGGAAACTGAGATTCAGAGAGGGAAACTGATTTGTCCAAGGTTGCACAGTGGGTTCATAGCAAAGCAGGCTCAAGACCAAGTCCATCCGTATTGGTCTTCCCTTCTCATAGCCTCCGTTTCCCTATCTGAAAAGCTGATTTAGAAGATCTTTAAGATGCTTCTCAGTTCTAGAAGACACATACACACAAAGAATAAAGAAAAAGAAAACTTCCGACCCCTCACACATCTCCAGTTGCTGGGGGAGGTGGTGGGGCATGGCTTCGCCTGACACTGCTGCCATTTGGTGAAGGGGCTATTGGCGGCTCGCCCCACGGTAGTTGATGTCTTGTATCTGGGATATATGCACGTCTAGCGCAGCATCTTCAGAGAGAGACTTGTGGCTCCATTTATGGGTCAGGTGCAATGGAGACAGCCTTGGATTTCAGCCCCACCCCCAACCCCTTTGGGCAAGTGGATTCCCCTCGCCTCCTGCCCACACCCTTGGTTTCCCTGTTGGCACTGGGGTGGAGACAGGAGGTAGCAAAAGCCTTCCCGTAGCATATTCTGCAAGGTGGTCATAGGAGTCCTGACCAAGTAGGTTTGGGAGATGCTGGCTTTAGCAGATTTCTTAACTGCGGGACTTATCAGAGCATTCATAGTGAAGAGGCTGGGGATAGAGTAGGACCTTCCCAAACCATTTACAGATTAGAGACCATTTTTCGTCAAACAGCTGCTTGGAAAATTTCACTCGAGATCTCTGAGAGTTTTACCACCTTTGACATTCTGGTCTAACTTTGGCAAGAGAATGTGCCCTAAAGGCACCAGGGTATTGGCAGTGTCTCTTTTTTTCTTTTTTCTTTCTTTTCTTTCCTTTCCTTTTCTTTTCTTTTCCCTTCCTTCCCCTCTTCCTCTCTTCCTTCCTCTTTTCCTTCCTTCCATCTTTCTCTCCTTCCATCCTTCCTTCCTCCCTCCCTCTCTCTCCCTCTCTCTGTTTCTCTTTTTCTCTCCCTTGTTCATTCAACAAGTGCTACAGGGCAGACACTGCTCCAGGCTCTGTTTTGGGAACTCTGGGGTGCTAAGGTGAACGGACCTGGGGCCCGCCCTGGAGGAGCTGCCAGTGTGGAGGGACGCCTTGGCCCTCTCCACCGCCCCCGACCCCCATGCCCCAGTCCTCGGCCTCAGCCTTCAGGCTGCTCTGCAAGGTCAGGAGGAACTCTTGCTGGGCCCAGCAGCCACTCCAGCAGCCACCCTGACTGAGCTGTCACCCTCAGGGCCTGGCTCCCGCAGACCTGTGCTTCCTCAAGCTCAAGCGTCACTGTTTTTTGATTAAACCTAATTTTTCTGTTTCTAAGACAAGAAAGACTGGAAGAAAAGGCTTGAGAAAGGTTCTTGGATCTCAAGTGTCTCTTACAAAACATGTTGATTAATTAAGTGTAAATGAATCAGAACCAGATGGAAACGTTTCTCTTGAAACAAGCTGGGGTATCCAGGCAATGGGATAGTTGGGCAGGATGAGGGGGCCCTGACCTGTACCCCTGCCTCAATACAGAGCTTCGTTTAGGCAGTGAGGAGAGGACAGGCTGGGACTGACTTTTCCCAGTGTCCACGGCCTGCTGGGGAGGGGGCTTAGTGGAGACCATTGTCCCCCTCTCACATGGTGCCTTTAGATCCTTCTAGACCTGAGGCAGCAAAGGGCAGAGGGAGGAGCACAGGAATTCAGGGCCCTCTCCTGCCCTACATGTGTGATTTGGGGCAGACCATGTACCTTCTCCAATTCATGGTTCCACATCTCTGAAATGGGGAACAGTGGAACCTACCACTTTGGCGTTTGAGAAGATACACCACAGTCCCAGAGGGAAGGGGTCTGAAGGCAAACAGTAGGTGCTTCATAAGGATTCAACCACTTCCCCTCCCATGTCACAGCAGAGCGGGATGCTCCCTGTGCTGGGGGAGGGGGAGTCTCATGTGGGTTGTATCTCACCTCTACCCTTCTCCCCTCTCTGGGCCTCTTTTTCTTTATCTATAAAAGGATGGTGGCAGTGCCCACTCCAGAGGCCTGTTAGGTGGAGTGAATAGAAGAATTCTCCGTAAACTACAAAGCCCTTTGTGGATGGTCAGGCAGACAGCACTGTCCCTTGTGCACAGGCAGAGGAGCTGAGATGCAGCAAGCAGGTGCCAGAGGCAGGGGCAGCAAAGGGGAGGACCCAGGTTTGTTGTCTCCAGGTCAGGGCTACGGCTGGGCACAGAACAAAGGTGGCCCACCTCCTTCTCCCATAGCTGGAGACCTCCCCACCCCTGCCCCGCCATCAGAGGAGATCCTTGAGGCCACTCATTTGGGGCCAGCCATGTGCTGGGAGCTCTGCATCTGGGTTATGAACTCTGACGTTGGCACTGCCTGTGTTACTACCATTTCCCAGACAAGGGGGCTGAGGCTTAGAAAGGCGCAGGGACCTGCTCAGGAGCTCCCAGCAGCTGAGCTGGGATATGGACCCAGAGTTTTGGAGGCTCCTAAGTCCTAGTCCTCTGATGCCTCCTCCTTGGAACCCTTGGCAAGTTGCTAGCAGGATTCTTTTCTATTTCTGTGGCAGGAGGGGAGAGGCTGGGGGCTCTGGCAGGAGGGGAGGCTCTGACCGGGTGGGAAGGGCCACGTGGCTGAGGGAGTGGAAGTCCTATTGCAGACAGGGCCAGCGTCCAGTTATAGAGGGCACTGGATGCAACTTGCCTGTCACCATCATCACAAGAAATATTGGTTGAGCCCCTTCTCTGGGCCAAGCCCTGGACTAGGCATTGACAAAGACTGCAGAGATGTGCTGTCAGGTGGTCCAGAATTCCCTTGAGATGCCAGGAATGGACTCATCAGAAAAAATGACATGGGTGGGACCCCGCCGCTCCTCTGCACAGTCTAGAGAGGCTGGTCGGTGGTGGGCAGAGGAATCTGAGACTCAAAGGTGGGACGTTGCTTGGCCCAGGTGTCCCAAAGACAAGGGGACCTTATTCATTCTTTCCGTCTATCAGTCCACTGTCTCTTCATCCATATTTCCACCCTTCCATCTAGTGAAAAAGACCAAAGCTCACATTGATTCAGAGTTTTTCAAATTGGGGTTTGCGAGCTGATGAGGGGAATAAACTAAGCAAGTGCAGCCAGCATTTCAAATGCTGAAATGGAGTAGAATGGAACAAAACAGAACAGTTTAGAGCAGAGTGAAATAGAGTGGGGTTGGCAAACTTCTTTGGTAAAGGACCAGATAGTTGATGTTTTAGGCCCTAAAACGTGGGCACATATGATCTGTCACACACTCTTCCTTGTTGTGGTGGTTGTTGTTTTACAAATCTTTAAAGATGTTAAACCATTCTTAGCTCACAGGCTGTACAAAAAGAGGTCGCAGCCCAAGTTTAGCCCATGGGCCATAGTTTACCAGCCTCCTTTTTAGAAAATATCAGAGTGCATTGCAAGTGTTAAGATTAATTATCATTTTTGAGAAATGGGTATCGGCTTCTATAGGAATATATGAGGGGGGCGCGTGTGCACACATGGTTGTGGGGATCTGTATGTGAATGAGTGTGTGTGTACTCTGTGTACTGGGAGTGTACGGATAGAAAACTGTAATTTTTATCATTGTCCAAAATGTGTGGAGGCCGCTTCATCAGCTTAGCCCGATGCAGTCCTCATGACAGCTCTAAGAGGTGGGTTCTGGGGGCTCCCGAATTGCAAATGGGGAGACGAAGGCCCAGGGGGTCACACAGCCATGAGCGTGTGAACCCACGGAGTCTGGCTCGGAGCTCCAAACATGACACCAAATTGCCTTAATAAGTAGCAACTGCCCTGGACACGTTTTGCAAACCCTTAGTTCTTATGCTTGTTTCTAATGGTCCTGAATTTGGCAGCCATGTCCTTCCCAAGGTGTGTGGACTTCAGTCCCTGGAAGTGGAATGATCTGTCGGGGCCCTAAATATCCTCCTGCGTCAGACACCCTTCAGCAGCTGGTCAGCAGCCGGTGAGCACCCGATGTTGCATGTCCCTTTCACATGGACCCTCCCCGAGCCCTGCCGGGTGGATACAGTTGCCCCTCTTCCTTTACAGAAGAGGCAAGCTGGTTCAGAGAGGGAAACTGGCCTGTCCAAGTTCACATAGCAAATGTTCCAGATTCCAGAACCACAGGAGCAAATCCTGCCTCTTATAGACCATGCCAGAAAATCCATCTAGTGCTGCCATTAACCATGCTCTCCTTTATACAGCACTTTACAGTTTGCAAAGCAGTTCAATTTTCATTTTCTCTTCTGGAGTTCTGGAAAAGGCTTATAGAATAACCGAATGTTAGGTCTGAAAAGGCCAGCTGAGACCTTTGAGACGACGCTTGTGAAAAAGGAGCCTCAAGCAAGGAAATACCTCACCCACAGCTGTGAGTGGAGGTGAGGATGCAGGAGAGACTGGGGGATGAGGGTGGCTCTGGCGAAGCAGAGGAAGGCAGCTTACTCTGGAGCCTGAAACCTGGTTTAAAGCGTCTCGGAGTCTCAGTTTCCCCTGTGTGATTGGGGAATACTCGGTCTGCTGTGCCTTACTCCCAGATGAGAGGATGCAACCAAGAGGGCTTGCACAGCTGAAAGGCTGTCTGCAGAGGTTTCATTATACCCAGAGCCCAACCCAGGGTCCAGGAGCCTCGTCAGGGCCTCTGGAGTTACGTGAATGCCACATCGGGTCTGTGGCTTGGCTGTGTGATTCTGTAAGAGGGACCTGGTGGAGACGTGGGCCGCACACAGAACTACCACGGCCTCAAGGCCAGTCCTTCCCTCCAAACCCCTGGCTGCGGATGCTGTCAGGACGCAGAACAGGCCCAGGCTCTGTGAACACCCAGGAGCACACGCCCCACATGTATATCCACACACACATATGTTCCTAAAAACAGACTTTTGTCTTTAAAAGTAATTTTCACTGGCATCAAAGGTTTAGAAAAATCTCTTTTTGATTTGGTTTTCTGATTCAGCATTTACTCTATGCCAGATGTCACCTGTATTATTTTATTTTATGTAACCATATTGGGCACTGTACATATAAACAGATTAAATTCTCCTAATAAACTAATGAGGTGGGTACTATTATTATCCCTATTTAACAGATGAGAAAACCAAGGCACAGAGAGGGGTTAAGTGACCTGCTCAAGGTCACATAGCCAAGGTTCAAATCCTGCCTGGTCCCAGAGCCCATGTTCCAGCTACTGAGCTCAGTAGCCTCACAGTCTTGTTTAATCCTCACAGCCACCAGTGAAGGGACTGTTACTATTCACATTTGTACAGAGGAGGAAACTGAATTCAGAAAGGGGAACTTTAGTTGATATAATCGCTATGGTTGTAGGTCAAAAACAGCCAAATATTAGCGATTTTGTACGTTTCAGTCCAATAGCTTGGCAAGTAAGTTTGACAAAGCCAGGATTTAAACCCAGACAATTGATTCCAAAGGTTGGGTGCAGAGCCACCCTGCTCTGCCTTCTCCCAGTTCATCCAGATGAATAAGCGCACAAGGTGATTTGAGCTTATTCTACAGAGGCCCTCCAAACTTGCCAAGGGCACACAGCCAGGACGGGGAGGGGTTGGGATGTGCCCTCAGGTCTCCATGGCCAGAGCCTCCTTTCTTAGCCCATGCAGCCATCAGCACCATCCGGAATGTACATGACCTCAACTCCACCTCTGGGGATTCCTCCAGGTCCCATGGGGCACGGTCTGGTTCCCATTGCATGAGTGAAGCTCACTCATCTTGGGCACTGCTTCCTCAGGCTGGGCCATCATCACCTGCCTGGGGATGATCTCTTGTAATGCTGCGTGATTCAGAGGGCCCCTGCTCTGTGGCTCGCAGTGGGGGAGTCCTCTGCGCCGTTGTGGGTGGGGGGTTCTGTTTCACCAGCTCTAAAGTCCCAAGCCTGTGGGACCCAGACCACATAGGGAGACCACTCCCTTTTGCCAGAAGTCTTCACTTTCCCTGCAGCCTGACAGCGGTGCCCACATCCGCAGGGGTGGAGACACGCGGAGAAGGAATGTCACAACTGCCCTTCTGGTGCCTGCTCTGGTGTTGGCAGGCGGGCATGGCTGTCTCTAGCAAGTCCCAGATGAGCAGTGGGAGGCCGGCAGACTGTCATGAAGGCCACGGCTCTGCCGCTCACCAGCTGGGTGACCTTGGGCAGATCACCTCTCCCCTCTGGGCCTCTGTTGGCTATTTTGCAAAATGGGGCGTGAAACACATCCCTAGCATGTAGTGAGTGCTCAATTAATGACGTCGAAGAGTGTCCAGTGCCAGGCAGGGGGTGTGGGCTTTGGGCTGTGACTGGCCTGGGCTTAGCTCCCAGCTCTACTACTGTCATGCTTGTTGAAAATATTTCATCCTGAATCGCAGTGTTGTCTGTCAGTACAATGGGGGTGACAATAGCATCTCCATCATAGGGTTGTCCTGAAGATCAAAATCATCCATGTAACCCACCTGGGAGACAGTGGGTGCTTAATAAATGGTGATGATGGTCATGCGTCATGGGAAGTTTGGCTCTTTCTAGTGTCCAGAAAGTTCCAGCCTGATGTCAGATCTGCCCTAGCCTCTGTTTGAAAGTCCCCGACAGCTCTAACTCTCCAAAACAAGGTTACTTTGAGAGTTCAGATTCAGAAGATAAGGAAGTCCTAAGTGCTGTGTGTATATGGTACAGTGACTCACCCTCTCTGAGCTTCTGGTCACTCCTTTAAGAAAGCAGCCCTCAGAAGACAGCAATGAGGACAGAAGGATGTGTGTGTGTGTGTGTGTGTGTGTTTGGTGCTGGCACATTATAAATGTATAAATGATGTGATGGCTATTTGTGGATGAGGCCATGGTGGGGCCTGACGTCCTGCCCTCTGCCCACAGCAGGCTGGAAAAACCCAGTCAGATGCTGCCTTTCAGACATGCTTTTCCTTCCTCCCCTTCTCTTGCCCCGCTTCTGGCAGGCATCTGAGTCAATCAGGCTTAATTCGTAGCACATTATTAGCATCAGTCGAGCCGATAATGCTCTTGTTTTGTATTATTTTGCTTTTCTTTTTTTTTTTTTATGGTTACAAATTGCCAATTTTTAATTTTCCTCTTAAAATTTATTTCACTTATTTAAACATTTTTGGTGTTTATTTTATTTAACATTTTAACTTTATTTTCAAAGTTTTAATAGAGTCTTTTTAATGTAGTTTATTTAAATTTACAAATATATTTTTATTTTACTCTTCCATTTTATTTTTCCAAGTTTTTTAAATCACTTAATATATTTCTAAGGTGCTGCTTTATTTTAAATTTCTGTTCATTTAAATTATTCTTATTCAATTGTCATTTTTTATTTTAAATCTTTTAATTTTTAGGTTTTTTGCTTTAAATTTTTTATTGTATTTTTATTTGCCCACATTTTTATTGGGTTTCCTGAATTTTTCTTAACAATTTATAGGACTTCCTTGCATAACTTACATGTTAATCCCCTGTTGATTTTTGACATGGAAGATATCTTTCTTCATTCTGGGGCCCAGCTGCTAACTTTGTATGTCTTTTGGAGAACAGAAATTGTTACTTATGATACTGTTCAAGTGGTCAAACCCTAGGAGGTTTTTTGGGAGAGGAAGTAGGTTCTTCTGCCTAATGGTCTAGGCTCTTTGATCTTACAAAAAATCTTCATAAGAAGGTCATGAGAATGGTGTAAACCCCAGATTCTCTATCCTTGTCAAGTGTTGGCAGTCCTGGTGCAGCTGCCCTCGGCACTTCCTGAGGACACTCCTGAAACTCTCAAATGCAGGTGATGCTTTGTCCGCTCTCATTCCTGGGTGTCCCCTGGCTCACTGCATTTCAGCCAGCACACAATCTGTTGAACACTTGCTGTCAGCTGGACCCTGACCTTGGGGGCCCCAGACTGACAGTGGTGGGCCCAACAGATGAGTAGGAGAGGTGTCAGCTAAAGACCCCTGCCCCCGGGGCCTGGGGAAGTTGCCCTCCGTCCTCCCTGAGGGCTGAGCATCCCCAGCCAACGGCTGGTATTCTCCCAGAGCTGCTTTGGCTGAATGGCTTCTGGTCATGGATCATCTTATTCTCTTGCATCAATAGCCCTCCCTCCAGCCCCCTCCTCCATTAAAACCTGGCACTCAGGACATTGTGGGGAATGCGGACTTTACTGAAGGTCTGGGGATGCTGCTGGGGCACCCTCCACAGTGCAGACAGTTTCAGACTTAAGACCACTGAGCTGTTCCCTTAGCCTCCTCTCTCTTGTCTGTCCCTGCAAACAGCTTGGGGCCCCTCTCTGGTGGGCCTTGGGCCCTGAGAGACATACGACTTTCTTGGCACGTCTCTGAGAGCCACAGGGGGTGAGTCAGCAGGGAGGGGCAAAGAGGCCCCCAGCAATGAGGAGCCTGGGCTCTGCTTTGCCTCTGGTTTTGACTCTTTGATGTGATTTCTTTGGTCAACCACTTCACCTCTCTGAGCCTCAGTTTTCTTATCCATGAAGAGGGGGTAAGTGTAGCCCAGCTTTACAAGGCTGTGATAGGTTTGCAATGATTTAACACAAGGACCCAGTAGCATAGGGTCCTGCAAACCACAGACACTCAGCCGGCATCAGCCTGGCTCTGCCCATCTGCAGACCTGGTCCCTCAGAGGCTCTGCCAGAGCTCACAGAGACCAGCATCTCTGGCTGTGGCTGCTCATCTTGGTTCCAGCTCTTAATTCTGGTTTTAACTGGGCAAGAAGGATTATGGTTCCCATTCAGGCAGATACAGAAACTGAGACTCACTAACAGTGGGTGTAGAATTTCCAGGTCCTACAAGCCTATGTCTCTTGGGCTGCCTGGGTTTCGGTGTGGTAGAGACAGTGCCCCAGGACCACAGAGGTTTCCAAGGAAGAGCCGCACCATGTACTGTGGTGCAATCTGTCTCCCCTTCTTCCATTCAGCTCCTCCCCATTGGCATACCATTTATTGAGCACCTACTATGTGCTAGGAGATTTGTGTGCATTACTCACAACCTTAGGAGAAGAGGAAAATAGGACCTAGATGGGTGAAGCCACTTTCCTGGGTTCCCTGAGCCCTCACAGAGTCTGAGTTGGATGCTTTTTCACGGTGCCAGGAATTGGTGAGCGAACCCAGGGCCAAGCATAAGGATAAGGTTGGCTCCCATTTGGTGAGTCCTTGGCATATGAGCCGAGCACATAGCCAAGTTCTCTGCAGGTTGTTACCTCCTTCATCCTCCAGGCAGCCCTTCGATAGCATCGTTCTTATTTTGCAGCTGAGATGCTGAGGCTCAGAGAAATGAAAGGGCCTTCCCAGGGTCAAGGTGGCAGAGATGGAATTCAACCCCCAGGGTGTGTGACCTGGGCTCCCACCTGCCCAGCACTGCTTCCCATCTCCCATTTCCTGGAGCTGGACAGTTGGCCTGGGAGCCTGACCTGGGCAGATGTCACCATAACTCCTCTTCTCACCTTCAAGAGCCACTTGGGAGCCACCTAGGCAGGACCTCGGGTTTCCCCCCAGCTGGGGGTGGGGGGTGGGTGTGCAGCAGGGGTAGGGAGCAACTGAACAGCAAGGCAGCTTAAATAAAACAGAGGGAACCTCAAACAAGGACCTTGTCCTGGTGCCTTTGAAAGTCAAGAAGTCATAGCAGGTCAAGGAGGCAAGACCTGAAATAATGATGGGGAGAAACGGGAGCTATTCAGGCATCTGTGGAGTTAGCTGTGGGGTAGACAGTTGTGGGACTGTTGGATTAGGTTCCGTTAGAACTGAGGACAGGTAGCTGAGATCTGCTAACACCAGCTACGTGCTGCACCACAGACTAGGTCACTTACCTTTTAATTCTCTTAATAACCCACGAGCAAGGCTTATCTGTTTGCTGCTCACAGCCAGCAGCCTGGTCCAGATCAGTGGGATGACCACCTGAGCTCCTAGCTCCCACTCCTGCCCCCTGACATCCATTCTGCTCAGCCCCAGAGGACGCGTTCAGGATGGCAGGCACTCCTTAGCCCGCACACCACAGTGCCTTCCCATCTTGCTTCCGGGAAAACCGAGCGCCATCCAGACTCCTTAAGAGCCACCACCTAGGTCAGGGCTGGTCGGCCTTTCTGACCAGTCACTGTGCTCTGGCCTCACTGTTCTCTTCCGTGCTAAGTTCTTTCTAGCCTCTGGGCCTTTGCACCTGCTAGTCTCTCTGCCAAGAAAGCTTTTCTTGTGTGTCTCAGAGAGTCATGTCTAGCAGCCCAGGCCCTGCTCTCCTCTCATTACTCTCTTTACTTTGATTCACTCACTGTTACTATCTCAAATGATCTCTCTCTCCTTTAGGATGCAAACTCCATGAGGGAAAGGGCCATCATGTCCACTGATGTATCCCCAGTGCCTAGGACAGTTCTTGGCACACAGTAGGCCCTTGATACGTATTTGTGGAAGGAACAAGCTTTCCAGGGAGTGGGTGATGGCCTCCATATCACGTACGAGCAAACCGAGGTTAAGTAAGTGTCCCAGGGAGTGAAGTGTGAAGCTGGGATTTGAGGGCGGATTTTGTCTGATCCCAAGCCTTGGGTTCCCACCTCTACTCTCTACGCCTCACTGCTGAGCAGGACTGATTGGGAGCCTCTGGTGGGGAAGAGGCGACCACAGGAGATGTGTCCCCTGGAACAGCAAGGCCCCAGACATCCTCAGCCCCAGAGCAGGTGCAGCAGTGGGTACAGTAGGCCTGGCCTCTCCAGTCAGGGGCCCAGGACCAGGCTGCACACAAGGCCAGGTAGGGAGGGCCAGCTGCCCGGAGAGAAAAAGCCAAAGGCACCATCCAGAGATCAGGAGTCCAGCCCTGTCTTCCTGTGACCCACTGTGTGGCTCTGAACAAGTGTCTGGCCCTCTCTGAGCCTCAGGACACCATCTGTAAAATACTACTACTACTCCCATGCTATAGAGTTCAAACTTTAACAGACACTGCCCAAATCCCTTCTTTAAAGTGAGCACTGAATTGTGTCAGTTTTTCAGTTTACCTATCTGGGAGGTCACAGGTAATATTTCATTCTCATTCTAAACATCACTTTGAAAATTATTAGTGCAATGGACTAGCTCTTCATGAGCTTACTGGCCTATGTGTCTTTCTTCTTTGAACTACTTGTAGTATTTTTGCCCATGTTCCCACATTGGATTGTTCCTGGTTTTCTTTTTCTTGATTTCTAGGAGCTCTTTGTATATGAAGGATGGTCATCCTTGGCCTACTTTGTGTGTAACAGGCTTAATGATCAGACTGAACCTGTAACAGAGGGTCATAAACATGCCATTTGCTCTTTTTCTCACTCTCTCTCTATAATTCTATCACTGAAAACCAATCCTTAATAACTTGGGGCTAATCTCAGAGCTTTCTGGTATTAAAAAGCCCAGTCCAGTGGTTAATTTGAAAAACACAGATCTAGTTCAAAGCTCTGTCCTTCCCCATCACTGACTTGCCTCTTGACCCCACTGATCTGCCCTGGTGGAGAGATATGTCATGTTCCTGCCCTGCCTCCCTGTCTTGTGTGTCATGGAGCAGAAGAGAGATGGGGACAGGGACAGCTGTCTCTCACTTCTCTGGTGCTACTGTAGCCTTACAAGTCCCAGCACTGGGAAAACCCTGGGCCCCATCACCAGTGAGCAGTAAGGAAGGGATTGGGTCTAAACATTCCTGTGCCTCCCTCCATGCCCTCCGTGTGTGGTAGGTGCCCTAACTGTGGCACAGATGTGATTTACTGGGGGAGGAGTGTGGGCCCCACCTCTTCTGATCTTCCTAGCTCCCTCACTACCCCCTGGTCCCACCCACAGGCTCTTGCTCCTTTGGGTTGGGAATCTGCAGCTTGGATTCGGCTCAACAGCCTCTGTCAGCATCCACTCATTCCAGACAGAGAATTGGCCAAGTGGTGGCAGTGCCGGCTCCAGAGGGACTGACCCCACCCCTTCTGCATCTTTCATTCATTCTCCCCTCTCCTTCAGTAAACGTGGGAGGGATCAGCAAGTGTGTGTTCAATCAGGGGATGAAATGTCCATTTCCACGTATTTCAGTTTCCCTCCAAACTATGAGTGATTCTCTTGCTGCCCCTCTGGGTTTAGGGAATTGGAGAAGTGCCCTGCCCTGCCCCAGCCCCTGCTGGACACTCCTTCTTGGATCCTCTTCAAACATTGGTTTACACCAGCTGGGGAGGCCGTAGAGGGGAAGAGGATGGAGGGTGCAAAGATAGTTGACCTCCCCCTTGCTAAGTTCTGAAGGCGATGTCTGGCTCCAATTCTATACTCATGAGGCAGCTCTCTTTATTTTTCCCTCTTTATTTTTTAAAAATTGATGTGTAATTGTTTTACAATGTTAGTTTCAGGTGTACAGCAAAGCGATTCAGTTATACATATGCATACATATTTTTCTCAGATTCTTCTCCATTACAGCTTATTACAAGAAATTGAATATATTTCCCTGTGCTATACAGTAGGTCCTTATTTATCTATTTTTTATATAATATTGTGTCTCTAGGCAGCTCTCTTTAGAAAACGGTGGCAGGGGAAGGGAAGGATTCCAACTTTGTTTCCACCCTTAGTCACAAGTTTTGGAGCAACATGGTAAATCTCATTTGTTCATTCAAGCAGTAACCATTTACCGAGCACCTGATGTACCCCGACACTGTGTGTGGCACTGGGAGGCCTGGGTGAACAAGACTAGGTGCGAAATTTATCTTCCCGATAGTCTAGTATCATTTTGTGCATCTGTTGAAAATGTTTCCGCAGGTCTGTGGTTTGTCTTTTCACTTTATCGAATAAAGAAAATAAAAGCAAAGGAGAGTTTTTGTTTCTTGTTTTCACCCATAAGTTCCTGGAGTCTAGACAAGGACCTGGTACATTGCAGGCATTCAAGAAACACCTGCTGAAAAAGTGTTAAAAAAAAAAAAAAAAGGAAAGAAATACCTGTTGGATGAATGGATGGATGAATGGATGGATGGCTAATGGGCCCTTAGAAACACTGAGTTTAACTTTCCATTTGACAGTTGGAGAAACTGAGATCCAGAGACAGGGAGGTGCTTGCTGGAGGACCCAGAGAACTGGGATGAGTCCACATCTGGGGCTGTCTTCCATCTACAAGGCTTTGAGAGGGGGAGGGATCCTGTGGGGAGAAATAGGATCCCTAAAGATGCTCACCCCATGTCTGGAGGCCCAAACTGGATTCTGAACTCTCTGTCACCCCTCAGAACCTCCAGTTCCCCGGGGTGCTCGCTGAGTGGGGCTAGGCTGTCCCTGGAACATGGATGGGGTCCGATGTGGCAGCCCAGCCCCCTTCCCTGAAGCTCGCTGGCAGTGGAGCGGCAGGTTTTCTCTGCACTGGGAGCTGATGGTATATCCAGAGCTTCTTTAGGGCTTAATTTTATGAGGTGATGAGGGTGTTTATATGGGACATATTCTGGGGGCAAGGTTCTCCCTAGTACTTAATAATAACTACCAATTACTAAGACTGCCTTGCTTCAAATCCCAGCTTGCCACTCACCAGCTGTGTCATCCTGGGCCACTTACTTACTTTCTCTGTACCTTAAATTCTTTGTCTGTAAGAGGAGATAATAACTTCATAGGGTTGTTGCAACAGAGTCTGGCCTTGTAAGAGCCCCGCACTGCTCACAGCCACCCCACTGCTGTGTACCTACCATCTGCCAAGCCCCGTTCTAAGCATGTCACACACACCAACTTACAGAACCATCATAGCAATGGATGAGGACAATTACTATGCCCATTTTACTGATGGGGAAACTAAGGCTTAGGTTGGGATTGGACCCAGGCTGTCTGCCTGCAGAGATGGCTTAAATGCTCCACAATGCTACATTGCCTCTTCTACTGCCATTAGCGCTGTGGGGCTTTGGGGCTTCAAGGTCCTTAGAGATTATCCACACCCTTAGGGGCTGCCCCTAGAAGTGGGTGAAGGGAGCCAAGAGAACTGGCTTGAGAGCCTCCCCCTCGCCCCATGCAGGCCTCGGCCAAAGCAGCTCAGCTCTCATCTGCCCAAGTTTGTCTCCCAGATCCCATCCCATCTTGGGAAAAAGGAAGCTTCCTTGGCTGGAAAAAGTTTGAAAGCCCTTTATCAAGACCAATCCCTTATTTTTCTGCTGGGGAAACTGAGGCAGGGGGTGATGAGGTACATTGCCAAGGGTCACACAGTGAGTCCAGGTCTCAGCCAAGACAGGAAGCACGGCCCTTGTTCCCAGCCCTGAGCTCTGTCCATCTTGGGGTTCAACATGGCGGGGTGAAGAGAGTCATGGGTGGAGCAAACTGCGAGACCTGATCCCTCTCGCAGTTGCAAGCATCTTAGGAATCATGGGCTCTCAGTTCTCTTAGGAAGTTCCCCCACCTTCCCTGGAATTCTGGCACTCGTCCTCCTCCAGGGATTGTGGGAGCCTCCCGATCTGGACCAGTAGGCATCGTCCTCGTACCCCCCCAGCCCCCACAAGTGGCATTGGGTCTCCAAATGGGCTAGAAGTGTCCCACCAGTTCCTAAATGCTGCAACATCCTCCCACTCAGCCAAAGCTGAAGCCTTTACCACCTCCCAGAAAGCCACGAGAGGCGTCAACAGCCATAATGAGCCCAGGAACCAGCAACTCCCCAGGGAGGGAAAGGGAATTAGCAGCTAGTGTTTCCTGCCCCCAGTATTGCCAGGTGCTTTATACACAGCTCTTGGGGTGCTTTATAGCACTCAAGGCAGGCTCAGAGAGGATCAGAGAGGCAAGACACCTGCCTGAGGCCACACAGCCAGATCGCTCCACTATGGGCAGAGCCAGAACCTGCCTGAGTCCACTCCCCCACCCACAGGTTCTCACTGAGCACTTACTGTATACCGGATACTGATGCTTCTGATGTGAACAGCCAGAAACACCTACTTCAGGGAGATTCCATTTTTGTGTGTGGCGGGAGGTGGGGGGTACGAAATGAGACCTCTTGAGACCTCAAACAAACATGTCACATATCAGCGGGGGATAAATGCCGAAGAACAAAGCTGGGTGAGACAGGGATGCGGGGATGGGTGCTACTGCAGGCAAGGTGGTCAGGGAGGTCTCCCAGGGAAGGGGACAGACATTCCAGCAGAGACCTGAGGAGGGTGAGCCCTGGTAATGCACATGGGAAGGGCATTCCAGGCAAAGGGAAGAGCAAGTGCAAAGGTCCTGAGGTGGGAGTGGTCTTGCCTTGTTTGAGGAACAGCAAGGATGAGGCCAGTGTGGCTGGAGCAGGGAGAGTAACAATGGGCAGAGAGGGGGAAGGTGCTGGGTGTTGGTGCAGACCAATTTCTGACAGACTGCATGTGGGACAGGAAGGAAAGAGAGGGGCAGGGTGACTCCAAGGATTTTAACTGTAAGTGGAGTAGCCATTGACTCAAATGGACAAGTGAGGCAGGTTTGGCGGGGATGAGGGGGCAAAGGATAAAAGTTTCCATTTGGGATGTGTATTATTATTATTATTATTATTATTATTATTATTATTATTATTATTATTATTATTATTATTATTATTATTATTGTATACTGAAGGTCTTGCTCATTAACCCCTTGGTTTCCTGTATGACACCTCAGCCAGGATTTGCTGTCTGCTCCCCACCCAAGCTCCCTTCCTGCCACCAACTCATATACCGTCATGTACTCACTTCTCTTAAAAACCTTTCCTCCTCCTCCGCAAGCTAGTCCTGCTCCTGTCCCTACATCTGCCTCTCCAGAAACCACCCCTGATGACTACAGTCTCTGAGCCCAGCCCCTGACTGCTGGAGCCTTCACTTGGCTCTGAGCTCTGCTGGGCAGACGTCATCAGCTTTCTTTGCTATGTGTGGGTTTCGTCCTCCCAACCAGACTGCAGGCTCCCTGAGAACAGTTTTTGATAACTTTTATTAAGCCATTATTCATTCATTCATTTAAGAAACAGTTAGTGGGCACCTACGATATGTAAGGCTGGGGAAATTCGAAGAGCAAGCCCAGCTGGGCCCCAGCCCTTAAGGGAGCACCTCTGGGAGCCTCCCATGCATCTGCCATGAATCAAGTAATAAAATCAAGCTCCAAAGAGCTGTGCTAAGCACTTTGCATGGATGCGTTCTCAGGTGCCTGGGAGGTGGCTGTCCCATTGTCCCCATTTTTCAAAAGAGGAGACAGGTTCAAAGGAGTGAAGGCACTTGCCTAAGATCACCCAGCCAGAAAATGGTGGCTTGTCATTGTGCAAATTTGAGATCATCTCAAGTTCCCCCCCTTTTCTGGGTCTCCAAACCAGGAGTCATCTCCAGGACCCATCCCTTGCTGGGGATGGTGCAATCTGCCCCCTGAAGCAGGAATGTGCCCAGGGGTCCTCTGAGCCAGCCTGCAGTGGCAGTGACTGTCTCCCAGATGTGGCGGTCTGAGCAGGCAGGCGGGAGCCCAGATGTTGTTTATTTCGTCTGGTCATCAGTGACATGCATCCTCCATGGCCAGCAGGGATCGGAGACAGCACTGCCCATCAGTCTCTGTGTGGGGCCCCCCTACATGGTTTTGGATCCTTCTTGAGGACAGAGCAGGGCCCAGGGCAGGGCCTGACCCTCCTTAGGTTGCCCTGCCTTGGGGCAATGGTCAATGGTTTCTTTTTCTCCTTCCGCATCCTTTTCACTCGCAGGGAGTGCTTCAGGACAGCTGTGTTAAATCCTTTAGTCCACCATGACACACGATGTTCTCATGCAAGGCACACCCCAATTATGAAGAAACTCTACCCCAAAAATGTTGACCTCAAATTAAGAGTTCTGTGCTGATTGCCAAAGCAAATCCAAGATCGCAAACACCAGTGGAGGCATGGCAGGTGGTGATTGTAAGATTACCGAGACCCTTGTAAGTATCAGGCCTGCTCAGGTTCACAAGGTTCAGTAAGGTTGGCCAGTATGATTCCTATTTTACAGATGGGAAAACTGAAGCACAGAGAGGTTAAGACACTAGTTCAAGGTCACATGGGCAAGGATAAGGGGCAGAGCTGGGATTTGAACCCAAGCAGTCTAACTCTTAACCCTACTCCACTTGTAAAGTGAGAACCTGTTAGCAATGCAAATTCTCAGGCCCTGCCCAGACATACTGAATCAGCCACTCTGGGAGAAGGCCCAGCCATGTGTTTTACCAAGCCCTCCAGGTAAATTTGATGCTTGCTCAAATTTGGGAACCCCTGCTCTACATTGCCTTCTAATGTGAGTAAGGGATTGGGTATAAGATAAACAGCAGCCTGAGCCTAAGAATCCATGGCAGCTGACCTTTGGCCTCAGTGTCAGGGATAATAATAGGGAGGGGTGGGGACTGTGGCAAACGGGAGATCACAGGCCCCACCTGTGGAACTCCAACCAGTCATTGCCCTGCGGGAATGTGTCGATGTCGCGATATCATGTACACATACACACCATATGCGGAGAGAGCTGATGGCTACTCTGTCTATTGATTCTTGTAAAAGGGTTTATATAGGACAAGCATGATGCCTCACATACCATCTAAGTTATAATAGTATTAATAATCTTAAGCCATTTAGGTTCCCAGGCTCCAGGTTCCCAGGCTCCTGCAGTAAGCACAGGATGTTACATGATCAAGGACAGATTGTTTTAAAGTTCATCACAAAACTTCATTAAGTAGGCCATCTCTTATCCAGCCGGCTGTGCTGTCTTAGGTTGTCCTCCTCTGAGGATCTTACCCGTCACTGGCTATCTAGCCGTCCATACTGGATACATTAAATAGGCCATCTCTTATCCAGCTGGCTACGTGACGTTTCTCACAGCCTGTTTATCAGTTCAGCCCATGGCTTATTCTCTAGAGCCTTCAGGCGGGGGCCTACAGAATGCAGGCCCAGCAGTGACAGGTATTTGCACCTTCTCCAGAGAAGCCCAAATTCCAGCTTCTTATGTGAAGTCTGATTTTTTTTATGTTGGTAGATTAGTTTTTTGGGTGTGTGTGTGTGTGTGTGTGTGTGTGTGTGTGTGTGTGTGTAGCTGGAGTTCTTGGCTTGGGCACTGAGGATTTTTCAGTGACAGACTCACTGCAGGCTACTGAAAATATAAGCCTTTCTGGGGAAAACTGGTCATTTTCGGGATCCCAGATGTCACCCTATGCCTTTGACCCTCTCGAGGAAAGCTCTGCGGAATGAAAGCGGGTGGGAGGCACGGTCATGCAGAGGTGATCCCTGAATCCACTCCAGATCCCTAAATGGAAAAATATAGCGATCACTGGCAAACACTGAGCCCTTGACTCCTACAGCAAGAAGGTGCTTGGGGTCATTCTCAGGATGAGGGCCACCCTGAGGTTGAGAGTCCTCATTTCAAAGAGCACAGGTCATTCTCTAATCCCAACAGAAAAACTAAACTGCCCTTCACCCAAGACCAAAGCTGCCTCCTCGTGCCTCTGCCCTGAGCCCTTCCCATGCCGAGGGTGAAAGGCCATCTCCCTGGAGATGGTGGTTGGTGTTGTCCTCCATCAATGCCTCTGGCCTCCGTCTGCTCACCTGTGAAAGGGGAGGAGGGTCCAAATGTGGGTTGACAATCCCACCGTGGGTTGTGACAGTGAGGAGACAGGAAAGGAATTTACATTTATGGAGAAGCACCTACTACGTGCCAGGCACTTGCTGCTTTGTTTGAACACCCCTCATAACAATGCCCGTGGGAGCAGGAGTTGCTGCCACAGTTTTTCAGATGGGAAAACTCAGACCCACAGAGATGAAGGGACTTGTCTAAGGTCACTCTCTATGGGTGATCGAGCCAGGATTTGAGCCTGGATACCTGCACCATAACACACATCCTTAGATATGAGGGCAGAAAACAGTATAATGACAGGAGCATCCATTTATCTGCTGCCAGACTCTAAGCTAAGAGTTCTCCATGTACTGTCTCCTTTCATCATAACAACACTGCAACGTAAGTGTTTTCACCCCCTTTTACAGCTAGAATAACTGAGGTCCAGAGAGTTAAAGTACTTTGCATGTGATCACTCAGCTGCTGCCCAAAGTTCATAACCATTGAGCCCTTAGCACTGGACCTCACACAGAGTAACTCAGTAACTATTTGTTGAATGAATGGAGGGATGGATGAATGGATCGCTCAACCCTGGGCTAATGCACATGCTGAGAGTTGTTATAAGCCTGCATCCCTTTGTAAACTGCCAAGCCTGATGTGATAAATTCCATAGTCATTCTCCATAAAATGGACATCCAAGTCTCAACTTATCCCTTGGGTGCTTGGGGAAAGACAAAGTGACTCAGATGTCATTCCAAGCCCCTCCAGCTGCTGGAGCAACACATGGCCATACTTTTTTGGCTAACTGGCATTTTGACTCGGGGAGGATGGCCTTGATTATGGGAGATAGTTGTTAAGGGAAGTCACATGGGGTGTCATGCCCTCTGATGCCCGAAGAAAACTTGGGGAAGTTGAGATCAGAGCTCAAATACTTTCAGTTAGAAACGTGCATCAGAGTTGAGAGAAGGCGGCAACGAAGGCCAGCGTCAGGCTGAGGTGTGGAAGGAGTCGGGGTTTTCAAAGTGTGCTCTCTAGAACCCCAGGGCCCCATGGCGTGGCGCGGTGGTCAGGCTAGGTGGGCCATGCTTACTCCCCTCGGTCTTGCTGAAGCAGGGCTGCTCCATCCCAATCTGTTGGGCTTCACCTATCTGGTGAGCTCCATCATTTTGATTGTCAGCTTACAGGAGAGTGCGCTCAAGTGGACAAGTGACTTTCTTTGGAGCTATGGGGAGAGCCAAGCCTCTGGGGACTGAAACCTGGGCTTGGACGATGGTCAGAAACTCTTATCTGACCACCTGAGGCCAGTGAGGTTGCTTTTTTCTCTCTCTGCATCTGATTTGTTTCTTTTTTTCTCTCTGCTTCTGTATTAGCCAGGAGGCTTGGTTGCAAGTGACAAAAATCTACTCAAAGTGGCTTGAGAACAGAAGAGACTTTATGGACTCTCCAGGGTGTGGCCTCCATTGCCCACCAGCTCTGGTCTACATCTTCCCAAATCCAAAAGGGGTGTACACACACACACACGCACGCGCAATCCTAAGACTAGGTCTTGTTGAAACACGTGCCTGTGTCTGACCCGATCCCTGTAGTCAAGGGCATCTGATGCTCTGATTGCCCAAGTCCAGGTTAAATGCATCTGGATGGAGATGGCTCCACATGAACCTCAAAGTCAGAGACTGGGCCTCTGTTATCAAAGAGAGCAGCCGCAGACGCTAGTGCCCACCAAAGCTTCTCACATATGTGTACCAGAACAGGCTGCTCTGCCCTCCTGCAAATGGAGGTCAAGAAGTCAGCCGAGACCATTGTCTGTCAGCCCACAGTCAAAATTCTCAGGACAGATGGTCTAACTGGCCCAGCCTGGATGAGCTGTCAGTCCCTGGTTCAGTCTGCCCACCATTGGCTAGGGGACAGAGTCATGCAGCACAGCATGGATGCAGGGTCTGGTTCTCAGGGAAAGAAGATTGTGAGCAGAGAAGACACTACCAAAACTGCATTTATTTTGGGCTTGTTTAAATGCACATTCCTGGGCCCAGACACTTTATAAGCCTCCCTGGGGATTCTAATGCACAATCAAGTTTAAGAATAATCAAGTTTGGATCTTTCTAAAGCAGCATCGAAAATGCCACTTGTCATCACTTATTATTCATAAAATTAGCATTCAAGTCTCTACATCTAGGAGCTTGGGGTGGTGGAGCATTGCTCTTTCTAATTGAGTTACAGAGATGTGATGGAAAGCCTGAGTGAGGCCATCAGAATCAGGAAAAGTCAGAGGTGTCATTACAACATATAGGCACTAGAGGGCCCCCTACCAACTGCCGGGACCAAAAATGCAGCAGGAGGCAGAGCCTGCTGCTCTCTTCAAAGACCTGGTGATGAATGATGCTGGTTGAGACGCATGCCATGTGCGCACATGCGTGCGTGCGTGTGTGTGTGTGTGTGCGCTCACGCACACACACACACACACAGATGAGGCTTCTTGCTGTTTGGCTGCCTGACCTTGGGGAAGCCTCCACCTCTTCTGGCCTCAGGGTCCCTAGTGAAGCTACAGGGGTTGGGATTGAGTGATCCCTAAGCTCTTCCGATAGACAGTGGTTAGTAAGAGTTTTGCTTTGTCACCATCCTGTGTTGCTATTACAGTCATGTCTGTGGACTTAAGCCCTCCCACCAGGCTGTGAGGTCCTAGAACGGCAGGGCCACATGTGGCTCACCCCTGTGACCCCAAGCTCCACCAGACACAGAGGAGGCCCTGAGCAAATGCACCAAGAGGGCAGCGTGGGACCGACTGTCATGGGTCCCTGCCCCCACTGATTCTGCTGAACACTGGGTGTGACATTTCACCTCTTTGAGTCTCTGTTTCCTCAGCTGCAAAATGGGCAACAACACGCATGCCCATGTCAGGCTGTGAATCTCAGTCCACAAACTCAGTTTTTAAGAAACACCATTTTGTATTTCTGTAATTGAACATAATTTCTAATTTGAACTCCTATCCTGCCAGGTGGCAGAGATCATATCAAATTAATCGAGGGTCTCTTTGCCCTTTGCTAGTTGGGTCCCTTCTCAGGGCCAGAGGGCTTATATAGTGCCAAGGCACTGAGGAGGGACCCACCTGCGAGGCTGAAGACCGGACATCAACAGTCATTACCATGTAGTCCTTGTATCTGTCAGAAAGCTCCAGAAGCCTAAACTAGAGGGACGACATTTTCCTCCCTCTCATGTAAAGGAATCTGCAGTAGAGAGCCAAGCCAGTGTCTCTCTGTCAGATCTCTCTGCCCATGCATCTTCGGAGGGCCCAGCCATCAAGTCTGCAATCCCCCAGGTGTTAGGGAGAAGGGGAGGAGAAAAGTGCGGCCCTTCCCCTGAAGTGTAGTTCCTGGGTGTGGCAAGGACACGCCTACTTAAAGCCCATTGGTCAGAAATTAGACACGTGGCCACATACAGCTGCAAAGGAGCCTGGGAAATGTAGTCTCTATTCTCCACGACGGGAATTCTGCTAAAAATCAGGCTCCTATTACTGAAGAGGAGGGGGAGATTGGACATAGGGGACTACTAGCATAGTGATCAGGGGCACAGGGCTCCACCGCTCTCAGAATTTCTGTCAGAATGCAAGACCTCAGCTGGAGGATGGGCCTGGGCTCGGGGACAGGAGCTGGGAAGAGTAGGAGTAGGAAGAACCGGGTCCTCTCTCCTTGCTCCTGCCCTGCAGGACAGGATTGAGGCTAAACTCTCTTCGTTAAATATTTTTTTATCGTGAAGTATTTCAGGCTTACAGTCAAGAATTTAAAAAAAAAATCTAATGAATATTTGTATACTTGCCAGCCAAGACTTCTATCAAGTCTTACTGTTTTTGTATTTGCTTCAGATTTTAAGAAATGAAATGTTACAGGTATAAGTGAAGCCCTCAGTCTTCTTCTCCAGCTCTTTCCCACTTCTCGCCTCAGAGGTGCCACCATCCTGAATTCAGTGTTTATCAGTCCCTTGTATGTCTTTTACTCTTAATACAAATGTATGTACCATAAACGTTAACGGAGTATTGTTTTGCAAGTTTTTTGAACTTAATATAAATGGTTTCTTACTATGTGATTCGTTGCGCAACTTGAGTTTTTGCTCTCACCATTGTCTTTGAGATATAGCCATGGTGACAACTGTGACTCTACCCCAGTCATTTATCACGGCTGGGTCATAGATATACCATATGGCTGTGGTATATATGACTATCTATTCTGTTGATAGATGGTTAAGCTTTTTCTATTGTTTGCCTATCAAATGCTGCTGCAATAACCATCTTTGCATATGGCTCTTGTGCACATACACAAGAGTTTCTCTAAGCCAGTGGTTCCCAAAGTGTGATCCCTGGACCAACACCATCAGCATCACGCCCCTGACCTTTAAGCTTTCTAGAGGTTGCACACATTGCTTTACCTTATATCCTACTGGCCAGATTTTGGTCACATGACCATATCTAGTTGCCTGGGAAATGTAGTCATTTGTTTGGGTGACTTGATCATCATCCCAATGAGACAGTCTAAGCTGTTCACATATGTGGTTTGACTCTCTCTCTCTCCCTTTCCCCACCCTCCATCCTGCTCTGGCTGGCAGTGGGCACTGGTCTAGGGGGCAACTGCACAGGCTGTGTCATCTGCTCAGAGGAGAACGGCTGCTCCACCTGCCAGCAGAAGCTCTTCCTGTTCATCCGCCGGGAAGGCATCCGCCAGTATGGCAAGTGTGTGCATGACTGTCCCCCAGGCTACTATGGCGTCCGCGGCCAGGAGGTCAACAGGTGCAAAAGTACGTGGCCCCTCCCTTGTCCTGTGCTGGCACTGCGTTCCTGAGCACCTCCAGGCCCACATCCCACCTCTCACCGAGGGGAAGCAGTATATGCCTGAGCCTAGACTCTGAGATACTTGCTTGGATTCAGCCTGGCTCTGAAGTCCTAAGCAAGTCAGTGTCCCCTCTGGGCTCAGCACTAATAAAACAGGGAAACTTCACCCTAGTTTGCTGTGTGGCCTTTGACATGTTACTTACCCTCTCTGGGCCTAGCTTAGTGGGAAGAAGAGTCCTAACTCCCAGCTCTCTTTTTCACTGTGACCTGGAACAAATAATGACTATCTCTGAGCTTTGTTGAAAATGGAGTAGGGAGTCCTAACTCCCAGCCCAGATTTACTGTGTGACTTCAGGCAAGTTACTTGCCCTCTCCGAGCCTCAGCTCAAATGAGAAAGGGAGTTCTTGAACGCAGCCCTGTTTGACCCTCGACAAGTCTGGGCTTCAGTGTGTCCTTTGCTACAGAGCTTGGGGCTGCTCAGAGGCCCTCCCCCCTCAGGCAGTCCCAGATGATCCCCTCCCTGGGCAGCCACCCTCACCAGGGGGGGCCCTGGCTGTATTACAGAATGTGGGGCCACCTGTGAGAGCTGCTTCAGCCAAGACTTCTGCATCCAGTGCAAGAGGCAGTTTTACCTGTACAAAGGGAAGTGTCTGCCCACCTGTCCGCCGGGTACCGTGGCCCAGCAGAGCACACGCGAGTGCCAGGGTGAGTGGGGGCCTGCTTGCCCTGCCCCCATCTCCTCCCTCTCTGGAGCAGGGGCTGGTGAAAGGTGTCAGGAGACCCGGAAGAAATCATAGTAAAATGTCACATGGTGATGGGAAGCCCAACACCATGTCAGGTACACAGAGGAACCTTCAATACACTAGACCCGTCAGAAGTACCATTATTATGATTACTATTACTACCAACACTGACATCATTATTATTGCAAAGGGAGGCAGCAGAGCACAGAAGGGCACTGATTTTAGAATAAGACCTGGGTTCAACTGCTAGCTCTACAATTCACCCATTTGTGACCTTGAGCAAGTCACTTAAGCTCTTTGTCCCTCAGTTTCTCCAAATGTTAAAAAAAAAATTACACTAGAACAGAGAACCTACTTCATGGGGAGGGTTGTTATGAGGGTTAAATTAATTAATACAATTTATAGTACTTAATACAATAACTAGCACACAGTAAGTGTTCCGTACATGTCATTATTATCACACGTCATATTAGCTGTCATTATTATTACTGCTCTGTTTTTCGCCACTCCTTTTCAGACTCCTATGTGAGCTCCTCTTCTGTGATCTGTCCTTACATGAGGCTGTCCCACAGTGTTCTCACCTGAATCACATATCTCTGCCCACACATTCTCTCTGGGCTCATGTTCACGGTCATTTTAAAATCTGATAGCTCCTGACTAGATGTCCTCAGCTGCATTCATCCATGAGCAGCAGACTCACATCCTCACCTGCCCTGTGGATGCCTCCTTCCCTCCCTCCTCATCCCCGCCCTGGTGCTTCCTCTGGGCTTCCTCCATCAGTAGTCAGCTCCACAACCCACAGGCTAGCCATGCTGGAGACATGGGCATCCCTGTTGACTTTTCTCTCTCATCCTACATCCAATCCAATCTACTCATTCATTCACTCAAGAAGTATTTACTAGAACGTCTAAGCACCAGGAAACTTCCAAGTTGCTGGGGACACATTAGTGAACAAAAGAGATAAAGACTCTGCTCTTGTAGATGTGACATTTTAGTGGGGAGACAGGAGAGACACACAAGAATAAAGATGTTAGATGGCAAAAGGAACTTTGAGGGAGAATGAAGCAGAATAAAGCTCCCAAACCTACCCCAACCCTTCCTCTCCCTTCTCCCTGACCCACCCCCAAACTTCCCTTTCTCCTAACCTCCCGTGCCTTCTGGGATCTTAGCCACAGCCTCTTGCCTATCTACCTGCTTCCGGTCTTACTGCCTCCAGCCCATGAAGACGCTCATCCCAGAAGCCAGAGTGATTATTTCAACATGACAATCTGATGAGGTTTCTCTTCTGTTCAAGGCCCTTCAGTGGCTCCCATGGTCCTCAGGTAGAGCCTTCCCTGGCTGTGGGCAGTCTGGTCCCCATCTGCCAGCCTCCTCCACACTCCTATCTTTTTTTTTTTCCTCCCCCATGTAAGTTCATGTTCCAACTTTCCCAGCAGAGAGCAGAGCTGTCCTGGGATTTTGCTGGAATTATTCCTTCCACTTGGAGCCCTTCTCCCTCCTGGCCCTCCCTGAGCATGGCTAACCCACCCACCCGCAGTCCCCCGTCAGCCTTGTCCCTGCCACACCTGGGCACCCAGCACAGCCTGTGGCAGCGCTGGGTGCTGAGCCTTTGCTTCCCAAATCAGTGCATCTAGAAGAAGCACCACTGTTCTCAAGTCTGCAGACTCGGTTTCTGGGCCTAATGAGATCGTATACACTTGTTCTGTTGTGTGAGCTCCTTCTCTGTTCCCTGGGCAATCCCCTTACCTGCTCTAAGCCTCAGTGTCCTAATCTGCAAAATGGGGGTAGTAAGAGCTGCCCTATTCTCTGCCTACCTTTCAGGAACTCTTAAAAGAATCAAAGGTGAGAGAATACTATATATATTAAATATTTTTAAAAATTATTCCCTGCTGAGACCTTTTACATCCATGACTTCATTCTTCCTCACAACAGCATGACATAGCTTCCACCTCCTACCGCTGATCAAAGGCACACGATCAAGTTCAGAACCCAGGTCCTGGCTCTGAGGGCCTCCCAGCTGACCTTGTAGCCTCATCTCCTGCTCCCCCCTCCCAAACCCTCACTCTGCCCCCACTCTAGCTTCCCTGTCCCTCGAACAGGATAGCTGTCCCTCGAATAGGATAGCTGGGCCCCCGGGGCTGTGCATCCCTGCCTGAAATGCACTTCCTTCCTGTCTTCACCTGATGAATTCCTCTCTCCCTTTCACTCCTACATTGTCTCCTCCGGGAAGCCTTCCCTGCCTGTGCTTGTTTTAGTACAGCTCTCATCCGAAGCTCTCATAAGTAACTATTTAAACATCTCCCCTCTGCTCCTTGTAATAGCCAGTGAGGTATCTTCAGGGACCTGAACCCCTCAGACCCTGCCCCTGATCTGAAGGACCCTCACTGCCAGCTGACCCAATCTGTCTGTCTCTCTCCACCCCACAGAGGAGTGTGAGCTGGGCCCCTGGGGCAGCTGGAGCCCCTGTACACACAATGGGAAGACCTGCGGCTCGGCCTGGGGCCTGGAGACCCGTGTCCGAGAGGCCAGCCGGGCCGGGCAGGAGGAGGCAGCCACCTGCCAGGTGCTGTCCGAGTCAAGGAAATGTCCCATCCGGAGGCCCTGCCCAGGAGGTGAGCACCAGGCTGGGCACCCGGGGCAGCCGTGGGCAGAGCCCAGAGTGACTCTGCGTGGTCAAAACACGCTGTCCTCACAAATAGTCCCCGTGAGTCTGCTTGAAAGCCCCACGAGCTACACCTTCTTGTGGACTGAGCGTTGCCCTTCCCGATGTCCCCCTTGCCAGGGCCAGTCCCAGACCCTTGGGAAAATCAAGCTTGTCCTTCCCACCAGGAGTACTCGACCCTTTCAGACTGACCTCCTTTAATAAAGGACTTGGGACGCCCTCTTTACACTCTGAAATGAAAGTCACAGATGTGACCCACTTGCACTGGTCATATTTTTTAAAAATTAGTATAATGCCTAACTGTAATATAAAAGAGAAACAAAAGAAATTTTATCACCGCAGCGCTTGGGTCCAGCCCACCAGAGAGTACTGAGTGAGGCAGGAACCCAGTGAAGGTGGCAGCCATCCCCGGCCAGGGCCTCACACCCGGCTGCCATCAGACACATGATTTCCTAAATGGTGACCAACTCTTGGTAAAATCCAACAAAACTGTCTGTGACCTCTTGACTGACACCACGCTGGCAGCTCTAGAATGTTCAGTGAGTGTTCACAAACACTTGGCACTCACACATAAGATGGCGTTTGGCTCTGAGGCAGCAGACTTCTCAGCTATGTGAGGCTGGGGCAGCCTGAGAGACCTGGGAGGGATGGGGCCTTCTTCCTGGGGCACTGTCCCATGTGGCACCCCCAACCTCTGTCCACTGAATGCCCCTGGGGTCCCACTCATTGTGACAACAAAGATCCCCGAACAGAGTTCCAAGATACCCCCCGGGGCTGTTAGGAAGCCCTGCTTTAAATAGAACAGAGGCTTCAGAGTGTGGTAGCTAAGATGTAAACAGTGAGTAGTGATCATATGCAATTAGCTAATGTTAACTGTGCACCTACTATGCACGGGGAATTGTGCACCTACTACGCACAGGGAACCGTGCTAATTCTCTACATTCATTAAGTCATTTAATCGGCACGATGACACTGTGAGGTTAGTATTGTTATTATTCCAGTTTTACAGATAAGGCGATTGAGGCCCAGAGAGGTTGAGCCACTTGCCCAAGGATTACACAGCTAGGGAAGCTGGACCTGGAACTCAAAACTAGGTCTGCGTGCAAGGAAGAACCAATAGTCACGCTAGACGTGAGGGCCCGGGAGCCAGGTCACCTGGGGCACACGGCTGGGACATGATGGAGCCAGGACTTGAACCCAGGGGCACCCTGGTTTCAGAAGGACTTGTGGTGCCTGGATTGGAAGTGCAGGTAACAGAGAAGGGAGGCCTCTGGGGGTCATGGTGGGCATTTGGGGACAGAGGATGAGTTTGAGTTGGGACCAGAGAAACTAAGAGACCCCAGACTGGGGGAAGCACCCACACCACACAGACACTTGTTACTCTGGCCACACTTCTCTCAGAGATGATGGCTGATCGGCTGTGGAGGGACTGAGAGAGGAAAGCTCTTCCCCTAGATGATGATGAGGATGGGGACGGGGATAATAATAACAATAATAATAGTAATAATAACAACTGAAGCAAACATTCATAAAACGCTTACCATGTGCTGGGCAGGCACTGTGCTAAGTGCTTTGTAATTTCAACTCCTTTAATCCTTACAGCACCCCTGCTGTGGGTTTCCTGCATCACCTGGGCCTCAGGTTAAATGCCTCCTCCTCAGGGAGCCTTCCATGAGCTTTCCCCAACCAAGAGTCACTTTCCATCACATCACATCACAGCACTACGTCTTCCTGAGATGATCACGCACATGTTGTGTTTGCTTGTTTAGAGGCTGTCTTCCTCTCTAGAGTGCGACCTCCAATGAGAGGAAGCTCTTTGCCTTGTTCACAGCTGCCTCTCTAGTGCCCAGAACAAGGCCTGGCATACAGCAGGTCTCCAGTCAACACCTGCTGGATGAGAGGGTGGGAGTGTGGATGGAGGGTGGGTGGGAAGTTAGGTGGGTGGGTAGAGGGCCAATATCGGGCAGGCATAGGGAAGAGTGGGAACCCAAAGCCTCTCACCCCACTTCCCACCTTCATAGCTGGCAAGGACCCCCCAGGCAGCCCCCACACCCTGTCACCCAGATGCTGTCCTCACCTTAGAGTGGGAGCCCCAGAAGTGGGCAGCCTGGTCTCAGGGGATGACCCTGAGTCTGCCCTGAGGAGGGAGGAGCCCTGAGTCCGGGGAGACAGGCACACAGTTGACACTCAATAAATAAGATCCCCTCCCCTCCCACCTCCCAGCTCTCTGAGACCTTGAGAAGTGGTTCCCTGAGCCTCAGTTTCCTCATGTTCAAGTGGGCACACAGCTCCTGTTGAGGAAAGTGTGGAGCTGAACGATGCATGAAAATGACCTGGGTGTGGAGACACATTGTCAACCAGAAATTTAGGGCTGGCCTTGCTCCCAGCCACACCTTCGTCTTCTCACCTGTTGATAATAATGATGACAACGACTGGGCAGAGCACTCCAGCCAGGCCAAGGGCACAGCCAGCGCAAACATACAGAGGCAGCGTGGACCTCTGCCATGTGGGAGGAACAGTGAGGAAGCCAGTGACGGGGGCGGGGTAGGCGGGGGTGGGGGAGAGGGGCACAGGCCACAGAGATGACAGAGTCTTTTCCTCCAAGTGAGATGGGAGTCACTTGAAAGTGATGCCCTGAACTACAGCCCAGGCCGTGTCACTGAGTAAGCAAAGCCCCTCCTGGGCTTCAGTTACCTCACCTGAGAAGTGGGACTGGATCAGGTGTTTGTGTTAGAAACTCAGTCCCGCTCCGCGTGGGTGGGGGACAATGGGGGTCAGGATCCCAAGTCAGGCCTGGGGTTTGCATCCAGTCCCCACTGGGAACTGGGTGAGGTGATGGTGTTCCATGGGGTCTGCCTCCTGCTGTCAGCAGGGTGACTTGCCTGGGGCAATGGGAGCCGCAGCTGGCAGCGGGGGCTTTAGCTGAGCGCTGCTGTCACTGTTGTGGTTTTGAGGGCAGAGCTGGACCCGGAGCTCAGTGGGGAGGCTTGTGCGGGGACCCAGGTAAATGGTGTCGAGTCTCCAGCCAAAAGCCCAGTAGACCTTGCAGTGAGTGCAATTGGGAGGGACATGGATGCCCCGGAGGGGCCACCCTCAGTCCCAGCTAGGGACCCCACGTGGACCTCCAGCCTGGCAGGGCAGGGGTCCAGCACAGGCGGCTGTCAGCAAGTCAGCGCCCTCCTCACCCCCTAAGGAACTGAGAGAAGAATCGGGTTGGGGTTAAGGGATGCTGCTGTCCCAGCTCCGGAAAGGAGCGATGGTCAGCACCCCAACATCCTTCTGAGCCCCACGTCAGGACCGAGGGGCCCCCTGGGGCCTAACTGGCCTCAGCAACAATGCCCTGCGCTCTCGTTGCAGAGAGAAACCCCAACCAGAAGAAGGGCCGGAGAGAGCGGCGCCCGCGCAAGGAGCGGAAGCAGGACGGCCAGGGGGAGCGCAGGCCCCACCGGCCGCCCGCCTAGGAGCCCAGCCCGAAGCCAGCCCGGGGCGCCAGCCGCCTTGTTTTCTTTCTCATCCCTTCACTTTCTTGCCGCTCCTGCTCCTCTTTTCTCTTTCTCTCTGTCTTCCCCACCCCTCCTCTCTTTTTTCTGTCAAGCTACCTTTCTTTTCTTTTTTTCTCCTTTGTTGCCTGTATTTCTTCCACCTCTTTCTCCCTCCTCCCTCCCCTTTCTCTTCTTTCTCACCTTCCTTTTACCTTTTTCTTTCCTCCTGTTTTCCTTCTGTTCTTCACTGTGTCCCCCCCAACCCCTCCACACACACTGATAGACACCAACTCCTGTGCACGCTCCCCACCACCGCCCGTCCCGTGGCTCTCTCTGTCTCCTCCTTAAAGAAAGCAAACATCTTTTTTTTCTAGGCCTTTTTCTGACCCCGCCCTGATCCCATCTTGACAGAGAAGGTGTTTCTAAGAGCAGGGCCCAGGCCACAGCCCAGGCAGGCTTGTCCTGCTTCTGCTCCTGGGGGGACCCCAGACCCGGAGCTGTGGGTGCCTCCTGCTCTGGCCAATCCCTGGAGACATGTCCACAGCCCTCAGCCACCAGGTCCCATAGGGACCCCCTGGAAGAGGCTCCGAGAGCCTCCTGATGCCCAGAGACTTTTCCCCAGCTGGCGTGGAGGAGCTGTCGTGGGGCCTCTGGCTGGACAGCCAGCCCCATGCCTGCCTGGACAGCCAGCCCCATGCCTGCCTGCGGCGCAGAGTCCACCCTCCCAGAAGCTGCCTGCTGCCCCCTCAGCACCCACCCTCTCACAGTTCCCCGACCCCTGCTTCCTGAGCCCATGGTACACCCATGTCCTATGGGGACCCAAGCACTGTACCAGGTGGGGCTGTCATCCCTGGGGGAATTGGGAGCTCATCCTAGAAGAGGCCATGGAATGCTGGAAGAGCTTTGAGATGATCTAAGCCACTCCATTCCCCCAGCCAGGCCCCTCCTGCCCATTGTCCCTCTGGGAAAACAGGCCTGAGAAGGGACTTGCCTAAGGTCACAGCAGGAACCCAAGTGCTGTGCTTTCTGCCTTTGGGTGGCACTGCTCAGCACACCCATATCTAAGAGGAGATTTTGGGGGCCTTTGGGGAGGTGAGAAAGGAAGTGGTCGGGTCAGGAGCAGGGGAGGAGTCCCCCCACTTACCCACAGCACTGACCCCTGAGCACGTGGACTCACCGGGACACCCGCCCGCCCACCCCCCCCCCCCAGCAGGAAGAGCAGTCTCTCCCTGCCTGTCACTCCACCATCAAGGTACCCCTGCTTCCTTTGCTCGCCTGACTCCCCAGGAAGCAATGTTCCTGATTTGCATTAGCATCCCCTGCAGCCACAGCCAGGAGCAGGAAGAGTCTGAGACCCCAGGGGTCCAGGGTGGCCCGGGGAAGGGGGTGTCACCAGGCTGGAGGACAGGCTAAAGGTGATGAAATAGCATGTCCTCACCCAAGACAGTGCCCACTCTCTGGCCTCCCTCTGCCTGGAACATGAGGATCCCGCAGCACTGCTTCCCAAGAGGATCTTGGGGGGCCTACCCTCCAAGGCCCACCTCACTCTCACCCTGCCCTCACCTCCCAGAGGACAGCTAGCGCCTCTCGCCAGGCCAGGCCAGGCCACCAGCTTCCCTTCTGCAAGTTTGTGCCTCTGATGTGCTCTATTGTTTCAAGACACCCCCCCCCTTTTTTAATAAAGAGAAAAGAAAAAAGAAACTCACAAATGCTTCTTGGGCATCAGGCGGGTGTTACAAAACCACAAGGCTGATGAGTTTGAAGTAGCCGAATCTAAACCACACGGAGTGGTTTTTGCTGGAATGCCTGGGGCCCAGAGGACTAGCATGTGGCAGGGGCTGAGCAGTGAGGGCAGGGAAGAGGTGAGAGTGAGACTTGGGACCTCAGACCCTCCAGGCCCCTTGAAAGAAGGAAGCTTGCCTGGAGGCAGAAGAGAGCAACGCTGTGATCCCCCCACTCCTGTGCCTCTTGAGATCCCAGAAGTGAACCCCAGGAACCCTCCTGTGCTCTGTATGACATGTCTGAGTGGCCAGGGACACCTAGGAGGTGTGACAATCCCACGGAGCCATCTAAACACCCTGGGGTGCTGGTGAGAGGGGTCTCAGCACTGGGAGGCACAGGTTCAAGTCCCAGCCCATCTTCAGCAGTCTGTGGGGTCAAGACCAAACCATTTCCTCTTTCTGGACCTCCATTCCCCCATTTGATGGATGAAGAGGTGGCCTGACTGAATTAAATCCATTGCCCAAAACCTGGATGGCCCAACAGCATCCTCTGGGTGCTTCTTAAAAATTCAGATTTCAGGGCCCCACCCAGACTTACTAATTGTTAACAAATTTAGGAGTAGACAATGAGAGCAAACATTCATTCCAAGATGAGATGGAAGGAGAAGTTGGCTCTCCAATGACCAGTCCCAGAGCACTGGGGTCTAAATTTCAGGGGGCTGCAGATCTGATTCTGACCTCAAGGCTCAACAGTCTGAATCTACAGAGTTTATATTCTATACAGGGTTTTCTGATAGGATTCAAATTCTAGGATGCTGAATGTTCCAAATTCCACGATTCTAAGAGACCAAGATAGGAGTGGAAAGTTCTAGTCTTGCAATCCCCTGGCCGTGTTCTTCCCCTCAGAGGGTCTGGTCCTCTGTTCTCAACTGGGGGCTTTGGTCAAGGTTGTTTTTTTGTTTTGTTTTGTTTTTGAAATTTTTTCAAATTAGGAGATAAAGTTTCTTCAGGGCCTAAACCCTGCCTATAACCTTTGGATCTCCGACATTTCTCTGTTCTCAGCTCCTAATCTCTACCAACCCAGCCTCTCCCACATTCCCCTGGGGATTTAGGCCCCTTAATGGGAAGAAGACCCTCCCAGGTAACCAGATCTTACAGATTAAGCTCAGAGAGAAGCTCAGAAACTGGCCAGGGTCACCCCGCAAAAGCAGAGCACAGGGGGAGGTTCCACTGCGATGCTGTTCCAGTGGGAGAGAATAACCGCTTAGCCCAAGTTTAGGAGCTCCTGCCTGACCCCTCCAGCACCATACTCCAGCTAGGCCCCCTAAGGCCCTCTCCCCAGGAGGACTCTCAGTTGGCCTGGGCTCGCTCTGCGCCTGCCTGACCCTGTACGACAATGCCTGTCATACCCACATTCTATCACTAGAGGGCGCCACCCAACCAGGAACAGGCTTGTATCTGAGGAATAACAGTTGTGACGGTGGCTTTGGCTGAGAGGCATTCACAGCAGCACAAAGAAGGTCATACCTCAGAGGTCTAGGGCCCAGGCCCTTTTTTGCTCAGAGGGGAAATCGACTCAAGGGGGGACCCCAGGCCAACATCCCACAACCCGTCTCCATAACGGTGGCAGTTCTGGTCCTCCTGCGAAAATGTGCGGGGCCCTCACCCCCCACTCCTGGAGCGGGCTACGTGTCTCCAGTTCCACTTAGACGAAAACCATCGTGTATGGCCCTTGTGATGCAGGAAATTTGCATTCTTATCATAACAAAATAATAGTAATTATGATAATGATGACTAACAATAAGACTGTCTTACCAGTACTGAGCACCTACTATGTGCCACACACTGCTGAGTGCTTTAGGGGCAATATCTCATTTTCTTTGCTCCTCAGTGGAGATGGTAATGACCCCCATTTTTCTGACTGCCTCCTATCTGGGCCCATTTTCACATCCTTTCTCTCCTGCCACTTTCACAGCAACCCTGCAAGCCGCTGACTTGTAGAAGAGCAAACTGAAGCTCAGGTTAAAGTCATTCAAAATTCATTGATTTCAGCTCTTCATTCATCCATTCACTAAATATGCCTGCTGTGTGCCTGGGACTATGCTGGCTGCTGGTGACAAGGGACCCAGTCTTGTGGACAAGTACAGACAAGGGTGTGATAAGGACCCCTCCCACACACAGGGTACAGGATTTAGGAGGAGGGGCAGCAAATCCGCCTACAGCCTATGGGGACCAAGGAGCTCCACTCCCAGGGCCAAAGAGCCAGGCTGGGAAGTGATGAATGAGGAGGTGCTAAGGAGATGGGTGGGGTGGGTCCCAGCTCGAGGAAACAGCAAGTGCAGAGAGGCCTGGAGAGGAAGCTGCTCATGAGGGTACCAAGCCCAGAATTTCTAAGCCTCCCAGACTGTCAGACCCTAAACATAGGAATGCAGCCCTGGGTCTGCTGGCTTCCCGTCCTGTCCTCCATGACTCCCAGCCTCACCCACAGAAGTGCTTTTCCATTCAACCTGACATCCATGAGGCGAAATAGATTATCCAGCCAGACCTGCCACTAAAGAAGCCATCTCTGGAGTGAGTCCTCCAGTCCTGGCCTTTCCAGTCCCAGCTGTAGAGTCTTCCTGGCCAAGGCCACAGTAGAGTTAAGCTGGCCCCATGCTGCCCTGCCTGGACTCCTGATCCTCAGAACTCAATAATAAAATAATAAAATAAGGTTGGGCAGGTTTTCATAGCAATAAACAAAAACAGAGGTCAGTGCACCTTTCCTAGGGTGGAGGGGCAGACAGCAAGGCCCCAAATCTCATTTCTACCTTTGACCAGCTATGTGCCCTTAGGCAAGATCCTGTACCTCCCTCTGTGCCTCGGTTTCCCCATCTGTAAAAAGGGAAAATAAGAGATCCCTCCTGTTGTTACTGTGAGGTTTAAACAAGTTAATATATGAGCAAGGATTGTATACACAGTAAGTGCTCAATAAAAGTTTTAAATTACATATATTTCCTGTATTTATTCAACAAATATTTCTTACACAGTAAGTCTGAGCCAGGAACTGGGCTAGACACTTAACATTAAAAACTTCATCCTCCCTAGAGCCCTCTGAAGTAGATTTGTTATTCCTGTTTTTACAGACAAGGAATCTGAGGCTCAGAAAATAAGTCATTGAATGGGAATTCAAAATTTTGCCCTCAACCAGGCAGGCACTTCTGGCACATGCACGCATGAAGGCACACCTGACTCAGCATTGCTCCCTCACAGAAAAAATATTCACCCACAATAGGAATTCCAAAAAGGTCTTACACACACTGAAAAAGGTGGTCAACCTGAGTCTCATTAAATGACAACAAAATCACACAGAGCTACTATTTTTCACCTATCTGATTGGCAAAGAGCCAGAATTCCAAACCACAGGGCCTTGGCTAGGCTGTGGGTGGCCCTCTGGTGCTGTCCCCTACCTTCCTCAGGGGAGGACACGGCCCAGCCTCTACAGAAGGCAAGCTGACGACATCTATCAAAGTTACAGTGCATGTGTCCCCTAACCTAGCAACCCATTTCTAGGGATTTATCCTCTAATTAGCCTGGCTCACCTGCAAAGTGACAAGTGTACAGGGTACACGGCTCTTCCCTGTATATACTGTACTCCCATAGCTCGCAGGGACCTCCACGGAGCTGAGAAATCTCAGGAAGCGGGTGGCGAACTGATGTGGAGCAATCCCGAGATGCACTGTTACGTGGGAACAGCCAGCAGCACCACGGTGTGCAAGTGCATGGGGGGTGGGGTTCAAGTGCATGGAGGATGGGGTTCAAGTGCATGGAAGGGAGACTTGCTTTCTCTTTTGTTCCTTTGGACTTTTCAGACAATATATATACATGACCAAATCAGGGATACATGACCAAATCCAAAAATTAAAAAGGAAATACATTGGAGACATTTTTCAAACAGGTCTTTAAATACCCTTGATAAAGATTCAAATGGCTTTGGACATAAATTCCAAAATAAAGCGTTTTTCAGAGAGTGTCTTGGAGACATGTCCTTGAGCTCAGGGAGGGAGGACCCATCTTTTACCTCCAAGTGTGGGCGCCCCAGCCACCTGTCAAAGAGCGAAGGGCCAGCTTTTGAAGTGAGTCCCCGCACGCCATCCCAAGACAAGCTTCTCTTTGTCCCTGCAGGTTCCGTTTCCACTCCTTGTGCAAACTTGGTGTGAAATTCTGCTGAGGCTTCGTTCAGACGCCAGGATTCAGGGGTAAATTGTGCCTGGGCTCACCGGGTTCCCTGATCCACTCCGAAGTGGGAATGATAGAACATACCAGCAAGTCACGCAGACGCGGGTGCACATCCCAGCTCCGCGCCCAACAAGCTGCATGACCTTGGGTGTGTGACTTTGCCCACTGAGCCTCCCTTTCCACAGCTGCAAATAAAGCCAAAGCAATAACACTGATTTCCAGGGTGGTGGAGAATGAAACGATATCAGGTGTGTAAAGCCCTGGCCAATACTATCTATCCTTCAGCATACACGCCCCTCCTCCAGGAAGCCTTCCTTGATCTACCTCTTCCCCAATCGGAAGTCTCCTTCCTCTTGTGACTGTATTCTCCTCCCCTCCTTCCATACCCTGGGAGGGGCCTGAGTCCTATAACTGTCTTGGCCACAAGAGGGCAGCACTGCCCAGGGAGCCAGAGGTGCAAGGCCCCACATCCAGGGCGGGTGTCTGGAGGTAACTTGGGCTCAATCTACAAAGCTGACGGTGTGTTAGCACCGCGCTGAGTACCCTGCCCACTTTAGCTCCTTAGAGGAAGGCGATGCTGTGTCCGCCCTTCCATCATGCCTATTTTATCTTCTTTTTCTTTCTTTTTTTTTTTTTACAATGTGTGTGCCAAGAAATTTGAGTTAATCATTATTCATTATGTTTCTGCAAACCCCACTCTTGCTTTATTTAATTTAGTTTCCTTCTTGATACTCCCGCCCTTCCTCTTCCCCTCCCACCCAGGCAGTCACTCTCAGGAGTCTAGTCTGTGTCCTGGGTTATGGTGATCCTGTGAACCAAGCTGGGATGTTTTGTGGGCTTGTGTGGTTTTTTATTTACAGAAATGGCCTCATGCTACAGATTTCCTATCTCTTTTTCCCCCTCATTCACCTGGTCACATGGCCCCTGCTCCCCTGCGGCTCACTCACCCTGGCATCAGACATGGGTTCTCGTTGACTGTTCCCTTCCTGACACCTCATCACAGGAGAGTGGCCCATCGCCTCCTAGGGTCCCCTCCTGGGCCAGTGGGAGAATCTCTCTGGGCTTTACACACAGGAGGAGGGTGGCTGGGTCACTCCTGCTTGCTATCCCTAGGTGCTGCACCAGTTCAAATGCCAGCAGAGCACAGAATTCCCATCTCCCACACCTTTGCTAACACTTGATCATTCCTACTTCCTAATTTTTGCCGGTCCAGTGGGTGTTGGTAGAGAGGGCGTGCCTCTTCACTGTTTAACCTGTATTTTTTTGATGACTGCTAAGGTTTACGAGCATCTATTCACACGCTTGTTTGCTACATTCTCCCCCATTTTACAGGTGATACAATTGAGGCTCAGGTCCCCATGTAGTAGAAGATGGAGCCCTACCCTTGGGCCACCTCTCTAACAAGGGCAATAATGCATCCATCACTCATTCAGTCAATGAATATTTGCTGGTTCCTTCATGATCTTGGGGGACTGTGGTGGGAGGTAATGGCTAGGTTAACCCAACAACAGGCAAGGGGAGAAGTGGCGAGGACCGAGGAGCCTGCCCAAAGTGGGGGTGGGGGTGGTCCTCACTGCTGGATGGGCCGGGACAGGTGGAAGGGCAGCAGGAGGGATCTGGGGATGGCCAACCTGCTCACTGACATTGACAAACACAGAGGAGGCAGTGGGAGGCCAGGAGCCCCTGGGAATGAAGAACAATATTCATCCCTTGTTGGAATTTATTATTGTCAAAAGTATTTCTGATAAAAAAACAAATTTCCTGCCTTTGTGTTTTGACAAACAGATATTCATGCAACCACCACCACAGTCGTGATCTAGAACAGTTCCATCACCCCCAGAAAGTTCTTTCCTGCCCCTTTTCAGTTAATCTCCTCCCCCCTCACCCCACAGCCCCGGCAACACTAACCGGCTGTTCTCTCTCCATATGGTTTGCCTTTTCCAGAAGGTCATGGACGTGGAATCATACAGTACGTTGCTTTTTGAGTCTGGCTTCTTTCACCCCACATCTTGCCTTTGAGATTCATCCGTATTTTTGCTTGTATCAATAGTGCATTCCTTTTTGTGGGCCAAGTAGTATTCTATTATTTATCCATTCACCTGCTGGAGGACAATTGTTTCCAGTTTTTAGTGATTATTCAAAAAGCTGCTATCAACATTTGTGTATGTTTTTTCACAATTTTAATTTCTCTTGGGTAGACATCTGGGAGTGGGATTGCCGGGTCATATGGTAAGTGCAGATTTAATTTTATAAGAAATTGCCAAATTGTTTTCCCAAGTTCCAGCTGCTGTAGGCGCTCACCAGCACTTGGCATCAGCAGTGTTTTCATACCGATGCTAATAGGTGCCTAGCGGTATCTCACTGTGGTTTTCGTTTGCATTTCCCTGATGGCTGATAATGTTCAGTATCTTTTCATATGCTTACTTGCCATCAATATCTTTGTTTTGGTGGAGTATCCTTTAAAATCTTTGGCCTAGTTTTTATTGCATTATTTGTTCTCTTATTATTGAGTTATGCAAACACTTTATGTATATTCTGGATATAAGTCTTCTATCAGATGTAACTTTTACAAATATTTTCTCCCAATCCATAACTTGTCTTCATTTTCGTAAAATTTCTATTAGAAGAGAAGAAGTTTTTAACTTCAATTAAGTCAAACTTATCATTTTTTTTCTTTTCTGATTCATACTTTTTGTGTCTTGTCTGAAAAATCTTTGCCTAACCCCAGGTAACAAAGATTTTTCTCCTACTTTTTGTTTGGATGTTTTATGGGTTTAGGTTTCACATTTAGATCTATGGCCCATTTCAAGTTCATTGTTGTGTTTGCTGCAAGGTAGAGGATAAAATAAAATTTGTTTACATGTGGATATAGAATGCAATTTTACTTCTAGGAAAATATCCTACTTATATCCTTCCACAAATATCTAAAATGGATATTCATTGCCATTGCAAGCTTGATTGAAAAAGTAAAACATTGGTGCCCATCACTTGAAGACTGGTTAAGTCCACATTGACACATCCATGCACTGAAAACAGTACACAGACACAGGGCTGGCACTGTACAGCTGTAGTGGTTGTGCACTGCTGGGATCCATTCTGATTTGTCAGTGTCTGTGCGGAAGAGTTGTGAGTTGTTTTGAAGCTCACCCTGGTCAGGCATCAAAAGGAATGAGGTGATCTTCCTGGAGACATGTAGAAAGACCTCTAAAGGGTGTTTTCAATAACAGAAGAACAGTACGGAGTAGTGTGTGAAGTCTGCCGTCACTGGGTAAAAAAATTCCTCTGTATTTCCTTACGTGTGCAAAAAATATCTCTGGCAGATTCAGAAGAAATTGGTGATGGGGTTGCTTTGGGGAAGGAGGGTCTCTGGGTGTCTGGAGGTTGAGGTGGGAGAGAAACATCTTTCACTATGTCCACTTCCTTTTGTACCTTTGAAATTTTGTATTCTGGATATGAATACATTCAGAAACTAAATATGAATAGAAAATAAAAACCAAACACAAAAGGCCTCCTTCTCCTGGGGTGCCTGGTCTGGAAGATTTTGCCCCAGATGCACAGCCCTCCACAGTTTGGGAAAACCTCTCATGCTTCTCCTTAGGATTCCCGGCACACAACAGCTCTGCCAGGCCAGTGTTGGAGAATGCCTGTTTCTCAGAGGGAGAAACTGAGGCTCTGAGCAGGACCAACTTTCTTGAGGTCACCTAGCCCAAACCAAGGTACCTTGTCAGGTATCTACCAGGACCAGAGGGGCTGAGAGCCAGGGAAGAGGTCCGCAGTCTTGCCCCGCAGGGACCCAGAACGAGTCACTTAAGGTACTGCTGAGAGCAGAGCCCATCTGGAAGCTATCGCCACCCCCCACCCCGGGCAGCAGACGGGGAGTGGGCGGGGCCCCAACTCTGTGCATCTGTTCCTCATCAAGGCTCGTGCCCTGGACTGGGCTCCAGCCCTGGAAATCCCATTTCCCAGCAGGGGTGGGCCACCCTCACACCAGCTACCCTCCCCACTGGGACCTGAAATAGGGTCCTGAGAGCAGCAAGAGGTGAGTATCCAGTTTGGGGCTACATGTCCCTTTACCTCTCAGAGCTTCATGTTCCCCTAGTTGTAAGGATGAAATAAACCAGTTCGTACATACTGTACTATAGGTGCCCAAGTAATACATCAGCAGCTAATGGGCCCAGCACTGTTTTAAGCACCAAGTATGTACTGACTCATCCACAACAATCATCTGAACTAGATGCTCCTGTGAGCTTGGCCTTTCTGATGACCTAGCTGAGGCTCAGAGATGTTGAATAACTCACCCAAAGTAACACAGCCAGCAAGGGGCATAGCTAGGATTCAAATCATGGGCCATCTGACTTCAGAACCCAACTCTAAACTGCTCCCTACACTACTTATGGGGACCCAAACCTCTTCCCCACTGGCCCCCAATTCCTGTGGGTGCCTGTAATGGTGTCCCCTGAGATGCAGACAAACACTGGTCTCAGCTGGTGTCGGCTGGCATCAACAGCATGGCCATGAGAGGATGTCGACCTCCAGTCACCTTGAAGGGAACAAGAAAACAAGAGAGGCAGGACGCTGGGGACTGCCAGGGTGGAGGAGAAGGGGCAACAGGCACCTACTGGCACGGGCTAGGGGAGTGAGTGTGCAAGTCTGGAGCGGCCTGCTGGGGAGATGGGATTTGATGGTAACCCCCACATAAAGAGCATGTCAGCCTTGAATCCAGCAGTCTGCTTTAGAGAAATGATGCCCACGCGGATAAAGAGTCACGAATGAAAGCTTACCCTGTGGCCCCGTCACAAGTAGAAAGAACTGGGCTGCAGCCCGGAGGTCCACCAGGGGCACTGGCCCCACTGACGGCGGCCCAGCCACACTGCGGCAACTACGCAGTGATGGCAAAGCCTGACGCAGGGCTCCTGCGCTGACGGGGCTCCGTCCAGACCGGGCGCCGCCGGGAGAGCGATGTGCGTACAGAGCGCGTGGGGGCAGGAAGGCGGCCACGAGCAGACGCAGACGGACGGGACACAATTTTAACTCTTTGCTTCACAGCCTCCTAGAACTTCTTTCACTGAATCGTTAATTGTTGTCGTAAAGGAGAGAGCAGCATGCAGCGCTGTGCCTAATCCACAGAGGGCGCTCGACCGAAATGGATGGAGGCATCCTGAGCCCCTGGGGGCTGCTGGTGCTGGGTTAGAGCTGTGAGAATACCATTGGCAGCCCGTCCCTGGACTGTGGCCCCAAGTGCCTGGGTGAGGGCTGTTTCAATGGAGGTGGCCAGATGGCTGAGTTGAGGGGACAGCAGGAGTCTGAGGGCTGAAATCTCCTGGAGGATTTACCAGTGCTTGCAGGGGGCCAGGCAGGCTCTAAGCATGAAATCTTCCATTTTCATCCCCCACTTGCAGATAGAGAAGCTGAAGCCCAGGAGGTGATGGATGAGCTGCCCACCTCACCCCTCCACTCACACCGCCCCCCCCCCCAACTCACAAATCCCCACTCACACCCCTATTCCACATGGCCTGAGCACTGAGCCAGGAGTCTAAAGCCCAGCTTGTGATCCACTCTGGCCTCTGCTCCCTCGTCCATAAGCTCCTTCCAGTGTTGGATGAGGGCAGCCAGAAGCCGGTGGCTGCTCAGCCAAGAAGGCTGGGAGTGATCAGGGTCCAGCCTCATTTTTTTGGACAGAGGCGCCTTTTGCATTTTAATCATGCAGGGCATCGAGAGACCAGCCCAAAGTGCTGCTCTCCAGTGGGGCTGGGGCAGGACTCAGGGGAGAGAAGGAGCAGGGAAGGGGAGGGCAGGGTAGAAAGATAGGGCGGGAGCCAGGGTGGGGCAGGGAAGCATGAAGACTGTGGGGAACCGGGTCCCTGGGGCCCTGACTTAGACCAGGCTTCCCGGAGCAAGGAGCTGGGCTTTGGGCTCAACTTCACTTTCTCCTGCTGCTCCCTCCAGACTCTCAAAAAACCTGAGTAGTCATTTAGGCCTCAGGGATGATTCCTGGTCCTGACTTCTCCTCGGGGTGGAAAGGATCTTGGGTCCCTGCAGAATGGAGCTGGGCAAGGACAGCGGCAAGGCTGGAGCAGGGGAGGGGACCACCTGGCAGAGAGGAGGACGAGCCCTGTTCCCTACCCCAGCTCCAGGCAGCATCTGTGAGAGCTGGCAGAGGGCTGGAGGTACCGGCAACAACCAGACTGAAAGCTGGAAGGGGCCTCAGAAAGTATCTGCATTAATCATAATAGCAACAATGACAATAGCAATAGAATGGTAAAATAAGAGTAATTAATAATGGTCATTCCTGGCCGTCACTGAGCACCAGTCACTGTACATTTAATCCTCACCATAACCCCAGGGACCTGGCCATCTTCATGGCACAGATGAGGGAACTGAGGCACAGGGAGGTAGAATGACTTGCCCAAGGACGAAGTTTCCCACTGGGGAGCCATCCTTGCCCACCCCCAGCCTACGAGGTAAAGGTGGCCACTGGGCTGGCATATCCCATCCCTGAGGGCCGCCACAGTTGGTCCAGCAGTGGGAATGGGACCCCATCAGAGCCAACGTGATGCCTTCCTGGGATTTTATGGGGACTTGAGAGGTTGTAGCAGTCAGGAATGCTTTCAGCTACAAGTAACAGGGAATTTAATGCAGCGGCTAATACAATAGAGGCTTATTTTTCTCCCTTAGGAAGAAGTCTGAAGGTAGAAACTCAGCAACTTAGCAATGTCAAGGTTAATGTCATGATGAGTTTTTTTGGCCTCTCCCTCAAGGTTGCAGAATGGTCCGTGCTGCAAGCATCATGCTTATGTCTGTTGACTTGAAGTAAATAGACTGCCAGATATTTCTCCAGAAAAGATGAGTTTGTTCAGGATCAGCAGAGAATTGCAACTTGGGGTCTACAACGATGGCGAGCCACGTGCACGTTCCCACACAGCAAGGGAAGGAGCATGCTTTGATAGAGGGAGGAAGGAAGTTGGGAGGGCTCTAGTAAAGAAAGAGTCCGTGGCTTTTTATTGGCTGAGTTCTTGCCAGGAGAGAAGAGGGGTCTTTCTTCTTCCTGTTGGGCTCTACTATCACAGTACATGAGAGCTCCCCCTACTGGTCTCCCAATTCTATTTTGTTGAGATATGCTTATTAATTTTTTACATCTTTTAAAAAGTTGTTTTTAATTTTTTTGTGGAGGGAGGCAAGTGATTAGATTTGTTTGTTTATTTAATGGAGGTACTGGGGATTGAACCCAGGACCTTGAGCATGCTAGGCACACACTCTACCATTGAGCTATGCCCTCTACCCCTTGTTTACTTTTTACATGTTCAAGGCAAGAGAAAGTGAGGAAAGGCAGCTCCCTCATGAGTGACCATTCTGAATACCTTTTCATGTGCTTATTTGCCACCTGTATTTCTTTCACTGAGAATTTTTTCAAAACTTTGGCCCATATTTTTGGGGGATTGTGTGTTGTCTTATTCTTGAGTTTTGAGGTTTCTTTATATACCCTGGATATAAATCATTCATCAGATGTATGTTTTGCAAATATTTTCTCCTAGTCTATGACTTGCCTTTTCATTTTAATTGTGTCTCAGAAGAATAAAAGCAATTAACTTTGGTGCTGTTCAATGTATCAGTCTTTCCTCTTATGATTCATGCTTTTAGCATCCATAGAAATCTTGATTGACGTTGTTTTTTTAACTTAATACATCATAAATCTTTCCAACAATCTCACTTTGCAGAGCTCTTTGGTTTTCCATCCCATGAACTTGCTACGTTTTCCTATTTCCTTTCTGGAGGAGGAGTCATCCAGGTAGAGGGCCTCTAAACCCCCAAAGCTGGACCTGCGAGACCCCACGCACATCCACCTACCCCATGTTTGGTCTCTACCCCAAGAGTCAGCCAGCTCTGTGTGAAGCAGTCATTTTGTCCACAGTGCTTCCCCATTGCCTAGAGAGAAGTCCTGGGCACAGAGTAAATAAAATAAACAAGAAAATAAATAATAAAAATGAGTGAATGAATATTGTACATGGAGGACGGAGCAATATACCTGAAAGTCTCACTAATAGACACAGTGATGACTGTAAGAGGGAGCCCTCACTGACTACTGCATTAGCCAGGGTGAGTCGGTGTGCACTAGATTCCTGAGGCCACCATAACAAAGTACAGCAAACTAGGTGGCTTTAAACAACAGAAATTGATTCTCTTACAGCTCAGGAAGCCAAAAATCAAAATGTCAGTGAGGCCATGTTCCCTCGGAGACTCTGGGTAGATCTTTCCTTGCCTCTGGTCTCTGGTGATTGCCATCAACTCTTGGAGTTCCTCAGCTACATTACTCCAATCTCTGCTTCCACCTTCACTGGGTATTCTGCCCTTATATTGAAATTGAGCAGGACCCTGCAGGGTGTTCCCAGCTACAAAAGCCCCTCTGTGTCCCCCATTTCTTGTTTGTAGGGGAAAAAAAAAAAAAGCTTTAGTCTCCTAGGCCTTCCCTGAGTTCCAAAGAACAGACTCAACTGTTACTAATTAGGGAGGTAAAGGAAAGCAGAAACAAAGGGAAAGTAGTCAAGCAAGAAAGGTAATGCTAGCTTACACAATAGTTCAGCAATAAAAGAGTCCTAGTTCCTCCTCAAGGGCTACAAGTAACAATCAGAAGACCCCACACCCAGATGGAGGATGGTGACTACATGCCGACCACAAGCACGAGACCCCAGGTTGGTTGGAACCAGAAGATTGATGATTAAGATTCCCAAACATCATCCTGTTACTTCACCATTAACCAATCAGAAGAAAGTCCATGAGCTGCAACCTCACCCTAAATGTCTTTAAAAATTCTTCCCTGAAAGCCATTGAGAGGTTCGGGTCTTTTGAGCATGATCTGCCCATTCTCCTTGCTTGGCACCCTGCAATAAACACTGTACTTTTCTTCACCACAGCCCAGTCAAGTGACTGTCTTTGCTCCCTGAAGGTGAGCAAACCTGAGTTCTGTTTGGTAACAGTATCTTCACATCATCTTCCTATAAGGACAGCAGGCACATTGGATTAAAGGCCCACCCTACTCCAGTATGACCTCATCTTAACTAGTTACATCTGCAATAACCCTTTTTTCAAATAAGGTCACATTCTGAGGTACCAGTGGGGTTAGGACTTCAACATATATTTTGAGGGATACAGTTCAGCCCCAAATAGTTAGGTTATGCTTCCATAACAAACAACAAAGCCCAGTACAACAAAGATTTTTTTTTCTTTCTAGTGTTTCTTGTCCCTAATGAGGATCATCAGGGAAGCTCATGGAAACCTCACTGGGACCAAGAATTCTGAGCATTTGATGCTGCTGCTGTCTTAACACAAGGCTTCCAGTTCTCTGCAGTAAGGGAAAGAAGCACAGAGAATCACACAATGGTTCTTAAAAGTTTCGTCATACTCGGTGGTCAAAGCAAGTCATGTGGCCATGCCCAACTTCAAGAAGGAGTGTTCTGGAAGGAGAGGAGACCTGGGACAGTAGCGGTAGGGGTGTTCACTTAAGTGAACGGTAAAGACTTAATCTCTGACGCTTGCCTTTACATTTAAATATTGATACCTCCCCCACCCCCGAAAACCTGGAAGGATGAGTAAGTTTGGATAAAGAGGCACAGCAGGTAGAACCAAGGAGAAATGAGAAAAGCCTCATGTCTGACACCACCAGGACATGAAAGAGGACCTGCTGAGTACTGAGACCTCGCTGGGTGATCCTGACATGTGCCATCTCATTCAGTCGTCACAATGACTTTGAGGGATAGATAGCCCCTATTTTACTGAGGAGGAAACCAAGACTCAGCAATTTGCCCAAGATACACAGCCAGTAACCAGCTGAGCAAAGGAAAGGCCTGACTGAGCTGTATCAGCTCTTACTAGTTAACAAACCATTCCCAAATTCAGTGGCTTAACACAGCAGACATTTACTATTTCCTGCCTTTCTGTGGGTCAACTGGACAATTCTTCTGATCTGGGCTGTGTGGTCTACGATGACTTCAGTTGGCCTAGGTGATCAAAAATGGCCTTATTCACTGTCTGGGGGTTGGTTCAACGCCAGCTGAGGTGACAGGACAACTTGACCACGTGTCTCTTGTCATCCAGCAGGCTAACTGGGGCTTGCTCACATGGTGGTCCTAGGGTCCCAGGCCCAGGGCACAGCCCCTTTCAAGCTTCAGGACCCTCACATTTGACAGGACCCAATTGGCCAAAGCAAGACACATGGCCAAAGCCAGCTTTGAGGGGTACAGACTTCACCTCTTAATGGGAGGAGCTATGAAGTCATAGTGCAAAGACGCATGCTTACAGGGGCAGGGATGCATGGTCAGTGTTGCAGTCTACCACAAAATAGAGCCCCATGTCCAATGACAGAGACTGAATTAAGAAAACTGGCTGCTTCAGTGGGGGTTTATGCCACCATTAGACATGTGCTACAGATTCTTCTACAGAAGAATCTTCTGCTATGGAAGGCGCTTCATAAGACACAGAGGGTTAAGTAGGAAAAGCAGGCTATAAAATCACATGTACCATGTCACAACCGTGGGATTGCCACAAAAGTAAAGCCTGGCAATCCCAAAGGGTGACAGGAGCGCGGAGAGATGGAAACTCTCATGCTTGCTGGTGGGAGGTAACTCGGTGAAGCCACTTGGAAGCACAAATTGTAAATCTTCTCAGGCTGGCAACATGTATACTCCACATCCCAGGAGGAGGACTCTTCCACTAATATTCTAGAGAAATTCTTGCCCAGGGGCACCAGGATTAGTGTATAAGACAGCCACAGAAGCCTCGTTAAGAACTACAGACGAATTGAATCAACCCAAATGTCCACCCGCGGAGGCTGAATAAATAAAGAATAGTGTAATTATATGTTGCAATGCTGCACAGCAGTGAAAAGAAAATGACCCAGGTCACAGGAGCTATATATGTAATTTGTACAGATCTGGAAAACATGGTGTGCACACAGGACATGGTTTACAGCTTAAGAGCATATATTTAAGTTTTAAAAATACAAAAATAGTCTACGCCACTTATGGCTATATACATATGGATCTGTGGGCAGGGAGGAGGAGAAAACTAGCCTGGGGAGGAGGAGGTAAGGGATGCCAACTTGACCTGTAATAGTATTTCATTTCATTAAAAAAAAAAAAGGGAAAATTTGCATAATGTTGACAGATGCCCGTTTGACGTGATGAGTATATGGGATTGTTTTAAATTATCCTGTACATCTTATAAATTTCTTTTTCCAAGAAAGAAATTCAACAAAAGTAAACCAAAATTAAAAATGGCTTAGAAAATGTTTCTTTGGGATTTCTTGGGGGTTTTTTGTTTTGTTTTGTTTTGTTTTTTTGCTAGAAAACCACCCGAAAATATATGCGTTTATATGTAGAGAGAAATGATTGGGGGAAAAATACTCCAAAATGTTAGCTGCCGTTTTTGCCTATTGCTGATGAGAGCACAGGCAACTCGTACTTTTTCCCTCTTGCTAATATGTATTTTCTGACTTCTCTATGAGGGACATGCTGTGCTTGTTTAATAAAAACAAACAAAATACAGAGGGGCCTGTTGGTTCTCTGGGTCACAGGCTCCCCAGGGCCTCCGGTGGGGTGCCAGGTTCCAAAATAGATCTGCCCTCCGACCTGGCAGGCTCACTCTGCACGTCCCGGAGTGAGTGCCAGGCGTGCGCTCGGAGGCAGCGGGGCTCCCCGGGCCTGAGAAAGCGCGGGCGTGGCCGGTGGCCCGGGCCTAGCAGCACAGCCAAGAGGGTGCATGTCCTCCACTCCGGTCCCCTTGACCTGTGGGGCAGCAGAGCCCGGACACTGCAGTTGTTCAGAGGGGAAACCGAGGCCAGGGTGTACACTGAGGGAGAGAAAGACAAGTGTCACTAACAGCAGGGGCTGCTGTGTCTGGGGCCCGTCTGGCTGGGGCTGGACTGGACGCTGACATGCTGGGTGACTCTGGACAAACCCCAGAGTGTTTCTGGGCCAATTTCTCCAGCAGCCCTGATAGAAATAATCCCACTTCCTGCTGCACCTTTAGTGCTCAGAAGGTCCAAAGGACATTTTCATGCAAAGAGATGCTGGATATCTTTCCCATAATAGCAGTGGTAGTAATAACAGCCACTAACTCTTAAGCCCTCATGGGCTAAATACTTAAATGGCATTTTCTCATCCTGCCCTTCTGTGGCAGATTATATTTTCCAAAAATGGCCACAACATCTCCCATCCCACATGCTCTTCCAAAACCTTGCCACTCTCCATTAAGAGGTAGTCTGTTCCCCCACCCCCACCCCCTTGAACTTGGATAGGACTTTGTGCCTGCCTCTATGAATAGAATGGAGAAGCAATGATAGCCTTTTGTGATTCACGAGGCGAGGTCACAAAATGTCCTAAGCCTTCTGCCTGATTCTCTTGAGATGCGCACCCTTGATGTCCAGCCACTACTCTGTGAGGAGCCCCTCTCCTGTGGGGAAGCCATACACAGTCGTCTAGGCTGACAGCCCCAGCTGAGGGCTCGGATGTGAGAATGGATGAGTTTCCAGGTGATGGAAAGTCTTCCAGGCTCTAGCCTTCAAGCTGCCCCAGCTGATGTCAAATGGAGTTGCACTGAACCGTCCCCACTAAACCTGGCCAAAATTGCATGTTTATGAATACAACAGGTGTTGTCATTGCTTTGATACTAAGCGTTGGGGTGCTTTATTACACAGCACTGGTAACTAGAAGTCCCCTCCCCCTCACAACATCTTCCTGATGAGTGACTGTTCTCTCATTTTATAGATGAGGAAACCAAGACTCACCTGCTATAATGGAATCAAGATTCAGTGCCAGGAGGAGGGGGCTCTAAAAATAGGTGTGGGTCACAGGGGTGACCTCAAAACCCAGCCCGGGGCCCATCTGAGCCATCAACTGTGTTGTGGCTCTGGGTTTGGGTGGCGGGAAGCAGAGGCAGAGAACAGCTGACAGACTGCTGTCTTAAGTGGAAAGTCTCACAGGGACACCATGATTTCTGCTGCACAAGATTGGCCCATGGGGCTCCCAGGGACTAGGACAGACCATCCCCAGAATGGCTGGCAGCCCCAGACCTTCTGCCTGGACTCACCACGTGGCCATCAGCGGCCCCAGGAGATGCCAGGTCATGTCCTCAGGATGTGAAGAGCACAGAACAGGAGGCTTGGGGTGCTTCAAGCTGCCCGCTTGCAACACTCAGTTATCACCCTGGGTGTTGACATGGTGGAAGCTGAAAGGGGAGGAGGGCGGAGGAGGTGCCGGATGGTCGAGATTAGGCCAGGAGCGGCAGACTCAGACTTGTGACTCAGTCCTCTTCTTTGGATCCAACGTTAGCAAGTGGCTTTCCAATAATGGTCCTGTTTCCCCCGCTGTTTCCCTGGGCAGGAAGAGCCATACTTCCAGGAAAATCGAATCCAGGGTGTGACCTGGGGCAAGTCACCTCCCTCTCTGGGTATGTTTCCTCAAGAGCTAAATGCGAAGTGAGGATGAGGCATCCCTGGTTATGCCAAGACTCTACTGGCTGAGGGCAGGGCAGGGAGAAGGGGGAGCTGGTTCACTTGGTGAGAGGCCAGGTGAGAAGGCAGTGGGCAGGTGTTCTGCACCCATCAACATTCGTCTCCCTTCTGATCATTCTACCCCAGGTTTCCTTGACAACCACCCTACCCTTCCCTCAGTTCCTTTGGGTTCCATGAGATTGACCCCTCGGCATGTGGCCCAGGCTGACCAACCAGATTAACTCATCTTCAGGCTATTGTAGTGGGTTCAAAATGTTCGCGTGACCCAAGCCAGACATTACCCAAGAGTTATCAGGAAAGCAGCACTCCACTTCTGGGGGGTTGCTAAGTTGATAGGTTAGGGCTGCTGTCACCAGTGGTAGAGGTGATGGTGGTGGGAACCGTCAGAGGATGAAGCTAACAGAGGAAAACAAAGATCTAGTGCTGGAGAAAAAGAAAAAAAAAAACAGATTCCTAATATCATTTGAGGATCTGGATCCATCTATGAGTGAAGCCAGAGACCCCTACAATTTTCAGTTGCATTGGCCAGTAAGTTCTCCTTTGGTTCAAGACATTTGAGCAAAAAGCCAAACTCTCCAGATGGGTATAAGTATTTTCTCCCTGCTCGGACTCCATGGCAACGAAAGGCCAGCAAAGAGAAAATAAACTGGGAGTGGAGGGGTTGTTTTAAGTATTTGGAGGCAAGACATTAGAAATACCCCAAACAGAAACTTCCTGCTGCCCCGGCCCTGGGAAGGGTGATGTCCTTAGTCTCCACCTGGGGATGGCTGCCAAAGCCCCCACCCTATAGTGGAGAATATTCATTCAACAAACACTCTTGAGAATCTACTATGAAGATGACCTTTGGACAGACAACAGACACAGAAATGAAAAGTGTGGTCAGTGCCCTGAAAGGGTTTTCAGATTACAGGGGGATGAAGTCCTGCAAACAAGGTCTTATAATACGGGGTAAGTACTTTGATGGGGAACACACAGGAAGGGGACCTCAGGTTCTCAGAGGAAGAGGGACTGTTTCCACCCAAGGAGGGAGGAGGATGAGGAAGGCTTCCCGAGAAGGTGATGCCTAAGATGAGACCCAAAAGACAGGTAGAAGGGAGCCACTGAATAAAGGTGTGGAGGATTGTCCAAGCAGGTGTTACTACAAAAGCAAAGTCCCTGAGGCTGGAGTCAGCAGAGAGCGTGCTGGAAAGTAAAACCGATTCCTTGTCACAAGGTACCAAGTCCCAGGGAAAGAGCGATGAGGCTAGAGGCCAAATCCCGCAGGGAATGATGGACCATGTCAAGAGTTAGGAGTTTAAAATGGAAGAGTTCTAAGCAAAGGAGTCAGGAGCTGGGTTTGTGTCACAGAAAAATCATTGACTGCAGCATCAAAGATGGATTAACAGGAGTTCGGTTCTGAGATGTTGCTCTCCCCTCAAGAAGAGATGAAGACTGTAGGGTAAGACAGTGACAGTGAGGGGATGATGGCATCACTGGGCTGCCACTTACTGAGCATTTGGTATAAGCCAGGCTCAGTGCTAACCCTTCTTTACAGGGATTGGCTTTCTAATCTTTTGAACAGCCCTACTAGGTAATTGCTAGTATCAAGTATTTGACAGAAGAGGAAACTGAGGTACAGACAGGTTAAGCAAATTGGCCTAGGCTATACATCTGGGAGATGGGAAAGTCAGAATTCCAACGCAGGCAGGTTGGCTCCCGTATGCCCGGAATAGCAAGAAGGGCAGAGGGGAGACCTATTTAAAGGGTCATGTTGGCAGAATAGGTCCGATTGGCTGGCAGGGCCAAGGTGGGGTGAGGGGGATGATGGGGGCTCGTGTCTCCCTGGCGAGACCAGCTACACAATTTGAGGAGCCCAGTGCAGGATGAAAGGGCTAGATCCTTTGTTCAGAGCTTATTAAGAATCTCAAGATAGTGGCAGCAGAACATCAAACCGATGGTGGGACTCTTCTAAGCACTTGACCCTGTGTGACTCCAGAGGCCACACACCCGTGAAGGCGGCCCTGCCTCCAGATTTCTGGCCCAGGTGCCTGGTCAAGATTGGGCAATTCTCAGGGATAGAAGAGTCCAGAAGAAGCTCATATGGGGTGGAGTCAGGAGAGGAGAAGATGAGGAGTTCTGTTTGAGACTTAGCAGGTCACCTCCAAAAGGTAAATGGTTCTGGGTCTTGGGCTCAGATTTCAGGGTCAGGAGTCCACAGCGCAAAGCATGCCGGTTACCAAAGGCCCTTCCAGGTCCAGAGTTCAGTGCTTTCTTCAGTCTCCCCGAGCTTGCTAACTAACCTCAGATGGCATCTTTCCAATTACCTCTCCGGGTTCAGCCACCAGCTCCTCCTCCCTGCTACCACCAGGGCACCTGCTGCTTCTCATGGGAGCAGCTGGCTCCCTTTCCCTGAAGGTCAAGAGGTGACTTTGAAAACCCTCCACCTCTGGGCTAGACTGATGCCCAAACCACCTCCAACACTGGTCATGAGGCCCCATGTTCAGAGATCCTCAGCGGCCTGACAGCGGCCTCAAATTCCCCCGGGGCTCACCCTGCGTGAGATCTCGGGAGACGTGGGTAGATCTGTTCGTGCTCTCTGACTGAGGAGGAGAAAGCTTCCACCCCAAGCAGTCAGATCTGCTGCCCGAGGTCTCCCAGCACCTGTCTCAGCTGGATCTTGCCCTGATGCTGCAGCCACAAGGCAGCTCCACAGAGCCCCAGCCTCCTGCTCCTCATCAGCCTGACAGGGAGACCCTGGCTCAAGCATTCACTCCTTCATTCATTCATTCGGCAGGTATTTATCTACTGAGAACATACTATATATCAAATGCTGGGGATAAACAGAGAGAGGTGAATAATTACGCAAGTAATTAACCTCTTTGCACCTTGAGAAGGGTTAAGACAAAGGGAGAGGGCTCCAAAAGGGGAGGTTCTTCTGGTTTAAGACTTGAACAGGGCTGAGGGGTCTATGTGAGCACGTATCAGTTCCCCTGCCTGGAGCATTTCCCAGAGACGGCTACATCCATGTACCATCCCACCCCGCCCCTGTCCTGTATGCTCCTCTGGTGACAGTGACACACTTTCATCGAGACGTAGGGTCTAGGTTCCTGCTTTGAACCCGGGCAAACCCCAACCAATAGAATATGGTAGAGGTTCCACTGAATGACTTCCAAGGCTTGGTCACATAACTTCCACCTGGCTCTCTGGGCATGTGCCTTTGTAGCTGTGAGGGACCAGGTAAGAAGTCCAGCTGCCTGAAGTCACCAAGCTGGAGACTCGAGCATGGGGAGCGAGGAGGATGCCCAGGTGCTGACAGGTGAGAGGAAAAGCTTTCAGAATGATCCTGGCTCAGCCACCATCTGACTTCAATCTCATGAGAAACTAAAGCAGACTGTCTAGCTGAGCCGCTCCTGACCCACAGAAACCCTGAGAGATAATAAATGGTTACTTTTTTAACTCAGTAGGTGTTGGGGCAATTTTCTGGCAGCCACAGTAACTGGAACATTGCTGAAAGCTGGATGTGAGGGCAGGTGGACAGCAGTGTTCTGGACAGAGAAAGTAGCATATACAAAGGTCCTGAGGTGAGAAGGAGGTGTTGAAATGAAAAGTACAGAGGTTAGCAGGGCCATCTCCCAAGCTTTCCAAACTCTTCTTTTGATTTTACCTGCATTTCTCCTGTGAACAGACAATCCTATTCTGTGCAGAGAGCCATTCTGTGTTAGCATAATTATGGAAACTCTGTCAATTTAATTAAGCCTGTGTTGGGGGCGGTGGGATTAACATTCATTCTTTCTTTCATTCAATAAGATTGAATGCATTGCCTGTGCTGGGAGCTTCCACAAGGAGGTATTAATGCGCCTTCTAGTGCTCAGATGGGGTGACTGAGGCTGGTGGGTATGGGGGAGAAGGCGTCCTCATGCACTGCCTTGAGGGGTAAGTAGGAGGAAGTGGGATGGGGTCTGGGGCCAGCCTCGCTGTTGAGCCTGCCCTCCTCCCCCAGTTCCCGGTCAGGCACCCCCCAGGCTGTGTGACTTTAGGCAAATCACTCTCCTTCTCTGGGTTTCAGTTTTCTCCTCTATAGAATGGGGTGGATAATAATGCTGGCCTCATTGAGATTATCACGAAGCTCAACCAACACAATCCTAACAAGAGTCGCCTTTACTCTGGACCCATCTGTGCCAGGCACTGTGAAAAACTCATGACCTGCATTAACACGCTCTTCCTCACAAGGTCAGCGGCGGTATGACCCCATTACAGTCAGGGAGGCAGAGATGGGCGAGCAGGGCTCGGCGCCCGTGGGAAGCTCAGAGAATGCTGGTGGCTGATGCCCAGCTGCCTTTCCTTTTCCTGCCAAAGCCTCACACACCTGGTTTCATGTTCTCAGTCCCCCGGATGAGCCCCCAGTTTGTGCTGTCCCAACCAGATTGCCCAGTTCACAACTCTGTCAGGATTTGGGAAAACAAAGGGAAAAAAAAGAAACAATACCAAATAGCCGGATAGGCACCCAGTCTGGGAAAATAATCAGAGAAACCCAGAAGACTGCCCACCCAGCCGAGGGCCAACCAACTCCTGGGCACCTTCTGCCCAGCAACAGGGTCCCCAAGGATGAATCCTTGCCCTCCTGGGGTTTACATCCCAGCAGGTTGGGGGAGGGGAGATACATAATAACTATGACACTGACAACAAGAACAAAAAAACATTTATTTAGTGATCATCTGGTGCCAGCCCTGCTCTAACTCACATAGTTTTTTATATTATTTCTCTCAGTTCACCAAGAGGAAATGGAGGCACAGAGATGTTAAGCAACTTGCCCAAAGTCACACAGCTGGTAAGTCATAAGTCAGGATTTACATGAGTAAACAGGTAAACAAGGAAATCAAAAAGCCCTCAGTCCTCCTGCAGAGAACCCACATACATTCCTCATGCAAGAAATGGGGTTTACCTGGCTTAAGCTTTAGGATGGGGAGGCTGAGAGAGGTGAGGCTGCCTACCTGGGGTCTCAGGTCACAGCAGCTGGGGAAGGGGATTTAAAACCAGCTGCCTCTAACTCGGGGGGCTGGTTGAGACACTGCTGCACCCCAAGCTCTTCTGCCCACTTTTCACCTCCCAACTCCAGCCAGAGGTGGTCCCAGAAAAATGTGTCCTAAGATGAGACAATGTCTCATGACTGTCACAGCAACGGAGCCAGGGCCACCCCAGGGCTCAATGGCCCTCCAGGCCCTGAGGGAGAAGGGAGGATGGGAGCCAGCTCCTAGCCAAGGCACCCGCTTCCCTGGCTTTGCAAGGATTTTCTGTCTCTACAAACAGATTGGACTGGCTGCCTCCTCCCCAGCCTCAGCCCTCTGCCCCCTCCCCTTTGCTCTCTCTAGGGTCACTCTGCTCTCGCTTGTTCTCTCGTTCTCTCTCTCGGGTTCCAAGGCTAACATGGAATCAGAGAGGGGAAGGTGGAGGGGGGAGAGAAGGGGAAGGCATGAGGGGCTGAAATTTGAGATCCCAGCCTGGTGGGGGTTAGGTTGGAGAGAGAGAGAGGAGAGACAGAGACAGGAAGAGAGAGTTCAGTTGTCTTTGGTTTTCCAAAGCGGGCAGCTTGGGGGTTTGGGGTGTGTGTGTGTGTGTGTGTGTGTGTGTTGTTTTCTTTCCTCCTCTCTCGCAGGGAGGCCAGGCCTCCACTGGATAATAAAAGGACTCAGAGGCAAGGCGGGCAGAGCACGCAGTGCTGGGACTGGCAGCGTGTGGACAAGAGTGAGGAGGCAGGAAGGGAAAGAGGCAAGAGTAGAGGTGAGGGGGTGTCTGGGGGCGGGGGCGGGAGGCGGTGGGAGGAAGCGGAGCAGCTGTGGTATTTGGAACGAGTATAAATAGTCGCCAGGACAGAGCTCCGTCAAACGGCTTTGCAGCTGCAGCGGCCCCGCGGGCAGGCCTGGCCACTGTTGGCCACGGCGGGTGCACCCCGGGCACGGAGACAGCGGCGGGCAGGCTCGGCCCCTGGGCTCTGACCGGACACTCCTCGCCATCGCCCCATCTCTGGATGCCCCCTCGGCCAGCCATGCTGCTGGGTGGCCTCCTCCTCGTTGTGGCCACCACGACTGTGGCCCAGCGGAGGGGGCAGGAGGCTGGAGGACGCCGCCGGGCACACCGAGTCCAGCACGGCCAGTGCAGCTACACCTTCGTGCTGCCCGAGCCTGAGCCCTGCCCCCCGGAGCCCGAGACCTTTGGGGGCTCCAACAGCCTCCAGAGGGACTCCCCAGCGGCTGCGCTGAACCTAGGGGACTGGCCGACCCAGCGGGTGCGACAGCTGGAAAAGATGCTGGAGAACAACACGCAGTGGCTACAGAAGGTAAGGCCTGGGCTTGCAGAGGGGTGGTGGGCAGCGATCAGCAGGTGAAGCAACCACCTCGGAGGCCTGTCCTGGACACAGATGGCCAGGCTGATAGGACTCTTGTCTCTGAATTGTGCAGACGGGGATGATGAGGCCCAGAGAGGGGCTGAGACTGGCCTGAGACCACACAGCAAGACTGGGCGGGGTCAGAACTGGAAATCCAATTCCCTAACTGCCATTCATTCATTTGTCCAATAAAGATTCACTGAGCACTACCACAGACCAGGCCTATCTCAGGTGCCAGGGATATAATAGTAAACAGAACAGTACATCCCCTTCTGGACTAGTGGAGGGAAGGAGGCAATAAAGAGATGAGCAATAAATATCTACTACATCAGATGGTGAAGCAAAATGAAAAAGGGAAAAAGGCAAGGAGTGATTGGGGCAGCTATTTGAAGTCAGATAATCTTAAAGGACTTCTCGGGAGAGGTGGTATTTGAACCCAGAGAACAAGCGAAGGAATGGAGCAGCCCATTCAGGTATCTGGGTGAAGGGCATTCCCAGCAAAGGGTCCTGCATGTGCAAAGGCCATGTGGTGGGAATGTAGTTGGGATACCTGGGGAACAGCAGGGTGGCCAGTGTGGCCGGAGCAGAGAAGGAGAGGGAGACAGGAGTGAGGGAAAAGATCTGAGAGGTGAGGGGAGGATAGACCATGTTGGGCCTTGGGAGCAGCCACTGGAAGGACTTTGGCTCCTGCTCTGAACATCACAGGAGCCATTGAAGGGTTTTGAGCAGGTGAGATACACCTGATTTGGTTTTAACAGAATAGACTGTAGAGGGCAAAGTAGATGCTGGGAGCCCAAGGAGGAGGCCACTGCAGCCACCAGGCAAGAAGAGATGGAGGCCTGGAGCAGGATGGAGCTGGGGGAGGGGGTGTGGTCAGTCAGATTCTGATATATTCTGAAGAGGGAACTAACGGGCTATGCTGACGACTTGGATGTGGAGTGGCAGACATCAAGGAGTGGAGGACCCCACTGCTATTTTGGCCCAAAGCCGGGCCACTCTAGTCTCTCCTATCATCATTCTTTAAGCAGACACTCTGAGCACCAACGGTGTGCCAGGCCCAGGATGATGCACTGAGGTCCAGACGCAGGTGTGGTCTGCTGTGGGTGTCAGGAAGGGAAAAAGCATCCTGTGGTGTCCAAGACTGGGAGCCATCCCTTTGTCCCCTCTGGTTTCCAAATTGTGCAAATCATTTGCCCAATCAGCAAACAATGTCCACTCCCCTGATAAATGCATATTTATTTAATGTTTACACGCAGGCCCCCAGATTAATATCATATGTACAGGTATGGCACCAATGACGTTGGAACTTTAAGAAGATGACACATGAAATTAGGTAAATTGAAATTCTGGTAGTTTCCTCCTGTTTTCCAAAGGATTGCCTTCTGCATATCCTGAGTTGATCCATCCTCCAGGTGGAGAGGTTGCACTCCAGTGTGTAACCAAGCTGTTTTGTGCACACACTCGCATACACACTCCTGCACACACACACTGAACCTCCTGTTTCATTCCTGCCCCGAGCATCTATCTCCTCAGCACCCCACTCACCATCTTCCCACAGTCCCCTGCCTACTTGCCCCCCACGCCTACTGCCCAGCAACACTTCCAGCTGTCACCATCCTACCCCTGGCATAAATGATGGATTTAAATCAATGGATTTCAGGTCAGGAGGTCACCCAGCTCACCTCTTCAGCCATCAGTGGAGTGTCCCCTGATAATCCCAGCCAGGGGTCACCGTAGAATGCTGTGGGGCTAAAGACTGCAGATTTGGGAATCAGGTAGACCTGAGTTCAGGTCTCAGCCTGGCCGTGTGGCTGTGGATGAGTGAGTCTCAGTTTTTCCATCTGCAAAATGGAGAAAACCACAGCATGGAAAGACCGGTAAAAACACTCACGCCCTCCTCTCAGCCTGCTGCCCAGCTGCTATACGTGCTTCACCTCGGCAAGAATATGGTAGATCCACAGGCTTTTGCTTACTTCACATAATCTCTATTTTGAGCCCTGCACCAGTGGGCAGGGGAAGCTCAGTCATGGTCAAGTCAGTCCAAGGGTGACAGGTAACCTCGGGGCGGAGGATGTCACTTGTCCATGCTGGTATTCTGGGGGGTCCCCTATCCTGCCTGGTCGCTGGTAGGGTCCAAGCAGGGGTTTGTGGTACATCTCTTGGGTGCCCTCGGGTTGAGTGCCCCCTTCATGCCCTTTGGCTTTTGGGTCATTGCCAGGTCACCCTGTGTAGGTGGAACCTGCCACAAGGTCAAACCCATCAGCCTAAACACACCTGGCAGTCACTTTCCTCTGGTTCCTGTCCTCTTTGGGCAACAGCATAGCCGAGAAGGTGAGAGCCACGAACCTGGAGCCCAGGTTTTGGGATTTGAGACCCGTTCTGCCCCTTTCTAGCTGCGTGACCTGGGGCAAGTTGCTTCACCTCTCTGAGCCTCAGTTTCCTCACCTATAAAATGCAATGACAGTACTACCAACATCTATGAATATTTAACGAGATGATGCATATGAAGTCCTTGGCCCAGCAGCTGGCATCCAGTAAATTCTCGTGAGCGTCGATTGTTCCCATTAGGAGCTCTTCCAGGAAAGAAACACAGATCCTATGATTCTTGAGTCCTTCCTCCCCCGCCAGATGAGACATGTGGCCTCTGACTCAGGGATATGCGGCACCTGAACAGTCATGCCTCTCCCTCCAGCCAGGGATGCTTGCTACCTTCTATGACCATGACCTTCCTCTGGCTCTTCTCTTGTACGTTCTCTTGGTCTGAGTTTGTCTCAGAGTCCTTGAAACTTGAGAGCCTCTTTCTGGCTTCTGCTCTAAACTCCCAGAAGAGAAAAAAATGAGTTTCAAAATATTCGCATCTAGTAGCATCACCTACATCATCATCATCACCATCTGGGATGACCAGGGATGACTGGGGATGACTGGCCTCCCAGACCAAGCTCTTAGCAAGATTCGTTCATCCAGGAGGGCCCAGGGAAAAGCCTCCCTGTTGCAAGCTTGCTGCGGCCAACAATTGCTCAGCCCGTACCCTTGACCCAACTCCCTGTCCCTAGTGTCCAGGGGAGCAAATTGAGGCCAGAAAGGGGAGAGGACTTGCCAGAGTCACACAGCAGCAAGACCCAACCTGGTTTCTCACTCCTAAGTCCAGGTTCCTTCTCCAGCTCTGGAGGATGTCAGGGAGGTAGAGGAGGCAAGATCTGAGACAATGGGGTGCTCCCTTCTGGCTCAGAATTCCCAGATCTCCAATACCCATTCTCTTCTTCCAGGACTCTGCTGTGGTGTCCTCCTTCCAGTGCTCAGAATGCACGGGGGGTACCCCACCCCTTTGCCCTCACCCCCTTCTTCACTCCTCTTCCCCTCCTTCTATGGATCTCTCCTTCCTCCTCCCTCTCCCTCCTCCCTCTCCCTCCTCCTTCTCCCTCCTCCTGGAAGCCTCTGCCACAATGACTCACGTCTGGAGTCCACTATCGGTGGGCTGCACATAAGCTCTTGGCTCTGTTCTGCCCCCTCAGTCTGGGTGAAGAGCTGCAGCAGGAATGTGACGGGGGGCAGGATGGAGTGGACAGAGCCAGCTGGAGAGCAGGCTTCCCTTGCTGGGCCAGGCAGCACAGTGGTTAGTGCACGGCTCCTGGCTCCAACATGGTCTAGCTCTGGGACCTGGGACCCAGGGCCAGCCCTTCACTCATCTGTGAGATGAGAGAATGAAAGCACCTCCTCCTGACCTCTGATGTGGGGTCAAGAGAGGCAGAGCCTGGAAAGCATCTGCCCACAGCAGGTGATGGATAAAGGTCCACCGTTGTCCTGTCATTCCCCCAGCGGCCCCAGGCCTTCCAGCCAGGAAGTGCTATTCTCTGCCCTCTCCCATGCCCCCAGCAGGGACCTGGTCTTCTCACAGGAGTGCGAGGAAACAAGCCCCCAAGCTTTATTCCACCCCCAGCACCTGAGGAAAGCAAAGCTACTCGATGTCTCCCGGTTCCCAGAATTGGGGCAGACTCCGAACCCCAAACAGTTGGATCGTCCACTTTGTCGACTGTGTGGAAAATGCTGGCCGTCTGTCTCCCTGGGTGTCTCTGCCTTGCTCTTTCTATATCTGCACCTCCATGCCTCTGGTCCAGGGCTCTCAGGTGCCCCGACTCACTCACTCTGCCTCTATCACTCTGATCCTCTCTCCTGTATGGCTGGCGTTCCCTGAGTCTCTGCCTGTCCCTTTCTCGGGTACCCCCTCATCCCTAGGTTGTCCATCCCTCCTGCCGCTACCTCCCCAGGTGTCTACACGCTTTGTCCACACTGGACAACCCAGGACACACCAGCCCGATGGCCAGTGTCCACTCCTCAGCCAGGATCAGCTGGGGCCTCTTTCTCACCCCCTTCTGCACCCAAGCCAAGCAGAGAAGGGTCAGGGGCTGGGCAGGAGACCCCCAGCCTCTGCTGTTCGCTCCAGGTCCCTTACGTCAAACCTCAGAATAACTCAGCCCCTCAGCCCACGGTCACAAGGCCTCGCCCGGCTGGACGCGGGTCAGAAGCGCATCCAGCAAGAGCACAGCGTGGGGTCCTGGCCCAGCCAGAGATCCTCCCAAACTGGCCAGGTCTCCCAGCTGCCCCGGCCTCCCCAGGCTGCCCGTAAATTCTTGGCATTTTCGGCCTTCAGTTATCCAAACAAAAAATGAATCTCGGTTGCCGAACAAAATGTCTTGGGGTTTGATTTCCTAACCTCACCGCTGGCTCCTCTAGACAGTTTGGGGCTGGGGAAGGGGGTGGGGAGAACGGCATCTGCTTCTTGGAGGAACTGGGGTTATTCTTCCCAAAAGGGAGCCTAGAAACAACTGGCACAGATGCCCGAGCCGAGAGATGACTGGAGAGCAGTGGCGGCAGCAGCCCCTCACACGGCCTCCCCTGGGGGAACAGGCCATCCCACGTGGGCTGGGCCCTGGGTTTCTGGCTCTCTCCTCCCAGGCCCCAGAGCTCAGCCGAGCCAGGATATTTACAGACCCTCTCCCCTCCTCAACTTGGGCAGGAAATGTGAGAAAACAGGCCCTTGGTCTGCCCCCTAAGCCTGCGTCTCTGCGCAGACTCTGGCCTCTGAGCGTTTGCTTGACCCCAGAGTCAGCTCTGAAATGTCTGGAATGGAGATTGAGTCAGGGGTTCTGTCCCAGGGGTGCCACCGACCAGCTGTGGGCCCTGGGGAAGCCACCTGCATCAAGCAGTTCCTCTGTCAAGTGGAACTTAAAATACTCCGTGCTTCCCAGCAAGTGTGCAGGATAAACAGGAGTCATGGCCAGCATTTATTGAGCTCTTACTGTGTGCCACTGTCCTACATGCAGTGTGAGAATTATTGCATTGAGTTCTCACAATGAGCTCATAAAGTAAGATTGTTTGCCCATTAACAGATGAGGAAACTGAGGCACCAAGAAATGAGAGTGCTTGTCCAAGTTCACACAGCCAGGAAGGGTGAGGTCCGGGTCACACTTAGGCTGTCTAATGCCAGAAACCTTGCTCACAGCACTTAGGTCAGTTCCTGGTTAATAAACAAGACACTGTGACCTGGTCCTTGGGTACCAAACTGGGACCTGGGGAACAGAGTCCCCTGACCACCAAATGGGAAACTCATAGGTGCTAGATTTTTCCCTTTTTCCAGGAGGCCCTCAGCCAAGGACAGCTTATCTAAGGCTCTTCTGCCAAAGAAGATTCAGGTAGGACCTCAGTCAGCAGGGCCAGAACTTGAAAGCTGAGAGGATCCCAGAATCTCCATCTAGGCTTCCTCACCATTACATCCTCTATCTTCGGCCCAAGGCCTGGGGTAAATCCTACAGAGGCTAGGTGTGGGCCTTGTGGATCCACTGACTCAATTTGACCTGCCTCTCTGCTGCTTGCTGGCTGTGTGTTCTCAATCACTTTGTCAGTCTGTGCCTCAACGTTCTTGTCCATGAAATGGAGCCACTAATCAAAGCCACTTTGCAGGTTGTCACGGAGATTAATTGAGTTAATACACATGCAGGGCCGGGGACAGTGCCTGGCATAGGGTCAGAGTCCAGGAAAGTCAGCTGTTGATAATAACACACTTGGGGTGCTCGGCACAGGAAGGGAATCCACTTGGAGTCAGCGCAGGAGTCCAGCTCTCACTTGTCTACGTCCTGCTTTGGGTGATCTTGGGAAAGTCCCTTTTTCTGCCCCCTGGCCTTATGTTTCCTCATCTGCAAGGCAGGGAGCATGAAAACAAGTACCTCAAGTGAGGACAAAATGAAGCAAAGCATGCAGAGGTCTGGCGGGGTCTGCAGGCGAGGAGATGACTGGGGAGCCCTGGCCCTGAAACTGAAAGCAAAACGAATTCCCCTTGGACACAGGAACAGAGCCTCAGAAGCTTAGGCTGGCAGAACCTTATGGCCTTTCACTCCTGACTTCAGTCTAACACTCGTTGGTCTACAATGTGGCCACCAAGTGGGGCGGAAGGAGGGAATGCGAGTCCCCAACAGCTGAGGGGAACCCCCATAGGGAAGCTCTGCAGGGGCTGGAAATGGGCCCCCTGGGAGCAGAGATGAGCTGGAGGGCGGCTGTAAGTGGGGCGGCTGGGGCCTCTTTCTCCAGGTCCTGCTGGCCTGGGTTCCAGTCTCAGCTCTACCTCTTGCTAATAGCCTAGCTGTTTTTCTCAGCTTTTGACTAATTTTCAGTGTGCAAAAATTGGGAAATATGGAAGCGTGTGAAGACACAGAGGGAGAAAAATCACTGTCGTCCCAGTCCCCGATCATCTCCTGGTTAATTTCCTTGCTGTTCATTCTATGCATTTTAAAATTTTGTCTGAAATATTTTAGACGTAGGAAAAGGTAGAGAGAAAAAGCAAATGAATTGTCTTGTTCCCACAACCCAGCTTAAGAAACAAAACCTCCTGGGTTCAATCCCCAGTACCTCCATTAAACAAATAAACAAACAAACAAACAAGCAAACCTAATTACCTCCCTTTCACTACCCCCTCAAAAAAAGAGTAAGAAAAAAGAGGTAATAGCTGAGAATCTTTTTTTAATTAAAAAAATTAAAACCTTCCTAGATCAAGGTTTAGACACAGACAACCACAGAAGGCTAGCCAAGCCTGAGGCCGAGGCCCTGGCAGCCCCTCCCCAGCTTGTGAGAAGCACCCACATCCAGGCGGCAGAAACACCCATGCCAGCCCCTCTGCAAGGAGGAATCAATGAGCCCCGTTTTCCGATGAGGCCACTGAGGTTCGGAGAAGCTACCTCACTGTAAAAGAAAGGAAACTGCGGGGCTGTGACTGAACCAGCGCCTGACCCTCAGCACCGCAGTGCACCAGGCCCACACAAGCTCAGCGCTGCAGCTGAAAGTTTGGCGAAGCCAGGCCTGTGCCGGGAACCCCGGGTGGGGCGAGAGTTAAAAAGCACTCCCCCCCTCAACAGCCCTCTCATCCCTGACACTCTCTACCCCTGGCTCCCTGCCCACTTGGTCTGGTCTGGTCTGCTCACTCACTCGAAGCCCTGACCCAGAAGAAAAGCAACAGAATCTGCTACAGGGAGGAAAATAGCTGAGAAGGCCGGGACTGGTTGCTCAGAAAAAATAAGACAAACCTCTCCTCTGCCATGAGCCAAGGGTCAGGGCCTGTGTGGGCCCCGAGGGGATGGGAGGAGCTGGAGCCAGGCAAAGAGGGAGGGGCCAACTTTGGCCATTGGGCTCACAAGCCACAAAGTTAGTGCCATTGGAAAAATGAGGCATCTGGGGCCTGGGGATGGCAGGGCGGGATGTGATGCCAAGCAAAGAGGGCAGGGCCTTGGAGCAAGAGGGTCTGAGCTCTCTAAACTCTGCAAAAGCAGTGCATTAGTTACGTATTATGACATAACAAATTACCCTAAGCCAGTTAGCAATGTAAAGTCACCACAAGCATTTATTATCACTCATAGTTTCTGAGTCAGGAATCAGGAGAGGCTTGACAAGGTAGTTCTGACTATTTTTTTCACTCTGACACTTGGCTATAAGCTGGGACTGTGATCATCTGAAGGCTTGACTGGGGCTGGAGGATCAACCTCCATGGTGCCCAGGCTGGGAGAGTGGTACTGGCTGGTGGTGGGAGGCCTCTAATCCTCCCCAGATAAGCCCTTCCTCAAGGGTGCTTGAGGACCCTCAGGACACGGTGGCTGGCCTCTCTCAGAGCGAGAGATTCACCAGGTAGCAAAGCAGAAGCCACAGTGTGATGATGTCATCAGGGGCCCACCTCCAGCCCTTTGGTCAGCCAGTCCTGACTGCACTGGGGCAGGAGTACCGGAACGGGGCTCACTGGGGCTGTCTGGGAGTCTGACTCCCTCAGGCAGCCCACCCAAGTGGTAAAGGCTATGGACTCAGGAGCACGAAGGCCTGGGTCCCAAGCCAGCCTCTGTCACTCAGAGCTGTGTGACTTGGATGACAGGCTCACCTTCTCTGTGCTGCTTTTCCTCGCCTGGACAATGAGGGCGATGAGAGAACCAAGGACTAAACGAGCTATATTTGTAAGGCCCTTGGGGCCATGCCTGGCACACTTGGTGCTGCTGAGATCTGCCTTCGGAGGCCCTGGCGGCTGGGCAGAGCTCAGCCCACCCCTCAAGTAGGAACCAGCCTCCTCTGATCACTGCTCTCTCCCAGGGCCCCACACAGGTCCTGGCACTTGTGAATGAGTTTGTTGAACAGGCAAAATGACAAAACAGACGAGCAGACAAAAGAGCCTCAAGACTGGGTCAGATTTCTGGAACATTTCTCTTGCAAGTACCCTGAGCTCCCTCCCTCCCTTGCCGTGGGCCTCCCTCTGTTCCTCTTCCCTGCCCTCCAGTCTCCATGCTGTGATTACTTCCCCGTTCCTCCTGTCCTTGGACCCTTTTCTCTCCCACTCTGCCTTCTGGCCTCGCCTCTTACAGGGCTCCAGGAGCAGATGAAGCTGGGTTGGGATGTCCAAACTTATTTCTAGCCACCAATCATTCATTCAGTGGAAATTCAGTGCCCCTGACATAAAATGGACCAATTTGTTCTGTTGACAAATCCTTATTGAGCACCTTTAAGGGCTCAGTGAAGGGGGTGCTGAACCCTAGGTCCTGCGCTAGAGGAGGAAGGCACCATTTCTACCTGCTTTGCCCCTGCCCTCCCCTCCTGTGCCCGCCAGAGCTGACCACCCGGCCTCCCAAATCAGCAGAGCTGGGTATGATTCCAGCAGCCGCCAACTTGATAGGTGACGTCGGGGAAGTGACTCTATGTGTCCGAGCCTCCATTTGCTCCTTTGTAAAATGTGGTCAATAGCAGGGCCTCATAAGGGGACAGGGGTAAAGGGGGACTTAGAGGCGCTGTCTTAGGTGCCCAAGCACACCTAGCATGTCGTGGGGGTGCCAGAATGGAACAGAAGCTCCAAGCATTTCTATTAACAGGGCCCTTTTCTATGAGCTGCACATGCCCCCCTCACTCCAACCCCCCAAAGTGGTACTGTCACCACACCATCTATTGATGGGGAAATGGAGGCACAAAAGCCAGACGTACAAGCCATGAGGCAGCTCAGTCTGGGATTTAATATTTTTGTAAAAGCACTTCTTTCCTTTCCTGCTGTTCTGTTTCCCAGTGGCTGCACCACAGAGCCACGTGAGGCAGTTTCTTTCAAAGCGAACTGTTCCAGGAAAGGAGATGTCCAATCCATTCATTCATTCAATCAATAGAGAACCTACAGTTTGCCAGGCATCCTTCCAGGCAGCAGAAGAAAAGACAGGCAAATCCCCTGCACTCTTGGAGTTAGTGGCCTAGTGGGCGGGCACTGGGCTGGGACCTGTGGGGGAGGAATCTTCAGAGATCTCAACCTTTCCTGGGCCCAGGGCCCCTCTGGCACCTGGTAAAGTTCTGGACCCTCTCTCCGAAGCATGTCTTTAAAAACATAAAATTAAAGGTACAGGTTTACAAAGGGAACAAATTGCCTTGAGATACAGATATCAAGTATCTTTAAGATCGGATTTGTGTTACAGCCACATATGGCTTCTGTATTCACCCATTAAATAACAAGACCTGATGATGGACCTAGTACCTTCCATCACTTCGAGGTTGTAATGAGTATAAACAATATGATGTAAATGTCCTCAACACTGTGGTGGGACACAGGAGTATCTAAGATTTCTACTGACGACAAAGTCAGAGCACCACCAGCACTGCAGTCGTCTGTGGCCTGTATTCATCACTGCAGGAAAGCTTGCTTCAGTTAGAGGTTAGCAAAACAAAAAAGCAAAACCCAAAACACGATTTCCCATCCAAGTCCATAGATTCCCCGAACTCTATTCACAGATCCCTCGGGGTTCCAGAGACATCTGTTAAGAACTCCTGGTTGATAAAAACTGGCTTTTAAATATTATGTTAATTTTATCTGTACAAGCACACTTCGGAGATACTGTGGATTTGGCTCCAGACCACCAAAATAAAGCCAATATTGCAATAAAGCGAGTCACATGCATTTTTCAGTTTCCCAGTGCATATAAAACTTATGCTTACACTATACTGTAATCTAGTAAATGTGCAATCACATTATATCTTTTTAAAAAATACATGCCTTAATTAAAAAATATTTTATTGCTAAAAAATGCTAAGCATTGTCTGAACCTTCAGCAAGTCGTGGTCTTTTCACAGTAGTATCATCAAAGATGACTGATCACAGAGCACTATTAAAAATATAATAATAATTTAAAAGTTTGAAACATTGCAAGAATTACCAAAATGCAACACAGAGACATGAAGTGAGCAAATTCTGTTGGAAAAATGGCACAGAGAGACTTGTTCAACACCAGGTTGCCCCAAAACTTCGCTTTGTAAAAATATGCAACATATGCAAAGTGCAATAAAATAAGTTATGCCTGTATACATCTTCATTCTATCTTTTTAGAATCCAAACAATTTACAGGTATGGAATGTAAAGTGAAAACACCATCGCCATCACTTCCGTTGTAATCTCCTCCCCGCAAGCAAATCACCGCTAAGAGTCTGTCTCCAAGGTCTTTATCTGAGTACATGTAAAAATAAATCACTTGCAATTTTCTTACACACATGGGTCCAAACTGTAGGTGATGTTCTGCATCTTGCTCTTTTCTCTCAAGAGTGTGTCTGGGGCATCTTTTCACATCTGCCCCTGATGAAGGTCGACCTCGTTCTTTTTTACAGCTGCTTGGTAACCCATGACACGGACATACAGACGTACCAGAACTTGTCACATTTCGATCACATAACCATGCTCCCGGCCCTTTACATGCATCGGGTCAGGAAACATCCCTACAACCTGGAGGTAGGAGCTGTGCTTATCCCCTCTCTAGAGAAGAGGCGTAGACAGGTAGAGGTGCTTGCCCAAGGTCACACAGCCACTAAGCTGAGAGCTGGGTTTCCAACCCAGGCTCATCATATTCAAGGCACTCTTTCTGTGTTGGCTTCTATCTGCAGTTGACAAAATGTTTTTCCCAAACATGAACCATGTGCACCATTTCCACGAAAGGGACAGGTAGGGCATATTGTTTTATTGATCCCCTTTTTGCTTCTCTAACATGCCAGGCACACTCCCACCTCAGGGCCTTTGCACTTGCCTATCCCTCCTTCTGGAATTCCCTTCCTCCTGACTTTCCCACCACGGACTCCTTCACAACCTCTCAGCTCCGATGACTCCCTCTGGTGTGGATGTCCCTGCCACTCTCGCTAAACCTGGCTGCACCCACTCATTACCCCATCTTATTTTCTTCATAACACTCATCACTACTGGAATTTAACTGATGTAGTCAGTGGAAGTGTCCTGATATCAGAAAACTTGCCGATTTTGTTCATTCCTGATTCCTTAGTACCTAGGATAGGACCTAGCACATAGTAGATGCTCAAGGAATAATTCAATGACATACAGAGGGTGAGGGATTCATTTGAGGAAGTCTATTTATTATTATAATGCATATTTTTATATAGAATATTCTCTAGAACCTTGTGTTGGTGGGTTTGTTTTCTATTGAGACATAGTTCACAGTGAAATTCACCCTTTTAACGTACAGCTCCACGAGGTTTGGCAAATGTATACACTTACGTAAACACCACAGTCATGATACAGAACACTGGCAACACCCCCAAAAGTTCCCCCGAGTCCCTCTGCAGTGAATCCCCTCCCCCAGGCCCTAGCCCCAGCAACCACAGATTCTGACTTTTCCAGAAAGTCAAATAAATGGAATCCTACATATGTTGCCTCTTGAGTCTGGCTTTTTTCCTGCAGTGTAATACATCAGAGATTCAGCCAGACTGTTGCATGAATCACCAGTTCATGCCTTTTATTGCTGAGCAGAATCCGTTGGAGGAATGGACCACCATCGTTTATCCAGTTGAAGTCTCCTGTATTTAGATCATACAGGAGACAAGCAGGCCCGAGCAGCTGTCCTTGGTCACTGGGACTGCGCATCCCCACAGGCTCGTCTGTAGTCTGTCCGGAACACCCTCCTCCCCTCCCCCAGCCCCTGCCTGTCAAAAACCCTTTCCCTTCCTTCAAGGCCCGTTTCAAATGCCCCTCTCCAACAAGGAGCAGGATTTACTGTCCCCATGTCACAGGTTGGTAAAATGAAGCTCAGAAAAGTGTACCTCTCCACTACTAGAGGTCCACAGCCAGAGCGTAGCAAAGCCCAGTCTCAAACCCAGAGATGGACATAGAAGTGTCCCTTGATCCTCCCTTGTCAAGGGCGGCTATGAGTTACAGAGTAGGGGGCTCCCCAGGCCTGAGAGGCAGGTCGGTGTGTCGTAAGATTCAACAATATGGGCTATATTTTTTTCTTGAGTGTGGTAAATACACAGATTTTATTATATTATTCTTTATATGCTTTTTTGTATGTGTGAAGTACACCATAATAATGTTAATTTTTTTTAAAAGGTGAGAGTGAGGATGGAGGTGAAAAAATGGAGGCAACTTGTTCAAGAAGTTTTTTACTTGGAGGAGCAGAGAAACTGGAGGGGCCTGTGGAGTCAGAGATATTTTTTTCTTTAGCGTTTGGATGGGAGCCATTGGCACACATTTGTCTGTTGCAGGGGACAGCGCGTGGGGGGCTGATGGTGCAGAGGAGGAAGGATGGGGCCACCGGGACAGACGCTTGAGAAGTTTGGACGTGCTTCTCTCTCTGGTCCTCGGGCCCCTTTGTGACCTCTACACTATGAGTTCTCACACTCGAGTGAGCGTCAGATGGCTGGGCCCCTCCTCAGAATTTCTGACTCAGTAGGTCTGAGGTGAGAGCTAGAAACTTGCATTTCTCACAAGCTCGGAATTGATGCTGCCCCAAGGACCACACTTTGAGAACCACTGCTCTAATCAGTGCTATGTGCGCCCCTTTCAGGATGCGAGGTTGCACTACAATGGACCGTGCCCCTTCAAGTACTCTCAGGGAGGAAGGTGTGGGAGCAGACAGTTGAGAAGAAGGAATAGCAGCTGGAGCCAGGCCCCACCCCAGCCAAGGTCACCATCTTTCCCAGGGGATCACCAGTCTTCCCAGAGACACTGGGAGTTGCCCTTGGACCTCCTGGAAGACTGAGTGACAGAGGAAGGGAAGGAGCCAGGGCTGGGGGGTAGAGATTGTGGCGAGAGGCCAGCAAGTGTGCCGAATGGAGAGGGAGTGGAGGAGGGGCACCGGCGCTCTGACCTTAGGCACTGAGCCCTGAGAACACGCTGTTCACCTTTGCAATTTGATCCTGGTCTCACTCCGGACCAGCTTCTCCTGCTCTTGGGAAAGAGAGCAGTCCTGTCAAAGAAATGAACATCAGCTTGTCAGATCCCAAAACATCCAAGCTGGGAGAACCCCTGGAGACTGGCCAGTTCAGCCCCACTTGGCAGATGGAAGGGACCAGAAAATAGAAAGTCCAGCGTGGTGGATGGACCCACAAACTCCTGTATGGGAAAGATGTGGCCTCACTTCCTGCTGCTGGCTCAGCCCTAGAAGGCTGGGTAGTGGGCATAACATTGGGGGCTATGCTCTGACCCTTGCTGTTTCCCCTTTTCATCAATTAGTTGAACAGGTATTTTTTGAGAGCCCTTTGTGTGCTAAGCATTGTGTTAAACATGATGATAAAGTGGTAAGCAAGCCCAAGCCTTTGGCTTCAGGGTAAATAAAACAGGCAATAAACAGATAAATATATAATACAAAGTCACAGAGTGATAAGTGGTAGGAAGAGACCTGAAATGACATGAAGGAGTGAACCATGTAGATTGGAGGAGGGGTGTCCAGACAGAGGTAATAGCATGTGCAAAGGCCCTGTGGTAGGCATATCCTTGCTATAGAGGGGGTATCATAGAGGCCAGTGTGTCTGGAGCAGAGTGAGGGAGAGAGTACCAGGAAAGGAAATCAGAGCTGTAGCAGGAGACCAGGTCATGGAAGAATCTGCAGGGAGGAATTTAATTCTCCCTCAGAGTGAGATAGGAACCGTGGCAGAGTTTTGAGCAGAGAAAGAATATGACTTGACTTAGGTTTAACATAATTCCTCTGGCAGCTGAGTGGAGGATGGGCTGTGGACAGGGAAAGGATGGAGGCAGAGAGGCCAGGGTTAGAAAGCTACTGGAACAGTCTAGTTAAGAGATCATGGTGACTTGACCTGGTAGCACGGCCTCCCCTGGTTGCTCTGTGTCCTTTGATGGGGACATAATGAAGGGAGAGGCGCTTTCCCCAAGTCCCTACCCATGACGCCAGCACACTGTCTTCCCACAGATAGAAAGGTACATCCAGATGAACTTGAGGTTGGAGCTGGCTCAGGCCCAGCAGCACATGGTCCAGAACCAGACGGCCACCATGCTGGAGCTGGGAAGCAGCCTCCTGAACCAGACCACTGCCCAGACCCGCAAGCTGACCGACGTGGAAGCTCAGGTACCAGAGTGTGAGGGGGTGGCACTGGGGGTCTGCGGCTGGCCAGGCTGGCTCACAGCCCTGGTCATCTTGACCCCTGTCCCTGGGTGAGGGCAAGGCCTCCTCTGGGCCTGTTCCTCCTGGTGTCCCTCCCTAATGACCCTGTCACAAAACTGTCTCCCACCAGGCCAGGAGCCTGGCGGGGGTGGGGGTGGAGGAGGGGGATACTGGCTTTGGCTCCATGCCTCTGTGACTCCACATCCCCCTCTGCCCTTGGGGGCTCACAGTGCTCCAGAGGAAGAGGGTAAGGTGGGTAATAAACAAATCATTAGACCTCAGGGGCCATAGGTTCTGAAAGAGGCCACAGGGAGCAGCAGAAAGGGAGGGAGGGGACAGGTATACAAATGAGAAGGTGAGTCAGTGAATGGCTGAAAAGATCAGCTACAAATGTACATGTGTTTGTTAAACCCCACTCCGTGCCAGGCAATGTTGGAGGTGCCTGGTTCTCGTTTACAGCAGTAAATAAAACAGGCCTGCATCTTTAGCCCTGCGGAGCTTCCTTTCTAATAAGCACCAAGAAAACAGACAGGATAAGTAAGATCTGTGTATGAAATAGTGGAAGCACTAGGGAAAAAGGAGCATAGGCGAGGGACCAGTGGGGAGTGTGTGCTGGGAGTGGTGGGAGGGATGGATTGCAAGTTGAGCTGGTACAGCCAGGAAGGCGGCATTGGGAAGGGAGGATTGGAGCCAGGCTTACTGGGAGGGCCTGCCAGACAGGGAGAACAGTATTGCAAAGGTCATTCCAGCTACACTGGAATGACCAGGGGAGAGTGGTGGGCCAGGGGTCAGAGAGGTGATGGAGGCAGACAGCATCACAGGGTGCTGCAGGCCACCACTGGGTAAGGTGGGAGCCACAGAAAGATTCTGAGCAGAGGGGCCACATTTTAAATGTTTGTCTCAGACTACTGAGCAGACAACGGTGTGTAGGGGGCAAGGACAGAAATAGGGAGCCCAGTAAGGAGCTGGCACAGGACACAGGACAAGAGATGATGGAGGCCGGGGCCAGACTGGGGCCGTGGAGGGACAGGGAAGTGGTCAGGTACCCATTTGGAAGGCGGAACTCATGAGAATTGCTAATGGATTGGCTGTTGGGGCGGGGTAGGTCAAGGGTGACTCCTGGGGTCTGAGCAGCAGGAGAAATGGCACTATCAGGCACAGTGACAGGGAACAGCAAACTTAGGAAACATACCATAAGCTCAGTTAGGGTCTGTGAGCGAGTGAGTGAATGAATTAATGAACAGCCACAGGAACTAATGGGTGGGAGGGTGGAAATAGGTCATCAAGTTTCTGAAATGGCAGGGCCCAAGGGCAGGTGTGTGGCTGCTGGGCAGGGCTCCTGCGGGGCTTATGTAGCTCCCCCCATCCACTTGCTGGGGCAGGTCCTGAACCAGACATCGCGAATGGAGATCCAGCTGCTGGAGACCTCACTGTCCACCAACAAGCTGGAGAAGCAGCTGCTGCTGCAGGGCCACGAGCTGCACCGGCTGCAGGGCCGCAACAGGTGGGCACTGGCCCCCAGCACTGGGCGGGGACCAGGGCCAGGCTGGGACCCAAGTGGGTTCGGGGACCCTGGGTGAGCACCAGAGCCAAGACTGCACTTGGGCTGGGGCCAAGGTTGGAAGCTGGACTTGGGTTAGTGCCCGAGACAGGGGCTGGGGCCAGAGCTAGGGGCCTGGATTAAGACTGGAGTGAGGGGGCCTTTGGGGGACTAGGGCTGGAACTAGACCTGGGACGTGGCCTCAGTTGGGGTAAGGACAGAAACTAGGGTTGGAGATAAGACTGAAGCTGAGAGTGAAGGTGGACACAGGGGCCGGGCTGAGACTGGGGGGCCCTGCAGTTGGCCAGGCGGGCTCACAGCCCTGGTCATCCTACCTTGACCCCTGTTCCTGGGTGAGGTCAGGGCCTCCTTGAGGCCTGCAGTCCCCTGGTGGCCCTCCTTGATGACCCTGTCATGAAACTGTCTCCCACCAGGCCAGGAGCCCAGGGCAAGGCTCTTCTGCCTCTGTAACTCCAGTGCTATTCAGCTCTGGGTGGGGATACAGGACAGGGCTTCTCCTGGGGCTCAGAGCACCCTAATTGTTTCTCCATTCTTTCTATCTTTCTCTTTCTTTCTTCCTTCATTTATTTTATAAATTTTTAACAGCTCTATTGAACTCCAGTTGACACACCATATAATTCACCTAGTACATTTTAATTCAACTTACTTATTTGTAAATAAATAAATCTGATGTCATCTACAAACTCCCCTTCCCAGAAGCAACTAGTTACCAGTTTCTTGTTGGCACCAGCAGACAGTCTCTGCATTTATAAGCAAATACACACATGGAAACACACTTTAAATTACAAAGAAAGAGTCATGGGGTACAGATAAGGCAGAGACATGGACATCTGAAGCTGATTTCATCTCGGTTTTGAGCTGAGTGGAGGAAAAACTGCCAAGGTCAGGCTGCTGGAGGAAGCAAAACCCACACACTGAAGCAGCCACAGGCCTGTGGATGGGGTACAATGTTACTGTTGGTCATGTGCTGGGTCAGGATAAGGGCATAAGGCTCCTGCAGCTCCCTGTGATCTGGGGGCTGTTAATGTTAGTGTGTGTATCTTCTAAGTCTTATTCCCTGACCCCAGGTGGGGAGGGCAAGGACTGGGACAATATCAATCACTCTGAATTGGCACTAGGTGTCCAGAAACCAGTGAAGATGGAGGATGTCATTAATAAGCTCTTGGCCCATGGAAACAGCTAAAATTCCAGAATCTGAGTGTGTCCAAATTCTTCCTCTTCCTGCAGCATCATTTGGGGTCAAGGGGAAATTCCTTCTGCCCTGGCTGGACTCATTTTAGTCTGGAGAATAGGTTGGCATAACGTCATATATAGGAAAACATCTCCCTCCTACTTCTATCCCTCAGCCACACATCCACCTGCAGCAGAGGCAAATACATATGCATAGTCCCTTTTTTTACCCTTCTTAAACCCCAAAGGTGCTTACCACTCCTTGGCACCTTAGTTTTTTGTTTTGTTTTGTTTTTTTCAGTTATCCTGGAAATGGTTCCCTAACTCGATGACACACTTGCTCATTCTTTCCTTCAGCTGCATGATGTCCCACTGTCTGGCTGTCCCCACATTTATTTCTCCATTCCCAGTTAATGGGTGTTGAGGTTGTTTCCAGTCTTTTACGCTTCCAGCCAGTGATGCTATGAATAACATTCCCTTATCTCTCACACATGGGAGCAAATCTGTAGGTTAAAATGCCGAAAGTGGAAGAGCTGAGTCAATACCTGTGCAAAAGGAAAGGGAAAGTCAGCCCCTCCACCCTCCCCCATCCCCCCTCCTCCGTCTCCATCTGCTCAAACCTGCTCTGCAGAAGTAACAGCACATAGTGGATTTTCTTTCACCTTCTCTATGAACAGAGGCACCACCCTGTCCTTCCACGTGTCTTTCTATGCCTTTTCTTATAAGCTTCCCAGTTTCCCTCTACATTTACATTAATACCTGTTTTCTTTCCCTTTGAATTTCCCACATATGGGGTTAGACGAGAGGCACCGCTGCGCCCGGGCACCCACTTCAAGTCCGGGGCATCTTTCCGAATCTGTGCAAATGTGCTTAAGCCTCCTTCCTCTTCATGAACGTTTCCAGGGACACCAGAACAGCACAGACTCAGCCAGTCCCGAGCCCAGTGGCTGCTGGGCATTTAGGTTGTTTTGTTTTCCCCTAATACAACCCAACCCCCATCAGGCCCTCTTGCCCATGCGCCCTGGAGGTTATCCCCTGAGAGTGGTTGGCTAGGTCAAAGGGCAAGCGTATTTGGGATTTGAGGATGGCTACCTGGTTACTGGTGTGTCCCTCCCACCCTACTTCTTCCCTCTACTAGACTCCAGTCCATTTTACACCAGGGCCAGGTCTCTCTTTCCTCCCCCTCCTCACTCTGTGCTGTCGGTGGGCACGGACTTCCGGGCTGTGTAACCCTGGGCAGGACGCTCTACCTCTCTGAGCCTCAGCGCCGGTTTGTACCGCAGAGTCACCCCGGGCCGCAGGGGAAAGCCCGCGAGTGTGACTGCACGGTGGGGACAGCGGGTTCACCCCTGTGCGCCCCCGCCCCGCAGCGCGCTGGAGACGCGGGTGCAGGCCCTGGAGACGCAGCAGCAGGCGGAGCTGGCCAGCCTCCGCGGCGAGAAGGAGCGGCTGCGGCGCCTGCTGGGCCGCCAGAGCGGCGCCCTCGCCGGCCTCGAGCGCAGCCTGCGCGCCGCCAGCAGCAACTCCAGCCTCCTGCAGCGCCAGCAGCGCCAGCTGCTGGAGTCCGTGCAGCGCCTGGTGCGCGTCGTGGCCCAGGGCCCGGGTGAGCGATGGGGGCGCCCTGGTGCGGGAGAAGGGCAGGAGAGGGGAGGGAGACCCCCTATTCCCCGCCGGGTTCACTGCGGGGCCTGTAAGCCACCACGGGAAAAGCCCCACCCACCTCCCACCGCATATGAGAGAGAAATAACACAGTAATCATCATGGTGAGGACAGCAGGCCTAAGAGGACCAGGATCTTCCCCCTGACTCCATGAGTGACCTTGAGCTGCCCTTGTATCTCTCTAGGCCTTCGTTTCTCCACCTGTTTAATGGAAGTGGTGACAATAAAGACACCACCAGCCCAGACTGACATGGTCAGATTCCCAGATCCACTCTCCACCCCAACTGGTTTGGCTTTGCCCAACCCGCCCCACCCCAGGCCTCAGTTTCTCTACCTGTAGAATGGAGAGGTTGCACTCAATGCCCCCCAAGGACTTCTCTCACCCTGATGTCTCCGACCCTAAGCCCAAGAGGGCCAAACAGAAGTGGTGAGGCACCTCTGGCCCCGGCTTCTGAGAAAGGAAGACAATGGCTGGGCCTGGTTCCCCAGCCCTCACTTCTAATGGGACCCACTCCAGGTGGCCAAGGCCCTCCCAGTCCAGCTTCAGTCACTCGGTCAACAAGCACTTACTGAGTGAGCACCCACCATGAGCCAGTCCCAGTGCTGGGGGCTGGGGTTACACAGCACAGTTGGAGCCCCTGTCTCTTACAAAAAATACCCAACTCACGTCTGTGGGTCTCTGAGGGAAGGAAGAGGAAATGCCTATTTGTTAAGTGCCTACTCTGTGCCAGATGCCCTGCCAGCAGTGTTCCTGACGATTCCAGACCACAGACGGCCTAAAAGGCTGTGCGTAGCAGAGGGGATTTAAACTGAGGGCAGCCACGGAAGGGTTTTGAACAGCATGGGACTATGTTTTAGAAAGTGTAATTGAAACCAGGGAGGGGAGAATGACTTGGTGAAAGAGAAAGACAGTGAATGAAAAGTGTTCCTACTGCTGCTGGGTCCCCATAGGGGAGGTTGGAAAGCCTTTAAGGCATAAGGAATGACAGTAGTGATGGATTCCAGGCACTGTGGCTGGCAGCGATTTGGGGACAGAGGATGGCACCACGGCTCCATCTAAGTCGGGCAGGCTTGGCCAGGTAGGGGCATGAGGCCTGAGGTAACTCCAGGTAAGAGAGGTGGGTGTCTTCTAAACCATGAGGTTATGAGTAACCTGAACCCATCACTGGCTTGTGCAGAGCCCTGGCAGTGAGGCTGCCTAAATCAATCCCATGTGTGGGGTTCCTGTAGCTCAGCCAAAGGCACAGGGCCTGGGCCCAACCCCTCTCCCCACAGGCTCACTGCTTACCCTGTCTCCAGCTGTGGCCCAGTGTTTGCTCACCAGTCTGGGTGAGAGGTTGTGTAAGGGTCCTCGCCTCAGACACCCTTTGCCCAAACGCCTGCCCTGTTGTCCCACTGTCACCAGGGAAAGGCACTATGGGTTATTTTTTCCCACTGTCTAGATGGAGAAACGGGAGGAGGATTAGTCACTAGATATAGATCAGAAGATTGGATGGAGACAGGCCCAGGCACCAGGCATCCATGAAGGCCAGCAGGAAACCTGTACCCCATCTCTGCAAAGCTTTGTCCTTGGCAGATAGAGGCTGGCAAGGGGTGGAGAACTCAAGGTATTCAGAAGTTAGACAGACGGGGACACAGTTAGAAAAGACCTCACCCATGCAAGGTATCAGAAGCAGCTTCGTTAACGAGGTCTGTTTGCCCAGCCTTATATAGGCTCAGTGGTGGAGACCCAAGTGGAGGTGGGTAGTAGGAAAGGCAGTGGCTCGCCAGTCAGATGGATCAGAATTCAAGTTCTGTCTCCTTCACTTACTTAACACTGGGACTTTGCACACATCATTGAATATCTCAGACCCTCAATGGGTGAAGCTGGTGCAAAGATTTGGGGGGTTCCAGGCTGGGGCCAAATTATGTTGCATGTTGATGCTAGTTCATTCTTGCTCTTAAGCTCCCTGAAAATACTTGTCCTGGCCCCAGACTGCCCTGGCAGTACCTGGCCAAGAAACACTGCAATACGTAGTGGATATTTCACTTTTATTGCTACTATTGTTGTTAAGACTATTGTTAACTAAGGAAAACACTAATGGACAGAGCCTTGGGAATAGTGGCTGGAAATCTGAGGCCAACTCCTAGCTCTGTTCCCTTGCCTGGCTGAGAAAGTTGGGCCTGTCCAAGCTCGCCTTTAGGTCAGCACCCTACCAGGCTTGGCTGGACTCCAGTTCTCAGGACTAGGGGGCTGGCAGGTGGGGCCATGGGATCCTGTCCAGGGAATGTTTGTACACAGACTGGTATAGATTTGTCACTTCATTTGTGATCTAGGAACAACAGCATCCTTTCAACAGGGTCCCAGCTCCGGGATTCAGGATCCAGGTTCAAGAGTGAGGCCAAAATAGGAAGTCCCACCCCTTCGTAGTTTTCTGGTTTCTCATTGGTGAGGATATCCATCCATCTGGAACTTTATCCTTAGATACCCACCTACCCAAAAACTAGGTTCTGGTGGAATCATAGCCCAAACCTCTAACTGAATCCGACAAAAGGAGCCAGAGAGGGGATTTGAATCCTCTGTAGTTTATTTACCAATAGTAACTTTTTCAGGCTAGGCCTGGAGGCCACCAGGGCCCTGGTGGGATTTAGCCATTAAATTAATATTTTCCCTTAAGGCTCATGGTCAGCATAATGAGATGACCCACCTCCAAGGCTGCAGGGATATACGACTGGAGGAGTGGACTGTGGAGGGGCCCTGGGCCTCCTACCCAAGGGAGCTATAAGGACAAATCCCCCATAAGACCTGGAGAGAGAGAAAGCTCTGCCCAGCCCCTCCCACCCCACTCAGCTCTGTGCCCTTGAGCCAGTTACCTCACTCTTGGGCCTCAGCTTCCTGGTCTGTGAAATGGGGAAGTACCTCAGTGGAGTCTAGACCACAATGACCTGTCCTAGAAGACTCTTGCAGCCTCATCTCTGGTCTCCCTGCTTTGAGTCTCAGCCCCTTCAGTCTCTGTTCTACACTCTGGCCAGAGCGCTCTTCCTTGGCACAGTCTGGGCTCCTCGGCCTGGCATTCAAGGCTGACCTGGCCCCTGCTGAAATCCCAGCTTCATCTCTCCTTCCTGATGCCTGTCTCTGTGCCAGCCTCTCCCTGCTCCTTTTGGGTCCGTCGAACAACCAGACTTCCCTCTGGCCTCAGTTCTGCAATCAGGGTGTGAATCATCTCTGTTCCTGTCCTCAGTCCTCACCACACTCTGTTCCCTGCAAACAGCAGGACATTTTCCCCCTTGGAGCCTTTGCATGTGCTGTTCCTTCCGCCTGGGATACTCTTTCCTTCTTCAGCTGGGTGCCTCCTGCTCCTCTTCCAGGTCCCAGCTCACTGCCAGCTCCTCTAGGAAACCTTTCCAGGTCCAATACATCTCCCTGTCCCCAGTACCTCCCAGCCCAGAACCTGGCACAGAGCAAGCAGTAGTGCTTACCAGGCCCCTTCCCTCTCTCCTTAGCTCACCTCCAATTGTTTTGATTTTGTCCCATTGCAGCCTCCATGAGGGCAGCTGAGCAGGTGTTCCAGGACTGTGCAGAGATCCAGCGCTTCGGGGCCAATGCTAGTGGCATCTACACCATCCATGTGGCCAACATGACAGAGCCCAGAAAGGTTAGAGGGCTCCCTGGGGGGCTGAGGCCAAAGCACCAGAGGGTGCTGAGCTAAAGGCCTCTCAGCCAACCCTCCAGCCTCCAGCCCTCCCCCTGCCAGCCCCCGCCCCCGCATCAGCTTCAGACCTTGTCCACCGTCTGAGATTTCGGAGAAGGCGGGGGTGGCTCGACTTTCTGGAGCCCCCACCTTATCAGGGGTCAGATCATGAGGTTAAAGCAGAAGTTCCCAAAGCTGGCAATGCATCCTTCTCTGGCATCTTTACCAGAGATGCTTTTAAGTTGGAATAGTAGGAAATGGTTCTGTGTTGGTTCAAGTAATGCAAGGTGATAAAACAGACAAACCCTGAAATTCCAGAAAAGTTTATTTCTAGTTTACATCTTGTCCAGTTGAAGGCAGGTGTGAGAGCTCCCTCCACGTGGGAAATTAGGGGCCAGGGCTGATGGAGGCCCCACCATCTTCAATGACTAGCTCCCAAGGTTGCCCTGAACTCTGAGGTCTGGTTATCAAATGTGCAGGAAGATGGTGGTCAAGGCAAAGTGTGGATGTCAAGAGGGAGGGTTTTCGGGGCCAGGCCCAGAAGCAGAAGAGTTTGGGGAACAACTAACCAGTCTTCCCACTTCATATTCCCTTTTCAATTTTCTTTCAATTCTGCTGAATATATCAAGGAGAATGGCTCAGATTGTAACACTTCTCGCACACCTGCTAATCCCATTTCCTGAGTCTACACTGTGTGCCAAGCACTTTACATTTCTTGGCATTTAATTCTTACAGCAACCCTGCAAGAGTAGCTAGTGAAAAGCTTCCATTTACTTAGTTCCTAGTAGGTGGTGCCAGGCTCTGTTCTTTAGACGAATGACTCATCTCATTTAATTCTCACAATGCCCAGTTTGCACGTGAGAAACTGAGACACAACAAGGTTAAGGTATTAATATCCTCATTTTACAAATGAGGAAAGGAAGGCTCTGAGAGGGCATCATTTGCCCACCACTTTAGAAAAACGAAGGCAACAGGTGGGGAATTTGGACTTGGATCTTTCTGATGTCTTTGAACACCAGGCTCACCTATTGCTCTGTGAAGTTCTATCAGCCAAATCACCCTTGGGCTGGCCCAGACCTGGCTTCTGGCTGCCTCCAGGAGCCTCCAACTCCCCAGCTCCCCAATTCCCTCCAGGTGTTCTGTGACATGGAAGCCAACGGAGGCGGGTGGACCCTCATCCAGCGCCGAGAGAATGGCAGTGTGAATTTCCAACGGAACTGGAAGGATTACAAACAGGTAACATTGCTGCCCTGGGGAGGAAATTTTTTTGCCCTGAAAACCAGGACAGGAAGTGGGTTATGGGCAGGGGTCTGATTTGCCCTCAATCCTTTCCAGAAAAAAACAAAACAAAACAGCACACCTAAAATCAACCACCTTCAAGCAGATTTGCCCAGTGCACATTTGCTGTCAGGACTCCATCACCTGAAATTGGACATTATTTTTGAAAGTTCTGACATATATCTAAGAATGAAAGTTTGATTTTATTTTTATTCAGTTTGGGGAAAAACTAATACATATACATTGCTAAAAATTTTTAAAGAATACAAAAAAGGGAACAGAAAAAAAGGATCTCCCCTGCCCGCCTCTGGCTGCATTGCTTAAATGAATGCTCTTGTCTTAGCACACATATGTGACAACACCTGCAGAAGACATTTTTTTTTTAATGCAGAATTGCTGGCTCAAAGACCCTATGCATTTTACAAGACAAGAGTGCCTGATTGTCTTCCAATTTTTAATTACGTTTTGAATAAAAGCTTTTTGGCAGGCTGACCTAAAAGCTCTTAAAGTTTTCAAGAGCAAAAGAGATAGGAAAAAATATTCACACAGAAATACAACACTATTTTTTTGTGTCTGCTTGCTGTTCGATACTTAAATACAAATTAAGCTATGAGTGTCCTTTAACCAATTGGGTTTTAAAGAATCATTAAGATGCAAAGAGATATAGGGTGCTCAGAAGCAGAAGTATACAAAAGAGAGCTGAATATTAACCATTAAGCTAATCAGTGGTACAGCATGACTAAAATGGGGAGTGGGGGGCTGAGGTGTGCCCTGTCCTTGGTGCTGAATTATTGTTCCGGCCAAGGGTGTTGATTTCTTGTCACCCTGGGACACTGGTGACTCCCAACACTCTTAGCTTTACATTTCTATGTTACTGAAGCTTTGCAGTGGCTGCCATGTTGCTGAACAAAGTTTGCACTACCATTTATGCAGCTGATTTAAGTTTTCACTTTTTAAATTGAAATTTAATATACGTGCAGCTGACTATGCAAATCTTAAGTGTAAAACTCAGTGAATTTTTACATATGCATTCACCCATGTGACCACCACTCAAAGCTAGATATACAACACCTCCAGCACCCCAGAAGCCCTCCTTGTTTCCCCTCCAAGTCAGTACTCCCCTAAAGGTCATCACTATTCTGACATCTATCACCACAGATTTGTTTTGCCTTGTTTTTGAACTTCATAGAAATGTGATTTCAATTATTTTTAACAGGCTTTTATATTTACAAAAGTCTTAGTCTTTTTGCTCTAGGAGGTGAGGTGCTCCCACCCCTAGGCCTGCCCTCACTGTACTTTATGAACTTGGTCGTTAGGCAAAATGGTTTGGGGTAAGTGTCCCTGGAGCCTGGCCCAACCCAACTCCTTGACCAGAGGCATAGCCTCCTCCTTGGCATGCAGCCTACCCTCATTCTCCCCTTCCCTAGGGCTTTGGCAACCCAGCCGGGGAGCACTGGCTAGGCAATGAGGTGGTGCACCAGCTCACCAACAAGGCAGCCTACTCTCTGCGCGTGGAGCTGCAAGATTGGGACGGCAATGAGGCCTATGCCCAGTATGAGCATTTCCAGCTGGGCAGCGAGGGGCAGCTGTACAGGTGGGCTTGGGGCCCAGGCTGGTGGGTGGGCTGGGGTGCCTGGGCTAGTGGCCACAGAGTCTGCACCAGGGGTCAGTCCCTGGGCGTCTCCTGTTTCGCCATCTGTCCCCCATTTGGGCGCACGTCACAGGATCTGGAGGCAGCTGGTTAGCACTCAGCACATCCCGGCCACTGGGTAGGGTGGAGAGAATGTCACAGATGCTGCCATCCCGGGAGCAGGAAGGGGCTTTCCAAGGTCAGTCACCCCAAGTGGGTCATTTTACAAAGGCCCAGAAGTGGGGAGGTGACTTTCCCAGCCTGTCCCATGCTGTGGAGTGAGGTAGAAACGTCCCAGGGCTGGCAACTGGGGGACCCAGGCTCATTCTGATTCTGCTCCCACTCGCTTTGTGAACTCGGCCGAGTCAAGTGGGCTTCTCTGTACCTCTGCTTCTTTACTGCAGGATGGGCTTAAATAGAGCATATTATAAAATCATCAGGGTGTCCCATCCCCCCTTCAGCCTGGTTCTTGGCTCTGTTTAGGAAAAGGAATGAGCATTTATTGAACATCTACTGTGTTCCAGGCACATGACTCCATTTAATCCTCCTCACAGCCTTCTGAGGTAAGCATTGCTGGACCTGTATTAGCCATGTGGAAACCAAGACACAAAGCACAGAGCTTAAGTCCCCTGCCTGAAGTTACAAGTTAGGTAGGGTCTGGTTTTGAACTCAGTTTTGCTGCCAAAAACTCATGGTGTTTCTCCTACATGAAGTTGCCTCTCTGAGAAACTCAAGGACTTGAAGATAAGCTATCTTGGAGTCAGGACAGAATTGAATTCATAGGCTCATGCTCCAGGATCTCAAAGGACCTAATATGTTATCTGGTTCTTCATGTGATGCTAGAATCTCCTCCACAGCCATAGTCATCATCCAGCCATGCTGGAATGCCTCCACTGATGGGGAGGTCACCTCTTCCCAAAAAATCTCTGATGACTCTCTGTCCCCCTGCACTGTATGCCTAACTCTACATCTGAGGGCCTCGGGTGATGTGCCCCCAACTCTACTCTTCTATTATATGCCCTGGTTCCTCTAGCTAGGTGATTCTGACATCCTTCCTTATGGGACCCACCCAAATCTGATAATATTCCTCTTTAAAGTGGAGGTCCAGAGCCGAATGAAATGTCCCTGATTTAGGCTAGGCAGGGCTGAGCTGGAGACCCACCCGACTCCTCAAACTGACCAGTAAGTAGCCACAACACCCTGCTGACTCTTATTTTTTAAGCCACTGACCACCAAAGCCAAGGTTTAAGTCCTGACTGCGTTTCTATCTCCCTGAGTGACTCTGAGCAAGTCCCTTCACCTTCTCATCTGCAAAATGGGTGTCCTAGTTGTACCCACCTCATTCAAAGTGTTGTGAAGCTTGAATGAGATACTACACATACAGCATGAATGGTGGCACTTAGTAAATATCCAGCAAATAACATAATTACTGTCCCTGAGCCAGCTCTTCACACACTTGGCTGGCCTGCTCTGTGTGAGTTCACTGCTGTTCCCATCCCTAGTGCCTGGGACATGGTAAGTGTATCACGCGAAGCTAGGGGAGCCTCCCAAGTCTTTCCTACACACATAACAGTTAAGCCTCATCTCCATGACCCAACTCTTGGGTGGCAGCTTCTGTGACCCTAAGTCCAGGATCTGCCATTTTTCTTGGGAAAGAAGGATCAGGAGAAGCATCTCATGGCACTAAAGCACATGGCCCTGGATCCAGACTGCCGGGGTATGACTCCTGACCCTTATGACTTGTGGGATTCTTGACCTTAGAAAAAGATCTTAGAGTTAGTTAACCTCCCTGTGCCTCAGTTTCCTCATCAATAAAACATAATATCTATGTCAAAATTGACATAATCTTTGGAAAAATACCTAGCATATGGTTAACATTAAATAAATGTTGGAGATATACAAACAATATATTCAAAGACAGAAATATAATATTCCTGCATCTATGTATATCTCTGTTATATATGTCCATTTATACAAACATATACATGTATGTTAACTTTAGAATCCCTTGCCCTGCTCTCCTATGTGAATTTCACATACTGCCTCTGGCTTTTTATCTGAGCCATGGAGAGCTCCCTGCCTATGATTCCAGACTGTTATGCTCAGGCCTCAAGGGGTCCACAACTACTTGACCTTCTGCAGAGCCCTAAATAATAACAGTATACTGAACACTTGCCCTGTGCCAGGCATGGGCTGGCTCTGTTCATTTGGGAAAAAATTAGACCTGCTCTCTACCCCTCAAAGTTGTTCATCATCCAGTGTGTCCTGTCTGTCTGGGGGATGTGTCTCCAGTAATCCCACACCCCCAGGAAGATGGGAGCTGCCTAAGAGGAAAGCAAAGGGGCACAGAGATGCTTGTGCAATCAGAGAGGGCTCCCTGGAAGAGGTGATGAAGAGTAGGCATTCTCCAGACAGAGAAGATAGGGAGGACATCCCAGGCAGCAGGTATGTTCTGGAAAAAGGCAGAGAGTTGATATCCAGCTGACCGCAGAAACCCCAAGCCTGAGCAAGGCTCTTTCCAGGGCTGCTGCGATCATAAGGAAGAGACCCTGCTCATTCAGGAAAAGCTTGGAAGATCCTGGAAAACATGGGGCAGGGCTGGAAACTGCCAGAGAAGGATCAAGGGGAGAGTGACAGAAACAGATGCTGGTCCCTGCACCCCCACCGTACAGAGCCAGCTGCCTGGTGAGGTGGGGAGGATCCTCATAGGAAGCCCAGAGGCGGCGAGGCATGGCGGTCAGCAGCTGGGCATGAGCATCAGAGTGGGTGAGGCACCTTGATTTTCAGACACAAGGATGGGGGCCCTCTGGAGCCCAGCTGGGGTACATGCATAAGCCTGCAGAGAGGTGGTCCATGGGGAGGGGTGGAAGAGGCACAGACAAGGGACAGGCTTTGTGTGTAGTGACACAAGCAGACACACACCACCCAGACATGTGTGCAGAAGTGCCTCAGAGAAGCCCTCGAGGTAAACATACACAATCCCAGGCACAAAGACAGATTCCAGAGCACACACTCAGACTCACCGTAGATGCTGCAGCACAAACTCGAAGCATATGCACACATTACACACGCTGGCACAAAGACTCATATTGAAACACTCGCTACTACAGACACACAGACTCCTGCACAGATCCATGGACTCATGGAAAACACACCTGGGTGTCTGACTTAGGGATGCTCAGAGACTCGTGTGCAGTTTGGGTTCCCCCGGCCTGAGCCATGCATATGATCAAAGTGCATCTGAACAATGAGTCAAGTGGGATTTCCCAGCCCATGACTTGAGGGTCCCAGAGATCATAGGTCCCCATTCTCCCAGAGGGGAGGGGAAGAGAGACAGAGACCATGGGTGGGAGGTGCAGGGACTGAGCTAGGCCATATGTTCAGGCCCCATGTTCCTTCTGGATCCCTCTGGGAACATCTCCCAGGCCTTGCCCAGGGGAACCAGAGCTTCCCTGAGCTGCCTGGCCTGGCTGCATCTGGTGTTCACTTGCCTTCACTTGTAGGATTTTTTTTTTTTTTAATGGAAGTACTAGGGATTGAACCCAGAACCGTGTGCATGTGCTCTACCACTGAGCTATACCCTCCACTCCCCCGCCTACAAGACCTTGATTGCTCCCAAATGGGCTCCTACCTTGACTGCCAGAGCAGCCCCTCCCCTGCTTCAAGCACCCAACACTCTCTCCAGCCAGGATCAGTGGGAGCCTGTGCCAGCCACGTGCCACAGGCTGGGAACACAGGAGCAGGACAAATAACAAGCACTGAATGCACTGGGCACTTACCGTGTGCCAGCACTACTCTGCGCACATCACACGCTGAAGTCATCCAATCACAAAGACCGAATGAGGGCATCACTGTTAATATACTATTACCATTTGAACAGATGAAGAAACTGAAGCTGCGCTGCAAAGCAATCTGCCCGAGGCCACACCGCTGATAAGCGGCAGAGCTGGGATTTGAATCCAGGCATTTTGCCTCAAGAGATCACAGTGCTAATCACAAAACAACCACCCTGGCCTCATAGCTTGACAAGGAAATCTAAACCTTCCCCAACGGGCTGCAGAGGTGGAAGTCACGAGGCTGGGGGTGCCTCAGGGCTCCGATCCATGTGGGCTAATGTAGTAAAGGAAGGCTTCCTGGAGGAGGTGGGTGGATATGAGGAGGTGTGATCGGGCTGGCTGTAGGATGGTCAGCTGGGAAGGAAAATGCGCACAGCTTCTGAGTCAGACCAGACAGGACTGGGATCTGGCTCTCATCCCCATTCGTTCTAAGACCTCGGGCAGGCTCCTGTGGCTCCTGGGACCTCTATTTCCTCTTCTGTAAAGTGGAAGTCATAGGGTATGGTGAGGATTAAATGAGAATGAGTTAATCCATGGAAAGCACTTTAAACAATGCCTGGCACATAGTAGATCTTCAAAAAAAAACGTTAGCCATTGTCCTCATTATTATTATTATTATCATGATCATTCTCACAACTGTCTAAGACTTGGATTCGGCAAGCTGAGGGAGGCTTGGCACATGGTGGGTTCTCTGTCCCTGGGAAGCAGCAGACTGGGGGGCAATCCAGGAAGGGAGACAGCTCAGCACCCCAGGCTGGGGCTCCCCTTCCCAGAAGAACTGGAAGGGAGCCGCTTCCTCAGACAGCCCCGACCTGACTCTGGGCCCCTGTCCCATCACCACCTCCGGGTGGCCTCCAGGCTTTCTCTGAGCGGGTACAGCGGCTCGGCGGGGCGCCAGAGCAGCCTGGTCCTGCAGGGCACCAACTTCAGCACCCGAGACGCAGACAACGACAACTGCCTCTGCAAGTGCGCCCAGATGCTGTCCGGAGGTGGGTGGGCGGCAGGGTGAGGCCCCACCTCCCCACAGGTTCACCTGGCTAGACACCCATGTTCCCTCCCTACTCAGGTCCTCATGCAGCCAGGTGCCATCAGGAAGTGGGTGCAGGTTGGGGTCTCACCTGCCCACAGGCTGGCCTGGCTGTTCCTCATCCACATCACGTCCTTGAGGTGCCTTCCAGGGTCTCACCTCCTCCTAAAGCTGCCACCACCAGGTCTCCTCTGAGACCAGACTAGAGGAGCACTGAAGGTGGGGCCCAGGGTGCAACCTAAGGAGACATAGTGCCTGATCAGTCCCAACCCCAGGCCTGACACTTCCTCCCCACCCCGTACACCCCAAGCCAAGCAGGAACAGGATGAGGGAGACCTGGGTGTGGGGCAGAGAGGCAAATGCCCACCAACGCTGGCTCAGGTAGTGTTTTTCACAAGGAGAGGGGTCAGAGAAGGGGAGATGGGGATGAGTGGGAGACAGAGACAGAATAGGAGGGACAGAGATGGGAGGAGACCTCCAGAGACACAGTGACGGGGACACATGGAGGCGAGAGAGACACCAGGAGTGACAGACAGAGCGATGGACACAGACCTACACAGGGACAGAAGTGCAGAGGGAAAGATGGAGAGAGATGCAGACCACAGAAAGACAGGTGGACACAGTATGTGAAAGAGAGACCAGAAAGGCAGGGCAACGGAGAACAAGGAGAGACAGAGACATCAGAGAAAGACACTCAGAGAGACAGACACAAGCACGGAGCTCATCAGAACGCTGCCCTCCAGAGACCCCAGGCTGAACAGAGGGTCTGGGAGCTTCCCTCCCTCCCTCCAGGCCTGGTCCCACCCAGGCCCATCTCCAGCTAGCTGGCTTCCCAGAGGAGCCAACAGCCCTGATTTAATCTTCGGGGTAGGGGGCTGCCCTCACCTCACTGGCTGGGCCCCCGCCTCCCCAAAGCCTCTTTCTCCTCCTCCACCAGGGTGGTGGTTTGACGCCTGCGGCCTCTCAAACCTCAATGGCATCTACTACCCGGCTCGCCACCACGTGCGCAAGCTCAACGGCATCCGCTGGCACTACTTCCAGGGCCCCAGCTACTCGCTGCGCGCCACTCGCATGATGGTGCGTCCCACGGGCATCTAAGGAGCGGCGGCGCCTGGAGGCTGGACTCTCAAGAGGACCTGGACACGGTATCGTCTGGACAAGACAGACCCAAATACAGGACACAGTGCCAGGACCTTGTCCTGAACACCCTGGCTCCCCTGAGCCATCCCTCCTTGCCCCAGGAGTCTGGGAGAGTCACCTGCCTCCCTATTCCCTTCAAGTTGTGAAACGGCAGGTGTCTGGGGGGTTCCTGCCTCTGTAGTATCCCTCTTTCCCCTTCCCTCCTGTCTCCCGCAGGGACCTCCTGCCAGCTTGAGGGTTGCAGTACCCTGAATGAGCTGAGAACAGACTTAACTGGGCTCCGCGAAGGAATACATGAATTGTGGTGGAATTTCAGGCAGGTGGGAAGGCATTTATGGGCATGAAACTACCCAGATGGAGGCCCAGATTCTGTCCCCCGTTTGTTGGGCAGGCCATCTTGTGTTTCAACCTTTCTCAGCCTTGAGAGGTCCTTGGACTTTCTCTTCGAGACTGAAGGAGCTGCATCCACCCCACAATGGGAATCATTATTTCCACCCTCACTGTCTGCCAGTCCCAGGTGCCAGCGTCTAAAGCTCAGACCTCGTTCCTTAGGGGCTCCAAGAGATCTAAGAGGGATTCCTTTACCCCCCAGAATGTCCTAGAATATGTTCCAGACAGAATAACTAGGACTTCCCTCTAAAAGTACCCAGGGTCAAGGGAGGGAAACACCAGGTTAATCAATGTGAACAGGCATTCTCAGCTGCAAGACTTGTCAGAGCCATTAATGTGGTCATGTGCTTTGTGACTACCCACGAAGGGGCTAGAGTGGGCAGCTTTCCCCAGCTTTGCTTATTTGAAAATGGGGGCTGTTTATCCCAGAGTATCTCTCAGGGCTGTGGATACCCTTGGAAAAAGCTAGTCTTCGCGTGTCATGAGCTGGAACCCCGGGTTCACATCCCCACCCGCAGCTGCACTCACCATTTCTAGCTGCAATGGCCATGGTGATGTTCTCAAACAGCCTCTAAAAACAACTGGAAGGAATCTTTGGGTTAAAACAGACACACATCATCCCTGAAGAAGGGTCTAGAACCAAGTCTCCTGTCTGTGCTAGGGGCTGTTGTCCTCTGAGGCTCCTCTGGCCCCAGGAAGCCAGATCTCTGCCTGGGGGCTGCCCTCAGCACTTCCTAGGACTTCCTGAGTCCCAGCTCAAGTTCAGGGACTGTTGGGGACATCCTCTCTGCCTTGAGCAGGACGCCAATCCCTGGGTCCAGATCCTTCCTGTCTCCAGGCTAGAACCCCTAACGTGCTCCTGCCTCACCCAACAGTGATGCTATAGCTGAGGTCCACGGAGACTGGGCCTTTGCTGAGTCTGGGAGACCAGGGGCTCCTCACAAGCTTCCTTCAGATGACAGGGGCAGAGAGGAACCACACAGCCACGCTGCCACCCACTTCCATTACTGTGTCACCCTCCTCAGTCCTGGTGAGGCCACATAGTCCTGTCACCTTCAGCCAATACACGGGCCCAGGCAGGACTGACTTGCCCCACCACCAGGATGTGCCTGTCTATTCAGAACACTTTCTCCTGGATAAGGCTGTGGGGTGGAAATGAGGCACCTTTGTCCTGCCTGGCCCTGCCCGAGACCCTGAGTCCCTCTTCAGCCACTCCCCTGAGTAAACCCAGCACAGATTAACACTGACCTTCTTCTGGGAAACCAAAGGATGTGATTGCTGATGGTGACATTTCAGGTAGGAGGGAAAAATACTTAGGGGCATGTTGCTACCCAAAAGGCTGACAAGGCTTTACCCAGCATTTGCTGGGCAGGCCTTTATTTATCATCTACTGTGTGCGGTGTGATGCTGTAGGCAGGACTTTGAAGTCAGACAGACCTGCTCCAGCTCTTGAACTTGAAGCCTGGGGCTCAGCCTCTCAAGGCCTCAATTGTCTTATCTGTGGAATGGAGACAGTGGTACGCCCCCCTTGCTGCACTGGGCCAAGGAGGAAGTGAGACCATGCATTTCACCTTCTTAGCAGAGCCTGGCATGAAGCAGTTGCCTAATAAATGTTACTTCCCTAAGGGGTGAATGGGGTGGAGAAGTTGGCCCCCTAGTGCAGGCCAGCCCTTCTCCTGGACCCAGGGGAGGTAAGCGTTTTATTTTGGCAAACATCTACAGCATTTATTTTTGTACTGCAAGTATACAGAGCAGCACTGTGAGCACCAGGGACAGAACTCCTCTGGGTGGGGTGAAGGCCCCAATCCCTCTCTGCACCCCCATTGTCTACAAAGGCCAAGAAGCTGATTTGGGTGACCCTCACACACCTGTTCTTAAAAATACTCATCCTTCCATCTTACTTTCCCTCCTTCTCCATGCCAGGACTCTCAAATGCAAGGGATAGAAACCTTATCCTAAGGAATGGATTGATTCATGTACAGGAAGTCTAGGGGTGGTTTCAGGTGTGGTTAGATCCAGGTCCTCAAATGATGTAGCCCTCCCCACCTCTCAGCCCTGCTATCCATCATGTTGACCTCATTCTCCATCAGGTTCTCTGCCGACAGATGGTTCCAGCAGCCCCAGGCTCATGTCCAGCCTGCTCAGCATCCCTAAGACAGAAAGATTCTTTGTCCCAGTGATTCCATCAAAGACATGATTCTTTCCAGCAAGGATTGGTCCTGTGTCCATCCCTGTGCTTATCACTGTGATTCTGGTTGACCAGGCAAGAACAAGTGTTCACTTTTTCTCCTTCCGTCTCTCTTATGTCTATCTCTGCCCCCCTCCCAGCCTCCCTGCTCCCGAGGCCTGGCCCTAGGCTCCAGCTATTTCCTAGCTTGCCCCAGACTATCAAGGACACCACTGTGTCATGCCCAGAGATGTCAGACCAATTCATAGTCCGAGCTCTGTCCCTGGGATAGAGCCTCTGGCCCCCTCTAAGCCTCCATTTCCCATCTGTAAAATAAGGACGGAGCACCTGCAGACTCTAAAAGACAGCGACGCTGACTCACGATGGCTGCAGACACAGCTAAAGGATTCTGGGTGCACAGGGCCCTAGGGCATGGCTGGTGTGGCCTTGGCCCTGGCTGGTTCTCCTGGAGGCTACCACTTGCAGGAACTGGCTTCTGGGGTACCTGCCTCTGCAGGTTCCTATGTAGAATACTTGTCACCTCTCCCTGCATCAGACCAGTGTTCTCATTTTAGTGATGAAGAAATTAGAGATCAGAGAGGGAAAGGGTTTCATCCAAGCAGCACAGCCAATTAGCATCTCCAGTGCACTTACATCTATCAGCTGCCTCCCTTGTCCGCAGCTTTTTGGAGGCATCTTGGCACTGACCACAAAAATGCTGGAGTGCTGTCCCCTCCACTTATATCAAGGGCTGAAGGAACTTTCTGGAAAGTTTTCCAAGGCTAATCTGTCTTTCCCACTGGCACTTGGTAGGTCTCAATTGGAGCCAGGCAGGCAGAACACATTGTTCTCAAGATCTCTGCATGTTCCCAGAAAAGAAAATTTCTACTCTGGGGGGGAGAACTCACTGTGCACACCCCAGAAACAACAACCCAACAATAGGGTGGGAGGTGGCCCTTTGTAGAGGGTAGGGCAGCCACCAGCATTAGGTTGGTTTGTCTTCGTGGCTAGGGGATTTGACACCTTTTCCAGACTTTCCTGCCCCTCAGTATCCATGTGGGCCTTAACCTCTCCCATTAAAGATGCTTCAGAAAGCTAACAGGTTGCCTTGGCAACAATAGCATCAGCATATTTTGATGGAGCATCCCTTTGGAGAATGGAGTCTGGTCCTCCACGTCCAGCAAAAATATTACTTTCTTTTGTTTACGTGGGATGGCACTGCTGAGGGCATGTGTCCTGTAAGCTGATGTGTATGTCCTGAGCGTGGGGGAATCCAGTGGCCTTTAGCATCCAATATATTCCTGCCTTCTCCTGTGAGACCTCTCTGAGCCTCACTTCCCCATCTGCACAACAGGGAGATTGAGAGCTAGTCATGGAGAAGTCGTGCAAGTTCAATGCTGTGGTAGACGCAGGCCTGGCATATTCACATATTTATTCGTTCATAAACGTATTTATTCATTCACATTGCAAGGGTGTACTGAGGACCTGCTGGGTGATCTGGAGGGAACAGCAAACAAGACAGACAGATGACCACAGTTCTGAAATCAAAGTGCTTAACAGGCTAGAGGGAGACAGTCACTGAAGTCAAATTTTTAAAAAATTTTAACTAAATTAACTGATTAATTAATATATTATAAATGAAGAAAATAAACAGGGGGTACAGATAAAAAGATTTCAGAGGGTCCAACTAAGCCGGGTGATCAGGGAAAGGCTCTCTGAAGAGGGACACTTAAGTTGAGGACTTAAGTTGAGAAAGAGGCAGCCAAGTGAGGAGCTGTGGGAATAGTAGGTCCATTAGAGGGAACAGTAAGTGCAAAGGCCCTGAGGTGGTTGCAAGGAACTAGAAGGTGGCCAGAGTGGCTGGAGCACAGTGAGCCAGGGAGAGAGTGGTGGGAGGTGTCCGTAAGCACCTCTGTCAATGAGGAACTTTCCCAGTGCCTATCAAGGACTGGAGCACCACTCTGCCTGAGTCGCTGTGGAGCTGGGGCAAGTTCCTGCCTTCTCTGGACCTCAGTTTCCCAATCTGTAAAGTGCAAGAGAGGGATCAGCACCTTCTGAAAGTCATCCAGATCCAGTTATGGTATAAATATGGGTCAAGAGCCTATTGTGTCCACTGCCTCTGAGCTCTGGGCCACCAAGGGAGTTAGAAGGAGGAAGAGAAAATAAAAAGCTTGCCCTCGGGCCAAATGGGAGTTAGCATTGTCTCCTCCACCAGGTGAGCCTGGGGGCTTGGGCAGGATAGCGGGCATTCACTGCATGCCCCCTCTATGTTATTTCTACATGTACCATTTCTGAATTCCAGCAGTTTCTATTATTACCCCCATTTTACAAATGTGAAAACTGAGGCTCAGAAGTAAAGTATGTTACCTGCAGTTACTCAGTGAATACAGGCTAAGCTCCTACAGCATAAAGACCCCAAAACTCAGTGGGTTAAATCTTTCTCTTCCACGCGAGTCTGGAGTGGTGCCGTCCACGCCTGGTGGGTGACTCTGCCATCCTCGACCACTGCCTTCCCCTCTGGGGCCAGGACAACTGTTCCCGAAGGTGACATTTTCCATCTGGCAGGAAGGGAAACAGGACAGCTGGCACTGCATCCCCTCCAGCACCTCCTTTCTCACCCTGGCCTCATCTTTTGCCTGGAAGATCCTAACAGCCTCCCTAAAGGGCCCCATCTCCAGGTCTGCTCATTCCTGGCCTATAATCATGTCACTTCCCCTGCTTGGAGCCTTCAGTGGCTCCCCAGCACCCTGAGCTCAGCCTGCCAGCAGGATTCTTCATAACTGGTTCAACCCTTCTCCAGCTCCACCCCTACTGAAGTTCTTAAACTGGAGATTAGAGGCTTCGGGCTGAAGCATTCCTTTTGAAGAAAGGGTCCCAGATGGCCATCAGTTGTCCTGGAAGAACTGTCCATTTTTGCCCTTTAAGTCTCTGTGGCATTGAAAGCAGGGCCCAGCATGCAACAAATGCTCTCTCTAAGTAACACATTTTATTGGTTCAGCCCTCTAGCTCTGCAGAGAGCTGGGTCCCTGGCCCCACTTCTGCGCCTTTCAAGGATAATACTAGAGCCTTCAAAACCCCCATGACGGCTTTGTAAATTGCAAGACCCCCAGGACAGGGCCTGTACACAGCAAGCCCTCTGTGATGTTCTCTCCAATTACTTCTCTATGCCAGGCAGAACTTCCCCAGGAAGAACTTGCCTTAGAATATCCTGGGAAGCCCTATAATGCCATTCTGCAATAAATGCTATTATCATCTCCTCCTTTCACAGAGGGGGAAACTGAGGCCCAGAGAAGCCAAGTCACTTGACCAAAGTGACACAGTTAGGGGTTGTGGAGCCGGCTTTGGACCCAAGTCACCTGCTCCAGAGCGTGTTCACCTTGACTTTATGTTCCCTGCAACCAAGGTTAAAGGAAAATAAATAAATACATAAGCAGTCCCTGAGTTCAAGCTAGGAAGCGGTTGAAGCACAGAGGAAGATAAAGGCCCACTGTCTGCACTGCATCCTCCTGGGACAGGGACAGGCGCTTCCTTCCTGCTTCTAACTTCCTGGCTCCTCTGCCCTGGCTTCGGAACACATGACCACAACCCCGCCACCCATCCCTGAGTAGGATTTAGCTTTTTTCCTTCTCAGCATTCTTAACTTTCCTGCCCCGGCACTGGGCCCTGGACAGGGGAGGCACAGGGATAGGACACATTTGTCAATCCTAATCTGGGGAGCAATGGGGGGCTATGGCAGCCCAAGAACCCCCTAGCTGGCTGAGGGCCCCCCTCAGTCTGGAAGACGTGTCAGGACCACAGTCACCCAGGCCTGGCTATGTCTACAAATCACAGGGGACTGGACCCCTTTCCTCTCCGGACCTCACTCTCCCCATCTATAAAATGGGAGTGAGCAGTCTAGCTCCATTTGCTTCACAGAGTTGCCATGAGACTCAAGTAAGATGGTCTCTTCCCTCAACAAATCTTTACTGAGTACCTACTATGTGCCAGCAACTGTGCTAGGCACTCCAGACACAGCCATGAACAAGACAGGCAAATACCTACTCTAGGGTCCCTATAGTCTAGGGTGAGTGGGAGGAGACAGAAATTCAATAGAAATTAACCAAACAACAAAACGTATAGTGAATATGATAGGGGACCTAGACGGTGCTGTTTGAGCAAGGATGTCAACTTAGGGAAGCCATCCTTGAAGAAGAAAGAGGAGTTCAGTGAAGAAGGAAAAGGGTTCCAAGCAGCGGGAACAGCACATGCAAAGGCCTGGTGGCTGGCTCGGGGGAAAGCTTCAGAGCATTCAGGAAGGGGAAGAGGCCAGAGCTCTGATAGAGGCAGAGGTAGGCTGGGCCTTGAATGCCAGACTGAGAAGAGGACACAGGAAGAAATGACCTAAAGCGAAGGAAGCCAGGACCATGGGGGAACCCAGAGCCCACAGGCTTTCCCATCCTCCAGTGTGAGCATGGAACCTTGAGCAAGTTGCTTCCCCTCTCAGGGCCTGGGTTTTCACTCCCAGTGAAAGAGGGATCACCATACCTATTTTGCCAAGGTTTTTGCAGATTAGAGAAAATCTATCTACTGCATGTAAAAGACCTGTCCCAGTACAAAAGACTTCTCCGCAGATGATGACCACTGTTCTTCTCAGCACAGCCATGGAGTTTCTGGGTTTTCCCATTATTTCCTGTTTCTGGAATATCTGCCATTGCTGAAATTTGGTAGCAGACAAGTTGGAGTGAACTCCAAAGGTTTTAGGGAAAATTTATCTGAGAGAAGCCAACCCATGCGTTTGCTCTTTTCCCATCATTTGAGAAAGGACCCCAGGGTTCCACAGGAACCTAGTTTGAGAATAATAACCCAAGAGACCGGTAAAGGAGGATCTAACAAACCTGACAACTGTGCAACAGGTTCTGATGATGATAATAATAGCCAAAGAGTATAGGACGTATTAGCCCCTAACTGGAAACAGCAAGAGGAAATTGGATAAATAGTGGTAAATTCATACCATGGAAGGGAGGAGTATTCACTGGGAAGGGGGACTAGGGCAGCTTTTAGGGTGCTAGGAATGTTTGTTTCTTGACCTGGGTGAGAGTTACATACATGTGTTTTGTTTCATCAAGAATTTATCAAGCTGTACCTCTGTTTGTGCATTTTTTCTCTATGTATGTTTTCTTTGTAGGGATGGGGGGAGGGGAATTATACATATGCAAATATACTGTAAACACAAAGAAGGCTAATTGGGGGGAAATAGGAGTTTAGAGAGGAATTTGGCAACAGGTAAAAAAATTACGTATGCTTTTACCCTTTGACACAGTAATCCTCATTTCTAGGAATCTGCCCTGAATCTACATAAACTATGAACAAGCCTTGCTTGTGTTAACCAAAGATTGGAATCAACCCAAATGAATCAACTGAAAAACATTTATTTCTGTCTATCAAACTAACCCAATCTCTGGCAAAACACAACCACCGTGTGTTTTATTTTGTTCATGGATTCTGGAGGTCGGGAACCCAGACGAGGTACTGCAGGATGGGTGGTCTCTACTCCATGAGGGCTCAGCCTCAGCTGGAAGACCTAAATGGGTGGAGGTGTCCGGATGTTGAGGTGAAGCTAGGGGAGGGCTCAGAGAGGTAGGGATGGAATCATCTGGAGGCTTTATTTCTGTCACCTGGGCTGGGATGACTCAAAGGCTGGGCCTGGGCAGGACTACTGACTGGAACCCCCACACGTGATCTTTCCATGTGGCTCCGGCTTCCTCCCAATTTGGCGGCTGGGTTCTAGGAGGACACGTCCTGACAGCAAGCATTCCAAATGGGGCCAACACGATTTGCAGGGCCCAATGCACAATGAAAATTCTGGGCCCTTTGTTCAAAGAGTAGGAAAAAAGTGCCAGTATTGGTGCTAAAATAAAGAGCTTTTTCCTTTTTTCTCATCTCTCGCTCAACTTATCATGGTGTTTTTTATTTACTACTAAATGTTGTTCTAAGTAAAGAAAAATTTAAATTTAAAATTATTAGCATGAATTTTACCATTCGTCTCTATATGGTGCAATGACAGTTTTAAACGCCAATGTCAGAGCATGTAACTCAAATGTGGAATCACAAACTACATCACTGGTATTTCATAGCTCATACATTCTTACTGGGACAGTGGAAATGCTGCACCAAACTAACTGAATTGCTTTTATTTAAATTCTTGATATTCACACATTCTACCAACGCTCCCTACATCCTACTTACTGATGAAAAAGGAAGGCTGAAAGGAAAGGAAACTACAGGGTTCCCTATCTTTCCTCTTCTTTCTACATCGTCATTTTCAGGGTAAGTGGTTGGCGAATACAGGAAATAAAATGGAGAGGATAGGATGTGACAAGTTTCCTTGGTTGTCCTTGTTTTTTGGAACATTACATTTTTTTCTGTGACCAAAGAAACTTCAAGTTCTAACAGAATGCATGTTCTTTCTGAGCTGTGCCCCTGCTTACTCAATCATAGACATAACCTGCTCACCTCGTACTCATTTTGAGTCCCTCTAAATGTCCATGCCTGTGGTTCACCAGCATTCTGTGCTCCAGGGGCGCCGTGAACACTCCATGCGAATGGTGAACACCCTTATTACATGTATCCCTTCCGCTCACGTGCGTGATCCATTGCCCATTGGACTTCACTTCTGATACACAAATTCAAAGATGAAATTTTAAATTTCAAGATAATTGCTAAGAATTTCAAGATGTGATAGCAGAGCATTAAGAGAAGAGCCCCCTCCTTTTTTTTTTTCAGTGGCAGTGCTAGGGATTGAACCCAGGACCTCATGCATGCCAAGCATGCATTCTACCACTGAGCTATGCCCTCTCCCCTAGGAGAATCCTTCCGAGCGTGCAGCCCTACATACAAGGTAAGCTTGTTGCGGAAGCCAACGACAAACATCACAAATGCCTAAACCAACAGAATGGCACACATATCCTCTGCATGGACACAGGCTCCACCAGACGTCATTTACACAAGTTTGAAGATATCGTCATCAAGAATGTCCAGACTACAGCAGAGCATCAGCACAAGTGAGTGACCCTTCTGAAACTCACAGACAAAATCCCAGCCCTCTGAGACAGTGTTATTCTCTAAATTACACACGTGGAAACACTTATGGGTGGTGGATTCTCTTGACAGTGGTGATGGTTTCACAAGTGTACACATATGTTAAAACTTACCAAATGTTTTGCTCTAAATATGTGCAATTTATCATGTGTCAATTTTACTTCAATAAAGTTGGATTTTGTTTTTTTTTTAAGATAGTAAACATTAGATAAGATATAAGTTGTTATTTTCTCTTGGCACCCAAAGCTCCTCAGACATAGCATCAGGCTGACATAGAGATTATCATGTGGAATTGAAGAAATACAGTATTTCACTTAATTCTCACAACTCAGCCAGCAATTGTCCCTGTTCTTTAAATGAGATAATGAGATGAAGTGACTTGCCGTGAGTTTTCCGCCCTGCCCCCACTCCTTAGAAAGCACATCACAAAGCTGTAATCATGGATCTAGTGTGGCACAGGTGTGAGGATTAGCCATTGACGACTACAAATGATCCACGTGGTATGTATGTAGTATCGTTATTGATACCATTTAACTTTGGGGAGGAAGACAGTTAAACAGACGTGCTGGCATTTGGGGAAAGATAAACTGAGAGGCACCCCTGGAGAGGAGGGAGGGATATTCAAGAACAGGGGGCTTGCTATCAAAGGGACCTTCCTAGGGGGAGGGTATAGTTCAGTGGTAGAGTATGTGCTTAGCATGCAAGAGGTCCTGGGTTCAATCCCCGGTACCTCCGTTAAAAAATAAGTAAATAAACCTAATTACCTGCCCCCCCAAAAAACAAAACAAACAAACAAACAAACAAAAAGAGACCCTTCTGGGGGACTCCTATCCCAAGGACCACAGGGTGGGAAAAGACTTTAGCTCTGTGGCTCAGATGGCTCACATCCAGAGACCCTTAGGGTACGACCCCCAGGACCCCTGTGTGGGTAGAGGGTGGGCTTCACTAGTTTCCTTTGATATTGTGATTTATAATAAGATGTATATAGGTTTGGCCTTCATTCTGTTTCTGGCACAAGGCTCCTAAACCTTTGCAGGAGAGGGGGCTGGAGGCTGAACTGATCACTCACAGCCAATGATTTCATCAACCATGCTTATGTAATGAAGTCTCCATAAAAACCCAAAGGACAGGGTTCAGAGAGCTGCGCTGGAGAACACGTGGAGGTGCAGGGACAGTGGGACACCCAGAGAGGGCATGGCGGCTCCGCACCCCTGCCACATGCCTTGCCCTACGCATCTCTTCCATCTGGCTGTTCCTCAGTTATATCCTTTTATGATAAACTGGTGACCTAGTTAGTAGATACACTGTTTCCCTGAGTTCTGTGAGCTGCTCTGGCAAATTAATTAAAAAAAGGGTCTTGGGAAACCCTGATTTAGTAAAAAAGCACAGGTGAAGCTGGTGTCTAAAGCGGCAGGTGGGGCACTCTTGTGAGATGGGATGCTAACTCCAGGTAGATAGTGTCAGAACTGAGTCAAATTGTAGGACACACCCAGCTGGTGTTGCCTGATGTGTGGAAAACCCACATGTCTGGCATCAGAAGTGAAGTCGTGTTGTAGCAGGGTATTGAGAGCAGAGGAGCCCCCCGAGAGCGGGGTTTTCCTTTACATCTCCTCGCAGCACCCCCATCCCCACAGGCAGCCTGGCGCAGGGACTGTGGTCCCAGATACTCTTCAGTCACAAGTGCCCAAGAGAAGGGTTCCCTATGGGAACAGCGTCCCCCTTCCTCCAGACTCCCCTTCCCCCAAGCTGTGCCCTGGTCACATGTCCAGCCTCAGGTCAGAGGCTGAGCCCTAGGGCACACTTGCCCTCCAACCTGGCCTTCACCTGCTGCCCCACCCCCCAACCCCCGCCTGGCCCCACTGTCTTTTCCCAGCCCAGCCCTTCAGTTTCCCAAGGGATGTGGAGATGCGATTAATCAAAGTGATCCCAGAAATCAGACAGAAGGCCCAGAGTGGACAAGGGCTTGTGGTTCCCTTTTCTGCACCTAGGCATTCCACACACCTACATACAGAAATGGAGATCCACGCATCCTAAGGCATGACACTTGCCTGGGGATATTCACATGCTTATGCAAAATACAGAGAACCAGCCCACAGTAGCCCATAGGCTGAAAACACAACTGACAGATTAATTAATGCGCAACCACTCAATAGCTGTGTGACCTTAAGCAAACTGCACAACTTCTCTGTGCCTCATGTCCGTCTCTGTAACAAGCCGGTAATGATACCCGCTCATGGGATCATTGGAGGATTGAGGAATCTTCACATTTATCTGGTCTTGCATCCCTTTGGCATCTGGTGAAGGCATGGAGCTGCCCCTCAAAAGGATGTTTTCAAATGCCTGAAATAAAATGCATTCAATTTTAAAGGAAAGAAATTTCTTAAAATTATGGTTACCAAAATATTTTTGACAAACACAATCGTGGTAGAGTACTGCATATGCATCGTTGTGAGCACTTAGAGCAAGATCTAGTGGAGGAGGAACTGCAATTTCAAAGTAATGGTGAATGTTAACAATATTCTGAGATGTCCGTAATGACTATGGAATATGAAAATAGCCATAGTTTCTAATGGTGACAAAGTTCCAGGCCCAAATATCACTGTGGCTTGTATCCATGTTCCTAACTGAAGAAAGTGCTGAATTTAACTAAAGATGAGTAAAGAAAAATTCAATCCGTGGATGCTGGTAAGACCCCAGATTAAGGATCTTTAAATGAATAGATGCTTAGAAAAAAATGCCTTAGAACAGTCCCTGACACATAGCAAGTGCTTCCCAAATATTATTATTAATATATATTATTGATAATAGAATTCATTTATGTATAATTAGCACTATAACTATATGATTAAGATATTGTTAATATAATATGTAAATGGGAGAGGAAAACTTCTGGGAGGAAACAAAGTGCCTAAAAATGCCGGTTTGAGCAGGAATGAGCCGTTGCTCCAACTTGAGAGCTTTAAAAGGGGAAGGAAACTCCCAGACCCCTCAGTGTGGACGTAAACTGAGAAGGGGAAAAGCAGCCCTCCATTCAGGAGCTGGCCTGGCTGGTGATCACCTAGGCCTGACACCCACAGGTCACAACTGATGTCCTGCTGAACATAAGCAACTTCACAGAACACCCACGACAGACAAGGCGCTCTGGGACTCTGATGAATCAAGGTGGAATCGAGGCCAAAGCAAGACCACTCTGTAATGTCTCAGCACAAAATGACCAAACACCCCACCATCCCTGCTGATACAGTGACTGCTGCTTCTTCACCACTTAGCAGCATTAGCCTGGCCCTAGTTGGCCTTCTCTGCAGGGAGGATTACCAAGATCTCAACCCTAGAATGACTCTCACTTCCCAACAGCATCCAATCAAGAGAAAAATCCCACTTCCTTAAGCTTTCCTCAAAATCGCCTAACACAAGCCGGAGTCCTATAATCAGCCTCGTCTGACCCTTCTCTTGCTGAGACACCAGGGTTCCCCAGGGTGTGCGTTCCCTCCCTGCAGTGGGTAACGGAGCCCACCTGTTTAACCGCACATGTGCTCCTGATGGCCTCAGACTGGAGGCATGGACAGAAAATTACTCACAGAATGAGGTCCCAGCTCCTTCAGCTTTCAGTCCTCAAACAACTGCAATCTGAAACAAAGTTACAAATTAAATACTAACACACTACAAAACTAATAATTACTACATAACTATAGTAGTTATTATATTGTATTTATATATTCTATATCTTATATAAATATAATTACATAATTATTTTTATTATTAATTCACCCAGGCACTGTTTTATGTACAGTCCTGGCCTCACTCATTCAGGTTCTACAAACTCCCTGTGAAATAAATTCTGTGTCCTTTTAGAATTAGGCTTGACTTCCTGTAACAGGAAAATCAAATAACAGATCTGTAAGACAGTGGCTTATGTAGCAGTTAGTTCTCACTTCCTAACAAACAATCTTACAACTTAGTGGCTTAAACTGACCGCGGATTTGCTTATGACCCTGTAGGTTGGCAGTGTGGTCTGGGCTCAGCAGGGACAGCTTGCCTCTGGGTTTGACACCCATCTGCAGTCCACTGTGCTCAAGGGCCTCTCGCACACGGCTGTTGTCTGGCTGTAGGCAAGGCCACCACAGGTGAGTGGGCCACCGCTCTCCTCCTCCACAGGCCAGCCCTGCTTGCTCACATGGTGGTCTCAGGGTCCCAGGGGCCGCAAGCCCAGCACACAAGCCCCTCTTACACACTGGCCTCTTCCCGTTGGCCAAAGCAAGTCACAACAGCCAGCCCAGACTCCAGGGATGGAAAGAGAGTGTCTGATGGAGAAGCTGCAAAGTCTTTTTGAGAAATCACATTGCAAAGGTGTGGGCATGAAGGAATGGGAGGAATTTGAGGCCATTGTTGCTAAAAATCTACCTCAGTTTGTTTTTCTTTCACATCAAGAAGTCTGGGGAGCCAACAGAAAGGGCTCCCAAGGGCCAAAGGTGGAACAATTTGGGCAAAAATAATAGTAATAAAGTTGTGCTGGATTATAATCCAAAGAATAAAATAAATATCCGTGAGTCCACACTGAACTAAATGAATGAATAAATAATCAAACAAACAAATAGAAGAGATAAATCTCCCCTGCAGAAGAATCTAATTTATGTAGCTACTCCACCCTGAAGGAGGGAACATCACTCCCCATTCCTTAAGTACTATGCATAGTGACCTTAATCCAAAGAGCACAGCATGGAAAGAGAGGGGGCAAAAAAAGAGTAACTTTACTGGAAGAACCTGACAGTGATCAAAGTTCACCTCCACACTGATCAGTCACATTGATAGGACCTACCCTTGGCAGACCAGGCGGAGGCTGCCACTCTACCTCGGTGACCTCCCTCCCCAAACACATGACCCAGTTAAACTATAAGAAAATCATCAGGCAAATCCCAATTGAGGGACATTTTACAAAATACCAGACCAGCACTCCTCAAAACTGCGAAGGTCATCAAACACAAGAGAAGTCTGAGAAACTGTCAAAGCCAAGAGGAGCCTAAGGAGACATGCTGACTAAATATAATGTGGTGTCCTGAATGAGATTCTGGAACAGAATGGGATATTTGGGGAAATCTGAATGAAAAGTGGACTTTTTGGTTAATAATAATGTCACAATATTGGTTCATTAATTGTGATAAACGTACCATACTAGTATAAGATGTTATTAATAAGAGAACCTGGGTGTGGGGTATATAGAAAATCTCTGTACTATCTCTGCAATAATTCTGTAAATCAAAAACTTTCCTAAAACTAAAAGTTTATTTTAAAAACAAAGTCTGGAAAGATCAGACCAGGCCCAGGCTGGTGCAGCCTCCATGGTGTCATCAAAGTCTTGGATTTCTTCCAGCTTCATGTTGCTTCATCCTACCACATGGTTTCATCCTTGAGGTCCTTCTTGATCCAAGATGGCTGCTGGAGCTCCAGCCTTAATGCCTGAGTTCCACATAGGAAAAGGAAAAAGGGGAAATTGGTTTTCCTCTCAGCTGCATCAGCATTGTCTAAGGATATTTCCCAGAAACCTCACCTAACAACTTCCACTCCTCGGCTACCAGAAGCTGTAACAGAGGCTAGGAATGTAGTGTTTGGGCTGGGTACATTGCCACCCAGGGCAATGACCCAGGGTTTGGTCAACAAAGAAAAAGAAGAGGTAGGAATTGCGTAGGGAATCAGCTGTCTTTCAGGTGCTATTATAATTCCATTTTAGAGATGAAAAAACTGATGTTTATCGAGGTTCAGTGACTTGCCTGTAGTCAGAGGAGGAAGATGGATTTGAACTCAGAAATCATGACTCTTAAGCCGTAACCACTAAGTGATGCTACCACAGCATCAATGTAACAACATTAACTTAGTGATATGGACGATGTTGCTTTGCTAAACCTGAATTGTCACCAGCAGTGTGAATGTGGGACACTCAACTGTGCTGTCATTTCTTGTGGGTTCATCACAGACTTCCTCCTAATTCCTATTCTACCCACGGTAACATTTCCTTCCCACCCTCTACCACCACATCACTTGACCTTCACTTAGCAGGAATTCATTTTACATATCAAGGCCACCTCTGCCCTTTTCTCACCGCTCCAAGCTGATTACAGTGGTAAAGCATTGTGGTCAAGATCACAGGCTCCGAAGTCAGCCTGAGTTCAAATCTTGGCTGCACTCCCTCACTTGCTGTTGACTTTGTTACGAGTTACCTAACCTCTCCGTGCCTCAACTTTCTCTGTGAAATGGGAATGATAATATTACCTATCCTATAGGGTTGTCATGAGGGTTAAATGAATAATACAATTAAAGTACAAAACACAGTACCTGGACCATAGTTAGTTCTCAATAAATGTTATTCTTTGATGCCATTGTGACCCCAAATCCAAATACAATCTCAGGTAGGACCCACCTGTGGTCATGCAGATGATTCATGATTTGTTTGTTAACATTTTTAGGATTACCATCAAAATGAAAGCAAACAACTTCAAAATCCTTATGGAGAACTCACTACCCATGACCCCCAGTGCATCCTCAAATACCAGCTTGGGAAACACTGATTTAGAGCAAAAAGCACAAGCTTTTCAGATCTGGCTCAAACTGCCTTGAACTTGTGGTATATAACCTTGGACAAGTCCCTCTTGAGGCTCTCTAGGCTCAATTAGCTCAGCCCCTGAGTGTGATATTGACAGTATTGCTGGGCCAAATGTGACAACTGTTTGGGAAAGGAACTTGTGATTTGTGAAGTGCTTGGGGGTCCGAGGTTTATCTGGGGGAAACAGGACCTGCTGCTAATTAGAACAAGCCTCCTACTGCAGGGACTGTCCCACCCCCAGGGTTGGGATTTGGGGGACCCAGGTACTCTCCAGGATCTGTCCAAAACTTGCTGTGTGGCTTTAAGCCCCTTCTCTTTCTGTCCTCAGTTTCCCCATCTGCTCATTGAGGTCCCCCCAGTCCCAGCCCACTGGACCACACCGAGAAGTTAAGTGATTTGCTCACACAGCCAGTAAGTCACAGAGAACCAGACTTGGAGTCCAGTGCTCTTTCCACACAGAAGCACCCCACAGCTGCCTGCATGGATCAGAAGGGTCACTGCTCCATCCAGAAGGGCCACTGCTCCATCCATAGAGTATCCAACAATGTTGTGTCTCCCCAGTCACCACATCGGCCAAGGGAAATTGGGTGACAAACACCAGAAAGTGACTAGCCGAGGGGCCCAGCAGTGGATTTATGGGAGGGGATCTGCCTGTGTGCCCTTCCTTCAAGTTTCAAGTTCCCAGGAGAGATTCTGGGCTGCCCAGCCTGCAGTCAGGATCTGTTGATACAAGCGAATTACCTGTGGTCAGAGGACCGCGTGCATAATTCAGACACAGCCAGAGGGGACCATTGTGAGACCCACCCCATTTGTGTCTATGACCCACATCCCCACCTCCAGGTGTTTGCACAAGCTACTGCCATCCCTCTAGAGGAAAGCAGGAGATATTTTTCAGACCCTGGAACAGAAATAAATGCATATTTTTCTTTCCCAAAACCTTCCTGTGGGGTTACTGTTTGTAAGTAGTGTGATACTCGGGGCCTGGTTCTAGATGTGTGCAGGGCCCCAGGGCTCGGGGAGAAGAACTAGTTGGGGTTTCCACCTCCCCCCCACCCCCCAGAAATGTTTGCAGGTCCAGCCCAGCCCACAAACATTTGTCTCCAAGGGAACCAAACTTCCCCCACCCTGGGAGGCTCTGCCCTATTGCCCCTGTCAGCAGGCGGGACCTAACTCACACACTCAGAGCGGTGATAATGAAGACAATAATAAAACTAGCTGACATTTTTTGAGACACTCAGCTAGGTCTCTGACCTGCATCTCCCATGTCATGAGAGGTGTTATTAATAGTCCATTTTACAGCATAGAAACCTGGGGCTCAGAGAGCTGAAGTGGCTTGTTCAAGGTCATACAGCTGGTAAAAAGTAGAGCAAGAATTTGGACCCTGAAATGGTCAACTGTTGGAGCCAAAAGGGCCCCCAAAACACATCTCAGGCACAAGGTCAATTAGCAGATGGGGAGCCCGAGGCCCACAAGAAGGAAGAGGTTGCGGATGTGCATTTGTGCATTTATGGCGCTCCCACCAACAGTTTCATGTCCCTTAGCTCATTGCCCATTTGGAGGAAGGCATTCTCGCTCCCATTTCACAGACTGGACACAGCAGCTCAGCATAGGGGCATCCCTTGTCTAGAGTCCTGCAGCCAGTGAGGGGCAGAGCTGGGATTCCAGCCACGGGCCCTCTGACCTAAGTCTGTGCTTTGTCCCTCTGCCCTGGGCTCTCAGACTCAGGCCCAGCTCCTGCACCCTTGGGCCCTGCTCTGCTGTGGGGGCAAGGGTGCTACCTCCTTCCTGGTCCCTGCGCCTGGCCTGGCGGGGGAACCTGCCCGAGCTTGCTGCCGGGAGCTGAGGGTATTCAGTGGGTGGCCAGAAGCTGGCTCTCTAGGGGGCCAGTGGCCGGACAAAGGAGGGTTGGCAGAGGAATGGGTATCACAGCCTCCTAGGGGATGAGAGGCGGGGCTCCCGGCAGGGCCTCCGGAGCTGGCGTAGCTTCTGCCTGATGTTGCCTCCCTGCAGGGACCAGGTTTCAAGTCCCATCTACTCTCTGGGTTCACTTCCTCATCTGTACATGAGGAGGTTGTACTCAGCGGTTGCTAGGGACTGCTTTAGCTCTGACACTGTAGGATTCTAGTCATCTATCTCTGAGTAAGAAATCGTGACAAACTTAGCAATTAACAACAACCTTCTTACAGTTTCTATGGCTCGGAGTCTGGGCATGCACAGCACAGCTCAGTTCTCTGCTCGGGTCTCCTCTGGCTGAATTCAGCCGTCACCTGGGCTGTGTTCCTTTGTGGAGGTTCGGGGTCTTCCAGGTTCACTCAGGTGATCTGAAGAGTTCAGTTCCTTGGGGTTGCCAGCCTGAAGTGCACGTTTCTTTGCTGACTGTTGGCTGGGGGTGCCTCTCAGCTCCTAGAGGCCACCTCAGGTCCCCGCCATCCTTCACATCCCTATTGCCCTCGCCTCCCACATCCAGCGCTTCCCCCGTGGCTTCACCTTCAGAGCAGACCCAGAATCTGACACTCCTCACTCCCAGCTGCCTCAGCCCGAGTCGGCACCTGCATCTCCCGCCAGGACTATTGCAGTAGCCTCCTAGCCGGCCTCCCTATTTCCTCCCTTGCTGCCTTACAGCCCATTCTCCACTTGGCAACCTGGGAGGGGGGTTGTTCAAATACAAGTCTGATCCTGTCCCACCTCTGCTCAGACCCTTCCCATGGGTTCTCAGAGGAAAAGCCTATGTCTTCATCATGACCTACAGATACCCACAAGGCTCCCCTCAACTCCTTCCAGCCTCTGCTGAAATGTCACCTGGTCAGTGAAGCCTGCCCTGACCATCCTATTTAAAAGCACAATCCTCACTTCTAAAAAAGTTATACATCCGGGAATGGATATAGCTCAGTGGTAGAGTGCATGCTTAGCATGCATGAGGTCCTGGGTTCAATCCCCAGTATCTCCATTTTAAAAAAAATCAGATTAAAAAAAAAGTTATACTTACACTTCATACCAGGCCCAGCAATTCCACTCCCAAGAGAAATGAAAATATATGTGCACACAAAGAGTTGTCTGCAAATGTCCACAGCAGGTGCATCTGTAATAGCCAAAAAGTGGAAATAACCCAGATGCCCGTCAACAGGCTGGATGAATAAACAAAACGTGGGGTAGCCAGACCGTGGGACACTCATCAAGCAAAAGGAACAAACACGTAACAGCGTGGATGAGTCGCAAATGTATTACACTGAGTGAAAGAAGCCGGTTTCCATTTGTATGAGTTCCAGAAAAGACACATCCAATCTATAGTGCAGGAAGACCGACCAGTAGCTTCCTAAACGGGAAGTGGGGCGGGAGGTGGGGACTGACTGCAAAGGTGCATGCAGGAACTTTATGGATGGATAGAAATGTTCTATAACTTGTCTGTAGTGGTGAGCACGCAAATGTATACAACTCACCGAACCGTAGACCTAAAATGGGTCAATTTTATTGTATAGCCATTCTACCTCAGTGAAAATGGAAAATATCCAGAGCCCCGCTCCCCCTTCCTGCTGCTTCCTCCCCCTCTGCACTTCCACTCTCTGGGGGGGCATTGCCTGTCTCCCCATGGGAGGGGAGGAGGTTTATTTGTTTTGTTCCCTGCAGTATCTTTAGTGCCTAGAAGAGTATTTGGCACATAGTAGGTGCTTAATGAATATTGTATGGATGGATGAATTCAGTCCCTGAAGGCTCAGAACTAGTCCATGGGAATGGCTGTTTTGGTGTCCACACACCCACCTGGAGGTTGCAAGACAAACCCCAGACCAGCAGGGCCTGTGCCACTGTGGGAAGTGTCATCATTCCATTGGGGGCTGTGTCATCACCCGGGCATTTGGATGACGCCATTCCAGGGTGTGTGCCATGCCCACCACCAGGCGGTCCAGCTTGGAACCTGATGCCCATTGGCTGGGGTTTCCTGTGGGTGCTGTGTGTGTGGAAACCCAAATATTACCGTAGAGGGTGGAGCCACAAAACCAAGCCGGGCAGAGCCCAGAATGGGGCCCATGGATGCCCCAGGGGAGTTAGCGAGCTTACTGGGCCTACAAGCCCGATGTTTTTCTGTCTGTTTGAGGTTTCTTGCCGTTTACTTTGTGTTACTTTATTTTAATTATTTTTAATTTAAATGTATTTTAATTTTTTTAATTTTTAAATAATTACTTATATAGCATATATTCTAATTATTTTATATAATTATCTATGTATACTTATTTATATATTATTATAATTATTTGTATATAATTATTATAGTAATAAATACATTGTTTTATTTAAATTTATATCAAAATTCAAAAGAAGTGTGCCTCCCTCCCACCCCTGGCTCCAGCCAGCCAGTTCCCCTCAGGCAGCCAATGTTCAGGGTTCCCTGTGTAACTCTCCACGGAGATTTAAGACCAGCACAGAGGGCTGGGGCACATATTCCGGTTTCAATAAACATAGCACACAGCAGACACTGTCCCACATCTCACTCTGTTCACTGAGCCCAGTGCCCTGCCTGTCTACATCCGTGCGCACAGCGCACCTTTTCAGTGCCTTGTGGGCTCCCATTGCGTGGCCTGGCTGAGCTGATTTAACCACCGCTCCTTGATGGACATTTGCAATTGTTTGCTATTACAAACTCTACCCTTTGTATGGAGTATTTTTACAGTTAAGTAATTACTTGCTCACAGTTAAACAGTGAGAGCATAACAGACTGAATGTTTTCTGAGAGCTTGCTTCTCATGAGAACTCAGAAGCTTTGGCCCCACTGAGCCCACATTCTTGGGGGTGATGCTGGCTGGGACACCTGCTGAATAAATGCCACTGGGTCTCAAGATGCCCAGAAGAATGAGTGCTGGGGTTTCGTGCACCCCTAAACCCACCACCCTCCTCGCCTCTGTGACCTTGGGTACATGGCTTCACCTTTCTGAGACTTTGTTGGAGGACATGATAAATGGCACCTGCTTCACCATGGCACTTACGTACAGGAATGAGCTCCCCTGGGAGCACTGCTTTGTGCTGGACACACCATAGGGGGTTTGGGGCCTCATAGATGCTCATTGGTTTGGTTTGCATGGGTGATTCTTCCAACTGTTGAAATGCTTAAATACTGGCAACAAATTAATTTTTTAAAAACCTAGTCAATACATATAATGTTAGTCCTAATGGTGTCCAGATTTAAGGGATTTGTCCTATTGGCAGACACTGAGATGGGGGACAATGGGGACCCAACAGTCCACTCAGTTAGGTTGCAGCAAAGCTGCGATTGAAACTCAAGGCGTCCTGGATCCATGAGCTGTTAACCACCACAGCCTATCAGAGACCCTGGGAGCTGGTGGTGAAGGGAGGGCACTAGTAGTGAGGTTTAACAATGATAATGCCACACTACACACACACACACAGGCAGGACAGGACTGTATTCCACCGGTTCCACTACAAACTGCACTAGCTCCTAGCTATTTAACTTCCGATAAGGCAGCTGTCCTCTCTGAGCCGGAATGTTCCCATCAGTAAAGCAGTTACCATGCAGAGTGAAATTAGACACAGACCAAGAAAGAGTTTTGCAAACTGCAAAGGCTGCAGGCACGTAGAGGATTAAGTGATTTAACCCTCCAGAGGACACTGAGGGAGGAGGGAGAAGTGGAGAGGGAGGTGGGGACATCTGACAGGCCCAGTTTGCCCTTAAGAACCTCCCAGGGCTGCCTGGCCCAGCTGTCAGGCAGCCTGATTCTGGCCCAGCGCCAGGCTGGCAGGCTCCAGACAGAGCCTCCTGGCTCCAGCTGGATGCCACGGTGAGGGTAAGGGGCCAACCTAGGGGCTGAGCTAGGCTATTTTCATCCCCAAGAGGGCCAGGGAGAGGGCTCCCTTCCTCTGCCACAGGCCCTAACCCTCCACAGGATGGAGTCTTCCTTTCCAAACCCAAAACCTACCTACAGACCACAGATACCTCACAGCAGAGCTGGGGAAACCAAGGAACAGAAAGGTATGTAACATCTCTAGGTCACTCAGCTGGGGCTTGAAGCCAGGCCTCCTACTTTCCGAGAGCCAGTTCTTTCCAGCACGTCATTCACTCATTTCTCCTCACTCATTCATTCCTTCATCCAACAAGTGTTTGTGAAACACCACCTGTCCCCCAGGGCAGGGGGACAGCCTAAAGCAAAGCAGAGCCCCTGCCTCCTGGAGCTGCATTCTAGTGAGAGACACAGACAAGAAACAGAACATGGCCTTCTTTACTGTAAGCTGGGGGGTGGATATTTTTCTAGCAAGAAAAATAAACCAGGGCAGGGAACTAGTGGCTGTTGGATGCTGAGGGCTTAGTTGCAGAGGGTGCAAAGAGTGGGTGGGTCAGAGAAGTCCTCTCTGAGGAGGTAACACATGGGCAGAGACCTGAATGAAGTGAGAGAGTGAGTCACGCGATACCTGGGATAGGATAGATCTGGCAATGGAAAAAGCAAGTGCAAAGGCCCTGAGGTAGAAATGTGTCTGTTGTGTTTCTGGAACATCAGGGAGGCAGCGGGCTATAGCAGAGTAGGTAAAGGAGGAGGGGGAGGAATAACAGGGATGTAGGTCATGAGAGCCTTATAAAACACAGTTAGACCTTTGGGTTTTATTTCAGGCTGCCTGGCAAGATAGACCCTCACATTGTTCAAAGGCTCCAGAAGTCTCACAGGTCTGGCCTTTATGCTCCAGGTTCAGCTACATCCACCTTCTCTCTGATCCAGTTACTCCTCCCATCACAGGGCCTTTGCACATGCTAGTCCTTCAATCTAGAATAATCCTTTTCCACCATTATGCCCTCTTCTCCTTGTAAACTCCTACCTACCCTTCACATGTCAGCTCAGATATCTTAAGCTTCCCAAACCTTCCTGGCCAGGTCAGCAACCTCTCCTTCCTTCAAGACCTAATCTTAGTGACCATAAAATTATTGGGATGATCAATTAGTGTCTGTCTGAAACCCAGACTAAGCCTCTCAAGGGCAAGTGTTTTGGTTTATTTTGTTCACTAGTCTCTTCAGAGTGTACCTAGTGCTTGGCACACAGTAGGCCCTAATAAATACATGTTGCATTAATGAAGAAATGAATAGAAAAAGCATTTATAAAGACCATCTCATGTGATTCAATTTTATCCAGTTTACAGAGCTCAGAGAGGTGAGGCAACCTGACTAAAATCAGACAACAACTGGTAGTACCAAGAAATACAGATTTTTCTGATTCCAAAGCTGTGAAGTTTCCCCGTTATTTCACCCAGCACATACAGGCTGTGATAAACTGATATCAGCTACAAAATTCCTCCATGCCTGTACTCATGCCCTTTGCAATGTGACTAAGAGACAGAGTCTATTTCTCTACCCCTTGAATCAAGTTTGGACAAATCACTTTAGCCAATGGAACATTGGTGATCATGACCAAAGAAGAGGCTTCAAAAAGCACTAGTACACTGCAGCTTAGCACGAAACCTTGAGAGTCCCATGTGAATGAGCCCGAGCTAGCCTTGTGGAGGTGAACTGAAGCAGCCCAGCAAACAGCCTGCCAACTGCCAGACATGTGAGCAAGGCATTCCAAGACCAGCCAGCCCCGGCTGACTGCAGCTACATGAATGAGCCTAGGTAAAGCCAGAAGTACCCAGCTGAGCCCAGACCAGATTCCCAGTTCATAGGATCATGAACTAATAAATTGTTGTTTGAGGCCATTGGGTCTAGGGTGGCTTGTTACACAGCAAAGGCTAACTGATAGACATACCTGGTGAACACACTATGCAGACAACAACCAATAAGCATGTGCACCTAAATGCACACAAATGACCTTTCATAGAGAATCTGCTGGTAACCACAGACACTCAAATGCCCCTACACGTCACACACATATATACCAAGCCACCACCCAAACCCTACACACCTCTATTCAGACCACTCTCCTGGCTTCCGATGTAATGTAATGCCAACGTAAATGCCAGTCTGGGACCAGATGGGTTGACACTGCCCAAGCTCTATATTACTGGTACTGCCCAGCCCAGTGCCAGGCATGGAGAAGGACCCAGCAGACTTTTGTTGAATGAATGGAGGAATAAAGTTAAGGGCACAGGACAAGCCAGAAGTTGGCAGCAGTGAGCAGACTGCTGAGGGAGTCTCATGCGTAAATGGTGAGGCCTGGGAGTGGGGGTCACAGCTTCAGTATTTTTTCCTCTCAGGTACCCACGTGGGCAGGGACAGAGAATGGGTGCTCACAAATGCTTAACTTACAAGTTGTACTTGTGCTTGAGATTCTAGTCTTTAAATAGTTTCCACTGTTGTCTTTTAAAGGCAGTGGGGATTCTGAAAAAGCATTTGAAGGTTTTCAGGAAGGAAACTGGAACCAATAAAGTATCTTGTATGTGTAACTATGGGGAAATTAAGGATGGGTTAAAGGAAACTAAGCAAATGAAAAACAAAGCAAGTAGTAGCTCCAGGAAGAACAGAGTTGCACCAGAAAGGAAGTGTAACTGGAAGGAGCAACTTGGCAAGAAATAACATTTATATGGTCACACTGTAAATAACATTAGTCATTCAATGAAAAATTAGGATAAATGTATGTTGAAAGGAGAAGAGGGTGAGAAAAGTTGTCTTCCTTGATAATAATAACTCAGTTTTGACTACTTGGGTGATGTACATTCTTCTAGGCATTTTACATGTTGAATCCTCATAACGATCCAATAACTTCAAGATTCTAATTACTCTCATTTTGCAAATGAGGAAACTGGGGCACAAGGTGGTTAAGTCACTTGCCCGAGGTCATACGGCCATTAAGGGAAAGGATTCAAACCCAGGCGGGCAGGCTGCAGGAGCCACACTGTGGGGACATCAGACCTGAAATTCAGTCAATATTTGTCTAAAATTAATCAAGCAAATGGCAGGAAACCATGTTACTTAGAAATATGGAGGACAGTACCAGAAGAAATAGTTTAAAAAGTTGAATGTGGCTGCTTTGGGGAGCAGGGCTGGTAGTGGGAAGGACAGGGCAGGGAAATATTTTTATTAGTAGTTTTAAATTTATATAGATAAATAGATATATCCATGAGGTGGGGAAAGGAACTGACAGGGAATGAAGATGAGGGGACCTCTCATGGCTCTAGATCCTGATTGGGGTTTGGGGTACAGAATGCACTTGTCTAAATTCAGCAAGTGGTACCTTTAAGGTCTATGCATTTCACTGCATGTAAATTTTACCTCCCACCCTCATGAATAACCAAAAAATATGGAACTTTAGCTAATTATACACATGCTGAAGTGCCTTTAAGGGGAAGTGTACTGATGTTTGCAATACACTTTGAAAAGCTTTAAAAGAATAAGTTACCTTAATAGATGAATAGAGAAATAGATAGATGGAGACTTGCATAACCGCAAATCTAGCAAAATATTAACAACTGTGTATCTAGTAGGTGACATATAAGTGTTCACTGTATAATTATTTCAACTTTGAAGTTTGAAGATTTTCTTAATAAAATGTTGGGGAAAATATACGAATATATTATCTGAAAAATAATATTACATTTTTAAAAATCTGGATAGGGTTTTTGTCTTGGGCCAGGAGGGACCTGTCCGCTCCTCCTGGACACAGGATGTCAGGCAGGTTGGAGTCTCCTCCCTCGGTCCGCTTGAACAACTCATTAGCAAAACCAGAACCATTTCATCACAGACAGGAACAATGCCCCCTTGCTACATCCCATCCTCTGCCAAAAGGGTAAACTGAGGTCTGGTAGGTGGGGATGGGTTTTCCCATGAGTGCATCACATCCTCGTGACAGAAGTGAGCAGCCAGGTTGCCAGTCTCCCAAGCCCACGTGTGTATAATTAGCTAGTGGGAAATAGATCAGGGAGCAGATCTCATCTCTGCCTAATTAGGGGTTAGGCAGCTGGGGCCAGTCTGGCCTAGGGAAGTTGCTCTGGAGGCCAGGCAGCCCCGGGGGGCGGAGCAGCAGCTGCAGGCCCTCAGAGGAGCTGAAACACAGCGGCTGCCCCTCACTGCCCCTCACACTCCAACTGGAGGCGAAACAATAGAGGGCCTGTTTCTGCAGATTCCCAAGGCTGGCAGGCTGGTGGGTAAGCCCCTCGCACCTCCCTCTACAGAATCCTGGTGGAGAGGAAGCCCTCCCAGAACTAGGCAGCCCCTGTCAGACAAGTCAAGGCTCAGTCTGGCCCCTTGCCCTCCCTGCTCTCTTCCAATAGACCCTCCCAATGTCCCTCTAGGCCTACCCTGGCCCAGCTCCTGGGAACAACTCTGGTCTTCAAGCAGAAGTCCCTGAGAGTATCTGCTCCACATTGCATGACTAGTTACTGCTTAGCTGCCCTTTCCCTCCCCCTAGACCTGGCAGGGCCCATGGCCGAGTTGTCCAGTGCTGGGCATCCAGTAGGTGCTCAATAGTGACTAGGAAGAAAGACTGCCAGGGTGGGGAAGAGAGGTGAGGCATGTGTCCAGAGAATCAGGAAGCCAAAGTGTCACTGACCGGGGTGTCCAGCAGGCGGGCTTGATCCTAGGCTGAAGTACAGACTTGCACTGTGACAGCCCATAAGCCACTCCCCCTCCCTGCTCTAAGACAAGATGTGATCTTCTGAGGTGACCCCTGAAAGATCTCCTGGAGGATTCAGTGACAGGTTGACTATGAAAGGTCTGAGTCTAGCACTTAAACTTCCTCCGGGAACAAGGGGTATCCTGGCCCATCATCCACCAGTCCTGTGATCTGAACCTCAGTTACTTCACATGTAAAATGCAGCCAATACACACACCTTCTTGGGTTTCTGGGGGACAGGCAGGTCACAGCAAGGGGCAACCCTTAGCACAGAACTCTGGCAGGGTTGCCTGGAGAGAAGGATCTTTGACACCTCAAAGGATACCAGCTCTGCAGAGCCTACCCAGGTTATCCCCTCTGAACCCGTCACTCCTGTAACATGGGGACCAGGAGGCCCAGCTCCTGCACTGCCAAACCTATGGCAGGTCATCACCCTCTCTGTGCCTCAGTCTCCCCATCTGCATCATAAAGGGGTGAACTCCATTCTCATGAATTTGAACACCATCCTCTTCTATAACTCGATTTCCCCTTGTTTCTCAAAACAGCCCAGGACCAGACCAGTCCCCTAGGGGCTTGTTGTGGACTGTCAGACAGACAGACAGCTGGGCTGACCTGGATGTTTGTCAACAGACCAACGGAAATCTCCTCTTTATGCTTAAAATAAAACCTACATCAAACCTGTCACCAGAGCCCCCACTAGAGCTTCCTGTTTCTCAGTGCTGCAGCCCAGGCAGCCTGTGGGAGAGGAAGCGCCACCCAGTCCCGCCCCCTCCCATGGGGGAAGGGGGGTGCGGAGGCCACCCAAGCTCTCACCCTTTGTGTGCCTGGCCCTAGACCTGGCTGCTCCCTCAGCGAAGGGTGGGGTCTCCTAGCAGGTAACTAACCTGGAGGGAGATGGGAAGGAGCCAAGACCTCAAAGCCCAGTGCCAGCCCCCTCCTTCCTCTTGCCCTCACCCAGATTGAACCATACCGCCAACTCTCCCACTGAGGCCCAGAGAGGGAGACTGGCTTGACCGGGGTCATCCAGGGTTGGAGGCAAGGCCACTCTTTTGCTATCCACCCCAAGTCCCTCTGCCTCTAAGAACTTCCACTTCCAATCTCCAATTCATTGCCTATGTGACCTCAAGTTCAAGGTTTGCCCTCTCTGAGCTTCCTGTCCCCTTGGGAACTGGGCATGGGGTGGGGAAGGGCAGAAGACTTATGGTTGGGGAGGGTTCATGTACCTGTCAGCCTTTCCCCTGCAGGTCCCCTTCCTAGTGCAGGGAAAAGTCCCCAGTCCTCACCCCAGTTCTATCCCGAATCACTCTGTGGCCAGAGCCAGTGTCCTCCACTATGAAGAATGCTCACCAGCCAGTCTCCCAAAGGTGGTTATGAGGAGGCCCTGTGGAGCACATCTCAGACCAGGCCAGCCACTGGCCTCATGCCCCACCAGATCCTGGGGTAGACAATTACTGAGCTTTGAAGGCCCCACCCCAAGACTTTCCCCACCCCGTCCCCTTGTGAACACAGAAGAGTCTACAGACCCAGCCCTTGAAAAACAAGCATTTGTGTTTATTAACCAAAGGGAGGAAAGTCAAGGCAGTGCAGACTCCTCCAAGTCCCTCTTGTAGTCTACCCACATAGGCCAGGCTGCCAAGGCCCTTGAAGAACAGTACACAGGCCACTCCTCCCTGCCCCCACCCCAGGGTGAGTTCCCGGGAACCAAGGCCCACTGGATAAAGAAGAGGAAGTTGGCAAAGGACCAAGGCCAAGGAAGGAAGGAAGAAAGAAACAGAGCCACTGAGTAGACAGCTCTGGTGAGATCTCTTGGCCCCTCACTCTCAGTGGGGAGGGCTACATGCCCCAAATCCAAACCCACAAGCAGGGGTACATTCACATCAAAACCCTACATGTGAGGGGTAGGAGATGGTCCAAGGTCAAGAGGCAACTCTCTCCAGGTCTCTCCTTGCCAGATGGATGCTTGTCCAGCCTCTGAGCCTTGGCCTCTATACCAAGTTCACACAAGGCAGCAGCCTCTGGTCTGCCCCAAGCCAGGGAATGGATAGATGCAGGAGAGGTCAAGGGACCAATGGCATCTCTAAGATCCGCCCTGTGGTGAATTCCGAGTCCAGCGGAGGCCTAGCCCTCAGCCGCAGGAGACTCCCAGGCTTGCCGCAGCCCGTACAGCCACTTGATCACCCGGGCATTTCGCTCTACCACCGACACGCCATAGGGGACGCGCTCCCGGGCCCGCTCCTCAACTGTGGCAGAGCTGCGGCGGGAACAGCCCCCTTCGGAGCTGGCCGGCCCAGCACTGGGCCCGGCCAGGGACACGATGTCTGAGCTGGCCCGCGCCAGGTGGGCCACACCCAAGCCCCGTGCTTCCTCCGGGTCCAGGCCGCAGAAGTTAAAAAATCGCTCCAGGTCAGCAGCTGCCCGCGAGAAGCGCTCACTCAGGTCCGACTTAGAGCGCTGCAAACCAGGGGGCCGGGTGGGGCTGGAGGCAGCGGCAGCACCTGGCGATGGGCAGGGCCGGGCAGGTGAGGCTGGCAGGGGAAGGACATCCACTCGGCGGACCGCAGCAGTACTGGGTTGTGGGCGTGGGGGGGTTGCTGGAGGAGCCTGGCGGGTTCCCTCTGCCCGTCCAGGGGTACGACTAGCCTCGGCAGGAGACACGGGACTATCACACAAGTTGATGAGGCTGCTAAGGATGTCCAGGTCCAGCTGGGGTCGGCGGCCGGGGCCAGGCAGGACTCGGCGGCTGGGCGTGAGCACCGTGCGGCGAGTCCCGGGGCTGAAGAGCGGCTGTTTGGACAGCAGGGGCTGCACAGGTTCCTGGCGGGTGTTGGCCACATGCAGGCTCTTGACGTACTTGGCCTTGTCGGCCTCCAGGCGCTCTACAGCACTAGGTTTCCGGGCTCCACCATCCGCTGGCCGCCGTAGCAGGTAGCCGGGGACCTTGGTCCGTAGACGGAAAGGTGGGGTGGGGGTGTCCCGGGCTCCGGGAGTCAGGGTATCCACAGGCATGGTCGTTACATACCCCGAGGGCTTCTGTCTGAGGAGACTGGAGAAATGAGGAGACAGAGATCCTGATGGAAAGCTGGCAGCTGGACGCCGCAACCGCTGCAGTGGAGGAAAGAAAGAAAAGAGCAGAGCACATTCAGACAAAGGCTCAGCAAAGACTGAAAGAGGATGAAGACGCCTTCCCTATTAAAAGGTAAAGGCCACGCCTCTGATTAACAGGGAGCCAATCAGCAGGCAGAAAGTACGTGCTGAGGGGCCTGTGGCTCCACCCACCCACCCCCCTTCCTTCTCCGAGAGCTTGGCCCAGCGGAGGCAGAGAAAAAAAGGTGCCAAAGAAGACAAGGGCAGCCTGAGCAGAGAAGACGGGGCAAGGCACATTTTAAAGAAAGCAAAGTGGGCTCGAGGCTGAGTGCTGAGCACCAGCCGGCTCAACCTCAGTGGGTCCTCTTAACAGTTCCATTTTGCAGATGGGGAACCTGAAGCCCACGGAGGCAAACTTGATTAAGCTAATTCAGCAAAGTGGCGACTCTGTCCCTGTCTCCAAGAGGGGAGGTGCTTGCACAGGGGTCTTGGGGTTGAGTGGCCAACAGAAAGGGCTCCAACCCCACACCCCATCTGAAATGCCCACAGGGAGCCTGGTACCACCTCCACCCAACACTTACCCAGGCAGGAGACTGCCCTGTGCCATCCACCCGCCTAGACATGTCAAGCCCCAGGCATAGCAGCAGAGTCTGTAGGGGAGGAGTGTAGAAAGTCCCCACCTTCGCCCCAACTGAGGTCAGACACCCATTAGCTTCCAGTATGAAACTCCAGTGCCAGGCCCACAGTAATGCATGGATGCCTGTCAGGTAGAAACGTCAGCCCTGAGCAATGCTGCTCCAAGAGAAGCCAGAAATGCACAAGATCACACCACCTTGCTTGGGAGCAACCAGCTGACTCTGGATCTGCCAGCAACATAGGCAGGAAGGCCCACACCTGGGTGCACGAGCCTCTACTTGATCACCCATCATCAGGGCCCAGTGCCCCAGCCATCAGGCCATCCCTGTCCCTTTTTCCCAAGGGCAGGCTGGAGCCACAAAGTGCCCCGGCAGTCCCCTGGAGATGGCACAGAAGAAAACCCAGAGACCAAGTCCTGAACCTTTTCATGTGCAAAACTGGGGAAAGGAACTCTGTCTAGGTGATCCCCAAGAGGACCTGTATTTCAGGCCATCTGGACCTGTATTGTCTAATTCAATAGCCACTAACCACGTATGGCTACTCAGCCTTAACTTTAAATTTAAATTAAATACACACAATTCAGTTCCTGAATCACACTAGCCACATTTTAAGTGCTCAATAGTCATATGTGGTCACTATACTAGACAGCAAGGATCAGAGCATCCATAGCAGAAAGCTATATTGGACAGCCGTACCTAGACATCTGGAATGCCAGGAAAGAGAGTCTGGATTGGGATGGGGAGGTAAGGATCTCTGTGTTCTAGACATCTGACACTATCCTCTCCTGTAATCCTCCAACAAGCCTGTGATATGGGGCACTGTCACCTCATTTTTATTGACTGAGAAACTGAGACTCAAGTAAGTGACCAACCTAGGTCCCAGAGCCAATAAATAAGACACAAATTCAAATGAAGCCTAATTCACTCATCTAAAAAGAGTAGCTTTACTCTTTGTTGTACACATTCTTCTAAAAATAACTCCATGAGGTGGGGGTCTGTTTGTTCTCTGTATCTTAGTTTCAGGATACTGCTCTTTACACATAAGAGGCATCCGATAATTTTTTACTGAATTGAAATAACTATGAGGGCCAAAGGTGAATGGCAGATCAGGGATAAACTAGAGAGAGGCACACTCAGCCTACTGCATATGAGTCCAGGATGGTAGGTATAGAATGTTCTAGGAAGCTGGAGAAGTTCATGAAAACTCTAGATTCTTAGCATATTTGTTAATTATTTTAAAAACAGTGCACAGACAGGGCAAGCAAAGCATGTCTGTAAACATATCTGCTTTCCTCCCCCTACAATTTGGCCCCCAACCCCAAATTGAGGTCTGCAGCAAAGGCAAGTTGAGAATAGAATCTTGGGGGCTGTTGGCCCAGAGCCAGAGTTGCTCCCGAGGTAGAAGGGATGGAGCAGGTGGGAGAGGATGGCGACTCCACTCAGGGCCGACCCCCAGGAGACCTCAGGAGGGAAGGGTCACAGGAAAGGCAGCCTTGCTGAACTCTGTCTAGGTAGCTAGACTCTGCCCTACCCGCGGGCCGCCACCTCCCAAACCAGTCCAACCCGTCGGTGGCGGCGGTTCCCTCCCAGGCACCATCCGGGGAAACAGAGGGAGGAAGGTCAGATGGGCAGGGCTAGGGCAGAAGCCCTGATTCCCCCTACCCCCACCCCATACCCCTACCCCGCCGCTCGGACCCCACCCACCCACCCTCTTCGGCCAGACCTGCTGGCCCCAGGGGCTCTTTCGGCGTCGGGTCCAGGACCGACGCGAGGAGCCTAGCCCGGTTTTGGGGCCGCTGGCCGGCTCGCCCAGAGCTCGCCCACTCGCCCGCTGTGCGCCTTGCGTAAGCAGCTGCGCCTCTTCCTGACTTAGTTTCCTTATCTGTGAAATGCTGTTAAAAATAGACCTTCCTGATCCTCCAGGTCACTGTGAGGATGGAGAGAGAAAACAGGTCGAGGGCTCTCCTCAGCACCTGGCAAAAAGGCGGCGCTGCATGAACCAGGCTCCTTGTTTTATTTAGGGCTTTGACCCAGCTCCTAAGTCCACCCCTCTCGCAGGAGCCTCTAAGCACTGTCCAGAAGGATCTGTCCGAGCCGAAGCTGCGGACAAAGGAGGCTAACCAGTGAACAAGACCCATTTCACAGGTGGGCAAACCACAAAGTGCTGCACGTCCTGCGAGTTGAAGCCAGGATCCCCGTCCCCAGGTGGGACTCGTACCCTCTCTGAGGCTTCCTCTCATCCCCCAACGCCCCACCCACGGATTTCAAACGCTTCCCACAAATGACCCCAAATATCTCGCCCCGAGCCCTTCTCATTAGCATCCCCTGGGAAAGCAGCCCCAGCTAGCTCCCTCCCCACCGGCTTCTCTGACGTCAGCCTCAGGAGGCTGCGGAGGGGAAGTATGGGGAGCCCGGATACCGGGTCTGGCTTTTCTGCCCTTCCCCAACTGGGGGCAATCTTGGGGACTCCCAGCGACGGAGGAGGCCGCGAGCCTGGAGGCGTGCTGTGTAACTCTGTCTGCTCGCCAGCCCTCTCTGAGCCCCAGTTGTCTTGGCTCTTCTTAAAAGAGGGGGCTGGCTGACGGCACAATTTCTAAAGCCTCGTCCAGGCTGAAGGTGAGTCCCTGCCCGGTCCCCGCCTTCCCAAGGAGGGAGAGGTGCCTCGGCAGCCCCCCACCCCGGTCAGGCACCCCAGGCCCAGCCCGCACGTACCTGGCTGCCCGGTGCCGCCGCTCTGCGCTGCTCCTGCCCGGCCCACCTGGGGCTCAGGTAGCACGCGTTTGCGCAACTTCCGGCGGCTGGCCGCGGTCAGGTGAACCCCGTCCGCCCAGGTATTACTCGAAAAGGGAGAGCGAAAGCCAGGCAGCGGCCGGAACCGGAGCCCAGGCGGGCTGGCAGCCGACTCGGCGCGGGGATCGGGTCCCAGCCGCCCTTGGTCTATCACAGGAAGCTCTTCCGCGAGCCTGGCCCGCCCATCCCACAGCTGCCCAGGCCCCATCGGCACATCTGGCGCACAGAGTCCTTGAGGCCCACTCGCGTAAGCGCACCCATCTTAGAGATGGGAAAGCTGAGCCCTGCCTCCCCCACAGTCACAATGACAATTAATGTTCACCGTGGCAGGCATAAGATAGTGCTTTTCCTGATACCAATTAACCCATTTTAATCTTCCCAACAACCTCTATGAGATGCACTCTATTATTATCCCCATTTGACGGGCTGAGTCAGTTGCCCAAAGTCACCCTGAAGAGTCCAACCCGGACACTTTCCCTCCAGACCAAGCCTTAATGCCATCCCTTTCTAGCTGTGTGAACCCCTGCTGGTTGCTGGACCTCTCTGGCCCTCCATTCTGTCAAGAAAGGAGAGTCCCACCTTCCAGGCCAGGTCAGCGGGAGCTTTTAGGGTGTGAGAGTGCCTGTAGAAGCTTTGTCCAAGCTGTAAACATTAGTAACAACAGCAATAACAGTAATAATAATAACTAGAATTTTTGAGTGCTAGGCCCTGTGCTTATTTAAATCTCTGGACTCCCCTGGGAGGAAGGAAATATTTAATCCTCATTTTACAGATGAGGGGAATGTACCCCACAGGAAGGCATCCCTGGGAGGGAGGTGATTGTCTCCTGTGCCAGCACCTGCCCCATTATGTCACTTCAGGTGGCATATTTGATTAAGCCAGTTACCACAGGGACCCTGAGGCCCAGGGAAGGATGTACCCACCAGCCTCAGACCTGAGCTCTGGGGAGGCCAAAGAGGGCCCAGTTCCACATCTGTGCCTGGTCGGGGTTGTGCCAGGATTGGGGTAGAGGGCACGAGGGGACAGGAAGTGATTCAGGGAACAGCTCTCCTCCGCGTGGGAGTGAGTCAGCCTTGAGGCCTCCTCCAGCCCCTGAGGCCCAATTTTAGGGGGGTGAGGGAGGTGACAAGACCATGATTCTCCACAGCAGCCTGCTGGGACCGTGCCAGGCCCTCTACTAAGGCAACAGTGGGGAAGGGTGAGGAGGGGAGCAGTGGTCAGTCACCAACAGTAGTAAAATAGTAGTGAAAGCAAAGCAACAATACCAGTTTTCATAAAATGGGTAAGAACTTCTCCAAGTGCTTTCTTCGCACCTGGTAACTGTTCTAAGCTCTTTATATATGTCAACTCTTTTAATCATCACACCTGCCCTGTAAGGTAGGTACTACTATTATGCCCATGTTACAGTGGAGAAAACTGAGGCATAGACAGGCGGGGCCACTTGCCTGAGGTCACCAGCGGTTAGGCAAAAAAATTTTAGTATAATCACTATAGGATCCAGCAATTCCAGTTCTGGGTATATACCCCAAAGAATTGAAAGCAGGGACTTGAACGGATATTTATACATCTATGTTCATAATAGCATTATTCACAATAGCCAAAAAGTGGAAGCAACCCAAGTGTCCACTGACAGATAAACAGATAAAATGTGGTCTATACAAACTATAGACTGTTATTCAGCCTTCAAAAGGAAGGAAATTCTGGCACATGCTACAACATGGACGAACCATGAAGAGTCATTATGCTAAGTGAAATAAGCCAGTCACAAAAGGACAAATAATAGATGATTCTACTTATATGAAGTACTTAGAGTCACCAAATTCATAGAGACAGAAAGTAGAATGGTGGTTGCCAGGGGCAGGAGAGGGAAGAAAATGGGGAATTACTGGTTAATAGATAGGGAGTTTCCATTTGGGAAAATGAAAATGTTCTAGAGATAGATGGTGAGGATGGTTGTACAACAATGTAAATGTTCTAAATGCTGCTTAAAAATGGTAAATTGTGTTTTATATATATTTTACCAAAATAAGAAGAGAAGAGAAGAGAAGGTGTAGAGTCTGAAGCCAGACTCCTTGGATTCAAATTCCAGCTCTGGGAGACTACGTGTAATTTACTAAACATCTCATATGCTCAGTTTCCCTTCATAAGATGGAAATAATAACAGCAGTAACTACCTTACATCAAAGAACAGAGGGAATTAGAGCTCATACTTGTAAAGTACTTAGCACACAGTAAGTGCTCAAGAGGTGTTAGTGATTTTTATTCTTTGCTGAGGGGGCGGGAGGTGTGGTTTCTGATATTTATAATGTTCCTGACATTTGGCACTCCGGCCTCACCCCTTCCTTTCCACCTGCTTCTCTCTATCTCTTCCACTGAAGCCTGGCCCAGACTTGGGAGGAGGCAGGGAGGCCCCTCCTGCCCCAGAGGGGGATCAGGATGGCTCCAGGCAGCAGAGACTGGCCAGCCAGTAGGACAGCCCAGCTCGATTTCAGCCCAGCTGTCTGGGTCAGAGACACCCAACTGGGCATCCTCCAGGGCCACGTCAGGCCTTACACTATTTCTGGACTCTTCCCAGATGCTCAGGCCCTGGCCTGCCTAGAGTAAGCCTTGCCCAGGGCAACCTGGCACAAACCTCAGGAAGGGAGCAGTAAATAGGCTGTGGGAGGGGAGTGGGTGCAGCCACCTAAGGCATCAATCTCCTATTCGGCCCACGGACCACACACCTCTACCAACTGAGTCCTCTGGGCCTCTGTTTGCACCTGAGCTTGCAAAATGAGGACAAAGGGACTTGCAGTGGAGACAGAATAAGAGAGATACCACATGCAAAGCTTTAGGGAAGGGCCTGGCACACAGGATGGGGAAGGTGGGACTGGGACAGACATACAACCAAGCCCACTTCCTGTCCTGATTGCCCTCTGCCTAGGCCTGAGCTCACCATCATTTCTTCTCCCAGAGAAGTGAAGAAACTTGCCCAAAATCACAAACAAGTTAATGACAGATCACAGATGGGGCAGTGGTCTCATAATTAGATAAATAATCTATAATACACATATTTTTTTTCAACCGGGTGATATATGTACGTGGCTCAAAATTCAAAAGCTATAAAGGGAATGAAGTTAAAAATTAAAAAACGCAAACAAAAACAAAAACAAACCCCCTCCCTCCTACTCCCATCCACAGCCATCCAGTTCCCCTCCTTGCAGGCATCACTGTGACCAGATAGTTGAATGTACTTCCAGGGAGATTTTAGGCATATACAAGCAATCATGGACATCTATTCTATTTTTTACACATATGGCAACATGCTCTGGGCACTGTCTTCATCTTGCTCTTTTATTCAATTATATATGTTGTTCTTAAAAATATGTGTTATTAATATATTAATATGTTATTCATGTAATTAATATGTTGTGCCACACCAGTACATAAGGAGCCCATCAGCTGCCACCAATGGCCACTGAGGGTATGTGTCTAGTCTTTCGCTGTTACAAACCACACTGCAGCCCCCACTGCATCTACATCATTCCACCTAGAAGTGGGACAGCTAGGTCAGAGGGATGTACTTGTAACTGTGACAGAGATGGGGGACCGCGCTTCATGGAGGCCATACCAGTTGATCCCACCAGCAGAACACATGGCAAATGATCAATAAATGTTAGCTTTAGTCATTCTGATTACTGGGGTTTGAGGCACCCCTCAATTTCATGCTGAAGGCGAAACTATCTCACTTGCCTCACCCTAGCCATCACATTCCAACCAGAGAAGATAATAAGTGAAATTATAGGACATCAGATGGGGTAAATGCAATTGAGAAAAACAAAACAGATGAGGCAGAGGGTGAGGCATATGAAGTCAGTAAATATTTGTTGAAAGAATGAATGAATGATTTGTTTTCTTTCTGAGCTCCCAGAGCTCTTCTCCCCAAAACCAGGAGGTGAAGTTGGAGGAGGGAGGATAAGTACCTCCCCTTGAAGAGATTCAAGACTCCCAGATGCTATGATTCTGAGTGTCTAGGATTCTAAGACTGAAGCCAGATAGGCTGGGAGCCAGCCCCAGAGTTGCTAAGTCTGACCATGTACTTTGAGCAAGGGGCTTAACTTCTTAGAACCTCAGATTCCCCCACCTACAAAAGAAAACCAACAATAGCAACTTCCAAGTGGAGGGCTCCCCAGAAAGCAGGGCCTGGTGTAGATTAGATGCTCTATGGACAGGGGTCTGGGGCCCACCCCCAACTCCAAAGTCTCTGGTGACTAGTGTCTTCAGTTGAAGGGCTGTCTCTATCCTTTCCCTCAACCTGGGGTAGACACCCAAGATTCCAACAGTGACTCCAAGGGCCAGAGCATCCGCTGCCCACCTGGCACCTAGACCAGAAATGTCAGTCTCGCTGGATCCCCCAGAGTCCCTCTGAGAGGGACAGCAGTGTAATTCGAGTTCCATAGGCAGAAAGATCCAAAGTGAGCCCCAAGTACACCCCACCCCTGCCTTTCTGAAGAAGTAAGGACAGATGCCCAGGAGGGGACCCCAAGGAAGATGCGGGGGAGGGGCAGCCGAGAGGAGATCTAGCCAGGGCTCTACTGGTCATGTTCCTGCAGATAAGAAGCCAAGAAAGTGATCCCCAGTTCCCCATCTGGCCTCTCACTGCAAGTCTAGATCTACCTAGACTAGAGACTTCGTGATGGTGTAGAAAGACCTGAATTGGTCTCTCTGCCAGACTTCGTTTGACTAGAACTCTTGCTTCTCTGAGCCTCAGCGTTCTCATCTGTGAAATGGGGTACCACCACCTCTCCGCAGGTACGACTTGAGAGGACGCGCATAGCAGACGCTGGGTGAATGAAGCCCCCCGAGACCCAGGTTCGCGCCCCAGACCACCAGTGCCCTCACCTGGAGCCCGCGCCAGGAGAGTCCGGCTCCTCCAGTGCGGGTCTTGCGAAGACTGACAGCTCGGACCCAGGCGGAGAATGGCCACGCCCAACGCGGCTCAGGAGGCCCCTGCCCCGCGTGAGGACCGGCGGGGGCCTCCTCAGAGCTGCCCTCGGCACCCGAGCCGGAGGACCTGACTGTCCCAAGGCCCGCACCGGAGTGAAGAACCCCGGTGCTCAGGGGAAGGGGAAGTGAGAGTGCTGCTCTCCTCCACGGCCACCCCCCCCCCCGACACCGGAATGGTTTGCCCCGGACATCCTGATTGGTTTCTCGCTTCCGTTCGAACGCCGCGCCGCCTGCGTTGCCAGGCGACGGCTAAGCTTCGGCCCCGGGGGTGAGCGCGGCTTCTGGGCGGTTCCTTCCCGCCCCTCTCCTCCCGGTTGGTCTCAGGTTGGCCGCCGCTTTAGCTCAGGCGCCTAGTTCTTTCCCTTGCTCAGCAGGAACTTTCTCCGGGTTCCCAACGGATCCCTTAGTCCCGACTTTGCAGCTAACTTGCTATGTGAGCCGGAGCAAGTCCCTTTCCCTCTCTCTTCCACTAACTGTACAATGATGAATGGGTTCGTTTTAAGACATGCATACCCAGCAGACCTGAAATTTACTAAGGAAATAACCAATGATATGAGCAAAGATTAATATAGCCCAGCTTTATTTATCATAGCAAAATAATGGAACTAACTTCAGTTCCCAGTGAAGGGAGATTGGTAGTATAAATCCAACCTTCGGAAAAACCGAGCTTACTGAGGTTTTATATACCAGGTAGCTTTGCATGACATAATTTGTCAGTACTCGTGGTATAACCCTCTGAGATAGATACCTTTAATTAGCCCGACTTTCTGATGAGGAATATTATGCAGTCATTTAAAATGAGATGGTTAAAATATATGTAAAGTGGGAGAAACACTAAAAAAGTATTAAGTTTTTAAAGAGTATGTTTCAAAGCACGATGTACAACATAAATAGTACTAAAATACAATGGTAATGTCACATGTATATTTATGTATAATCATTTATAATAACAGCAGTTAATTTTTTCTTTCTGCTTGTATGAATTTTCCAAGTTTCCAACAGTTAAACAAGTCAAGAGAAAAAAAAAACACATTTTTAAAATGAGGATTGGAAAAATTAACTCTAACAGCCCTTCTAGAAGAGGAAATTTTTTAGCTGTGAGTCACAGTTTGGGTCTAGGGCATTGCTCAGTTTGGAGTCAGCATCTGTTTTCTATTCCAGCTGGTGTTTTTCATTTTTTCGACTGGATTGTCAGTGATCGACTACTGACTGTGTACATGCCTCAGGCAGGTGGGGGAGGGAGACTAATAACACACCAATAGTTAACAATGATTGCATGTTGTGGCATGGGTGCCAACCAACCATATCAGAGCAGGTACCATTATCAACAGGGAGTCTGTGAGAACCAGCTGAATATCAAACCTGGCAATAACTGTGCCCTCTGAGAGGTTGTGCTCAAGGCTTTACCCACATTGTCTCATTTGACTTCATTACCGTCTGAGGAGAGAAATTCTATTATGATTCCTATTTTATACATGAGAAACCTAAGGTTTGTCTGGATCCAGCAGGAGGCCTCTCAACCATTCTGTTACATTCTCGTGAAACTGCACAAGACCTGTAAGACAGTAGTAGGGAGGAAGGTAAGGGGGATGATCCTGTGAGCCTAAAAGACACAAAGAAAACCAAGTAGGAGCAGATCCAGACTTTGTACTTCCTGAGGCTTAAACAAGTCTTATTTAAGAACAGGACTACAGAATTATAGATATAAAAGTAGGTAATAAAATGATTATTTGGTGAGAAAGGTAAAAGAAACCTTAACAAATGACAAATTCCACAAATGTCACAAAGTCCAGAAAAATAACACTATTTTTGTGAATCACCTGTTTGATATACCTCCGTAATACTTTCCACAAACAAGCTTCTGGCTCCATGTATACATTTCAGACTTCTCCTCTACTACCACGTACTGGTGGTACTGGGCACTGTAGGATCATTCATACACATCAGTATTTGACCTCCAACTCTGCACTTTTTTGTCATAGTACTAGGTGAGTCAGCTCAGTGTGTTAGGTAGGAGTATTTCTGGAAGCCATCCCTATACTAGGGAAGTTAGTAATAATTTAACTATTCACAAAAGTGACTGGAAACAACGTAAATAAAACCTCTAAACGTCAGCTAAACGTCAAGATCCTCTTAGCCAGATCCCCAAAACGCTCCCACTCGCACCAACATCATCTGACACAGAGGAAGTCGGGATGGAAGGAGATGGTGGTTTTAACAGAGTGAAGTTACAATACCTTACTTTGGCAAATGTTACAAAAGCATATGACCATGTGAACACATTGCTAGGGGGCCTCCCAGATCTTGGCTTCCCTGTCATTAAAACGGGAATGACAACAATGGTGTCGTGGCTGGATTCTCTGAAATGTACAGCTTTAATCAGGGGTTGGGAGATATTTGAGATGTCTGGATAAATGCCCTGCTGATCACTGCATATTCAAAGCTTGCTTCTGCTCCCCATGCCCTGGAGCTTAAAACAAACAAGACAACACCAAAACCCTGAGCCTCATCCCCAGATTAAGAAAGTGAGACAAACAGGGCAGAAGGAACTTCCCCTGAATTCCAAATTAGTCCACATGAAGAGAGATCATTTGGGCACACTCAGATTCCAGAATGCTGAGCATCTTCATGTGCCAACAGCCTACTGGTGATAACCCCAATTTTCGAGGATTTATTAAGCACTCGATGCCCATTTAGAGTAATGGAAAACATCTCCATCCTTCCCCTTCCCCATTGTGCGGGGTGGAGAGGGAGAGCCCTCAAGAAAAAGAAGGTGGCCAAGCTGTCATTAGTGTGACCAGATTATAGGGAGCTAGAGGATCCTTACACCTTATCCTAACCTGGCACATGAGCAACAGTAATACCTCGCCTTGTAAACAGGCCTGTGGCTGCTTCACTGCCGCCTCCTGCACCCTGACCTTGGTGGTGTTTTCTCCACTCAGCTCGAAACTGAGATGAAATCAGCCTCAGATGTCAGCTTCCTAGCTTCTGTGCACCCCATGGCTGTCTTTTGTTTTGTTTCATTTAACTCAAAGAATGTTCTCTCTGTACATATTTGCTTGCTTCTGAAGGACCCAGCAGAAACTGGTCCCAGTGGTGGATACTGGGCTGACTGGGGGAAGGAGAAAAGCTTTTTAAAAATTATTTTTTTTAACTTTTTGGATTTTGTAACACATAAGTGTATTGTCTATTTTAAAAATTAAATAAGGATATTCTATGAGAGATTTAACAAGAGTATTTACTACAGTATTGCAAAAGAAAAAAAAAACCATGATCAAATTTCCTGGCTACAGGGCAATAGCATGGTGAATGGAACTGAAACAGAATACTATACAGCCATTAAGAATGATGTTTTTTGCAGGGGAGGGTATAGTTCAGTGGTAGAGTACATGCTTAGTATGCAGGAGGTCATGAGTTCAGTCCCCAGTACCTTCACTATAAACAAACAAACAAACCTAATTACCTCCCCCCACCTAAAAAAGCTTTAAAAAATAACAAATTAAAGGAAAAAAAAAAGAAACAAAATTTGGGGGGATGTGCATTTAAAAAAAAGTTAACTATGTTTTTGAGAAATATTAAGTGATATGGAAAGATTTTTAAAATACTGTCTCTCTCAGTTCATTTATTTATTCTAGAAATATTTTTGAGCACCTACTATACAGATGCAAACACATCTTTCTAAGCCTCAGTTTCCTCACCTATAAAATGGGAGTTAACCACACCCACCTGCCAGGCTTGTGAGTGACACAGTACCCTGACTGACCCTCCACAACCTACAGCTATTGTTTCTGCTACTGTTCTTATGAGGTTGTTTGACAATGCCAGCTTATGAGGCAGTGTGTCCCCTGGTGTCACTCTCTGCCCAAACCCTCCAAGGGCTCCCCAGCCACCACTGAATACTGTGGCCTTTGGAAGTTGCTCCCTGGTAGCCCCACCCCCTATCACCTTCCCCCTCAGCCCACCTCGCTCCAACCACTGCCCATCCTGTTGCTTCTCAAATACACCAAGCACCCTCAAGCCTTAGGGCCTTTGCACATGTGGTTCCCTCTGCCTGGGCCTCTCTTCCCCACAAGCACAGCTTCCCCCTCACGTCCTCCCTCACTTCATTCTGGTCTCTGCCCAAATGTCATCCTCCCAGGGAACCCCGTCATCCTCCCCCATCATTCACATTCCTCTTCACAGCACTCCAACCTCCTGACATTCGGTGTGTTCCTGTGTTTGTGTCTTGCCTGTCACCTCCACTGACTGTGAGCTCCCAGAAGGCAGGGTCCACACTTCTTTTGCCCACTTATCCTGCAGTTAGAGACTGGCGATGCACTCAACCATAGTAAGCGCTCTCAGAAGTCCTGGAGCAAAACTCCTTTTTCTGTGCTTTCTGCACTGTTTCCCAAATGTATTCAATCCTGAAGCCCTACGTCCTCACACTTATCAAACAGAAACAGTGAAAGCACTGTCTACAGAGGGTGGGTCTGCAGGATGTGATGAGGGACACTTCCTCCTCTATCAGTGCCCTCCTGAAAGTACCAGCTGCCTCTCCCAGGACCAGATTCCCAGACCCAGGAACTGTCCTGGTCTCCAGTTCCCCGCGGCGCATGCCTCTCAAACTGCTCAGTGCCTTCCAAGGGCCAGGTTCTATCTGCCAAAGAATCAGGTCCAGTTTCCTATAGGCATATTCTAGGTGAGGACATACCCTGCTGGCTCAGTTACACCGTGAGCCACCACTCCCCTGCCCCTCATTGCCAGTCTGTGTAGCCCTGGACTGGATCCTTCCTATCTCTGAGCCTCAATTTCTCCATCTGTACGATGGAGGTAGTAACGCATTCAGTGGACTCAGAAAGGTGCCCTGAATACCCAATCCAAGCAAGATTCTGGGCTTCTGTCCTTAGAAAGGATTTGATTCTAAACCAGGCAAGATCAGAGCAACCACAAATGCCAAGATATAGTTGTTGATGCCCCGAGATCATGGAGCCCCAGTCCCCCTGGATTCCCAGGGAGAAGTGTGCAGCCAGGAGACCCAGCAGGGAAGGGCTCAGCTCGGGAGGAGGACCCCGAGAGCCCAGCCCTCACAGCTTCCACTTCCCCACTCCCCGCCCTGTGCAGCCCATCCCAGCAATATCCGGCAGCTTGGAGCTGTGCCCACCCACCACCCTGATGCTCCCCTCACTGTGCCCACTGCCTGCACACTCTTCCTGCACTTTGTTCTCCTGGGCCCCACCACCGTGTCCTGTAGAGGTCACTTCCTGAGCCTTTCCTGTCCCCCTCCCCGGCTGAGCTGGGGGACACTTTCCGAGTTCCCGCAATCTCCTGGGTCTCTCCTGATGTATCAGAGTGTGTTGTGTGTCCCTTTACAGGTCCGCGCAAGCAACAGTGAGCACATTAGGGGTAGGAGGGCCTGGCCTGCTCCTCTCCCACCAACCCCACCCCCCAGGGCCTAGCCCAGTGCACACAGCAGATACTCAACTAACATTTGAGAACAGAGCTGAGAAAGAGCCTGGAGATTGCCTCTCATGCATCCTCCATCTTCCCTCTTCCTCCCAAGGGCTTTCCAGAGGGATGACTGTGCAGGTCGGGAGCCCTTGATGGACATGCGTTCAAACGCTGGTTCCACACCTCTAGCTGTGTGACCCTGGGAAAGTGGCTGCACCTCTCTGAGCTACATCTCCTCCAAGACAAACTGAGAATGATGACAATGATCCACAGGGATGCTATGAGAATCAAATGAGATAATGGGCACCAAGCATTTTGCACAGGGCTTGTCACATGTGATCCACAAACATTATCATTACTACTATTATAATTATTGTTATAGGTCAGAGTGAAAGTCCCACCTGGTTCCCTAAAAAGTTTCTGGTTTGAATCCTGGGCAGCACCATGAGAATAAAGCCCCATCTGTGGCCGGATCAGTCTTGCCCTCTTCCTATTGTGGTTGGAGGTAGAGGGAAGGCTCAGAGTCTGTTGCGTTCAACCTCTCGCCCCAGCAAGGGCTGAGAGTGAGGACAGCACCTGCAGGGAGAGAGGAAACCTGGGACCCCTGCACTGCCCCACCCCCTGCGCCAGTCTCCTGACCTTGTAGACTTTAGGTTTTCATTAGGTAAATGGGGGTTCTGATGGCTCCCAAGATATGGCACCTGAGAAAGGGCTCGACAAGTACAAAAACGGGGCTCTCCAGGAGGGGCTGTTACCACTGAGCTGGGGCTGAGCATTTCTCTGCCTCTCCATCTTTCTGAGCCTCAGGTTTCAGTCATGACAATTAGGAAATGGTGGCCGTTGGTTCAGAGAGAGGATGTGGGCACACGGCAGCTGTCCCTACAGACCTCCCTCCTTGACCTCCTCTTGTCTTGTCTCAAGATGTGTTCACTCATTCAGCAAATATTATCTGAGCCCCTGGCCTGTGACAAATGATACTGCACCCAATACCACATCTGCATGTGGCGCATGGGGAAACCAAGGCCCAGAAACGGGAGGTGGCTGGTCTTGATCACACTGAGCAGGTGGCAGAGGCAGGAGGACGCTGGTGCCAGGACAGATGGCGGAGGCTGGGAGGGGAGGCTTGGGTCTCCCTCAGGGTTGGGGGCTCTCCCCTCCCCTATTCTACGGCCTGTGCTGACTGAGCCTCAAAGGTCAGAGGCTGGGCCTGACAGATGGGATTTTGCAGGGGAACAGGGTTCCAGGAGTGAGGAGCTTTTGTCCTCCCAGCATCCCCACCACAGATGGCAGGGCCAGGCCAGACCCAGGTGGGGGAAGTAGAGCCCCTCTTGAACTGGAAGGTCGTGGCCCCAGAGACAGAATCTTTGTGGAAACTTAACACCCGAGATCCTCCATCCAAGGGCCTGGTGCAGCCCTTTTCAGCTTTCAACTTGACCTCTCCACTCTATATGCAAATGAGCCTCGCACGGCAGGAGCCCTGCCTCCCTTTCTGTCTTGCTGGGGCCCTACCCACAGGTCCAGACACTGAAAGCCCCAGGCCCATTCTCAGCACACCCTCAGACTCCTCACCCTGGGGATGGCCACAAAATGGACTTACCTGGCCAATCTCTGGACACTGCTTCAGACCCTGGGGGACTCCTGCCCCCTCTCCACACATCCATCCTTCACCCAGTACAGGCAGATCTTTTAAAAACATAAATCAGTATTACAGAGCTATAGTAATCAAAACAGTATGGTACTGGTGTAAAAACAATTGAGGGCCCAGAAATAAATTCATGCAACTCTGGTCAACTAACATTTGACAAAGGAACCGAAAATGCTCAATGGGGAAAGATAGTCTCTTCAATAAATGGTACTGGGGAAACTGGGTATCCTCATGCAAAAGGATGAAGTTGGACCCCTATCTTATACCACTCAAAATATTACCTGGAAATGGATTAAAGACTTAAACCTAAGGCCTGAAGCTGTAAAACTCCTACAAGAAAAAATAGGTTAAAAAAAAAAACCTTGACATTAGTCTTGGCAATAATTTTTTAGATATGACACCTAAAGCACAAGCAACAAAAGTAAAAATCAACAAGTGGGACTACATCAAACTAAAACGTTTCTGCACCGCAATAGAAACAATTAACAAAACGAAAAGGCAAACCTAAAGGATGGGAGAAGGTATTTGCAAATCATATATCTGATAAGGGATTGATATCTCAAATATGCAAAGAACTCAACAGAAAAAAAAAAAAAAAACCTTCAATAGACATTTCTCCAAAGAAGACAGACAGACGGCCAACAGGTACATGCAAACGTGTTCAGCATCACTAATCATCAGGGAAAGGTAAGTCAAAACCACGATGAGGTGTCCCCTCACACCTGTTAAAATGACTGTCATCAAAAAGACAGGAGATAGTACGTGCTGGCAGAGATGTGGCAAAAGGGGAACCCTTGTGCACTGTTGGTGGGAATGTAAATTGGTACAACCGCCGTGAAAATCAGTATGAAAGTTCCTCAAAAAATTAAAAATAGAACTACCATGTGATCCAGAAATTCCATTCCTGGATATGCATCCAAAGGAAATGAAATCACTATCTCAAAGAGATATCTATACCCCTATGCTCTTTGTAGCATTATTCACAATAGCAAAGACACGGAAATAGCATAAGTGTCCATCACAGATGAATGGATAAAGAAAATGTGAAATATGCGTATATACACACATACATATATATAAATGAAATAGTATTATTCAGCCTTAAAAAAGAAGGCCTGCCATTTGTGACAATATAGATGGGCCTTAAGGGTATTAAGCTGAGTGAGAGAAGTCAGACAGAGAAAGACAAATACTGTGTGATCTCACTTATATGTGGAATCTGAAAACATTAAACTCATAGGAACAGAGGATAGAATGGCGGTTGTCAGGCGCTGAGGGGTGGGGGAAATGGGGAGACGTTGGTCAAAGGGCACAAACTCCCAGTTGTAGGATGAATAAGCTCTGGGCACATAATGTGCAGCCTCGTGACTATAGCTGACAGTACTGTATCGCATACTCAAAAGTTGTCGTGAAGAGTAGAGCTTTAATGTTCTCACCATAACAACAGCAACCAAACGGTGATTATGTGAGATGAAGGATGTGTTAACTCACCTTATTGTGATAAGCATCTTGCAACACATCCATTTATCAGGTCATGACACTGAACACCTCAAACCTACACAATGTTCTATGTCAATTATATCTCAACAAAACTGGGGGTGGGGGGAAAAAATCCATCAATCAGGTCCCATCCTCTCCGCACTCAAACCCTTCCATTGGCCTTTGGTGGGTCAGGACAGCCCTCCTATCCTGCCCTGGCCCCGCCCCTGCCTCCTCTGAGACCTCATCCCTGCATCCCAGTCCCCAGCGCCTTCTTTCTGCCCCTCAGCACGCCCAGTGGTTCTCACTTTAGAGCCTTTGCACATGCTGTTCCCACTGCCAGGAATGCCCTTCCTCTCATTCCCCTCAATGGCTGGCTCCTTCTCAGCCAAGCCTCAGCTCAGTAAATGTCAGCTCCACAGCAAGGCCCTCCTAACACTCTTTCACAACCTGTTTGTCCTTCACACCATGAATAACATGAGATTATTTTATTTGTTTTTATATGTATTTGGTTTATAAGTATTTGTTTGTCTTCTTGTTTTTGTTTGCCTCCCCCACCAAATGTAAGTTCCACCAGGGCAGGGGCTTTGTCTGTATCTCCCTTGCCTGGAATCCTGCCTGGCACATAGTAGGGACTCAAGAGATGTTTGTGAGTAAGTGAATGAAGGAAGGACCAGATGCCCCTTCTGAGACCCCTGAGGAGGCAGACACATTGGAGAAGGAAATGCAATAATAATCATTCATTTATTTAACAAATTGATTGAGGTCCTACTATGTGCCAGGCCCTGAGGCAGGGGCTGGGGATACAGTGGTAGACAAGACAGAAGCCCTCTGCCTCCCAAGCTGCAGTGCTTACAGCTGTGAGTGACTAGGACAGGACAGCTGCGGGGCCCAGACAGGCACCCCTAATTCACTGCAGGGGTCAAGCAGGCTTCTAGAAGGAAGTGCCACCTGGGCTGAGGCCCAGAGAGTTAGCCGGAGGGAGCCAGCCAGAGCACAGGAGGGGACCAGAAAAAGGTCTGGGCTGGAAGAAATGGGAAGCGGGGTCATGGAGGTCACTCCGGTCCTCAGGAGCCCTGGCAGGTGTGGGGGAGGGGATTGCCGGCGAGGGGTCAGGGGAGGCCCTGGCATCACTCTTTCCCCAACTTTACAGACAGAACAGAAACACAGAGGCACAAATCAGAGCAGGGACAGACCCACCCCTCCCCAGCTCCCCGTCTGGGGCTCTTCCTGCTGCGTCATGGTCTTCCGGGAATCCCGGGTCCTTCCCCAGAATCATCCGAAGCCTTGGGAAGGGGCCACTTGCCTGGCCCGCCCACGCCTCCCCACCCCTGCAGACCAGTCCTGCATTAAGTAACACCGACCCCGACATGGAAAAAGTGATTCCCTTTCTGAGCCCTTTTCGAGTTTCCTTACATTAGTGACAAAGTCTTCTCCGCTCCTGGTCCACGTCTAATGCCCAACGCCCACTAATCTCCTTCACGACAAGTAGAGAGGTGGCCTGGGCACCGCATGGGGCTGAGACATTGTGTCCGTGTCCGCTTCCAGGGGTACCTTTTTCTTTTTAATGGCAAAAGATATTTGCTTTTCATTTTGTATGTCAAGTTCGTGTATTACAATAAATCCATTATCAACCGTAAGACACATTTGGGGGCCAATTGGGGAAGTCAGTTGTGGACTAAATGTTAAATATCAGAGAAATATTAACATTGTGGAGTGAAGTAGTGGTCCTGTGTTACGCAGGGAAAGAACCTTACTTTTCTGAGATGCAAACTAAAGTATCAGGGGTTTAAAAATGATCATATCTATAATTCACATTAAAATATTTCAAAAAGAAATAGATGAAGCAAACATGAAAAATGCTAACGTTAAATCTGGGTGTTGGTTATGTGGTTCATCATGTCACTCTGTATTTTTCTACGTGTCTGAAATTATTCTAGCTCAAGGGGTAGGTAGAGTTCAGTGGTAGAGCACATGCTTAGCATGCAGGAGGTCCTGGGTTCAATCCCCAGTACTTCTGCTAAAAAAATTAATAAAATTTACAAATAAATTAATTAATTAAATTATTCTAGTTCCTTCTATGCCAGTTGATTTAAGACACACACACACACACACACACACACAGGAATAGCACTATGGCAGACCCTGGGTGTGGCCAAAATTGCACACATGCCGTGAGCATGAAGGAAGCCCGGGCAAGGCAGGAAGAACTTTTTGGGTTGGGAGAACCAGCTGTGTATCTGGGAAGCTCGTAGGTCCTTGCATCGCCTCCCTGTCTGCAACCTCTTCCCCCAGGACACCCTAATTCTCTGCTCAGCACTGGCATCTGTTGCCCCGAGTGGCTCCGTGGGCTTTGCCGCTGACCGTCCCACCGCCCACCCCGGTACATCTGCCCTCTTCCCCGGCACACCAGTCTCCTAGCTGCAGGAGAGGCGCCCCCTCTACCTGCCGCTCACACAGGAACCTCAACTTCTCTTTCACCCTCATGCCCCATTGTCCCTGCTCGAGGCACCCCCACCTCTCATTCATCAGTCAACAAATATTTCCTATACTCCTCTGTGTGCTGGGCACAACCCAGGTACCAGGGCTTCAGCCAGGAACAAATCAGACACGGTCCTCACCCTTGTCGAGCTGACTCTTGCAGAGACAGACACCAAATAAAATACATAAGTGAACAGGTAATTTGGCATCGAGGGCACAGCGAGCGAAAACGGGAATGGCACGTGGAGGGATGAAAAGAGACAGCAACGAGCCTGTTTTAATATGGGGGTCACCCCTGAAGGGTGAAATTGAGCAAAGAAAGACCTGAATGAAGTGAGGGAGGGGCTGTAGGGCTGCCTGGGGAAAGAGCTCCATGTAGAGAGAACAGCAAGAGCAAAGGCCCTGAGGCAGCAAGAGGGAACAGCAGGGACACCAGTGTGGCTGGAGTGGAGGGGGGTGGTGCAGAGGGAGGAAGACGTGCTCAGTGTGAAAGGAGGGTGTGGCGTGGGCAGGAACACACAGCGGGGCTGGGAGGGCTCTGAGTAGAGGAAGGACAGGCCCCAACTTGTGCTGTGAAGGGGAGAAGAGGCAGGAGTGGGACGGCCAGGGAAGAGATGACCGCAGTAGTCCAGGCAGGGCAGGAAGGAAGCTGGATGGGTGGTGGCCTTGGGAGGGTACAGAGTGGCCAGACTCTGGATCCCGCAGGATCTGCTAAGAGATCAGATGTGGGGTGTAAGAGACAAAAAAGGAGTCGGAGGGGAGATAGCAGCCCCATTTCAGAGACCGTGTTCCTTGCTGTATCCCCAGTGCATGGGACAGAGTTGATTTCAATCAGTAGTCACGCGAAGAGACTCCCATCCCAGCCTCAGGTTCCTCTTCATACCAGGCTTGTTGTTTTCCTTTTTCAAGCCTGTCAGAAGGCGTCCTCTGGTGACCAATGATTGGAACTGCAACTGCTCAGGTTGCGGGCCGTAAGGAAGAGTGTGAACCCTGGAATGTTTCTGACTGGGAAGCCTCAGAGACCAGGCTCCACTCCTCAATCATTTTACAGATGAAGATACAGAACCCCCCCCCCCCCACCGCCCAGGGTTGAGGGCTGATCTCCATCTCAATGGCCGCACCTTCTGGTCTCCCAGCTGTTGTTTTTTTTTTTTCAGAGCTGAATGGACATTCAGGGCATCCCTCACAACCTCCCATAGTATGCTGGGAGTCCGTCCTCGGTACTCCCACATTCCTAAGAAGCATCATGCTGCCTCAACTTGCACACATTCCAAATCCCCAACTTAGCCAAAACCATCCCTACTAAGTGGATGGGAAATCTCTGCCCCACCTGGGCTGGAACATCCACCATCCTCACTCCTGGAATCCTGCCCCAGGGCACCCAGCAGAGGTCTGTCTACAGGGACCCATTTGCCACACACTCACCTGGCAGCTGTTTCCATTCCAGCTAAGGACAGAGCCAAGGAGAGGAAAGGAGGTCCAGAGTAGAGGAAGCTGTCACCTTCCTTGAGATGCATGTAAAACTTCTATTGACTAAGATGGAATTTGATGTTTCTTTTTTTTCTTCATTTTTCTTCTTTTTAAGTAATTTTTAATTTTAGGTTACACAACTAACAGGGTTATAGATTCCTAGAAAAGTAAAATATTTCATTTAATGTAAAGTCCTCTTTGATCATTTCCCATCCGCTTTCCCATTCCCTGATCCCCTCCATAAACACACAAGCCCAAAACTAACCACTGCTGTCAATTTGAAATTCATCCTTTCTGAGTTTTTCCTATGGATGTGTACATGATAAATATATATACACATAACCCTAAAAATACGTAGCACTTATTTGTGGGGATTATTTTTGTACACAAATGGAATGATCATACTGTACATATTTATCCTGTGACTTTTTTCTCCACTTGGTTCTGGGCTCTTGAGTTGAATTAACGGATGTAAGATGGTATTCTCTTTGATGGAAGGAGGCGGGCTGCCTCATGCTGCAGACTTGTCCCTAACTGGTCGGGAGTCACCTTCGGAAGACCCTTTCTCTAATCCTCTTTTTCCGCATCTCCCTTCCCCTCTTCCGCTCTCTCCTCCCACCCCATCAACCCCCTCCCCCGCTACCTTTTTCTCACCCTGGCATTTAAGCCCCACGCAACCACCAGTGAGAAAGAAGGTCCTAAGACGCTAGATGCCCTTAAAATGGCCATCTCCGGAGTTGGGAGCCTCCTGCGCCCCCTGGTGGCTCCTCTGAGTAACAGCAGTGGTGCCTTCTGTCCCTAATCCGTTTGCCCAGCAACCCATTCAGAAAGCACTGTCCACGCCGCACTGATAATGAACCTCTGGGTGCTGGTCCTGGGGGACCCGCCACCAATCAGCCGATCTCCACCCTGGAAACTCTCCTACTGGGATATGATTGACTTCGTGACCTGCCAGAAGAGTCTACCTGTTGGAGAGCGCCCTGGGCAGTGCTTTGTGGGGGGACTCTTGGTCCTGGTGCAGCGTCTTTGAAGAGCAACTGGGTGATCTCTCTGAAGTACGTGTAGTTCACTGCCAGGAACTGACTCAACAAGAATTTCACGCATGGGAGAAAGATTCCCAGGTATTTCTCTTAATTTGGTGAGCAATGGGGATAATCTTTGAAGGTTGATAATAAAGCTATGTTTAAAAAAAATTTTAGTAGAGGTATTGAGGATTGAACCCAGGACCTTGTGCATGTTAAGCATGCATTCTACCACTGGGATATAACCCCCACCCAAGATACGTCTTTAAATTTAAAATAAAAATTACATAAGGAGCACCTGTGAGATGGGCGTGGGTCACACCTAAGAACTTCCTGGGAGTCAGAAGGAGCATCACTGAAGTGTCTCCGAAGATTAGCCTCTGTTCCTGCAGCCAAAATAGAAAAGTAGACAGAGTTTGGGGAGGGCAGAAAAGAAACAGCTTTATCACTTTGCCCGGCAAAGGGAATCACAGCAAGCTAATGCCTTAGAGATTGTGAGCTCCCCTGGGTGGGGTAGTCAGGGAGTTACATAGGAAAAGTCCGGAGACCAAGGCTTCTGATAAGGGTCCTGGTACGTTCAGGGGGCTGCTTTTCTTTTCTCTAAATGGCCTTGTAAATCACTGGACTGATGTCCTTGGAATCCAGTAACGGAGTCTTCAGCTCCTAGAGTTAATGAGGGGGCATTCGGATATCTTGGTGCCCGGAACAAAAGGTTCTCAATGGGGAGGGGAAGTACTCTAAGGAGGAGAGAAAAAAAAAATAACATATGCAGTTTAAAATCAGGCTACAGTGTGCTTTAGTGTGAAAGAAGCCATTTTAGGTTATCATAACACAGTTACAAATATTGTGTGAATACAGAAGGAGGGACTTGGGCTGGGAGCAGCCTCACTGCTGGAGTCCTGGTGGAGGGTGAGCAATTCAGGCTCCTTGAGAGAGCAAATTCTTATGTCCCTGTGCCCCAAAGGGTTCGAATCCCCACACTTCCTGAGCCTCTGCCAGCAGAGAGAGGGGCCTGGTCTCCTCCTAGAGAGGGTCTGCTCACCTCCCACCCCAAGCATTTGCCTGAGGAGTGACTGCTTATCGAGTAAATGAATGTCTCTGAGAATAACGCAAAAAGTAAGCCAGAATTATTTATAGAAGTCAACATGCAGTGAGCAATCACTATGTACCAGGCTCCATGAAAGATTGTACATTTCACACCATATGAGTACCAGTTTGAGTCCAGATTGGAATCCTGACCCTGCACTTACCTGCTACAGCACCTTAATTGAGTCACTTAACCTCTTTGAGGTTAGTTTCCCCATCTACAAAGTAGCGAATAAAATTAGGACCTGCCTACCGCTAAGGATGACTGAAAGATTTAATCAGATGTGAATTATTACTATTTGCTGTTGTGGGATCTGGCGGACCTGCAAGCGAGTGGTAAAAGAACTTATCAAAGACAAAGGATGGAACTAAGAAAGGCGTCTGTTAGGTACACTGCTATGGGCCACAGAGAGATTGTGCGCCCCAAGGGTCGGTTGCTGAGGTCTTTTATGAGGAAGGGTGACATTTTACTGCTTGTGCTGACATGACATCGGGCACAAGGGGGTCGCAGGTTGCGTGATCAGCTGGTGCTACGAGTTTCTGATTGGTTGTTATCGAGCTAACAGGGAAGGGAGGGGGTCGTGAACAGCTAGGGCTACATGACTCTGGTAGCAGGCAGTGACTGGTGCTGGTGGTCAGGCTTCCGGGCACTGTATAGCTGATCATCATCTAGGGTAGGCAGTTCAGCTAAGGCAGGTATGTACTAGGAAAGGAACGTTCTTAGTTATCTTTAAAGGGATACTTGAGGAGCCTGGGATCAGGAATCTTTCAGATGCCTGTGAACCTCACATTTGTCAGAGTAGTATTTGTTAGTGGTATCCGAGACCAGCTCTGCAAGAATCTAGACTTCTCTGGGCCTCCATGTCCACATCTGTAAAATGGGGACAGTAATCATATCTCCCAAAAAGGCTGTGGTTGAGGGAAATCTTTAAAGGTTTAAAATTAACTGATCTGAGGGGATATTTGAATTGTGGAAGAAGCCACTCAAAGGAACGGGAAGCCCTGACTGGATCTAAGCGATATGCCCACATTGTTTAAGGGTCTCACCTGCTCAATCTGGCTTGACCACACTGTTTGAGGGTCCCAGTTGCCTCAACCTATTTTTGCAGAGCACTTATTCCACAGAGCAGAAAAACTGGGGTGCGAGCAGAAAAAGAGCAGCCAACAGAAAGAAGACAAGAAACGCTGTAGAAGACAGACAAAAGGACCCAGCAAGGACCCCAAGAACGGGAGTTCCTGCTTCAGGTCACCTTGGCCTGCGGTACCCCGCCAAGTAATAAAACAGCTTTTCACATTATACTTTGTCTCTGCCATGAATTTTTTTCACAGTAGAAAGCCAAGAGCCCACACTTTGGGGGTTTTTTTCCCCTTAGAGGATGCAGGCCCCTGCCCACTAATGTGGAGAAGATTAAATGCATTCACGTATGTGAAGCTCAGGGCCTGGCACAGAGCCCACTCTGTACACACTGGCTGTTCCGATTTCCACCCCATGAGGAGGGCTCTATTACCATCACCGCTTTCCAAGTGACTTACTTAAGCTCCAGTATTTGAACCAAGAGTTTCTGCTCCAGGAAGCTCCATTCCTGTGTGAAAGGAATTCCAGTAGCCCTAAGGTGGGGCCCGATTAAATGCCTGGACAGGTTATTCGTCTTCTGAGTCAAAGCGCTTGATATTAATGTGAGCCCTTTATTGTTAAGCGGAATCATCAGGACCATCTGCTGGGCAGATTCCAGACACATAGTAGGCTCTTGGATAAGCCCGGAGCCCCACCCATCCTCCCCGCCTTTCACCCCCAACCGTGGGGCGGGGACAGGGACAGGTTAATACTAACCCGGCTGCCTCCGGCGCCTCCCCAGCAGAGCCGCTCGGGAACAGGACCAGCAGGTAAGCGGGCAGAGCTGGGCAGCTCAGGCCTGTGAGGGCACAGCTGCAGGTACCAGGGGCCAGTCACTGGCACAGATCACTGGGCACTGAGGTGGGGGCACTAGTCTGAGGTGGCTCATGGCCTTTCCCCTAATTTCAGGCTGCTGGGTCAGAGATCAAGGGATAGAAGGGAAGAAAGGCCTCCTCCTCTGCTGACCAGCAGGTCGGGCTGGAGTTGGTTTCTTCTTAGGTTTCTGGTCTCCCACCATCACTGAAGGGGCCAGGAAACCTGAGCCAGCTGGGTGGACTCCAGACCCCTCCTCCCCAGGCCAGAAGACTTGGCCCCCACCAACCTCTGTCCGGCCGCATCTCCACGCCGTTGGGACATCCAGACAGCTGCTCCTGCCAGGTGGGTGCCAGAGCCTCATCAACCAGCACGGGGACTAGAGATTAAGATGGGCACTGGTGGGGAGGGAGAGCCCAGCCAAGGTCAGCCCTGTAGGAGGCCTGAAGCCCTTCCAAGCCCCGGGAGAGAGGAGAGGGAGGAAGGGAACTCACAATCCCCACTGGCTGGCTGGGCTCCCGTTGTCTCCTTGCTTCCTTCCTGGCAGCCAAGCCCGAAAAGCCTGGGCATCTTCAGATCCTTCAGAGAAACCAAGGCTCAGAGAGGGTGAGCAGCTGGCCTGAGGACACACAGCACAGGCCTGGATAAATGGGATGGACAGGTTTGGGTAATCACTGTTTTCCCTCTGGGCCTTGGTTTCCCCACATTTGTGAGAAGGAAACATTGAGTTGGGACAAGGCCTCAGGGAACCCCAAGCTTGTGGTGAAAAGAGGTGAAGAAGGCCTCTTGATCCACGTGGATGTGAGCCGGGAGGGCGGTGGCTGAGCCGGACTGGCTTCCAGCACACCCAGCTGCCCCTCTGTCCCCATCTCCTACTCACTGCCTACCTCCTTTTGCCCTGCCTCCGTCCTTCTGTCTTTCTGCCCATTTCTGCCTTGAGTTTGGCTCTTTCTGTCCTGCTGTGTCTCAGTCTCTGTCTTTCACTCTCCATCAATCCCTCTAGGTTTTTTGTCTTGGACCCTGTCTCCCCATTCTGTCCACTCAAGGCCACCTCGCTCCTGCCTGGACAACATTCCCTCCCTTCTAGTCTTAGGACTCTGGGACCTGGGACAACATTGACTCAGATCCTTGTCCAGAAGTGGGGAGGGGGCCAGAGCCCATGCTGTCACCTGGCACTGCCCAGGCCACCCTGGCCAACTTAACCCACATGGCCGAAGCAGGCTCCGTCGGATGGCCCAGGCCTTGGCAAACGAGGTGGCCATCTGGACACTGGGAGAGAGGACAGGGCTGGGCTTTCGTGGGAGAGCAGCGCTCAACAGATAGACCCAGATAAACTCCCGTAACCAAGCTGATGCCCAATGAATGGTACTGTAAAGGGAGAAAACACAGCGCGAGAGAGAAAGCCAGGGCTGGAGGCGTGGGCTCTGATGGTCAAGGCTGGACCAAGCCCTTCCGGCCTGGTTGGGGCGGAGATGGCCCAGCCCACACACTGAGGGTGCCCTGGCCCCTCACCCCCTACTGCCTTCACTCCCTTGGGCCTGGGACTCAGCTTCTGACACAAGAATGCCAAAGAAAGGGACACCTTTGCCTGAGGCTGTCCTTCTGGCTTCCCTGTCTGTTGGCCCATCTGCTGTGGGAACGTCTCAAGTGTCTGACTCAAAGCCTTAGGTTTCTGGTCTCCCATCATTGCTGAAGGGGCCCAGGAAGCAGATTTGTCTCAGAGTCTCTCTCCGGTTCTCCAGGGCCTGAACCCCGTTTCTCCCCTTCCCAGCCCAGTGCTGGGGAGGCTGCAGGTCAGTGGGAAAGAAGCCTCCTGCTCAGTGTGGCCCTTGCAGCCCCTTCCTGACCCCTTCACCCCCAGGCTAGTTAAGAGGGCTGGGTCCACAGCCCGATAGGCCTGGGCTTAAACCTCAGCTCCCAGATGACCAGCTGTGTGACCTCCAGCAAATGACTTGCCCTCTCTGAGCCTCAGTTTCCTCATCTATAAAATGGGGATAGTTGTAATTCCTAGACCAGGACTGTTGAAAGGATCTGATGGAGAATGTGCGTAAAGTGCTTAGCACAGAGCCTGGCAAGACCAGCAGCAAGAAATGGCGGCCAATGTTGTAGCTGTTTTATTGTTATTGTCTTTTCTGTGGGATTACCGCATCAGCTTCCTAATGGGTTAACAGATTTTCCTTGGGCTTCCTCATTGGCCCCTCATTATTCTCCTCACAACAGCCAGCATGATTCTTTTAAAAACTAAAGTAGAGTTGGTCCCATCTCTGCCAGAAATGGAGATTTTGGCTTGGAGAAAACTCCCAAACTCCTGCAGGTCTCCTCCGCACTGGAACTGCTGCAGCCACGCTGGCCTCCTGGCTGTTTCTTTCAACACCAAGACCTGTTTCTGGGGCAAGGCAGGTGAGGCCCCACCCCAGGGCCTTTGCACTTGCTGTCCCCTCCCCCACCCACCCCTGCACTATTCTTTCCCCTGACACGGCTCACTCCCTGGCTTCCTTCAAGTTCCCTCCGACAACCCCGTGTCAATCACAGCCACCCTCCTGGATCACCAGCTTCGCTTCCCTCCACAGCCCTTATCACTGCTGACTTGTTCCGTGTTTCTACTTTGCTGAGTGACTGTTTCTTCTCACACTTAACTGAGAGCAGAAACTGTGTCTAGCACACAGCAAGAACCCAATAAATACTGGGTAAATGAGTGAACAAGAACTCCAAGGTCACAATAGAAAAAAAGAAAACAGAGGCACTTTAAAAAAAAAATCCCTAACACGCTCTGAGCCACTCCTTAGCTCTCTGACAGGTAGTTCCCTCTGCCTAGGACATCCCCCCACTCACTGTCATTAATGGCTATGCACCTAGGTCCAGGAGCACACGGCACTTGGTGTGGCTGGCTGGGAGAAAGCCAAGACACGAGAGCCATAAAGGATGTGGGTCACACTGGGCCATGCCCCCATCGTGACTTTTACAGATGAGGAAGCAGAGACTTGCAGAGCCAAATCACTTCCCTCAAACTAGGCAGCTCTGGTGGCACCTGCATTAGGACCCAGAGAACTCAGCTCTGTCGGGGGTGGGGATTTAGGCTCTCAGTGCATGTGACCCATTGCACATAAATGAAATTCAAAATCCTTACCTCCCCTGTCTGCCTTCTTCTTCCCGTTAAGTCCAGGGCTCCAGCCATACTGGCCTAAGCTCATTCCTGCCCCTAGGACACTTGCACAAGCTGTTCCCTCTGCCTGTATGTTCTTTGTGGTATTTTTATGATTTTTTAAATTAATATTTAAGCATTTGATCCAGCAGAAATTGATTTTTTTCTTTTGGTGAGGTGAGGGACTGGGCAGGAGGGAAGAGGGGGATCCAGCTTTATCTATTTTCCCCAAATAACTACCCAGTAGAAGTCTTACTTTCTAATTCATTCTATGCAGGAAAGTTACATATTTGTAAATGTGTAACTGGCCACCTTGCTGAGCTCACAGTTTAATAGCTTTTCAGGTGATAAAGGTAACCATCTTCTGCAAATTCACCTCCTCCCTTTAATTACTTACTTATTCCTCCTTAATAGGCATATAATTTATTGCCCCCTCTATATCCTTGTTTATTTTATACCTTCTTCTGCTGTCAAGGCCTGGAACAGTGAGTCAACACCCCACCATTTACTGTGCTTCTCTCTGTTTCCCCCCGCAAGTCTGTGGTTTCTGGAGAATGCTATTCAGAACATAGATATTCACCACTGTTTTGACCACATTATGAATTAGTCTTTATCAATATGAAGTGAATCTGGATCTCAGTCCACAGTTTTTACTTTTGCCATAAAATTCCATATTGAGAGCTATCTCTCCCTTTTTTTCTCTCTCTCTGCACTTTTCTGGAAGACTTTTACCGCTAAATTTACCTCTAACTTTTCCTTTTGGTATCTCTTTAAGGAGTGTCTCAACAAATAATTTTGTTTGATTTTGGTCTTTGATCAGATCCTAACTGGGGCAGGATCTAAGTTTCTGAGTCAGGACATTAATAGTAAATGAGATAAATATATTCAGTTTCTGGTTACTATCACTGGTCAATATACATCCTTGAACATTTATCTCTATACATTTGGCCAGTGTTTTGCTATTTATAAAATGAGATTGAAGATAACTTCAACAAGATAGAAGCTTATTTATAATTTAACAACATTAAATAAATAAACAAAATAGTCTAGTGGCAGGGAGAACAGGGCTGGTGTGGCGACTCTCTGTCACAAAGTCCTGAGGAGTCTGGTCTCCATCTAGTTCCCACGCCATCTGCCATAGTGCAGCATGGCTGCTGGTGTTCCTGCCATCACATCTGAGTTCTAGACAGCAGGATGGAGGAAGAGCAAAGGGGCACACTCCCTTTAAGGAGACTTCTCAAAGTCTCTTACAAACTCAATGGCCTGATCTTGATTGGATGTCCACATCCAGCTGCAACAGAGGTTGGGAAATGTAGTTCTTTAACCGGGTGGCCATTTGCCCAACCAAAAATCTGGTCTCAATAATAACTAAGGAAAAAGGGAAGAGTAGCTAGTGGGAAGCAGCTAGTAGACTTGACCTTGGGATATCATACAATGCTCTGCTTTTTCTTTCCTTCCGTATTGTTTCACCAGTCCGAAGCAGAACTCTACCTGAGTTGATGTGGGTTGGCTTTTTTTCAGTGGGATTCTGCCTGCTTTATACCGGATCCTGGTCTCAGGTGGGAGTGGGCAGCCAGCACCCGTTTCTGTGTCTTTTTGGACAGTACAATGGGCAGTCAAGAAGCTGCATGGAACTATCACCTTTGAAAAAGGTCCTCTCCTTCCTCCATTCCACTGATCCTCTGGGACGAGACTGCCACCGTTTTGCAGCCATTGAGTTACCTGCCTCGGCCAAGGTAAGGTGGGAAACCCTGCCTCTCCGTGCATTTCCAGCCACTGCCCTCTGCCCTCCACCTGCAACTCCTCCTCTGCCTTAGCTGTGATGCATCTGGGGTCTGCAGCCCACACATCTCTTCCTCACACTGTTCTCTGGGGACAGCCCCTGTGGCTTTTCTGCTTGCATCCCTCACAGCACTGGGCACACAGTAGGTGCCTAATAATCCCTGGTTGATTGTTTAGGAGGAGGTGATGACAAAATTTTGCCATCAGGAATTACTGTGTTGTGGTATCCAGAAGTATGTGCAGGATCATTGTGTGCTTTCCAATGCAATTGATGTATCTATTGAAAGTCATCAGGATTGTTAACGTTTATTGAGCACTTACTATGTGTCAGGTGCCAGGCTAGCATTTTGCAAATTTATGGGCATAACAATCCTGATGTTGGTACTGGGAGCCTCTGCATTTTGCAGGAGAGTAATCACTCGCCAGAGGTTGTTATTTGTGCAGGGTTGAAGCCGGGATTTGAACCCAGGATTCTGCCTCCAGATGTTATTGCCAGAGAGAGCAGTAAGGTGGCTGGAGCTGAGAGAGAAGCCCAAGTCTGGATCCCAGCCCCTGCTTTGCCCCCAGCTAGTGAGGGATCCTGGGCACCTTACACCCTCTCTCAAAAATAAGGGCTGGTCTTGATCAGTGCGTGCAGAGCCTGAAGGGCCCAGGCAGGTGCCCTAAGTTAAAGAGAGCCAAGGGTGATTGCTGCCTGGTGTGGTCTTCCAGAATACTCCTGAGAAGCCAGAAATCCTGCGTTTTGTATGCTCCTCCTTCCTGACTTGCGTATTTCAATAATTATTTACAACACGCAGCACATCAAAGTAACACATCTGCTGCCTGGCTGTCTGTGGCTAGTGAGTTACCAGTTTACAACTCTGGAGCTTGGTCCTCTGTCCTTGCCCAATTCCCAAGCAGTCCCTGCCCTCCAGGAGCTTCAGTCCCCCTGGGAGTGTACCAGCATTCACCCACACCAGGAAAACCTTAAATGGAGGAGCCAAGGGTCCAGGCTGGGTGGCCACAGAAGGTTTCCTGGGGGATGGGGTCCTGCAGAAAGCTGGGATGTAGCTGGGGAGGGAGGTGGTGCCCCAGGCAAGCAGCGCTGCACAGGCAAGGGCAGGGGCAGCACAGTGGGCGGAAGCTGCCTGGAGCTTGCCCTCTCTCCCGAGTCCCCTGGGCATGCCCAGGGCCAGGTCTGTCCTGGGCTGTTTGTTGGGCCAGTTTCACAGATGAGGAAACAGAGCTTAGGGCTCGCCTGAGGCCCCCCAGACAGGAGGCTGAAAGCAGGTCGGGCTGCATTCTGCTCCCACGCCTCCCGGAGAGGAAGGAGGATTAGGTTCCCTCAGAGGAGGAAGGAGGAAGGGAGTCTGGGATGTGAGAGTCAGTTCTGTGTCGGAACCTGGAGAGGAGCCACTGGGGTATGAGGAGTTTCCTGGGTGGGGCGTAGCCACAGGGGAAGCCCCTGTGTGTTCTAGAAGGGAGACAGGGAGATTAAGGCTGATATGTGAATAGAGCAGAACTGAGGGGTCCGCGCTCACAGGGAGGGGTGGGCAGAGCCAAGTGCTGGCGGGGACCGGCCCCAGATCTCAGGAGAGCTGCTCCACCCCTGCAGACCCCACCCTGTTTCCCAGTTGTAAAGGGAGATGATTGGCCCAATCAGCATTTCTCTCCAAAATAGTGCATGTAGCGTGAGGTCATGGGTTCAATCCCCAGAACCTCCTCTAAGAATAAGTAAACACTAAATAAACCTAATTACCTCTCCCCAACAAAATAAATAAGTTAATTAAATAAATAGACTTAAAAACAAAATAGTGCGTGTATCACCAGTGATTTCCAGTGGTACCAGGTGGGGAGATTTTTTTTCCTTTTTAAATTTGAATAGTCCAGTGTTAATTTTCATGCAAATTGGGAAAAAAATAACTATCACCAAATCTGGCATTGCCCCATAACCATAACAGCTCACCCTTAGCGAGTGCTTACTGTGCGCCAGGCCTTGCTGGCGACAACAGAAACTCATTAACATGTTGCATCTCATTATAAACCATGAGGCCTATGCTTTCATTGTCTTCTATTTGCAGAGCGGGAAATGAGGCACAGAGAGACAAACTCACTTGCCCTAAATCACTCAGTTAAGTGGCAGGGCTAGTTCAAGTCCAGGCAGCTGGCTCCAGAGTCGCACCCAAAGCTGTTAACAAAGAATGTTGCCCACTGGCCATTCCACTCCTACAAGGATCAAGTTGCAACCCACAGCAGTCGACCCCCTGAGGGGAATTCAGGATGGAAAAACAGCATGAAGCATGCTACGTTTTGGACAGACAGCCCTTATATTGTTAAGATGCCTATCTAAAGAAGAATTTCAATGACCCCAGAATCTTACATCTTCCCAGACATAGAAGAGCACTAAAATCATTAGCCTGAGACAGCTGGGGTTTTTGTTTTTGTTTTTGTGATTAGCAGTAATCTTTTACCAAGATACATGCCCAACTACATGCCCAGCCAAAAAATTTATATACATACTGGCTCCTCCCCTACCTCGTCAAAGCCTCAGAGTTAACTGAGAGGCTGTCTCCCAGGCTATAGTCCTCAGTAATGTCCCAAATAAAACTGAAACTCACTGCTCTTATGTTGTGCCTTTTTTTTTTTTTTTCTGGTTGACAAAGTTTCTCCAATATTTTTGCTTAGACTGTGGGTAACAGCACAGGTGTATGACACAGGTAACCGGGAAGGTGGTCTACAGATCTCAGAATGGCTCCAGTTAGGTGGTTTCTCCAAGAGCCTGTCCAGCTCTCTCATTTCAGGAGAAAAACGCCGGACTGGAATTTTGTATCAGGCAACCATATTGTAACATGGTTCACGAATCAAAACTGTATAAAAAGATCTACGCTGAGGTGCCTCACACACCCCAGCAGTTTCTATGTGTCCTTCAAGGGTTGCTTTGTGCAAATACAAAGAGAACATATTCCTCCTCCTTCTCCCCTGTGTCCAAAAGGCAGCGCACTGTCCAGCTGGATGTTCTTCGCTTATCAACTTCGCCTTGAGGCCAGGCCCTTTCTTATCAGCCAGTGAGCGAGCCTGCAGCCCTCCTTCCTTTTAGCAAATATATGGTATTCCAACAGGCAGCCATCCTTCTGTGGACAGGCGCTGGGGTCGTCTCCCATATTCTGCTACTGCCAACAAGGAATAATAGCCTCGTACATACGTCGTTTTGTCCAGGGCAGTAACCTTTAGCTGCGGGACTAATCTTGCGGTGAGAAATGGCACCTTGCAGTCACTGTTAATTGATATTTCCCGTGGTGATTGAAGGTGGTAATCTTTTCATGTGTCTAAGGCTTCTTTGTGCTTTTTTCTCTGGACTGTGCATATCCTGTTTCTACTCCTCTATTGGGTCTTTTTATTCTTAACGTCTAAAAACTCTTTATATATTAGGAAGATGAACCCTTTGTCTGTGGTTTACATTGCAGTATTTTCCCCTAGGATGACATCTGTCTTTTGATCTTGTTGGTATTTTTTGTTACTTTTTTTTACTCTTAATTCTTATTTTTTATTGACATGTAGTCAATTTACAGTGTTAGTTTCAGGTGTACAACAAAGCAATTCAGTTATACATATACATACATATTTTTTTTTTCAGATTCTTTTTCATTACAATTCATCATGAGAAATTGAATATAGTTCCCCGTGCTATACAATAGGTCTTTTTTTGGGTCATTTTTTTGCAGAAGGTGTTTTGTTTGTTTGTTTGTGTGTGTTCTGACATCTATGCGGTTGAATGTATCAAAATTTTCTCTTGCAGTCTCTGGATATATGAGTCACAATTAGGAAAGCCTTCTGAACTGGAAGGTTAATTATAAAGGAATTTGTCCATGTTTTCTGCTAATAAAAAGCCAACTTGTTCACAAGGAGGAAAATGATAAGAGAAAACCCTAGGCCAGAAGCATAAGCTTTGGCTAGACGGGGAACCTGACATTGCTCACCTGGTATTTTTCTCCATCAACCATACTGCAGGCTGACCTAGGGAGGCAGGTAGCCTCAGGCCCAGGACAGGCATCATCACCATGGCCTTCTTGATACACCTGCTGGTCTGCACCTTCGGGATGGGCTCCTGGGTGGCCATCAACGGACTCTGGGTAGAGCTGCCCCTGCTGGTGACGGAACTGCCCGAGGGCTGGTACCTACCTTCCTACCTCACAGTGGTCATCCAGCTGGCCAACATCGGCCCCCTCCTGGTCACCCTCCTCCATCACTTCCGGCCTGGCTGTCTTTCCGAGGTGCCTGTCATCTTCACTGTGCTGAGCGTGGGGACCATCGCCTGCACCCTCTTCGCCTTCCTCTGGAACATCACCTCCTGGGCCTTAGGTGGCCACCACAGCATTGCCTTCCTGGTCCTCACCTTCTTCCTGGCCCTAGTGGACTGCACCTCCTCTGTCACCTTCCTGCCTTTCATGAGCAGGCTGCCCACCCACTACCTCACCACTTTCTTTGTGGGTGAAGGACTCAGTGGCCTCCTGCCCGCCCTGGTAGCTCTCGCCCAGGGCTCCGGCCTCACCACGTGTGTTAACATCACTGAGACCTCAGACACCACCCCGAGCGCTGAGACCACCAGGAACATGGACATCCCACAGGTACCTGGCATTACCCAGAGCCACTGCACTCTGTCCTAGGTCACAAGCAAGATCACACAGAGGGCTCGTGTTTCCTAGATGTTGAGTAGATCAGGGTTCTTGACCTAGTTGAGCTACAGATCACCTGGGGGAGCTGCGGGCCCCCCACACAACCAGAGTGAAGCTTTTCTGAAATCCTTGGGGTCAGCTGTGTTTTGGAACCTGGACTTTCAGATTTTAGAACACGCTTACCCTAAGTGTGCGACAGAGTCTGTGACACAGCCGTCCCCACAGCCCAGAGGTGTTCATGTCCCATTCAAGTGTTCGTGTGTTCCTGCCAACTGAGCCACGAAAACATTCTGACTTCCAGAGCTTGTTGGATTTCAGAACTGCAGATAAGGGATGGTGAACTTGTATTTATTGAAAATTCGCCAGGTGCCGCTACTGTACAGCCAAGGCTGGGAACCATAGTCTAGATGTTGCTTCAATATCTTGTGTTGTTACAACATCAAACAGTCTCTCACTGGATACTGAACAATTTATATACATCTGGTAGTATCCAAAGCACGGAGTACAGCAGCGATTGCAAACCAGTGGCCCACATCACCAGCGCCTGCAAGCTCTTTTTTTTTTTTTTTTTTTTTGAGAGAGTTTGAATTAGTTGATGGCATTTAATTTTTTTTGAAATTTCACATACATAAATCTAGGTGTATGGTGTCTCTTGGGGAGAGTGGATGGAGCGGCTCTCCCGCTGGGCAGTCTCCAGCCAATCCCTTCTCTGAGTATATTTGTGGTTGCCAGTCCTGGAGGCCCTTTCCCTCTACTAGTGGAAAGGTGTAGCTTCGGAGTCAGAACCAAGCAGATTAGCTTCGCCACATACTCCCTGTGACCCTCGGGTAAGATACGTGGTTCTGACACTTTGGTTCCCTCTGAAGCTGGGGATAATGGTCCCCACTGCGTGGGGCTGTTAGAAGGAACACTGAGCCGACACAGGCAAAGGGCTGGTGCCCAGCGAGCCATCGCTCAATGGGAGCATTTATTATCATCACCTTAGTAGTTGTGCAGACATGATCCATCACTCATCTGTTAATAATAACGCCTGATATTTATTGTATACAGGCACACCTCAGAGATACTGTGGGTTCCGTTCCAGACGACCACAGTAAAGCAAATATCACGATAAAGAGTCGCAGGAATTTTTTGGTTTCCCAGAGCATATTCAAGTTATCTTTACACTAGACTGTAGTCTATTAGGTGCAAGATAACACTATGTCTAAAAAAATTTTTTTTGCTGGTGGAGGGTTTGAAATATTGGAAGAATTACTAAATTCTTGTGACACAGAGACACGAAGTGAGCAGACGCTGTTGGAAAAATGGTGCTGAGAGACTCGCTCGACGCAGAGTTGCCACTAACCCTCACCTTGTTTAAAAAAAAAAAAGCAGTATTTGTGAAGCAAGATAAAGCAAGATGTGCCTGTATTATCATTATTAATGATAATTATCACATTAAATAATTAATTATTTAATTTATTAATGATTAGTTATTAATAACCTATGTCCTGACATCACCCAGGGATCTGACGGACCCTTGTTTTGTCTTCCGGCAGGGAGCTAACAGTACTGTGATGCCCGACCTCGCTGGGACGGCATCTGCCCTGCTCCATCTGGAAAGCCGCTACCTCCCCGCCAACTTCTCGCCCTTGGTCTTCTTCCTCCTGCTCGCCTTCATGATGGCCTGCTGCCTCGTGGCTTTCTTTTTCCTCCAGCGTCAACCTAGGCACTGGGAAGCCTCCGTAGAAGACCTCCTGACCTCTCAGGTCACCCTCCACTCCATCCAGCCGCGGGAAGGGAAGGGCCTGGGCCTCCCAGGCCCCGAGGACAGCAGCCAGGACCAGGAGCATCTGAAGGAGAAGGCGGCCCCCCGCCACCCGGCCCACCTGACCTTCATCTACATCCTGGTGGCCTTTGTGAACGCGCTCACCAACGGCGTGCTACCCTCCGTGCAGACCTACTCCTGCCTGTCCTACGGGCCTGTGGCTTACCACCTGTCCGCCACCCTCAGCTCCATGGCCAACCCCCTCGCCTGCTTCCTCTCCATGTTTCTGCCAAACAGGTCAACCACCAGCTGGCCCTGGAGAGCACTGTTTGAGGGTGCACACACCTCATGTCAGAACCCCCAAATTCCACACCCGCCTATCAGGCTGGATGTGTAGTGGTTAAGAATGTGATTTCTGGCGCTCAGCTGCCTGGGTTCAAATCCTGGCTCTGCCACTGACTAGCTCTGTGTCACTGGACAAGTCACTCTACCTCTCTGTGCCTCAGGAATCTAATCTGGAAAATGAGGATAATGATAGTTCTTCTTCCTATGTTGTTAGGAGCATGAGACGAGCTAATTTGGGAAGGCATTTAGAGCTGTGAGTGCCTGGCACGTGTCTGCCATGGGCCTGTGAGAAGGAGCAAGCAGGCAGGAAGTGAGGTTCCCACTTACAAACGGAAACCCTGAGGCTCAGAGAAAGGGTTTGCTCTGGTCTAATTCCCAGGATTTCAGCCCTGCTCTTACAGCTGCAATTCTAGAATAATGGCTGTGGGGGTGGATAGAGCTCAGTGGTAGAGCACCTGCTTAGCATGTACAAGGTCCTGGGTTCAATCCCCTGTACCTCCATTTAAAAATAAATAGATAAACCTAATTACCTCCCCACCACACAAAAAGCAAAACAAAACAACAACAACAAAGAATGGCTGGGCAAATTGATATTAAGAAGACTGAGCCAGCCTAGATCTATTTCAGTAAGCAGCCTATGTGGTTCTGATGCAGGAGCTTCAGACCCCACAGAAGAACACCCACCTTGGGGTCATAAAACTTTAGGTCCCTCTGCTCCTCTGCCCTGCCTGTCCTCACTGCCTCTCAGCCCTGCCCACCCCCACCCACCAACACTCACCTCCACCTCCCCCAGGCCTGCCCACTCCCTCCCCCAGCCGGGGAAGAGCTGGACAGAAGATGTCAGTTTGCCAGAAAACTGAATGTTTCTCCCTTGGGGTTTAAAAACTGTGGAAGGAAGCTGGAGATTTCTAGGGAAACAAGACCAGAGGCCACAGATCTCTGGACTCTGAGATGCTCAGAATCTGAAATACAGAATCTTAAAGTCTCAGAATCCAAGAGGCTTGAGGAAGAAAGAGTCCTCAGAGGAGGGGCAGCTCCTCTGCTCTCACCCGGGAGGGCAGCCTGCCTTGGTGTTCTGAAGTGTGGACAAGGAGACCCCAGGGGCAATGGCCTCAAATGAAGGATGGTGTCCTCAGTGGTCAGACCTAGGGCCCACACGGAAGGCCACCAGCATAGTGTCTCCAAGCTGGCCACCAGGATCCCCAGATCATGTAAACCTCACATTATAGACAAGGGTAGCTGAGGCCGGAGGGGGAATGGTCACCGAGGTCACATAGCATACCCTGCAATGATCCAAGTGCCGTGATCCAAGCCTCCCTCTCATCAGCCCAGTTTCCTGGCTGAGGCTGGAGGTGTGGCAGGAGGAAATGGCAGCAGATGAGAGCAGGTGGGCCCACAGCCAGGGCCAGGCCCTGCACACCATGCTCCTCCAGATTCTCCCAGCCCCACAGACTCATTTCTCAGGTGAGGAAACAGACTCAGGGACCAGTCTCACAGGTGGAACTGGGATTTGAACCAGGCTTGTGCAGCACCAGAATCTCTTCTGTTTCTCCTGCTGGGATGCTGGGTCCTGCTGTTAACACTCAGGGTGACTTACACCAGCCTTGACCCCCTGGAACCTCAATGGCCCACTTGTGTTGGGTGGCCTGGAAGTTTCCACATGGGTCTAACCTCTAATCCTGGAGATGCTGACTATTCCATGTGGCCCCCGGGGCTGGGGTAGGGTGGGTGAGTTGGGGCAGAAGTCAGGCTTTTCACCTCCTCCATTCACTTCCCCCACTCTGTCCTAGGTCTCTGCCATTCCTGGGGGTCCTTGCAGTGTTCGGGACTGGCTTTGGGGCCTACAACATGGCCATGGCCGTGATGAGCCCCTGCCCCCTCATGCAGGGCCACTGGGGCGGAGAAGTCCTCATCGTAAGTATCTGGCCTATGGAGCTGCTCTCCTTCCCACCCACCCCCCACCTAGCCAAGGCCTGGGAGACCTGGAGCCTAGCCCTTTCTACTGACCTAAGTCTTTGTGGTTACTCCTCAGGGAGCCCAAAGGGAGGCTGAGGAGAGTGGGGGGTGCTTCTCATTTGGGAATAGAGGCTTAAGAAGGTGAGGTGGCTGGTCCAAGGTGATGACAATCTAGCCTGAACGTCACACTCTTCCCACCATGTATATGTCAGCAGCGGCCTTCTCCCAGTTGCTTTTGACTTGATCATGGGGGACAAAAAAGCCATTGGATTCTCCTTGGTTCTTGGGGAGGCCAACTTATGAGGCCCCATTAGTTCAGTAGAGTCACCTTCAAAAGGCTCTCCTTAAACATAGAAGTTATTCCATGGGGTTCCCTTGTCCCTATTAGGTCATCCTCAAAGCGCCCTTAATCCCCGGGTCTCGCCCTCAAAGTCGCCTTCACGCGGCATCTCTTCCAACCAATCCCCGCAGGTGGTTTCGTGGGTGCTGTTCATTGGCTGTCTGAGCTACGTCAAGGTGATGCTGGGAGTAATCCTGCGCGACCATAGCCGCAGCGCCCTCTTGTGGTGTGGGGCGGTGGTGCAGCTGGGCTCACTCCTCGGAGCGCTTCTCATGTTCCCGCTGGTCAACGTGTTGAGGCTCTTCTCATCCGCTGACTTCTGCAGTCTTCAGTGCTCTGCGTAGGCCAACTGAAGGCGCGCGGTCCATCATACGCCCGCCCCACCTATTACTAACACCTGAAACCTGGGAACCCCACAAGGCAAGGCGTATGCCCAAGGTCACAGCGCCAAGGATGAGGAGCTGGGAGGCAGAGCCTGAGTACTTGAACCATCAACACAGATTCTCCTCAGGAATGCTACAGGCCTTCCGCGGGACCTGGAAATGCAAAGCACAGCCCATCCCAACTCTGTGTCACAGTGCCTGCAATTCCAGCGTCTCAGAACTTCTTCCAGCTCTTGCCAGATGGCTGATTTGCGGCATCCAGCCGGCTCAAGGGTGTTAAAAGAGAAACAGCTGCGAGGGTGAGCTGGCCCTTATAAGCTGTGTGACCTGGGGGAAGTTACTTGATTTCTCTGTGCCTCTGTTTCTTCATCCATAAAGCGGGGATTATAAGAAATAGCACCTCCTTCTTAGGTTTGGTACAAGGATAAAAGGGAGAAGCATCCAGCACATAGCAAGTCCTCCTGGACCATTTCCTGATCTGATGTCCAACAGTAATAACAATCAGTGATTGTTTTTGTGACAATGAACACAGTCTAGAAGTGGCCAGATGGATTGAGAGGTGATCCCTTTCCCGTATCTCTTTTTCCCCTGGACCCACAGAGAAGCTTCTAGAAGACAGACGGCTAATGGTGGAATCTTGGGCATCTTGGCTTCCCAATTCCCAGTGTGGAGGGACACGGTACCCCATACACCCTTTCCTGTCACCTCTGCTGACCCAGGAAGGCCTACGCCTTGGAGAGTAAGCGACCTCCTAAGAGGCAGAACAAGAGGACGGAGGGATGGGAGGAGCCACCGCAAGCCTCTCAAAGCGAGTTCCCCCACCCCACTCACTGGCTGAAACTGAACACGGAGGCCATTGGGAGGCAGATCTCTGAACTGGAGTTGGGGAGGGGAGTGGGGAGGAGTTAGCTACCTGATAGTTTTTTGGTTTTACTTTTTATTTTTCCTTTTTTAAATAAAGACATTTCCTGCTTTTACGTGAAGATCAGCCTTCCATGAAAAGGTCCAACACGAACGCCAAAAACTGTATCAATATAATCAGTTTTCAGCTGGTTCCAGGTCAAGGCTGAGCTCAGAAATAAACAGAACTGAGTGCTTAGAGAATATCTGGTCCTGGGACTTCTTTTCCTTCAGGGTTTGTTTGTTTTCTTGCCACCACCCCTCCTTTTAAAATTGATTTTTGAATAGATAATGTAGTCATGAGTTTCAAAAATCAGAAAATATAAAACAATGTTCAGCAAAAAAATTCCATCCTTCTCCACACCTCTCTCTGCCCAGTTCCTCTTTACACACACATGAGCACTTTCATTAGGTCCTTATTTATTCTTCTGGAGATTATGCAGATATAAGCAAATACAAATATAGTCTTTTTACAGAAAAAGTTGTCAACTACTGTGTGCCTTGCACCTTCACTCCATAGTGAAATGCAGAGAGCGTTCTTGTTCTTTGTCATGCCTGCACAGTATTCCGCTGTGGGGAGGAGCCAGATTTGTTCAACCAGCCCTCTGTGCAAAGACATTTGTAGGCGCTGCAGACAAAATCTCTCACTAACCCCAAAAACCTCTCTCACAGTAGGAGAGAAAGAAAACAGTTATTATCAAACACATATTAAACCAGATCACAGTGCACATCACAGACTGTCTGCTAAAGAGGTTGCACAGGCAGAAAGAAACCCCACCCTTTTACATAGTCCAGCAGACACAGCCTGTTACATCCGGGTTCTCAAATGATAGCTTGTCCTCAAATGAGGGAACTAGATAGCGCCATTTGTCACATCCTGAACTCACCTGGTGATGGGGGTGGCTCTCTGTGTAAGCTAATTGTCCTTATCCACAGGAAAAAGGACTTCATATCTTTATGAGAGAGGTTGTTTTGCAACTTGGAGTCAAACCCTGAAGCTAAGCTCCTCCCCTCCCATAGAGATGGGGAGATAGGGATGCTGGCTTCCTGATATTTACATGGCAAACAGAGGGCTCCCCTGTCCTTGGGAAAAACATTCCTGGGTGGTAAACCTGGCAAGAGGCTTATTCAGCTTTTTTTTTAGACTCCCACTCACGTGAAAGAAGCAGAGAAAATTTACAAGCTTTCCAAGTAAATGCTCTAAGAAAAGGGAGTGGGGCTGTCGCTTTCTCTTCTTGGCACCAGGAAGAAATATTTTTATTTGTATTTGCCCTGACAAGGGCATTTGGGTTGTTTCCAATCGTTCTCTCCCAGAAAGGATACTGGAGTGGATAATGAGCAAGAAGACCGTCTCTCTGTACTGATGTGGGAAGATGCTCCAAGATTAATCACACACAGGCGAAGCAGAGGCTGAAGATCGCGTGGAGTGTGGTGCTAGCCGTGCTAATATGTTCTGTCAAGGACTAGATGAGAGGGTGGGTGACTTGGTATTTGGAAAAGGCACCCTCATTTGACAACCCTCTCTATTGCTTTCACTTTTGCCCACTGTCCTTGGACGTCGTTATGACCTTGACAACTTTTAAGTGACTGTGCACACTCTCCTTAGGTGTCGGCTCTCCTCAGTCTCCTCTTCTGTACAGTGAGGACAATAAAAGCCCCTCCCTTTCAGGGTTATTGTAAGGATTCATTAGCATCACACCTGCAAACAGTAGGTGCTTGATAATTGTTATTTAAAAGGTTCCACTTTACGAGGATACCTGCTCTGGACCCTGGACACCCCTTCACCCCACCCCTCCCCTCCCCTCCCTGAACTTAAGTCTAGTGTTGAGTCTGACCCAAGTCACGTGATGTCCCTATGGTCGAAGCAAGGAAGTTTCCCTGAAGAATGAGATCAAGACTTTGAACTCTGCTTGGGGTTGGCAGCGGGGTGGCCATCTCTGAGGATGCCCCCTGACAAGCTGGTATCTCAGGATGATTGGCGGGAAGGAGGTAAAGCAGGAAGGAAGGTGCCTTCCAGGCAGCGGAAACTGCACTTGGCAAAAGCGGTGGGGTGGAGGCAGCAGGCTGCATTTGAGCACCTGAAAGGAGGACAAGGTAGGGAGGCCAGAGGCAGGTACAGAGGCCAGGGCCTTAGAGGTTAAGGTTATGAAGGGATGGAGGATTGGGCTGGCCTGTGCGGGGTTTTTTAGTGGGGTGGTAACATTGCAGGGGGCACAGCAGATACGAACAGTCTTGGCAACTACTGCCGCCATTCTGGGCACAGAGGGCCCTGCACCAGGGAAGCTGCACAGAGGCCCGCAGAAATTTTTCTGGAAGACTGACTGAGCAAAGGGACTTTATACCAAAATGTCAGAGCAACCCTCCTTCCACCCCAGGCCAAGGGGTTGGGGGCTGAAGGGTTCTGAGTATGGGGAGCAAGTCGAGTCTCAGCCTCCGACCTTAAAAAACCAGAGCAAGAGGGTCTGCTCTGGTTTAAAACTGGCCACCCAAACTTCAGAAGTAGTGGTCCCCAGGAGACATTCCCTCCCACCATTCTCCTGGTAGTATACTGAGAAACTCTTAGAACTATCTAGGAACCAGAGCCTGAAAAGTGAGGCCTGGGGCAGGGGTCTCACAGGTCCCAGTGTTCTGGAGAGACTGACCTGGTCAGACCTGCCCTAGGTCTCGTTGAGTCCAGCCAGCCTCTGCCCAAGTGTCCTGAGACCCGACCCAGCTTCGCCTCCACCCCCTATCCTTTTTTTTTTTTCTCATTATTCAGTTTTATTAGGTAGAATTGTTAGTTTGACTGCACATATACAATACATTGCATGTAAATACATACACACAATACACTGCACATGTTTTGTTTAGTTTACACATATGTACTGATCATGGCTTCTAAGAAAAGTTTAGAGCTTTAGCTTTTTTAACTCACCTAGGTATCAAAGGAATAAAGCCAACCACAAAATAAGAATCAAGAACGCAGTAATCCAATCATAAAGGACAGTCAATCATCACATTGCAAATGTGGAAATTGAGGTCCGGAGGGGGGACATCTAGCCAGAGTCCCCCAGAAGATGGGCCGCAAAGTCAGGGCACAGACCCTGGCTCTGAATGCAGGGTTTTTTCTAGTGAGCTCTTGGCATCAATGCTGAGGTACCACACTTCATATTTCTTTTGGTGGAAGGTAGTCCCGGGAACTAAGAAGTAAAAATCAGGCCAGGACTGCTCTGAGCAGAGACGCACAAATGCATCTAAAGGGGAACTGGGAGGTATGACACCAACCTGCTTCCTCCTGGTTGCTCAGCACTGGGATCCCTGAAAAGGAAGCATCCACCATGTCCACCTTCACTGATGTCCACCATGGTGACCATTAATTTTATGGCTCTAGAGAGCCTTTGCGCTTCTGCCCTTCCTGGTGGGCTAGATGCCAGGGCATGGGCCCTTCCTGCATGTCATCAGCGGAGGGCCTCCACATGGCCTGGGCTCTTCCGGAGTTTTAAGTACTGAATTCTTACAGAAGCACTACAAAATACTTTCTATTGTTATCAGTCCTATTTTGCAAATGAAGAAACGGAGCCACAGAAAGGTTAAGTCTATTATCTAGGTCACACAGCCAGTGGGTGACAGAACCAGGACTTGGACCCAGAATGCCTAGGCTCTGTATTACATGATTTTTCTGTGTCAGAGACATGAATCTTAAAGCACATGAACTGGCCAAGGAAACCTTGGCTTCAAATGGGGAAACTGGGCCACAAAGAGATACAGAGCCGCTGGGGTTCATTGTCATCTGGTCTGAAATAGAAACAGAAAACTCCAGTCCATCCCCCTGGACTCAGTCTCATCACCCACCAACAGACACACACACACACACACACACACACACAACACACACACACAAACACACACACACACACACTCACTTAAACTCCTCTGGAATTGCAAAGAAGGGGTGAGAAATGAGTGATTTGTAGGCAGGATGTGATTTACACATGCACAGACTAGTGGAATCCTTTTAAGGATGACTAGCAGAGGTGCTGGAACTTGCCAGAGTTTTGTCACACATGTGGCCTTGCAATTCTGATTTTGCAATGTCATGGTCTTTCCTGATTCTCTTCACGATGTTTACAGAGGTAAAACCTGGGGGAAGTCCCATGGCCAGTGTTGTTGCCAGGATTCTGCCCTTCATTTGGAAATTGCTGGGTGAGCAGCTGGCTTCCTGATATGCCTTAAGAAAGAAAGCCTGCTCTATTACAACTTGCAATTTGGCCCAGACGGTGTCTTCTCTCAGGCCTCCAAGGTTAAAATGTAAGGTATGGAGCTTTCTCTCCTGATAGGAAAGATTATTAAGAGATTGAAGATAAGCAACAAACAGCATTGCTAGCTGCTACAGTGTCCACTCCCCAGTCTCTTTCATAGTCATAGACTCCCTGACTTTTAGCTGGGGAGCCCAGAGTAAAGACCACATTTCCCAAGCTTCTTTGTGTCTAGGAATGGCCATATGACTAAGTTCAGACAAATGTTACCAAGAAAAATGCATATAACTTCTAGATGGTGGACTTCAAGAGTAGGGCAGGATTTCTACTTCCCATTCCTGCTGGCAGAAATACAGATGTGATGACTGGATCTCCAGTAGCTGTTTTAGACCATGAGGAGGCAGCCACAGGTTGAGAGTAATACAGCAAGGATATAGAGGCTGAAACCATGATGATTGTGGAGCTACCATTCTGTCAGATTTAATGTGACAGAGAAATAAACTTCTTTGTTGCTTAAGTTTCTATAATGTGGAGGACATTTTGCTCCACAACAGCGGAATTCTCATATTTGTGTATGTATATTTCTCGATATGTATACATACATGAATATATAACACTCACACACATGCTCACAGTCACACAGAAAGAGGACTTGGAAAGATATATGCCAAAATGTTAGCCTAGCTTAATTCTGGAGGAAGGGATTTCTGGTGATTTTTTTTCTTCTTGACACTTTGCTATACTCTGAATTTTTCCTTTGAGCATGCATTATTTCAAAACTCAACAAAAATAAAGTCTAAAGAAAGGAAGCATCCTATAAACAGATCCTATTGTTTAAATCACCTTCATATGAGCCTTCATAGGTCACATACTCAAGGACTTAGATTTTATGGAATATTTGGCTTTGTTTCCTATGGATTATGGAACTTTTTTTCAGATGTTCTTTTGCTGAACAAAATGTCTTGGAGATCGTTCCATGTCCCTATGTATAGGGGGGCCTCGTTTCTTGTAACCAGCACAAAGCACTCCCTGGTTGGGTGTGCCAGGGTTTACTGAACAGCTCTGTTGATGGACACCTGCAGTTTCCAATTTTAAGCTACTGAAAACAACAACAGTGATGAAAGCCCTGAGACCTGTCTCTCTGTGCACTTGTGTGGGGCTTTGAAATCTAACAAACATGGGCTCTGATCTAGCTCCCCTGCTTATTTGCTGTGTGACCTCAGGCAACTTACCGTGCAGCTCTGAACCTCTGTCTTCTCACCTGTTAAATAGGGAAAATAATGAAGCTTGTCCCCATAACATAATTGTGAGGATAATAACATCTAAAATGTATCATATGCTTACTGCATGCCAGGCACTTTGCTAAGTGCTTCTCAAGAGTTAACTACTTTAATGCTCACAGCAGGAGGTAATGCTTAGATAGATGTCCTGAAAGTTTTCTAGAAGCTTCCAGCTTTCAGGCAACCAGCATGAAATCCTCTGGTTAAATCTTCACATGGAATCCTTCCACAGACTTCTTAGAATTGGTTGACAGAGAATATACTTGTATGATTTCAATCTTTTAAATTGTATTGGGATTCATTTTGTGCCCTAGCATACGGTCTAGCCTGGAGAATTTCCCACGTGCATTTGAGAAGAATGTATTCTATTGTTGTTGGGTGGCATGTTCGACAGATGTCTTTTAGGTCCAGTTGATTTATAGTGTTGTCCAAGTCTCCTATTTCCTTGTCGAGCTCCTGCCTAGCTGTTCTATCCATTAATGAAAGTAGAATACTAAAGTGTCCACCTATTATTATTGAATTATCTGTTTCTCTTTTTAGTTCTGTCCATTTTTGCTTCGTCTATTTTGGGGTTCTGTTGTTAGGTGCATATATGTTTATAGTTTTTAGATTATCCTGATGGATTGACCCTCTGATATTAATATGGGCAGCCCAGTTTTTTTATTATAGTTGTTTGCATGATATACCTTTTTCCATCCTTTGACTCTCAACCTTTCTGTATCTTTGAATCCAGAATGTATCTCCCAAAAATAGCATATAGTTAGAGCTTGATATTTTTATCCTGTAAGAAAATCTCTGCCTTCTGATTGGACCTATTCATATTTAATGCCATTACTAATAGAATTAGATTTACATCTGCCATTTTACTTTATGTTTTCTACATGTCTCATGTCTTTTTTTCCTCTGTTGTTCCTAACTGCTTTCTTTTACATTAAATGAGTATTTTTTAGTGTAACATTTTAATTTCTTTAATAGTTTTTTCACTTTTTTAAAACAACTGCTCTAGGTTTACTATATACATCTTATCGGAATCTATGTCAGATTGACACTAACAATTACAGTGAGATATAGAAATGTTACTCCTCTATTGTGCTATTTCCTTTTTTGCCTTTTTGTACTATTCTTGTTATATATATGTATTTGTTAAAATATATATATGTTAAAAATATATATATAAATGTTAACATATATATATATATATGTTTTAAAAAAAAACCCACAACACTCCTCCTAGGAGTGTTCACTAGCAAGAAAGGAGGCAATGGGAGGGCAGAGGGAATCATTAGTTAGATCACCTGCTTTCCCCCAAATCTTTTGCAGACTCCAAAGCTAACGGCAGCCTTCCTTCTAAGCACTAGAGGAGGCTCCTTATCCCCCAGCTGCCATGCACATAATCATAAAGGCTCATAAAGATCTGGCCTGCTGGTGCCTCAAAACACCCTCCGTGAGGGCTGTTGGATGGCAGGAATATTGGGTAATATCCTCCAAACTGAGAAGAAACTTGGAGACCAAAAAACAAAGCAGGCAACTCCATAAAGTGCAACTATGAAGTTTATTGTGGGTAACACACACAGGCAGGACTGGGCAGACAACTGTCCAGAGGCTCTCACAGGGGCACTCTGTACGCTCAAAGGGACACAGACGGACATAAGCGGCCAAAGCGAAAAATAGAATCTGACCACCAGGGGAGAAGTGCTTCACACTGACGGGAACCGGGGTTTTATCCTCCCCCTGGTGGTCTCACGACCATTATTCCTTGCAGACCGTTAACTATCTGTGTCAGCAAAAGGTATTCTTTCCATGTTCATATCAGATGAAGACAAGCGTAAAGTTGATAGGGAACTTCTCTGGCCTGGGCACACTCCTTGTGAGTAGGTTAAAGCTTAGTCAGACAGAAAGGGGAGGGGGTGGGATTGCAGGTCTAAGATGGAGCCGCCAAATGGAGTCAGTGTGGTTCAGCCACACAAGGGCCTCGACATCCGGAAAGATCCCTCTTTGACACTGCAAGTCCTATTCCCATCACTCCCTTTCCTAGGATGGGGAAACAAGAAAGTCCCTCCACCTCCTAGGCTGATGTATAATATTAATAAGTAACATTTATTGCTCAAAGAGAGCAATAATTATGGAGTAACACAGATGCTCTCATTAAACCCTTAATGAAATAGGTAATTATCTCATGGATGAGATTAATGAGGCTCAGAGAAGTTAAGTAACTGAACCAGATCACACAGCTGATAAGTAATAGAGTTGGAGTTTGAACCCAGGTAGTCAGGCTCCAGAACCAACAGGTGAGATCGCTCTACTGTGCTGCCCCCTGAAGGTGGTCATTAGAGAAGCCATTTCTCCCTGGCCATGGTAAATGTTTAACATCTCTAAAGGGAAACCCCCATTTGTACCATTGCCAATTTCCATGGTGTAAATATTCTCATTGTTGCTGATTTCAAGCTACAAATATAATGTTACTGAATGCAGCATTAGGATAAGATGCATACAATCAGCTTTCCCAGGCTGGTGCAGACTAAAAGCCCAAGGAGGGGGTGAACAGGAGGTGGGCAAGGGGGAATGGAGGATCTTTAAAGAGAGCTCTCCCACTGAAGAGCTTGTTGGAGTCCCCAGCAATCTGAAGTGCTGGCTCTTACTCCTGTCTTACAGATGAAGCAGCTCATGCCTTGCGCATTGGTTCAACGATTACTGCGCATACACTCTGTGTGGGCCCCAGATGAAAAGACTGGTACTGGGGATGACCCAGACCAGGTTCTAGCCTGCATAACAGAGCTCGTGGGCTGACAACAGCCACATACACATGGCTCCCATGTGGCCTCTCCAAATGGGTAGCATGATGGTTAAGAGAGTGGGTTCTGGTCCCAGACTCCCAGTTTCAAGTCCAGGCTCTACCGTTCACTGGCTATATGATCTTAGGCTAGTTACTTAACCTCTCAGTTCCTCTGCTTACTCATCTGTGATAATGGTACCTACCTCATAGCATTGTTGGGAGGATGATATGAATTAATGCAGATAAAGGACTCAGAACAGTGCCTGCTGCACCATAAATGCTCAGTAAATGTTAGCTGGTTTTATTATATAACTTCAGCAATGCAAGTCTGTGTGCCCAGAAAGAGAGCGAGAAGAGAGAATGCATACACGGTGTGGGCGATTCTGCCTAGACATGAGCCCAGCTGTGAGCAAGATGCAGGGGGCGTGGACAGCATCCCGCACATCTGAGTGAGAGCTGAATCTAAAATTATAGTGTGCAAACCTTTGCAATGGCTACCACACACTGCCACCCTATGTATTCAGTGTATTTATTACTGCAAAGGACTATATTCAGAAAACTGCCAATACCTTATTTTACGATAGACAGAAAGGATTTGTCAAAGTTTTTAGAAGTGTATTTATTTTGATAATTTTATCCTCACATTAGAACCTACCACTCATGTTAAATGGTCTCCCCACAGTAACTTCTTTTTTTTTCCAAAATGATGAGTGTCAGAATAAACGGTGAGGACTTTCCAAAGGTTGTTCAGCTGGTGGTTGGGGCAGCTACAGCGAGACCTCGGCCTGAGGACTCACAGTGCAGTGCTCCTCCTTTTTTGATCTGGGCGCTGGGGAACAACCAAGACATTCTCCCAAGAACCCCTGACTTCAGCTTCTGGCTCCTTTCTGAGTGGAGGGGAGAGGCGGGTTTGCTTGCAGAACTTGAACTCACCCTAAAAGGGTGTTTGGAGTGAGAGGAAAGGAGATATGGATTTGAATCCCAGCTTCACAACTGGCTCTATGTGACCTCCCTGAGGTTCCATCTCTATAGGTAGAGGTTAATATCTACGCTGACATGTGTATATATGTATATGTATATATGCAGATATACGTATATCACATACATCACACATACATGTGTATTCTGCATGTATATACATGCACATATGTTACGTACATGTGTGTGTGTGTTCTGCACATATATATATTGCACACAGCAGGGGCTCAAGTGCTTATTCCTTTCCCTCTGTGCAGGCGGTGGGCTCTGGATGCAATGTAGCTTTACGCCAGTAAGTGGCGCTGCAGCCCAAGAAGCAAGAAAAAGGAAAAGGGGTGCAGCCTGTAGGGGTTGTTCAGCTGGGGTCCTGCAGATGAGGGAAGGGGTCATTCAGAGGGAAGGTGGGGGTCCAGACCCCACCAGTGGCTCCCATGCCCACATGAGCAGACACACCCAGCATCCCGCTTATGTGCATAATCAAGGACCAGCCTTACCTGGGAAGGAGGCCGTCCCATACAAGATTTGGAATCCTTACAACAGCCTTATGGGTAGTGCCAATGTGATCCCATTTTACAGATGAGGAAACAGGCCAGAGAGCCAAAGTGAACTGTGCTAGGTCACACTGGAAGTCCGTGGCTGGGTTGGGATTTGATATATGCCCATGAGAATACTAACAGCCAACCTTCCTGCTCCTGCTAATACTGTCCCTTCTGCACATATTAACTCATTAAATCCTCATAACAGCTCTGTGAAGTAGGTATTAGTATTTTTAGCTTCATGTTACAGAGGAGGAAATGGAGGCACTGAGAGTTTAGGCAAATTGTCCAAGGCCACACAGCCAGAGCACGAAACTGGGACTTTAACTCCAGGGTCTCTGCTTTAAATCACTGCGCTCCTGGCTTCCTGGGGCCCTACTGGGAAAAGGAATGCAGGGATGTAGGGACACACACACACACACACACACACCCCCTCATATTCACTTGCTCAGCCAGGCGGCTCCATACTTTACAAGAGTGTGAGGTCCATGGGTGCTATGAAGTGAACCAGGCCACTCTGTGGGGGAGAGAAGAGACCTCCCCCTTGGAAAGACCTTGCTAAATGCTCCCATTTCCCCCAGGGAGCCTCCTCTTTGAAGTCTTCCTGCAGCCCCCCAGTGGACACGATGTCACTTCTCCTGTCACAGCCCCACTTTTGCAGTGAGGGCAGGAACTCTCTGGCTGCTAGGGTGGCACAGGCTGGAGAAGGAAGGGCAGGAGTGAAGCAGGGAGCCCAGCGAGGAGACCGTGGCAGTGACCCAGGTGAGCAAAGACAGTGGTGGCTGTGGCCCCAGGTGGTAGCTTTGGAAGTGGAAGGAATGATTTGGATTCTGGTGATGTTTTGAAGGATGAGCTAACAGAATTTGATTAATTTGATGTGTGGGCATGAGAGAGATTGTTATGATATGTAATAAAATATATTACATACATTTTGTAATAAGGCATTCATTATCAAGGGCTGCATAACAAACTAACTCAAAACTTAGTGGCTTAAGATGATAATAAACATTTATACCTCAAACCATTTCTGGGAGCCAGGAATTGTGACATCTCTGATGATGGGCCTGTCTGAGGCCTCTTGCACTACCTGACCCTTCTGCCCTCACTCCCTCAAGATCTGAAGAGCACTCCCTGGAAAACCACCTGCATACAAATCTCCATCTCATCGTCTGTTTCCTGTGGACCCTGACCTTCAAGAAGGGCATGTGCTTGCCGGCTCCCCAAGGTCCCTGCCTAGCCCACCTGGCCCACCTGGAGTTTGAGTTCTCTATCCTTGCTTATGACCTGGCCTTCTCACAGTGCTGAGAAAAGAAAGAGCCAACACTTCCAATGCAGGGACCACGTGCTCATATGCTAGGCATTATTCTCAGCAATATATTCATTTAACCCTCACAATGACCTCATGATCCTTTGATCACACTGTACTTACTAAAAGGTGAAATTTAAACAAACAACAACAAAACAAATACCTGACAATGATAAGTGCTGATGAGAATGCAAAATGGTACCATCCCACTGGAAAACAGCCTGTCAGTATCTTATAGAATTATAAGTACACATAAAATATGACCCAGTAATTGTACTCCTAGGTATCTGCCTGAAAGAAATGACAGCTTATGTCCACACAAAGACCTGCATGCACATGTTCACAGTAGCTTTATTTATAATCACCCAAAATTGGAGCTGACCCAAATGCCTTTCAACTTGTGAATGGATAAATAAGTTGTGGTATATCCATACCATGAAATACTACTCGGCAATAAAAAGGGACAGAATTCTGACAAATGGAACCACGTGGATGAACCTCAAATGCATTATGCTGAGTGAAAGAAGCCAGACTCAAAGGCTACATCCTGTAGAACGTCATTTATCCCACACTCCTGCAAAGGCAAAACTATACAGAGAACAAGTCATAGTTGTCAGGTGTCTTCTAGTCCTAGGACTGCTGTAACAAAGTACCACAAACTGGGTGGCTTAAAAGAACAGAAATTTGTTCTCTCATAGTTCCAAGGCCAGAAGTCTGAAATGTGTCAGCAGGGCTGCACTCCCTCTGAAGGCTCCTGAGGACCTTGCCCCTTCCAGGTTCTGTGACCCCAGGCATTCCTTGGCTTGTGGCCACATCACTCCAATCTCTGCCTCCATGGTCACATCACCTCCTCCTTTGCATGTTTGCCTTTCTCATATTAGGACACTCGGGATGGCGTTTAGGGTCTGCCTGGATAATCCAGGGTGATCCTCAATTCAAAATCCTGAATTTAATCACTTCTGCCAAGGTCCTTTTTCCAAATAAGGTAACATTTACAAAATTCAGGATTAGAACTTGGTATCTTTGGGGGTACCTTATTCAACCTACTACACCAGGGATGGGGGAAAGAGACTGACTACAGAGGGCGTGAGGGAAATTTGGGGGCGATGGAAATGTTCTATATATCAATTGCGGTGGCAGTTGCATGACTTGGACATTTGTCGTGCCTCCCCCAAGGAGCCCCAGCTGTAAGTGGCAGAACTGGGGATGAATGAAGCAGACTCGACGCTGAGACCATTCTCAATGTAATCAACGCATTATTTATTATTTTGGAAGAAAGTGAGGTGAGTGGGGGTTCTGGGTTCCACTGCTAATAATTAAGCAAATAAGTTGGGAAAATGACAGGAATAGATGAGCTTCCTGAAAGCAGTGACATTTCACGATTCTCCCATTCTCTGGCTCTCAGACTCTGCTTCAGAATTCCGTGAGGCTGAAGATGCTCCCCACTTTGGAGGGTAGTTGTCTGGGAGGCGCTCGGTGGGCGGGGGAGAGGAGAGGATGCTGGGGATGGATGAAAATAATAGCAGGGGGGAGGGTTCTGACCCCTTTCCCTACAGAGCACTCATGCCCTTTCCCTGGGGACAAGGCCTCTGTCCCCTCCATTCACTCAACCCCAGCTGATGCCACACAGCCCCACCAGAGGCCTCCCCACCTCTTCTCATTGTCTGAAGGGCTCAGATGGAGGGGCAGCCCATTAACCCCTTCCTGGCCTCATTGCTTCACTCTGCAGCTGTCACACCCGCAGCCTCAGGCCTGGGCAGAGATGAGGACCCGGTAGTTAATCACAATTACCACACAGTGTCAGCTGTGAGGCTGGCCTCCTCCATCGACTGCCAGCCGGCCCAGGCCAGGGGCGACCCGCACCAGCAATGCAGCAGATTCTAGGACCTGCAGAGGCAAAGAGAGGACAGTCCCTTCATGGTTCACTTCTGGGGACTTCCCCAAAGACCCCAGCAAGGTGTCCTCCATTGTCAGGGCTGCAGCCAGTAGTCTTCAAAACTGCCAAACCTGCCCCCTTGTCCCCAGCTCCTCTGCCTGATCCTCACAGTGGCAGAGTCCTCATCTTGAAACATCACCTCCTCCAAGAAGCCTTCCCTGACCACCCTGGCTGTCACTCTCTACCACAGGCCCTGGTTACATGTTCTTTTGTTTTACTTTTCCAAAGTCACTACCTAGAACTATCTTAGACATTGACTGGTTCCTGTAAATATTAATTTTCCAGGGTTGAAGTAAGAAATGACCACAAATAGGATGGTTTAAGGCAACAGAAATTTATTCTCTCACAGTTCTGAAGGCTAGAAGTCTGATATCATGGTGTCAGCAAGGCCATGCTCTCTCCAAAAGCTCTAGGGAAGGACGCTTCCTCGCTTTTTCCCAGCTTTAGGGGGTTGCCCACAATCCCTGGTGTTCCTTGGCTTGTAGGCACATCACTCCAATCTCAGCCTCTGTCATCACATAGTCTTCTCCCTTCTTGTGTCTGTGTCTGTGCCAAATTTCTTTCTTCTTATAAGGACACTAGTCACTGAATGACCTCATACTTAATTACATCTGCACAGACCTCTATTCCTAAAAAAGGTCATATTCACAGGTGCCAGGGGTCAGGACTTAAGATCACACAATCCCAAGAAGTATGTTTTCTCCATGTGTCCTAAGAGAGCAGGGCCCTGTTGGCTTTGTCGTGGGATGTGTTCTTTACGCAGCCATCAATTAATTTTAAAACAACACGTTTTATCAAGGCCTCTGCCCCAGGCCAGAGCTGGGCCTGGGGAGAAGGGACCCTGATGGAGTCTCTGGCAGGATAAGCCTGCTGCCTAGAGGGGAATAGACAGGGAAGTGGTTTGGTCCCAGAGATGGCTCCCATCCATCTCTGGGAGCCCTGGGATCCAGTTCCCAGTGAGCACAGTGCACATGGTAATCTGGACAGATGAGGAAGAGGGGAAGGCCAAGTATAGCAGGGCCATAGTGGCCAGAGGAACCCACGCAGACTGGAGATTGGTGAGAACTTCACCAAGCAGCTGAGCCTCAAAGGAAAAACTGGATGAGGAAACAGTGTAGGTACACAGGACTGAGCAAGCCAGGGCGCTGAGCTGTCTGCAGGTAGATGGCAAGTACCTGGAGCAGATGCTGCCTGATGCTGCCTGGATGGGGCTGGATAAAGCAGGAAGACCTCAGGGTCTAAACTTTGCCCTAAAATGATGCTGGGGAGCCACTAAAGGATTTAAGGCAGGGGCATGTCGATATCAAATTTGCATGTAACTGATCTCTTCATTTTTCGTTTGTATTTAGGTAGTACATTCACCTATACCTTTTTAAAAATTATTTGTTTTTAATTTTATTCTATTATTTGTTTTTTAATGGCGGTACTGGGGATTGAACCCAGGATCTCATGTAAGCTAGGCACGTGCTCTATAGCAAAAAGTCTCCCTCTTCCCCAGCCCCCAGCCACCCAGGTCCCCTCTTGTAGGCAACCACTGTTACCAGCCTCTCCCAGAGAGAATCTATGCAGATATAAGCAAAGTTCTTTTCCTTTTAAGCATAATTTACACATTGTTATGCACCTTGTTTTTTAAAACATATTGATGTGAAATGCATACATGTAACCAACACCCAATCATGATCCAGGACATTCCCAGCACCCCAAGAATTCTTTCCTGCCCCTACCCAGTCAAACCCTCCACCCCCAGAGGAAGCCACCGATCTGGTTTCTATCACCATAGATTCATTTATTTCACCTGTTCTAGAATTCCTTACCAATGGCATCATTACAGCAGGTTACTTTTTGTGTCCAGTTTGGTTTTGCTCAGCATGCGTTGAGATTCTTCCAGGTTGTTGCATGTATCATTAGTTCACTCATGTGTACTGCAGTGTAGCATCCCACAATGTGGGTTAGCCAGTTTGCTTACCATTCCCTGGTTGACGGACACCAAGCTGCCCCAGTTATTGCCTGTTACAAATGAAACTGTCATGAACATTTGTGTGCAAGTCCTCGTGGGGACATGTATTTCTTTGTCTTTTGGGCAAAAATCTAAGGGTCATAGGGTGGGGGGAGGATGATAAGGCCTGAGCCCACATGTGACCAATTTAGGTGGAGACAGTCACATTCTCTCCAAACCTAAAGAAGAGAATGCTAAACTGGAAATGAAGGTACAGGTACTTCCACGACACCCTACCCACAGCCTACACTTTCATCTGACCCCAGCACGTGTCTCCACCCCATTGCTGATTCCACTCCCTTGCAGGGTAAGTTCCAGGCTTCTCCCCAACAAGCCGCTTTTCCCAGGTGTATCTTATTGATCTTACCACAACCCTTTGCACCTGCTGAACCCTTTTCCCGCAAAGCCTGCCTCCGCCACGTCCCTCACCTGGCTAATTTCCACTTGCCTCTCAGGTCTTATCTCAGGCTGGGTCTCCTCTGCCGAAAGGCCTCCGCTGGGCCCACGCCCTGATGCTGCCCTTCCTCTAGTATTTGCCAGCATGGGTTATTATTGTCAGTATAGAATTCGGCCTGCAGCACCAGAGAGCATTTCGCTGGTTAGAGGGTTACCCAGAAGGGCCCAGCCCAGGACGCGGCATTTAAAAAATGTGACCCACTAGCCAGGCCTTGTTCTCAGCACTTAAGCGGACTAACTCATGCAATGCTCCGCAAAGCAACACTGTAAATGGGCGAATGAGTGAACGAATTAACGAATGAATGAATGAAGTACCCACCAGGGGGCGGTGGCGCTTTGCCACGCAGCCCCGGCAGAGCCGCTTTCCCACCGCCCCTCCTCTTCGGGTCTCGCCACAGCACCCCCCTCTCCCCACCGCAACCCCAGCCCCACAAGGGAATCATCCGCCCCGCCCGCCCCCTCCCCGCCTCAGATAATTAACTCGAACCAATAAAACGCTGATTGCGGCGCCTTTGTACTCGCCGCCTCGGCATTGTCATGGAAAACGGGGTCCCCTCCCCATCCGGGCTACCCGCCCCTCCCCGGTTCCCGCAGCTGGCCCGGAGTCGGACGGAGCCACCTGGACGGGACAGGGGGACCCCGAGCCGCCCGGCGCCCCGTCCATCTGCTCCTGCCCCCCACCCGCGCCCGCACCGTCAGCTGCGGACCCGGCCCAGCCCGGAGTCGGCGAGGGCTGCCTGCGAAGCCCGCACCTCTTCCCTCCGCTCCGCCCCGCGAGACCCGGGGGAGCGGGCGCCCGCGATGCCCGCCTGCAAGCCTGGGTCTGTCCTCAGAGGTGGCGGGGATGGAGGTGCGTTCATGGTCAGAAATAATAACAAGGATGAGAAGCCAAAGGGTTCAGAAGGGAACCATCGGTGGGAGAGGCCCCCCTCCCCATTTCTAGTTCCCCAAGAAGACCTTCTAACCTGTATACGTACATGCATGAATATACTTTAAAGAGGATACAAGCAACACGGGAAAACAGGTTGGAGGGAACCAATTTAGAGAACGCAGAGGGTTTCACAGAACTGTTCCCCCTTCATCCTCACCTCCCCAGTGACTGTCAGTTTGGGGGATATTTCTCCAGAGAGATGTCTCTGCATGCATCCCCAGATGTATCTGCATATGCACACATGTATTACCCTACATGGAATCATGCACTTCCTATTATCTATGGGTGGCTTTATTTTACTTGACAAAAATGGCTAGAGATCTTTCCACGGCGGGGTTGTTTACAGAACAACACAACAGCAGGCCCCCTCGGTTGGCTCCCACCCTGACCCCATTTCAGTCTGGGTGTGGTCTGCTGCCCGGCCTGTGTGCTTTTCCCGAGCTCAAGTAGGGGAGAAGGGTCTGCCCTTGCATGAATGGGGGGTGGGGTGGGGTCTGTGTTTCTGGGCTTCTGGGAACCTAAGAGGTCTTTGAGCTGCCTTTCAGCAGAGAGGAGTGGACTAATAATATTAACAGCAGCAGCAGCAGCTGTAAAGCAAAAGTATCCAAAACATGGAAACAAGACAAAAGACTGAGTATCCTTTCAATGTCATCCTAAGCACTGTCTGATCAGCGGGCCAGGGTCACCTGATTCTCTAGGCAATACACCTTTGTTTGACTTCGCTGTTTATTATTGATCAGAGTCCCTATTCAGTGAAGTTACACCTTATCTTGTAAAAGATGCACAGTTGCAAATGATTTCTGTCCTATAGTAAAAATAATGCAAAAGCTTGTGGTTTTGTTGCCCTGTAAGATATTCATGGGGGAGGGGAGGGTATAGTTCAGCGTTAAGAGTGTGTGCCTGGAATGCAGAAGGTTCTGGGTTCAATCCCCAGTATGTCCATAAATAAACCTATTTACCTTCCCCCAAGAAAGAAAGTGGGTATATTATTTTTAAATGATTTTTTAAATAAAAGTAAATAAATAAACCTAATTACCCCCCCAAAAAAGAAAGAAAAAAAAGAAAGAGAATGTACTATTTAAAAAATGATTAAAGAAAGAAAAGACATTCCCCAGTTTTGTACCTAACATGGCCATCTTGTCCGCCATTGAACCAGTTCTACCATCCTGCTGGTTCCCTCATTAATGAGTTAAATAAGCCTTTGATGTGTGCTTACTATATATATTTGCACAAGATTTGTGTTTTCAGCTTTCTGGGAATAATACTTTGAACCGGTTAACTTTTTTTGAAGGCTTACTCTGTGCCAGGCGCAGTCCTCAGGGCTTCACTAGGAAGAAGGGGCTTACAGGGCTGACTCTAGGGTGACAAATCTGGGTGCGGATTCCCCTTCAGCCACTCACCAGCTGTGAGATCTCAAGCAAGATTTTACTAGGCACCATCTCTGTGCCAGGCTCATCCACATTCTTATCTCTTATTCAACTCAGATCACATTACATCCCTGCAAGATGAGATTTGCTTTCACATTTTCCAGTTTTTTGTATGTCCTGTGCGTATCCCTTCCCTCAAGACTCAGGGTCTTCAACTGTGAGGCAAAGTTGGTGATAGCTCCCTCCCAGGATGATGTGAAGATACAGTGTGATAATGCCTAGAAAAGTAGCTCCATCAGTGCTGCATCTTGTTACTTGTGGTTCAGTAGCAGGAAGCTCAGAGAGGGGAAGTAACCTACCCAAAGTCACAAGGTCCCAAAGGCCATCACACCTGCTGCCTCAGTCATTTAATGGCTCAGAGCCTCCAATGTCACATCTGTAAAATGGGAATAACCAAACCACCAGGAGCTATTCCCAGATGAAAGCAGACTCTACCTGGCAGAGAGGTCAGCTGTTGTAGCAGCTGCAAACTTAGTTCTGTGGTTGTGTGAGAGCGGAAGTGTTTATGTCATACACCAGATCATCTGTTGCGATGCCTTTTGGCTCTTGCTTTTACAGCCAGCACCTGAGAGAAGAGGTATTTTTCTTCCACCCCAATAGGATGAGTGTTTGTGCCCTGAGCTCTAGGCTCTTGCTCCGGAGTCCTTGGCATCTTCTTTGTGTGTCTAGGGTTTTCTTTCCTGAAATGGACCCCACTCAGATTTGTGGTCAAAGGTGGCAGCTCCCAAGACCTCAGGCTTAGAAGCTGTATTCATTTTCTGGGGCTGCTATAAGAAAGTACCACGAGCTGAGAGGCTCAAAACAACAGAAATGTATTGTCTCCAGGTCTGGAGGCTAGAAGTCTGAGATCAAGGTATTAGGGCCATGTACCCTCTGGGGGCTCCCTTAAGATCTGTTCCATGCCTCTCTCCTGGCTTCTGGGGCTTGCCCACAGTCTGTGGCATCCCTTGGCTTGTAGACAAATCACTCTAGTGTCTGCCTCCATTATCACCTGGTGTTCTCTCTATATGTCTGTGTCTGTGTCAAAATTTCCCTCTTTCTATAAGGACACTGGGCATTGGATTAGGGTCAGCCCTACTCCACTGAGACCACATCTTAACTTGATTACATCTGCAAAGACCCTATTTCTAAGTAAGGTCACATTCTGAGGTTTTGGGTGGACATGAATTTAGGGGAAGGGGGGATGTTATTCAACCCAGTACAGACAGCAAGCATCTCCTTGGTGATCCTGAAAGGAAACAACCCTCCTCGCATATTTTGGATTACAAAAACCCCAGGATTCGGGCGAGACCCTCGGGATGGGCAGTATCGGGTGTCTGGTCATCCTATTAGCAGGGAGCTAGGAGTTGTATCTCCTCTGATTAGACAAATAAAACATGAGGTGCCAGTGAGGACCAGACAGTGCCCACCACTCATGTCTCTGCTCCAAACTGTGTGCACGAGTGCTGGGCTATGAGCTGCCAGCAGGCCAGCCTTCCTCTCTGGTCTGTACTTTCCTAATCTGTCAAATGGGCACAGTGAATTCAATTGCACTTGTATGAATTTTGAGACCAAGCAAAATTTATGGTGGAAAAATTAGAATAGTGGTTAACATGGGGGTTGGGCAGGAGGGAGCCTGTTGGGTGATGGAAATGTTCTATAACTTGATCTGGATGGTAGTCACACAGGTGTTATGTAAGTACATGTGAACATTCATTTAATGGCATGCAATGTGTGCTCTCCGTACTTTAGTGTGTGCATTTTATACCTTACTAAAAAGGTAGAAAGGAAGGAAAAAGGAAGGAAGGAAGGGAGGGACGAGAGAGAAGGGGAAGGGAGGGAAGAAAGATGAACACAATGATCCTTAGCCAGGCCTGGCTTCCAAGCCTTTCTGCAAATGGTGGGTGGAGGGGCACTGAGATCCAGCCTTGGCAGCAAAAATAGAATGGAGGGGCTGGTGTCGGGCATGGCCCTCTTTCTTTGTCCTCTCATCCCAGGCCTCCCCCCTGGAAGAGAGAAGGTGAGACTTCAGAGTCACACCTACTGGCTGTGTGACTTTGGGCATGTTGCTTGCCTTCTCTGGGCCTCAGGTGCCTCATCTGGAAAATAGGGACAATACTTTCAAAGAACTGTGGTAAGGGCTGAACTGTCCTGGCCCAGGCCCCAGCATGGAGAGGGAGTTGTGTCTGAGCTCCAGCTACCCTGTCCTGACAGCGGCTACAGGCAGGTGAGAAGCAGTGCTGGATTCCAGGGTTCAAGTCCTGATTTTTCCCACTCACCACCTGTGTGATGGTGGCTCAGTCACTCATCTTGGTCTCCCCCTTGGGAAAATGCCTTCCCTCCCAAGGTTGTCATGTCATTCACTGGTTCATCCTGGCCCAGTTTCCTACACATTTTTGTGGCTCAATCTGCTCATCTCTAAAATGGGGATGAGACAATCCCTATGGCATAGGGTTGCTGTGATGATGCAAGGAATCTGCATTTAGAACAGTGACTGGCCCAAAGCAAGGACTCCAGAAACCTTAGCTGGTGTCACTCTCTGTGCCTGCCCATTGATGGAACTCCTGCTGTGTGGTGGGCACCAGGCTGGACATCCAGAGTCCCAGTGGGGCTGGCAGTCCAGCAGGTGGATGACAAGGTTGCCTCGAAGCACCCAGCCTCCTGAGGCTGCTGCCTCCCAGGCTGAGCATTTCAGCTGTACCCAGGCCAGATGCACGGTTCTGCCAAGCGAGGCGCTTAGAGAGGCTGTCACCCTGCAGCACAAAGGCAGCTCCTCACGTCATGGGCGGGGCCAGGAAAGAGCTCCAACCACCTGGCTCTGCAACTGCTCCCAGGGCAGCCTGGCCCCAAGCCTGCGCTCCCTGCCTCTCTGAGCCGGAAAGGATGGGGCAGCTGCAAAGGCAGGGGCAGGAGGCACGTCCGAGATCCGGGCAGAGAAGGGGCAAGGGCGGAAGCACAGGGCCTGGAGGCCAGGGAAGAAGGGAGCCCGTGAACAGTGAGAAGAGGAGGGGAGGGAAGGAGATTAAGGGGAATCCCTGACCCTCACTGAGCACCCAGCGGACCAGGCTTTGGTCTCAGTTACTCCTCATAACAACCTCAAGAGTGATGCCCATTAATCAGCACCCCGTTTAACAGTTCAGGAAACCAAAGCACAGAGAGATTAAGTAAGTTGCTTAAGGTCACACAGCCAGTATGTGGCAGAGCTGGGATCTGAACCTAAGGCAGCCAGAGTCCATGCTCTTCATCACCATGAAGATGAAGAGGAGGGAAGCTGGGAGGGAGGGGGAGGAGAAGAACGACTGGACAAAAGAAAGGCAGAAAGAAGGAGAGGAAAGAGAAAATGAGAAAAGGAAGGAAAGAGAAAGATGCAAAGAGAGAGAAGGCGGAAGAAGAATAAAGTGGAAAGAGGTGAGGAGGAGGGAGAAGGAAACGTTCAGGAGAGCAGGAGGCCCCTCCTTGGGGGCCTGGGAGAGGGAGGCTGCCCTCTGCCCCGCCCCTCTTCCCCCCTCCCCCGCCCCTCTTCCCCCTGCCCTCCCCCCTCCCCCAACTCCCACCTCGACACCCCCCACTGCCTGGCATGGAGCTGCTTCCTGAATTGCACACCAGGCTCTTGGGATGGCCCTGACCACCACACCAGAAGACATTAGCTTCTTGGAAACAAACCAGAGAAGGGAGGTTGAGGGCAGAAGAACCAGAAGGCCTGCCAGGTGAGAAGCCCCCTGTGTGCCTGGCCTGAAGGGCTTGTTTCTACCCCACAGCCACCCTCAGGGGGACTTGTCCCCTGTCCAAAGGTGGAAAAGCCCAAGTCAGAAGGTGAAGTATGTCCCCCAGTGCACAGGGCTGGTAAAGCCCCGATGCGGGGCTGGAGCCCACAGTCCACCCCAGAGGCTGCTGCCTTCTGAGCCTCCACACTCTCCAGCCTCCATCCTCAGCCCAGTATCAGCATCAGCAGCAGGACCAGCCCCGTGGGAGAAGCCAGCTTGTACACAATCAAATGGGTATGTTCACCCTCTTCCTCTTAAACTGACCTACTTGGCAGCCCCAGGCCCATCAGCCTCTCTGAAGGGCAGCCGACAGAGGGCACAGATAGAGAGGAGGAGAAGCCAGCCCAGGCCACTTGCACTCATCCTGGACCAAGCCGACAGCCCACTGCAGTCAGCATGGGCTGCGTCATCCGCTTAAGCGAACATCAGCTCATTCCACTGGGAACTCTGGAGTCTGAGGGCCTAAGGTGCAGTTTTGGATGGCCTGGGATCCCTTTGAACATGCACCCCAATTTAATTCTGTGTGTAGCTGACCTTTTCTGGCCTTTGGTTTTCATCAGACTCTCAAAAGGGGTTAAATCTCCCAAAAGGTTAAGAGTCACTCAGAGACATTTGCCCAAACAACCTGTGAATTATTGCAGGTGAATTTAGAAAACCATAGTGGAAAAGGAGGCCTGAATCTTGGAGCTCTGAGGACAGGGGCCTGGCCTATTGTAATCCTTATCTCCAGTGCTTGGTTCACAGTAGGTGTTCAGTAAGTATGAATGAATGAGTGAACAATTTACAGAAAGCTACCAGGGCAACAGAAGGAGCCAAGAAGGGGTGTGGAGAAGCCCTCATTATTTGATGCTGCATTACAAAACTCAGTAGCCCATAACAAGAACAGTAATTTAATAGGTTTCATGATTTCTCTGGTCAGGAGTTTGGGACAAATATGGCTGGCTGGTTCTGGGGCTGCACTCATCTGAAGGCTTGACTGGGACTGGAAAATCCACTTCCAAAGTGGCTCATTCATATGACTGGCAAGATGGTGACAACTGAAGGTGGGACTTCAGTTCCTTTGCATGTGGGCCTTTCCACAGGCTGCTTGAGTGACTTCACAGCATGGCTGCTGGCTTCCCCAGAGTGACCAAGCCCAGAGACCAAGGCAGAAGCTGCAGCACATCTCATGACCTAGCCTTAGAAGTCACATTCCACCATTTCCACAGAATTCCTGTGTACTGGTTACACAGGTCAGCTTTTTTATAACTCAGAGTTGATGTGAATCTCAGGAGAAGAGGATCCTTGGGGGCCACCTTAGGGGCTGGAGGCCACAGGGTAGTCAGGGAGGTGAGAGGAAAATCTGGAGAATTCAGGGCCATGGAGAGCAGAGGTCTCCTGCAGAAAGTAGCCCTGCCCTGAACAGAGTTGGGGTTGTGTTTCAAGTCCAGAGCTTGACCACATTTCCCAGGCCAATCTTCCACTCTCCACCTCACTTCTGGCCATACCTTCCCCCAACTAAGTCATCAGTCCAGACTTGCTGGGTTTTGATCAATTCTGTAAAAACAACACAATTCTCCTACCTCCAAGCCTTTATTTCTACTCTTTTCTCTGCCTCGAATGTCCTTCTCACTGCTCCCCTCAAGCTACTTCCTCCAGGAAGCCTCCCTAAATGCACCCTACATGCATCAGTCACCTCACTCAGTCCCTTGTACATCATCCATGGCCGCATAGACCCCCGTGTACCATGTCTGCCTCCTTCACCCAAGTGCCCTGGGTTGGAGGGCTGACCCACAGATGCCCAATGCTATACACTGAATGCATGAATAATGGGTGGGTAGCACCCTACACACAACAGGCACAAAGAGGAACTGAGGCATAGCTGATTACTTCCCTGGGTCTCAGTGTCCCCACTGGTCAAATGTCAGGGAGGCCCCTTCCAACCCCAAGATTCTGCTATTATATTCTCCTGGAAGCACCCAAGGACAACACCTTGCAATGAGAATTGAGAAGTCAGGGCAGAATTCAAATTCCAGAGCCTCCACTTACTTCATCTGCAAGGTCGGGCAAGTCACTGACCTCTCCACACCTGAGATTCCCCAGCTGTAAAAGGTACTAATGTTCCTGTTAAACAGGGACAACTATATGTGAATTGTCAGATTGCTCCAGTTCTGAAACTGCACTCATCCAGGTAAATGCTCCGCCCAGAGCCTGGCGCATGGAGGACACCAGTGACAGCCATGGCAGGAGTGCCCAGTCCCCCTTCAAGAGAGAACTTGTCCTTCAGGTGCCAGGAGAGTGGTGAGCCTCCAGCCTCCAACTGCACCTTCAGGAACCTCCTCAACTTTTGAGCCGAGGCCAAGCTCTTCCAGGGCCAACCCAGCCAATGTCCGAGCCAGCAGGGGAAGCAGGGCCGGGTCACTTCTGCCCAGCGTGGGTCTCCCCTGATGGGCGCGCTCTCCTCTAGAGCTCCCCGTTGGATTGGCAGTGCCAGACCTGCTCTGTGGTCTCCAGCTCTCCCTCCAATTCTGCTCTGCCCGCCTTTGTCTTGTCCAGGCATCAGGCCCCCATAAACCTCTTACTCTCCTGGCTCCATCTCAGCATCTGCACCTGGGGGACCCAAACTGACAGGGCACTCACCAGAGCAGTGGTTCCCAGGACTGGCAGCAACAGCATCACCAGGGAACTTGTAAGACATGCCCATCCTCAGGGCCCGCCACTCCCCGGACCTCCACTATGAGACCTGCCGTCAGAGAGAGCTATTGTTCAGACATCATAGTGGCAGTGCGGTAGGGGCTGGGGGTGAGGGGGCGGTCTGTGGGAAGAGGAGAATGTTTTATCACCAGCTCAGCAATTCCCCACCTGCCAAGTTCCAAAAATCCAAGGGCTGAACCAACTAGCCCCTGTCCCCACCCTGTCTGGGGAAGGGTCCAGTCCAACCTCCAGCTGGAGACTTCGCAGGTCCCTGGGTTTGTGAGGCTGCACACAACACTGCCTTATTCCGTCCTGCTCCTTGCCCCTCCTTCTCCCTTGCCTCCCCAGGGGCACCCCAGCCCTGCCCGCCTGCCTCCTCTTTGTCTGCCAATCTGTCTCCATCCCAAGATGAGCCCCAGGCCTCCGCCAGCCAGTCTGCACTCCACCTGCAAGACCCAGAGAGAGGCCTCTATGCTCCCAACTGCTACTTACTTACCCTGGGGAAAGGTCCAGGGGAATGGTTCATACTCCCGGCCTCCCTGTCAGCCCAGGTTAACAATCACCCCCCTCCACCACCACCCCATCATTGGGAGCATCCTCTCCCATCTAAGGTGCTCAAAGTCTCTCCATGTGACAAGTGAGGAAATGGGGGACAGAGAGGCACAGAGGCTTGCGCGAGGTCACAAAGCAAGAAACAGGAGCAGCCAGGATTTAGACTTGCTCTCTCTTCCCACCTCAGCCTCCCACTCCCAGGCTCCAGCAGGTAGCAGGTGACAATTTTGAGACGGTCACATGTGGCAGGGATATTGTTGGCCCTGAAAGATTCAAGGCCTTCATAGGCTCACAAAGCAGCCACAGCCTGTCCCTGGGGCATGCTGGTGCCGCCTTCTTCTTTCTCCATTAGGCATGATCCTCACTGATGCCACCACCCAGGAGATAAGGCTCAGAGACAGGCAGACACTGGCCAGGGGTCACACAGTTGCTTTTGCTTTTCTAAACTACAAGTAGGGTGATATTTTATGGGTGCCAATTCATCCTCTGTCCAGCCCCATCTCAGAGAACCCTGGACTGTCCAGGCCAGAATAACAGTGGCAGTAACGACAGGCACATTTACTGAGCACTCACTGTGTGGCAGGCATGGCTGACATGTGCTCCGAGACACTGTTGCAGGAAAATGGAGTGGGAGAGGATAGCCATGTCCCAGGTCCCAGGCAAGTCCCTGGGATGCACCCCAGCAAGTGAGGGTTCTTGGCTTTGCACAGGAAAAGAATTCAAGAGTGAGCCACAATAGAGTGAAAGTAGATTTATCCAGGGAGATAGATACACACTCCACAGACTGAGTGCAGGCAGTCTCTGAAGGCAACAGAGAGAGAGACCTGCAAGGTACGGGGTTGTTAGTTTTTATGGGCTCGGTACTTTCGTATGCTAACGAGTGGGGGGATTATTCCAACTATTTGGGGGAAGGGGCGGGGATTCCCAGGAATTGGGCCCTGCCCATTTTTGGACCTTTTATGGTCAGCCTAGAAACTGCCATGCCGCCTGTGGAGGTGCAACGGGGCTCAAGATCTACTGGAAGCGAATCTTCCGCCATCTTGGTTCTAACCTGTTAACCTATCCTCAGTTGCTGTGTCATTCTTTTAATGGCTGTGCCCTGTCTGTCCCCTTCCATCCTGTCTCAACTGTCTGATGTCATCCTCTTCAGGAGCCTGTGACAGACATGCAGTTAGCAGCCCCGGCCACACATACGGTCACTAGCCTCAGAGGGGCCAATACTTTAGCTCTAACTGCCCTAGACCTACCCTCCATTTTATAGATGGGGGATTTGAGGCCCAGAGAGGGGATTTCTTCAAGGACATGCAACTAGTTAGTGTCAGCACCAGCCTTTCCCAGGCAGTTTACCCAGTAAGAGTAATCCTAGTCTACTCTTACAGCACTTGACAGTTTGCTAACCTCTCATCTCCTCTCAGGAAGAAGGCAAGGGTTTCTTCTGTCTAATGGTTAACTTTTGGGGATTTTTATACGATGTGCCACTATAATTCTAAAAACTTTATATTCACTCATTTAATGCTCACAAATACCCTACAAAGTGAGTACATTTATTATCCTGGTTTTGCAAATGAGACTGAGGCCAGAGTTTAAATCATCTGCCCAAGGTCACACAGCCAGGATTAGAAGTCAGGCAGCTGAGGTTTTAACCACTATGATGTCTTTCTTTACTGTGGAAAAATCTGAGGCTTTGCGAAAGGACAGGACTTGCCTGAGGCCACAGAGCTAGAGAGCGTGGGGTTGGGCTGGATGGCAGCTCGGACCTCCTGCCTCCAAGCCCAGGGCTGGTTCTTCTCCCTGGCAGTGCTTTTTCTCACTCAGTGTTTGTTGGTTAAGAGACACTCACTGGGAACCTTCTTTGCCAGAACAACCATCACAGCTTCCCTGCCCAAAAGGTGAGGCAGACAGGAAACAGACACCCACAACTTGAGGCATGAACGGGTTCCTGCAGGTTCCAGGGGCCGCAGGGGGAGTAACTGGTAGGACATTGACCCACCCTGGGAATAAAGGGAGGCTTCCAGAATTCTGGTCCTTGAGTCAAGTGGGAGCTTTTCCAGAAGGACAGGGTGGCATAAGACATCCCAAACTGAGGAAAGAACACATGCAAAGGCCAGCAGTGTGAGACAGTGTGAACTGCTGTGGAGAGTTCTGTTCAGCCCTGAGCAAGGGTGAAGACTGAAAAGGTTGAACAGGGAGGATCATGGAAGGCCCCTGAGGGAGTCAGGATACTGAAGCCCTGACCCAAATCTGTGCATATCTCACAGCATAACCTCAGTATTTCCATCCATAAAATGGGAGTAGGGGTAGAGAGTTGGTGTCTAAAGACCCTGTCAGCTCCAACTTTTGGTTGGTGGAGTCAGGATGGATTTGAACAGGAGGATAGTTTTAGTGTAAAGGCAGGAGGCAAGGGAAAGAAGGTCATGTTGGGAAGGGAAAAAAAGGTCCAGAGGAAAAAGAATGCAGAGTAGGTGTTGAAAGGAAAGTATATGGTTTCTATACAGGGTCTCTGGGATGGTGTAGACAGAGGAGAGCATGTGAAAAGTTTGTATCAGTCCGGACTCTTCAGTTACAAGTGAAAGAAAGAAAAAAAAATCACTGAAATTTATTAAAATTTCATAGAAATTTTTATAAAAAATTTTACAAAAATTTATAGAAATTTATAAAACGAGAAGTCCAGAGCACTGGCTTTAGGCATGGCTGGATCCAGGTGCTGACATGTTATTGTGAGGACCCTGTTTCTCCCTCCCATCTTGGCTTTGATTTCTTCATTGTTTTCACTCTCAGGGAGGTTCTAACCTCATGGAGGCAAAGGTGACCACCCATAGCTCCAGAATCCATCACATAAACTATTCTCCTCATGGAAAAAAGAGATTCTCAAACCCACCCAGGGCATTATCCTGGACCCTTTTCTTTCTCTCACATCTAACATTAGATCTATCCTCAAATCTTGTTGGATTTGCCTATAAAAGAGAGACAGAATTTCCCTACATCTCCCCACCTCCAATGATAACAGCCTGGTCCAAGTCACCCTCACTATTTACTCTACTTTCTAAATTGATGTATTACATTCATGTAGAGAGAACACAACTGGAGATGTACATCCAGCTCAATGAATCTTCACACAGTGAGCGCATGATGTAACGTCCACCCAGATCAAGACATAGAACACTGACAGCATCCCCAGAAGCCTCCCTCCCACCCCCTCCTAGTTAATACCCCTTAACAGTGTGTCCTCTTATGTGTCTGAGTCACCATCATCTCTCGCCTGATTTAGTGCATCAGTTCCTGGATTTCTCAAGCTTTCACTCTTGCCCCTTTCAGTTAATTCGGTCAATTCAGAGACCTTATAAAATGTAAATCAAAAGATGTTCCTCCTCTGTCAAACCCTCCCATAGCTCCCATCTCATTTGGTATAAAAGCCAAAGTTCTTATCGTGGCCTGGATGGTCCTAAACATGGGGCACCTCATCCACTCTCCTACCGCCTACCTCCTCTAGCAACCCCTGCTCCAGACATACTGGCTTCTTTCTGTTCCTCACTGAGGCACACTCTCAGGTACTCATGCACAGACCATTGTACTTGGCTGTTCCTACTACCTGGAATCCTATTCTTCCCCACCATCCCCATAGCCCCATGGTTCACTCCATCACCTCCTTTGAGTCTGTGTTCAAAGGTTCCCTTCTGATGTCTGCTCCCACCCAAGATGAAGTAATAGGAACTGAATTTACTCTCCCACTTGAAACAACTACAAAAAAAACAAAACAAACAAACAAACAAACACCCAGGAAAAATACATGAAATGACAGTTTTCAAGACACTGGGCATCAGGCAATGAAGAGGAGTGATCCCTGAGCGATGAGAAGTAAGCAGTGTGAGCCCTCTCACTGCCCAGGTTTACTGCCTGGGAGGCATTTCCAGACCCTAGTACAGGGAGCGGGTGAAGCCCAGCAGACTCTGAGTTAACAAAATGCAGCTGAAGAATCTGGGAAGACCAAGGAGAGCAGAACTTGCGGGACAGAGTATCAGAGAGGAGAGAGCTAAGCAGAGAGAATTCCAGAGATCTGCAGAAATTACCCCTAGAGTATTAGGCTGAGCACTGGTTGGCGGTTTTGTGTGATAAAACTTCTCTGGGCCTGGTAAAAACATGGGTAAATATGAGAGCAGTGCCTAGCAGTCACACTGGACCAAATATAGTGCCAAATAGGAAAAAAAATTATAAGTCATGGGTCAATAGTTAGAGTATTTAGGAAAGTATACTTCACAGTATTGGTAAAAAATTAGCCCTAAACAGAGCACTGCTCTGCCACATTCAACAAATCATAAAAGCAAGATTTGAAAGGATCAAAGTGTTTCCGTAACCTAACTGAATCTCAGAGCAAAAGTCAAAGAGACTTATAGAAATACAAAAACATACAGCATCCAACAAAGGCAAAATTCACAACATCTGGCATCCAAAGATTACAGGCATGCAAAGAAGCAAGAAAGCATGGCTCAAAATGAGGAGAATAATGAATCAGTTGAAACCCAGAACTGACAAAGAAATAGTGGACAAGAACATAAACAATGATTAAAACTGTTTTCTATATGCTCCAAAATTAAAGAGATACATGGAAGATATAAAGAGATCCAACTTAAACTTCTAGAAATGAAAACTACAATGTCTGAAATGAAAAATACGCTGGGATTAATGGCCCACTAAACACAGCAGAAGAAAAGATTAGCAAATTTGAAGACACAACAAAGAGAAACTATTCAAAATGGAACACACAAAGAGGAAAAAAATAATAAAATAAAAACAAAAGTATCAAGAGCTGTGGAACAACTTCAGACAGTCTAATATATGTGAAATTGAGGTCCCCAAAGGAAAGGAAATATTTGAAAAAGAATGGCTAAAGAATGGCTTAAAATGTTCCAAATATGACGTAAACTAAAAACTAAAACACAGATACAAGAAGCTTAACAAACCTCAAGCACAAGAAACAGGAAGAAAATTACCCTTTATGATCAAATTGTTCAAAACCAGTGACGAAGAAGAAAATATTTAAAAAACAGTGAGAGAGAAAAGACATGTCTGTACAGAGGAACAAAGGTAAGGATAATGGCAAATTTCTTATTGGACACGACGGGAGTTAGAGATATATACTATAAATTCTAATGCAACCACTGAAATAACAACATGAGGAATTACAGCTAATAAACCAATAAAGGAGGTAAGATGGGAGGATGAAAAATGCTCAGTTAATCACAAATGAGGCAGAAAAAAAAGAAAAAGGAAACAAAGAGATACGGGACAAAAAGAAAACAAATAGCAAGATAATAGACTTAAATCTAACCATATCAATAACCACATTAAATGTAAATGGTCTAAACAGCCCCAATTAAAAAGCAGAGATGGTCAGATTGGATTTTTATAAAGATCCAAATACATGCCACCTACCAAAAAAAAAAAAAAAGCCTTTAAATATAAAGACACAAGTTAAAAGTACTAGAATGGAAAAAGATATTTCATACTAACACTAATCAAAAGGACATTAGAGTGGCTAGTTTCATATCAAGCAAAATTTATTTCAGAGCAAAGAATCTTACCAGGGATAAGGTAAGGTCATTTCATAATGAGTAAGAGGCAGATTAATCAAGAACATATAACAGTTTTAAATGGTTTAATTTTAATGGCAGAGATCCAAAATACATAAAGCAAAAACTGATAGACCTGCAAGGAGAAATAAATCCACAATTATAGACTGAGTGAGATTTCAAATCTCGATAAACGAAAGAACAAATAGAAAATCAAATACTACCAGTGCATCTCACCTTGACCATCAATTTTAATTGCACTCCCTCACTCCCTACCCCTCTCTCCTGAACACTTTACCTTCTAACAAAATATTTATTTGTATACTTGTTTTTTTTTTTTAAGTTTATTTGTATAATCAAAGAACAGTGTCTGGCACTTAGAAGGTTCTCAAACCACCAACCAAAAAAACTTGTTGAATAAAAACATGATTGAAAGATTGTTAGTTGCTATTATTATGACTAGTACCTTGTGACTCTGCATATAGTCTTTATTGTTACTTCAATGAGTAGACCCCAACAAAATCAATATTGGAGACCCAGAATTCTCCAAGAGTAGAAATCCAGAACGCTCATGTAAGATGCACAGGATGTTAATATTCTAGAAAGTCAGCGTCTACAATGTTAGAATTCTGGGATGTTTAGAGCCGGAACATCAGAAGCAGGGACCAGAGTTGACAAGGGATCTAAACTTGGTGTGTATAGGTTCAGAGTCAAAACAGTGCTTTCTTTTATTCCACTTGCTGGTTCTAGGTGTCCCCTAACTTTAGTACCCATAAGGAGGTGTATATCCATCTCACTAACTCAGCTCAGCAAGGCAAAGAGACTGAGAAACTATCCACCCATGGCCTCAGGGGCTGTGGGAATGAGGAGAGTGAGAAGGGGGTAGAATGGGGGGGGGCTGTATTTCTTCATTTTAATTCAGTTCCTGCTCACGGGGCCCCTTCTGGACTATAAACCTGCGAGGCCTCTCAGTCATGCAAGACTGGAGACAGTCATTATCAGAGGGAACCACCACCACCACCTGCACAGAAATAAGGGGGAGGCTGCAGCAGCCTGAGGCCTGCTCATCATGGCAGGGACCCTGCCCCATGGCCACAAAACTGGCTGGGGAGGCTGGGTCCTAGGCAGTGGGGAGATAGACTGCATCGGGTCAGGGCTGTCTAGGTCTCTAGGTCCAGAAGTGGAGCCCTCACTGCCCTGGCAATAGAGCACCCCAGCAGTGGTGGGGGTGTCCAGCAAGTGGGCTCCACATCAAATCAGTTGTTCTGCTTTGTTTTTATTTACAGCTCGTATCACCCACTGAACCTCATGACTTATGTGTTTATCTTCTTTCCCATCCAGCTCCCAAACTAGACTGTGAGTCGGTGAGGGCAACCAACAGCTCTGCTCTGCTTTTGCTGTCTTAGCACCTCCGGGTGTTCCTGTGACTCCGCATACACTGAGTGTTCGGTCAGCATTACTGGTGGCTCGCATGGATGAAGCTGCTTTTCCAGCCCTGTACACAGGGACTCTGTGCACACTGGGTTACACCCCTCTCGTGAGAAACAGTGAAGGCTGTGAATCCTCTACCCAAACAAAACTCACACCCCTCACACACTGGTACAGACACTTCCCAAGGAACATACACACCAGTCCCAAGCTCTGCACAGACCGCAAGTTTTGTGCCAGTGGTCAGGCACCACTCTCTATGCCACTGGCCCAGGCACAGAGGGAAACGCAAGGATCTGTTTCCAGCACCATCTTTCATCCATCAGATTCCAGCCCTGCCCCTGTGCCTGCCCAGGGAAAACCACAGAAAATACCAAGAACCAACACTCGTGAGCAGCGCATGCTGGGTGCCCAGCATTCAGCCCATCACCTCCACCACCCCTGGGCACAGAGCTGTTACTTGACACTTACACAACCTCACACAGTGAGTGAAGCGCACTTTCTGAACCCCTTTGAAAACCACCCTGCTATCAGCCTCTACAATATCCCCGCATTTACCCTCCATTTAGGATCCTGGTTCTCAATATTATAGGAATCACACGCTGTCTTTCTGAGGCTGGGTCAACTACTGGCAAAATCCCAGAAAAATGCACAGAGGCAGGATTTATCAGGCAAATTCCCAGGGATTCTCCCTCCCCCGCCTACCCTCCACCTCAGCCATTGGAGCCTGTAGACCCTCAAGCCTGGAACCAGGCGTTACACACCTGGGGTACCGCATAGGTGGCCGGGTCCCCTCTTTTTGGACACTGCTGGAAGGCCCCTCCCCAATCCTTAGACTTCTTCTGTGCCTAGCACCCCCCCCTTAATTACTACCGCGCTGCTTAATTGGGCGCTGTGTGTGTGTGTGTGTGTGTGTGTGTGTGTGTGTGTTTCGGGGGCTGGGGGGATCACTCCTCACACATGGGGCGGCCGGGTGGAGGGGGATGCTGGCTCCCTGCCCGAGAGAGACCCCTCCCCCCTCCCCGGCCGCTGGAGGATTGTGAAGCTCAAACAGATGGACCGAGATGGGGCGGGGGCGCGCTGACGGGGTGCGAGACGGCAGCGGCGGCCGCGCCTCCCTGCGCCCTGACAAAGGCGGGGGCCCGGCGGCGCGGGCGCCTTATCAGCGCGAGCAGACCGGGCGGCCGGGCTAGCGCCCGCGGCCGGCGATCAGGCGCACAAAGGCCCGGCCGGGCGGGGGTGCGGGGGGCGCGAAGATTAATTGCCCAATCAAGTTGTCGGCGCGGGGCGGGGGCGGGGCCGCGGCCCCGGGGGACGCGGGGCGGCGCATAATGAAGTGTGCAAAAAGTTAATTTGCTCCGCGAGTCGCTGCTCGCCACAATCAAAGGCGGGTGACGGGAAGGGCGGGAGTAGGGAATGTGTCCCCCGCCCCAGCTTGCGATCCGGGGGACGAGGGGGGAAGGGACACAGGACACCCCAGGCGGGGGAGGGCGGGCAGAGGCTGCCAGACGTGCTTTCCACTGCCACTTCCGCCGCCGAGTGTTCCTGGTAGGTCCCGTCCAGTCTCAGAGCGCCGCTCGCCTCTCCTGCACGCACAATGGTTGACATTTCTGGAGCGTTCACTCGGTGCCAGGCTTTGCGCCAAGCGTTTCCTGGCGTGATCTCCCATCTCAACCCGAGGAGGTAGGGCCGGTGAGCATTCTCTGCGGCAGAGAAGCCCAGGGCACAGAGATGCTCCAGGAAGTGATCCAAGGTCACACACCGGACCCTTAAAGGGCCTGGAGCCTTAGGTGGAAAGCGTCAAGGACAAAGTACACCGGACAATAGGAGAGACGATTTTATTCAAGCTCTGGCAATAGGGGGAGAACCCACAATACCAAGATCACTGTGTCTAGGCATGGCTGGTTAGACTTTTATAGGGTGAAGAGAACAGGTTACAGGTGGGGGATTTAGAGTCAAGATTGTCTCACAATCAAGGGAAGTCACCTTAATCAGCAGAACAGGAAATGTTTATCTCTGTGTCTAAGTTTCAGATGGGACAGTTCTAATCTCAGCTAATCAACCATGAGACAAAGAATGGGAAGGGGAAGGTCTTTGTCTGGCCTTACCAGCAGATTCAGGCTGTAGGGGAAAGGTCACAAACAAGGGAGTCATCTGGAGTCTTATGGGAGCCATGAGAAAGATGGACAGAGTCTGATCTAAGTCTTATTGGGAAGGTCTTGGCTTTCAGTAAACCATTTCCCGGAACACAAGAGAGTAGAAGGATTGCAGAAAACAAGGCTGGGGGAATTTCTTAACCATCCATGTTTCCTAGGAGCACAAGGTGCAGGTAAAGTTTAACCCTGTTAAAAGGTTGGCTGATGACGCAGGTAGAAGCTCTGGTTCCCTGCAGCTTTGCTGAGTGGCTTAGAGCCACTGCCTGGTAAGGGGCTCATCCCCAGTAAATATAAATGTCTCTTTAGTCATTTCTCTGAAGATGTAACCTTGGGCAAGTCATTTGATCTCTCCTCCATACAGTGGGAGCCATAATACTACTCACCTAAGAGGATACACAAGGGCGTAAACAGCAAGCACAAAGCAAAGCACCTGGAACCTGGTAGGTGTGGAAATGCAATTACTGTTAGTTATGAGTACCCCTATTTTCTCAGAAAGCAGAGGTGTCCAGATTTGAATTCAAGCTACGTAGTTTCTGAACCTGCAAGCTGACCCAGGTACCCAGCCAGGTCTCTGTATATTGCTTCAGTCCTCCAACACCAACCACATCTGGAAACTGTGTCCCAGGTACTAGGCATCCTGATGGGAAAAGGACCAGGCCCTACCCTTTGTGAGTGGCTCACCCTGTGAGGCTCGCTGGCCCAAAATGGACAGTTGCATGGAAGCCACAGTGGCCATGGGACCTCAGGGGACATGCCAAAACTGGGGTTAGGGACAGCTTTGCGGAGATCTGAGGGGCATGTCTCAGATGCCCACAAGCCAGTCGACACAGAGGAGTGGCTGGCCCTGGCCCCAAGCCCCATCCAACTCCCACCAAGACCCCCTCCTCCTCAAGAAGCAGCTTCCAGGACTGGCTCACCCTCTGGAGCTGACTGGTGGCTCTTGAGTCCGAGTTCTCTGACCCACTGCCCAGGCCTGTCCCTGGGCCCAGGCAGGAGCAGGAGACTGGGGAGGAGCCCTTGAGGGTGGACAAGAGCCAGGCTTGCAGGCGAGAAGGAGCAGGATCACAGCCAAACCAAGATTTATGGGCCCGATCATAATAATGAAAGAAAGAATGAAAAAAAGGACGCGTGTTCGGCAATGCCCAGGGACCAGGACTGCTGCCCTATTACCAAAAATGTCGTCGCTCTCGCCTCTGCAAATTAGCATAAAACATGCTGTTTTGCATCCATTTGCATTCCATTTGCATGCTAATAACTTGACGCCACAATGCACCCAGGCCCCTAAGTGGCTTCTGGTCCTTGCTTTTCTCCCAGCACTTGCTCCTTGTCTTGCATTGAGAAAACTAGGAGATCTGAGTTCTAGGCTAGGCTAAGCCACCCACTCCCTGTGGGACCTGGGCTGATCCCTGCCCCTCTCTGAGTCTCAGTTTCCCTGACTGTAGGCTAAGAGAGACAGACTAAGCAGGAGTTTTCATATTATGCTCCAGTAGCCCCCTTGGGGGCTGCAGACACAGAGACGGGGGAGCAGGTGGGGCAGGCGCCCCCTCCTTCTAGCCCCTTGAACAGCTGGGGCTCTGAGTAAAATTTCTCTTGAGCAATGCAGAGCTTCTTGTTAAAAACAAAGACCAAAAAGTTTGCAAACAAATGACTCAGTTATCTCTCCTGAGTCTTTCCAGTACAAAGTTCTCTAAAGATTTGAATAATAATAACAATCAGAGTTAAACAGAGCACTTACCATGGTACAAGCACTGTTCTAAGCCCCAGGGACACATGACTCACTTAATCTTCCCACAACTCTTGAAATAGCTGCTATTATTATACCCCCATTTTATAGATGGGTAAACTGAGGCACTGAAAGTAATATAGCTAGGTTTGAACAGCCACTACATGGTAGAGTGAAGATTCACACAGCCTGGCTCTAGAGTCCACACCATGAGTTTTGCCAGGTCAACCCTTCCATTATACAGATGAGGATACTAAGGCCCAGAGAGGGAAAGACAGTTTCTAAGCATAACAGCTAAACTGGCTCTTGAAACTTGTTTCTTGCCCAAGCCCCAGGCTCTCTGCCATCCTGGGAAGGATGACCAGAGAAGGGAGGTCTGGGGTTTCAAAGATGCTCAGGACTACTCCTTTCTCGGTCCAATGGGCTTGCCGGGTTGAGGCATGCTTTCTCCCCTGGCCGCTCCCAGAGCCTGCTTCCTCCTCCTCAGCTTGCCTTGTTCCAGCTGGTGGACTTCAGGGAATAGGCCCCAAAAGCAGCCAGGATGAGCCCCTAAATCAGGACAGACAGCAGGCAAGTGAGAGCACCAGGTGTGCCCGTCAGAGCCAGCACACAAGGCCCTGCCTGGCTGTGCAGGTGGACGAACTGCCCAGGGGGCTCCCCTGCAGGGGGCTGGGAGGCTTTATCTCTGCAGAGGCAGGCAGTGCCAGGCCAGCAGGTGCTTGGCCCCCACCCCTCGGGGGTCTGGCTGGGAAACCCCCAGATGTAGGGATGACCGGCCTCCCTGAACGGTGCCCCATGGGGGTCTAGTCAATCCCCTCTCTATTCAGTGCCCCTTGATGGCACCCTGGCCCTTCTCAAGCCCCCTCCCTCCTGCCAGCCTCCCCCTCTCCCCTGCTCCAGCCACCCTGGCTTTCTCTCAGCTCCTCCCACACCACACGCCCCAGCTCTGTCCTACCTCTGCACATTTGCACTCACCATGCCCTCCACCAGGAACACCCTGCTTGGTTGCTTCACACCCCTGGGTCTCAGCTCAAGAGTCGCTTCCTCACTGGCTTCCTCAGAGAAGCCTTCACTGCGCACACCGTCTAAAGCGCTCACTACCTCCCCTCCCCCTCCCTCCCTAGCACTTAACCTTGATTTCGTCTCAGCCATTATTACAATCTGAATTTATCTTGTTTATTTATGTGTCTCCTCATTTAGTGCCCGTCTCCACCACTAGACTCTCACTCCAGGAGAGTCAGGACCGTGTCTGTCTTACAGAAATATAGTTCTCAATAAATATTTGTTGAAGGAAAGAAATAAAGAGGGAAGACAGGCTGCTGAAGATTTATTTGGTTGGCTTTGGTCTCCCCTCCCCCACTTTGCCCTAGAATGTCAGCTCCATGAGGAACAGGGATTTATGTCTGTTTCCTTTGTGATTCCCAGAGGCTAGCATGGTGCCTGGCACACAGTAGGTGCTCAATAAATATTTGTGCACGAATGACTAAGTGTGCAAGATCTCTTCACTGGAAATCAGGAGACCTGAGTCCCTTGCCAGCAGTGCCCCTGATGTTGTGTAGGACCTCAGGCAAGTTCCTTCCCTCTGGGGACTTCAGCCTCCTCATCTGAAGGCTGGACTTTGGAATCCCTGTCAGTTTCACCAGGACCATGAAGGGTAGAGCGTGGTCTTTCCTCATTCCTCCCCAGGGGAGGCACACAGGGTTGCTGCCAGGAGGCAAAGGGCAGGCAAACTGGTGTTCCAATCAGGACATGGCTACCACCTGGCTATGTGACTTTGAGGAAGTCACTGTCCCTCTCTGAGCCTCCATTTCCTCATTTGCAAAAGGGGCACAGTAGCTGTGAGGACTGCATGAGATGATGGAAGGGAAAGTGTTGTGCATACTATAAAGCACCACGCCCATTGATGTCATTTCTCTTCAGCAAAGCAGTGCAGCTAGGAGATCACAGAACAGCTCCACCCAGCGCATTTCTGTTTCTTTATTTAAAAGAAGGTCTTAATAGTACTGACCTCACAGGGATGTTGTGAACATGAAGATAAGAAAGTGTGTGTATGTAGCTGGCACATAGTAGGGGCTTCATAACCACAGCCCTTATAGTCACTAACTGCCTCTGTGGTTCATCCTGATTATGGATTTTCCAAATAATCAGAGCACAAAGGGTGCAGGTGGGCGTGGTTTGAGTTCAGTGTTGGAGATGGGTTGGGGAGGATGAGGCAACAGAGGTGGGTCAGGTTGAGATCAGGCAGCCCTGAGGGCTGGATAAGAAGTTAGCCTTTATTGTGGGAGAAGTGGGAGCTACAGGATGGTTTTAAGCTGGGAAATAAAAATGATCCAATCTGAGTTTCAAAACACTCTGGCTGCCAGGTTGCCAGGATGGCTGGCATTGCTAGACCTTCCCCATGTCCATTATCTCCCTTTCCCTTAGTATTAGAAACCCCAAAACATAGCTGGACACATGGACACGAGAATAGAGACCACACTTCCTGGCCTCTTGCAGTTAGGTGTGGCCATGCGTCCCCATCTTGGCCAAGAGGAGGTAAGTACAGTACTACATACAACTTCTCGGGGAGGTCCCTAAAGAGCGGGGAAACATTCTTTGCCTCTTCCTCCTTCCCTCTGGCTGGAATATAAACATGATGGCTGGAGAACAAGCAGCTATTTTGGGCCATGAGGTGTTGAGGAATGTAGCACAATATGATAGAAGGAGCGTGGGTCCCCCAGGATCAGGGAGCCATCTTGCTAGCCTAGGATTGCCTGCCTCCAGACTGATTATAAGAAAGATCACTGTCTCCTTTAAGTCATTCTTCTTTGGGAATCTCTGCCACTCATCGTCAACTCCAAAACAAACAGATGCAGTTGGCACAGGTGATCTTGGAGTGCTGTGGCCCATCTCGAGGCGTACAGGGCAGAGGACTTTCCTGGGTCTTTTTTTCTGCTCACACAGTCCCTGAAGCCCCTGGCCTCTGCTGCCCAGCTCTGCCTATCCCCAGGCACAGCCCAGGTCAGCCCATTTCTGGGCCAAGCTCTGACAGGTGCAGAGCTTGTGAGGGCCTGAGACCAGGGCTCCTACTGTGGTTTTCACAACTCTGAGAGGCAGGGCAGAGAGAGGACAGTGGACCATGGCAGGATGGCATTGTCCATCCTGGTGGCCACCTCCAACCCCTTCTCACCCCACTCCACATGGCACCCAAGATAGCTTCTTGGTGCCCTCTTCTGATCTCACAAATCCCACCACAGTGCCCTCCTGTAGCCCCCAAGGCCCTCAGATTGATATCCAATATCCTCTTTGGCCCACCGGGTCCTGGAGGATGGGGCACAATTCTTCAGTGCATGGTTTCAAAGCTGACTCATGAGCACAAATCCTCGCTCCTATGGACTCTGTGACTTTGGGCAACTGAATTGAAGCATCTTGGGTCTTAATTTCCTCATCTAAGAAATGGAGATGACTATAATGACCGCTTCCTGAGTTGGTGCCGGGATTCTGGTTATTTACCATAGAGTAACAACCCACCCCAAACACAGTGTTGTTAACCAGGTTCTTATGCTCACAGATTCTTATGGGTCAAGAATTCAGACAGAGCACATTGGAGATGGTTTCCTTCCATTCTACAATATCTGGGGCCTCAGCTGGAAAAAGTTAAAGGCTGGGCACCAGAATCATCTGGATGTGTCTTCCCTTACATGTCTGGCAGCCAAGCCTAGCTCAGCTGAGGCTATTGGCCAGAACACCTATGTGTGGCCTCTTCTTGTGTCCTGGGCTTCCTCGCGGCATGGCGGCTGGGTTCCAAGAATGAGTGTCCTCTGAAACCCAAGCACAAGGGGTACAGCCACATCTAACTTAGCCTCAGAAGTCACACAGTATCATTTATGCCACACTTTATTTCCAGAAACAATCACAGGAGGGAACATAGACCCCCACCTCTTGACAAGAGGATTGTCAGGGAATTTGGAGTTATATTTTTAAATGCTTGAACAATGCATAGCTCATCATAAGCACTCATTAAATGTTAGCTGGGAGAATGGCAGTAGTATAATAGTAGCAGGATTTAATCTTATATGTGTTGAAACAGTCATATCATGTAACACTAGGCATAAAAGGTTAATGGAGGAGGCACAGGGACAGGTCCCTGGAACCTGACATCCCCACTAGGCTGAAAGATCAAGTTTGGATAATAAGAGCTAACAGATATTGGGTGCTTACTAGATGCCAGACACCAAGCCAAGCACTTTCCATGCACGATCTTATATAATCCACACAGCCATCCAAGAGGAAGGTCCTAGCATTATGTTCATTTATTGATGAGGAGCCAGAGGCTCAGAGAAGCAAAGGGTCTTGCCCAAGGCCACACAGCTAGGAAGAGGCACAGCCAGGATTTGAACCGAGACAGTGAGTTGTCAGAGCTGGTCCTCATTTCCCAAGACTAAGCTGGGCAATAGCCAGCCTGGCAGGTGGAACAGGCCATCCTGACTGTTTGGTGACAGACAGGGAGGGCTCGTGCTGCTGGATGGAGAGCCAGGACCAGGAGGTTTGTCAGCTGCGAGCCCACAGTCACAGGCTGGGGGAAGGGGGCCAAGACCTCCGTCTGGAGGGATGGAGGAGGGAGGGAGTGAAGAGAGACCAAAGAGCAAGGCAGAGCCCTCCTCGAGAGGCAGCAAAGCACGAAGGGATAAAGATAAAGCCTGGGTCAAGCAGAGCTGAGCCCCAAGATCACAATGGAGCCCTGACCTCTGCTCCCTGGAGCACCCACCAGGCAGTCACTGCTCCCCAGTCTGAATCAGGGCTCAGCCAGCCACGGGGGGCCTCAGCTGCAGTAGGAGAAGCAGGAGGATGGGGAGGGGAGCACCACTCCCTACAACAGCCAGGTGGGGACTCCCAACCGCTCTGGGTCCATAAGGGCAACCAGCGTACTGCCAGGGCGGGGGCCAGCTCTCCCCAGGCCCTCTGGCCTTGACTTGTCCTCTCTTCTCGCCTCCTCTCTTTCCCTTCCCTCCCTCCTGATTTCCGCCCATCCCTCCTTCCATTCTTCCTTCTTTCCTTCTACTCCTTCCTTCCATGCTTCCCTCTCTTCCTGCCTCCCTTCCTCCTTCCTTCTCTCCTTTCTTTCCTTCCTTCTGCATTATAAAATCTCATGAGGAGAAGGTGGATTCCCCAGAGGCAGCAGTCAGCCTGGTCTGAACATGGTTATGACCATGGACTTCTCCATAAAATGAAACCTGACTCCTGAGCCATCACAAAACTAAGGGTGTCATGAGTCTGTGATGAGCTCCTTTGACTCTCCAGAAATCAAATACAACAGGAGTGTCAACTCCTCTCTGCCCCCAAAGTCACAGAGCACTTTGTGTATCTCCCAGAGCACACGAGCACCCAACGTGTTACTAAGAGGCAGCTTCCTGGGGCACTAGATTACGAGCCAGAGCACCCCGCACTCATTGCTCAGCGCCTTTGAGCCCTGGTTTTTCTTGGCTGAAACCACTTCACAGGTTGAGAAGAGGGTGGGACAATACGATGCACAGTTGCACTCTGTCCCAGGAGTGCTTCTGCCTCACTGGGTCCCTTGCTGGCACAGGCCTCTGACCTTTCTCCCAGGCCCACGGGGCAGAGCCAACTCCCAGCCGATGTTGGCAAGCGGCTGGGAGGGTGGACCGGCAGGCTGTCAGGGCCGGCCTTGTGCCCAGAGAACCTTCTGTGCCACTGTTCCTCAGCCAGGGAGGCCCAGCCCACCGGCCACTTCCTGTGCTCCTGGCAGGACGGGGCTGGAAGCCCCTCCTCTCCTGCCTCCTGCTCAGCTGACCACGGTGGCCACCCTCCCCCACCCACACCCAGGCCCTGGAAACAGAAGTCTCCAATATAAATGCAAATTTGCTGCGGTCCCCAGTCGCAGGCTAGCAGCTCCAGCCCATAGTGCAGGCTGGGAACATGAGCAGACCCTGGCCCAGAGGAGATAAGGCCTTTCTGGGCCACCCCTGCCCCAGGCCCTGCCCACTCCTTAGCCTGTCAGCTCCACAAAAACCCCAGGGAGTCCCAGCCCTTCCTCTTCACTGCCCCTGAAGGCCCATGATAGGCCTGTGAAGGCCCCCCTCCCCCCTCGCCACCATCAAGGAGGGCTGCAGTCTTCAAACAGTGATGGTGCTCCGCCTGCTGCCCTCCCAGCCAGCAGGGACAAAGCCTGGAAGCAGGCGAGAGAGGTGCAGGCGACATGGGAGCTAATCTCTACCATCATCACCCACCAGGCTGAGGCCCGCCACTGGCCCACAGCATTCCTTTGTGTGAATTAGAAATAGGCACCTATTTCTCTTGCTATGAGCCCCTCAGCAGGGTGCAAGGCAGCTGCTTGGCCCCAAGCTGGGCACCCCTGAGCCCGTCACTGGCACAACTTTAAGCCTCAGCTCTTGGCATGGCCCATCTCCTCTTTAGGACTTGGTTCCCCCTCTGGCCAGAGGGATCACCTAGAGAGACTTCCAGGTGCTGTACAAGCCCTCTGAGGCTGAGAACACAGAGCCCCTGGAACTGGACAGGGAAGCCCCATGGGTATGACCTCTTCTGACTCAGGTATCTTATCATCCTTCCATTCCTAGGTCCTAGACACTCCCATCCATCAGCCACAACTCCAGGACTCTTAACAAGGGAGCTAGGTGTCTCTGGCAGAAGCATTCTGTGATCCACATGAGCCAGAGGAGGCATAGGTTTGGGGTCACAAGAAAGGCTCTAGAATGACCCCGGTTCAAATCCAGTACATTACTGACTCCACTCCTAATGTCACCTCCTCAGAGAAGCCACCCCTGATGGCCTCATATGGAGTAATCCCTTCCCTACCTCCAGAGACCACATCATATTGCCCTGCTGGTTTTCTTCATAGCATTTATCATTATGTGAAATCATCTCATTCATTTATGTCTTTCCATGGTTATTTTCTGTCTCTCTTTCCCTTATTGGAATTCAAGTTTTGACAAGAGCAGGCACCATGAATTGATAACTTCTCCCTCGACACTTTCTGGGAGGTGACAGATCCCACGCCATAAGGTTAGTGTGAAGCCTTCATGGACACAGCCAAGGCTGCTTAGCAGAGAACCAGCACACAGCAGGTGGTCAATAAATGCTAATGGTTGTTGTTATGACTGTTATCATGAAAAGGCTGTGGGTGTCCTGGTCCTCATTCCCTCTGTAAAGAGATGGGGTAACCTCCTTATTGCCTGAAACTTCACAAAGTTGCTACAAGTGTTAAGTGGCATAAAGAGAAAACGCTTTTTAGTCCCTAAATATGGTATCATTTATATGTAGAATCTAAGAAGAAAAAAAGATACAAATGAGCTTATTTACAAAACAGAAACAGATTCACAGACATAGAAAACAAACCTACGGTTACCAGGGGCAAAAGGGAATGGGAAGGGACAAATTTGGAGTTTTAGATTTGCAGATACTAACTACTATATATAAAATAGATAAACAAGTTTCTACTGTATAACACAGGGAACTATATTCAATATCTTGTAGCAACCTATAATGAAAAAGAATATGAAAAGGAATATATATATATAGATGGAAACATTATACTGTGCACCAGAAACTGACACATTGTAAACTGACTATACTTCAACTAAAAAAAAAAAAAAACATAAAGAATGGCTCGCCCCTCCCGATTGCCCAACTTCTGACTTCTGGAGCCTTCCAGAGCCCTCCTTTGAGTCCAGAGGCTGTTTTTCCCTGACCTAACCCTGCCATGTCTTAGACTTCTTCAGAGGAAAGGTTTTCCAGTAAGTCAGCGTTTCTCAAAGTTTCAACATTCTCATATAACTCCCACCAACTCCCATTTGCACTCTGCCTGTATTTTATAAAATTTGCTTACTATTTTTATTTAAATTGCCCTATTTTAAAAAATAAATCCAATTCACACTAATGGAAAACTTTATACCACCGCCATAAATGAAAATTAGTATCAATTACTATTTTTTTAAAAAAGATAGATGTTGATATTTGCTCAATTAAATGCTTAAGTATGAGAAGTTTGATACCCCCAGCTAGATGGGAGTCCAGATCTAAGGTTTTCAAGTTCTCAAGCTGAGAGCTCTCTGGGGGACTTTTTAAACTCAGTTCACTGGACAAACATTTCATGAGAAGTTTGCTTGCCCTGCCCCAGTGGCACGTAAATAACACCCTTTCCAGTCCTCAATGCACAGAGGGTCTTACTGAGGCAGTAACTTACACCATTCAAATGCAATTAGCAGAGAATCATCACCGGAGCTGGTCTCACTGGGCACTTCTTTGCTCTTTTCAGGCAACACCACCTAATAAGTCATCCTCCTTGGGGGATGGGGTGAGAAGGAAGAGGTGGATAAAATCTTCATCTGCCAGAGTGACGGTCTCCATGCATGCAACTGAACATGCCTGCCCCAAACACAGTCTCCAGGACCCCCTACCCAGTGCCATCCATCTACTTTGCCCATTCAAGACTCTTGGGAAGGGCAATTTAATACAATGTCATACTGTTTCTGGGAAAGGAATCAAAAGTGAGACCTCTGGCAAATTTGGTACAATGGCTCAGAAATCTCTAATTGGATGGGCAATTTCTCTCCTAGGACTTTATCTACAAGAAATCACCAGGGATGTGGACCACAGTAGCTCCGGATGTTTTTGGCAACATTGATGGTAATGGCTGATAAAGTTGAAAACAACATAGATGTTCATCCATAGGGGATTCAGTAAATAGTATATTCCATACAATTGAAACTACGCAACCATTTACCAATGATGCTGTAGAATTTTAGACATGGAAAAATGTTCACACTATATTGTTAAGTAGAAAACTCACTGCAAAAAAGAACATACAGTATGTTTCACTTTTTTGTTTGTTTGTTTTGTAGGGGAGGTACTGGGGATTGAACCCAGGACTTCGTGCATGTTAGGCATGCATTCTACCACTAAATTATATCCTCCCCCCAGTATGTTTCATTTTTAATACATGTACATATGCATGTGGAAAGATTGGGATGGATCTGGGTTGGAGAAGATTTCTTAAACAAGAAGCAAAAAGTCTCAACCATGAAAGACAACTATTAATAAACTAATCTATATTTGAATTAAGACTTTGAACAAAGTTCACCATAAAAAACTGAAAAGATAAGCCACAAACTGGGAAATGTTTATAACAATCTGACAAAGGTTAGTATCCAAAACATACAGAGTTCCTACAAATCAGTAAGACAAACAATCAAAAAGAAAAACAGGCTGAAGATTTGAACATAGAAAACAGAAAACATGAACAGCCAATAAGCATATGAAAAGATGCTCAATCTCTCAGTCATTAGTGAAATCCAAGTTAAAAGCTCATTTCACGTCCACGAGATTGGCAAAACTTAAAAAGCTGGACAAATGCAAATATGATCACTTACATGGATAAGGAGAACTTCTTGACACTGGTTTTAGGGGGGTCAATTTGTATAATAATTTTGGAGAAAACGTGGTATTATTTTGCACTTCCTCTACAACCCAGCAATCCCATTCCTGGAGACATTGTAGAGAAACTTGGATGTGTGTACAGAAGAGGCGGCAACCGTGTTTAGATTGGCAGGACTGAACCCTCAGCCCCCTGCCCTTGGGCCCCTGTTAAACTTGTCTCCCTCTGCCCTGTCTTCTGACTTTCTTTGGACATTTGCCCCCCGGGGCTGGGGTCTTAACCCTTGTGTGTATGACTCTTACACACTTCTGGGTAGTGTAACTCAATCTTGTTGGGCAGCCACTGGGCAAACAGATCCTGCACTCATCATCTGAGTGGAAGAAGTGGGCTGAACTAGAGCTTCAGTGACCCTTGCAGGGCCCAGGGAGAGGCCAAGAGTGTTCAGGGTGTTGGGAGAATAAGTGGTCAGGTTGCAGGCAGAGGTAGTTCATAAACAGTGTTCATCCAAATGACAGACAGCCCAGCTGCTGTACAAAAGAATGGGTAGCTCCATATGAGCTCATCAGAAGAGTCTCTAAGACACGTTGCCAAGGGGAAGAAAGCAGGTAGATCAGCTCCTCTTGTAAAAAGGGGAGAAGTAAAGTGTTTATATCCATTTTCAAGTGTGTGTGTGTGTGTGCATAAAGTACCTCTGAGCCCAGGAAGTTCAATGGAATACTATTCAGCCATTAAAAAGCATAAAATAATACCATTTGCAGCAACATGGATGAATCTGGAGATTGTCATACTAAGTAAAGTAATCCAGAAAGAGAAAGAAAAATACCATATGATATCACTCATATGTGGAATCTGAAAAAAAAAAAAAAAAGGAAGACACTAATGAACTTACCCACAAAACAGAAACAGACTCACAGACATAGTAACAAACTTATGGTTACCAGGTGGAAGAGGGTGGGAAGGGATAAACTAGGAGTTTGAGATTTGCAAATACTAACTACTATATATAAAGTAGATTTAAAAGACCAAATTTCTTCTGTACAGCACAGGAAACTATATTCAATATCTTATAGTAATCTATAGTGAAAAAGAATATGAAAACATATGTATGTATATGTATGACTGAAATCATCTATTGAATCCTACTCCAGGGTTGCTCTTTGTTTCAAGTGAGTCAATGGGGAACTGGCACAAACTCCCCCTTACTCAGGAGCAAAAATGCACAAGGTCACTTTCTGGACCTCAGTCTTCCATTGGGCTTTATGTATCTCTCCACCTGAGATACTCTGCTCTCTCCTACCTCTGCTCCCCCGCCCCTGGCTTACTCTTTGGCCCCACTGGCTTCCTTGATTCTCAAACCCCTACCACGGTAGGAAGAATTCTAAGATGGTGCCCAAGATTTCCAGGCTCCCAGGTGTGCGTGTCCAGCAGAATCCTCTGGACCGTGAGTACGATGGGGTTTACTCCGGTGATTAGGTTATGTTATATGGCACAGCTGACTGTGCCAGACTTCTGACTTACAGAACTGCAAGCTACATGGGTGCTGTTTTAAGCCACTAAGTTTGTGGTCATTTGTTACATGGTAATAGGAACTAATACACACACCAAGATGGCTCCATTCTGTGCTTCTTCTCTGGTGGGTTCTTCAGCTTGGAACGTGGTCCCCCCATATCCACAGGGCTCCCTCTCTCCCTTCACCCATGTCTTTGCTAAAAAGTCCCTTCCCAGAGAGGCCTGCTTGACCACACCATCTAGAATTGCATCAACCCTACAGTGCCATTCCCTGCCTACTTCATTTTTCTGTATATCACTAATCACGACTTGACATTGTATGGTTTCCATCTCATCTGAATGACTTTTTTAAAAAACGTTCTATTTTAAAATAACTTTAAACTTAGGGAAGAGTTGGAAATATTGTACAAAGAATTCCCATACATCCTTTACCCAGAATTTCCAAATGTTGGCAGTTAAACACACTTGCTTTTTTTAGTGTTTTTTTTTTTTGTCCCAATAATAATCTGTTACAATAAAACAAAAAGATCCATCTAGAAGTACTTATTGTATTTTGTTGTCATATCTCTTTCGTGTCCTTTCATCTGGAAGAGTCCCTCAGTTTTTCCTTGCCTCTTATTATCTTGACACTTACCAAGATTACGGGGCCACCTATTTTGTAGAATGTTCCTCAATTGGAGTTTATCCGATGGCTCCTTGTGATTAGATTTAGGTTTTGCATCTTTCGCAAGAACATCCCAGAAGTGATTTTGCACTCTTTGTGCATCCTACCAATTTGTCCCATAACAAATGATGCTGTAATGGAGCAGCAGGACCCTATGGGACCTTCCCAGAACAGACAGCAACCCCCGCCCCATTTCTCCGCCTGCCTCTTGTCTGTGGAAAAATTTTAGCCTAAGAATTAATTTAATCAGAGAAATGAGAAAGTGAAGAAGCAAAGGAAAATGGTCAAACAAGACAAAATAATAGTAATTCACCCATTAAACAAAGTGAAGGACTTTTAGTTACTTTTAGTTCTTCCTCAAGGGCTATAGATAATATTCTGAGCCATATCCTTTGAGCTGTTTTACAGATATGGAAGCCCTCACCAGATGGAAGAAGTTAACTACATGATGACCAGACTATAGCCATGACGTAAGCTGCTCTGTCTTGCACAACTCCAAGAAATGGCCTCAAGGAAATGGGAACAAACTGACTCTGGAGCTGAAGATTCACTGTACTTAAAACAATCAGGATGATGCTGATCAGACCCTTGCATGACAAATTTCAAGATAATTGTCAGAGCTGAGTGAGCTGTTGTGTACATAACCCCACCACCACCGCCTGTGTACCCCTGAAGCTTCCCTTTAAAGTTCTTTCCCCCAATCAGCAACCAGGAGTTGGTTCTTTGGGACACGAGTCCACCTTCTCCCCCAGGATTGCCAGCTTCCTCAAAAAAGATATCTTTCCTTTTACCCATCACTTTTCTCTCAGTATTGGAGTCTTGAGCCACAAGCAGCTGAACGTGAGTTCAGTAACAATGTTACCTTTGATCACTTGATTAAGGGAGTATTTGCCTTGTTTCTCCACTATAAATTTATTCTTCTTCCCCTTGTAATTAATACATTATCTTGGGGGGAGATACTTAAAGACTATGTAAATATCCTGTCCCCAACAACTTTTAACATAATGGTTTTCTTTTTACATCCAATAAGGATTCTTGCCAGAATCAAATATTACCATAATATTTCCATCCTTCCTTCTACATATATTATTGGACATTTTACTGTAAGAAAGAGTTTTCTCTTCCTCCACACATGCTATGTATGTATGTATGTATGTGTATGTATATACACACACACATATATATATGTGTATGAATGATATCAGTGTAGATTCATGGAGTCCTGTTTTTATTCAATGCATTGTAATCTGTTACTGTCATCATTTATTTTGATGCTCAGATTGTCCCAGATTTGGCCAGCAGCTCCTAGGCTCTTTTGACATGTCCCCAGCATTACTTGAGCACTTCTACTTATTTTATAGCACAAGTAGAGGCTCCAGGCTCACTGTGTACTTTCTCTGTCCCAGCCTTCAAATGAGTCATTCTCCAAAGAACCCCTGGTTCCTTTCAGTGGAAGATGCTACATTTAGAAACCAAGATCTGGTGCTAGAAGTACTCATTGCTACATGGGTATTAGTGCTTATCTATCTATATATGTCAAAAGCCATGAGTGTACACTGATCCCTCCAACTCCATTCCAACACCACATGGCTCATGCTAGCCTTTCCCATTTCCCTATTTGTAATTCCCTTCTCTGACCTATCCTCACTCAGCTGCCTTCTCTGCTTGGTCCCACACCCCACCCGCCACCTCCAACAAATATTGGGAGACGGAAGGAGGAAAGAAAAAGCTGAATTTGTTTTAAAATTTTGAACTAGTAATACATTCACTTGGTACAAAAATTAAAACTATAGAAAACATGTAGTGAAAAATCTCCCTCCCACCCCTGGCTCTCATTCCAATCCTGCTCCCATCCACAGGTAACAAGTATGATTAGTTTCTTATATACATAAGCTTATACATAGTATTTTTTTATTTCTATCTATTTTACACAAAGTATTTCTCACCTCCCTTTTTTTTATTCATCAATACATCTTAGAGAGCTTTCTGTATCAGTACATAAAAAGCGACCTCACCCTTTTGGTGGCCATATAGTATTCCTTTGGCTATTCTATACTTTATTTAATCAGTTCATCTATAATAGATGTGTAGACTGCATCTGAGATTTTGTTAGGCCAAACAAGACTGCAATAAATAACCCTGAATGTATTCATTTCACATGTATCCAAACACATCCCTAGAATAAATTTTGAGAAGTGGGATCATTGGTGTGACCTTACATGTTTATGTGTTTAATGATTAATGGTCTAGCTCCCCTCTTAGAACATCAGCTCCAAGAGGAAAGGAACTCTGTTCTATTCACTGCTATTTTCCCAGCACCGGGACCTATTAGACTAAGTTAGGCACTCAATACATATGTGTTCAATAAATGAATGAATGACCCATGCCACCTGGTTGTGGACTTGACTGTCTCAAGCACCTATGAAGCACTCACCGTGTGCCAGGTGCTATGCATCATCTTGCCAAGCCTCCAGACTGTGAGGTAGGAACTGGTTGGACAGCTCCACTTTCCAGATGAGAGCCCTGAGGCCCAGAGAGGGAGCTAACTAGGCTGATGTCACACAGCTAGCCAATGACCAAGCCACAGTTCCCACCCAGCGAGGTAGACTCTGGAGCCACCGGCAACCTCCCCCACTGCTCTCAACCCATCTCTTCTCTTCCGAAAAACAGCTCCGGCTTCCAATCCCATGTGGCCCCTTCCTCTTGCCTCATCTACTTCCCTGGACCTAGCCACTTCTTCTCAGCCTCCTCGTCCCCAACCAAAGGTGCCACCTCCCTATTCTCAGCCAACACAGGACAGGACCAAGGTCATTTCCACACAGCTGTCCCCAGGAGCCGGGCCCTGCCCAAGTAACCCCCCTCCAAACTTTCCCTGAAAAAGCTGAATTGTCTTGGCCATTTGGGGGGCACCTCTCACACAGGCCGGGCTGCCTGGGCAGAGCCTGGCGGAGCTATTATCCTACATTATCTCACTCCCCTGCTCCTGAAAAGAACCAGTGACTGCTCGCCCCCCTCAGCCCTCCCCTGCCCGCTCCTGTCTTTTACACTTAATTACCTCACTCATTACCCCGCAGCCTGCAGAGGCCGGACCACAACTGGGGCGTGAGTAATCCCCGCATCACACACCCAGCCAGCCGGCCAGCAAGGAGCAAATTGCTCACACAGCCCATAAATAAAGGAATAGGGCCCACTCAGGCCTTCGGAGCAGAAGGACCTTCATGGTGGCTGCCGTGAGGGGCAGGCATCGGCCCTAGCTTCCCAGTTGGCCTTGGCCAGTGCTGGTGAGATGGTCCCTACCTCCCCCACCCCAGACGGTGACCTTGAACTTCCCCAGACCACTGAAGTCACAGCTCAGTGCCACTGACAGATGGGGCAGCAGGGGCCCCCGCCCTTTCTTCACCACAGCCGGGGAACTGTCCAAGCATGGCTCCAGGCTCCCTGTGTGACCCTTTCAGCCACCTCTCATCACCACCATCCCCCACACTGAATGCCTGGCAAGTCCCCTGGGTCCTCTTTCTTCTCCAGCCCTTTGCACATGCTGCTGCCCCCATTTCTTGAACACTCTCCCCGAGCACCCACAGGCATGGTTCATTTGCGCTCAGGTGAGAGGTCACCTCCTCCAGAGAGTCTTCCCTGATCCCTCTGGGCTGGGTGAGGGACCTTATGGACTTTCTCCCATCAAAACATCCAGCTTTTATGTTGTCTTTGTCTTTGCTTGTGTCTTGTCAAGGGAGGAATGAGTTTCCCACATGTCCCTTTGCCTAGTGCCTGGCACATCACCAGGCCACTGACTAAGTGCTAAGTAAACTCGAGTGAATGAATGAATGAATGAATGAATAAGGGAATGAGTGACGATGATCAGTAAGCTGCCTATGCCGGATGGAGGGGCTTGGGCCTTCTTTCCCCTGTAGCATGAGCCTCCTCCCTCCCAAGCCATAGGCTCCTGCATACGGCAGGATGACCTGGGACCTCTCTGGGGCTAAAACTTCCCTCCGGCCTCTAGAAGGTCAGGTTCAGACTCCTTCCCTCACCTCAGCTTAGGAAATACCCACTTCTCCCCTCTGTCATGAGAGAGCCCAGCCTTGGCCCAGTAGTTGCCTGTACAACCTCTTCACATCCACTTCCCGCATCACCTCCTGCCACCTCTGCTGGTCTATCACCTCCCACAGCACCTCAGGGTGGCTGACACGGACCTGGCTATGTGGTTGGCTTCTCTCGGTCTGAAGGACTTCATCTCATCCTCCTGCTCCCTCCCAGATCCAGAGTAAGGGAGAGACTTGGGAAGGTGGTGGGCAGGGAGCTCCTAAAACCTGAGAGTCCAGAGTTCACAGAACCCTTTGATATCTGGTAAAAACTGTGGTCCCTTTCTCAGAATAATGTTTTCAAATTAATGAAATAAAATATATAGTATTACAAAGGAAACCAATTATACTGAAACATCAAAATATTAAAAACCAATCTGCATTACAGTAATACATGTGCTTCTTTATTACACAACACCAGATTTAGCAAATAACTGTTGTAATTCCCAAGTCATGATGAGCATAAATGATATTTCAAGATATCTGGAACATCTGTAACATGATAAGAAGGTATCTATGATTTCTATCGGTGACAAAGTTATGGGTCCTGCTAATACCACCATGGACTGTGGCCTACACGCATCACTGAAGGAATGATAAATTTCACACAGATGCTAGTGAAATTAAAGATGTAACACTTTTCCTATCCAAGTTAACGATGGGCCTTCTGAATCCCTTCTAGGGGCCCCAGGTTAGGAGCACCTATGATGGGGAATGACAAGCACATCCTGAATAAACTAGCACTTCCCTTCTCGTATCTTGGGAGACATCGTTAATCAATTTCAGCAGTCTTTCGCATTGAGCCCAAGCTCAGTTCCAGAATCTATCTCAATGCCAAGCTCTGGGCAATGGCTACCAACAAATTAAAGTGGGCTCTTGAGCTGTAATCAATTTCTCATTCCTGGGGAGAAGGGGAGGAGGGCAATGCCATTGTGAGAATGAGATTAAGGGAGAAAGGGTAGTAAAATGAGGTTTAGCAACAGTACAGGGAGGGGGCATAAAAACACAACACTTGATCGTAGCTTAATGTAGGTCATCAGCGCAGTCAACCAAAAAGCTTATGAAATGTCTGGTCAAGTTATTAGAAGTCCAGTATCTAGAGTGAGGGAGGTGACAGTCCCTTTCTGCTCAGCTCTGCTCATATATTTCTGGGAGTTCTGTGTCCAGTTTTGGGCCCTACAATTTGAGAAAAACAACGAAAAACTGGAGCATGTTTCAGGGAAGCAACCAGGATGGGCAGATGTGTGGTAAACCACAGCCTGTGCCACGTATGTGTTCACACCACAAACATGGATTGAGACTTCCCCCTGTGCCACGTGGTGCTGGGGGTTGGGAACACCAACGTGAGCAGCCCCAGGCCCCTGCCCTTGAAGTGAGGACAGCGGAAAGAACTGGGTGTTTGCGTATCCCCGAGGGGCCATCCTGGACCAGAAGGATGGAATCTGCAGGATTCCACTCAATCTGAGAAATATACTACTGGAGGTTCCAGACAATGGCATGGGCTGCAGATCATCAAGGATCCACGGCAACAAACATGCTTAAAGAGGGTCAGCAACCAGAATGGAGGCTTCATATGCAAAACAAAACAAATTAGGTCAAAGGCCTGGCCTGAGGGAAACGTCCCTGCTAACAGCACGGGGCCCCAAGGCCAGAGCTCATGCTGCTGAGGCGAATGCTGGATGATGACATCCGGACCTTTGTTCCTGCTGTTTCTGGACACTCAGTGTAGAGGCTGCCACACTCCAGCCAGCATGGCATGGGGCTATCCTGGGCTACGTGACTTCCTCTGGCTGCAAAGGAAGTGGGGGAGGCCAGTATGGGAGGAGGGGATTCAGAAGGCCAGGGTGTTGGAAGGTTCTGGGCAATTAAAAGGAAGGAAACATGTCCACTCCAGCCACCAACAATCAGGTGCTTCTGCTGTGCCTGGCTCTGTGCTGAGCACTTCCCTTGGATTGTCTCTGTTAATCATCTCTGCTCTCCCAAGTGTGTGCTGTGTTTATCAATGCCCATTTTACAGATAAGAAAAGTGAGGCCCAGAGAATCTAAGTCATTTGCCCTGTTCTTTTCACTGCTTCACAGAGGTGGGCCAGCTGGGGCAGGGAGAATCACCATCTACTGTGAAGCTGACACAGGCAAGGGGTTTGTAGGCGCCACCAGTCCTGGGATCTCAAGGATTCCAGACTGCAGCTGCCACAGTAATGCTAGCTAGATTCCCCGTGTCCCTGCCAAGCACCTGCTGCATTCTGGACTCTAGGCAAAAGTCATCCCTGCAGAGAGGTCTTCCTTAACCACCCCATCTAAAACAGCCCCGCCCCATTCTATCTGCCCCACACCCTGTCTTCCTGGCTCTTTGTAGACTGGAAGCTGGCATAGCCACTTACTTGTTATTACCTGTCAGCACAGTGGGATGTGAGGGGCATGAGAGCAGGTCTCTGTCTTGTCCACTGCTGTGTTCCCAGCCCTGAGCACAGTGCCTGGCACACAGCAGGTATTCAGTAAATATCTGCAGACTTACTGACTGTGAGACCTCAGGCAATTTCTTAACCTCTCTGTGCCCATGTGGTCCTTTATAAAATATGTATCAGTATACTCTCTACCTCCAAAAGTGCTCATGAAGATTCCATGAGTTCACGTATCACAGCCAAGCAGTCCCTACTGTGCACCAGGCCAGTGGGATTTTGCTGCAGGGCCTTGACTGTTGGAGCCACAGGAGTCAGAAAGGAGATGCTCCTTGGGGCTGAAAGGTCCAAGAAGTCAACTGGAAGAGCGTGGACTCTGGGTTTACAACAGCTGACGTCACTGAGCACCAACTGTATGTACCCTAAACACCTCACTTATCCCCATCTGCTCTGGGAGGTAGAGACAATTAGTATCAACATCCCCATTTGACAGCGGAAGAAACTGAGGTACAAAGAGAAACTAACATGTCAGTAAGTAGCAGAGGAGGGATCTGAACCGAGGCCATCCATGCCTTTAACCCCTCTGCTCCCCTGCTGCTCACCAGCTGGGGTGAGACAGAGGGGAGGTGGATAAGGGGCACTGGGGGCGTGTGGACGTTCAGACTTTTTAGGAGTCTGTCCACTAGTTTGGGGTCAGGCACAGGTCAACATTGACAGCCCCCTGCCTCCACGCACCTGGGCCACCTCCTGGCTTTTTCCAGAAGCTGCTGGGTCCCAGCTGGTATATGAGCAGAGGTAGGGATCAGGAGGCAGAGCTGGGGGTACGGAGAGGGGTTGATTCCTCTGTGCCAGGAGCCCTGGGAGCCCGGAAATGCCAACTCTGCAGTTTCAACATCCGCCTCAGCATCTGCCAGTGACGGTTCTCAGCTCGGCTGGTGGGGAAGAGAGGGAGGCAGCAGAGGCCACTGTGGGGTGAGGGAGCCAGCCCTGACCTGGTCAAATGGGGCTCGGGAGGGAATGATGCTGATATCCTGAAGGCCTTTCAAGTAAAGTTTCTGTTTATCAGGGGCTGACTGTGCTCCAGGCCTCACAGAGCCCTATTTAGTAGGTGCTATCATTGGCCTCGGTTTACACAGGTGCAACAGAGGCTCAGAGAGGTAAAGTGACCTGCCTAAAGTTACACAGATTGAAGAGGCAGAGCTGGGATGAAAACTTGGCTCAAGGTGACCCAGGCCCAAACTCTGAACCATCTCACTTGCTCATTGAACATGAGGCTCTTGTGAGGGGCCTTTTAGCCCCTCCATCCCTGACCCATGCTGGGAGCTTGTCCCAGGTCCCCCTGACTGGGCAGGGAGCCCAGTGATCAGGTTCCTGCAACCAGTCCTTTCTAGAGGTTTCAGGGAGCCGCTTAAGGTGTGACCCTTCCAGGGACAGGAGTTAGCATGTTCAGGAACGTCTCCAACTTTGAAAGAGAGACACTTTCATGGGGTAAGGTCAAAGTCTGTGGCAGGCAGGATAGGGTTTCAGGCATCCCCCACAGCAGAGGGAAACCTTGAGGGTTGACGAGTTAACCTGAACTCAGGTCAAAGGGGACCAAGGTGAGTGGGGTGGGGGTCACAAGAAGGTTTTCCACTCATTAATTTATTCATTCATTCAAGATATGTATTTATTGAGGACTAATATTTGCCCAGCACTGTGTAGGTGATGGAGTGTGGCAGTGAATAGAGCAGATGTGGGTGCCCACCCACAACTTAAGGAGGAGAAAGACCCCCTTTGGGCCTCTTAGAGAGAGGGATTCTTTTAAAATCAGGGTTTGAGTCCTGACACCTAGCTGGGTCTCCCTGGGCAATCACCTTGCCTCTCTGAGCCTTGGTTTCCTCATCTGTAAAATAGGGGTGGCAGCAGGCCCCACCTCAAAAGTTGTTGTGATGGTTACATGAGGTGATCGACATAAAGAGTCAGATTTGTCTCCTGGCACATAGTAAGTGCTCAGTAAATGTCAACGAGCATTATTGCCATCTGAGACTTTAAAACATGCTCCTTCCCACCACATACCATCTTGGTTCTGAGCTAGATCTTGGGGTCAAGCAGGGGAGCAATGGAAGGAGGGCTTACCTAGGCAAAGAGGGGAGAGAAGAGTGTTCTGGGCAGCAGGAACAGGATATGCACAGGCCTTGAGGTGAGAGGCTTTGAGGGAACAGGGCAAAATCTCCAGGAGGGTCTGGGACCCTGCCACACCCCTCAACTGCACCAGTCAGGCCCCTTTCTGGAGTCTATTGAGGCTCTGAGCTCCACAGTCAATGAGGAATGAAGATGGAAAGGTTCCCAGAAATCGCTGCCAGGGCCTCTGCAGTTGGAGAGGAGGCCTCATGGCAGAGCGGTGAGAGCACGGCCTCTAGAGCAGACTGTCTGGGCTGGACCTGGGGCTCACCACTCACTGGTTGTAAAACCTTGGACAAGTTACTGAACCTCTCTGGGCTCAGTTTCCTCTCTGGAAAATGGGGAGGAAACACATAATACTGTTTGTCTCAGAAGGCAAGTGTGAGGATTAACTAAGATGATATTTGTAAAGTGTGTAGATGTGTACCTGGCACACAGCCCAGAGCTGAAAGTGTTTATTAAATGAATAAAGAAAATCACGTGGCAGCTGTGAGGAGGTGCTTGCCACTCAGACCGCAGTCACTGAGAGCCTCTATTGGCAGCCCTCTCAATCTGCCAGCGTTTGAGCTGAGGCCACGCCCTTCCAGGATGCCCCGCTGATGACTGGGCACGGTGCGGAAACGGGGCCTGGACATTCTGCCCTGGAATCTCTGAACTGGAGCTCCCCATGGGGTCGGCCAGACCTCCTTCGAGCCACACCACTGCCTGGGGCTCCTCTAACCCAGTCTTGCTTTCCCCCACCTCTCCTTTCACAGGTGTCAGACATGCACCCTGGACTGAAGGCACACCTCTATTTCTTGCAGGTTCGTTATCCTCAAGAAATCTCCTGCAACCCCACCTCTGTTTTCAAATCTGCTTCCCAGAGGACCAAAGTGACCAGAGAGAGAACACAGCAGCTATCAAATTCTGGAGGAGCCCAGCATGGCCTTGGACAAATCATCTCTTAGTTTTGAGGTACAGAGCTGTGAAGAGGTCCAGTTTCAGGCTCCTCCTATCCTTTTTCCTTTGGCTCAGAAGAGGAGGGACTGGAGAAATACACTGGCGAAACAGGCAGAGTAAGTGAGGCTTACCAGAGAAAGAGCCCCATCAGTGTGAGGTGGATGCATTTGTGGCCACTCTCCTCCTTGGAATTCATACAGAATTCCATTATCGGCTCTGGACGGCAGCTCAGGGACCATCTTGTCCCATGCCCATTTGACAGACCAGAAAGCTGGAGCCCAGAAGGGGGAGCAGAGACAGCAGAGGCGGGGCTAGAATCAGGCTCCTGGCTCCCAGAGCAGTGCTCCCTCCTCACATCATGGGGTGAAGCCTGCAAATGTGATGCCCCATCCCCTCTTTACAGATATGCAGAGTGAGCCTCAGGGCGGCTCTGCCAGCCACCTGGGGTTCCACAGCACTGAGAGTCACATCGAGACACTGGTAGCTACCCTCCTTCCTGACAGGCGGGGCAGGGTTGAAATCTGAAGGATACCAGAGCTGACTAAGCAGGGCAGGGAGGGCCAAGCCTGCAGCCCCCACTAGCTAGATCCGTTACGCCCAGCCTGGGACTCCTGGGGAGGTAGGCAGTGGGCCACATGGATGTGGGATCCTCCGCAGCTCCTCCGCACAGTAACCATATGTCCTTGAGCCAGTCCTTTCACCCTCATCTGTTGAACCGGCCAATAACAGAGCCTTCTCCCATGAGGCCATGGTGAGGCTTAGATGGGTGACGATATGTAAATAAAAACAGTCAACAATTCTCAAGTCAAGTTACTGTGTGCTCTAAGCACTTTACAGGTACAGTATCCTTTAATCATCACTGCAACACTGGAGACAGTCCCTGTTAATATCCTCATTTTACAGATGAGGAAACAGAGGCACAGAGAATCACAGAGCTGGGAAACAGCAGAGCATGGATTTGAACTGATTGCAAATCTCTTTATAGAAAGACCCTGGCAAGGCCAGCTTCTATGGAGGGTAAATGTCTAGAACGGGGCCAGGCATGTGGAGCTGCTAAGAAATGCCACTGTTGATATAATAATTATTGTTGTCGGGGAAATTTGCCATCGGCAATGCTATCTTCCCAATAGTCAGAAGAATGAATATCCTGACATGTTTCACGACACTTTATCATTTCTTCTCTTCAGAAGTAAGGGAGTAGTTAGCAAGTGCTCTAGATAAATGTTTCCTGAACTGAAACATTTTATAATCTTTTTGGAAAACACAAGAAGGTGGAGAAATACCTATAGTTCTACCACCCTTCTTTCACTTTCTTGTGCATGTTTATTTATTTATTTGGTTCATAGTTGCAGACGTGCTTTGATAGATTTTGAGATTCTGCATCCTTCACTTAACATAACTCCGTGAGGTCTTTCCCCCATATGATAATTTTTAATGGCTACAGAATATTCCATCTACTAGATGTCCTCTTCACAGCCCCTCCCCATTTTCTCCTGCTTGGGGGTTTTATTCCAGACTCTGACACAGCAGTAAGCACCCCTGGGAATAGAAGTCTTTCCTTATTTGATGTGACCTGGAGAAATGAATTCCTAACAGTGGACTTTCTGAAACCAGTAAGCTGGTGTTGGGGGAGGTTTGCAGGACTGAAGGCCCTCCGTGGTATCCTAGTGATGAAGCCATGCTAATGGTTGTGTATTGCATCCATGCTTAAGGGCACCCAGCCCCATAGGTATTTTTGAACCTCACCTTCTGGGCTGAAGGTTTCTTATCTGCTGAGGTGCCCACACCACCTTTCAGTCGGAGGTCAGAGACCTAGGATCTTATCGTCAACCTGACACTAGTGAGCCATGGGACCCTGGATATCCTGCCTCTGTGAGCTTCCATCTGTCAATTCAAGAGGAGATTGCCTCTCCACCCTGCCCACTGAGAAGACCTGATGAGGAAAAGTGACACCCCAGTTCTGTCCCTAGGTCACTGTGGACTCTCAGTGTCCTGTGAGGCTCTCTGGGCTCAGTTTTACCATCTCTTATATAAGAGGTGAGAATGGTAGAACCAGTGGGCCCACTGGACTTGGCACCCCTAGGGGACAGAGATCCTAGCACCCACTACAAACTCAAAAACATGACTACACCATGAATAACTATCAACAAATTCCTCTATGTGAACATCAAAAAGTTATTCTCCAACCAACAGGTCCACTTTTTAAGGCTGAATCTCACCCCTTAGTCACTCATTCATGATTTATTGAGCACCTTCTGGGTTCTGGTCCTGCCAACTTCCTGACCTCATCTCCTTTCACACCTGGTCATTCCTGAACTAGCCCAAGCTCATTTTTGCCTCAGAGCCTTTGAACTTGTGAAGCCTCTGCCTGGAGCACTCTTTCCCTGGCTCCTCCCATAGCTGGCTCCATCCCATCACTTAAATCTCTGCTTAGATGTCATCTCTTCCAGGAGACCCTTGCTGGCCACCCTTCTAGGTATCATCATTCTCCATCACTCACCCAGTTTTATGTCCCTTGAATGCCACCTCCAAAGACAGCAGGGACTAGGGCTATCTAGGTAGGTCACCACCTATTCCACAGAAGCAAATAAACACATGTTAGGTGAATCCTGGGTGCTCCAGGCACAACTGCACATATAGAACCTACGTGGATTGGACACCTGCTATATGTCAGGCACCATTCCAAGCCCTTTCATATACAGCAGCTCTTGTAATGTTCCCAGCAACCCCTGAACGAGCAACAATTTTTATTCCCAGTTTATAAATGGGGAAACTGAGGCACAGAGCAATTGAATAGCTTGCCCAAGGTCCCCTGGCTAGTAAGTAGGGGAGCTGGAATACTGAGTATGATGAGCCAAACACAGGACAGAGTTCCTGTCCTCACAAAGCTCAGAGGATAACAGGCAAGCTGGCCCAACCTACCAGGTAGGAAGTCAGGGACCCTTCCAAGAGGAAGTGATGCATCAGCTATGCCTGAGGACAAGTAGGGGAATACTAGGGTGAAATGGAGGGACGGACAATCTGAATAGAGGAACCTGTGTGGAGGCCAAGAGAGAGCAGTAAGCCTGCAAAACTAGAAGTTGGCTTGTGTGGCTGGCGTAAGGAACACCTGGTGTGCCATGAGTCAAGGGGTGTGGTCACCTCAACCTTCTGTGACTGAAGTTAAAAAAAAGTCTCCAGGGGGCAAAATATGGGGCAATATGGCTAAGAAGATAGGCAGAGCCCCCCATATCATGCAAGGCTTTGGCAAGATCAGGGGCCCAAACTTAATCCTGAGGTTTCTAAGTGACACCTCAAAGACTGTGAGCCCTTGACTCAGAGGGCCCAAAGGCCAGGGAGAGGGGGGTAGTCTCTAGAAATTTCTGCTGACTCACTGGGGGACATTCTCTTAGTCTCCATGGGTCTGTCTCCCAACTAGTATTGGATGACCCCATCCCAAAAGTACATCCCCACTCCATCAGCTTGGCATTCCATAAACAGCATGCTGTTGACCAATGAGATCTTGGCATTCCTAGTCTGATTCTGGGACTCTTGTGCTTTGGCCATCCCATACTTGCTGAGGCCGGCCCACCACCAGGGCACTTTGCCAAGCAGCCTCTGGGCAGGAGGTTGAGTTCTCCTGCTCTTTGGACCTGCCAGGATATGGGAGCACGCTAGGTTTTGGCCGGATGGTGAGGGGGGTCCGCTCAGATACTCCTGGAGACAAAGGAGCTGACCTGCAAAGAGTTCCAGCGGGAGCCCCGCTCCCCCTCCCTTCCCCCCTCTCCCTTCCCAGTCCACGTGTCTCTATTGTCTGCTCCCCGCTTCAGGGAAAGACACAGCCTCGGATGTGTCAAAACCACCCCCCCCCCCCGGCAGCAGGGAAATTAATTACTGGACGATTTTCACTTCCTCTTGCAGCGCCCGCCTGAGCTAGGCACCGAAACAGAACCAGCTGAGTGGGGCTGGGCATTGGCATGGGGGACTGGCTCCCCCCATCAGTTCTGGGAGAAGAAAGTTGAACCTCAAACCCAACAGGGGGCTTCAGGGGGAGGCCAAGCTGGGGTCGGGGGATGACTTTCCCTAGTTAAAGCTGAGTGTCCAAACTGGCCACTTCAAAACTGGGGGATAGGGAGAGGACTGGGGGCGGAAGGATTGCCGCCGGCGAGCTCTTTTCTTTGCATACCCTTCCCTGTGTCCCTATGTGCCTGAACCCTGCCTGCTCAGACCACTCTCCCTTCTCTTCCCTCGGTTTCTCTCTCTGTCTTGCACTTTTCTTTCCCTTTCTTTGCATCCCTGGGGGGCTTTCTTTTTGTGTATCTGGATCTCTCTTTTTCTCCCGCGGGTGTGTGACTGTGTTGCTATTTCTCTCCATCTCTGCCTTTCTTCTCTCTCTGTTTCTCTCGTGTCTTTTTGTCCTTATCTTGGTCTCTCTGCTCCTATTTCTACCTCTTTCGGTGTGTGTCTCTCTCTTTTTCTGTATGTCTCTTTCTTTCTCTGTGTATCTCATCTCTTCTCTCTCCCCCACCCCTTCTCTCCCCCCTCCTTCCTCTTTCTCCGTCTCTCTCTATCTCTGCTCCTTTCTCGCCCTCACTTTCTCCCCTCCTGCCTGCCCGCTGCTCCCTGCGCCTGGCCTGCCCCCACCGCCGCCGGTTCAGGAGAACGTGTGCGGAGCGATTGTCCTGGGGGACATTTGATGGATTAGAGCGCTGAACAGTTCCATTGCTAGGGGACCACCTGATCTCCTCCAGCCTGCGTCCCATATAAAGCCGGCAGCCGGAGTGCTGAGCACAGCTCCAGTGATCGCCAGTCTGCGCGCCGCCGCCGCCAAGCCCGAGCGGTAGCCCGAGCCAGAGCCGGAGCCGCCGCCACCGGTGCCGGCTCCGCGCTGCCGCCCGCCCGCCCGCTGGGAGCTGTCCAGTGCTGAAACCCCGAGCAGACAGCCAATCGCGCCCTGCTGGCCGCCTCCCCTCACCGGGGCCCACGCAAGTGCCCCCGCCGAGTCCCCCGCCAGTCGCACCATGCCCCGTTCCTTCCTGGTAAAGAAGATCAAAGGGGACGGCTTCCAGTGCAGCGGGGTGCCGGCCCCCACCTACCACCCCTTGGAGACTGCCTACGTGCTGCCTGGCGCCCGGGGGCCGCCTGGGGACAACGGTGAGTGGGACCCAGTGGGGGGAGAAGAGGGGAAGGGAGTTCGGGCCCTCCCCAACTCGGGCCACGAGGAGGGGTGCGCGCGGCAGGGAACCCCGGGAGGAGATTTCCCTGTCTGTGTGTGCCTCCCGGGCTTCCCGAAGGCCGAGCGGGCGGGGCAAGGGCCAGGTCCGTACAAAGGGAAAGTCGCAGGGTCGGCCCATCCCGCCGCCACGCGCCAGATCGGACTTTGAAAGTTGTGACCCTAGATCGGGGCTGGAGTGAGGGTGGTGAGAGAATGGAGAGAGAAAGGTGCCCATGAAGGGTTAGTGCTGGGAGGCTAATGCACAAGGCAGACTGAGGGTCCCCTCTCCTTGGTTGAGGGAAGGAGGCTGGTTGCCCGAGTGTGCTCCCCTAATAAGGAAGGTAAACCTGTCTGGACTACCAATCCCTAGAGGAGATAGGGTTGGCTCCCGGTGAGTAGCTGGGGGCACCCTCTTCCCTTCAAGCCTGCTCCCCCTGTTGATGCCAGACAAGTGTTCTCAGGCCCCCTCTCTGAGCAACTCTTTTGTTACCCTCAGCCACATGCCTGCCAAAGGCTGGGCCTGTCCTGAGGACTGAGAGAAAGAGGGGATTTCTAGGAGGGGTTCCCCCAAAGTAGTTCCTGGTCTCCTGGGCTGCTCTCCCTCCCCCCTCCAGCTTTTCACTCCCCTCCAGAGCCAGCCCGGCTGTTCCTTGTCAGTCCCCCACCCCCAACACACTCCATCTCTTTTCAGAGAAAGTTCCTGCAGGGACAAGGGTTTGGGGGACAAGAGAGGTCATTCAGGCCCAGAAAAAGGTGATCTCTGGAGGGAGTGGAGAAGAGTCAGAGACTGCTTCTGTGGACCCCATCCCCCATCAAGGGGATTGCAAAGGGATTTTCCTATGATGGCCCCACCAGGACAGGTGTCAGGAGAGGAGGCGCCCCTTTGGCAGTAAGAAATCTGACATCACATGTGGCATCAGCTTTGGGGTGTGTGTGTGAGAGAGAGAGAGAAGGGAAGAAGAGATGAAAGGAAAGGGAAGAAGAGGAGAGGAGAGAAAAAGGAGAGAAGAAAGGGTTGAGGATGAAGGGGGAGCTGAGACAGCAAAGGCAGGAGTCAGGCGAATGGGAGCTTCTGCCTCAGGGATTTCCAAGCACTTCACCCGCATTCCATCACTCTGCCAAGCCAGGTAGCAAGAGGGCACTGGGCAAAGGGCTCTGTGACCTCATCAAGGTCAAAGAAATTAGGGAGTAATCAGGGATACAGCTACAGCCCCTGGTCTCCCCCAGATCCTCAAGAGAACCAACCCCCTTTTTCTTTGCCCACATCTCTTATTCTACTGTCCTCTTTTCTTGACCCCAGGGCCTCTTGGGGTTGAGGACTGGAACCCAGGGATATGGCTGGGCTTGTCTGAGTGCTGGCAGGGCGCAGGGTAGACCTGGGGCCATGCCAGGGCTGGAGACCTCTGTAGAAATGGACATGCCTGCAAGCCTGGGATGAGGACCCCTTGGGGGACTGACACAAAGCCCTGGGCTCCCACCTGCTGAGGCCCCCTTGGTCCTATCCTAGGCCAGCTGAGGAAACCCAGAGAAGCCTGGAGAATTTTTCATGCACAGTGAAAACTGACTGTTCCTCAGGAGAGAGGCAGGCATGCCTTGCCCTTAATTCAGTCCAAAAAAGCTTTGAAAGGAGCCCCTGAGTGAATAGTGGGAACCAGGGTCAGGGCAAAGCTATCAGCAGGGATGTTCCTCTGGAGGTTCCACCAGGTTCAACACTCTAGAATCACCCCTGTCCTTGGCCCTTTCCCCAAAGGGCTCCAGACCAGTTCCAGGCCTCTGGGGAATCCTGAGGCTGTCTTGATAGTCTGATAGCTCTGGCCTGGAATTCTGGGAGGTCTGGGCTCTAGATCTCTGACTTGCTCTGTGACCTTGGGCAAGCGCCTTCCATTTTCTGGTCCTCCACTGTATCAGCAGTGAAAGAGTTTGGATGGCAAGAGCTAAGTATCCTTCCAACTTTGATAACCTCAGCTTCTGTGAAGGTCAAGTGTGAGATGGGAGGCACTGGCGATGAGTGGATGAGGGTCTAAAGGAATGCAAGGGGCCATTGTCAGGGTTTCTGTAGGGCTCCATTTAACCTCCGATGTCTGGCTAAGGGCAGCAGAGTTTCTGAGGCCAGGCGTTTTTCTTGGCTTCAGTCTCTGCAGGTTGCCCCATGCTGAGGACAGATACCCTGGCCTGGCTGCCTTGGCAGTGTCTGCAGTAGATGGTTAGTGCCAGAGACCAGGGGGTGACCCTTCAAGCCTGGGTATGGCTGGAAAACACGGTCTGCCTTGTCCTGTTATCAGGGGCCTCTTCCATCACTGGGGTGTGGCCAGACTGGGAAGTGAAAGCTCCCTCACTTCCCAGGTGGGTAGGGGTGCTGGGGGTCCTCAGAGAGCCTGCTGGCTCCTAGTGGTCCGTTGTCTCCACTCTGCCGGAAATAACCTTGCTGAGCGTTTGAGGGAAGTGTGAAAAATTGCTGAGCTGACGTTTTTCTCTCCCAGCGTGTGTAAGTGTGCTGGGTAAACAAGGAGAAAGAGAGGAGGGGGGAGGTGAGGAGAGGGAGGGAGGGAAGGGGGGGAGAAAGGAGGGAGGGAGGGGGGAGGGCCTGGGGCTGGAGATAGTTCCAGTTATTAGAAAGATCCTCTTACAAGCCATTCCTGCAGCAAAGGCTGCAGGGTCAGGATGAGATTGGTGGGAGGGGAATCTGGGGGGCGGGGGCAGAAAGGGAGCCTGCGAATGTGGAGGTCAGGGGAAACACAGGCTCCAAACTGATGAAGGCGCAGGACCCCAAATTAAAGAGTGTACCCCCAGCTCAGGGAATGCCTGGGAGTGCTGGAGAATTCCTGGAGGACTCCTCCTCCTACATGAGCAAGCGCGCGCATACACACGCGCACACACACACACAGAGGAGCAATATTCTTCTCTGCCTCCTTACTTCCTTTCTTTTCGGCCTCCGTGGGCTGGGCAGAGGGTGTGGCAGGTGCATCTGGGCTCCAGGCTCCCCCAGAATCCAGAGAACCGCTAAATAGGGAAGGAGAGGCCCTCAAATAGGGAAAGTTCCAGGTCTCTCTGCAGAGCTCCCCAAAGAAAGGAGACCAGATCTAATTTCACCATCGTCTCCAACATAATGCCTCTTTTCTCTCCCTCCTGCTCCTCTTGTTCCTCCACTGCCTTCTGCCTCTGTAGAGCCTTCCCTTCCCCTCCTCTCCCCTGGGTGATTCTGAGCACAGATCCAGTCTCTTGGTGAGACACCAACTCACATCCTCCTAACCTCAAAACCTCACCCTCCAACTTCATCAAGCCCACCCCTTCACAGGCTGGCGCCCCCATCCTGGAGAATGCTGGGGACTCAGCCCTCCCAGAGAAGGCTGCTACTATCCATCTGCACAGCAGTGGTCTCTGTGGACCCCAGCCGAGGACATCTTCACTGCCCTTGGAGTGTATATCTCCCCTCAAACCCTGACTCTGAACTCCAGCTGGGTGCTGGGTCCTCCTTCCTCTGCACCTCCTGCCCCATCCTGCCCCCATCCTCCTTCAGAGTGCATCTGACCCAGGCAGATGAGGGATCAATGCCAATCCAATAACGCAGTTGTCTGCCCTCCGCAGCTACATTAAGCCTCCCCAGCAGGCTGAGGAAGTGCTCCTACTTCTGCCCATGGGCTTATCTAGTTGACCACATTATACCAGCACCCGCTTCCGCTCACTCCCTCTGACGGCGCCAGGGAGTCGCTCCAGGCCAGGCCTGGGAACCTGGATGAAAGTCCCCAACTGCCACACATCCACCCCACACTTCAGAAAGCCCATCTCAGGAGCAAGGATGCAAAAGAGAGGCCCCAAGACCAGAGATGGCTGAGAGGTGCCCAAGGACACACAGCAGGCCCATATGAGTCATCTTTAACCACCACTGCCTCTGCGTCTTAGTCTTGGTCCAGATCCAAGGTCAAGGTTAGAGACATGTCAGAGGTCCAAGTTCAAAGTCCAGGTCCAACCTTAGGTCCAGGACCAGGTCTGAAGTCTAGGTCCAAGGTCAACGTCAGAGGTTATAGGTCCACTCCAAAATTCAGAACAAATCCATGTACAAGTTCAAGTTTCAGTGTCCAGGACCAGGTCCAGGTCAACTTTCAGGCTCCAGGATCCAAATCCAATTTCAGGTCCAAGGTCATGTCCAGGTCCATTCACAAGGCTGGCCAGTTCAAGTCTTAGAACCACTATTAGCTTTCCTGTCGCTTTGAACTAATATTCCCCTACCCAAGCCTCAGTTTCCTTTTCATGAAATCAAGCAATCGACTCGGAAATCTGATTTTCCTGAGAATTAGTCAGTGGGAGTTTGGAATAACAGGGCCCATGTAGGATATTGAATCTGGGGTCCATGGTCCCCCCTAAAGCCTGGAGTCACAGGGGCACATGAGGAGCCCAGGCTAAGTATCCACTCTTCAAATAGCCTCAGTTTGTGGCCCCTGAGAGAGGACAAGAGTGTCCATCAAAACCCCATGGCAGCACAGCAACTTATACATCCCTGAGACTCCCCCAACACACACACGCACGCACACAGACTGTGGGCAAAGGGCAGCAAGCACAGAGCGCGGGGGAAGGTTAGCTTCAACCTCCAAAGGCAAACCTGAGGCCAGAGAGGTGACTTGCCCGAGATGACAAGGGCATAAATGGCAGACCGCATCACACCTCCCTGGCAGGTGCTTCATCCACATGTTCTAGGGATCCCCACAGCCTGAAGGCCATCTGGGGAGCATGCAAGACACTGCTGAGAGCAATGAGGTCCCTAGAACTCTTGGCCTCATTCCCAGCTGTGGTCTCCCCTGGGGTGGACTGTCGGTTGCCAGCCTTTGGGTAGGAAGGGAGGTTGGAATCAGCCCTCTGCACCTTCTGGGGCCCAGAGAGGGTAGAGCAGAAAGTAGGGAGCCTGGAGAGACAGTGAGCATTATACAGCCCTGCCTCGAGGGAGCAGGAGGCTGTTCCATCAACCAGTGCTGGGCAACTCAAGACCCTCAGTCACCACACCTTTCTCCACAGCCCCTTGAAAAAGCTTTCCTATTGATTCCCGCAGAGCTGTGGACCTCCCTGTGGGCCACGGGAATTGGGTCACAGTCAGGAAAAATCAGAATATGGGGAATTTCAGGAGGTAGGGATGGGGGGGAGGGGCCCTGGAATCCTCTAGAACTCTCTGGGTCTAAGTCAGTGGGAAACAGCCCCCTCCCTTACAACACTGGTCATGTTGGGCCAGATCTCACTCTGCCCCTCCCGGTTCATCTGGACTCAGGGACAGCACCCTCCCCCCACTCCAGTGGGCAGGTGTACCAGCTGCCAGGCCCTTGGAGGAGGTGGGTGTCATTTCTGGTCCAGTGCCCAGGGAACTGCTAACAAAGATGCTATAATAAGGGGAGGGGGAGGTACCAGCCCCTTTGCCCAGCTCTCTGAGCAGACAGGAGAAACTATTTTTATCCCACTTTGCTGCTGACAGACCTGGCTTTCTGCTCAGCTGGCTGGAGCTGATTCTCGAGGCCTGAGGCCCTGGCACAGCAAGACACAGCTCTAAATATACCCATGCAGCAGCCCCTCCAGCCCCCCACCCTCACCAAGCAGGGCCCGGCCCGCCTCAGGAAAGTGGGCCACCTGGGAGGCTGGCCCACCACCAGGCCCCTCTCTCTTTCTGCTCATCTTGAGACGGGGAAGAGGGATTGGGGCTGGAAATTCCCTGCAGGAAGTTTGGGACCCTGGAATCTGGTAGAGACGGAGAGAAAGGGCACTGGACTGGGGAGCCTGGAGGCCAGCCTAGCTCTGGTGTGAACTTGCTTTGCAACCTGGTCAAGGCCCCTCTCAGGGCCTCAACTTCTGCAGAACTAGTGCACCAGAGCAAGTGATTACCATGTTCCCTTAGACACAAGCTTATGTGCATGAAGCACTGAGCAGGGACCTTGTACACAGTAAGTGCTCAGTAAGTGTTAGTCATTACTTTTATTAATTATTTACAAAGATTTACAAGGGACTGGTGTATTATCTAGAAGAATAGCTTCTCCCCACCTCCCCCAAGTACTCCATCATCCCATCAGATACAGGCCAGCTTGGTGATGGTATTTGAAGAAACCCACCACCCCTTCTGCCCACCAGTTGAAAACCTTCCCTCCCCCAGCATGCTCAGCGGTTCTAGAAAAAAACACACGCTCTGGAGGGTTTTGAGCCTTACTCCTCCTCCAGTGACCTTGGGCGGATCCTCTCCCCTCTCCGGGCCTCTGGGCTTGAGCAGTTCCCGCGACACAGCGAAGGGACACAGGGGTAGTTGGAAGCAGTAGAAGTAGCAGTACATCTCAGAGATCTCCAACCCGCAACCCTCATCCCAAGGGGTCAAACAACTGGAAGAGACAATGTCTATGCAACACCCAGTGCTTGATTTTTCATAAAAATCGGGATTTTTATTCTGGACCTTCAGTCTAAAATCCCAAGACTCTCAAGCAGGGAAAACCACAGTCATTCTCTGGTGACATTTGCATGACATCTCCACTTCTCCTATGTGTTTCTGAGCCTTCCCTTTAGCCACTTGGCAGGAGTGGCTCTGGTCCCTATCCCTCAAATGGGACAGTCACCTGTAGGGCAGGCAGAGGAAGGCACCCCAAATCCATCTGAATTCCATGCACAGAACCAGCAGAGCTCTGCCTATAGCGTCCTAAAGGATTCTCCAGGGTTGAGGCCCCTAGGAGTGAGGTGGTTTGCCCAAGCTCACACAGCAGCCTGATATACCCATGTGTGTCTCCTTCTACCCTCTAGCAGATTAGAAAGATATCACTAGGAAATGTAAGGATAACAATAATGATAATAATAATAACAGCTTGAGAGGCTACTGTGCACCGTACTAAGCATTTTGCACCATTAATTCATTCAATCCTATTATGAGTTCTTTTATACAGATATGTTACAAATAGATTAAATAACTTGCCCAATGTCACATAGCTAGGGAGAGGTCTGTGGATCTGAGGAGAACGAGGTGGAGTTAATGGGGGTTGGGGGTCAGGCACAGGACAATGGGCATCATTGAGGGATCTATTCAGCCACGATGCAGAAAGGGTCCTTAGAGCATCCCGGTCAACCTTCTTCTGGTAGAGACAGAGTCCAGAAAGGTTAAGCAACCTGGCCAAGGTCACAAAGCAAGTTAGAAGGACCTCTTCCACCAGGACCATATACACACTCTCATACAATCCCTCCACCTTACCCCCTGCCACAACCCATGCCGACCTCCACAGCTGCTAGCCATCAAGTCTAGCCCCACAATTCCTGTATGGAAGGCAATTCCACATTGGTCCCTAGGCAGAGGAGCAGCCTTTGTTTGAGGTGCCCCTATTTCTATACAGAGCCCTCCAGCGACAAGAGTATGGTGCTGCAGTACTGCAGGCAGCCACCAGAGGGCGCCATGGAAAGAGAGCCAGCTGGGGCGAGGATCCACTAAACTCCTATCACCAGAAGTTTTCTCACCCGAACACGAGTCCCTGGATAGGCACTGAGGCAGAATTCTGGGGTAAGGAAACAGGTGGCCCAGGGAGGCACTACAAGATGTGTCCATGTGCACACCAAGAAAACTGCAGCACAGAGACCCATCTGAGGAGACTGTTATTATTATTCATAAATAACAACCAACACATATAGTGCCAGGTACTGGGCTGAAATCCTGGCTCTAAGTTACTAGCTGTGCAACCTTGGGCATGTTACTTAACTACCTGGTGCCTCAGTTTCCTCATGTGTGAGATGGTACCAACCTCAGAGTCATGAGGGTAGAACGCATTCTTGTGTGTAAAGCCTTAAATCATGTCTGACACCTAAGTGCTCCTGGAGTGTTGGTTATTATTCGTTCACTTTTCACTTATTGTTTGCTGATTCGTGAACTCCTTACTGTAAACTGTATGAGTCCGGTACTTTTTATTATTCCCCCATTTTACACCTGGGGAAACAGAGGCATAGAGAGGTTAAAGTTTGTCCAAGATCACACAGCTGGGAGTAGTAAAGCTGGAATTCAATCGAGGCAGTCTGGCACCAAAATTGTGCTCTTAACCAATATGCTATCCTTCCTTAATCATTGAACATGCAAGGAACTGGTCACATGACTAAGTGACCCCCTCCAAATGAATTCTTATACTATCCTCATATCCAGAGAAAGCAGCTGAGATGTAGGAAGAGGCACAACTTGCTCAAGGTCACCCAGCTAAAATCAATGTCAGGAATCAAGTCGTCCCAAGACCAGGCAGACAGAATGGTCTGTGGCAGACCCTGCTGGGCTGGGGACTGAGGCTGGCTTGGCAGATCTTTATGACCCATTTCACAAATACTTATTGAGTGCCCACTAGCCCAGGCACTGGGGACAGGAGGTGAACAACCCAGCCACAGCCCCTTCCTCAGGGACCTCCCAGCATGTGGAAAACTAGGGGAGCAGTGCAGTGGGGTCCAGCCCTTGTTCCACCCCATGAGCAAGAACTACCAGCACTCTGCACTTCAGTTTCCTTATCTGTTAACACAGGTGTTTTTGTGATGATTCAACAGGGTGATGCTACTGAAGCACTTAGCATGGCACCTAGCACTTAGTAAGTGCTCAGTAAATATCAGCTATTATTATCATTATCATCAGTAATTACAATGGGAAGAAATACAGGAAAAAGAGGGAGTCTGGGTATGCCCAACAGGTATTCAATTCAGTCTGAAACAATACTCCCCAAGTACCAGGTCTGATTCCTGGGGTGGGAGGTGGGGGAACCTCTAGATCAAAAGCAGACAGGAGTGGAAGAATGGGATGCTGAGAGGCTGAGCTCCCCATTATAAAACTGCCACCACTACTACCCTGTCTGCATCTGACCACAGTGCCCCTCCCTACTGAGTCCTCCATTCCTCCCAATCCCCAGCCATTTCTGTGAGCAGAGGCCCTGTGTGGGCAGCTGAAGGGACAGAGGAAAAAATAAGGGTACACCTTCACTTTCAGTGTTGAGGGACAGGCTGCACAGACTTCACCCTGTGACCATCCCAAATGCCAGATGTGAAGCGAAAGCACGAAGGCTGCATCAGGCAGGCAAACTCTGAATCCAGTTTGCCTCTTCCTCTTACAAAGCCCTCTTCCACCTGCTCACTTGAGTCGGGGAGGCTGGTGGTAGTGAAGGTACAGGTCGCAGGGATCAGAGGGAGAGGATCAAATCTCTGCTTTGCCACTTCCTGTAAAAGGGCCTAACCTCCATTGTTCTTCCAAATCAAAGGACAATGGAAACACTGGGTATCTTAGTGCCAGGTTGATAAGTTTGTGTGATGTCTACCAAAAACTCTCAAGGGAGCCCAGGCCCCAGGCTCCTCAGGTAGGATGCTGGGACCACACGAGGCCCTGGGAGGCAGAGACCAATCAGGGTGGCCCCTGCCCTTGGAAAGCCCCCAGTGGAATGCCTTTGGAGAGCCCCAGCCCACCCAACCACCAGTCACTCAATCCCAAACGAACAGGATTTCTGGTCCAACTCTAGAGAGGAGAGAGAAGGGAGGAGATGAATCTCACAGGGGGGTTCCAGAAGGCTTCTAGTGGAGCAGGGAGCCAAATAGGCTTGGGAGCAAGTACAAGAAAGTTCCCTTCTTGGAGCATCAATTACATGCCACACACTTGACCTCTTTTAATACCCCAGCAATCCTGGAAAGTGAGTCTAACAGGATTGTGATTCGTTTATGCAACATCTATTCTTTGCACACCTCCTTTGAGCCAGGCACATGCTGGGCACACAGATCCTGCCCTGGGAAGCTCATAGTCTGGTGGGGGAGGCCGACAAGATTATTAAGTAATCTTCAGTGAAGTCGCTTTTTCCAACAAGTAAAAAGCATAATTATAATAGCTAACATTTATATAGCAATTACTGTGTGCTCCTCTCTCTCAATTTCCTTATACGTAAAATGGGGATTGTAACAGGAACTACTTCCTAGGGTCTGTGATGAGTAAGTGAGTTAACATGCATAAAGCATGAAGGCAGAGCTTGGCGCACAGCATGAGCTTAATAAATGGTTCTTTTCATCACTTCACTCAGTCCTTCCAAAAACCCTGGGAAGGAGTGTCCAATCAGAAGCTCCATTTTGCAGACGAGGAAGCTGAGATTCAGAGAAATCACAGGACTGGAATGGTAGAATGTTGCTGGAATAAAGAAAGTCTGGGCTTTGGCTTCAGGCTGCCAAGGTTTGGATCCTGGCTCCATCAATTACTAGCTGTGAGCTTAGACTCTATAGGCCTCAGTTTCTTTATCTGTAAAGTGGGTGCAATAATAATACCTTTCCTGCGAGGCCGTGAGCACTTAAGAAGATAGTCAGCACAAAGTCTGTAAAACTTGACTTCACCGTGCTTCATGAGGGTCGGGTGGGGTGATTTTTTATTGTGGCCCACGGAGAAAGGATCTGAACCCCGGGCGGCGTGACACTCAGAGCAGAGGTGCAGGACAGTGACTGCTGTTTTACAAACAGCCGTCATTTCCCAGGAGCGGCACGGGGACGCCTCCCGGCCACCTCACCTTCCCGGTCCCCATCTCGCCCCCTCCAGGTTACGCCCCGCACTGCCTGCCCCCCAGCAGCTACGATGCGGACCAGAAGCCGGGCCTGGAGCTGGCGCCGGCCGAGCCCGCGTACCCGCCGGCGGCGCCGGAGGAGTACAGCGACCCCGAGAGCCCGCAGTCCAGCCTGTCGGCGCGCTACTTTCGCGGGGAGGCGGCCGTGACCGACAGCTACTCCATGGACGCCTTCTTCATCTCGGACGGGCGCTCGCGGCGGCGCCGCGGCGGGGGCGGCGGGGACGCGGGCGGCGCGGGGGACGCCGGGAGCGGCGGGGGGCGCGCGGGGCGCGCGGGGGCGCCGGCAGGCGGCGGGCACCGGCACGCGTGCGCCGAGTGCGGCAAGACGTACGCCACGTCGTCGAACCTCAGCCGCCACAAGCAGACGCACCGCAGCCTGGACAGCCAGCTGGCGCGCAAGTGCCCGACGTGCGGCAAGGCGTATGTGTCCATGCCCGCGCTGGCCATGCACGTGCTCACGCACAACCTGCGCCACAAGTGCGGCGTGTGCGGCAAGGCCTTCTCGCGGCCCTGGCTGCTGCAGGGTCACATGCGCTCGCACACCGGCGAGAAGCCGTTCGGCTGCGCGCACTGCGGCAAGGCCTTCGCCGACCGCTCCAACCTGCGCGCGCACATGCAGACGCACTCGGCCTTCAAGCACTACCGCTGCCGCCAGTGCGACAAGAGCTTCGCGCTCAAGTCCTACCTCCACAAGCACTGCGAGGCCGCCTGCGTCAAGGGGGCCGAGCCGCCCCCGCCGCCCCCCGCCGGCCACGCCAGCTGAGCCTACCGCCGCGCCCCGGGCCCCCCACCTGCACCCTCAGCATCCTTCAGCAGCGCTCCCTTACCCGCGCCCCTCGTGGGGACCCGGCTATTAGCCCGGAACTTTTCTCTCCAACTCCCAAGCCCAGGACTCACTTCTGGCACTGTTTTCCCCAGTGCTTCCCGACCTGCATCATCATCCTTTCCGGCTACTAAGATTCAGACCTTGACCCCTGTCCACGCCCTCAAGGCTTCCAACTCAGGCACCAGGTCTGCACCTCTCCCAGGCAGCAGAGCCGGAATTTTCTCCCGCCCAGACCCTGCACCTCTCCCTTTCTAACTTGCAAACCTTTCCTCTAACTTCTCAGCTGAGACTCAAGACAGTTTCACTACTGGAACCCCCAATCTAAAGCCTGAAACTACCCTTGATTCTCATGCCTGCCATGGATTCCCCCATCCACACCAGGACGCAGGCCTTAGGGATCTAATCTTCACCCCTCTTGGAGTCCCGGGTCTGTCCCTTGTCCACTAATTACCCTGGCCTTAGGTCTAGCCACTCAAACACCACCACCCCCTTCGGTCCTCGGGGGCCTTCTCACCCTCTCCCACCGCCTACTCTTTCCAGATCCCCTCATGCCACTAGCAGCTCTCACCCCTCTGAGTTCACCTGGCCTGGGGCAGACTTGAGGGGCAGTTCAAGGCCCTGCGCCCTAACGCAGCCCCTCTCTCACCCCAGGACAGCCCCTCCCTGGGCTTCCAGCCTCCCCCTAGATTCTCTGAGCACTTTCCCTACCCCCAAGACTACAGGTAACCTTCCTTGTTTGTTGGGGGAAGGTCTGGGGCACCTCACAAATGCCCTTCTCCCCATCCGGCTGGGCCTCTCCGGTTTATTTATGTGTGTATTTATTTATTTATCTATTTATTATTCTATTTAATCTCTTGGCCTCACCCAGGGATGGTCTGGCTTCCCCAGCTGGACTGGGAGGTCAGGGAGCCAGGCAAGGAGAGGGACAGCAAAGGCCATAGCGGGCTGTACCCCCCTCCCCACAACACACCCTATTTGGGAGAGTGAGGGAGAAGCCCCACCCTCATCAGAGCCTGAACTTGCTGGGGAAGGGGGCAAGAGAATGGGCAGGATAGCCTGCTGACCCTCACCTGGTGGGTAGGGGGATATCAGGAGGTCCAGTCATGGGGCAGGTCCCCGCCCTCCTGAGCCTTCTATTCCCACTCCAAGGAGACTGAAGAGGAGCCTCCTCTATGCTTCCTGTTCATTCCTCTTCTCAAGAGACCCCAGGTTCCAGGGACCGACTGAGCCCCGGACCCACTGGGGCCTCTGGCCCACTCCGCTCCCTAGGGAGGAGCGCTCCCTCCCGGACACGTCTATGCAACTCTCCCGGGCAGAGGGGCCGGGGCTGCCAGCTGCCCCCACATTGGCCGCCACTACCTCCCCCGCCGCGCTTTTGCATGCCCGGGCGAGGACCGAAGCACACACCTCCACGCTCACGGCCCTGGCCCCCTCTGCTTTAAGCACACGCGTCTGCCCCACCTCTAGGCGCCCAGCTGAGGGCAGGAGTCCTGGACTCTCCGACCCTCCCCTTCTCCTCCCCTTAGCCACAAAGGAGGGTGGAGACTGGAGGGGCCCCTGGAGCAGGAGCACTTCTCTAGGGCTTCTCAGCCTCAGGCTCACCCAGGAAGGGAGGCAGCAGGGACCCGGGGAGGGAGAGGGGTTGCAGAAGCAATTACGGAGGGTGTTGACCCTGTAAATAGGAACTTCCGACAGCAATAATTTTCCATGCATGCTAAGCCTTTTGGCCATATTTTGTATGAGCGCTTGGCGCTCCCCCCTCCTTCCTCCTCCCCCATCTCCCACCCCAGACCCTCTTCCCTTCCTCACCTCCAGCAGTATTACTTGTAACGCAATTCAGGGATATTAAAGGGACTTTGGCCACTCACCATTGTCTCTCTTGTCTAGATCTTGTGATGGGAATGGGGCAGGGTGGGGGCAGAGGAGCATCTGAGAGGCAATCAGATTTTTTGCTACTCAATTTTCCCCCTGTAGCCTGACCAGCCTGTAGCCGCCACCAGTACTCACACAGCTCCAGGGGTCCCTTGACATCCATAAGGTCCCAGGCATCCTCAGTCCTAAATAGTCCTCAGATACTGGGGGTTGCAAGCTGAAAGACCCAGATTAATAGCATAGGTGAATGAAGCAGGTGCCCGAAGACATTAAGGGATGGTGGAGCCTGTGACTGACAGGAAAGAGCGTGTCTTGCCTTAAAGAATTGCCATTAAAATTAACTACACCTGCCAAACAGATACACCTGTGGGCCAGATTTGTCCCTCGACAGCCAGTTTACAGCCCCCATATTTTTTCCTACTTTATCCCCTGCTGCTCTGGCTGGGTCTCTGGCTAGCCCTACTGGTCATACATGCAGCAAGCACGTGCTTGCAAAAAGGCTGACTTTGGCTCAGCAGGCAATGTTGTCCCCAAACAGTGAGCTGCCCCTAGAGTCTGTGAGGCACCTGTTACCAAAAGTGTTCAGGAAGGCAGTGGACAACCAGTCCATCCTCCTTGCCAAGCTGCCTTGGTGATCTTTCAATACAAATCTGTCCCTGCCTGACTGTAAACTTCTCTGGGCACCACCAGCACCATGCCACTTAATTCCATTCCACAGCACAGACTTGCTGAGGTTGTGTGTGTGGGGAGGGGTGCCTTGTGCTTTGAGAGCAAGATGCCAGGCTCGGGGGTGAGGGCTGTAAGCTGGAACCCCATCTCCACTAGGGCGACCTTTCAGGTTTCCTCTGTTTGTAGGCAGTGAACTCAACTTTTAGCCCCTCACCCCATGCCTGTCCACCTTTCCTTTCACACACCTCTGGACAGGGGGGGCTGCACCCTGAGTTACGTGCTAGGTGTCTCTAGCAATGACAGCAGTGTAGAAATCCTCCACGAAATTTCCAAAAGGGGTTTGAGTGCCCCAGACACCTGATACCTTCCCTGGCCATCCACACCGAGTTCTCTGCAGCTGCACGCTGCTCCTGATTGGCTGTTGCATCAGTTAGCTTTGTTTCAGGTCCAGGGAACAGAACCCACTTTAGATCAGCATTTTATAAAATCCTATTCTCTGTATTAGATCCGTTTGAAACAAAGTATTTAACACTGGGGACTGACTGCCGACAAAATTGTTGGAAGGGGTAAGCCTGCAGCTGGACCTCCAGAACGTGGCCACAGAACTGGCCCATGGCGGGAGCCCTGTCTCCCAGGCAGGTGGGTGTCAAGAGGCTGCACTGGAACTACTGAGTTCAGGAACACAGCATTGTAAGTACGACCCAGGGATCAGAAGGCCTCTGCCACTGCCACTATACCTGTCTCCTGTCTTCCATTAGCTGGTCGCTGAACACTGTTACAGAAAAACTGAGTATTTCCATGACCATCTTGCAAGTAGCAAGAGGGAAGGCAATAAGAAAATGGCCCCTGTCCACCTCTGCCATCCAAACCCCATGGAAGTGCTAACTGGCAGAACCTCATTCACTTTCAGGATCTCGGCTGCAAGGAAGTCTAGGAAATAGTTTCTCTCTAATGTGCAATACAGAAGGCACCCTAGAGGGAGATGGGAATGGATGCTGGGTGCCCAGCTATAGTCCTGTCATCCATCCCACCTCTCCCTCCTTGACTGGCAACCATGCAATTTGGGGCCTGAACGTCAGCTTAAGGGGTGGTTCTTGACTAGTCTAAGAGTAATCCCATCCCCCGTGGGCTGAGAAGTGGGCATATGACTGACTTCTGGCCAATGAGACTCAAGGAGAGGTTCACTGGAAGCTTATGAGAAACTTTGCTTCTTTTTTCTCTCTTAAGAGAAAGGAAGCCAAATCTCTCCCCTAAACATGAACAAGAAGTGTGTCATCTTAATGACCATCAAGGGGACCAGCCCTAGCGTGAAGCCCACCGCCCGTAGCAGAACAGAGAGAGGGGAAGGCCCATGTCTCTGTTACCTGCAGCCCAGAGCACCTCAATTAGCAAATACCATCACAGTCCTCTCAAACGAAGACCACCACGATGCAGCTCCGGCTCTCCTCTTACCTCTCTGGCTGCTCCATCGAGCAACTCGGCAGACTCACCTTCCCATACCCGAGGGAGGAACCACTTCCTGTTCCTTCTTCTGTCCCATCACTTACCACCAATTTACCATCAATGTACACTTTTCCATTAATCAGTGCAATTATTTGGCTATTTCTCTGTCTCTCCCAGATTATAAGCTTCATGAGGAAGGGACTGACAGTGGGTTGGGTTTTTGTTTTTTGGTTTTTTTGGCTTATCATTAAATTTCCTAGGTCTAGCGCAGTACCTAGCTAATAGCAGATGACCAGTAATTTTTTTAAATGAACTACATACATTTAATTCATCATCAATAATGGTGGCTTATGCTTAAAAAAAAAAAGTCTCTGCCTCTCATGGCCATAGATGATTAGTTCAGATGTGGGCATCTGACTAGAACCCAGGAATTTCCTCCCTCTGAGTCATAAGACCTGTAACTTGAAAGCTGTGGCTCAGATTGCTAGCAACTTACCAAAATCCATCCTGTCCCTCCTTAGCAAGAGAACTCTGTTGTTAGCTGAGCACATTGTCACATTGAGTGAAGACTGCATATCCCAGCTGCCCTAGCAGCCATGTGACCAAGTTCTGGTCAATGGCATGCAAGGGAAAGTGTTACATGGAACTTCTGAGACAGCACCCTAAAAAGGAGGGGATCATATCTTTTTGCCTTTCCATCTCTCCACCATCTTCCAGACTAGCACTTCAGTGGCAGTCTTGAACCAGGAGGTGACCCTGAGAATAAACACCCTACTCTAAAATGATGGAGTTGACAGACAGAAAGGGCTTGTGCTCCCAGTGACTGTGGAGCAGCCGTCCCAGCCCTGGACTTCCTACTTCCAGATTCTCTTTCATGACAGGAAACACGTTAGGGTGTTTTAAGCCTCTCTTGTTGGGCTTCTCTTACTAAAAGCCAAATATAATTCCTGCTGACAGCCACATTCTTGTCATGTGGAGGTAATTGCTCTGCCAAGTAAAAGAGAAAAAAAACCTCTGAGCCCACGTTTCCCTGAGGCCCCAGTTCACCCCACAGCCAAGGGAGCAGCCAAGTGTTCCATTTTCATTAAGCTGATTCACGTTGGCTTTCTTTACTTGCAAACAAGAGTCTTGCTAATACATCGCAACTAGTCTGGAAGTGCAAACATAGAGAGACCTTCGAGATCTATTATTCATTTAAAATGTAATCAAACAGCTCGTGTCTGTTGAGCACTTACAATGTGTTGGGCACTGTTCTAAGGACTTTGCCTACATCATCTCTTTTCACTCTCCCAACAACTCTACAAATTAGGAGCCACTATGATGGCCATTCTGAGGTTAGGAAACCGAGGCACAGACAGGGGTCTGGCCCAAGGTCATACATCTAATAAGATCTGTGTAATTTTAAGCCAGACAAGGTGCAGAACTATTGGGGATGACCCTTGAAATTCCCCCTTTGCCTGAGTTTAGGCTCCCCAGTAGCAAAGTCTTGAGCGCAGGCAGTTTATGTGAGGAGTGATCCCAGGAAGGAGTGAGGGCGAAAGAAGAATGATACAGATGGTGTGTTAGTGAGGTCGTTGCTATAGCAACAGGGTGGGATACTGCTATTCTTTGAGAAGGTCCAAATGGCCTAGAATGCCTCTCACAATTGTCTACCTGTGACAGTGGAAGGCTGGCTTTTACTTACCAGCTCCTGTCCCCATCAGCAAACACTCCAACACCTCTGGGATGTGCCTGTGTATGGGTAAAGCTCCCACAGGGGTGGAAAATATGGAAGACTTTGCAAGCTTGGGCTGAGAAGCCAGCAGTGCTAGATGCTAGGTCTAGGTTTGCACAAAACGTCTCACCACAACTTCAACTGAAATCAAAGGTGGACGGAAGGGATGTGCCACTGACACCTAGGTCTTTGATCCACCCTCTTCTCGTCAACAAAGCTCACATCTATTCAGACGTCTACCCATCACTACCCATCCAGGGGGCTCAAAGGAGGCTGACCCCCGGGGTGTGGCTGATTGGTCTCCTCCAAGCCAATCACAGGCATCCCAGTAAGTGACAGGTTCCAGCACCCATCCTTGAGCAGCTCAGCACATGGTATATTCCTGGAGAATGTTATTAATACTGGGTAGTCATGTGACTCAAGCTAGCCCAATCAGACCGAAGAGAAAAGCTCTAATTCCATCTCACTGTGGGGGAGGTTCTCTCTCTCTTCTGGATGTGAACTGCTATAGACTGAGTGTTTATGCCTCCCTAAAATTCATCTGTTGAAGCCTAATTCCCAAAGTGATGGTCTCTGGAGGTAGGGCTTTGGGGGATGATTAGGTTATGAGGGTGGAGCTCTCACAAATAGGAGAGCCCTTATAAGAAGAGATCCCATCCCCCGGTTGAGTCACTTTATTTTGTTGGGCCTTTTTACTTTGGCTTCACTGTTGCCTTCCTGATTCTCCCCAGTTAGGAAAAGAAGAAGACAAAGAGGAAGAAGACCTAGAGAAGGAAACCCACACTCAAAGCACCCAGGACTGCCAAGACAGAAGGACCTTGGACAGAAAAAAAGGTAGCAGAGGCCACATTTGGTTGCCAGTGCTGAGATGGCCACACATAAAATTCTCCAGCTCCTTGGTTGAAAAGTCTGAAATGTAGAATAGATAAACAAGGTTATACTGTATAGCACAGGGAAATATATGCAAGATCTTATGGTAGCTCACAGAGAAAAAAATGTGACAATGAATGTATATATGTTCATGTATAACTGAAAAATTGTGCTCTACACTGGAATTTGACACAACATTGCAAAATGATTATAACTCAATAAAAAATGTTAAAAAAGAAAAAAAGAGAGAGAGAGAGATCCCAGAGAGCTCTCTCGCCCCTTCCCTTGCTGTGAGGACACAGTAAGAAGATGGGCATCTATGAACGAAGAAGTGGGCTCCCTCCAGACACCAAATTTGCCAGTACCTTGATCTCAGACTTCCAGCCTGTAGAACTGTGAGAAATAAATGTTTGTTGCTTAAGCACCCAGTCTAAGGTATTTTGTTTTAGCAGCCTGGGCTGAGTGACATGAACAGAGAAGGAGGCTGACCCATTGGCACTGGCAGTCTTCCTGTGACCACGAGGAGAAACAGTTTAAGAGAGAAGGTGCCTCAAAGCCCCAAGGAGATGCTCAGCAGGTACCAAAGCTGCAGAAGAGAAAGGCAAAGTTGCTGCATAAAATAGGAGCAGGAACTTAGTGGCTGGTAGAGGAGACAAAGAGGAGAAATGGGCAAGCCGTAGAAATGGACAAGAGCATTTTAGGGGCAGAGAAGTATAAGATTTAATGATCCTTTTGTGGCACAGAAATCCTTTCCACTCTCCAAACACTCAGGAAAGTCCTATGTATACCTGAATGAGTGATGTACAAGATTCTTTGTCAAAAGTAAAAGGGAAGGGGAGGTGCAGGGGGCCCAGGAGCAGGATGAGGGGAGCAAGTAACTAGGGCCTTTGGCAGCAAACAACAAACATAGACTCTGGCTGTTTTGGACAGAAAAGGAATTTGTTAATGTCCTGCCCCTTATTCCCCTGGGCCACCTCTGCAGCAGGCAGCTTCATCCACCGGGTCCTCGGACGTTTGCTCTGTTTGAGTACAGAGCAGCCCAGAAATGGCAGACTTACCATCCTCAAGCCACCTTCAACCAGTGAGGGACAGGAATCAGAGGGTAAATATGCAGTTCCTCCCAAACCCCATTCCTCAGAGGGATGATTTCTGATGCAAAATTCTTTCTCTCAGAGTCCCCAGTCCTTCCTGGGATCACCTCCTACAGCAAAGGAGACCTTCCAAAGATGGTCACAACAATATCTCCCTTGTGGGAACACGCTCTTCTAGAACCTTGCTACTCCTGTCAAGAGATGGAGTCTCTGTCCCTTCCCTTGGTCACTATGGGGGCTTGTGACCACTCCCACAAATAGAACGAACACAACAGAAATGATGCTATATGACTTCCAAAACTAGACTGGAAAAGGCCATGAAGCTTCTACCATGTTCTCTTGGGACACTCATTCTTGGAAGCCAGCCACCATGCTATGCGGAAGCCGAGGCAACGTGGAGGTGTTCTGGCTGACAGGCAGCATGGTCCACTGGATGGACATGAAGGTGAAGTCACCAGATGATTCCAGCCCCAGCCATCAAGTCAGCCCCAGCTGTTGAGTTACCTCCCAGCTGATGGCCCAGACCCTACACAGAAGAGACAACCAGTCCGCACTCTGCTCTGTCTGAATTCTTGACCCACAGAATCTGTGAGGATCATAAAATGGTTGTCTCAGATCACTAAATTTTGGAGTGGTTTGTGTTACAGGGATAAATAGCTAGAACATCTCCCAAATAAAGTACCTGCACACAAGTCCTTGTCTCAGGATCCACTTCTGGGAGAATCTAAACTGAAACAAAAGGGAATTGTGTAAACCCCAGAATTTCTCCAGCCTCCAGTTCCAGGCTTAATGGAAGGTACCTCATCTCAGTCCCAACACGAGGCTTAAGTCTGCATCTCATTGGTTTAGGGACAGATGGGCCAATATAATTGCAACTGCTGACTGGGCAGGTCCTCTTCCCCCTCCGTCCTCCCCCTCCATGGGGTCTGCCCACCAACCACACAGGAAAACTAGGCTGCAGAACCAGGCCTTGCCAGCTGTTCCCCGTGCACATGACAACCAGGGTGAGAAGGAGAACCACGACAGCAGACGTGCCTGTCTTCGTCTAGGTCTGGGGCTGTGTCATCTACCTGCTTGTGCTCAAGCTGCTCTGTGGCTGGAATGTGCCTCCCACCTGCTTTGGATTCAGCACTTTCTATGTGCCAGAGACCTTTCTCAACACTTTATGTGTGTGTTTTTCTCATTTGCTCTCCCTGGCAATTGAGAGGAGAAACCAAGGCATAGAGAAGTTGAGTACCCCACCACATACACATACGCACACAAACAGAGGTCACACAGCTAGTAAATGGTGGAACCAGGATTTAAATCCATGTGATCCAAGTGATTTCAGAGCCTACACCCTAAACCAACACCTGTGCCTTCCCTCTTCCCTTCCAGGACCAAGCCATTCTTTCAATATGAATACCTGCCCTCCAGGGAGCCTCTCCTGGTTCTCTCAGTCAAAGGCCCTCTCCTTCAGCACTGTGGGTGTTCGTGATGAAACAGTAGTCTTCCTTGGGTATCGTTATTGGAAGCACTGATACCCCCAGCTCCACTTTCCCTCTATCAGCCATTATCTCCGAGTGTCCTCTCAATCTCCCCACAACCATTTTACAGAAGAAAAGGTTAAGACTCAGAGAGGTTAAGCAACTTGCTTGAGACCACACAGCTAGGGAGTAGCCAGGTGGGATCTGAACCCAGGCAAATCTGTGCCAAATCCCTAATGTTGCCATAGATGCTGATAAACACCTGGGATCTAAACCAGAGCCTCTGCCTACCTCCCTCTGGCCCCAGAGGACACTGGGTGCTGAACCTAGGCTCAAGAGGGTATAGAGGGCTTTAAACAGGAGAGTGAGGACAGAGGTCCGCACGTTTGGACCTAAGTCATCACCACCACCTTTTGCAGCTGCAGTGTCCACATCTGTAAACAGGTGTCGGTGGCTAAGTGGCCTGGGACTCTGAGCTCAGATAACCTGAGTTTCATCGTCTGCCTTACCTCGGAGAAGCGCTTCAGCGACCACACCTGCTGTGAGGATGCAACGAGACAGTGACTATAGAACTTTAGGGCAGTGCCTACACATAGTCAGCAGGATCCCAGAAGGCTCCCTGTGACAGTTACTTTTGCTTACCCAAGGAGACCAGCGGTGGGTAGAGAGCGCACTCTGGAACCAGACTACCTAGATTTGAACCCTGGTTAAGGCACCTTACTACCTCAGTGACCTTGGGCAAATCACCTAAACCTGGCTCTGCCTCAGTTTCCTCGTCTGTAAAATGGGAATAATCATCACATCAGCGCATAGGGTTGTTTTGAGGCTCAAATAAGTTGACGTACGTGCAAAATGTTTAGAACAGTGCCTGACACAGCACCAGATTCGTCAGATTCGTAGTATTACTGTTGTTGGTACTATCACCTCCACGGCTATTACTTCTAAGGCTCCAAAGTCCGAGCGGCCAAGCGGGGCAGGTTTTGCCGACTCACCCTCACTAAGCAGCTCCGGCCCTTTCCCCCTCGCGTCCCCGCCTCCCGCGGGCCTGAGTCACCCCGGACTGTGCGTCACTCGAGCCCCTCCCGTCCCACAACCTGCAGACTCACCCTGAGTCAGCCCGCCCGGGCTCTTCCACTCCCGGGACACCGCACGGCGGAGGGGAGGCGGCGAGGCGCCCCCCGGCGGAGAACCGGAGCCTCTCGCGTGTAGCTCAGCGCCGGGAGAGCGGAGCCGAAGTCCAGCGGGGGCGCGCGGGAATGGGCCGGACCATGCGGGGCGGGGGGAGAGAGGCGCTCTGCCGGGCCCCCCACCGCTCGCGCGGAATGGTACGGCCCGGCCGAGATTAAAGTCCGCGGGGAGGCGGCCTGTCCCGCGGCTGCAGCGGCGGTGACGGCGCGATGGGGCTGCGCGCGGGAGGAGCGCTGGGCAGGGCCGGGGCCGGGGAGGGCCGGGGGGTGCCCGAGGGACCCGGGCCAAGCGGCGGCGCGCAGGGCGGCAGCATCCACTCTGGCTGCATCGCCGCGGTGCACAACGTGCCGCTGAGTGTGATCATCCGGCCGCTGCCGTCTGTGCTGGACCCGGCCAAGGTGCAGAGCCTCGTGGACACGATCCGGGTGAGGCCCCGGGGAAGCCGGCCGCAGGGGGGGGGGGGCTTCGGAGGAGGGAGGTCACGCTGGACGCGAGACAGGACTGGTTCCACTCTCTGCCAGAACTCAGCATTTGCTGTGTGACCTTGAGCAAGTAGCTGGGCCTCTCTGGGCCTCTCTTTCCTCATTGAGCAAGGAGATTGGAGGAGATAACTAAAATAACGATCTCTGACTACTATAAAGATAGCACTTGAAGTGAGTGGCCTAAGAGCTGTTTTAAGTGCCTTATCTTCTTCATGCCAACCCAATGAGGTACACACTACCACTGTTCCTCTTCTACAGATGAGGCACTGTGGCAAGAGAGGATTCAAGCAACTTGTCCAAGGATAGGCATTTTAGAAAGTGGCACCGCCTGGCCCCAGTGCCCAGCTGCATGGCCACCACATTATCCAGAGATAAGCTGTGCAGTCGCTCCTGGCTGTGGCAGCGGGACTGGGAGTGTCATGTCTGCTAGGAGTGCCTTGTTTGACCCGGAACTGGGCGTGGACAGGTCAGCCACATCACAGAGGGGTGCTCAAGAAAGTTTGAGTGATCCTGGCAGGACCTTGAGGGGAGGGAGGGGACATATGTGTCAGGTGGGGCCTGCCCAGCATCATGTCTGCCTCCCCCAGACCCTTGGAAGGTGACCATGTGAGACCTCGAGGCCCCACCAAAGACCTCTCCTGTTTACCCTACCTTCCCCCCAACCCAAGTGTCATTCTGTCCTAGAGTTTGCATTGCTGTTCACACTGCCTGGAACTGCTTTCCAAAGAGCCCCAGGGCCTGCTCCCTCGCTTGGGTCAGGTGTCCACCTCCCTGTCAGTCCTCCCCTCTGTAGCTCGCCCCTTAACCTCAGGTGTTTCTCCTTAAAGCACTTATGTCCACCAGAGTCATAGTATACATTCGTTTGTTTGTGTTTTATCGTCTGTCCTCCCCACCTCATGTGAACTCCACAGAAGCAGGGACTTTATCCTGTCTTGGCTGTTTCCATAACACGAGCAAGGTGCCTGGCTGTTTGTGCTGGACCTGGCTGTGCATGCTCTTTCTCGCCCCTGGGCCTTTGCACAGGCTTTTTCCCCTGCCCAAAAAACTCTTTCGTCTCTTCTTTACTGTTTCTAATGCTTTCTTGATCTTCCTGTCTCAGTGTCAGTGTCTTCCCTGACAGCCCTTACTGGGTTAGGGGCCTCCTGGAGGCCCTCAGCCACCTGCATGCCCACCAGCACAGCTCTGATCCCACTGGGTTGTAATGGCCTCAGACACCTGTCTTCCCCGCCAGAACCATATGCTCTGTGAGGGCACGAACCAAGACTATCTTTGTTTACCATATGTATTCGATTTCTATGGCGACTATAACAAATTACCAGAAACTTGGTGGCTTAAAACAAAGACAGATTTTATTATTTTATAGTTCTATGGTTCAGAAGTCCAAAATGGGTCTCACTGGACTACAATCAAGATATCAGCAGGGCTGCATGGTTTTCTGGAGTCTCTAGGGGAGAATCCTTTCCCAGCTTCTAAAGGCCACCCACGTTTTTTGGCTTCTGGCCTCTTTCCTCCATCTTCAAAGCCAGCAACATCAGACCTCCTCTGATTCCTCTCTCTTCCACGTTTAAGGTCCCTGGTGATTACATTTGGCCCATCTGGATAACCCAGGATAATCTCCCCATCTCAAGAGCCTTAACTGCGTCTACAAAGTCCCTCTTCCATGTAAGGAGAATACTCACAGGCTCCAGGGATTAGGAGTTGGACATCTTTGGGGGCCATTATGCTGCCCACCTGCCAGCAGGCCCCTGGGTGCCCAGCACAAGGCCCACCTGGCAGTTGCCCCTCGTTCCCACTCCACTGCCAGGCAGCCTGTGCTCCGAGCCTCACAGGCATCAGCTCCCTGACTTCAGCAGCAGCCCTATAGGGTGTCCATTCCCACTTTACAGATGAGGAACAATGCTCAGTGCTGAGACCACTTGCCTAGCCTCCCCCTCCCCCCCACCCCCCACCACTCTTTGGAGGAGCTGAGACTCAAACTTGGGTTTGCCTGGTCCAAGAGCCCAGCTCATGGGCCATACTGCTTAATAATCATCTCTGGGATAAATAGGTAAATGGATCCATCAAAGCAGCCTAAGAAGAGACCACCCATGGGCCAAGGGCAGGAGGCAGCTCACACTTCATTTGGTCTCCCCAGCAGGCCCTGCCCCCATCCCCATCCCACCCCACGCCAGGCTTTCTACACGTAGAGGATCACCATTCTCCATCTGGTGGCTTAGGCCCCGGGCAGGGAGTCAACTTAGACTCCTCCTCCCTTCTCTCACATTCATCCCTCCCGTCGAATCTGCCCCCTAAAATTGTCCCAAACCTGCCTACCTCTCCCTGTCCCCGCTGCACCCTCACCCAGGCCAGCATCTTTGGCTGAATACCTGCTGAGGCCTCTGTCCTCCCTGATCTCGCCTCTGTCCACTCCACTAAGCCTGCTCTCCCATGACAGCTTTCTACGCTGTTCCTCAGATCATGTCACCTTCCCCTGTTTAAAACGCTCCAGGACCTAAGAGGTACAAACTTTCAGTTATAAAATAAAGGAGTCCCGGGTCAGAAATGTACAAGGTGGGGACTATAGTCAATAACTATGTAATATCTTTGTATAGTGACAGATGGGATGGTAACTAGACTTATCATAGTGATCATTTTGGAATGTATAGAAATATCGAATCATTATGTTGTATATCAGGAACTAATATAGTATCATAAGTCAATTCTATTTCAAAAACAAATAAACTAGTAGAAAAGAGATCAGATTTGTGGCCACCAGAGGTAGGGTTTGGGGGGAGTGGTGAGGAGAGGGAGAGTTGTATGAAAAGTGGTCAAAAGGTACTAACTTCTAGCTATAAGATAAATAAGTGCTAGGGATGTAGTGTGCAACGTGATCAGTATAATTAACACTGCTGTACACTACATGTGAACGTGATTAAGAGAGTGAATCCTGAGTTCTCATCACAAGGAAAAATGATTGTTTCTATTTCTTTAATTTTGTATCTAGATGAGATGATGGATGTTCACTAAACTAATTGTGGTCATCACTGCATGATGGATGTAAGTCAGTACACCTTCACCTTCTCCAGTGCTGTATCTCCCTTCTGTCTCAATAAAACTAGAAGAAAAAATAAATAAAAGAAATAAATAAAATGCTCTAGGGCTGACCCCCTGCTACCTTTCTGACCTCTTCTACTCCTTGAGCCCCCTGAGTCCACTCTGATCATACTGGGCCCCTTGCTGTGCCTCCAGTATCAGGAACGTGTTCTTTTTTTTTTTTTTTTTTTTTTTTTGCATTTGCTGTTTTCTGTGCCTAGAATACTCTTCCCACAGGTAATACACAGTGTGATTGCTGAGCACTTTCCACACACCCAGTGTCATTTGAACTAATTTATATCTACTAACTCATGACACCCGACAGTTCTAGGAGGTGGGGCTGTCATCTTCATCCCCACTTGATAGATGGGGCAACTGAGGCACAATTGTGAATTGCCCAAGGTCACAGAGCAGTTAAGTAGCAGGGCTGAGATTTGAACCTGGCAGGTGGGCTCTTTCTCTAAACGATTCCACCTCTCCGTCTTCCCCAGGGAACTTCTCTGTGTTCTGGTCTCTGTACTCCATTGTCACCCCAGAGAGGCCTCATGTCATCCCTGTCATGTCAACCTGTGTTATTGTCTTCATAGCATTTCTCACTCTAACATTGACTTTCTCATTCCATCTGCCCCCCTAGACAGAAGCCCCACGAAGGCAGGGGCTGTGTCTGCACCTTATTCCCAGTCTAGAATGGTGCCAGATAATATATGCAAATGGTATGATAAATGGTTAATAACCTAGTCTCTAGGGAGGGGAAAAAAGCCCTGATTTGTAGCATCTGCCCATTTCCCTGATGTAAACACTCTCACCATGGCTGACTTTCAAGCTCCCAAGGTGATGTCAACCAGTTCACAAAACTGACTGTTTCACAGCACGAGCCAGCGCAAGCACCCTGGAGGAGCTCAGCACAGGTGAACAAAATCTTCTTTGCAAACTGTGAGGCACTGTGCCACACTCACTCGCCCTCTTCTCTCCAGGAGGATCCAGACAGAGTGCCCCCCATCGATGTCCTCTGGATCAAAGGGGCCCAGGGTGGTAACTACTTCTACTCCTTTGGGGGCTGCCACCGTTATGCGGCCTACCAGCAGCTGCAGCGAGAGACCATCCCTGCCAAGCTTGTCCAGTCCACCCTCTCGGACCTCAGGGTGTACCTGGGTGCTTCCACGCCGGACTTGCAATAGCAGCCTCCTTGGAACTGGCCACCGCTCGCAAGAGCCCAGAAGACATGCCTGGCCTCCAGTGGGCTGGGCCAGGAAGAAGGTGTAGCAGGTGCATTCTTTTTGTGCCTGGGGAGCGGGTATGACTTGAAGCACCCTCTTTGCTAGCTGCAAGACCTTGGGCTCATGACTGAATCGTGCGGGAGCCCCACTTCCCACCTTGGTGAAAACAGGGTCGTGTGTTTGCTCTCAAGGGATTATTGAGAGGGTGAAATGAGAAAGGAGATGGGTTTGGAGAGCCACCTGCTGCTGACTCCAGATTCCCAAGAACGAAGATCTTTCTACATCTCTGTCTTTATGTATCCTGTCATGTGGATACGTTCAGCTGCAAGTAAAGGAAAACCTCGGTTAGCGTGGCTTCAACAAAGAGAAGTTTATTTCTCCATATGGCATGAATTCTGGAGACAGATGGCTAATAGTATTGGTTTCACAACTCAGCAAAGTTAGGGCACACATCTCTGTGATCCTTGTGGCCTTTCCCTCATTGTTTGTTATTTCATGGTCACAAGATGGCTGCTGTAGCTCCGGCAATCATGGCTGTATTCAAGGAAGAATCGAGTTAGGGAGGAGGAAGGGCCAAGCCAGCTGGATCTGTCAACTTCTATTATAAAGTGAAACCTTTCTCAGAGGTCTGTTTCCTGCTCTCTTCCCCTGTGTATTTCCACTTAGGTCTCTGGTGACTCAAATCAGCTACAATTGCCACCCCTAGCTGTAGAGAAAGCTCAGGTGGCAGGAATAGAATTGTCACAACTGAGTAGACAAATCATATCCCATCTCCTGGGACTGGGATGCCACCTGAAATAAAATTGGAATCCCACTAGCAAGAAAGAAATGAGGAATTGGGGATCAGTTGGCCTTTGCTGTGCAACAATTCCAGAACTTAGCAGCTAAAAGCAAGTTGTTGATTTGCCTACAATCCTGGGGGTTGGCAATTTGGGCTGGGCTCGTCGGGCCAGTTCTGCTGATCTTACCCAGGGTTACTCATGGGGCTGCATGCAGTCACTTGTCACCCCAGATGGGGCTGGATGGCCTCGGATAGGCTTACTCACTTGTCTGGCAGTAGGGAGGCTGTTGCCTGGGTGACTTGGTTCTCCTCCATGTAGCCTCTCCAGCAGGTTAGCTCAGGCTTATTCGCCTGATCACCTCAGGGCTCAGAGAGAAAGAGAAGAAGCAGCTGCAAGGCTTTTTTGAGTTCTGGGTCAGAATTGGTGCAGCATCACTTCTGCTGAGTCCTTTTGGTCAGAGCAAATCAAAAGTTTGGCCCAGATTCAAGGGCTGGGAAAAACAGACTACACCTCTTGGAGAAACTACAAAGGATTTGTGGCATTTTTTTCCCATCAATCATGAGTGATTTTGTATAAGCAGATAATACTGCTTCTCTCTCACTCAGTCTCTCTCTCTCTTGCCCAGGACCTTGCTCTGTCCAGGCTGAAGTCACTAAGACACTGGGCTGGCCCTGCAGAGGGGAGGAGGTGAAGAGGCAGCAGGAGGATCTCTCCCAGGGCTGAGCTCACTCTGGGAGGGGGCATCTCTCACTGTACTGGTGGGTAGGCCAGGTGGGACACTGCAGAGGGGCTTCTGAAATCCTCAAGTCTTGGGGAAAGGGAAGAGGTAGAGAAAGGGCTCAGAGTGAGGCAGGCCTTGCTCTCACTGCCCTGCTAAGAGAACTCAGTCCCTTGGAATTTTCAAACCTCAGTTTCCCAGCTCACTAATGAAGACAACAGCTTTCCCACCCATTCTCTGTCCCAGGGAAAGAAGATTGAGGTGACGAATGGAATTTAAAGGGATGTTGTCCTAAACAAGAGTGTGATTTCCTGGATTGGATCTTGGAACAACAACAAAAAAGAATATTCCTGGAAAAACTGGAAATCTGAATAAGGTCTGGATCTTAGTTAATACTAATGTTGACATTGGGGTAGGCTGGGTGCAGAGTATATGGGAACTGTGTATTCTGTTTGCAACTTTTCTGTAAATTGAAAATCATTCCCAAATAAAAGTATATTTAATAGAAAGGGAGGTGTAATTGCTTTAGGCCAGTGGTTCAGGTTTTCACATGGGTTTGCTAAAACACAGATGGCTGGCCCACCCACAGAGGTGCTGATTTGGAAGATCTGGGGTGGAGCCTGAGAATTTGCTTTTCTAACAAGTTCCCAGGTGATGCTGATGCTGCTATCCAGGGACCACAAGCTGAGAACCAATGATCCAGACTGGGTCAGTTATTTTCAAGTATGTTGACAGCCTCTTTACCCCCAGTGGAGAAGAAAGACCCTTGCACTGGGTCCTAGGAGATCCATGTTCTGAACCAGCTTGTGTACCCACTCACCACATGACATTGGACAAACCCTTCCCTGGGGCTTTTTCTAAGCTGGCCAATGGACTGTCTGCCCCTGAAGTCTGTAGTGAAAGGAGGAAGCTGAGGACATGCTTTGTAAACTGCTGTCATGAGGTGCCATTGTCTCATGTGAGTCATCATCTCCTGAGCCCACTGAGCTGGAGTGACAGAGTGGTTGCCCCTTCCTGAAAAGGCTTTATCTTCTTGCAGGCAAGGCCCAAGCGGGCAGCACTAGGGGTTCTGCTAGGCACTGGGAGGGGGCGGCAGAACAGACCTGAAGCGGGAGGGACTGATCATTCTTAAGGAAGAGGATTTGAGTTTTTGCAGGGTGAAACCTGCCGGTTGCTCTCAGTGGAGACTGAGAACTGCATTTCCCTCTTGGGCCGGCAGGTGGCGCTGCTTTCCAGCCTTCCTGAGCTGAGCCTGGCCTCCAGTCCGCGGAGCAACCGCTGTGGGAAGGGGATGGGTGGAGGGGTCTGACTATGAGGGAGCCCATCGGTTGCCCAGGGAAGCCAGGGACTCAGGCAGGAGGAGACTTGGCTGGGAGTTGGAGCTTCATGTTGTACTTATCCTGTCCGACCTTGCTCTGTGGCCTTGTGCACATCATGGCCTCTCTAGGCTGGCCTCTTAGTCCCTGTGCTGGGAGTTCTGGACCAGATAGGCTGCAAGCTCAGCAAAGGTGGCACCTTCTCCAGGAAGCTTCCAGATCCTCCGAGCTGAGCCGCATGCCTCTTCTGGCCTCCCTGATCCAAAGATGTGTCCCCTCCCCCAAACAAACCATTGCCCCAGAAAACTTAGGTCCAGTAAAAGGCAGTGTTTAGGGACCCCTTGTTTCCCTCACTGCCCTGGGACCAACCCCTTTAACCATGGTAGATTTTTAAAAATTTTTTTTTTTATTTCACAAGTTATATGTGAGTATATTCACCTTTTAAACATGAATATAGCCAAATAAAGTAATGAAATACTGACAAAGTAAAATATTAGAGGCAAGCCCAAAGCCCACCATGAGTCCTCGTCCTAATGGTCCCTTTGCCCTCCCTACTTTTGGGGTATTCACCTTCATGAATTTGGTGTATACCCTTCCAGACCTTTTTCTAACTTTGTAGTTAGTTGTGTGTGTGTGTGTGTTTGTGTAAGTAAGGAAGGTTTTCTTTTTTACTTTATTTTGCAGATCGCATTTCTTCCCAGCCATCCACCCCATTAGTGCCTTTGCTCTTCTCCAAGAGTCTCCCTCGTTCTGGTCACTTCCTCAGAGGGGCCTTCCTGACCATACTGTCTAAAGCAGCCCCCACCCTCCTTGTATCTCCTTACTCTCTTTTATTTTCTTCATGTCATTTATCACATTCCCTGAAATTATCTTCTATATCTGTTTGTGACCGTCTCCAGTTGGTGCTTCTGAACCTGTTTTGGGTCATGAACACAGTTGAGAATCCAAACAAAAGCCACAAGCTCTTTTTCCAGAAACACCCACACAAATCTTTTGGGCAATTTCTGGGGATCCCTGGATTTGATGAGGACCCTATATTGGATGTTTAGAAACCTAGTTGTCTCATTGTATGGACAGGAGTGCTGAGGCACACACAGATTGGGGTGTGAATGGATGAATAAATGGGATCTAGTTTTATGGGGGTAGAGGAAGGTGTTCAAACCCTGATCTGTCTCCAGTCACAAAAAACACCTATCTGGGGGTGGGGTGGGGGCATCCAGCCCTGCTCCACCCTGGACCAGGAGTCCCTGAGGATGAGCTCTAACGGGTCCGGACTGGGTCTGGGCAGCTCCACCTGTCAGCCCTGCAAAAGGTAAGCCAAGTCTGGCACCCAGGATCAAAAATGAGAACCCTGGGCCAGATGGGGGCTGTAAAGGGTCCCTCCCTGCCTCTATTTGCTTGTGTGTTGCCATGCAGCCTTTGGGGTTCGAATCCCAACTCTAGCTCATCCGTGGAACAGGAACTGAGGGAGTGCTCAGTACAGAACCACCATCATCATCGTCATCACTATCATCACCACCACCACCACCACCTTTATCATCATCACCTCCATATTTGATGCAGTAATCCCGAGAGGTGGACAGGGAGGAAATTATTTTCTCTGTTGGACAGATGGGTAAACTGAGGCCCATAGCAGAGGAGCGACCTGGTCGCAGAGCTCCGTGAGCGCAGCGGGGTTAATAGGCCGCACACACGGACCCCCCGCCGGCCCATCCGCCCCGCCCTCCCTAGCGGCCCCTTCCCCGGGCCTGACCCCCGGCGCTGCCTGACAGATGACCTCAGCTGCCGCCAATCCATTGGTTCCAGCTCCCGGGGGGAGTGCAGAACAAAGCGCGCTTTGTGGTGGGGCCGTCCCCCCACCCGGCGCGGCCGCTGCCGGGACCCCCTCCGGAACTCCGCGCGACGCCCCCCGGCCGACAGCCGTGTAATGTCTTCCAGGCCGCGCGGCTCCTTCCAGAGCCCCGGAGCCCCGCTCGCCTCCCCCGGGGGGCTCCCCAGGTGGTGGGATCGGGGGCGCCCCCAGCGGGAGGTTGTGCCGGCCGCCAACTTGTCCCCGCGGAGGGAGCGAGAGGAAGGGAGAGACTGGCGCCAGTGGTCCTGGCCGTGGGCGCAGGGCAGGTGCTGCCACCTGACAACTTTAGAGCCACCGCAGGGGGTGGAAAATGCTATTAGCGTTGGTGATGGTGTCACAGTTATTGCTGTTATTGTTTTGCGGTTGGGGAGGGAAGGGTCATTTTGACAGACTTAGGTTTGAATCTTGGCTTTGCCACCTACGAGCCGTGGGACCTTGGTAAGTACGTTCACCACCAGTAACAGCAATAGTAGCCAACATTTCTTGAGCACCTACTGTGTACCGGACCCTACTAAGTGCTTAAAGGCTTTATTGAACTAATTTAACCCACACAACAACCTTACAAAGGAGAAGTTATTATCCCCCTTTTACAGAGGAGGGAACCAGGACTCCAGATGTCCTGGAGACAAAGTCACCTCTTGCGCCTCAGTTTCTTCATCTGTAAAATAGGCTCCCCAAGGGCTGTTCACTTTCACTGGTCTTACCTCCTTCCAGTTGAGGATACAGGGCTGGGAGCAGGTCCCTGGCTCTCCAAAGGGACCCGGCATGGGTCTGCCCCTTCAAAGATGCCCCGTGGAGGGTGCTGCACTTGTGGCCATGGCTGGCTCCTGCTGGGCTTGTAGGGGAGGGAGGAGTTGGAGGAGGGTCTGCCTGCAGCTGGAAACCTTTCCCCTGAGGGATAAACTTCACTGTCCTGTGTTGCCCCGGATGGTTGAGGGGTGAGGGCAGGAAGAGAGGGAAGCCATGCCCAGAGAGGAGACCAAGGGGCCACATAGGGGTCTGGAGGGGTCTGCCTCCCCACCCTTCACACACTCCCTTGGACATTCATTCTACCAGGTGCCTACTGTGCACCAGGCACTGTTCTAGGTGCTGAGGCCATCAGAGTACAAAACAGATAGAAACTCTTGTCCTCTTAAAGTCCACTCAGGAGAGATGAGCAAGAAACACACACAAAACATGTATAAAATGTGAAATACAGTATCTGATAGTGATAAGTGCTGTAAGGGGAAAGCAGGGGAAGAAGAAAGAATGAGATGGGGAATATCAAGTTTATTAAGGTAGCTGGGCCTCTCTGAGGAGGGGGCACTGACCAGAACAGAGAGGAAAGAAGCCTTGTGGATGTCAGAGGGAAGGGTTTCAGGCAGAAGGAACAGCATATGCAAAAGCCCTAAGGTGGGAGCCTGCAGGGAGTGTCCAAGAACCAGCAAGGCAGCCATTGTGGCAGGGGCAGCCTGGATGGGATAAGACTGGGCTGAGCAGGTGATGAGGTGGGAGAGGTGGGCACCGTCATCTGGGAACTTTGGCGGGGAACCATGTGAGAGCCGGGACCTAGTTGGGCTCCACCTGCTGAGTGGGACAGGGTTGGGGAAGGAGTGAAGGGGGAAGCTGCTGCTGTCACCAGGGCCCCAGGTGATGGTTGGTGATTGGATCAGAGAGGAGAGAAGTGATCCAAATCAGGATGTAATTTGAAGGTGGAGCCCCAGAATATTCAAATGGATAGAACTGGATCTGAGGGATGAGAGAGAGAGGGAGGACACTGGTGACCCCCAGATTTGAGAGTTCATCAGCCCCTTCCAGGATCTTCAGTTCAGGCCAGAATATAGGCAGAGTCCCTGGGGTGAATCCCACTCTGCCACTGGTGCCCCAAGGCGACTCAGCCAAGCACCGGACACACATTAGGGCCTCCTGTTCCCCAAGGGCACAATGAGAAGATGAGGTTAGAAAAATGTTTCTTAAAATCCTGTCAAGAGCCTCCTTCACAATTTGGGCCACTTGGGACAGGAGAGGTTGAGATCACCTTCAGCGATGACTGTTTTAGGATTGCTAAATCTATTTACTTTTCTTATACTTAAATCCAAAAAAAATTTTTTTCTTGGGAAACTTGAGATAGCCAGACTAAATGGAAAATCAATAGCATGTTACATAAATGTGGTTGTCAAAGTAAACAGTGTATGCATAACACTGTTACTGACTTCCTTCAGATCTGACTGAGGCTGCACAATCTCTCTCCCCCCACATCTCTCTCTCTGTAACAAGTGTTTGAGACCCCCACCCCACCCCCACCAATCCAGGACTCTCTTCTTGCAGGACTCAGGACTGAAAGAGACAGAAAAAGGATTAATTGTCTTGCTCCATGTCCTTACCTTTTTTCATTTTATCTAACAAACAGAAAGCCCTTATGATGTTATGTAAATGCTTCCCAAATATAATGGCATTTGATCGTCACAACAACCCCATGAGGTGGGTACACTGATTATCCCCATTGTGCAGGTGAGGAAGCTGAGGCTCAGAGCCAGGATGAGGTCCATTGTTCATAGTCAAACAGCAGGGATGAGGTGGAGCCAAGATGCAAACCTCGTCAGGCCCATTCTAGAGGCCACTCGTTGTCCCTGGAAGGCACATCATTATCACTTTGGAAGTGCCGAACGACTGGAACTAGAAGGGCCTTCCGTTCATTTTAATTCAGTCCATATTTATTGAGTGTGTACTAAAACATAAGTCATATCACCCTTTGCTTCAAAGTCCTCGCGGATTGAATTTAGAAAACAATTCCAGGCTCCTCACCATCAATGCCCTGAATGACCTGCCCTTTCCCCACACATCCCACTCTAGTCAGGCTGGCTGCCTCACAGTTTCCAATCGCCTTCTGACCTCGGGGCCTTTGCACTTGCTCCTGCCTCTGTGTGGGATGCCATTTCTCTGATCCTTCTGGCTCCTTCACATCCTTCAGGACTCAGCACAAATGACAACTCCTTAGAGAGGCTCCCTTGCTTCATCTCCCCCCTCACCAAGTCGCCCCAGTATTCTCACCCTCTTTTTTTCCCTTCATAGCTTGTAATCATTTTGTTTATTTGCCTGTGTACTTGTTGTTTGTCTCCCCTGCTGCCCTGCTATGATGTAAGCTCTGTGTCAGCTGAACCTAGTGGGCAGAGCAGCTAAGCATCTGGGGCCAAGAGCCCAGAGAAGAGCAGGCGGGGGAGGGGGCACTTGGGCTGTCCCCAGATAGGGGGGCAGATGTGTTTGTGGAGCCACAGAGGGCAGGGGGTCACCAGGAAGATCAACTTAATATGAGCAAAGGTCTTTCACACAGTCCTAGTGTTGGGACAATAGAAAGACCTGTGTCATAAGGTAATGAGCTCCCCCATCACAGGAGCTATGCAAGTTGAAATAGGACAACTTCTGATCAAGACCACCTGATATGTTGGGGCTGTGTAGAATGGACTCATTACCATAGGTGAGGTAAATATTCATTCACTTGCTCATTTACCCATTCATTCATTTATTCTGTCTCCTGTCTATCCATTTATTCATTGACTCCGTGTTTCCCAGACTGTGCTGAGTGAAGGACAATCTTTATGACTTGGCCACACCCATAGGGCATCTGTGCTTAACATCTTAAAATATATATATTATATACATAATATCTTCAGTCAGCCCCAAGCCCCAAATTTAAATATATATGTGTTTTTAAATCACCTTTATTGGGAGATAATTTGCACACAATAAAATACATCCACTTAAAGTAAACAGTGCAATGCATTTTGACAAATATACACACCCACGTAACCACCACCTCCATCAGCACAGAGAGTGTTTCCATCACCATCATGAGTTCCTTTCTGACATCAGGGCCCAAGCACCACGCTGGTCCCAGACCATTACTTTATCAGAAAGTGCCAACACTTCTCCAGAGTTTCCCCAGGGCCACTTTGCACTCCCAGCAGCAATATCCAAACATAAATGAAAAATCAGAATCCCTTACCACAAATAAGAAGGAACTGAAATGAGTAAAATGGAAACAAAACAATATTCTCAACTTCCAGCTGGATACCATTGCCTGCAGAAGTTCTGGGCCCAAGACCAGCTTCCCCTAGGTGAGAGAGAGAAAGAGTGAGTGAGAGAGCACACATGCACGCGAGCCCCAGGTGCTAGGAAGGTGTTACCAGCATCCCTGGAGACTTTCTCCTTAGCCTATTGGAAAATCTGGGAAATACTGAAAAAAGAATGACTTTCTCGCTGTGGCTCTGTTGTTATTTAATACCTTATGGCTGTTCACCCACATCATCTTTGGTCCACTCCCACCATCACTCACTGATGCAGGTTCCACATTTGAGAAACTTGGCAGCTCCTCATCTCCCCTTTCATCCGCTCACTCATTCATTTATTTACAAAACCCATGTTTATTACTAGCTATTCTGGGCCAGCTGCTGGGGCTACAGAGAAAAACTCTGAGTCTTGAGGGTAGCATAGGGCTCAGCACATAGTAGACTCTGAGCAAATATCTGTTGATTAGGTTGTTGTGGAATGAAAGACACAAATACTCATATCCTCCTTCATACTCTGAGCTGTTGCTCTAACCAAGTCTGCCTGGGGCAATCAAGGAAGGCTTCCCTGAGGAGGTGGACCTTGAGCAGAAACTTGACCCCTTCCTTCCACTCATTTTCATTCTAATCACTTGATAGAGCAGGAAGTGGAGGCACAGAGAAGTAAAGTGACTTTCTTAAGGTCACACAGGAAGAAGAGAGGAAATGAGAGATGGGCAGGACCTAGGACTCAGGGTGCCAGCCTACCATTTCTCCTAAGGCCAGGTCCCAGCTTAACTGACAAGAGAGCAGGGCTGGGGAGGGGGCTCCTAGGCCCTGAGTCTGGAATCCATTTGCTCTTGCCCAGTGATGTTTTCCCAAGGAGAAGTAGGAGGCCCTGGCCCTGCCCCTCCTTGTCCCCCTCCCCGCCACCATCTGCTCCCTGTTTATTTATTTATACTTAAGTCTCACCTCCCAACCCTGCCGGGGGCACCAAACATACCGGCATCCCTGCAGAGAGGGGAATGAGGGGGAGAGAGGCACTGTCAGCCCCCACAGCCAGGGGAAGCCCAGGTCTGAGGGTTCCTCGGCCCCACTACCCCTGCAGGGACCAGCCAGGATGACTGGGTTCAAATCTTAGCTGTGGGGCCTCAGGGCTGTGTGACCTCTTGGTGCCTCTGTCTCCTCATCTGTAGAATGGGGTTAATAGTAATGACTACTATTTTCCCAACCTTTCATGGGGTTTGTAATGAGGATTCAGGAATGTGCTTTGCACAGTGTCTGGCATAGACACACTCACAAGTGTTTCTGTTCTACTGTGTGACCTTGAGCCACACACTACACCTCTCTGGTCCATTCCCTCATTTCTGCAATAGTGGCTAGTCACATAATCTATGCAGCTCCAAGTCTAATAATGTCCTAGGACTTGCGAGGGCCATAACGTGGCCCCCTCCCCAAGACCTACACCTCTGGCTCTGGCCAAGATGGATAATTTAATACCAGCCCCCTGCCTCAGTGGACATGGCCCTCCAACGATCCCCTAATCTGCAGAGGAGGCAAAATGACACCTTCCCCAGCCCTGCACGAGGCCAGGGAAGCCCTTCCTGCGATCTTACCTCGGCTCCCTGAATTGTCACCCCCGGAAGGTTAGTCCCGGCTGCCATCCACCAAGGGGCTGCCGCACTGATTATCGCTGCAAATGCAAATCCCAGGAAAAGGGGCCCAGCTGCTCATTAAAGATAATTAGCTCAGGGTCTATGAGCTGGGAAGGAGCTGCGGGGGCCCAGGCTGCTCGCCGGGGCTTTGTTCTGGTGCCACCCTCCACAGGCACGGCCTCCTCCTCCCTGAGCTTCAGTGGACCGTGAGCACCCACCCCTCCCCAAATCGATTCTCTCCTTTGTACCCCCATTCCCTTACCTGAGACTTCATCCTCTCCGGGCCCTATTCTCCTCTCTGAATCTACAACACCCCATCTGAGCCCCAACTCCCTCTGTTCTGCCAGCTTCCTCTCTGCCCCCAGCCTCTCTCTGAGTCCCTGTCACCCTCACTAAGTCCCCATCTATTTCACTAAATCCTTGTTCTTCTCTGTACTCACATCTCCTCTGAAGCCCTTCTTTTCTCAGTGAGCCCCACTCCTCTACCCCTATCCCTCCCTCTGAGCTCACTTCCTTCCCCAGCCTGCCCCCACCAGCCCTCCCATCCCCTTGCACACCACACTGCTCAGGTACCCACTTGGGATGCACATGCCATCTAAAGGCCTTTCAGGGGAGCGGGGGTGGTCACAGGCCACCTAGACAGAACCCCTCCATTCTGGGGACCACACTGCCCTGTGGTAGCCACAGGGGGGCAGATTTCTTCGAAGGAGCAGGGAGAACTCGCTGACAGGCAGGGCTGAGGGCCACCAAGTCAAGGAGTGAGCACTGACCACCCAAGCCTCAGGGGCAGAGACCGGCTGCATCTGACCTCCTTCCAGTGCGAAGACTCAGCGGCCCCAGGGGACTTGTGCCAGCAGGCCTCTTGGGTCAGCAGGCCCGACCCAGTTCCATGTTCTTTCTGGGGAGGGGAGGATGAGTCAGGGAAGATGGGTGGGGGCTTCCATAACCAGAGAGGGACGAGCCGTGGGAGTTTTAAGAGGCCATAGAGACAGTAACCTCCCCGCCTCACGGCCTGCTGGCCTGAGTGAAGCCCATTCTTTCCTCACTGCCCCAGGGAAACAGGCTCAGGAGGGCCTGAGCTGAGATCAGGGCCCACTCTGTGTCCACTTCTCTCCACTGCACCCAGGCATCCCAGGCCAGAGGGAGAGGATGTGGGTGAGCCCTGCCCCTGTCCGCCTGGAAGCCCTGCCTGGGGAGAGGAGGCTGGGGGAGCAGCAGCCCCAGGAGGGCAGGACGGTGGAGGAGGGAGGGAGGGTGGGAGGAGGCAGGTGTCTGTGGGATCCTCTCTTCTCGCCTCCTTAGTCGTCTCCCCCTCCAACTGGGCCCCTGACCCCCCCCCACCCCATTCTCATCTGGCCTCCATGTGCTTGGCCTGCACCTGAATACACACTCCCCGATGATCTGTCTTGGGCTGTCAGAGGATCAATGGGGCTCCCAAGGCCCAGCGCAGCAGGGCGCTGCAGGGAAGTCCCTAACGAGAGGTAAGAAGGGGGACAGAGACTTGATCCTGGGGCTGGCATTTTGTTGGGGCAGCCCCTGGAAGGCCTGGGTCCCCAGTGGTGAGACCTGGCCAATCCCTTGTGCAGGCATCCTAGTCTGGTTTCCAGGTCTGCTTCACCTTTTAACTTTGGGGACCTATTTCTACCCCACTCTGGCCCTCAGTTTCCTTATTTGTGAATGTGAAAAGATTGCCTTCTCAGGTGGAAATAAGGTTCTAAAATCAGCAAGTCATTTCTCTTTACATGCAAATATAAAATGGTCTCCAAAATGCTCCAAATGAAATAAAGCAAGATGCAGAGCAGCATGTGGATTCAGCCACCTTCTGTACGCTTATAACTCTAAAAGAGGGTGCGTGTGTCTATTAGCAGTGCGCTTGGAACACGTCTGGAAGGACACAAAAAACCCAGCAGGAATAGGGGTGGCTGGGGGAGAGGACCTGTGGGCTGGGGATGAGATAGGAGAGAGACTTGTCTTATACTTTTTTGTGCTGCTGAATTATTGGTCCACGTTCATGTGTTCCTTGGGCAAATAGTAACTACACTTAATGCAAAATAGATCATCCTGTTAGGATGTGTGTGGGTAGGAAGTATGAAGAGAAGCAGAATATCTACCTAGTCTCCACGTATCTCCCCACAGATATTTGTTAATGATGAAGAGAAAAATAATAACTTTACTGTGGGCAAAACTGGCAGACCCTGCCTTAACCAAGTGATCGAAGTGGACATGGCTAGGAAGGGAGCAAACTGACATCACCTACCCCCTGTTGAGGAAGTACGCAGCGGTACTTCCGTGTCTGCTTGCCTAGAGCACCTGATCCGAATCTAATAAGGAAAGGCAAAAAAAAAAAAAAAAAAAAAAAAAAAAAAAAAATCCAAATGGAGAGACAGTTTACAAGACAAGGAGCCTACACACAGAAAATATCAAGGTCATAAAAGCCACAGAAAAATTGAGGAGTTGTCTCAGATAAAAAGAGACCAAACGGGCATAAAAACTAAATGCAACATATATTCTTAATGGGACATTGGATCAGAAACAAGTTTTTTTGTTTGTTTGCTCTAAAGGACTTTAGCAGAACAATTGGCAACATTTCAATAGGTCTAAATGTAGACAATTGGATTGTATCCATGTTAATGTCCTGATTTTTGCATCTGTACTGTGGTTTTGTATGAGAATGTCCTTATTTTTTAGAAAATATACATAAAATCATTTAGAGGTAAAGAGGCATCATATCTGCAGTTCACACAAAAATGTACGCAGAGAGGAATGATAAAGCAAGGAGAGTAAAATGTTAGCATTTGAGGGTGAAGGGCATACAGGAATTCTTTGTACTAGGTTTGCAAGCTTTCTGTAAGTCTCGAATTGTTTCAAAATAAAAAGTCAAGTACAGACTTGGCATAACCAATATTTAGTGGGCATACGTGGTGTCCAGGTGCTGTTCAGAATTCATCCTCATAACAACCCCATGAGAGAGGCATTCCTCTTTTGTGCAGATGAGGACACTGAGACACAGAGTGGTTAAGCAATTTTCCCAAGGTCACACAGCTGGAGGAAGTGATGCTGGGGACTCTCCTTCAGCAACATTCTATAGGTCTAGGAACAAAGGGTCTAAGATTCAGGATTTTAGGATATGAATTGAGGGCAGTGAATTGTTTTTTCTGCACTGAGATTTTGCTGCTATTGGAAAAGTAACCTTGATGTCCCTACCATCAAGTGTTCATTCATTCATTCATTCATTTATCTGTCCCACAACCTGTATCAAGCACATCCTCTCAGCCAGCCCCTGAAGCTATCAAGGTGAAATGGGATGATCCCTGCCCAAGGTGGGAGGGCGGTAATATGGGGTGGGGGTGGGGGTACAAACTATTGGGTGTTAGACAGGATACAAGGATGTGTTCTATGAAACAGGGAAAACAGTCAATATTTTATAATAATTATAAATGGAGTTAACCTTTAAAAATTGTATAAATTTTTTAAAATAAAGTCATAAAATAAAAAGTAAAAAGAATAAAATGAAGATTTTTACCTTCTCTTTCCTTCTTCTTCTTCTGCTTTCTCCTCTGCCACCACCTCCTCCTCTTCATTCCCCTCTTCTTTTTCCCTTTTTCTTTTCTTTTCTCCTTCTCCTTCCCCTCATCCGCCTCCCTCCCCCAACCCAGCTCCTCCTTCTCTTCCTCCTCCCCCGTCTACTTCTCCTCTCCTCCTTTTTAATATCAGGCACAGAGAGCTGAGTTAATTCCATTTCTCAAGTCACGGCTCATTGTCATCACATGCTTCACTGAATTTTTTTCCCCATTTTTATCCTCAATCCCCACTTCTCTTCCCCCTACCCTAAACCATGGTGAGCACCCACCCATATGGGGCTGGCACGTGATGATGAAGACAGCATGCCATGATGGTGTGGCACAAGGACTCTGGAGTTTGATTGCTGGATTCAAAGCCTGGGTCCACCTCTTACCAGCTCTGTAACCATAGGCAAGTCACTTAACCTCTCTGTGCCTCAGTTTCTTAATCTCTGTAAAATGGTCATAATAAAAATCTTACCTACCTCACAGGACAGTCATGAAGATTAAATGAGTTATTAATGGAGAAACACTTAGAATAGCATAGTATCAATCTAAGAAATAATCTCAAGCAGCCAGTGTACTTGGATGTACTTCTATCCTCGTAGAAAGTGCTCAGGTTGTAGCCTCTTCTTTTCTGTCTATTCCCTCCTGCTGTGTCCAGACCAGGTCTCACCTCTGAAGCGCTGCCTCCACATTTCCACAAGGATGTCTATCAGCATCCTAACCTGTCCCAAATCTGCTCATGCCAGCCTCCCCCAGCTCAGCCTCCTTCCCTTCCATCAGACCAAAAGCCTGAAGGTCATTCTGGACTTGTCTTCTGGAGTAGACCTATTAGCAAATTATGTTGGATCTACCCACAAAATCGATCCAGGATCCAGCCACTTTTCCCCACCATCACTCTCCACGTCTCCCTCATCTCCCCCGGGGATTGGTGCAGCGTCTGCTCTACTGGTCTCTTCTTCCACCCCTCCTCTTCTTCACTCAGTAGCCAGAAGGATTGTTTCAAAATCAAAATCTGATTGTGTTTCTGCTCAAAACCCTCAGTGAGTAAGTGCCATGGGGGGAAAATGCTAGAATAAATACCAGCTCCTGTTCAGTGACCACCAGGCCATCCAGGATCTGCTCCTCCACTCTCTCTCCCTTGGTCCCCCATCCACTCCACTGCAGCAATGCCTGCCTCTTTGCTGTGCCTCCATCACACCAGGCACCCTGCCACCTCAGGGCCTTTGCATGTGCCACTGCTCTTGCCTGGAGTTCTCTTCCTTCAAGTCTGTTCTCAATTGTCAACTTCCCAGTGATGCGTCTTCTGGCCACCCTACCCAAAAGTTGGTACCTTCTTCTCATCTTCATTTTCCTCCTGATTTATTTATTTTTCTTATTTGTCTGCTACAAAGAGAGTGCCCAAAGGTGGCAGGATATTTGTCAGTTTTGCTCATAGCTGTGTCCCCAGTGCCTAGAACAGTGCCCAGCAGACAGTAGGCCCTCAATAAAGATTTGTTGGATGAAAATCAGCACCTTGTACTTAACTCAGGAACATCAGAGGAAGGGAATATAGTGAATTTAAAAGGGCATCTCTCTGGTCAATAGGCACATGAAAAGATGCTGAATATCGCTAATTATCAGAGAAATGCAAATCAAAACTACAAGAGGTACCACCTCACACCAGTCAGAACAGCTATGTTACTAAAAAGTTCACAAACTATAAACCCTGGAGAGGATGTGGAGCAAAGGGAACCCTGCTACACTGTTACAGGGAATGTAATTTGGTACAGCCACTATGGTATACAGTATGGAGATTCCTTAAAGAACTAGAAAGAGACTTAGCATATGATCCAGCAATCCCACTCCTGGCCATCTGTCTGGAGGGAACTCTAACTCAAAACCATACATGCACCCCAGTGTTCATACAGAGAACAGACTCCAGACCTTAGCTTCTGGGGTTTAGTGTCCAAACACTACTCCTCAGTTCAGGGAAAGGACCAGAGAATTGGATGCTGACCAAGCACACGAGGTACTGGAAGGAAAAACAGAGACCAGCACTGGGGGACCCTATGGGGACAGAAAGCCTGACAGCTAGGAGGGAAGGTCGGTGAGTGACATTACAGTAGAGACTCTGAAGAACAAGAAGTTGACACGTGAAGAGGAGTGGAGGGTGACTGGATGTTACCAACACTGTTGTTTGTAATAGCAAAATCCAGAAAAGACCCAAATGTCCACCAACAATGGAGTTCTGGATGAAACAGTGTGGTATATTAATATAACAGAAATATTATATTAGTATTTATTAATATTGATTAATTATAAATATTAGCGGTTGCCACAAGGACCTGCAGCTGCCTGCCTCAACACAGACGGATCTCCAAAGCACACCGTGGAAGAAAAAGTCAAGTAGGGCAGGATACGTATTATAAGCACCAATGTGTGTATTAGGTCATGGGCATTTCTATACACTTTTGAGAATGAAATACAGTCCTATTTATCATATAAGGACTTATATAGAGGTAGTAAAAGCTAAAGCATTCCTGGGAATGATAAGTACAACAGAGTGGTTTCTTGGGGGTGGAGAGCCAGACTGTTTATTGGGAAGGAATATCAGGGGCCGTCTGTATTAGCGATCTAGTCTGCATGACAAATAACCCCCCAACATGCTGTTTTAAAACAGCAGGAGTCATTTCTTATACCTCACAGCTTTTGCAGGTCAGGAATTCCGGAGTGACTTAGCTGCTGGTTCTGGTCATCAGGAGGTTGCATTCAGGTGTCAACAGGGGCCGCAGGCATCTGAAGGCCTGACTAGGGCAGGAGAACCTGCTGCCGAAGGGGTTCATTTGCTTGGCTGGCAAGGTGGTGCAAGTCTTTGGCTAGGGGCAGCGGGGCGAGGAGGAGAGAGGGACTCAGTTCCTTTCCATATGACTTGAGTGCCATCACAGCATGGTGACTGGACTCCAAAAGTGACCACAGACAGACAGACAGATATCTGAGCCGAAACTGTACCCTTTTTATGACCTAGCCTCAAACATTCCTTTCACAGAATTCTCTTCATCTGAAGCAAGTCACGAAGCCCAGCCCCCACTTAAAGGTGGGGGTGGGGGTTAGATGCTCTTTTTGAAGGAAGTCATTTCAAAGTCTCTGTGGACATATTTTAAAACCACTACACTCTCAGTTGTGTTTGACATTGTCTTCCTTAAACGGGGTGATGAGAAGGTGGGGTTTATTATATTATTCTCTGTATTTTTTTTTAAGTATAGTCAACTTACAATGTTGTGTTAATTTCTGGTGTACAGCATAGTGATTCATTTATACATATATATTCCTTTTCATATTCTTTTTCATCATATGCAAAATATTGAATATAGCTCCCTATGCTATACATCTATATTATCTTGCTCTTTATCTACTTCATATATAGTTAGTATCTGCAAATCCTGAACTCCCAATTTATCCCTCCCCACACCCATTTCTCCCTGGGAACCATAAATTTGTTTTCTGTCTGTGAATCTCTCTGTTTCATATCTGTATTTCTTTGTGTGCTTAAAAACACAGTGGCAAGTGGGGAGTGGGAAAGGGGAGCAGTGAAGGGTGAGTGGTGTGTGAAGGCCAGGGAGGCAGCTGGTGAGGGCAGAGGGGTGGGCAGTGCCCCAACCACGTAGGGTCTCATCAGCTGAGGTCACGTCATAGGTGGGACAGAGTCAGGACCCCAAGCAGGTCAGGGTGGGCTCTGCTTCCCCTCTGAGCCCCAGCACCTGCTCGAATCTGCCTGGAGAAGATGGTTCCCGTGTGGGTAGTGATTCCTTCTCTGAACCCACCTCCTGGGTGCCTGTTCTTCTGAAGTCGCCCATCCACTTCTGTCCCCTGACACCTGGCTCTTTTCTCCAGAAGTATCCTCTTGTATTCATTTCTACGAGATTCTTCCACGGAGATACCACTTGTGTATAAACATATATGCAAATACATCTCCTTTTATTTCCTCCCAGATGGAGGCATGTCATACACACCCTCCTATAGCACATTGCCCCTTGTCAATACACTTTGGCGATTCTTACACATCAGCATATAGCAAGCGTCTCCATTCTTTCTCATGATTTTGTCATCATGTGAATGTGCTGTAATTTATTCAACCAACTCCTATTTATTTTGTTTTACCTTTATTATTATGTTTTAAGCTTCAAATATAGATAGTTGAGTTTTAAAAAAAAAAACACTCCTCAGTTCATGGCCAATTATTGATGTTGACCCCTGTGTGCCCCTCCTTTGTTTTATTTCTCTCTCTAGATCCCCTTTTATCCCATTTCCTCTTCCCATTTTCTGCACCTCCATAGACCCAGTCTGATGGGTTCCAAGTGTATTCTCTTGGGGTGTAAGTCTTCCTGTAGCACATAATGAGCACAATGTGCTGGTATGTGTATTGCTGCTTTCTGTGTGTATGTGTGTGTGTGTGTGTGTGTGCATTTTTAATTGATTTTTGCTCTTGTGTTCATTCCCTGTTTAATATCCAGCCAGCTTGTGCTTGATCAATGGCTTCTAATTGCTGACTAGGACTCCTTGGTTTGCATCCACCATGTTTTCCTCTCTGCTACCCCAGTGATGGGCACCTGGGTGGCCTCTAAGTCTCTACCATCACAGCAGCACTACCATGTCCTCAGATGGGCTGGTATGAGAATTCTGTCTGGACAACTAGTCAGGAAGGCAATTGCGGGGTCATAGGCTATATGTATTCTGGTTATCTTTTGCACCACAATAAACCACCCTCAACTTGGAGACCTGAAACAGCACTTTGTCTGTTTGTGATTTTGTGGGTCAGGAGTTCAGGAAGGGCTCGGCTAGGCAGCTCATCTCTGAACCGTGTGATATCAGCTGAGACAGCTGGGGCTGGAGGTTCCCTTCCAAGATGGCATTTTCACTCATCTGCAGCCTTGATGTGCCTGGCTGGTCTTTCTCTCTCTCTCCCCTGCTCTCTCTCCCCCTTGGCCTCTCATCCTAGAGGACACCTCTCCATCACTAGCTGGACTTCCTCACAGCATGGCAGTCTCCCAGTGGTTGGACTTCTTTCATGGCGGCTGACTTCTCCCCAGGCGATCACTCCAAGAAAGAGGAAACGGAAGCTGCTCGTCTTTTAAGATCTGGGCCTAGAAACTGACACAACATCACTTCTGCCACAGTCACTGGTCAGGCAGTCATGGGCCAACCCAGATTCAGAGAATGGGTGCAAAGACGTCACCTCTCTATGGTAGCAATGTCAAAGAATAGTGGTCAACTTTTACACCCTCTGATATATATATATTTAACATGACAGATTGCTCTCCAGATGACAGCTCCACCCTCCCTACCCCAGCACTATCGCCACATCCCTACCCACACTTGGCTCTAACCAGCCTGTTCAGTTCTCCCTTTATACATAGCTAACATTCTTGTATATGGGTCATTTCATGCATATGCAAGTATGAATGGAGGATAAAAGCCCCAGAAGCAGATATTCTAGTCAAAGGATGTGTGTGCTTGCAACCTTGATAGATATTGCCAACCCTTCTGTAAACCCTGAGTTCCATCTCTTCATAACAGATCTGCAATCTGAGCGCTACTCACCACCTCTGTCCTCACCCATCTGGCACAAGTCACCCTCCTCCCTGGGCTCCCAGCTTTTGTCCCAGCCCTAACAGTCCATTCTCCACATGCAGCCAGGGGCATCCCCTTAGGACCTAAGTCAGATCCTGTCCCTCCTCTGCTCAGAAGCCTCTGATAATCTCCCATATTATTCGGAGCAAAACATTCTGGCACTGGCTCTGAAGCCCTGTGTGTCTGACCCCGTGACCTCTTTCACCTGGTTCCCTCCGCCGACTCCTTCTCTGCCCCACAGAGTTTTGAGCACGTTAGACAGGCTCCCATCCTGGGCTCCTGGCAGGAGCGTGAACCCCCCAGGCACGGGGCAAGGGGGTTACACTTAATGTTCCCTCTACCTGAAATGCTCTCTACCTGTCTCCATGGCTCATCCTTACTCCATCCGTGCCTCAGATCAAACACGTGCCCTCCGACTCCAGCTCTTCTCCTTACCCTACTTTTGTTTCTTCATAACATTCCCCCAGCCCCAGAACATGCGGCATAACAAGTTGTATGTTCAGGTTATTGTCTGTTTCCTCTCCAGATCACAAGCGCAGGGCAGAGGCAAATCCTCGGCACCTGCTCAGCACCTGGCATTTAGTAAGAGCTCTACAAATATATCTTGGATATTCAAACACCCGCTAAAGAGATTTGTGTCAATTTGCACCCCCTGCTCCCAGCAATGTGTGGACCTCAGTAACTTGAATTAATCCAAATGCACTCCCAGATATATATTCTTTAAATTCATTCTTTCCCCACTCAAGAACCTTCAGGGACTCTCTATTACCCTACCTGGTACATCTCAAACTGGAACCCAAGACCTTTTAATACCAGGACTCAGTGTTTCCCCAGCTCTTTGAAAAGAAGTTCATGGATGGGATTTTCTCAAGGTGGACTTTTCCTCTTATTTATTTTTCTAATGTTGTTGGCATGGACTCCCCCTTAACTGAAAAAAATCCCTAGGGGATTAAAGGGGATATGTCATAAATAATGAGTTCACTGGTTGGAGCTTCTAATGTAATGAAGCTAATCCCAACTCGGCCCCAATAAACAGCACAACTGATAACTTGGATCAGTGCATTCTTCTGGCTGAGCCTCAGTTTACCCATTGGTAGGATGAACACAGTAACACTGTCCTGTATGGTCCGCTGGCTAAGTGTCAGCCACAGGGCCTGGTACTGGGCACATTTTAACTCACTCAATTCTCATGGCAACTGTAAGAGGCACTATGATTATTATTTCTCAGATGAGGAAACTGAGCCCTAGAGCAATTAAATAACATGTCTATGTTTCCATAGCTGGGGAGTGGTGGGGCCTGGATTTGAACTCTCCACACTCCACTCCCAGGTTGGACACAAAGTCACATGGCTAAAGCAGTGCTGTGTCAAGTCCACGGTCCTCTCTGGGCTGTGCACCAAGGCTTCTCTGTTCTCAAATGGCTTCTCGATGACATTCTATTCTCTATCATTATTAGACTAATTACCATTAATAACAGCTAATAACTATTGCATGTTTACCAAACGGCTTACAACTATAATATGTTTACTGGGTGCTAAGAATTTCCTCCACATTTTGAATCTCTCAACAACCCTAGAAGTTAGTGGCTCATTTAACCCCATTTTACAGGTGAGGAGACTGAGTTCAGTGGCGGAGCTGGGATTTGGTCCCTGAGCGTCTACCCACTAAATGGTCGGGGGAGCACCTCTGCTGACGTGGGACTTTCATACCATCATCTCATTCGACTTCACAGTCACACCTTGAATTCTATCCTCCTATCGTTTCCATTTTGCCGACAAGAAAATTGAGGGGCAGTGCCCTACTCAAGGCCACACACAGCTCCTGGCAACAGTTGGCCCCGCCTCACCTCCCCCAGCAGTGTCCAGGACATCACAGCTGGAAGGGACCCGATTTACAGCGCAGGAAGGAGCAAGTCAAGGTCTCTGGGGCGCTGGGCAGGCAGTTGCCCAGAGATCCTGTTTACCAGCAGGGCCGGAGGTACACCAGACCAGGAAGAGGGAGGCCCGGGAGACGCCCCATGTTTGCATCTTCAAAGCCTTGACCAGGGCTCTCCCATCCTCAGGGCTCCCCAGATGGGCGGCGAGACAGGTGGCGAGCTGTCACTCCCATGGATTGTCCTCCTGCCCTGACCACACTAGCTCAACCTGGCCTCTCGACTCCTGCTCTTTCCTGAGCTCCATCTGTTTCCCCACCTGGAGAGCCCCATGTCGGGGGTCCTGCACCTCATTCATTCACTCAACAAATCACTATCACGTGGCAGCTACAATTTTAGTCACTGGGGATACATTCATGAATAAACAGATCCCTGCCCTAGAGTGTTGATAGTTTGGGGTGGCGAAAAGACAATAAATAAAAAACACACAAAGTAAAATGGATAGTATGTTTGCCAGTTAGAAGGACCATGGCCAAATAAAAAAGACAGCAAGGCCAGTGGTTTGGGAGTGGGGAAGGAAGGTTATGATATTAAATAGGGCAGGCCTCATGGAGAAGGTCACATCTAAGCAGAGATGTTGCACCAGGCAACACCTGGAGGAAGTGTTCCAGGTGGTGCAACCCTGTCCACAGCAAGTGCAGAGGTCCTGAGGTGGAGTGTCTGGTGTATGAAGAGTAGCAAGAGGACAGTGTGGCTGGAGAGGTGTCAGGGAGAGGAGAGGGTAGGAGGGAGGACAGACAGGTCAGAGAGTGAGGGAAGGGACAGATCACCTAGGGCCTGGGGCCATCGTATGGATTCTGAGTGAGCTGGGAGCCAAGGGAGGAGCCAAGCAGAGGAGGGACCATCTGATTTGTGCATTATAGGATTTCTCTGGCTGCTGTGTCAAGGGCGCACTGCAGAGGGGAGGGAGGAACCAGGGAGCCCTTGAGGAGAGCATTGCAATGATCCTGGCAAGAAACAAAGCTGACTTGCCCAACATGGTAGCACTGTTTCAGTGACCACTGCTGCAGAACTAACCGTCCCAGAACTCAGAGGCTTCAGGCAGCTACTATTTTATGATGCTCATGAATTCAGACCTGGCGTGGTGAGGACAGCTTGTCTCTGCTGCATGGTATCTTGAGCCTCAGCTGGGAAAACTCAAAGGCCAGAGAGGAATGAACAACTGAGGATTATGGAGATTCCTTTAAAAACTCACAATAGACTTACTCTATGATCCAGCAACTCCACTCTTGGGTATGTATCCTAAGGGAACTCTAATTCAAAAAGATACATGCACCCCAGTGTTCATAGCAGCACTATTTACAATAGCCAAGACATGGAAACAACCTAAACGTCCACTGACAGATGACTGGATAAAGAAGTTGTGGTATATATATATTCCAGTATATATATGGAATACCACTCAGCTATAAAAAAGAATGAAATAATGCCATTTGTAGCAATATGGATGGACCTAGAGATTATCACACTAAGTGAAGTAAACCAAACAGAGAAAGACAAATACCACATGATATCACTTCATGTGGAAGCTGAAAAAAAAAAGACACAAATGAACTCATTTACAAAACAGAAAGAGACTCACAGACATAGAAAACAAACTTATGGTTACCAAGAGGAAATGGGGGTGGGGAGGGATAAGTTGGAAGTTTGGAATTTGCAGATACAAACTACTATATATAGAATAGATAAACAACAAGGTCCTACTGTACAGCATAGGGAACTATATTCAGTATCTTGTAGTAACCTATAATATGAAAAAGAATGTATATATGTATAACTGAATCACTATGCTGTACACCAGAAAATAACATAACATTGTAAATTAACTATACTTCAACTAAAAATTTAAAAATTAAAACAATAATAAAACAAATGAGGGCTATTATCGTCTGGAGGTCCCTGGACTAGGATGACTTGAAGACTAGGACTGCCAGCAGGAACACCTGCCTGTGACCTCTCCATGTGGCCAGGGCTTCCTCATAGTGTGGTGGCCTCAGAGTATCTGACTTCTTACACAACAGCTCAGGGCCCCAAGAATGGGTGTTCCGGTGAACAAGCTGAAGCTACATCATCTTTTGTAACCCAGCCTTGAAAGTCACACAGAGTCACTTCTGCCATCCCTATTGGTTAAAGCAGTCACAAACCCACCTAGGCTCAGGTGGAAAAGATGTGGACTCCCACCTCTCAGTGGGGCCATATTCTAAAACCACTACCAGCACTTAGCATCTCCAAGGCAAAATGGAAGTTCCTTGTGTTGGCTAATGCAGGAGGCACAGGGAGGAGCCACAGTAGAAATGGTTTTGCTCACCCAGGGCTCACAGCCCAGAGACCAAAACAGTTACCTCTCAGGGGTGTAGGCAGCCACAGAAGAGCCCAGCTTGGCTAATCAGGGTGGGCTTCCTGGAGGAGGTAATACATGAGCTGACTCTTAAAGAGTAAGGGGGTCAACCAAGAGAAATGGGAGAGTGCACACCAGGAGGAGAATTAGGAATGCTCATTTTGGGAGACAGGAGAGAGAGATGAGGTCTGGGTTTGAGTCTTGCTCTGCCACTCCTAGTGGGCGACACTGGGCAGGCCACCTTGCCTCTCTAAGCCTCAGTTTATTGTAAAATAGGAGTGATAATAAATGCACCACCTTCAGGGGAGGAAATGCATACAGGGCACCTACTAGATAGAAAGAACCTGAAACTGTCAGCTCTGACTGGGAAGTCACAGGTGATGGTCAGCTCGCTTAGACTCCCTGGGTGCTCAGACGAGGAACCGAGCAGAGATCCACCCAATGCCACCCGGCATCACAGGCGAGGACTGGGGTCACAACCTCTTGACCTGCCACAGCCTGACCTCTCCCAGTCTGCTCTTACTCCTCACACCACAAGTTAAACTTGGGGGAGGGGGTGTCACTCCTTGGATGGGGGATGGGCCCCATCCAAGTAATCTTGTGAGGCCTCCAGAGGGGGTCACCTGATCCAGAGAGAGGCTTGAAGATAAGGGTGGTCACTGCCCTGATAAGGGCTCCTCACAGCCTGCACTCTCCACATCCCCATTCAGCAGGAATTCCTCCGTCCAGCATGGAGTTCCGGTAGATTTTACGGGCCAGCCACAGCAGACAAATGGAGAAGAAAAACATCCCTCTGGAGCCCTGCTCAGCTCTCAAAATCTGATTTCCGCTCAGCCGGAAGGAGACCGGCTGCTTTAACCCTCTGTGGGAGGGGACCGCGGGGTCTGATTCAAGATCCTCCCAGCTGCCCGCCCTGCCTGCCCACCCCACAGACTCCCTTCCTTCCTCAACGGCTCCTAAGCTGACCCCTCCAGCCCCACCCCTGCCCCAGGGCTCAGCTTCCCCCCTCCATCTGCAGAACTGCGTCCAAAGCCCCAGACCCCATCAGCAGCAGAATGCCTACTTACTGAGAGCATACTACATGCCAGGCATCTTATAAACTTGCTCATAAGCAGTCTGCAGTAAGGTGGGAGAGAATGTGGACATGGGGCAGGGACAGAAACGGGTCTGACAACCAGCTATGCCTGTTCTAGTTTGCAAGATCTTGGGCAAAGTCCCTAAACCTTGCTGGGTCTGAGTCTCCTCATCTGTAAAATGGACTTCATAAAAGGATCCATCTCAGAGGATGGTTGTGAGGAGTCAGTGTGATCAGACACATCAAGGGTTCAGCATGTAGCCCTCAATAAACAGTAGTTGTTGTGGTTATTACTACCCGCCTTCCCTCCGCAAACCCAACGGGGTTTCATCATCACCCACATCTGACAAATGAGAAAAGCGAGGCTCTTGGGACTCGCCTTTCCCTGTTCCAGCCTCACTTTCTACAATTATTCATCAGGACTGCAAGCCCGGAACTTGTAAAATAATTGTTTGAAGATTCCATCTTTGTGAGTTCGCCTGCTCTGTACAATGTAATTGTAACCCCAAAACGAATACTCTCTGGAGGTCTCACGGTCACTCACGGATGTGTGCAGAGTGAAGAAGAATTCGGAGTCACACACACATTCCCAGCTGAGGTGGATCAAGATGACATGCTGCCTTTTCATTTCCACTCTCGTGCTGTAAAGAAGTGACCTGTTTGTGGTCTATTTAGTGCCATGCTTTCCACCTGTTTGGGCTTTTTGTTGGTGGCTTCACGGTTTAAAATGACCCCGAGCATGGTGCTGAAGTGCTGTCCAGTTTTCCTGAGCTCAAGAAGGCTGTGATGGGTCTTATGGAGAAAACACATGTTTTAGATAAGCTTTGTTCAGGTGCGAGTTATAATGCTGTTGTCCATAATTTTCATGTGAAAGAATCAACAGTATATATTGAATAAGGTGTCCTTAAACAGAAACACATATAAAACGAGGTTATGTATTGATCAGCTGATGACAATATTGACTAGAGGCTGGCAGGAAACTAAGTATTCTTCCCTAGGAGCGATGTGTTCAGTATTTGCTAATTCGGTGTTGGTGGTAACTTTCCAGAATATAACAGCAAATAATAAAGAATCAATTTGATTTTCAGGGTTTTGGTACTTTCAGGTGTGAAGATAATATTTGGGGGACATTGCAGTGAGCTACAGTGACAATTAGCATTGCTGTGAGACAAATTACCCAACAAGTTGGTGTCTTAAAACAACCATTTTCTTATGCTCGAAGATTCTGGAGCTCAGGAGTAACAATGATGGGCCCAGCAGGGAACACTTGTCGCTGCTCCAGAATGTCTGAGGCTTCACCTGGGAAGACTCAAAAGTGGGGATGGAACCCTATGAAGACATCTTCACCCACACATATGTCTCCTGGGCTGGGAGCCTGAGAACAAAACTATCACCAATCAGAAGCACCTTCACGTGGCCTGGGACTCCTCACAGCATGGCGGTCTCAAGGCATCCGAACTTGGTACGTGGCAACTCTGAGCTCTCAGTGAGAAGGTTCCAGTGAGCAAGGCAGAGGCTGCGTCACCTTTTCTGACCCTGCTTCAGAAGTCACAGAGGGTCACTTCCGTCAAATTTAACTGGTCAAAGCAGCCACAAACCTATCTAGGCTCAAGGGGTGGAAGACATAGACCCCAGTTCTTGATGAGAAGACTGGAGGGTCAGGTTTTCAAACCACCACAGCTACTAACACAGACTTAAGAAAATTAGAGACCCATGTCCAAATCTTGACTCTGCCCCTCTCCTAGCTGGGCAAGTGTGAACAAGTTTCTTAACTCCTCAGAGCCCTCATTTCTCTTTCTGTAACATGGTAGTAATTACAGGCCCCGCCTCCGAGGATAGTGAGGATGAAATGAGACGGTGGGTGTGAAGCTGCTGTTCAGTGCCTGGTACACAGAGCAGCACAGATGGTAATGGTATGAGCATCATTCATTATGAGATCCAGGTGTATTGATAACAGCTTGCATTTGGCTGCATGTAAAAGAAATCCAATATAGTTGCTTTACCAAACAGGATGTTTTTTTCAAGAGATTAAGGATTAGTGTGACTGCTCAGGGAAATTATCAAGGACCCAGCTACTTTGGCTTTTCACTTTGCCATCCTTAGCATGTGACCTTTGTCCTCATGGCACCAAGCTGGCTGCCATACCTCCAGGAATTGCATCTTTGTTCCAGGCAGGAAGTAAAGGGTAAAGGATAAAACCTTCTAGGAACACTCCCTCATTTCATTTGAGGAAGCAGGCCCTCCCTAGGAACATTTCCCATCTTCATCTCATTGGCAAGAATGAGCCATATGGCCACCCATAACTACAATAAGGCCTGAGAAGGGGAGTATGAATCGGAGGGCCCATTGCTGCCCTAGACAAATAGAGGTTGCTAGGGAGGGAGTTGCTATTGCGTAAGCAGATAGGAGTCTGCATGCTAACCCAGGAGACAATCCACAAATGCACCTGTTGTGCCAGCATCACCATTGACAATTGAGGTTAGACTAAAACACAGTTTCATCATGGAACTCCCTTATTTAAAGTAGCTGAGACCCCCTAAACTTGATCCAGGCTACTTCCCTCAGGAAGCCTTTCCGGACTGCACTGGGTCTCTGATTTCACTCTTCTCTAATATCCTATTATTTGGGCCAGGCTACCAAACTCAGAACTGGGGGACCACGATCTGCCAATGTTAAATTTCTCTTGCCTACCCCAACAACTTGCACACCCACCCCCTCCACACACACAAACAGCGTATAGCCAGCAGAGGGGAAGAGCATTGCCCACAGGCACAGTCAGCAGCTGAGCTGGGGATGGGTCCCCTGCCCCTGACACTCCACCTTAAGGATTTTCAACAGGACTCCTTGAATTTTCAAAGGACTCATTAAATGGTGGTTTCATTTAGCAAGTCTTGAACTTCCACAACATCCTGATGACTCTTTCTCACCTGATACTGGTATTAGGGCCAACTTGAGCCAGATGGGTACCTGGGCAAACTAAATTATTTAGGACTTCCTTCAACTTAATAGTCTTTAAACATCAGACCCATATTTCTTTAGAGGAATGAGGCTGAGGAGGCATAGCAGCAGCTGCCTCCACTCTATCAGTGAGCAATTCCACCCTGCCCCAAATTTGCATCCCTTGCTCCACAAAATCAGAACACTGAAATTAACAAGCCTACTCTCCCTGGGGTGGAGTTTTGTGAGCATATGAGTTTAAACTACCTTGGAGACGGGCTCTTCCCTCCTCATCCCCATCATAAGCAACTTACCAAAGAATTCCTATCTACTCCCTAGCTGTGTGGCCATAGGCAAGCTACTTAACTTCTCTATTCCTTAGTCCACTCATCTGTTAAATGGGAATGTGAATAGTGCTTAGCTGATAGGGCTGCTCTGAGGATTAGATAAGAAAATACATGCAAGTGCTTAGAAGAGTGCCTGACATATAATAATCCCTCAATAATATTATTCTTTCTGTTTTCATTGTTCTTCCCCTGACGGAAGTGCCAAGGAAACACTGTATGTAACATGTTACATTTCTAATGATGTTTTCATGTCCTGTAGAGAGTGGGGCTCTGGAAAAATGCCTGGAAGCCCCCCTCTCAACCCACCTCTGCCTGGTAAGCAGTGCCCACCTGTTCACTTCCCCTCTCACTCCTCTCCAACGTGCTCTCAGGACAGAATGGGCTGCCCACTCCCACACCAAGGAGGATGTCACTGATAACAGCTGGAGAAATGTCTGCTAAACTGTATTCTCTACTGGGTGTCTGTGTGGGGTAGGGTGGTGTTGAGAGACTGTGCTCAAAGAAGCCTAGAAAATGCAGATTGAAATAAAGCCTAAGGAGTTTATTTGTGCAGGATTTCTCATAGCCTTTAATATGCTCATGTCTGCAACTCTAGAAGGCAGATGCAAAATGTAGCTTCCCAGACTCTTTCTTATCATGGAACTCTGGGCATCTTCCAGAAACAGAGTTTCCAGGAATTCACTCTTAAAAATGATGGTCTGGAGGGACCTTAGAGGGACTGAGCTCTCATGGTGGAATCGATGGCATGAGTTCCACACTGGATGAACCACATGGGGTCAATGGAGCTTTTTCATTAACCTGAACAGAACAGAACTAAACAAAACCTGGCATCTCTATGGAAGGATAGTTTAAATGTTTATTTAACACACTCATTCAACAGATGTTTCTGGATGCCGACTACATGCCAGGTACTGACCTGGGTCTTGATCTCACCCTCTAAGAATTTCAATGAGATGAGGCAAGTGGGCAAAATTGCTATCAGGCCAAATTCTGCTTCTATCACTTCCTGGTGGTGGGACCTTGAGACTCTTATAAGATTAAACAATGAAAACAGCTAACACTTAACACAGCACATACCAAGTGCCAAGACTATTAGAAACGCCACATATTTTGAGCCATTTAATGCTCACAATAACTCTCTACAGGGAGGCTCTATTATAACCCCAGTATTACAGATGAGGAAATCGAGGCACAGAGAAGTAAATTTTTCCAGATTACACGAATAGTAAGTGGCAGAGCTGAACACAGGCAGGCTCCTGAATCTCAAACTTAACCATGTGACACTGTATTATCTCCAGAGATAATACCCAGGGCAGGCATAACTGGTTGTTTTGGTATCTCTTCTTCCCTTCTTTACTAATAGAAACTCAGTATTCAGCAGGGTGTGAGGCCACCTGCAAGCAAAGACCACATTTCTTAGCCTCCTTTTAGGTAAAATGTGATCAAGTGACAAAGTCAGGCTAACAGGATGTGAGTAGGAGGGAGGCTGTAACTCCCAGAAAAGTGTCTTCAACAAATGAAGCATGTCCATGCTTCTTCTGCCTTTTTCTCTCTTCACCAGTTGGAATTCAGAGAGAATGGTTCCAGTAGCCATACTGGTCCATGAAACAACCTAGGGAGTGGAAGCCACCTATGGTGGAGCAAAAAGACAGACAGAGCCTGGGTCCCTGACACCATCTGCTTTAGTTACTTAATGTTACATAACAAAATGCCCTAGACTTAGGGGCTTACTACACCAATGATTATTTCTTTTCTTTATCTTTCTTTCTCTGTTATTTTTCACAATTCCAGTGGGTCAGGAATCCAGGATCCACATCCAAGGAAGCTCACTCACATGGTTCCACGTTGGTACTGGCTATAGGCTGGGGGCTTCAGTTCCTCTCTGTGTGGGCCTTTCCACAGGACAACTTGAATGTCCCCAGTGTGGTGTTGGTGAAAGAATAGACAAATAGATCAATGGGAGAGAACTGACAGCCCAGAAACAGACCCACATAAATACAGTCAACTGACCTTTGACAAAAGAGCAAAGGCAATACAATGGAGCCAAAATCGTCTCATCAACCAGTGGTGCTAGAACAAGTGGACATCCACATGCAAGAACATCAACCTCAACACAGAACTTACACCCTTCACAAAAACTAACTCAAAATAGATCCTAGGCCTAAATGTAAAACACAAAACAAAACAAACAAAAAAAAATCCTGGAAAACAACATAGAAGAAAACCTCGATGACATTGGGTATGGTAATGACTTTCTAGAAACACCACCAAAGACATGATCCATGAGAGAAATAATTGAGAAATTAGACTTTATTAAAATTATAAACTTCTGCTCTGCAAAAGACAATGTCAAGGAAATGAGAAGACAAGCCACAGACTGGGAGAGAACATTTGCAGAAGACACATCTGATGAAGGACTGTTACCCAAAATACACGAAGAACTCTTAAAGCTTAACAATGAGAAAACAACCCTATTAAAAAATGGGCCAAAGACCTTAAAAGACACCTCACTGAAGAAAGTACACACAGATGGCAAATGAGCATATGAATAGATGTTCCGCATCACAAGTCACCAGGGAAATGCAAATTAAAACAACGAGACCACTACACACCTATGAGAATGCCCAAAATCTGGAACACTGACAACACATCAAATGCTGATGAGAACGTGGAACCATAGGAACTCTCATCCATTGCTGGTGGGAATGTGAAATGGTACAACCACTGTGGAAGACAGTTTGGTGATTTCTTATAAAACTAAACATGCTCTTACCATACAGTCCAGCAACTGCACTCTTTGCTATTTATCCAAAAGATTTGAAGACTTGGGTTCACACAAAAACCTGCACATTTTTTATGTTTATAGCAGCCTTATTCATAATTGCAAAACCTGGAAGCAACCAAGATATCCTTCAGTAGGTAAATGGATAAATAAATTTTGGTACATATAGACAATGGAATATTATTCAGCACTAAAAAGAAATGAGCTTTCAAGCCATAAAAAGATAAGGAGGAAACTTATATATTGCTAAGTGAAAGACGTCAGTCTGAAAAGGCTACATACTGTTTTATTCCAACAATATGGTATTCTGGAAAAGGCAAAAACTATGGAGACAAGAAAAAGATCAGTGGTTGCAGGGATGAGGGTGGAGGGTGTTCGATGAACAGGTAGAACACAGAGGAATTTTAGAGCAGTGAAAATATCCTGTATGATACTATATTGATGGATATACGTCAATACACATTTGTCTAAACCCATAGAATGTACAACTCACCAACAGTGAGCCTAAGGTAAACTACAGACGCTGGGGATAATGGTGTGTCAGCGTAGGTCATCAGCTGTAACACATGTACCACTCCGGTGGGAGGTGTTCATAACAGGGAGGCTATTCATATGTGGGGACAAGGGGTATAGGAGAAATCTCTATACTTCTTGCTTTTGTTGTAAACCTAAAATTGCTCTTAAAAATTGTCTTTAAAAAATATGTTAGAGTGGGTGCCCTGTGCGAGGAGGGACATGGGAGTGGAGAATCAGGGAGAGAAGTCAGAACATTGTGTATCAACACAAATCTTGCACCAAGGAGGGGGAGGAGAGACAAAGCAGCTCCACTGAGTGGGATGGGTATAGCTCAGTGGTAGAGTGCATGCTTAGTATGCACGAGGTCCTGGATTGAATCCCCAGTACCTCCATTAAAAAAAAAAATTTTTTTTTAACGGGCAGCTTTGCTGAGAAGCTACACTGAACTCTGGTGGAGGAGTGGGGTTGTCTGGTCAGATCTGAAGGGATGGGCACCCCAGGAGGGGTGGAAAGAGTGGACAAAGCTGGTGCCTCGGGGGAACTAAGTGTTTCAGTGGGACTGAAGGTCAGGATGTGCTGGTCAGGAAGGCAGGGGCCAGCTGCTGCTCTCTCAGCCTGTAAGACCCTCCTCCTCTTACCTGGGACTCCTACTCAGCCCTTATACCCCTCTGGGCTGCCTGAGAGGCTGCATGCCTGGGGAAAATGAGCTGAGCTGTGCATCTTTAGGCAAGTCACTTTCCCCTCTTGGAATCTCAGTTTCTTCATCTGTGAAATGGGAATAACAATGCCTACCTCATAAGGTTGTGATGAAGTGGAAGTGCAATGAACAAAATACAAAGTCCTTGCCCCATGAAGCTTATATTCTAGTAGAGACAGACAGTCAGCAGACAAATAAATATGTACTATGTTCACTGCTTTATTCCCAGTACCCAGAACCATGCCTCGCACATAGTAGGTACTCAATTAACATTTGTAGGTAAATGAATAAATGAAAGAGTGAACACAATGATAAATACTGTGGAAAGAAGTAAAGCAGGGGACGGGGGAGAGGGAGAGACAGAAGGGTGCTGGGGTAGAAGGGGCCATTGCTATTTCAGTCCCAGTGGTCAGGGAAGACCTCCCTGAGGAGATGAGATTTTAGGGAAGATGGGAAGGAAGTGAGGGAATTCGCTATGTGGATATCTGGGGACAGTGGGTTCTAGGCAGAGAGGGGCTCCAGGGAGAGCAAGGATGAGGAACAGAGGATGGGAGGAGCTGAGGCTCTTGTGTGGGTAGGCTGAGCATGAGGCAGGAGCCCCCTCCCCACTCCCAGGGACAAGACCTAGGAGAGTCCAAGCGGCTGAGCCCCTTCCTAGGCAGGGTGCCCCTCAGCTGGGGCCAGCCCCTGACACCACAAACCCAATGCCTCTCAGGTATTGAGCGCTCTGTGCACCAGGCCCTGGCTATATTGGCATAAACTCACGGAATCAACATCAATTCTAGAAATAAGTACTATTATCACCAGCCTATATTCAGAGCCGGAAGCTGAGACTCCAATAGACAGGAGACAGCTAACCTGGGGCCGGAACCACGTCTCTCTGATGCCAGGCCCTGGCTTGCTCCTACCACATTGTCCAGGATTTCTTTGTTTACAGCTCGCCTTCCCCTCTGGGCTGCAGAAGGCCCTGAGTCTCATTCATGGTTTTATTTTACTCCCAGGGTCCCCTGTGTCAAGACCTGCCCTAAGAGCGCCAGTGAATGAATGAACGCGCCTTGGGAGGGAGCCCCCTCCCCACCTTCCGGGCCCAGTTCACGCCCTATTTGGCTCCTCCAGGTCGGGCTGGAATGGGAGGGGGCTGGACAGAGGAATTTCAAGCTGCCTGAGGGTCGAGAGCAGAAGAGAGGGGGAGAAAGGGGGGTGGGTGGGGAAGCGAAAGTGAAGGGAGCGGGAGCCCCTGTGAGGAGGCGCAGACAGGGAAGGAAATCTCCCGGTAATAATTCATCGGCTCAGGAAGCAGCAGCCTGGCCTGGGGCTGTGTGTGGGGCTAGCTCTGCAGGGAGGGGGCCCGCGCAGACTCCTTCTCCTCCTCCCCAAAGCTCAGCCTGGCTGAGGTCACGGTCAAATAAGAGGGAGAGAGCCAGGTGTGGGAACAGACCCTCGAGCCAGCCCTAGGGCCTGAAGACTTCAGGGACCACTCTCCCCAAAGCCAAGGGAAACCCTCCAGCTCCCGGCCTTGCCCCTATTCTGGCCTTGGTCAGGGAAGCCAGGAAAGCACAGCCTGGCAGAGCTGGAAGGCATCGTCAAGGAAACTGACACCAGGAAGGAAGATGGAGCTGAAACGTACCTAGAAACCTTCCGACTTCGCTCCCTGTGCTCTCTCTGCCACACGGGCTGCCATTTGGGCTCAAGAGAAAGTTCTTTTCAAGACCAAGCGAATACAGGCTTGGCCAGTCCCCAGGATGAATCTGGGAAGGGAGCATGAGCAACACAGGGACCCCAGCAGCTATAATCAGCTCAGGACTTCTTCCCAGGGGCCTCTGAGGAAGAGGGTATGTCGGATGTCAGGCTGAACCAATCTAAGGTTTCCAGAAGGAAGGAGGGCAATGAGGGAAGATAGTCTCCCCACCCCTCTCAGTGTGTGTGTGTGTGTGTGTGTGTGTGTGTGTGTGTGTGTGTGTGTTTGGGGGCGGGGTTGGCATTTCAAGCTGAGGAAAGGGGAGGGCGTGGATTTGGAGCCAGGGAGGCTGCAGCGCTCCAGGATGGAATTGTGGGGAGTAAGGGAGAGAAACTTGCATTTTACTGCAGTGGAGACAGGACGGGGTGACAGTGAAGCCAAACAGGCTGGAGCCAGGGCTCTCACTCTAAGGCCAGAGCTCTCTTATCCCTAATCAGGGGTACTCCCCCACAATAGCAGTACTGAACAGGAAAGCACTCAGCAGTGTCTGGAACGACCATTTCGGTGGTAGGGCCTCAACCAAAATGTCAACTCTGTGAAGGCAGAGTTTGTTTTGTTTACGTCTCTATCCTCACCTAAAACCATGCCTTACATAGCAGGGACCCAGTAAATATTTGTTGAATGAACAAATGAATGAGTGGCACTACTAGCGTTTGTGGGGTTTGTTTTGGTTTTGCCTTTTTTTTTTTAAGTTTGTCGTCAGAGATGTGACACCGTCAAGTCCATATTTGGAAAGATTATAGTGTTTCTCCAACTGGTCTCCATGGACACCGCCGCCTTGTACAAATGCAGGTTCCTGGGCCCCATTCCAGACCTGCTGAATCAGGATGGGGAGAATCGGGAATTTATCATGTCAGAAGGCCTCCTCTCCTAATTCTTCCACACACGAAAGGTACAAAACCACAGTATTAGAATTTGAGGGCCGAAAAACCCGAGCTAGTTTCTCCGTAACCCGAAGCCAAGAGAGGAGAAAGGACCTGTGGTACGGCTGAGGAAAAGGAGTCCGGATCTGGGCACAGCCCACCCCACCCACCGCGACTCCCGGTGTTTGCCCCGCTGACCCGCGGGAACCCGGAGCCTTCGGGGAGGGCCACCAGCTCGCGGGCCGCTTTCAACCTAAGGAACGGGGGCGGCGGGCGAGTCGCCATTGGCCGAGGCGCGGCGGGCGCCTCCCCATTGGCCAGGGCGGAGCCCCCCGCCCCGACCGGGGCGGCCTCGGGACTGGCCCCTCCCTCGGCTATAAGGCGGCTGGCCGGCGGGGCCGTGGGAGCGCGCGGGAGCGCACGGCGGGGCGCGGCCAACGCTGGGACGCAGCGCACGGAGGGACGCGGCCCGGCGCCCATGGCGTTCGCGCTGCTGCGCCCCGTCGGCGCGCACGTGCTGTACCCGGACGTGCGGCTGCTGAGCGAGGACGAAGAGAACCGCAGCGAGAGCGACGCCTCTGACCAGTCGTTCGGCTGCTGCGAGGGCCTGGAGGCGGCGCGGCGCGGTCCCGGCCCCGGGGGCGGGCGACGGGCTAGCGGCAGTGCGGGCCCGGTGGTGGTGGTGCGACAACGACAGGCGGCCAACGCGCGGGAGCGGGACCGCACACAGAGCGTGAACACGGCCTTCACGGCGCTGCGCACGCTCATCCCCACCGAGCCGGTGGACCGCAAGCTGTCCAAGATCGAGACGCTGCGCCTGGCGTCCAGCTACATCGCGCACCTGGCCAACGTGCTACTTCTGGGCGACGCGGCCGACGACGGGCAGCCGTGCTTCCGTGCAGCTGGCAGTGCCAAGAGCGCGGTCCCCGCCACCCCCGACGGCGGTCGTCAGCCGCGCTCCATCTGCACCTTCTGCCTCAGCAATCAGCGCAAGGGGGTGAGTGCGTAGCTCTCCAGTACCGAGTCCTCTAGGTCAAGGGACGGGGCCTATTAGAGAGCAAAAGAGGGTCCGAGACCCCAGTGAAGAGAGGAGGAAGCGACGTGGAGTCGTTGGAGGAGTGGCCTTCCAAGCCCAGGGTTCTGTGCGGAACAGAACTGCTACTTAACGTCCCCCAGACAAGGGAGGTAGGGAAGCCCAGAGCTCAGGCGTGATTTAAAGGATGGAGATTGCTCGGGGGGACTAAAGGTGTGAGAGGAACAGCGCGTGAGGAAATCATAACAAAGGTTTTTATAGAGCTCTTCCTATGTGCCGGCGCGTTCCTCGCCCTCTTTCTTTGCACGTTTACAAGAACCCTGTCAGGCAGGTAATTCTGCCTATTTGCTCACTGGTGAGGATCTGGGGCCAGAGGAGTGCCCACACTTACTCAGCTGGGAGGCCAGAGAATGCATGCTCTGGCTTCGTTGGGCGTGTGTTGCCCTGAGCTGCCCTTTCCATAGTATAATTGCCCCACATCCTGAGACTGACCTAAAGGCAGGAGACTGAGAAGAAAAGGGGATGCCCACCCCAACCAAGAGCCAGGGGTACCCAGCTGATGAGCAGTAGGAGTGAGGGAGGGGGTCCCCTGAGGACACCCAGAACACCCAGTCCCAAAAGGGATGCAGTGTCTGGAAAGGGCACCGTTGAGTCAGAGGGCAGAGCTGGAGGTAAGCTCCTGTGGTCTGTCCTGAGTAGGGAGGAGACCCAGGCTTGTAGAGGGTAGATGGGACTGGGTTGCTGGTGGGGGGAGGCGCCTCTGGCTGAAAACTGGTTTTCTCCTGCTTGGGCCCTAAGGAGCCTGCTTCACCTCCAGCCTTTCCCTCTTCTGGCCTGAGCTTTTCTTAGAGTAAGGAGGCTTGCCTGCATGAAAGCTTTGGATTACAGCAGCTACCATTTACAGTTGGTGAAACTGAGGCTGAGAGTCCCTGACTGGCCCATGGCCTTCTTGAAAATGAAGGGGCCTGGGGGATTGGAGTCAGGCCTCTGGGGCTCCAGGTCTTTGATTCTCACAGCTGCCCTAGCTCCCCCAGTTCACTCTGTTCTGGGAAGTCTCTGTGTCCTGGCCTCAGACCACCCGCTTCTGGCTCATCAGACTTATGTTCTGGTCTCTCACCCCCACGGCCACCTCAGTTTCTCTGAGTCTGTCTTTTTAATTCAGATTTGAACTCTCTTGAGGGTCCCTGATGCTCCCAGGTGTGGGCCCTGGTCTATGCTCCAGGTTGGGCTGGGAAACCAGGGTGGGCCTTCAGGCACCCAGCCTGGGGTATGAGGGCTGACTGGGCCTCAGTAACAGTCCTTGACTGCCTTTCACCCATTCATTCAGCTTAGCACACCTCAACTACCCAACAGCCCCTTTTTGTAGACTCTGAGAATGTCCCCAGAGAAGCAGGTCGTGGTTGCCCATCCACCACAGTCAGGAACTCCCAGTGCAGGGCCAGGGTCTGGACCAGGAGGTGAAGACCGGGATAGTGCCGTCTGATGGAGAGGGAGGGGGCACAAAGGGACTGTCAGGGTCAGAAGAAGCCCCTGACTCAGGGGCTAAATTCTGACAGATGCTCGGGGATGCAAGCAGACAGATGAGGGGGTAGGGCACAGAGAGCCCTGGGGTCAGAAAACATGACCTAGAAAAGGAAAAGGGAAGACGCTGAAGGTGGCAGCACACAGAGGGGAGGCAAAGACTGGCCAGTCACAGCAGCGTCTGCACTGTGCTAAGTGCTCTCCACATGTTACCATTAAAACCCACCTAACTGGGGAAGGAGGTGCTCTGGTTATCCCCACCTGCTCAGAGATGCTGTCACTGGTTCAGAGACACTGTCCATGATGGAGGCAGGATTCAAACTCAGGCCTGCCTGATTGGGAAGTGAGAAAAGTTAGTGAGGGAGGGCCCTGTAAGGGCAGGCCTGGGGGAAGGGATGTGTCGATCACGTGCCCGCCCCCACAGCAGATAGGCTGCGGGACTTAGCTGGTCTTGAGATCTTAGGGCCTTGCCTGGGTTTGGCTGCTTCCCTGGAATCTGTCTGTGAGACCTAGAACTCAGCCAAATTTGGCCACAGAAGCCACACTTTCACCCCACAGGCTCCTGTGGGACTAGGCAAAAGGGGCCATCCTGGCCGGCTCTGGCCCCTCAAAGACTCGACTGGAAGAAAACTGGCAGTCTTGGGGAGCCTGTGGGGGGCTTTCTTCTGAGCTTTGGGGGTCGGAGAGCTCCAAGGCCCCAGACCCTACCCTTTCACTCTAAGCCACCACCTCCTTCCCAGCCAGCTGGTCTGGGGTTAGGGTCACCATGGAAACAGCTGCCTGTGGCATCTTCCTATTCAAGGACGGGTTAGGTGTGGCCCTCTGTGGTAGACATAGCACGGGGGTTGGGAATGGGGTTCTTGTCTCTGCCCTGTTTTCCCTTTTGTCGCTTTTGAGTTGGGGTGGGCGTTGAATAGGCTCATCTTGTAAGGCCCTCCCCACTTGGTATACCCAGCTGTGGGGCAGAAGTGGCACAGAGTGCGGTAGGGTAAGGAGGCGCCATCAGCAGACGATGCTGATGCTAATACTTGTGAACATTTATTGAATGCTTACTGTGTTCCTGACACTGTGCTAAGGGCTTTACCTGTGTTAACATGTGTAATCCTGACAGTAACTCCAGTTTACACACAAGGAAACCGAGGCTCAGCGAGCTGAAGTCACTTGCCCTCGCCCAAGGTCCAACAGGTAGTCCAAGGCAGAACAGGGACTGAAACCCAGATCTCTCTCACTCTAGCCACCTAACCACAGTGCTTCCCAGAGCCCTTGGTGCGGAGTTTCGAAGGGACAAAGAAACCAAGGCCTAATCTGGGCCTCTTCTAAGCACTTTTGGCAGTTTACAGGCCTCTTTCACAGCTGCATTTGCATTCGACTGCACCCTGGGGTAGCGAGTAGAATCATTTCATCCCCATTTCACAGATGAAGAAAGTGAGGTTCAGGGAGGTGAACAGTCCCAGTGTTCTCAGGGGATCCAGGTCTTGCGATGACTGCCAGACTTGAGGTGGAGGTGGCTCTCCCTGACCCCTGACCCCGAAGACTTTGAATGAGAAGGTGGGAGGCCAGTTTTCTATCCTCTAACCTCGATGCTGCACCCCCCCACCCCCATCCGCCCTTCTCAGCCACTGTTGCCAGAGTTTGTCTGAGAAGCCCAGGCTCCAGGCTCTGCTGGGACTGTGGCCTCAGCCCTCAAAATAGCCCTGCCTGTGAATGAACACACTGTCCCTGGGCCCAGAGAGCCTCAAGGGAGGCTGGGCTCGCATCTGGATGGATCTGCCCCAACCTGGGCCCAGGAGTGGAGGGGGGCAGGGACCAGAGCTCCCAGATGGTCAGCTATTTCTCTAGATGGCTGAGAAAGATGCCTGTTCCGTCATCTCCTAGCCAGACTCGGGGGGTGAGCATTTACAGTGAGATTTCAGACACCATTGTGTCCTGGGGAAACAGGACAGACTGTTGGACACCTTGGATGTCTAGCCCAGCCTTTTCCCCACTCTGTGGGTACCTCTGAGCCAGCCGCGCAGTGCTGGAAGACCTCAAAAGAGAGGTTACTCTAATGTCTGTGACCTTGCTGGCTTCAGTGAGGATGAAACCCATGTGTCAGACCTCAGAACAGTGAGTAGAGATGGTCCCTGCAGCGTGAGGGACAGGTGGCTTCAGTGGCTTCCACCATTAGCTTGTCTTCCAGTGGACACCCCGGATCCAAGCAGCATTGGTTGGCACCTGCCCCATGCCAGTCCCGGGACTGGAACTGGGGCCACAGAGTGAGATACTTTCGCGACCACTCCCTGAGGTCCCAGCCTGATGCAGGAACATGAGAGAGACCCCCATCTGGGTTTTATCCTGGTGGAACGTCCCCAGAAAGGCAAGAAATGCTAGGCAATTGTAGGAATAGAGAAGTCATCCCAGGACACGGCCAGAGAGCAGATTAGATTTCTGGCTGAGTGGACACCCTGAATGAAGGCAGGGAGGCCAGAATTCCAGAATGTATGCACTCTACCACTGAGCTATACCCACCCCCCTAAAATAGTATGATTTAAACTGTATTGGATTTTTTTTAAAGCAGCCAATTACATGGGGAAGAAATGAAAAAGGTAAAAAAGTATACAGAGTAAAAAAAAGCCCCCCTCATATCCTGTCTCCTCATCACATTCCTCTCCCACAAGGAAACCCATTAGCAGTTTCCCATGTGCCCTTCTCTCTGGACTTCTCAGCACACAGGAAGGTGCACTCAGTCCTTGCTTTTGTCCTTAAATGATGTTATCTCAACATCATCCCCTATCAGTCCATAAAGTTTCTTCTGCCTTCTGTTGCAAGAACTTGATTGTGTGACTAAATGTGACTTGTTTATCAAGTTCCCTATTGCTGGACACAGAGGTTAGTAGTTCCGGTGTTCATAGTGACCTGATCGAACCCCCTAATACCTCTCTCTCCCTTCCTGCAGGGTAGCCGTCGTGACCTAGGGGGCAGCTGCTTGAAGGTGAGGGGGGTGGCCCCACTTCGAGTGCCACGGAGATGAGCCTGGAACCCTGTGTCATTTGCTCCAAGCAGGACCCTGAGAAGGAGGCCAGAGGCCAGCCACTGGGTGAACAGGCGAGAAGACCCCAGGAGCCGAACCCAGGTCCCTTCTTTGTGCAGGGATCAGAGGACAATGGCCTGGGCCCATGACCCTCTGAGCAGGCCCCCTGGGACATCTCCACCCCACCCTGGAGAGCTGTGAGGACACGTCCAGCCAGCCCCAGCCCTGGCTGGTCAGAGACAAGGCAGAACTTTTGGAAAAACAAAGACAGTTGATGACAGAGGATGTGTGCTTGTCTGTGCATGAGTGTTGGGGTGTGTGTGTGAGAGAGAATTGATGGGTTTAAAATAAAAGGTATTTTTAAGTAAAAGATGTTCCCAACTGAAGACGGGAGGGGCCTGGGAACATCAGAGGTCAGAGGTCGCCCCTCTCCTGGACCTTGGAAGAGACGGATGTCACAGGTGCTGCCCTGTGTTCTGGAGGGAGTGAGGCGGCAGGGAGGTCGGGGACCCCTGCTCCAGAAGTCAGGATAACCAAACTTTCCTCACCATCTTCTTGAACAACTGTTGGGTGTCTGGTGTAGTTGATTTTAAAAACAAAATCTTAATTTTATTTATTTTTGAATAAGGAATATATTCATCCACATGGTCCAGAATTCAAAAGGTACAAGCAGATATGTGGTAAAAAGTCACCGTCCCCCCTGTTCTCTTGGCACAGTTCTCCCACTACAGGCAGGCTTAGCATTAGTTTTTTTTGTTTTGTTTTGACATCCCCGTTCCCTGTGAATAATCAAGCAAATACAGAAATATATGTATCTGTTTTCTTACACTCTTTACACAAACAGTAGCACATCATACCCGTTTTCTGCTTCTTGTATTTTTTTTTTCCTTAATCTAGCTTGGCTGTCATCCAAGTCATAACGGGAAAGGGTACCTTCATTCCTTTAGTAGCTGTTTATTCCATTTGGGAATGTACCGTACTTTAACCCACCCATTATCCATGTCTTTACAAACAGGGCTGGGCAGGCACGTGGTTTTCCACATGTGCAAATGAGTGTGTGCTAATGGGATGCTCTTACCCCTGTTGTAGCTGAGATGATTTGAAGAAACAACGATACCCAAAGCCTCCTGGCTGGCACGTGGCAGGGTGACAACGTGAAGTCTGTCCAGATTTAAAGCCCAAAGTGAGCTCCTTCCTCTGCCCTGGAGATGCCCCAGATGGGGTGCCAGTTTTGTGACCCCAATCATTCTCCCAGTGGCCCTGGGAGTTGGGGGGAGGTGTCTCCCCATCTCACAGATCCAGCCTAGAGTGTAACAGGGACAGCTGGTCAGTGCAGCCAGGAGTTCTTGGCTCTCTGTGGGGCCAGGATCAGAGACGCTCAGGAGGCTGGAGGCAGGGAGAGGAGCCAGGAGAGGCAGCAGAGCCAGGCAGCCACCCTTTCCTCCAGGGACATTCATGTGCCTGTTTTTTAATTTATTTTTTTAACACTTTTATTTAGCGTTTGCCAACTGAAGCCTGGCTCCAGAGTCCGCGCTTCTATCCGCTCTGCTCTGTCACCCCCTGCGTTTGATACCCAGACTCAGCTATGTGGGGCTGCCCATTTTGCAGATCAACAGACAGTTGCCTTTCAGGAACTAATTAGGAAAGCACATTGCACTCCCTGCATCTACCCAGGGCCAGGTCTAGGCAGCCCCTGGCAAAGCCACAGGAAAAGGACTGTGACATTGTCAATGGCAGGAAACCTGGGAGTGGGGACAGAGCAGACACTTGGGTGCTCTGGGCTGGAGGCCCACTTCTGCCACCAGATTTCCTGGGTGACCCCCAAGAAGTTGTGTGACCCCTCTGGGCTTCCCTGACCCAATCCCTAACCAGCAGGAACAGCTGGAGTAGAATAATAATTAATTTGTTTTGCATTGGTATGTAGTCGTTCATAGATCATTTGCTCTTGGTAGATAATATAAGTTGTATCCAATAGTATGCAGGGAAAAGTCGTACCTCCCTCAGGCTCCGCCTCAAAGCCGACTGCTGTTAGCAGTTACCCGTGTGTCCTTCCAGAAATGCTCTATACTGATTACTGGTTCTAAAAAAGTATTTCTAGGTTTCTCTGCTTATGTTTTCATAGTAAAAAAAAAAAATTGAAACACTACAAGACCCTAGAAATATCACCCATCCCAAAGACAACCACAGTTAACACTGTTATCCTGCAGAGATTTTTAGAAAACATACACATGCACTTAATCTTTTACAGCATAGCAATTCACATAGGTCTTGTTTTTCTGCATAAGAGGTAGCATTTTACCCACTGTTATATACTTGGATTTTTTTTTTCCTTAACAATGCATCTTGGAGACCCTTCAGTGTTCAAAGAGCTGCTTCGTGCTTTTTCACAGCTGCATGGTGCTCCATTCTGCACATTTTGCTGCTTGCTGTCTTCCCTGAGCCTGGTTCCTGAGTAGGGGATAGTTAATGTCTCAGACCCCTTGTGAGCTACAAGGCCAGCCCAATACACATGACCTGGCACAGCTGTGGACCAGGACCTCTGGGGCCATTTGCCTAACATCCCTGCCCCCAACACACACACCTTCCACCTTCAGGATGGGCCAGCCCAGCCAGGCTTCTGCAGGCTGCCTGAGCAGGAGCCGACTTAGGGCCAGAGGAGTAAAATTGCTCAGGCAGAAGAAACCCAGGGCTGAGGAGGGTAGAATGAGCAGCTTCAGCCAAGCCACCTGGGACCCTGAAGGGGGGAGGCTTAAATACCAGGTCACACCTTCCACCCAAACCCTTAGACACAAGGAGCATCAGCACAAGAAGGATCTCAGGCTCAGTCATTTCACAGTGAGAAGCTGAGCCAATACAGATGAAGCAAACTGCCCAAGGTTCCCCAGCAAGGCTCTCCTGGGCCACTGGGAGCCCAGGTCTCCCTGATCGCCACTCAGGGCTCTCTTCCCTAATTCCACAATTGCAAGTGGGAAGGCCTTAGAGGTCGTCCATGGCAATGGGGAAACCAAAGCCCAGATAGGGACAGCAATGGGCCAGAATTGCACAGCATTTGGAGCTGAGCAGGGCTGAGAATGCAGGGCCCCTGCCTCCAGCCTCGGGCTCCTCTACCACATGAAGTTCCCCTCAGTGGCCCAGGCCTCTTCCATTTTATGAAGCTCCTATTAGATTAAAAACAATAAAAACATCAGAATAGAATTCCAAAAACTGACACATTTAGCAAGTTAACTCTTAAGCGTCCATATACAATCACTAGTATGATGCAGTATCATGAGAACATTAGAGGATTTACAAAAACATCAGCCCATACCTATAAAGTTAAACACCTTTGTTCAACCCCATCTGAATTTCCTGCTACTGTGTGTTTTACCTCCTGTAGACGTGATATCAAAAGTCTTGACCTGGACAGCAAAATGTAGCACACCTCTGGGCTGGATCCTGTCCGGCAGGGGCGTAATGGTATAGAGGACGTTACTGTGCAGTTGACAAAGTTGGAATAAGAACAACGAAGTATCAACGTTACACTTACTGAATTTGCTAACAGTATGGTTATGTTAGAGGATATCCTTGTGCTTCAGAATACCCCCTGAAGTATTAAGGGGCAGAGGAATGTGATGGAGGGGACATCCCTTCAAATGGTTCAGAAAAAAATAATTTGTGTGTGCGAGAGAAGGAGAAAGCAAATGTGGCAAATTGTTAAAACTTGTGAATCCAAGTCAAGGGTATATGGGAGTTCTCTGCACTACTTTCATCACTTCTCTGTATGTTTGTAAATGATTGCAGAGTGAAAGTTAAAACAAAGTTGAGCTCTTGGCCCGCTAGGATGTGAGGCCTGCCAAATGGTCTACTGGCCCCCTGTGACCTGCCCTACTTCAGCTGCCCTCACTGGGGATGGAAAACATCCCTGGTGGACCCAGGCATCCCTGCCCATGACTCTCAGGCCCCTGCGCCCTTTAGGAGGTTAAGGTGGTCCCAGCCCCGGAGCCTCCTGCCACCATGATTTATGTCCCTGTGAGCCTCAGCAGCTGTGAACACGGGTCCCGCCAGGCGACCTGCTTGGGGTTGGGGGGAGCAGCGTTTGCTTCTCAGCGTGTCTAATCCAGACCAGACTTGTAGACCCCACCGGCCTGGGATCAGCTCCCAGGGGGCCAGGGTCAGAGGGCAGGCCAGCAGGGCCTGGAAACTGAGGGTGAACTGGCTGGAAGGCAGAAGCCTGGCCTGGTCTAGCTTGGCCACTGCTCCTGTGTGACCTGGGGTGGGTGTCTGCCTTTCTCTGGGCCTCAGTTTTCCTCATCTCAGCACAACCTGCACATAGTAGACCAGAAGGCAATCTGGCCTTGTGGGAGGGAGGGCTGGTAAGATTTAGGAGTTGGTGTTTTCTGGATGCCCAGATTCTCTAAGCTTGGAAAAGTGCCTGACTTTTTTGAGGGCCCTCTATAGTCAGGCCTTGGCCTATCCACTTTACTTAAGTTACTTAATATAGCCTGCTCCATTTTATAGATAAGGACACTGAGGCACAGGGAGGTTAGAGAACTTGCCCGCATTCATATGGCTCCTGGTAAGTGAGTGGATTGAACTAAGTGTTTTGGCTACAAGACCCACTGGACTCTCAAGGTACGGCCTCACGAGGTATGTGCCCAGTCCTGTAAGGGCCCAACTGAACCTTGGCTTCCATCATAAGACAGAAAAGGTCATTCCCCGAGCCTGAGTCTTCACCCCTGCCCAGAGCCCAGCCTGCACCGAGGGAATTGGTATGGGTTTGGGTCCAGGAAGCTGCATCTCCCACAGGCTTCCCCAGCATTGCCAGAATTCCCAGAATTGGAGGGGCCCAAATACAGGCTGTTGGAGGGTTTTAAATGGACAATCCTGGAGTTCATCTCCTCAGAACCCCTCAGATCAACAGTGGGGACACTGAGGCCCAGAGCAGACAAGATACATCCTCAACATCACATAGCAAGTCAGAGATGAGCCAGAATCAGTTTTCATGTGTCCTAGTCCTTGTTTTCATTGCTTAGTGACCCTGCCCAGAGCAGCAACAAGCATGAGAGTTGGAGGCACCGTTCTAGGTCACTTACAAGAAAGGCCTCACTTGACATAACATTGTAAACTGACTATACGTCAATTTAAAAAATAAATAAATAAAATTACAGTAAGAAAAAAAATGGCCTCACTATCTTGCAACAACCTGCGTAGGTAGGTACTGTTGTCATCACCATTTCACAAACTAGAAAACCAAGCCTAAGGTCACTCAGCTTGGCAACAGCATAGCCTTGATTCCAACCCAGGGCAGGTCTGGCTCCAGGTCCCATGGCCTGTGCCACAGCAAGGAGGTAAAATTCATCAGGAGGCATAAGATAGAGTTTAATATCATAGACCAACTTAAGGCAGGCGGCTCAGTCAGTCAGTCAGTCAGTCAGTCAACAAACATGTATTGAACTGCTCCATGGACCATGCAAGGTTCTAGGGATGGACAGAGAATAAGACAGATGTGGTGCCTGCTCTCACAGAGGCTGCTATCTATCAGATCAGCAGGCTCTGAGCAAATTATAAATTGTGAGGAGGGGATGTGTGAGTGGGAGAGACTAGAACAAACGTAAGGATGATGATTCTGAGGCAAGAAAAGGCTTTGCCAAGTGTGAAAGGTTCTGCAAAGTTGTCTGGGCCACCCCTGCATGAGATAAATAATGGAGCACCTGCAGGTCCCTGGATCTCCCCTGAACCTAACCTGATAATCCCTGATACATCTCTTCTGAGAGCCCAGATCTGTGCTGCGAAGTAGTCAAAGTCAGGTGAACCTCTGCAGGCAGAAGAGAAAGTGATGGCGAAGGCTCACGGAGCACCGCCTCTGGGCAGGGCACGGGGTGAGCCCTGTAGCTCACCTACACCTCCCCAGCTCCGTGAGGCAGGAGCTCTTAGCATCCTCATGGCTCCCCAGGGTCATGCAGTCACTGAATGACAGGCCAGGATTTGGACCCAGGTGCACAGGGTCCAGAGCCCACCCCCTTAACCTCCCTCCTCTGCTGCCCACATGCTCAACGCCAAGGTTCTGAGGCAGGAGGCAACTCCCCCCAGGTCACAGAGCCAGGCCACAGTCCCTGCTCACAACACCTCCGGCTGCCACCACACGGCAGCATCCCAGGGCCTCCCACAGTGCCAGCACATAGTGGGTGCTTAGCAGACACCTGCTGAAGGACTGAGAGGCTGGGGTCATCCCCACAACCTGCCCAGAGACAAGTCTGCCCTGCAGGAATGTGAACCTGCATCACATCGTGCTGTCTCATAATCACCCTACAAGGTGGATTTTACCCATTTCACAGATGGAGCTCAAAAAAGAGCAGTGGCTGGCCTGAGATCACACAGCCAGGAGTGCAGTTAGACCTCAAACCCAGCTCTGCGGTTCAGCCCATCTGTAGAAACCCACGTCCGGAAGCTCAGAAGATACTGACAGACGGCCTTTAGCCATAGAGGAGAGAGGGATGGGTCCAGAACTTAGGGAAGAGAAAAGGCGCTGACCAGCTGGGAACTCCGTGGGAACATCTTTTGCCCCCAACCCTACCCCACCCCAGTGTGTCCCCCCCGGCAGCAGCCGGGGCAGGGCGAGGAAGGGGTCAAGGAAGCGGGCCTCGGATTCCCAAGGAGCACCGTCCTCCTGTCCCCTGTGGCATGGTTAAGAAGTCATCCCGGAGCTGAGCCTGTCTGCAGCTCCCCGACCCTCTTCTCCCTGACACAGCCGCCCCCTCCTGCCCACCCCTCACCCACCTTCCCCTGCCTCCTGTCTCCTCAGCCCAGGCCCACCACCTCCCCCGCCCCTGGCTCTCAGAAAGCCCTGGAAAGGCTGCTTTCTTTGAGACAGGAAGGTGTCCTCAAGTCTCAGGAAGGAAAAACAGTCAAGCTGAACCCACCAAGACCGTCTCCAAGGGGCCGGGGCTGGCACTGGGCCAGGACTGACATCACCTGGGAACTGCCACGGCCGCAGCTGCAACACGCCTCCTGGGGGGACGAGCTTTTGCTATTTAAAAAAATAATAATAATAATAAAAAAAACGTTTCCAGTCTGGTGTTTTCAAATGTGCTTTTTATAGTGGGCCCTGGGGCGTGGGTGTTTTGGTGTCCCCCCTCCCCTTTTTCCACACGTCCTGATTTTCACACCACACAATGTAGCCTTTGACCAATTCCAGCTAATTCCCGGGGATTCAGGGTGGGACCTCCTTCCAGTCTCTGATCCCCTCAGATTATGTTTTATCTATCTAGATATATTTAATTTTAACTTTAAAAATATCAAAGGGGGAGTATATAGCTCAGTGGTAAAGCATGTGTTTAGCATGCACAAGGTCCTGGGTTCAATCCCCAGTACCTCCTCTAAAAATAAATAAACCTAATTATCTCCCCACCCCACCAAAATAAAATAATATAATAATAAATTTAAAAATTTTAATAACAAGGGGGAAGTATATAGCTTAGTGGTAGAGCATGTGCTTAGCATGCACAAGGTTATGGGTTCAATCCCCAGTACCTCCATTAAAAGAAAAAAAACTAATAATAAAATAAATAGACCTAATTATCAACCCCCCAAAAAACAAAAAAGACTAAAAAAATTAAAATATCCAAGAAAAAATATCAGGTGAGAATAAGCCTTTCACCAATCCCCCGTCACTTCCTTCCTGTCTCCTGAGGCAACCCCTCTTTTATTTTATTCAACAAAATCTCCTCTAGTGCGTACTATGTTCCAGGCACTATTCTAAGCTATTATCTAATATTAACATGTTTCATCTTCATAAAAACTGTCTGAGGTAAAGTTTCCATTGGCCATTTTCTTGTGAATATTGTCAAAGATATTCTATGCATATAGAAGCAAATCTAGATTTATAATCTTAACCCCTCCCTTTTAAAAAAAATGAAAGCTTTTTTTTTTTTAATGGAGGTACTGGAGATTGAATCCAGGACTTCGTGCATGCTAAGTATGTGCTCTACCATTGAGCTATACCCCCACCCTCCCCTCAAAAGTGGAAGCTTCTTATACACCCTGGTCAGAACTTCACATCATTGACTTAAAAAAATATATCTTGGAATCATTCCATATTGGTGCCTAAAGAGATTCCTCATTCATCTTTACAGCTGCATGGTATTCCCTTCAATGGAAGGATGTACCACAATATAATTAATGTGTCCACTCTTGGTGGACATTAAGGATATTTCTAATTTTTTTCCTTTATGAATAATACTGCTGTGAATTGCCAAAATGATCTTTCCAAAGTATAGCTTGGACCTCATCTGTCCAATACTCAAAAGCTTTCCACCTTTCTCTTCTATGCAGAAGGGCATCTTAAATGTAGGGACTATCAAGAACCCATCTGACACTGATGAAAGCAATGAAGCTGCTCTTGAAAAACAGCTCATGGACAACTGAGCTTCATATGAAGTTCAGAGACTCCTGGAAACCCTACCAATGCACACAATAACACAAAGACACCTCCCCTGTCTGTATGATGTGCCTGTGGCTTTGAACTGGGCACTCTGCCCTGCCAGCTCTGCTGCTTTTGAGTTCCAGGGCCGTGGGGAAATTGATGAATCTCACCAAGCCTTGGTTTTCTCATCTCTAAAATGGAGCTAATTACAGTGGCTTCCTCCTAGGATTGTGAAAAATAGATCAGATCCAGACTCTGAAATGTTTAGCATGGTACATAGCAAATCCTTCACCCAGGTTAGCTGTTGCTATTTCTGCAAGATATACTCCAAATTCATGCATTTAGTCAACAAATAGTATTGAGAACATACTATGGGCAGGGAACTGGGGGTTTCATGGAGATGAGGAGAGGTTTTTAAAAAAAAAATCAAACTAAATCAAGCAGCCATGCATGACTGTGCTGTGGGCTCTGAAGGTGGAAGAGGCAGGGAGGGGAACACAGGAAAGGAGGCAGCTAAGGCAGCCTGGGGCAGGGAGAGGAGGGTTATCTGGGAAGTCTTTGCCAAGAGTGGTGCTGGGGTGACTCTTGAAGGGGAGATTCTCTAGGTAAAAAGGACCCTGTGTAGAAGAGAGTACATATAACAGCCTTGAGGAGAGAGAGGGCCTGAGGCAGCAGGGGGACTTCATGGGAGGCTCAGAGTGGCTGAAGTGTTGAGGGGTTAGGAGAGAGGAGACTGGAGAGCTGGACAGGGTGGGACTGGGAAGTGGGGAGCCATGGTTCTCACCAAGGGAAGGACTAGTCATTGGCACAGGTAGAAAAAGCCCCTGGTGACCACGGTGGAGACCCAGTCAGCAGGAGGCATGAAGGCCAACTGGAGGCCACTTGGGTCATCCATGTAAAAATGATAATCTCAACTAGGGGGTGGTCATGGAGGTAGGCAGAAGAGGGCAGCAGCCCAGAAAGCAGAGTCAGGAAGCAAAGAGATAACCGCCCAATTAAGAGACTGATGGAGTGTTGGAGAGAGGGAAAAGTTGAGTAGAAAGGGCCAACTCCTGACCCTCCCCTGCCCAAACCTGCAAGAGTTCCTATCACTCTTAAAACCAAATCCAAAATTCTCTTCCAGCACACTAGTTCCTGCTCCCCAACCCCCACCCCACCCACTCTGGCCTCATCTCCCTCCCTCCTGCCCCTTTGATCTCTGGGCCCCAGGCACATCAGCCTCCTGACAGTTCTTAGAACACACCAGGCACACCCCAGCCTCACGGCCTTGGCCTTTGCAGTTCCCTCTGCGTGGACTGCTCTTCCCTGTGTATCTTCAAGTCTCACTAATTCCCTTCGTTCAGATCTTTGCTTAAATGTCACCTCCTCAAGGACGCCTGCCCTGACAACACTCGCTAAAATAACACCCCTCCACTCATCTATTTTTCCTTATGGTAAAATGAACATAACGTAAAATTCACCATTTTAACCATTTTAAGCGTACAATTCAGGGGCATTAAGTCATTGACAATGTTGCAGACCATCACCACCATCAGTTGTCAGAACGCTGCATCATCCCAAACAGCTCTCCACCAATCTTTATCCACACTTGTCTTAGTTTTCCTTCACAAGTTCTTACTACCTGAGACTATGAGACTTAATTATTTATCATGTTTGGTACCCATCTCCTTTGACTCGAATGGAAGCTACAAGAGGGCATGCACTTGGCCTGTGGTGTCCACTGTGACCTCTCCAGCCCTTCGAGAGTGCCTGGCATATAGTAGGTGCTTACTAAATGATTGTGGCTAAATTAACTGAGGAAGGGCGTTCTTTCAGAGAAGGAGGACACGGGCAGAGGAAAAGATGAAATTTCTGCACAATCCCTCCTTGCCAGCCCCTCCCCCACCACTTCTCCAGCTCCCTCCTCTCTCCAGCCACTCTGACTGTGCTGTTTCCAGCACTCTTCCACTGCCCAAGCAGCTCGCCTCACTGGAAAGATCACTTCTTCTTTATGCATCAATATACGTATGTATACGTATGACTGAACTATTACGCTATACACCAGAAATTGATACAATGTTGTAAACTGACTATACTTCAATAAAAAAAACTCATCAAAAGGTACACTTAACAGCTATATATTCCACTTTATGTAAATTACACCTCAGTTTAAATAAGGAGCAAAACTTCTAAATGTATAACATGATCTCGACTTCATAATGAAAACAATGATTGTATATGTACCTGCAGAAAAGGATTTGGAGAGGATTTTTGGGTGATGGGATTTGGGTGGTTTTTTTTAACTTTCTTTTTTTTCAACTTGTCAACCAGCATTATAATAGTTAAAATAAACACAAATGTACAACTGTAAAACAAAAAACAAAAAAAAACCCCTGTGACTATTAAAAAAAATCATCTTCATTTTTCAAAACTCTGCTCAATCTCACCTCCACAAGAAAGGATTCCCAGAAGAAACGTCATCACCCCAACCACTCTCCCTTTCCTACCTTCCCATGACACTGTACTTCTGCCTGGAATTGGCCAGGTCTCTTTTAGTTGTAAGTGACAGAAATCCAATTCAAAGTAGCTAATGAAGGGTGAGAGGAGTGGGAAGGTAAGTTATGGTTTCCAGAACTGAGTTCAGGGCACTGATTTCATAGCTGAATCCAGGTGATGTTATGATATCATTAGAAATGTCTCTCCACCTCTCATCCCTGCTTTCCTGGATGTCAGCTTCATTCTCAGAGAGCCTCTCCTCTTTTGGTGGCAAAGATGACTGCCAGCAGCTCTGGATCATGACTCATCCTTTTAGAAACCCCTTTGGAGTGGGCCCTTTTACTAGTAATTGCAGCAAAAGTTCAAGGGAAGGCTCCTATGGGCCCGCCTTGGATGACATGACCAACCTTGTGCCAATCCCTATGGCGAGAGGGACAAAGTGTTCTGATTGGCCAGGCCTGGTCCTGTGCCCATCTCTGAAGTCGGTGTGGGTTTGCCTGAGCTACAAGCACCGAGAATGGGGAAGGGAGTAAATTTCCAAAAGAAAATGGGAAAATGGGGAAATGGCCTCTCAGCAGGCAAAAGCCTCAGATGTCACTAGCTGTAGATGTGAGAGCTATGCCTCTGTTGGAGCACTCGCCATGCTGCCATCAGAAACTTGAGTTATTTTTGTAGGCTGTGTCTTCCCCCTGAATCTCTGAGTTCCCTTGAGGCAAAGTCTCAGCACGGGGTCTAGCACATGGACTGCTTGATGAACACCAGCATGTCTTCTCTCCTCTTCTTCAGGACCCGGGCATTCTTTGCACTCAGCCTGTGACTTGGTCAGCTCTGGAAAGACCCTGACCCCCGCCAGGGCAGTGGCCAGGCCCATGGGAGTGCACACGATCCCTGACCTCTGCTCTACCCCACTGGCACAGAATGTCCCCACCACAGGGGGATCAGGAGGTCCAGTTCTCAGTCCATGTCATCCACGTGACCTTGAGAAAGTCCCTTCCCCTCACTAAGCCTCAGTGGTCCTTTCTGTTCAACAGGGGCTGGGAGAGGCCTTTGACCTGAGAGGCATTTCCTCCTTTTCAGCCCATCATGGCCTCCTTTACAATTTTTTCCATGTCTGGGTACCACCTGTGCTCCCAGTTACATAATATTTTTTTCTTTAAATGAACTGTCTTTTAAAAACATAAATATATTCATTTCAAAAGGGAACTTTAAATCCCTCCATAAATGGAAAACCAGTATCTCGTGCCATAAATAGAAGGTAACCATAAAAATAAGTACAATGAAAACAAAACAATGTCATTAAATTCCCGCCAGATCCGGCTGCCTGCTGAAGGCTCAGAGGCCGGCTCTCTGTTAAAAAGGGAAGTAAGTGTTAAGAGAGGTGTTAAAAACACACCAGCATTCAACAGAGACTTTCTCCTTTGTAACAAGTTGAAGGAAAATGGGAAAGGGAGGAAAATTCCACTCTGGGCTCTGTTGTTCTTAACATTAAGGTGGGCGTGGCTCCCCCTGGTAGCAGCTCAGGTGGGACCTGTCCCACTCAGCCCACGCTTAGGAAGCTGTGGACCTGGCTGTCCCGTCCATGGAGGGGCTGCGCCTCCCCTGCACACAGGCCAGGTTGGGGTGTGGGGGTCAGAGCCCCAGTCAGGATGGAGCCCGAGCTTGGGGCTCTGGTTCATATTTCAGGGTCAGTGAGGGATGGTCAGAAGAATCTCTGCCTGCTCAGTCCCAACTACCCTCACCAAACATGGCCCCGGGGGATAACAACACAGCTCTCATTTGCGTATGTTTGCATGAAGAAACTCTGGAAAGATCAGAAACTAACAAAAGTGGTAAGAACCAGACAGTTGAGAAACAAAGTGGAAATGAGCCTCTTCACAGTATCCCTTTTTATATTTTTGAACTGTATGAAAATATTACTGACTCAAATTTTAAACAATAAAGACAAATATTTATCAGCACCTGTTCTGTAAGCAGACTTCAAGTTAGGCACTGAGTTCATTCATTCACTCATTTACTCTCTTATAAATTAATCAATTCAAGGAACATTAGCACAAACCTTGGATGGAGCCCTCTGCTATAGGAGTCTGTTCATTTATTCAGTCAGCTAATGTTTACCAGGACTCCGTGGCTTTGTTCACTCCCATGGGGAGGGATCATCAGTAAGTCCTGCCCTCAAAGAGCTTGTGGTCTAGAGGGGAAAACAGTGGCCAGAGAGAAAAGTGAGATGCCAGGAGCCAGACAGTAAACACACCTTATGTAAGGGCAGGAGAGGTGGGGGCTCTGCGGTAGAACCTTGCATGTTCTCCTGGGGAGGAAGGGGAGTGAGGCAAAAGGCAGGAGTAGAAAGGATGAGGCCAGAAGGTCATGGGGGCCACATCATGAGGCCTGGTCCCCAGGGAGAGGAGTTCAGGCACATGCAGCAGGAAATGGGAGGAGGGGATGGTCTTGCTGAGATGAATCCCACATCGCCCCTGCCCACTCCACAAGTCCAAAAATTCCCTTCATTTCCAAAGCCATTCTGCCATGTCTCTTGTCACCTTTTGCCCAAGTGACTACTATTATCCTCCTGGCTGGTCTCACCCACCTATTTTGTCCCCCTCCAATTCACAGCAGCCACAGTTATCTTTTCAAACTTAAAATCTGATAAAGTCACTCCACAACTTACAGCCCTACAATAGCTTCCTGATGCTCTTAGAATAAAATCCAAATTCCTTACTGCGGCCCACAAGTCACATGAATGACACAGCCCTGGCCAACATGGCTGACCTCATCTCCTACCACACTCCCCTCAGTCACTGCACTTTCAACACTGGCCCCTCTACTGTTCCTCAAATACACTGAACTTTTTTCTACCACAGGGCCTTTGTACATCCTGTCCACGCTGCTTGGAATGCCAGCTTTTTCTCATTCTTCAGGCTTCATCTTACATAGCATCTTCTCAGGAGGGTCTTGCAAGACCTCATTATTTAAAGTAGGGATTAGCAATGGCCCATATTCCAAATCTTGCCCACTGCCTGTTTTTGCAAATAAAGATTTATTGGAACACAGCCATGCACATTGATTTACATATTACATATTGTCTATGGTTGCTGAGAGCTGTGACAGAGACCGCATGCCCTCAAAGCCTAAAATAGTTACTATCTGGTCCCTGAGAGAAAAAGTTTGCTGACCCTTGATCTAAAGCAATCCTTCTCTCTTCCCAAGTTCATCTTGATTGTATCACTACACTTCTTTATTTCATGGCACTTACAACAATCTATATCCTGGTTATTTGGTGTGTGTGTGTAACAGCTTGTCTCAAAGAAAATTTAGAGACAAAAGCAGTTAGAATCCAAAAAAAAAAAAAAAAGTACCTGAAAAGAAGTTTTACAAGAGGGTCCAGGTTTTAGAATGTTAAATCACCAAATAAAAAATACAACAGCTATTTCAAGGGAAAAAATTACCAAGGATTAGTCTGTCCATGGCAGAAAAAGCAACACTTTTCTCATTTGATTATTATATCTGCAAAGGTAATCACGTATTTTCAGATAGAGTTTTGCAGAAGTAAGAAATAAAGTTGTTTTTGTTAGAGAGTCAGTAATTCACAGGGAAGGCTCAAGGCTTTGCTTATTTGGGGATTTCAAACTAGACAGAGGAGCCCTGGTCCTTCTCAAGGTACAAAGTGCTTTTGTAATCTCTTAGACAAAAATGGGAAAGGCTTAGTTTGGCTTCCAGAAATTATCTTTCCCCAGCCCTCTGCCCCACTATTAGAACACAAGGGAACTTAAAACATTCTCCCTGAGGGAGATACTGTGTCTGTGTGGTTTACCTCTCTATTACCAGTACCTCGTACAGGTCTGACACATCAGGGAAAATTGTGAAAGGCTTTGAAATGGCAAAAAACAACAACAAAAAAACCTGACAAAGATTACTGACTGTCCAATGCCATGCACTGTCTTCACCTCTTTTCAGGTTAACTGATTCTACGGTGGTCGATGCCTTTCCTTACCTCTGAGTGATTGTACATCTCCGTAAGTCATAACGAGATGGAGAATGACACAAATAATTCTTGTTCATAGAGATGCAGATAAGTTTTATCTGCTCTGGGTACAACTGATCCTCCCGCCCCAGCTCTCTTAGAAGAAAATAGTTTTGCATCTTTAGCAAATTAATTTAATTAATTCAGCATTCATATAGATATAAATATAAATATCTTCTCTTTGGATTCTCTTTCCAACTAGTTTTTAACACCTTATTGGTTCCCTCACAAATTAATAACTTAAATACAAACTTTCACACATGTTCACTTTATATTTGAACAAAAGGCATGATTTTATTCTTTTGTAAAAATTATTTTAACATACATAATCTCTCTTGTTAAATCTTTGGATAATGAATGCTGGAATGAATAGTGAGTATGCTCTCAGAGCTATCTGTACTTCCTGTAGCACTGACTTAATAATGTAATAATGATAGTTATTTGTGCCTTTATTTGTCTATTGTCTGTCTCTCCTGACCATAAGCTCCGTGAGGGCAAGGATCTTGTCTGACTTGCTCATCACTGTGTTCCCCAGAGACTAGCAGGGTGGCTAGCACTGCCACATAGTAGGTGATTTTATATAGCTATATATGTATGCCTGTGTGCATATATATGTACATATACATGTATATATGTCTTGAATATGTATATATACATATATATAGAGAGAGAGAAAAAATGGGTTATGTGCTGCCCAGTTTAGAACAGAACTGAATACCTCTTTAAAGTTCCCAGTAAAAGATAGTATTCTTTTTGGAAGAAGGATTCAAATTTCTGGGACAAACTGAATAAACAGAGAGGGAAAGAAAGCAAGCAAGAAAGAAAGCAAGAGAAAGAAAGAAAGGAAGGCAGGAGGGAGGGAGGAAACTAGGGTTGATTTTCTCTGGCAGGAACAGGACGGGCTGGTGGCATTCAAGACGCACCCCACATCCCCTGCTCAACTTCAGGCGCCATCTGTCCTCACTGATGAGGTGACAGAGGCCAAGATGCTGCGTGGGCTGCTGAGCATTCTACTGAGTAAGAGCTGTGATTACTACACTGTCCCTTCCTCCCCCCAGGCTGCCTCCTCCTCCGCAGACTCTTCTCTGCCCCTTCACCCCATCCAGCCCTCTCACAGATCACCTTCCTGCGTCCCTCCACTGTTGCTGGCGCCTCCCGGACGCCCAGCCTGACCTTGAGTCCTCTCCATTGTGACCATCACCAGGCAAAAACCCTCTAACTCACTTGTTCTGATTCCACCAAAGCATCAGATCGCTATCCGAGGTCTGAGAGGTCCTCCTTCTTCAGTCTGAGCTAGAAGCCTCCAGGGATATCAGGGCGGTTATGTGTAGCCCCCTGCCCAGGGAGCTTGCAGTCTACTGGGAGAGAGGACATCTGTCCCTTTGGAGTCTTCATACCATGAAGACTACCGGTGCCCACACATCTGCTCCTCATCTGTGGCAGAGACCACCAATTGCCCCTCATACATGCTCTTCCCTTCTCGTATAGAAATAAAACTTCAGACTTTTAGCGGGACACTTAGCAACACAAAATAAAACTCGATTTCCCAGCTTCCTCCCCACAGTTAGTTCTAGCCACGTGACTAAATTCTAACCAGTGAGAGTGCCATGTACATCTCCTAAGTCATGGCTGCCCCTTGCCTTTCCCCCAGCCCACTGGCTATGGTATTGATGTGAGGGAGCCATCTGAGACCACTGGGACCAGGCAATGCCCCAGGGATGGCAGAGCTACAAGACAGAACCCTGGGACCTCAACTCCACCGAGCTAGTCCTGGATTCTTTACACCCAGACCTGAGAGAAGTAAAATTCGGCTTTGTTTATGCTACTGTTACTGAAGATTTGTGTTAGAACAAATGAGCCTATATGGTTTATATTCTAGTTGGTCATCTATTTTCTTTGCAATAGAATTCAAACAAGAACAAATATTTATTGTCTACTATGTGCCAGGCACTGTTAAAAAGTCTCAGGATACAGATTCTCCAATATGATAGAGCATACATTTTAGTATGTGAGTAATTTTGTCTAAATCATGTATGATTCTCCTCTTCCTATGGCCCCTCCTCCTTCCCTACTCATCCCTCATGCTGAGTGGCTAATGTAAACATATACCACAGCCAAAGAACCATGAGAGAGGGGCAGCAAAGAGAAATGGGAAAGACATGGAATTTGGAGCCACATGAACTAGATTTAAATCCTAGTTTTACCTCTCAGAGACTGTTTCTTCATCTATAAAATGGGAATAAAAGTAATAACTACCTCTCAGAGTTTCTGGGGGTAGGGGACAAAATGAAATAATGCATGGAAAGCTCAGAGCACAGTGTTTAACACATAGTCTGTGCTCAATAAAACCTGGCTGCGAGAGTATAACAATATTATTATTGATTACCTGAGTAAAGGCAACAAGGAAATACTAGGGGTCTCTTTTCTGATCCAACTTCACCTAAGAAGCTAACACCTAAGTGTTTCTCACCTCACCCTTCCTCCCAAGCCACTCTTTTCTTCCCTTTGTGAAATCCGTGCCAGTTCCTGGAGCTTCTGCTGTTGCCTCTCCCTGAATGGAGAGGTGCTGAGGCTGAGGTCTAAGGAAATCTTCTTCACCACCCCAACTACAGCCAGCTCCTGAAACAGCAGCCTCTTCCCTGCTTTGAGGCGGGTTTTCCTCACTCACGTGTCTTCCCAGATTTGGGAAGTGGAAACGACTCAACTAGGAGGCTGCAGACCTGGTTACAAGTGTCTGCCCTGTTGCTCTCAATACAGTTGTACACTCACTTCCCTGCTTTAAGTGTTCCCCTCCTCAAAAACAGCAGTTGTACTTCTACTCATCCCTCAAGACCCAGTTCAACCACCACCCCCTTTGTAACCCTTCTTTTGTTTCCTCAAACAGAGTTTGTGTTTCTCTCCTCTGTGTTCCCCCCAACCCCCCACAGTGCTTGGTACAATCATTCCAATATTATAGCAGCCATCACCTTATGTCTAACTACATCCTGACTTGTCTGTCTTTCTCTACTAGACTCTGAACTACTTGAAGACAAATTGTAGTTTACTTAGTCTGTATCCCTAATGCAGATTACCTGGCAGATGACATGGAAAATGAAACATAAATGGATAGACAACGCGATAGATGGATACAAATGGATGATGAATTGTTTAGATTAATTGTATGTAGTTTTATAGATGTCAGTTGTATAGATGATGACAGATATGGCTAATAAATGATATTTAGTAAAAGAGTGAATGAAAGCTGGCTAGCAGATGGATGAGGAATGGATAAAGAATGGTTTGGTGAGTTGATGACTGGCTTCTGAATGAAAGATATGAAGAAATGAATGAGGAATATATGTTGGATGGATACTTAATGCATGAGAAATAGTGAAAGATAAATGACAAGTGGAATAATGGATGGATGGATGAGGAATAAATAGATGCATAAAGAATGGATGGATGAGGAACTAATGAATGCATGAAAGATGGTGGGTGGCTATTAACGGCTGGTGAATGATGGCCAGATGAATGATGGATGGAGAATAAATGGGCAGATGGAATTATGATGGCTGGGTGGCTGGCTGGATGGATTTATGGATGATAAATAGATTGATGAAGGATGGATAATGGATGATAGGTAGATGGATAGTGGGCTGGTGGTGAATGCATGATGATGGATAAGGAATAGATGGTGGGTGAAGGATGAATAGACATTTGGCTAGATGGATGGTGAAGGGGTGATAAATGAATTGTTGGTGTTTGAATGGATGTATAAAGATGGATAAATGATAGCTGGATAGATTGATGGATGATGTGTGAACAGTTCACGAATACGCATATGTGTCACCATGAATATTTTTGAGGGTCCTTCCAGCGCCGCTATTTTGTGACTCCCTCTCTCCTGAGAGAGGAATGAAACTGATATCTGATAAGCTTCCATGAGCCAGGCCTCTTCATGGGCACTTGACTTATGTCATCTCTAGTAATCATTCCAACAACGCTGCAAGGCAGATACTGTTATGCTCACTTTACAAATGAGGAAAATAAGGCCCAGGAGGAGGAGATTTTCTCAAGCCTGGCTCCGCCTTGCTTGTGTCTCTTTTTCTCCTTCTCCCTCCTGTGGTACCTCACCCCTCTGCTAACCATTTTACACCTGCACCATCCTTGCACCATTCGTGGCTTGATCCTTCAAGAGCCTGCCCACACCCTGGCCCTCCAGGATCTCTCCATTCCATATTTAAGACTTCCTTGCTCCGCCCTTTCCTACATTTCACTTGGTTCCTACCATGATTCACAATTCTCAACAACACAACCACGTGTTGACTGCCCACCATGTGCTTGGCATTGAGCTCAGTGCTCTATATCTATTACCTCATCTTATTTCCTTGAGTGCCCTAAAGGTAGGTATCATTATCCCCATCTTAAACGTGAGGAAGTCAAGGCTCAGAGAAGTACAGTGACTTGCCCAGGGTTACCAGCTAGCTAGTGACAAAGATGGGGGTAAGTAAAACTCTGGTCTGTTCAGTTCCAAAGCTTGCATCTTAAATCTTGATGTTACATTTCCTCTTGGATATTGTGATGTTTGATTATGCATATTTGTTTAAGTGTGTATGCCCATGTGTTTGTGTCTTGTCTCTTGGAACAGAGTGCCTTGGAACAGAGACACTTTATCATGCTTCTCCTGAATCCCGTTCAGTATCAGACACAGAGAAGAACCACAGAACTTTGGTGCAGAAAGAGCCACCTTGGACATCCTGGAGTTCAATGCCTTTATGTTCTCAGGGAGATCACCCCGGGTCAGAGAAGTTATACAACATTCTCGAGGCCACACAGCAAGGTGATGGCTAGGTTTGGACCTGAACTTGAGCCTTGGTGCTCAGCAAGAATGCAGTGATGAAACTCAGCCTCCTGGATCTGCTGGGCCAAGTTAGAAGAAGGAGGAGAAGGAGGAGAAGTGAAGCAGATGTAACTCTCAGCCCACCCTCCAAATAAATAGCCTCCATTCCACTGAGTGGCAGAAACTGAATCTCAGTCAACTCTGGGTGTCTTCTTTCACTTTCCCCTTTTAGGTCACCCATGACCCCACCTCCATGTATCTGCAGAAACCAAGTCCAGGGGGCCTGCACACTTACTCAGGCATCTAGGTTCATGGCTTCCTTAGGTTTAACCCAGGAGTGAAACCATAAGTGCTGTTCTATGAGCCCTTAAGATGACCTGAGGTTTCTGTATTCATCTTTCAGGGTCACACATCAGTATTTACACACTCCACCATTTCCTATATCTGACCCTCTGCATCACTTGGGATGCTTATTCAGCTATTGTAGCATAAACTATGTCCTAAATAAGACAGAAGTTTATTTCTCTCTCGCTAACCAATAGAGGGTAAGAAGTGCAGCTGATCTGGTGTCCCATGGTGTCAGAGACCCTGGCTCCTCCCATTCTGTTGCTCTTGGTTGAGTCCCTATTTGGGGGGGGGGGTGCATTAGATTTATTTATTTATTTAACTAGAGGTACTAGGGATTGAACCCAGGATCCTGTGCATGCTAAGCATGCACTCTACCATCGACCTATACCCTCCCCCTCAATTTTGTTGCTCTGAGATCCTTCACATGCAGCTTCCATCTTGTGGTCTAAGATGGCCTCTCCAGCTTCTCCTGTCATGTCTAACTCCACCTGGCAGGAATAGAAGAGGAATGGTGACAGAATGGCCCTTTTTTCTTTAAATACACAACCTAAAAGTTCCACACATCATTGGTTTCACATATCCTTTGTCAGAACCTGATCATGGGCCACATCTAAGGGCCCACTGCAAAGGACACTGGGAAATGTAGTCTTCAGCCACGTGGCCATCTGCAGCCGCATAACAAGGGGAAGTCAGATAATTGCATGACGACTAAATATCTCTGCTACGCTTCCTTTCTGCCCACCTCCCGGATAATCTTTATCTCATTTCCTAAAGAGGAAAACCAATTTTGACTCATCTATTCTTCTCACTCTATTAGTTACGGCATGAATTGTGTGCCCTCAAATTCCTCAGGGCTTTGACTCAATTTCCATGACTCTTCCAAACCAAAAGCTTTGGCCTTTGAGACAAAGAAAAGAATTTCTTCCATTTCTGCCTCACCTTCTCTAAGGTGATAGAGGCCACTAACCAGCAGGGGAAAGGTAAAGTGCAAAAGAAATAGAGGAGATGCCTTCAACACTACAAAATATTTACAGCTACAGCTACAATTCAGACTTCTCCTTTTCCTGATAAGTCTTTTGGTGGCTTCTCCTGACCTAAGACTCTTAGCCTTGGCTTAAATGATAACTCCTCAAAGAGACGTTCTCTGCCCACCCTGTTTGTTTCCTTCATGACAGACATCACAATATATAAGGTATAAATATATACACTTTATTTGGCTTGTGAATGACATGAGGGAAGAGACCATGTCTGTCTTTTCATTTGCCTAAGGCCTGGCAAAATGCCCAATACACACTGGATGCTCAGCAAATACATTAGACTGAATGGTAACTTTACGTACCAGGTCCCTGTAAGGTACAAAAAAAAGTTCAAATCTTTTCCCCAGGTGACTGAAAGTGGAGTGTATGTGACTCTATTTACAGTTATTGGCCCAAGAGGAACCATGATTCTTTGATTCTAGAGGTCAAAGCATCAACATGGCTGGGAGTTTTCCCAATGGATGCCAAGGGTGGAGGCATGCTGGAGGGTCAGATGGGCTTCTCCATCTTGAGAAAGACCAGTCACAGACCCCAGCTTGACCCCCAACCAATATCAAGATGCTTCCACCCATCCAGGACTTAAATAAACCCAGGAAAAAAAGGAGGAAGGGGAAAGCTTGCCTCACTCAATTTCATTCAAATCTCAAATGACAATTTTTTGGTCCAGATTTGATTGAAGTTTGCATTTTTTGGCACCAGAGAAAACAGGAGCAGCAAAATCCACATAGAAAATGGAATGTTATATTTCTTGCATGTCTGAGTACATGGCTGAGAGGTGTGTTTTGGCCACATAAAATGATGCCATTCTGGGTTAACTCATGAAAATTTGTAATCATGGAGTTAAAGTCATTCAGTCTCAGAATCACATAAGGTTAGAATCATCAACTGTATTCAGAAAGAACGTTAGAGATTGTCTTCGTTTGTATTCCCCTGAAAGCAGAACCTAAGACAAGGATATGGGTGCCAAGGAGCCCAGGAAGCAAGAAGGATCTGGGAGAGTGAGACAAGAAAGAGAAGAAAAGAGGAGTGAGACTGACTGAGCCAGTTTCCAACATGGGCGGCAGATGCCCTATCCCACTGCTGGCCTTCTGAACGGCCACGGGGAATCATCTCCAGTGGATAAGAGGCTGACACATTTATACACCAACACCCATCCCCTGTGACGGATGGCTGCCCCTGGGCAGGTCAACTCCTCCCAAGTCCTGGCTGAGAGTTCCCAAGGCTTCAAAGAAACCAAATGACTGACAGGCACTTGAAATCGGATGCCACCCAGTATGCTGGGAAGCGCCCACCACAGCTCCAGCTAAACTCGGTGGTAGGCTGAGGGGACGAGGTGTGAGACACCAATAATAACTAACAACCCAAATTCACCCCTGAACAAGAATTCCTCTCTAAAGGTCTAGACTGGAAGTCTGCAGACTACAAGCAGTCTGGGGGATCCATTTTGTTTCATTAGCACCTTGTTAAAATGAAATTAGAATCCAAAGGCCATTAGGAGAAGCCCGCAGTCTTCATTTTGCTATATACCCCATCACTCCCCATTGCACATCTGCCTTCAGCTTTCTGTTACCTGTCTGGCCCGCAGGGGCATCTGAGTCTGAGGCACAGCACCTCTCATCAGCACAGGGTCCTTAAGAAGATCTTTGTCTCCCATCTGTATCTCCAGTTCCCTGACACATAGCCTGGCCCATGACAGGACCCAATAAATGTCTACCAGGGAATGGAGCCTCTGCTTACATTTTTCCTCTGCCTGGGAGCTCACTCCTTTCAAGGCTGCCTGTTGTTATTGTCTACTACCTGCCCCCACCCCTCCTGCCTGGCCCCCAGGCATTCCCAGTGGGGACTAGGGGTGAAACTCCCTGCTAGGGGTGAGCAGCAGGTTAATTTCCTCCTGGAGCTTCCCTCGGCAAACAATGAGACAATGGCGAGCCGGAGGTGGCCTGCGTAAGACAGCCGTGAAGGGGAAGTTGTAATCTGTGCGTGAAGCCAGCGGGGCGGGCAAAGGGGCGAGAAAAGCAAGCCGGGCCAGACTGAGCTCTCCACCCAGCCGACCCCTGGGACCAACCTGAAGGTCACCTGAGTCGCCCTTGAGGAAAACAGCCACGAAACACCATAGCCAGGAGAAAACACGGATGGGCAGGGCTCGCCACCACACCCCTTCCCTGTCCAGATGGTCCTAGTTCCTCTCTGCATAACCCCATCTGCCTACCTTCTGAGCCCTGCTGGCAGGAACACATCCCCAGACAGACACCATCTGATTCTGGCTGTGTTTTGGCGGTCTGACCTTTGGGAGTGTTACTTAACCTCTCTGTGCCAAGGGTTCCTTATCTGTAAAAAGGGAATGATACCACCTCCTTCCTCTGGGTGTCGAGAGGATTCCATTCCTCCATCATCCAGCAGGCATTTATTGAGCGTCTGCTGTATGCAGGCACTGTGTTGAAGGTTGGGGATACAGTTGTGAATGAGTCAGCTTCCCTGCCCTCATGGAATACACAGTCCTCACATGGAGACAGTCAATAACCAGGTAATCACACCATGAAATTACAACAGTCATGGGTGTCATCAGGAGGGGAAGTGGCACCATTAGGTCCTTGCAACATAAGACCCAATCTAGTCTGCAGGTCAGGGTGGGCTTCCCCTAGGAAGAGGCGGTTAAAGTGAGCTGAACAGGACATGCAAGTTTACTAGGCCAAGGGGGAAGGGTGCAGGGACCAATACCAAGGGCCAGATGCTGGAACACAGTTGGCATTAATGAGGAAGAGCCAGGAGGTCTGTGCACCTGCGACAGGAGTTCATTCTTCATCTGGAGAGCAAAGGGAGGTCACTGAAGGTTCCGGTGGAATGACACAATCCCACTGGCTTAGGACAGTACCCAGGCAGGTGAGTTCCCTCCTCCTTCATGAGGGATCCTGTCCAAGCACCTCATGCACGACAAACCACTGCTTCCCAACCTTCTCATCACCGCCAGGGCTGGGATTTGCTGTGCTAACCTCATAGATGAGAAAACTGAGGCTGAGAGCAGGCAGGAGAGGGAGGTGGACCCAGCACACCAGATGAGTCCCAGTCCTCTCTGCAGAGAGGAAGAGTCAGAAGGTGTCCTGAGACAGCAGAGACACTCAGGAGGACCCCTAGCTTCCTTCCCCCATGCATCTCAAGGTGGCTCCTTGACCCTCTTCCTTCACCCCAGAGGCTCCCCTAAATCCAGCTCTGTACCCAGAAGGGGAAAAGGGCCACAGACAATTTAGCAGGATCCCATCCCAGGTGACGACCCCACATGTCCCCAGGAGCTGAGTAGCCTTGTTCAAAGCCACACTTGAGACATGAGGTATCCTGAGATGGGCACCATCATTAAAAGAATGACACATCAGTTGAGGATAAGACATAAATTGGTTAAAAACCGACTAGGTCCAAGATGGCAGAAAATTCAACTTCCACCTTGAGGCCCAAGATGGCAGTACAGTTGACTTCCAGTAGACCTTGAGCTTCATTATACACTCATTGTAATACATTAGCATGCTAAGTGGCACTCCCACAGGTGCCATAAGAGTTCTGAGGCTGGCCATAAAAGGCCAAAAAGTGGGTGGTGGCCCAAATCCTGGGACTCCCCACCCCTTCTCCAACATAGTCGGAATAATCTTTCCACTTGTTAGCGTATGGAATTACCCAGCCTATAAAAACTAACTACCTCTACACCTGTGGCTGCTCTCCCTTCTGAGTGAGACCAACTGCATTCTGCCCAAGGAATGTGTATCTACTAGGGCCTCTCGCCTCTCTCTCTCTCTCTCTCTGTCTCTCTCAATCTCTCTCGCCCTCAGAGACTGCCTGCACTCTGTCAATGGAGTGTGTATCTCTCTGAATAAATCTACTTTCACTCTACTATGACTCACTTTTTAATTCTTTCCCGCACAAAGCCAAGGATCCTTACTTGGCAGGGCACGTCCCAGGGACTTGCCTGGGACCCGGGACATGGCCATCCTCTCCCACCCAGTTTTCCTGCAACACACCCACACCTGGGTTCAAAGCCAGTCTTCAGCTCTGCCCAAGCAAGTGGCTTCGGATTCATAGAAAGAACAGCTCCCACCATTGAAAGCTATAGCTTCGCCTTTCACATTCCTTTCTCTTAGCCATCCGAGTGCTATGAGCCCCACTTTACTGAGGAGGAAACTGAGGCTTGAGGGAGAGAGTGTCCCCCTGGCCACGCTTGCAGAGCCAGGAAGGAGCTGTGCTGGGTCTCAAAGCTCAAGCTCCAGGGATGCAGCTCCTGCACCTCCCAACCCCCACCCCTGTGGGCCATTTTTTTTGGTGTGTCACTGCACATGTCAGAGCCCTTGGTGGCATCCTATGAATGGAGCCGAAACCCTTGCTGGGCTACAAGCCCCCAGCCTCCCTCTGCCCATCTCCCCACCCCACATAGGCCTCTCTCGCCCTCCCTCCCTGCTCCCACCTCGGGGCCTCTGCTTCATTGGTGCCTCCACTCGCTTGTCCCCCAGCAGAGGCCTTCTCCTGACCCTTGCACCCAACCCAAAGCACTCATCTCCTGACCCTGTGGGGGCATTTGTCTGTTTATCTTCTGTGAGCCCTGGTCTCCTGTGTTCACTGCTGAGCCCCAATGCTTGGCACAACGGTAAGTGATCAACAAGTAATTGTCTCATGAGCTGAATGAAGGACAGAGGGTATCCAGTCCCACCCCTCTCCCAGTGTACCCCCACACCTGCACCCCCAACTTCCCTCAAACACCTCGTGTACTGGAGCAGGGCTTTCGGGTTTGGGAAGGGCTCATGCATAGCTGTCGCCTAACTGGACCGTCCACCAGCCTTGGCAGGTCCTGATCACAGGCCCTGCACTGAAGAGCCAGAAGACCAGAGCTCAGCCAGATCATGTGGCTTGTCCAAGGTCACAGAGTCACAAAGGTCCCAGAGCTGTGATTCCCTGGGGAGGTTGTCTCACCACCCCGCCTGCAGCGGCCCATTCCTGCAGCAGTAGGCGCCTCTGCTCAGAGGGCCCAGTGGAATGGGAATACTGAGGCTCCAGTTCACCCATCTCTCCAGAGAACCCACTTATGTTTGGGGGAGGGGTGTGGCTCTGCTGCCAGCAGCTTCCCTCCTCCCTGTGCTGGGACTCCAGCTCCGCATGTTCCAGGAAATCCAGGCCACATTTCCCTCCAGGAGCCGCCGCCCAAAGGGACCCTCTGGGGAGAGACAGAGCATTTTTGAGGAAAAGGGGGGTGAAGGTTGGGGGTGTGGGAGAAAGAGTCACAAAAAAAAAAAAATAGTGGCTGGGCCAGGAATGTGCCTGGGTGAATCAGAGCCAAGCCTCCTGTCACATCCACAGCTGTGCCGGCCAGGGCGGGGAGCAGGGCGCAGGCGGGGCCGGGTCACTCTCAGGACAGGACACCAGCTGCCAACCTGCTCCTGGCTGACTCCCTGCCATCAGCCTGGTGGGGGAGGAACTGGGCATGTGCCTGGGCCTGGAGTCGCGACCTGGTGTCCTGCCACCCCAGTCCATTCGCCAGCCCGGGGCCTTGGTTTCCCCAGCTGCGCAACAACAGGATTTGGAGAAATACTGAGACAGGGTGACTCTTCAAGAAGAGACGGGTTGAATAAAGTGAGGGATGGCTACACTTTTTAGCAAGGGTTCTGAACCTGGGGTTCAGAACTCAGGGGCTCCATGAACTTGGATGGGAACAAAATAACAACTATATATTCACTAACTTCTAACTGAAATGCAACATTTCCTTCAAGTACAAATATGGACCATGAGCCACGGCAGGGTCCGCAGTGCCTTTGTCACAGTAGAAGTCAAAGACCCTTAGGTCTGACATCACAGTGCTTACAGACCCCTCCACATATTATTTAAGCTCATCGAGACCCCAAACCTGCATGCACATCTTTTATTTAATGTACAGATAAAGAAGCCCACCTATTACTGCATCACAAACTCTTGCTGCTGCTGCAGTAGTAGCATTTCCGAATGATTGGCTTCCTTTGCAATCCTATGCACTTTACTTTATGTGCTTAAAAAATATGATTACGAGAAGGGGTCCATCTCATCACCGGATGCTAAAGGGGTCGAAGGTACAACAAGCTAAAAATCCCTGCTTTATATGCAGCCATTTTTATTTTCAAATGGGGAAGTACTCTGTATGCTGACTTAGAACAATGTCAAAACATAGTGCTAAGTGCAGTACAAAAAGCAGAATACACCAGTGTCTGTGCAAGAACCAGCCTGGGTACCTACGTTTGCTTGATGTGCATAAAATACCTGGAAGAAGCCCCAAACTGGGAACAGTGGTCATCTTCAGGGTCCAAGAAAGACCTATCACTCAACACCTTGTGTACTGATTCTTTTTCCATATACATAAATTATTCAGAAAGAGTCAGGATTCTTGGAAGATGGCTGTGACAGGGGTAAAAACATGTTTGAATCTTCCCAAATCCCTACTTTAAAATAGGTACAGCAACTAGCAAACCAAAACCTCACAGACAAGGTTTACAACAAAACCAGATGACAAAAGCATCCCCACAAATCCCCAAATACAAGTGGGTGGAAACAAATCTGCACAGGATCAGGGTCTGAATGGGAGATACACTGTACTTGTCTTGGGGAGGATACATGAACTAACCAGTAACGGTTAGTGGAGGACACAGATAATCACAAAAACACATAGAAAATTCCAACTCTGACAACAGTAATTCTAAGAGTTCCAGACTTTTAAGTATATAACAGAATCCATGTCTAAAATATTTCATTGTGAAAAAAAAAAGAGAACAAAGGAAGGAAGGAAGGATGAATGAATGAACGAATGAACGAAAGGGCCCAGAAGACAGACAGATATGCTGATAATTCCTCCTTTGCTGGCCCAGCTCAGTGGCCATGGATGGCATCTGAGGGCAGCTGTTCACCCATGTGGGCTCCGGGGGAGGTACCCAGCCCCCAGCTCAGGCCACAACGCCCACTGCCCAACGTCTTCCTTCACGATGAATCATGTGTTTGTGGACTCAAAGACAAGGTGATCCCAGCCAGGAAGTCTGTAGAGTCATCAGCATGAAGGCAGCCCCTCAAAGCGGAAAAAACACAGCCCTCAGAGGCTGGAGACATGGGTATGAGTCCTATCCTGGCTACATAATTCACAATGTGAGCTCACACAGGTCTCAGAGGCAACTGCCAGGTCTCACACGACACACCTGAGGATGCCTCTGGATTCCCAGGCAGACTCTTCAGCCTCTCAGCATCTCTGTTTGGGGGAAATCAGGCCACTTGGCGGCCACTGAAGACGGGGATGAGGATGAAGGCATGTTATGTGCTCTCTCCTCAGGCTCTGCAGATTCTCAAGCAGCACCAACCCCAGAGCTGGCCAAGAACAGAGCCCTGGGGACCCAGCCACACTTCCATCCACTCTCAAGAGCAACCTCAGCAGGCAAGTGTCCTGATCCTCATTTGACAGATGAGAAAACCCAGGCTCAGAGAGGGGAAGAAGGTGACCTGAGGTCACACAGCTCTATTGTGCTTTGACCTAGGTCACTTGATGGGAGCACCTCACTGCCCCCTCCCACCAGGGACAGCTCTGTCTTGGCAACCCCGACCCCACGCCCAGCCTGGAAGCCTGCTTGGGGTGGGGCCGTCTCCCTGTGAGCAAGACTATTTTTAGTGTCAGCAGCAGGGGCTGGGGGCCGAAGCCAGGAGTGACAATGGGGGGAAGGGGGTGGGGCCGCTGGCGGCCACCCCCGCACCCAGCAGCCGCCCCATTTCCTCGAGGAACCAGCCTGTGCACAATACAAGGAAAGCCGAGTGGGGAGCGGCTGGGGGCTCCCGGGGCGGGAGGGTGACCTGGCCCATCAGGGCAGCTGGGGGCCTGGAGGAGGCCTCCAGACCAGGGGGAAATGGACCGTTAGTCCAGCTGCCTGGACTGAGCAGCAGGGATCATTCATGCTCTATACTCAGCACATGCGGGGACATACACACACACACACACACACACACACACACACACACACACACACACACACACACACACACTCCTAGGCCAATCTCAGAGGCAGAGAACTAGGCGCTGGGGTCTCAATGAGGTGAGATTCCCACAGAAGCCAACCAGGAGTCGACTTGGGAAACCAGGTGGGAAATGGCATCACAAGCATCCCAGACACTCTGCCGGGTCCTGGCCTCTTGGGGAGAGGTGTCTCTGCTGGGAAGGGTCCTAGCCTGGGGCTCCCAGTCAAGGGGGCTCATGAGACAGGAGCACGAAGGTGGCTCCTCACATCCTGGCAGCGAGGGTTCCTTGCCTGACCACTACAAAGGGGTTCCAGTTTTGCTGGGTAAGGGCTCTGAACTGAATTTGATGTCTGAGGTTTCCATGGGTTCTCCTATGGCTCAGGGCGGGAGACTGCTTCTCCCTCTCCCCATCCCTGCTCCGCCAGCTACCTCAGACTGGACCATGGGTGATGCCTGCTATCCCACCTCCACACCCTGGCTTACACCATGCCCCTGCCAGGGACACCCTCCTCTGCCTCCCCATTCTCCTACCACCATTACAGCTCTGAGAGCAAAGACAGCGACATACTTGTCTGCCATCACATCCCCAGAACCAAGAACAGTACCTGACACATAGCAGGTGCACAACAAATACCTGTGGACTAAAATCCTTGTCTCCTGCTGGAGGCCTCTCCTCACCTCACCATGGACAATGTTAGCTCACTGGATCCCCACTTAAGGGAGGAGGCCCGGCCATCAGCTCTCAAGTCTGAAATTATGTTGTCTACGTGGCTGGGTGGCATTCCTGCCACAGCAGTCCAGCTGACAGATGAAGGTGACAGTGGGGTTGGGAAATGGGATGGGATTCCAGATATAGGTTAGAGATGGGACCAACAGGACCAGCTGATGGATAAGAAGCAGGGGATGAGATGACAAGGAGAAAGCAAGGAGGTCCCTCCTTGGTGTTAGGCCTGAGCAGTGGCTGAGCAGTGACTCAGCCCTCCACTGAGTCAGAGAGAATTGTAGGAGGAGGAGATGTAGGCATGACAGACAGCTGGATGTCAGCATCTGGAGCTCAGGGGAGAGGCTGGAGCTACATCTTAGGTCTACGTTTAAGAGTCATCAGGACTTAAGTCACAGGGCTGGGTGACATCACCTGGGAGTGAGTCTGCAGAGGAGAGAAGACAGTAGAGTTTTACTAAGAGAGTAATCAATGCTGGCAAGAGTGAGGTTTGTTTGCCCCAAGAATGAGATCTTCTTCTGCCCTCTCAGGACCTACCCAGAGCTTAGGTCTCTTTCACATGGGATGGAATTTCACCCAAAGATCAGGAAGGGAAAGCAGAGGATTTCTGGATATGCTTTGGAGGCAGGCTCTACACAAAATGAAAAATGACCCACTGGAAACGTTTAAGTAATATTTGATGGAATACTACTCAGCAATAAAAAGAAACAGGTTGCTGAACATGCAACAACATGGATGAATCTCAAGACATGAAGATGAGGAAAGAAGCCAGGCACAAAAGAGTCCATGCTGTCTGATTTCACGTACATGAATTCTAGAAGAGGCAAAACCAAGCAACAGTGACAGATCGGATCAGTGGTGGCCTGGGGCCAGGAGGTGGGAGTGAAAGGTGAGGGGCACAAGGGGGCTTTTGGGGGCTGTGGAAGTGTTCTGCATCTTGATTAGGTAGGTGGTTATACAGGGTTTCCATGTTTGTCCAAACTCATGGAAAGACACACTTTAAAATGGACACCATGGGTGCCTGTGATTTTACATTAATTACATCTTGATACAGTTAATGTGAAAAAATGGCACCATCCTTTCATCCTTGAGAATTTATGATTGCTTATGAGACAGACTGCATTCTTTCTGGTAACGGAGGGTCCCTCCTCCCAGATGGTTCACAGGGCCCAACGCTAAGGTTGCATTTAGGTACCTGCTTAACTTATTTCCAGGACTGGAAAGTGCTGAGAAGAGAAGGCCCGTTGCTGTTTCCTGAGCATATCTTATGGACAGTACTGAGCTCTAGTCCTAGGTAACTCAATTCTACCAACATCAGGTCCTTCAGCTGAGCTCAGAGTGTGTGACCCTGGGTTCACCTCGGTGGCCCCAGCACTGCCTAGCACAGGAGTGAAGGTGGCATCTATTAAGGGAAAACCTCTGCCCGGTCCGGGATCCTGCCGCCTGTGGAGTCAGGAATGGCAGTGGTCCGGAACCCTGGGCCCAGTGCCTGTCCTGTCCCCATTCTACCCCCAGCCCCCTCCCCTGGGACTCCAGACTCTGCTTCCTCCACTTGCAGCTGTTCCTTCCGCTTCCCAGTCCTCTTCCTTTCCTCCTCATCTGGGCCCTGGCTACGTCTCCTTGTCTCCTTGGGCCTTTATCTTCCCTTCAGCTGCTCTGGAGGGACCAAGGCCCTCCCTCCATCCTCTCCTTCCCTGCTTCCCTGGCTGGGCTCTAAAGCTTCCCCCTTGGGCTCAGGACCCCACCCTGGCCTCTCCCCTCACTGCCAGCCACTTCCAGGGGGCACATAGGGAACACAGGCCAGGCAGGAGTGGCCAGAGGAGTCTCAGGTCCCTCCAAAAGCCTCTGAGACTCCGATTTGCTGTGTGAGGCTGTCTGTGCTCCAGTTCCCACTCTGTCACTTGCCAGCTGTGTAGTTTTAATCAAGTCACTGTGCCTCAGTTTCCTCAGCTGAAAAATGGGGGTCAAGACACCAACAACTTCAAATGTTCTGGAAGAATAAAGCATGTCAAGCACTTAACAGAGTGCTCTACACAGAGAATTTGTCTTAACACAAGGATGCAATGCAACAAAATGGAAGGGTTCTCTAAATTGCAGAGCCCTAAATGACCCTTGGTTGTATATTTGTGCTATGTTTCTGACCCAGTGAGCCTAGAACTCCAAGGAAAAACCTCCCAGTGGCCCCTAATCTATCCCAGATGTCACCTACCATCTTCTCCTTATCATTACATGATCGATAACCCCCTCAGGTTTCAGAAAGGCTAAGTCAAGGGTCTGTCTCCTTTATACAGAACAGCACACCTCCAGCTAAGCTCACTGTCCCCAGGGGCCTCCCAATAATCCAAAACAGGGAAGAGTCATTATTGTTCCCTTTTGCAGATCCAGAAGCTACAGCCCAGAGAGTTTCAGGCTGCCTGACCCCACAGCCCAGGCTCCATCACAGCCTGGCAGACTGAACGGAGTCCCTGTCCAGCCTTCCACCCGTGCCCAGCTGAGCTCCTCGGGGACTCTTTGAGCTTCCCCCACACTCCTGCTCAGCAGCTTCTCCCTCCAGTTCTCCCAGGCCCCTGCCTACCCTTCCAGGATCCTCTGATGCCTGTCAGCCTGGGAGCAGCCAATGCCAGATTAACTGCTCTTTCCCTCCTGATTCCAGAACAAAAGATGCTGGTGTCACTGAGAGCCTGGGGGCCCCGGGTCTAGTTTTATTTGCAAATATTCCCAACAGCCACCATGTGAAATGGGCTTATTCCCACCTTAAACTGTGGTTCAGAGAAATTCGGTGAGAAACGCTTGAGGTCTCCTACCTAGAAAGCGTGTGAGCCAGAGCTGAAACTCACACCTGTCTGACTCTGAAACTCTTGATGCCGACCTTCAAAGAGTTCAGTGCCACTAGCGGCTTCTTTCTCAGCTCCAGCCGTCAGTTTCCTCATCTCTCAAATGATAGTAACACTTCATTTGTTGAGTTGTGAGAATTAAATGTGAAGAAGTTTACAAAGCACCCAGAACAGCACTGGGCACATGGGGGTGGCATCACTGAAGGATGAGGGGCGCTGAGGTCAGGCCGGCCTAAGGTCAAGTCCTAGCTTCATCACTTTTGCTCATGGAGACAAATACTCTAACTCTCTGAGCCTCACTAGATCCATCCAGAAAGCAAGGACGATCAGCCCCTCTAACAAAGATGGTGCTGGTCCCCAAAGCTTAATTTTTTTTAAGTTAAACACACAGCTCTCATACAAATAAAAAGTAAGCATGTGCCAAAATTATATGTAATTCATTAGCATTGAAATGATCAGCAGGACTGTGAAACTGGTTCAAAGAGTGTAAGAGAGTCTGAAATGTTTATAATCAACGAAAGACAAATGCTGACGTATGATTGCAAAGTGAAACTGGCTAATGTTCTACAGGGCAAAACAATTGTAACCTTTGGGGTGATCTTTTCTGCTGGACAAAAATCATTTGCAACTTAAATCTAGACGTGAATACATAACTTCCTGAGTCTGGACCCTAACAAATAAGTAAATGACAAGTCAAAGATCTCTTCCATAGAGCATTAGATAACCCTTGGGTGGGCCTGTTGACAGTGTTCCAGCATGTTCCCGAAAGGACATGCAGTCCTCCTTCTGCATTACTACCAAGTCTGGGATACTTTTTTTAAAACCTGAGGATGCCGTGCAGTCATGGAGGTAGAATGGATTAATTATTAGCATTATTAGTGCAATGTCTCTGCCCACCAAGCCCAGAACTCCAGGGAGTCCCTCCCAGCAGCCCCTCTGCTAATCAAATGAGGTAGACAGCAAGCTACACTACTCAAAAGACTGTAAACTATTTATAAACATTATGTTATTCATCTTTATTTCCTTTCAGAATATTCTGAATGTCAGTGCTGGGACTAGGACAAAGTGATTCTGAACATTACACAATCACACAACCCACGTGTAACCTAAAGGATACTTACATGGAGTCCCCGCTCACCCACTGGCTCTCTGGTAAAGCCTGGGAAAGTCTTTAGGTTTATTTACTCAACAACTACTTCCTGGGGGCCTACTTGCTGCCAAGCACAGTCCTGGGAACTTAAGGCAAAACAGAAAGCAAGACAGACCCAGTCCCTGCCTTCAAGGGCCTAGAATCTAGTCAGGAGACAATTAACCAAGACAGAGGCTAAATAATTACACACCACCACAAACACACAAAAGGAAGAGAACAGGGATGAACACCAGCAGGGCTGTCAGCTTCCTAGCCAGCAGAGGGAAGCCTCCCTGAATGATGACATTCACATAGAGGTATGAGGAATGAGAGGATGCCAGCCAGTGAGGAGGTTGCAGGAAAGCCATCCCAGGTGAGAGGCTCAGCCTGTGCAAAGGCCCTGATGTGGGAACTAGCTTTAAGGAATGGAGAGAAAGAGAGTGGTCACTGTTTAGAAAGTGCGGGAAATGAGGTGAGGGAAGAAACCAGGACCTTAATCATGGAGGTGGTGGAGGGAGGATGTGGTAAGAGACCGAGATTTAATTCTAAATATGATGGGAAGATACTGGAGTGTTTTGGTCAGAACCTCGGTCACTCCACCTGTGAGATGAAGAAATTGGTCCTGGTTTCTATCTCAGGGCTCCATCTAGGGGTTTTCACAGGGAGGTCCCTGAACCAGCAGCATCAGCATCACCTGGAACTTGTTAGAAATGTAGATTCCTGGGACCCACCCCAAACCTACAGATCAAACCCTCTGAGAGTGGGACTCAGCAATCTGGGGTTTAACAAGCCCCCCAGGCGATTCTGATGAGGCACAAGATTGGGAACCAGCGCTCTGTAATCAATAATCCGCAAGTTATAAACACGACCCAGAGTCGCCACCTGGTGTTATTTTTGGGAACTACAGCCTGCCTTCACTACCCCTTTTTGATGCCAGCAGGAAGGACTCTTTCCACGGTAACGACACAGACCACAGTCATAGACAGGAGGGTGGCTTTAGAGTGTGCTTACCCACTTTTCCCACGTGCAAGGACACACACAAAGGAGAGCTTCCCCAGTGAAAAACTTCAAATTTTCTCCCTGCTACATTTGGGATTAAAGCCAGACTTCTTACAGTCTTCTCTCTCCTTTCACTCACGCACTCCCTGCTAGTTTGATCTCTGTTTCTCCAACTCACCAAGCATATTCTTACTTCAGGGCTTTGGTATTTGCTATTCCCTTTGCCTGGAATGCTCCTCCCCCCAGATCTGGCTCTCTCCTTCACTTCAGTCAGACATCTGTCCAAATGCCTCCTCCTCTGGGGAGTCTTCCATGACTATAGTCACCAGGGAGCTCTGGCCCTACTTTCTGTCTATGTCTGGCCCTACTTTCTGTCTATGTCTTCTTTTTCTTCATCCCCTACATAATCGCATATATTTATTTGATTTTAGTCTCTCCTCTTTTTGAGACCATGAGTTCCAGTAAGGCAGGATGTTTGTTCTGTTCACTGTTATAGCTCAGTACAAACAGTAGATATTTACTGAAAGAATGAATATACTCTGTGAGGCTGGTCTCATCACCCTCTTTCCCACAAATGAGGAGATTGAGGCTCAGGAAATTGATGCAACTCACTCAGGCTCACACAATGAGTAAGTGGCTGGGATCCAGATTCAAAGTAGGAGTTCTGGAAGCTGAGTGTGAGCTGTGTCCATGGTGGCACCTTGGTGTTCCTCAGGCTGGGGAGACTTTTCAATCTGGCCACCATGCCTCCATCTCCCAAGATCAGCAAGCAAGCGATTGTGAGTTCTAAAGGGTGTTTTTCAAAATAAAGGGACTGAGGGCAATGGTCCAGTACTGAGATCTGAAGTGGGGCAGCACCACCAGAAGCACTAGGCAACCCCCAGTGATTGAGGGGTGCCCAGAGCACAGAGCAGGAGGGGAGCAGGAGTGCAGACATCTGGCAAAAGACCCCGAGTCCTATGTGGTATTCAAATGTTTCTTTGGTAATCAGCATAGGGGAAAACCCTGTTTTTAATTATCTGAGTCTGGGACCAAATTCTATTTCACAGCAAACACAATATGTGAGGGGCTTGTTTTGTTTTGTTAATTTTTAATAGGCTTTACTTTTTAGAGAAGTTTTAAGGTTTACAGAAAAATTGTGCAGAAATTACACCAAGTACCCTTATTACTTCCTCTCCCCAACACGCTCAGTTTTTCCTAATATTAACACTTTGTATTAGTGTGATACATTTGTTACAATTGATAAATCAATACTGATATGTTATTTTTTTATTGAAGTATAGTCAGTTTACAATGTGTTAATTTCTGGTGTACAGCATAGTGATTCAGTTACACATATATATTCCTTTTCATATTCTTTTTCATTGTAGACTATTAGAAGATACTGAATATCATTCCCTGTGCTATACAGTAGTACCTTGTTGTTTATCTATTTTATATATAGTTGTTAGTATCTGCAAATCCCAAACTCCCAATTTATCTCTTTCCCCCATTCCCTCTATAAGTTTTTTTTCTATGTCTGTGAGTCTGTTTCCATTTTGTAAATAAGTTTATATGTGTCCTTTTTTTTTAGATTGCACATATAAGTGATATCATACGGTATTTTTCTTTCTCTTTCTGGCTTACTTAGCTTGGTATAACAATCTCCAGGTCCATCCATGTTGCTGCAAATGGTATTATTCTTTTTTATGGCTGAGTAGTACTCCATTGTATATACATACCACCACTTCTTTATCCAGTCATCTGTCGATGGACATTTAGGTTGCTTCCATGTCTTGGCTATTGTAAATAGTTCTGCTATGAACATTGGGGTGTATGTGTCTTTTCGAATTAGAGTTTCCTCCAGACATACTCCCAGGAATGGGATTGATGGATGGTATGGTAACTCTATTTTTAATTTTTAAAGGAATCTCCAAACTCTTTTTCTTAATGGCTGCACCAGACTACATCCTTACCAACAGTGTAGGAGGGTTCCCTTTTCTCCACACCCTCTCCAGCATTTATTGTTTATTTATGGACTTTTTAATGATGGCCATCCTGACTGGCGTGAGGTGATACCTCACTGTAGTTTTGATTTGCATTTCTCTAATAATTAGCAATACTGAGCATTTTTTCTCTTGTGCCTATTGGCCATTTTGTATGTCTTCACTGGAGAAATGTTTATTTAGGTCTTTTGCCCATTTTTTTGCTGATACATTATTGTTAACTGAAGTCCACAGTTTCCTTTAAAGTTCACTCTCTATGCTATAAGGTTTTGTGGGTTTTGACAAATGCACAATGTCCTGTATCCACCACAACAGTATCATACAGAAGTATGTCACTGCCCTAAAAATACCCTGTGCGCCAGCTATTCATCACTCCCTCTCCCCAAATCCTTGGCAAGACAGATCTTTTCATTGTCTATAATTTTGCCTTTTCCAGCATACTATTTGCTTGGTTTTCATATATAGTGGATCTACCAGGAAAGCAACCTCCATATAAGTTGGGAACAAACCAGGTTGTGTTTGGTTCAGAACTTTACCTAGGACCACTCACATTTTGGACTATCACAGCCGTGAGTTGCCAGAGCTCCTGATTCAGTCCACAGGTTCACAGCAATTCCATCCATAGCCATGCCCTCCCAACTACAGTTGTCCTCTAGTATCCTCAGGGGACTGGTTCCAGGACTCCCCTCAGATACCAAAATCCTCAGATACACAAGCTTCTTATGTAAAATGGTATAATATTTGCATATAACCTACGACATCCTCCCATATACTTTAAATCATCTCTAGATTACTAATAATATCTAATAGAATGTAAATGCTATGTAAATAGTTGCCAGTGTTTGGCAAATTCAAGTTTTGCTTTTTGGAACTTTCTGAAAAAAGTTTTTTTCAAGTATTTTCAGTCTAGGGTCGGTTGAATCCTCAGGTATGGAACACACAGAGATGGGGTGGGGGTGGGGGCTTCAACTGTACTTTGTGATGTTTTCTATGAATTGTGCCCAAATATTTGTGTATCGATTTATTCTTAATTACTTTCATTTTATTTTCTTTTATATTACAATTAAGGTATTATTTACGTTATAAATTATGTGTGTCAGTAGGTTATGTTATTTATCAACTTCATTTTAGAAAAGAAAAGAAGCATTAATTACAACTGTGTCAAAAGGAACACTGGGTCCCATAGTTTCCATGTACTGTTACACTGCATGACAATCACAGCAGCAGCAAGCACTGCGGAGTGCCCACCTCTCAAAGGGCACCATGCTAGGAAGCGACTTGTACCAATGTATCATTATGTCTACACAGTTCCCCTACCAGGTGCTACACAGTGTGCATTGCCCCATTTTACAGAGGGGAAAATTGAGGCTCCAGTCCCTCCGCCTAGGCGGGACTGGAAATTGAATCCAAACCCACGCTCCTAACCCCCCATCATTCAGCCTTGAATTTCCTGGGCCTCCTGGAAAGACTATGCTGGGTAAGCTGAGCATCCTCAGGCCTGAAGGCCCCAGAAGAAGATGGAGGTATATGGGGAAGCAGAGAGGTCATGAGCACAGGTTCTGGCCTGAGTTCCATTCTCGGCTGTATCACTTACTCATATGTGACCCTGGGACAGTCACTCCCACTCTCTGAGGCTCAGTGGTCTCACCTATAAAAATAGGGGAATATCACCAAAGTGTGATAGGTGCTGTCCCTTTCCATGTCTGTGGAAACTATGGCTCATGGAGGGGAAGTGACCCACTCAAGGGGTGATGGGATGGCCCTCTAATGACATACTCCATTGTCCCATAAGGTCCCCATGGTTCCTTCAAAGTCCAATCCAGGACTCACAGGTCACCAGGCAAAGGTCAGAGGTCACCTGCCCTAGCCATCTATTCTCCAATTCAACCACCTACACATGACTTCCACAGGGCAGAAGTATCTGAAAGCCCCTAACAGGCTGGGAGAGTTGAGGGGCTGTCCCTGGAAGCACTGAGCCTCAGTTTCTCTGTGCTGGACTTCACTTCCAAAAAGGATCCCAAATCACTCCATTCCTCTCCATCCCCCCTTACTGCTTCTGCCCCAGTCTATGCCACCATCACTTCTCACATGGTCTACCTCCTGCTCCCTTGCTCCCTGCTCCCCATACAGCAGCGAAGGAGACCTTTTATACATGTAAAATCAAATAAAGTCACTCCCTTGCTTAAACCTTCCATGGCTCCCTATTATTCTTAAGCCAAAGGCCTCTGCATGTTGTGAAGGACCCTGCCCACCTCCCTCATCTCATTTCCCCCAATGTTCCCTCCACTCTCCCACCCTCCCCATATATGTTCAGGCCCCTTTGGCCTCCTCCACATGCTTTTAATACACCAGCATGCCCCTATCTTAGGACCTATGGTCAAGCTCTTCCTCCTCCTTGGTCAGCACATTCACAGCCCCCTCCTTGCCTTCACTGGGCAAACTCTTCTTCCCTCCCTCCCTCCATTAGGACAGCTTTTCCTGCTATGCACTCTCATACCCAACTCGCTCACCTCCTAGCAATAATCCCAGTTGGTGATGATAGATTTGTCGGGTTATCTTCCCCTCCACTTGACTGAGGTCTACCCAGTCAGGGACACTGAGTTGCTTCCCCCGTGTGCTGAGGACCTAGAAGTGTCTGCCCAGAGTTGATGCTCAGGAAAATCTGCTGAATGGCAGGCTACAGGTATGAATGCCCACCCAAAGGATAGGGTTGTTCATCTCCTCTGCTATGTGGACTAAGACATTCAAAACAACCAGAGGACGAAAGTGGAGGCGGGGAGGAGGGAATGGAAGGCAGAGGAAATCCCAGGCTAGTTCAGTTCACTGTTCAGCAGAAGCCTACAGGTGCCAGATGCCATGCTGTGCACTGGGGACAGTGTGTGCACTGGGGACAGTGTTTACACTGGGCTAGAGGGAGAACTAGCTCTGAGCTGCACTGCCTGGGCTCAGAGCCCTACTCAATACTCACTAGCTACGCAAGTTTGGGCAAATTGCTAAACCTCTCTGAAACTTAATGTCTCTAAGTACCAAATGGGAGATGTGGGGAAGTTACTTGATTACAGAAACCCCATGTCATAATTAGGGCCTTAGGACTTAACATGCCCTTGAAACCCCAGTGGGCACAGCAGTTCTGTTTGGTTACTATTGCTGCATCACTATCCACTCCAATATTTAGTGGCTTAAAACAGCCATTTTTCCCCTCACTATTGTGTGACTCAGGAATTTGAAAGGATCAGCTGGACAGTTCCTGCTTGGTTGCAGTCAGATGCTGGCAGGGGCTGTGCTGATCCGAGGGCTCAACGGCAGGCTGTCAGCTGGGCACACCAACATGTGGCCTTCCTACTACAGTAGCCCAGGGCAGTCGACTTGTCATGTTTGTTACCTGCACCCCCCAACTCAATTTCAGGCAGCCAGCTTGATGACAGTCACCTCCTATCTCTCCAGCTCACTCTCTCCAGTACCGCAGTGCCAACAGCCCTTCAGCCCACTGGGACCTCTGATGCGTGGAGCCTACCTCCTTTTCCCTTGTGTCTTCACTTCTCCCTTCGCTGATTAAAGCCCACTGGGCATCATTATCCCCACATACTGCACACTCCTGAGATGGCCCTGCCCTTCCCTGACTAAACACCCACTGGTTGACAGTGCCTCTGTCCCTCAGTGCCTGTCTCCCTGCAGTGGACTATGGCAGGGGAACAACACACCACCATGCGGACTGGTCTGACTTCACTCACTCGATGGCTAGTCTCAGTGAGGTCTTCAGCCCTGCCTGACAATTACACTATAGTTCCCCATAGGCCATTCATTCTCCCCAGGCAATTCCTTCCTGTCTTTGTCTCAAACCTCCATCACCTTCTCCCCTGTTCTCACTCTTAGCTGAGGACCTTCCTTCCTATCCCACAGGAAAAACTGTAGTAATCAGAGAACTCTTCAACAAGTTTCCACTTCACAGCTATCCATCTACCTTCACTGGTACCCATTTATACTCTGCGTTCTCCTCTGTGACCACACGAGGACCAACTACCTGAGGTCCAAACCACAGTCAGCCCTCCACTGGGTATAGATCCCCTCCTTCTCTTTCTTCAGTGATGTCATTCTAGCCACTCTCTTCTTCCTCTTGCATCATCATTATTTGCAATCTACTGAATCATCCTCATCCACATAAAAACAGGCTAGTGAGTACTAGCTGCATTAAGTAACTTCTCTTGACCCCACTTTGCTTTCCACCTACCACCCCATCCTCAGTCCTACAGCAAAACTCCTAAGAAACTTGTCCATACCCACTGCCTCCATGTCTCTCCTTCCATTACAGAAAAGGTACAAAAATAGTACAAAGAATAACCAAATATCACCCAGATTTTACCACCTTTGCTTTATCATTCTCTCTTCCCTTCTCCTCCTGAACTCTTTTACAGTAAGTTGCAGACATGCTTCCCTTTATCCCTAAAAACAAGTGTGTGTTTTCTAAAAGCAAGGACATTCTCTCACAATAACCAAAATCAGAAATTTTTACATCGATACAGTACTATTATCTAGGCTACAGACCTTATTTTCCACCAGTTGTTCCACTAATATCTTTTACAGTAAGTGAAAACATTTATTTTCCTGGTCCAGGATCTCACCTCACATTTAGTTCCTTTGTCTCTTCTGCCTCCTTAATCTGGAACCATTCCTTAGTCTGTCTTTGCCTTTTATCACCTCAGCAGTTTCTAGCGAAGAATACAGCCAGTCATTCTGCAGAAACAGCCTTCAGTCTGGGTTTGTCTAATGTTTCCTTGTGAGTCAGTTATGCATTTTTGGCAGAAACACCACTGAACAGCTGCTGTGTCCCCCTCAGTGTGTCGTATCAGGAGGGACACAATGTCAGTTTGCCCCATTATTGGCAATGCTCACTTTGATCATTCAGTTAATGTGGTGTCTGCTGGGTTTCTCCACTGTAAAGTGACTATTTTACCCTTTGTAATTAATAAGGATCTTGTGAGGACATACTCAAAGACTATGCAAATATCCTGTTTCTTGTCAAACTTTAATCCACTGTTACAGCATCTGTTAATGATTCTCTTCTGAAACAATTATTACTAGGGTGGTTGCCAAATGGTAAATTTCTAATTCCTCTTTCTCCACATTTTACAGGCTACAGGCTTTCTGCTGTTAAGAGCTGTCATTTCTCTTTATGCATGTACATATGTGTGTATGTTTATCTTCTCCTACTCTCTCTTACTACCACTCTAGTCAGGCTTTTGCCCCCACCATTCTACCTAAACTCTTTGTGTCACAGTGACAATGCCCTCCACTGGGCTGAATCACTTCTAGGTTCCCATCTTCCTGAGCTCTCAGAAGCCTCTAACACAGATCATCCATTCTCTCCCCATTGAAATGTTGGCCTAACTTGGTTCCCAGAACACTTACCTCACTGGCTGTTCCTTCTCAGGCTCCTTTGTTGGTTCCTTGTCTGTAAATGTTGGATCCGGGGTCTCTGTCCTTGCCCTGCCCTCTTCTTTGTCAGTTCTCACTCTGTTGGAGATCTCACTCAGCCTCAGGGCTTAGCATTTCTACAATGACTCCCATATTAATCTACTTGGGCTGCCGTAACAAGATACCACAGACTTGATGGCATAAAACAGAAATTTGTTTCTTATTTCTTACAATTCCAGAGGTTGAAAGTCCAAGATCAAGGTGCCAGCAGGGTTGGTTGCTGGTGAGAACTGTCTTCCTGGTTTGCCACCTTGTTCCTATATTCTCACAGGGCCTTTCTTCTGTACACCCACAAACACACACATACAGAAAGAGAAGGGAAGAGAGGGAAAGAGAATTCAGATTTCTCTTCTTAGGATTCTCAGATTATAGCCCCACCCTTATGACCTCACTTGATCTTTCTTTCTTTCTTTCAAGGAGGTACTAGGGATAGAACCCAGGACCTCATGCATGCTGAGCACACACTCTACGACTGAGCTATACCTTCCTCACCTTGACCCCATTTAATCTTAATTACCTCCTTAAAGGCCCTATCTCCAAATACAGTCACATTCAGGGGTTAGAGTTTCAACATTCAAATTTTGGGGAGACATAATTCAGTCCGTAACAACTCCCAAAATTGTATCTCCAGCCTGGGCTGGGATTTATACATGCAAGTTCTAACTAGGCATCTCCACTTGGAAGTCTGACAGGTGCCTGAAATTTAGCAAGTTCCAAATGGAACTGTTCGTTCTCCCCTCTTTTTCCCTGTAAAAAGGCTCTCCTCCTGAAGCCTTCCTCATCTCAGTTAATAGCAAATTCCTTCTTTCAGCTCTTCTGGGCAAAAACCTTGGAGTCATCCTCAATTCCTTTCTTTTTCAAACACCCCATACCCAATCTGTCCTTTTGGCTTTGCTTTCAAAATAATCCCAGAGTCTAACTTTGGTTCAAACCATCACCATCTTTTGTCTGGATTGTGGCCTCTTAGCTGGTCTCCCTGCTTCAGCCCTCATTTACATTCCATTTACTCTACACCCTGAAGTTACAGAGATCCTGTAAAAATGCAAAGCAGGTCCTGTCCTCTCTGGTCAAAACCCTCCAATATGGCCCACCTCCCTCCCTCATAGCAGAGGCCAAGTCCTCACAATGATCCACAAAGGTGTGCATGCACTGGCCCCTTCATATCATGTTTCCTCGCTGACTCAGCTCAGCCACCCCTATATACTGGCTGTTCCTTAAACTCACAAAGCATGAGTCTACTTCACGGTCTTTGCCCATCATCCACTTGGAACAATCTCCTATATACACTCATCGCTCCCTACCTCATCTCTTCCAAGAGTTTCCTCAAGAATCACATTCCCAGTGAGGCTTCCATTGATTACCACAGCACTCCCTTCTCCATTCCCTGCTTTATTTTCCTCCATAGCACTTATCACCATCTGACACACCATACACCTCTCCACCAAACATGAGTTCCATGAGAACAAGGACCCCAATAATCATTGCTCACATTGACTGTACCCTTGCTATATGCCAGAATATTTTTAAGAGCTTTACTGTATTACTCATTTAATCCTAACAAGAGCACTATGAGGTGGGTCTGTCAGTTAACTATTACTTTAATAATGTTATGTAACAAACCACCCCAGAAGTCTGTGGCTTACGAGCAGCAAATATTGATTTCTCCTTTTCCCATCTGTAGCCATTTGGGGTTTGGCTCACCCCGACTGAGCTCTGCTGGGCTTGGCTACTACATGTGTCTTTTCATTCTTCTGGACCAGCTTGTTTGATGCTGAGGATTTGGATAGAAGCTACTGCTTCCCTAAATTGGCACAGAGAAAATTTCTCCCTGTCTGTTTAGCTTTCTGACATTCAAAAGAGATGGAGTTCAAGAAAAAAAAACACAATCTAAAATTTAATACAAGCTAAACACTAAACTACAAAACTATTCTTATTCCAGACTTTCCTACAGCAATTTTGACCGGAACTCTGTTTCAAAAGATGGGGTGCACTAATGATAGCCCCATCCTTATGGCAGAGGTGGAAATTCCAAGGGGGCAATTGAAAACAGGAGAGATCCCTTAAGGCCTTGGCTGAACTGCCACACTGTCACTTTCATCTACATTCCACTGGCCAAAGCAAATTGCATGGCCACATCTAGTATTGAAGGAGTTGGGAGTATCAACCAGCCCTGATAGGGTAGAGAGGAACAGTCACTGAACAGTAATCTACTTTGCTGCAAGGTATGTCACACTATATCCTCTCCCCTTTCTTTCTTCCTTTTCTTATTCTTCCTTTCTTCCTTCCTTCCTCCCTCCCCCTCCCTCTCTACCCTCCTTTTCTTTCTTTCTTTGTTTCCTTTTCTCTTTCTTTTTTATTAACAGATAAGGAAACTAAGGCTCAGAGAGATCAAATAACTTGTCCAAGATTATACTGCTAGTAAATGACAGAGCTGGAATCCAACCAACTTGGAGTCAAGTTTACACATGCCACGTACACAGGGCCAAGAGGTTTGGACTTTCCCTGAAGGTGATACAGTGCCACTGAAAACTCTTGAGCAAGAAAGGTACATGGTGGTTAATAAACTTTCCTCCAGTAGCAGTGAGCAGAGCACATGGGAGTGGTAGAGAGAAGGAGCCCCTTAAGGTAGTCACAAAACTTTAGGCCAGAATTGATAAGGGGCTGCGCTGAGATAGTGTCAAAAAAAGAAAAGAAAACACAAAGCAAAATGGTAAATGTAAAACCCAAACAGAAAAAGACAGAAGTGAGAGACAAGTTGAAGAACATTTTAAAAACTCTTTTTCCTTTGTTGAGTGTTGAAATAAAACACTCATGTTTGCTGTTAAAAAAAAAAAAACAAACAAAAAATTCACACAATGCAGACAGAAGTGTTTAAAGTTCCCTCCTCTTCTCTCTTCTGACATAAGCTCCACTAATAGTTTGTGGTAAATCCTTCCTGAACTTTATCTAAAACTATATAATACATATACATATATCCATTTTATGTGTGTTTTTAAAATGTGTTCTCATCAAACTTTTGTTTGGTCTCATGCTTTTTATCATATAATAGTATGACAAGGCCAGCTTTCCATGTCTGGAAATTAAATGGTCCTCATCCTTTTTAACAGCTTTGCCACTTACTAGTCATATGACGTCGCACACACGGTTTAACCTCTCTGAGACTTGGTGTGCTTAATCTCTAAATGGGGATAAACATGTACCTGCCACACAGGGCTGATGTGAGGATGAAATGAGTTACTACATGTAAGCCATCTTACATAGTGTCTGACACATACTAAGGGCTCAAAAAATATTAGCTCTCCTTGTTAATAGCTCTATGTTTAGCTGTACCATAATTTACTTAACCAATTCTGTACCTTAGTCAGTTAGTGCGTTATGTTGTTTGCAAAGATGACCACAATGATCCCACTCATCCCTACACACGTGACTCTTTCCAATATGACTTTGATGTTTTTTCCAACAAGAGATGGTGTCTATTTCTACTCTCCTTGAATCTGAGCTGGCCATGTGACAGGCTTGGATCAATCAAATGCAGTGAAAGTGATGCTACAGCACTCCCAAGCCTAGGCCTTAAGAGGTCTTGCTGCTTTGGTTCTTTTCCTTTTGGAGGCTATCACGAGGAAGCCTGAGCTAGGCTGCCAAAGAAGCCACATGGAGAAGAACCTAGACACTCAAGCCAACTTCTAGACATATGAATGAGGCCATACAGGACCAGTGAGTATGCCAACTTCCTAACGGACTGTAAATACAGGAGGAAGCCCAGGAAAGACCACGTACAGCAGAAGAGTGGTCCCAGCTGAGACATGTCCAAACTGCCAATCCACACAAATATAAGCAAATAATTTATTGTTGTTTTAAGTCACTTCATTTTTGGGTCATTTGTTAAGCAACAATAGAAAGCTGATATGCTTAGGTGCTTAGTGCAGTGTCTATGGCCCAGGTTGGAATACAAACTCCATCTCTTGTATGTGAACTTGGGCATGTTCTGTATTCTCCCTGAATCTGTTTCCTCATCTGTACAGTGGGATACTTTTAGTTTCTACCCCATCAGGCTGATGTGAGGATTAAATGAGATGATAAATATTCAGTGTGTGACACAGGGCAAGTACTATGAACATTTCAACTGTGGTTGTGTTATTGTTCTTTGAAGGAAGTCTAGCCTGAGAGTTGTGCTATGGGAAGGGGACAGGAAGAGTAAGTATTAAAGATAACTGAGCTGGTATCTGGAGGCTCCATAACTAGTGAACATAGGAGACTGAGAGCTTTTTGGAACCAGAGACCTATACCAGGCTGGCCTGTGAGATGTCAGGGGTTGGGTCTCAACTGTGTCCTGCAGAGTAGAAAAGGTTGTATACGAAAAAAAAGAAAAGAAAAAAAGAAAAGATTGTATATGTGTGCCTAGGGGAGCCTTCTGAATGATGTCATGCATGGAGGCTGGAATTGGGTGGCAGAATGAAGAACTGAGGCTGTAGGAGGGGCTGCGATCACTAGGAAAGGTGTGAGGACTGAGTCTTGGGACTTATCCCCACTCTTTTTAGATAAAATCCCAGACTCCTTACCATGGCCTGAATGCCTTGCCCACCTTTCTTACCATATTTCCTACCCTTCTTCTCCTCACTCAAAGTGCTTTAGCCACCCTGGCCTCTTTCCTCAAACTTATCAAGCTCTTTCCTGCCTCAGGACCTTTGCACTTACTGTTTTTTTCCTCAGAGGGACCTTCCTTCTGAACCACTCAAGCTAAAGTTCTCCCCTCTTTTATTCCTTTTCACAGCTCCTTATCTTTTTCCTTTATAGCACTCATTGCTACCTGAAGTTACTTTGTTATCCACTTGTTTACCTGTGCATTATTTATCAGTTTAGAAGGTGTTTTGAGGGAGGGTATAACTCAGTAATAGAGTGCCTGCTTAGCATGTACAAGGTCCTGGGTTCAACCCCAGAACCTCCATAATAAATAAATAACTAACTAAATAAATAAACCTAATTATCCCCACCACGCAAAAAATTAAAAAAAAAATTTTTTAAAGGTGAGTTTCATTAGGAACTAACTGGTATCTGTCTTGCTCATGCCACTTTCCCAGCACCTAGCACACTGTGTGGCTCATGCAAGTGATTAACAGGTATAAACTGAATAAATGTGAATAAAGATAGTGTGAAAGGAGCCACGAGAGCTAAAAAGACATGGTCCAAAAGCTAAGGGAAGGCATCATTTCCTGGAAGAGGGCTTCACAGAAACCTTGGAATCACCTTGTCTAACCTCCTCAGTCCACAAGTGGGGAAGCCAAGACCCAAAAAGGAGGAATGACCAGCCTGAGGGCAGCCAGAAAGCCATTTCTGTGGACCTCCAGCCCGCTGGGGCCAATACTACAGACCTGTCTGACAGATGAGGCCCAGGGAAGGTCATGGTCACCTTCCTGAGGCCATCACTGTATGTTTGCAGCTGCCACCACCCCCATCTCACAGGGGAGAAGATTGTCTCTTTGGGAGCAGAGGTGCCAGTCAGCCGACAACTGTGAAAGGAGGGCTAGAGAGGGTGGGCAGGCCCATCCCTGGGCCAGGCAGCTATTCTGAGGCAGCTCAAGGATAATAGCTGGTACCAAAATAACCCAGCCTCCTCAACCTTGTTCAAGACCTCACACCTCTGCCCCACCAGAGGTGAGGCTAACACTTGAATTCCTCTCAGTAACACACACAGCAGCTCTTAGTAGGGCCTGCAGGGAATAGGGTGATCATCAGACTCAGCTCTGCCCACTGGGGGCTCACAGTCTGATGGAGGAGGCAGGCTAGGGACCAGTCACGTTGCTGAGTGACGGTGCCAAGATCTGGGAGAACTAAAGGGAGGGAAGATCCCCAGTGGAAAGGATCCCTGAATTAGTTCGATGGACGTACAGAAGTTAGCCACTCCAGGAGGTGCAGTCCCATAAGTAACTGCCAAGGCAAAGGGAGGGAGGCGACACAGATAAGCTCCAGGAACAGTCTGCAGCTTTAGCGAGTGGGAGCATCAGGAAATTGAAATGAGAGGGGCCGAAGAGGCCAGAAAAGGAGCGGCGAGGGATATCCAAATTATGCAGGAACTTAGATGTCAAGAGAAGAGCTTGGGATACCTTGGGTGCACAAAGGAAAAGTCTTGGGAGATCTTTGACCAAGAGGACGTCATAGTAAGTTTTGCAAGGTATAAAGTGCCCTTTAGCTGCCCTGGGGTTGTTGCCGGGGCAAGCGGGTGTGGGGGTGGGGGCAGATCGAAGGGAGAAAAAACACTTTATTCTGGATGGGCAGCTCTAGATAGAACTCCTGCAGGAGGCAGGAATTAGGTCTCAGTCTCTAGAAGGCTAGTACTATCACGTTCTCGACTCCTGCGCCACACCACTCCCGGGTCCAAGTTTCGGTCACTTGTTCTGGAACTCGAAGTTTGAGCCAAAAAAAAAAAAAAAAAAAAATGTGCTGCTGGCACCCTAACCCTAGACGAGGGGCGCAACCAGGAGACTTCAACTCCCAAAATGCTTCGCTCTGCAGCCCTGCAGGTCGCGCATGCTACTTTTCAAGAAAGGCGGGCCCCCGGCTCGCAGACTGGTAGGACTCACCAGCTGGGTGAAGTGCGGGAAACCTAGGGACCGCCATCTTACCTTGGGTCGAACCAATTGTACACTTAGTGGGAGGTTCGTGTTCTCGCTCTCGTCAGTTCGTACAGGTACTGAAATAAAATGCGCTTAATTACTACAAGTCTCCTTATTATGCTTTACGTTGAGACCTCCTTCCATTTTGTGCCCCAGTCCAGAACTAACCCCCTAGGGATACAATAGGACGTCCCAGCATGGCCGCACTCACCTAGATTCCGCTAGGGGCGGAGTCGGAAGCGGTTCCGCCCCGCCTCCCGGTCGGAGGGGGGTTTCCGCTTCCGGCAGCGGCGGCTGCAGCCTCGCTCTGGTCCCTGCGGCTGGCGGCCGAGCCGTGTGTCTCCTCCTCCGCCGCCGCCATATTGTCTGTGTGAGGAGAGGGGAGAGCGGCTGCCGCCGCTGCCGCTTCCACCACAGGTACCGTGGGAGCTGCCAGGCGAGGTCGTTGTGGGGTGGAGGTGGACCCAGGAGGGGGCAGCGGGGCGCGGCCGCCTCTCAAGCGTCCAGCAGACTCCCTAGAGGCCCTTCACCTTCCCCTTCCCCCCGTCTACACACACACCAGCCGAGGCCCCTGCAGCCCGTCGGGGAGGCCCAGGGCCACCCTCCCAGGGCGGGGAGCGAGGCTTGAGGCAGAGGCTGATGCGAGGATGGAAACTGGCTCTCGGGAGTCCAGCTTATTGCGGGGGAGAGGGCTGGGCTGGGGCGGGGACTAGGGGGCAAGTTGGAGGAGGGGGTCGCCAGAAGGGGAAGGGGACTTGAGGGGTGGGGCCGCTGTGGAGGATGCTGGGGGAGGGTGCCTAGGGGAGTGATGCCTGCTATGTAGACTGGAGTGGACCCTCGCGCGTAGCAGAGCAGCTGGAGTAGGGGCCTTCCTAAGGTCCCTCTGGGCGAGGCTGGACTTCCCACCTGCACACTGGGGTGCAAGGTGGAGGGAACCCGGGGCGAGGTCGCTGGGGTAGAGCGGAAGGGGACCACGAAGTGGGGCAGAATGGGTGGAGTTGGAGTCAAGGGTTAGTTGGGAGCCTGGGTGGAAGAGAAGTATGCAGAATGAAAGATTGGCTACGAGTATACATGTTAGTTTGTGACCTTTTGAAGAGTAGGACTTTTATTTTGTTTTTGTTCTTCTGTTGTTGTTTGGTTTTTTGCAGCGTTGGAACATTTCTAGCCTAGGCAGGTGATGGGTGGAGCTTTATGTAGATTGTTTTTGGGAAGCAAAGTCAGTATCAGGAGAAGTTGTTTCTTGGCCTTGCTATTGTGGGAAGGAAAGAGTTCTGGAAAGGAGGTGGCACGTTAATTGGAGAAGAGTTGATTACCTTTCAACTGCTAAATTCTATGAGAAAAGGGCTTGAGGAGAGGCAGTGAAAAGAAAACTAGAAAGGGAAGATTTTTCTAAGAGTTGGAAGACCTCGTTCAGTCTAAGGATTGACAGTAAATATCTGGATTCTCAAAAATAAGTGTCACTGTTACTTAGCTTCGTAACCTAACTTCTGTAAACCTCAGTTTTCCTATCTGTAAAATGAGGGTGATAATATTTCCTAGATGATAAGTTTATGATGAGTAAGTAAGATAATGTGTCGAGTGCTCACCTCAGTGCCTGGCAAGTAGTAAGTGCTCGATAGACCGTATCTGCCACTTTTATTAAAGGGGCTAGCTGGTGTCTTTGGGGTTCCTCCATTATAGGTAAAATTTATGGTCAATAATCTGACAGTAGGCAGAGCTTAAGAATATTATATTTATAGTTGTTGCAGTGTTTTTCTTTTGTTGTAAGTCACTTGGTTTAACTGGCTTGGTGGACCTTGGGCTGAAAAACCAGGACCAATACTAATTCTCCCTCATGTCACTTAAAAAGTTCACCTGCAGTTTTACCTGGGCAGGTTTGTCCTTCTGTGACTTTGAAATTCTTGATTTTCATTTGCTATTAGGGAAGGATGTATGACTTGAAGAGAGAATGAATGTATTTGAAGTTTGTTTAGATTGTTTTGTCAACTGATTACAAAATTAGGTCACCCTGGGGCAACTTTTGTTTAAAAAAAAAAAAAAAAAGAACCAGATATGCCTAGTTATACCCTCTTGTGTGAAATACAGTAGAGAAAAGAAGCACACATTTAAGGGGGAGCAGTTGGTTAGTTTCTGCCTAATGGGTTAGTTGTCTAGCTGGGGAAGAAACAAGTATCAGCTTCTTTTTTTACAATGTATTTTTAGTTCTCCTGTTGCCTAGCCACTCTCTTCCAGGTTGAGTCTTTGATTTTACCATTGTCTCTTATCTCTGAACATACACCTTTACTTCACATACTCTTTTGGAGAAAGGAAAAATTTTCTTTGGGAACTGAGTTTAAAGTCTTACATAGGGTTTGGGTTCATAGTAGGCAGAATGACACCCCGCCCCCAAGATGTCCATACTCTAATCCCCTGTAAATATGTTACATGGTAAAAAAGACATTGCGGTAATTAGGGTTAAGCATCTTGAAATAGGAAGATTATCCTGGATTTTGTGGGTAGGCCCAATCTAATCACATGAGCCCTTAAAAGCAGAGAACTTTCTCCACCTGGGAGTCTAGAGAGATGGGACAGAAGGGGAAATCGGAGAGAATCGAATCATGAAAGGGACTCCATTTGCTGTTGCTAGAGGGGGCCACATGGAAAGCATGAGAAGGAATGCGGGGAGCCTCTAGTAACAAAGACCAGCCCCGACTGACAACCAGCAAGGAAATGGAGACCTCAGTCCTACAACCACCGGAAACTGAATTTGGCCAGCAACCTGAGTGAGCTTGAAAGTGGATTCTTCCCCAGTTTCCAGCAATGAAAACACCTTGATTCTGACCTTGTGAGATCCTAAGCAGAAGACCTAGCCAAGCCCACCCAACTACTGACCTACAGAAACTGTGAGATAATAAATTTCTATTGTTTTAAGCCACTGTGTTTGTGGTTTTATTATGGCAGCAATAGAATGCTAGTATAGATTTTGGTACCAGGAATGGGGAACTAGTACCTAATAATGTGTTAAGTGGCAGTTAAAGAGGCCAGCAAATTTTTGAGGAGCATGATAGAAAAGGCTTAGAACAGATTGTTAATAGAAATAGTGAGTGCTCAGATGGAAGTGAGGTATGTATTGGAAACTGGAGGAAAGAGGATCTTGGTTACATATTGGCAAATAAGCTTAGAATTATGTCCTGTGGTCATGTGGAAAACAGAACTTATAAATGATGAACTTGGGTATTTAGCTGAGGAGATTTCCAAGTAGAATGTTGAAAGTACAGCTTGGTTTATTTGTGAGCATGAGTCTGCAGTGAGCTGTGAAATTCATGTAAAGCCTGCTAGGTTCTTGAGGATTTTATACTAGCAGAAACATTGCCAGCTTGGATTGAAAAAGACAGAGTAGGAAGTTAAAGAGGGCTATTGAAGCCTCCCAAATTCTACTGGTAGGATGCAGGCTAATAAAACTACTCATATGTGGATGTGCTGCATTTTCGTTAAAAAAGAAGAGTGACTCAGAGGGTGGAACCAAGAGCCCAGAGAGATGGAGCTGAAGGCCACAGAAGAGTTTTCCCTGGCTTTGAAATGGAATGGAGTTTGCCTAGATTTTGAAACTGCTTTGGACCGATGGATCTGCTTTCTCTTAAATTTTCCCCATTTGAACTGGAATGTCTATAAGTATTGCCCTATGCCTATCCCACCATTGTATGTTGGGAGCAGATAACTTGTTTTTTTAGGAATTGTGCCCCAGGATTCTGAATGTATTCTTCCCAGAACCTCACCCACACCTGATGTAGGTGGTGAAATTTGAGACTTTTGAATTGATGAGTTATAGGTGAGATTTTGGACTTGGGAGTTGATGCTGTAATGGAATGAGACCTTAGGATGGAATGGATGTATTTTGCATTTGGGAGAGATAGCAGTCTTTGGAACCCATAGGGTGGGCTATGTTAGGTGGAATGAACACCCCTAAAGGTGTCTGTACCCTAATCTCTGGAACCTGAATTTGTTACTGTTATGTGGCAAAAGGGACTTTGAAGATGTAACTGTGGTATCCTAAGATAGGAAGATTATCTTGGATTTCCTAGTAGATCCAGTCTATTCACCTGAAAGCAGAGAACTTTATCCAGCTGGAGCTAGAGAAATCTGAAGCACAAGAAGGACTCAACCTGCCATTACTGGAGGGGGCCACATGGAAAGCACAAGAAGGAATGTGGACAGCCCCAGCTGACTGTCAGCAAGGAAATGGGGACCTCAGTCCTGCATCCACAAGGATCTACATTTAGCCAACAATCTGAGCTTGAAGTCAGATACCCCACCCTGCCACTGAATTCCCATCAGTGAACATAGCCCTATGGACACCTTGATTTTTGGCCTTGCGACCCTAAGCAGAGGATCCAGCCAAGTCTACCTCACTTCTGGCCTATAGAAACTGTGAGATAATATATTGTTTTATGTTTGTGATAGTTTGTTACAGCAACAATAGAAAACTAATTAGAAGGGTTTTGCTCATTTTATTTAAGAATCTTTGGGGGTTTCTTTTCTAGAGAACAAAGGGAGCCAAGATTATTCTGTAAAGTAATTTGGTCCTGGAAGACTTCACAGAATAATAGTGTTGAGTGGAACCTACACTTCTTCTTAGATGTATAAACATCCTGTTAGTGTCATTAGATGCAATTTGAAGGGGCTAGATGGCCAGCTTGGTAAAATGTAGATTCTAGAGTGCTAGGCCATTTTGGTAGAACTTCTATAAATTGGTGATTCTTCCATGCCTATAATAAACATCTTGGATAATTTCTTTATTTATTTTTATTGGCTGAATAAAACATTGAATTTGTGACAACTCTTAAAACTCTTTAAAGACTTTTTTTTCCTGTTTTTTAGAAGAGATGGAAGTGATTATTTTATAAATTTATAGCCACCTATATTTAGTAGCCTGTCTTTTTACACCTCCCACCCCAACCCAAAGTTGTTCTAAGGTCTTTTCCCTATGTCTTTGTCATTTGAGGTTAATAATAAGATTTGGGAATCATAACTGCAGAGTGGAGCTTTTTGTTGTTCAACAACATGCTGTTGATTAGAATTCGTAAAATATGGACTCTTAACTTTAGTGAAGGGGGCTAAAGAGGATGGAGGAAATAAAGACAGTTTCTTTTTGAGTTAGTTACCTGAATACAAAATTAGAGCATTTCAGGATGTGAAGGACTTTTGTGATTATCTGTTTGACTTCTAGGTTTAGAGTAAAGGAAATTGGGCCACATGAAGTTTAAGTGGCTAAACCAAGTATCTCAGCCCTACAGCTGGCCTAGAATCCTGGCTCAGGCAATGGAGATTCATGGCTTTTGAAATGTATTCCCTATGTACCCGTGCCTTGTCCTTTTCCTAGGTTGTACCTTGGATAGGTCATCTCTCTGTGCCTCAGTTTCCTCATGGGGTCATTGTGAGGATTAATCGAGATAATGCATGAAACACATTTAGCATAGTACCTAACACAGTAAGTACCCAAAAGTTGTTAACTATTATGATAATTGTTTTGACAACTGTATGACAACTTTTGCATTAATATTGTAGTACAATTTGCACAAGTTCAGAAACTGAGAATGGTATGATTTGACATTGGATTAGGTAAGGAATTGACATTTTAAGGTAATAATAATGCTTGGGATACTTGATTTAAAATGAGAAACTGAATTTGATCCTTGGTCTGTCACAATTCATTGGGTGACCTGGGCCAAATTTGTTTCTCAAGAGTGTTAGTGTGTTCATATACCTAAATTTCTTTGAACTCATAAGACGGATAATTTCAAAAGTAGTACTGTTATCATTTAGTTGTTTCTTAATAGAAATCTAGGCCAGCTAGCTTTTCAAATGAAGAAAGTCCTCTAGGATTATTAAGAGAAGGAACTGCTGTCATTTTAATGAAAGATATATTTACATTGGGTTATAGACAACTGATAGTTTTTCTTAAATATTTGGTATGCTCCAGAGTAGATTTCAGGTGATATAGTTGTTGACCAAACACACTTTTTTCCTTCACATTACAGAAATCAAGGATTGAGTCTTTTTTAAGTTTAAGGTAAAAGAATTTACAGTATCATGCTAGGAGTGATGTTTCACTGGTTTCTACAAAGTGTGTATCTTTCAGCCTTAGACATAAGAAACCTGCTAAGCAACAGTTACTATGGTGGGTATAAGCTTTTTTTACATTAGTAATAATAGTGTTTTCTTATATAGAAAATACTTTGTTATCTAAAGTGAAGGTTTTAGTATTAAATACAAGGTACACTTCAAATAATTTTTTATAATTTTATATGTGTCACATCGTAAATGCCCTTATATTGGGCACTTTGTTCTTTTTACACTTTCTGGTCTTGTGGATTTTTCTGACAAGTTTTTATTAGCTGAAACATTTTAATCTGCTTGGAAAAGTGAACACTTGAAATTTTTCTAAAGTTATGACTAATGCACTAACGGGCATTTCTCAGTTTAGCTACCTTACTAATGTTCTGTAAATTTTAAGAAAGCAACCTTGTTAAAAATAAATGGGTAGATTATTTTCCTAAAAATTTAATTATGTCATATCAGAGAGTACAAAATAGCCATTTTGGGCTATTGAATTTATAAACAGTGTTACTCATTCAATAAGCCCTTTGAGTGCCTGCTACGTTTCAGGTAGATGCTGTGCTAAAGATCTCTAGATTGTCCCTGACCTCAAGCTTACAGTTGAGTGATACTTTGTAATAATGCATATATCATTCCACAACTTAGTAGCTTTCTGAGGTGTTTTCTTACAAAAACTCCCATTGGCTTTGTACCTTACGTATAGTTTCTGAAACAGCTACAGAAATGTAGTAGGGGATGAATTGAGAATTTCTCATTCCTAATGGAATTCTTGAACTGAGATTGCTGGTGGCGGGGATGGTTGGGGAAAGAAGGCAGCAGGAGAGTTGGAAAGAGCTCTCTACCTTTGGAATGAGAGACCAAGTTTGAGGAAGTTTACTTAACTTCTCCCAAGCCTGGATTTTGTCATCTCTCCAATTGGGATAACTACCTTGGGCAACTTACTTATTAGCCTTTTGTGTGTTCGTTCATCTGTAAAATGGGAATCAGTACTTACCTTAGAACGTTCTTGTAAGGATTAATGACTAAAACATCACATAATGTTATCTAAGGGTTACTGTGAGGATTAAAGGAGATAATTTATAAAATGCCAAGTGCTTTTCCCTTCCCTTTTAGTGAAGACTGTGTTCATTGCCAATGCTGTTAGTCTTTACTCTATTTTCTTTTTTTCTGCTACCAGGAGTTCTTATTTTTTAATGAGGCCTTCTGACCTGTACTTCCTGTTTCTGGTGTGGCCTGCTGAGTTGGTAAGGTACTGAATTGCTGCCACTTAGGGTTGGGTCAGTATGTAACTTGTGCCCAGTGTAGATTGCCTCAGTTATTCATCTATGGTGTACATTGCCAGAGTGATTATCTAGCCTTAGTGAATCTAGGGTTCTCTTGCTTCTGAATAGAGAAGTGAATCTTCCCATCTCTGACTCTGGGAAAGTTCAAGGTTTGTTCACCTATAGACTTGTGACCTGGGATCAGAGTTCTTATTCCCAGTGGTTCTTTGATCACAGCTTGGGGATTAACTTGTGTATTGTGTGTTAGGAATAAGTTTGGAGGAGAACTTCCTGTATTAACATCTTCTCTGTGTCCTGTTGTCTCAAGTAATCCACTAACTTTCTTAGCTTTCTTTCCCCTGTATTCTTAAATCATACACTCCTTAAGCAGAACAGGAACCTGTCTTTATCAGTATTTCACAGTGCTCTGTGTATTTATGACTCTCTGTAGAATGACTTCATATAGCCATCTGCCTTGGACTCTTCCATCTTTTCAAACCTGATTTTGTATACCATTTTGGCCTCGTGGCCACCCCATTCAGATAAGAGAATAATGACAACTCCAGATTGTTGAAACTTGCAACACTCACCCCTTACCTAGCCTCTAGATTTAAAGCAACCCATTTCATTGTAGTATTTATGGTAGGCTATTGTTGAATCAGTGTGCAGAATTGGAGAAACAGTGTTGAATTAGTGAAAATAATCTACTTAGGCTTTGAAACCCAAACAGACTTAGGTTCAAACCTGGACTGTGCCACTTAGTAATCCTATGACTTTTGGCAGGTCATTTAACCTCTGAACCTATGTTTATTTCTAAAATGAATATAAATCTCATACTATGGTTTATAAGAAGCATTCAAATAATAGTTATTACATACATAGATGCTGGATTGTACTTTAGATTACTCTAGGTCTCAAATGAAATTTCCTGTCTTATGGTTCCAGAGAGTTGTGGCTAATGGAATGAAGTTTCAGATTGTGACTTCATTTTGTTTGTGTTGCCTGATAAAAAGATACACAGATGATAATTTCTTTGCCCATAATTTATTTTATTTTGTATTACTGGAGGCAATACTGTACTTCAAACTTCTGTCAAGTATTTGAGATAAAACTGTGTTAATCCAAATCAAACTGCTTGGGTTTTCTTATAATACTTACCTTCATTGAAACACTTCGCACTGTTGCTATGTTATTTATGTAACACTGACACTTTGATTCCTTTTCTGGCTTAAAGGTGGAGAAATGAAATTCACACAGAGGGCCCAAATGCTAATGTTTTTTGTTATTCCATACTTGCTAGTTTGTTTTATCGAAATGCTTGAGTGTACTGCCTGTTAAACAAGAATCTTGTAAATTTTGTACATGGAAATAAAAATAGAAGGCCCAGTGATACATTAGAATTATAATGTCTTAAAAATCCTGTGGGTTTGTGCAGGCAGTAACTTGATAACTTCATGAGTTATCAGGTATTATTATGAATATTTATATTCTGAATTTAGACCCTTAACAGGACCAGAAAAAACTTATATTATTGGTTTTGAACAGATAGTTTTCTTGCTTCTTCAGTGTGTACTTGGAATGTTGGGTTTTGAAGGTTGGATTGGGTATGGGGGACTATCAAGGAGCTAATTGTTAACCTTTTTGACCTGTATATTTTTCCCCAATTAAAAAAACAAAAACAAAAACAAAAACACCATTACTATATGGCATTAATTTGATAGATGAGAGAGAGTATTGCTGGCCGTGATTACCACCTGAAGTTGAGACCAGAAGGGAGAATCATTGTAAAGTGGACGAAAAAAGATAACTTCATTTAATCTTACATTCATTTACACCATTAACTTGTTTTCTCTTAGCTTATTCTTTTAAGCTAGGGTTAGGAGGTTTAGTTTGTGTTTGTTTGTTTGTTTGTTTGTTTGTTTTTGTGCCAGTGACCTCCAAATAGATGATCTCCCAGGAGAAATGGTTGCTTATTAATGGTGTATCTGTACTATACTTGAAAGCTGTAAAAGGTGATTGCCTGTCTAATGCGAGTTATGAAATAGTTTTCTCAGCCTACTGCATGGATTTTGACTGTTCAACTCAAGTTTTCTTTAGGTTATTTAAATCAGAATTTTCCAGCCATTGTATTATATCAGGGGGAGTTACAGAGCAACTGAGAAACTGGTCCTCTAAGCCAATGACCTTAGTTCCAAAAGTCTTGATCATTCACTTCCGTGTGCCATACAAATGCTGTTTTCTCTTTGGTTTTGACTTTTTAAAAGGCTGTAAGCACTAATTTAGAAAGTTCAGTAATTGAGTATCTTTTTAACAGTTTTAAGATTCAAGAGACTGCCAATTTTAAAATAATCTTGACTTTAGAAAAGACCATTTTTAAATTTATCTCTTTTGACTGTCAAGTAATTCTCTTTCCACATATAATTCAAGGGATATACTTTAAAATGTTTAGATTCTAAATGATTAAAGTTTGGACACTTGTAAAGAAATTTGAGTTGTTATATTTTTAAGCAGTATTGTGAAGCAAAAATAAAGTTCCCTTGTATAAAACTGCTGTCGTTACCCAACTGATTCTGAATGCCACTGTATCTTTTCTGAAGCTGACATTTTGTTAATCATTCATCAAGCGTGGGTCTCATGCTGGAACATAAATGGAAGCCTAGGATACATTTTCTTCCTCTCTTCCTTCAGGAAAGAATGGGATATACTTAACTTGAGAAATTTTAATTGTTTAATATTTACGTAAATTATCAAGTTAACCTTTTAAAATTGATATTTTGCAATGTTGAAAGTGTACCTTTCCTTTTGTCTCACTTGGAGATTCTTAATTCTTCAGGGGTTTACAGATTACCCCAAGCCTGTAATGAAAGCTACAGACCTGTTCTTCAAAAAATGTACCTGCACATGTTACTTTGTATATACTTTAGGGGGTTCATGGACCTCTAATCTTATTGATGAACTCCATTTTGAAATAATTTGTATAATCCAAATAATAGTTTTCCCTTTTTATTATTTTTAATACAGTAATATTTGCATGATTTATCATTTGTCACAGTATTCTTTCAACAAGTATTTCTGAACCACCTTCTATATACTAGCTTCTGTGATAGACTCCTGAGGATGCAAAGCCACTATTCTCTGCCCTTGGAGCTTTGTTTAGTTAGGGCAACAAATACGTAAACAACACAGTGACAGTACTTGAAGGAGGAGGTAAGCAAAGTGTGCTGTTGAAGTACAGGGGAGAGGTCTTGACCATTAGAAATTTTTGGTAAATCTGTCGTAGGTTCTGTATTTCTTAATTGGCAAAAATTACCTTGTGAAACTCTAAGGTTTGTTTTTTTTTTTAAGTTCTGATTGGGCTAGTAATGGAAACTAAATCAAGGAGCAAATGGTCTTAAATTGATAGCTTTAATGTACTTGCTGTTGTATCTGATAATGCTGAACATTTTCTTTGCCCATATTTTTCCCTAGTTACCTTTTTAAAATACGTAGTTTTTAATTTGTATATTTATACATTTATATATTTAGTATAGAACAGGAATTGCTAACTGAAATTACTGCAGGAGTTGGGCCGGTAAAATAAATGCATAGAGCTGTCTGGGTTTACCTGTGTCATCTCCACTGGGTTGATCAGCAGATCCAAGTGAATTTGTCAGTGCAGGAATGCAGAATCATTGTTACCAGAAAGGCAGACCTATTTACCTTTTCTCTTTCTTATGAGACACTGACAGTTAAATTTTTTTTAAACACTATGTGGAAAAGTTGTATAAGAATGTTCATAGCATCATTATTCATAATGGCCATAAAGTGGAAACTACCCAAATGTCCATCAGTTGATGAATGGATGAACAAAATGTGATATATCCCTATAGTGGATTCAGCCATAAAAAGGAATGAACTACTGTAAAGCTGCATCATGGATGCACCTTGAAAATTTAAACGAAAGAAGCCAGACATTGCAAAATTACATACTGTGTGATTCCGTTTTTATCAAACGTAGGATAGGCAAATCCATAGATACAGAAAGCAGATTGCTGGTTCCTGGGAGGTAGAGGGATATTAGGAATGACTGCTATGGGGTATTTGGTTTCTTTTGGGGCTGAAGATAATGATCTGGAATCAGATGGTGCTGATGGTCACACATTATAAACATGCTAAAAAACCACTGACTTACACACTTTAAAATGATGAGTGTGATGTTATGTGGATTTTACCTCAATTTTAAAAATTGAAAAAAAAATTACTCTTTCAGACAATTAGGACATGTATGTCTGCTGTACAGCAGGATAGACAGGCTGTAAATCTAGACAGGGTTTTTTTTTTAATCACTACCTCTCTGTGACATTATAGAAATTACTCAGGTTCACCTGTAAAATGGGAAAAAGGATTACCTAGGTCTTGGACTTGTTAGATTTAGGTGTTAAATATAAATCCCAAGGAGCAGTATAGGCATAGGCATTCACATTTCTTTAGAATCCAGGCATTAGGCAGATAATGTTTGCTGCCCTCAGTTCCAGCCTATTTTCTATTGTTGGCAAGTCTTGGGCAACCTACCATATTAATTGTTGCTCACCTGCCGGGAGTATGGTTGTCTCCTGGGTAACTTACCTCCATGACAGTGAAGGAGAGAGTGGGAGAGGGTATTAATCCTTATATTCTGCAGTTTCCTCAGTGTAATCAGATAGGTTAAATGACAGATCCAAGGTCATATTTGGTCTTAGTGGCTTCGTTGGTCTTTCTACAACCTCATGATGCATTATAAAGCCAAGTTCATGTTTTTCAGTAATGGACTACTGAGCTGTTTCTGTAGCTCTGTCAAGGATTGTCTGGCACTGTGCTCATCACATGGGTAGATCACGTGGCCTCGTAAAAGCTTATGGCTCCAAAGAAACGTCTCTCACACATATTGACTAGCTTCTCATTTCATTGGGAAGTGATAGTATGACTGTTCTACCTCTGTTGTTAGTGATGGGAGTGATAACATTTACATGCAAGACCAAAGAGCATCTTTGAGATCAGCTACAGATCAAATATCCGTAATACAGCCAGGCTGCTCTTCTCAATTTTGAAGAGGAACGGGTCCATATGTAAGCAAGTTTGATTTTTGCCAAAATACTGTCTATTACTGTCTTGATATTCAATTCATCAAATATTTATGGAACATACCAACAAGCCTAGGCACTGTGTTAAATACAGGGCAATACCAAGAGAAACAAATCATGGTCTAAGTCCTTGAATTAATAATCTAATTTTAAAAAATCTAATGAGTGAGAAGTGTATAAACAAAATATGAGATAACATAATCAGTATATTTGAATGCTTTGGCCCCAGAGAGGAAGTACTTTGGTTCATTTTGGACAGGTGTGGAAAGGCTTCATAAAGAAACAAGACATGAAACTTGCTGCTTCTTGAAGGGTGAGTAGGATTTCCCCTAGAAAGCAGTACTGGAGGGTGTAAAGTATAAAGGCACAGAAAAGAGGGGAAACAACGTGTTCAGTAATCATTTGCTTAACATTTTTAGTTTTTAACTTTTAAAAAAATGTTCTAGAAATCTTAAGCTATGCAGTGGGAAGACATTAGGATAGAATGGAGGTTGTAAACTGATAGCCAGTTACAATACTGACTGAAATGGAAATGGTTATGGGACTATTCAGGATTTTCATTTCTTGTATCTGTTTGGGTAAGACTTTTTCCTCTAGGAATTTCAAATTTCCTGCCAAAAAGTTGTTCTCTCATGTTATTCTGTGTTTTAGGATACAGCATGTGATAGAATTTTTTTCCCTTTTTAATTTTATTTTTTAGATTAATATATTCCTTTTTGTATGTACAGTTCTATGAATTATAAGACACAGATTCAAGTAACCACTATCACAACCAGGATACAGAACAATTATATCATCTCCCTTATGTTACCTTTGGTAGTCATACCCAGCCTCCCACCCCTATACTCTGGCAACCAGTATTCTCAGTTACTGTAGTTTTATATTTTTCATGAATGTTATGTAAATAGAATCAATATGTAATGTTTTGAAACTGACTTCTTTCACTTAGCATATTGCTTTTGAGATTCATTGAAATTGTATCAATGGTTAGTTCCTTTTTATTGTTGAATAGAATTCCATTGTATGGATGGATCACAGTATGCTTATGTAGTTAAGACTCTTTGGTGATTATGGATAGAGCTCCTTTAAATGTACGTGTATAGGTTTTTATGGACATAGTGAGTGGGATTGCTGGGTTATAAGAAAAATTTTAACTTTTGCCAGACTTTTCCAGAAGGGCTTAGCTGTACCATTTTGCATTCCTACCAGCAATGTAAGAGTATTCAGTTGTTCCACATCTTCTCTATCACCTAGTTTTGTCAGTATTTAACATTTAATTTTGAAATAATTTTAGACTTACAGAAGAGTTGCAAAGATAGACTCTTCATATACTTTTACCCAGCTTCTCCTAATGTTAACATATCACATAACCATGATACTTAATTAAAACTAAGAAATTAACATTGGTACAATGCTCTAAACTATGGACTCTATTTGGATTTTACCAGTTTTATCCTTTGTCTGTTCCAGAGTACCACATTACATTTAGTCATATGTCTCCTTAGTCTCCTCCAGTCTATGATAGCTTCTCAGTCTTTCCTTGATTTTTTGAACATTGACACTTTTACAGAAGACTGGTGAGATTTGTAGGATGTCCTTCAATTTAGGTTTGACTCTTATCATAATTAGATTATGATTATGGATTTTTGAGAATGCCATGGCGATGGCATGCTCTTCTCATTACATAGTTAGGGTATATGATATTAGCATAACCCATCTTTAGTGGTGTTTAGATAGTGTCTGCCAGGTTTCTGGCTTCTCCACTAGAGTTACTATTTCTGTGTTTCCATACTTATTCATTAGAAGGGCTTTCCTTAGTCCAAACCACCTTCAGGAGAAGGAACATTGAGCTCCACCTCCTTGTGAAAAATCATATCAAATAATTTGTGGATGGATGTTAAAACCATCATAGTAATTAATGAATATCCTGGAGGAGATACTTAGAGGTTATGCAAATATCCTGTTCTCCTAAAAGTTTTAATAACCAATTTTAGCATTTGTCAGTGAATCTTGCCTGCGGCAATTACTGTACTGATCTAATGGTAAATTCTATTTCCTTTTTTCATTCTACATATGTAAGTTAAATTCTTGTGTAAGGAAAATTCTTTAAATTTATTTAATCATTTATTTACTATTTAATCATCATTTATATATTCTGGACTCATGGATGTTTATTTTATTTGGGGGGGCTACAATCTAGTATTATCATTACATTTTATTGTTCAGATTCTCCAAGCTTTTGCAATTGGAGCTCTTTCAGGTTGGCTCCCATGTCCCTTTGACTACAAGATTTGCCAAGCTATAATGTATTTTTTCTGCCCTGATCCTAGACTCAGCCATTTCTCCCAAGAGCCCTTGTTCCTTTTGTTGGAGAAAGGTATTAAGAAATCAAGATTTGGGCACTAGTTATTTTTGTTGCTACTTACTGGCACTGATTCTAGGTGCTCGCAGTGCTCAGAGCTAGAAATTTGCTTCCAGTGATGTCTTTGTGTTGTATGGTTTTATGGGTTTTGACAATACTTAGAGTGATAAATCCACCTCTACAGTATTAGAACAGTTGCGTTACCATGGGTCAACCACTCATGTTCTCTGTCTTTATAGTTCCGCCTTTTTCAGTCTGTCATATAAATGGAAGCATATAGCAGCTAGCTTTTTGGATTTGGCTTCTTAACAAATAGGTTTAAGATTCATTCATGTTGTGCAATAGTTTGTTTTCTGTTGTGTGATTATATTGTGTATCCATTCACCTATTCAATATCTTGGTTGTTTCCAGCTTTTTTGCAATTATGAATAAAACTGCTATTAACATTTCCATACAGGTTTTTGTGTAAACAGATTTTCAGTGCACTTGAGTAAATAACTAGGAATGGGAATGCTGAGTTATGTAAGTGTTTAACTTTATAGTCAGCGGCCAAACTTTTCCAAGATTGTTATACTGTGTTGCATTCCTATCAGAAATGAATTAGTTTATGTTACTCTGCATCCTCACCAGCTTTTGGTTTCTTAATTTTAGCCATTTTAACAGTTGATTGCCACATCACCCAAATCTGGGTGACAGTTGTATTCCTCAGGGTCACCTGATCCACAGTGGATGATCAATGTGTTAATAGCTGCGTAGTATATCTCATTTCAGTTTGACTTTCCCTAAGGGGAAGAATATAGCTCAAGTGGTAGAGTGCATGCTCTAGGTTCAATCCCCAGCACTTTTCTAAAAATAAAGTAAACCTAATTACCTCCCCAGCCAAAAAAATTAATCATTCATTCATCCATTCATTCATTTGACTTTCCCTAATGACTAATAATATTTGTTCTTTATATGCTTATCCACGTATCTTTTGTGAAGTGTCCAGATCTTTTGCCTGTTTTAATTGGGTTGTTTTCTTATTGTTGAGTTCTTTATATATGATACATGCAAGTCCTTTATCAGATACATGATTTACAAATATATTCTATCTGTGGCATTTCTTTTTATTCTGTTTACAGAGTCTTTCACAGAGCAGAAATGTTTTAATGTTGAAATCCAGTTTTTCAATTTTTGCTTTTATGGATTGTGCTTTTGGAGTTATGTAAAATACTCTGCCTAATACCATGTCACAAGATTTTCTTATGAAGGTTTGATAATCTTAGGTTTAGATCCACAATCCATTATGAGTTATTAGGTGTGAGGTTTAGATTGAAGCTCAGATTTTGCATATGGATGTCCGAGTGTCCCAAAACCATTTACAGAAAAGATGATCCTTTCTTCATTGAATTGCTTTTTAACTTTGTCAAAAATCAATTGGCCATATTTGTGTGGGTCTATTTCTGTACTCCATTCTGTTCTGTTGATTTATGTTTTATCCCTTTGCTAATAATACAGTTTTAATAACTGTAAGCTATGAATAAATAACTTAAAATTAGATAGTATGATTCCTCCAGCTTTATTTTTCTTTTTCAAAACTGGTTTGATTATTCTAGTTCATTTGGATTTTTAAATCCAGTCTGACAGTCTTTTGTCTTTTACCTGAATGATTTATTTCATTTATATTTAATATAATTAGTCATTTTTCCTCTCTGTTTCTAATATTCTGGGTTTTTTTCCTTTTGTTTTCTTACCATTTTTTGGATTCTTCCTATCATTCCATTTTCCCCCTTTGGTATTTTTGTTCCATAAGTAGATACCACCATAAATGTTATAACTTGGAGCCCTAACTTGTCAAATTCTAATGTTAATCATTATTCAATATTTGAACTTTTCCATAAATTTTGCTCTTTATTTTCCCTTTCAACTCATGCCTTCCAAGTAGAATTATTGTTCTTTATTTTCTTTCTTTAGAGATATTTACTGGATATAGAGTTTTAATTTGGCAGGTTTTTTTTTTTTTCCTTAGCACACTGTTGGTATTAAACTGTCTTGGCCTCATTGTTGCCTTTGGAGAAGAAACAACTTCTAATATTGCTTTGAATGCAATTCATCTTCTCTGCTTGCTTTTCAGATTTCTCTCTCTTTGGCTTTACTTCTGTTTTATTGTATGTTTAGTTGTGAATTTCTTTTTTATTGATCTTGTTTGGAATTTGTTGGCTTCTGGAATGTGAGTGTGTAGTTACTTCTGGGAAATTCTCAGCTGTTAACCATTTCAGCTATTGCCTCTGCCATGTCCCATTTTCTCCTTTTCTTCCAATACCAATTAAAAGTATATCAAACCACTTCACAGTATTATTATTCTCTTATTTTTTCATAGTTTTGACTTTTCTGCTACACTGTGGATAATTTCTAGCCTATTTTCCAGTTCCTTAGTTCCTTTTCTCTTCATCTTTGTTGAATCTACTCTTAAATCGATCCATTTCAGTTATTTTTTATTTCTGAAACTTCATTCTTCTATGTTTTGGAATCTGCTCTTTTTTTTTAATTTTTTTTATTGAGTAATAGTCATTTTACAATGTTGTGTCAAATTCCAGTATAGAGCACAATTTTTCAGTTATACATGAACATACATATATTCATTGTCACATTTTCTTTTTTCACTGTGAGCTACCACAAGATCTTGTATGTATTTCCCTGTGCTATACAGTATAATCTTGTTTATCTATTCTACATTTTGAAATCCCAGTCTGTCCCTTCCCACCCCCCACCCCCTTGGCAACCACAAGTTTCTATTCTATGTCTATGAGTCTGTTTCTGTTTTGTATGTATGTATGTATGTATGTATGTATGTATGTATGTATTTATTTATTTATTTTTAGATTCCACGTATGAGTGATCTCATATGGTATTTTTCTTTCTCTTTCTGGCCTACTTCACTTAGAATGACATTCTCCAGGAACATCCATGTTGCTGCAAATGGTGTTACGTTGTCGGCTTTTATGGCTGAATAGTATTCCATTGTATAAATATACCACATCTTTATCCAGTCATCTGCTGATGGACATTTAGGCTGTTTCCATGTCTTGGCTATTGTAAATAGTGCTGCTATGAACATTGAGGTGCAGGTGTCATTTTGAAGTAGGGTTCCTTCTGGATATATGCCCAGGAGCGGGATTCCTGGGTCATATGGTAAGTCTATTCCTAGTCTTTCGAGGAATCTCCATACTGTTTTCCACAGTGGCTGCACCAAACTGCATTCCCACCAGCAGTGTAGGAGAGTTCCCTTTTCTCCACAGCCTTTCCAGTATTTGTCATTTGTGGACTTTTGAATGATGGCCATTCTGACTGGTGTGAGATGATACCTCATTGTAGTTTTGATTTGCATTCCTCAATATCATTAGTGATATTGAGCATTTTTTCATGTGTCTATTGATCATTTGTATGTCTTCCTTGGAGAATTGCTTGTTTAGGTCTTTTGCCCATTTTTGGATTGGGTTGTTTGTTTTTTTCTTATTAAGTTGTATGAGCTGCTTATATATTGTGGATATCAAGCCTTTGTTGGTTTCATTTGCAAAAATTTTTTCCCATTCTGTAGGTTGTTTTGTTTTATTTATGGTTTCCTTTGCTGTGCAGAAGCTTGTAAGTTTAATTAGGTCCCATTTGCTTATTCTTGCTTTTATTTCTATTGCTTGGGTAGACTGTCTTAGGAGAACATTTTTGAGATGTATGTCAGGTAATGTTTTGCCTATATTTTCTTCTAGGAGGTTTATTGTATCTTGTCTAATATTTAAGTCTTTGATCCATTTTGAGTTGATTTTTGTATATGGGGTAAGGGAGTGTTCTAGCTTCATTGATTTACATGCTGCTGTCCAGTTTTCCCAACACTATTGGCTGAAGAGACTGTCTTTATTCCATTGTATATTCTTGCCTCCTTTGTCGAAGATTAGTTGCCCAAAAGTTTGTGGGTTCATTTCTGGGCTCTCTATTCTGTTCCATTGGTCTATATGTCTGTTTTTGTACCAATTCCATGCTGTCTTGATGACTGTAGCTCTATAGTATTGTCTGAAGTCTGGGAGAGTTATTCCTCCAGCCTCTTTCTTTTTCTTCAGTAATGCTTTGGCAATTCTAGGTCGTTTGTGGTTCCATATAAATTTTATTATGATTTGTTCTAGTTCTGTGAAATATGTCCTGGGCAATTTGATAGGGATTGCATTAAACCTGTAGATTGCCTTGGGCAGTGTGACCATTTTAACAACATTGACTCTTCCAATCCAGGAGCATGGGATATCTTTCCATTTTTTAAAAATCTTCTTTAATTTCCTTCATCAATGGTTTATAGTTTTCTGTGTATAATTCTTTCACCTCCTTGCTTAGATTTACTCCTAAGTATTTTATTACTTTGGGTGCTATTTTAAAGGGGATTGTTTCTTTACTTTCTTTTTCTGTTGATTCATCATTAGTGTAAAGAAATGCAACTGATTTTTGAACGTTAATCTTGTAACCTGCTACCTTGCTGAATTCTTCCATCAGCTTTAGTAGTTTTTGTGTGGACCTTTTAGGGTTTTCTATATATAGTAACATGTCATCAGCATATAGTGACACTCTTACCTCTTTTTTTCCAATTTGAATCCCTTTGATTTCTCTCTCTTGCCTGATTGCTGTGGCTAGGACTTCCAAGACTATGTTGAATAGGAGTGGTGATAGTGGGCAGCCTTGTCCCAGATTTTAGTGGGAAGCTTTTGAGTTTTTCACCGTTGAGTACTATGCTGGCTGTAGATTTGTCATATATAGCTTTTATTATGTTGAGATATGTTCCCTCTACACCCACTTCGGTGAGAGTTTTTATCATAAATGGGTGTAGAATTTTATCAAATGCTTTTTCTGCATCTGTTGAGATGATCATGTGATTTTTGTCCTTTCTCTTGTTGATGTGATGTATTACATTGATTTGCGTATGTTGAACCACTCTTGTGTCCCTGGGATGGACCCACTTGATCAGGATTTTTATGTGCTGTTGGATTCTATTTGCTAATATTTTGGTAAGGATTTTTGCATCTGTGTTCATCAGTGATAGTGGTCTCTTTTTTGGTAGTGTCTTTGCCTGGTTTTGGTATCAGGGTGATGGTGGCTTCATAGAATGAGTTTGGGAGTATTCCCTCCTTTTCAGTCTTCTGGAATAGTTTGAGAAGGACTGGTATGAGTTCTTCTTTGTATGTTTGGTAGAATTCCCTGGTGAAGCCGTCCAGTCCTGGACTTTTATTTGTAGGGAGGTTTTTTGTTGCTAATTCAATTTCATTTCTAGTGATCGGTTTGTTCAAGTGTGCTATTACTTTTTAAAGTACCCTGTTCCCTGCAGATATTTTGAAGCTTCTCTCATTTCTGTAAGTATAGTCAACATAGTTGTTTCATAGTTCGAGTCTAAGATCAGAAGTCTCTGGATTTTTTCTGTTGTCTGTTCTTTTTCTTCCAGTTCTTATTCTTGGAGTCATTTCCTTCAACACCTAGTTGTCTTTTATTACAAGCTGGATGTTGTATTAATACAACAAAATTATTTGTAGGAATCATTTGAGGCCCATAGCAAGGTATTTTTCTCTGCAGAGCGCTTGCTCATGTCAGGTGTCTATGGACATCACTGATCCAGGGACCACCTTAAAACAAGCTTCAGATCAAATATTCCCTCTGTAGGGCTATAATTCTTCCGTGAATCTTCCACTCTCCCATTCACTCCTTCCATAAGGTTTTAGCTCTCTGAAGTCTCAGCTTATTATGGAGAAGGTCTCTTTGTCCTTCCGTCCTCCCTCCCTCCCCCCTCTCTCCTCACCTTGTGAGAACCCCAGACTTTAGTTTCTGTCAGAAACAAAATTCTAATTTTCAGTAATCAACAAAGACTGTTTGGGCTTCCTTGCTTGCTTATCTTCTCTGGGTTCTCATTTTCTTTTCACTTTTGACTGTGTACTTGTCTGTCTTGTTTAAGAATATGAGAGAGAGATGGGGGAGAGGGGAGTGTGTGTGTGTCTGTGTTTAATTTTCTCTTTGATTCTCAGTGGGAGAGTTGACCTGAATATAAATAACCTAGCCTGCCATTACTGAAAACAGGAAAATTACCTGGAAAGTCCTGATTTCTTACTTTGAAATCTGAAAAGCACTCACACTTTCAGGAATTGTCTACACTCAATAGCTGCTTATCCTTTCTAGGTATTTTGCTTTGCACCTCAGCAGTAGAAACTAATTTGTTTGAGGAGTGGAGAAAGGAAGAGAATGAGATCTAAATTGCAATGATTGTGAATTAATAATTGTTTGGGGGAAGGGCACACACACTAACAGTCAAGTAGAGTACACTAGTGTTTTCCAAATCAGATATAGAGGTTGCTGCTCTGATTTGCTTCTTACAGAGGATAACAAGGTGTGCTAGCCTTTGGTCATTTTGGGGTACAAAATTATAGGTCTTTAAAATTCCTATGCTTTAAGTATTGTGCTCTATAGTTTCTTGTTTTAGTGTTTTTCATCTGAATAATTCCTATGCATCCTTTAAAACTGAGCTTAGATGTTATTTCTTCACTGACTGCCTTTCCCCAAACATTGAGGTACTCCATAAGTATTTGTTGAATGAATAATAGGTTGGTTGGTGACTTAAATTCCCTTCAATGCCTGCAGAGCACCCTGACTCAATTCTTTCAAGCACTGATCACTTGAGATTTTAATGGTCTGATTTTTTGGTTGTTATTGTTGGAGGGCAGAGTTACTTTCTTTATTCTCCAGGGTCTAGAGAAAGGATCCTTTCCTGGCAATCAAGCACAGATTTCCTGGTACATAATAAGTATTCAATAAATGCTTAATGAATGAACATTGTGCTCTTGATTTGAAAGGAGGAGATAATTGGAAATTAAGGGCAACTGTGGACAGTTAAAACAAGTAATTCAGATAGTATTAACTACTTATGCTTTTTTTGTGTTCATTTGGCCTTTTAAGCAGTGCCACTTTAAAAAGAGAAAGGGCAAGTTTGTATGACTGAATGTTTGTCTTTGCTTCTACGACTAGGCAAAAACATACATAGTTATACTCTCCTTGAGTTTGTTCCACAAATTCGGCATCTCTCTTACCAGTTTATGCTGCCTGATTGCTAAGAAGAGTTAATTCTCTGCAGCAGTACTTCAGAGGTTTTTTTTCCTCATACAACTGCTTTTCCTCTAAACAAGTGGTCCTAAATCATGTACTCAATGCAGTATAAGCACATTCCTCATTTTTTACTGTAGAACTCTTTGTCCTTTCTGGATGAATATGAGATCTTGTTTATTTACTGTGGTTGATCTAGGGATGGTAGGGGGATTTCTTTTCTTTTCTTTTCTTTCTTTCTTTTTTTTTTTTTTTTTTTAAAGATCAAGGCCTTAATAAACTTTACGGTTGAAAGACCTAATAAACATTAGGGTTAAAAAACTATCACAGCTTGAAAATAAACTTAACTTTTTTAAGTTCCAGAATAATCTTTTCCAGTTCTAATACTGGAGAGTTGATCTATAAAAATGCATTAGTACAAATGATGGTTAGACTTGTGCAGTTTCTGATATTGGACCATTTACTAAGCCTCTGATTTTCTTTTTAGTTGCCAGATTGAAAAACAGAAATCATACGGAGTAGAAGAGATTAGAGGGAGAAACCGGCTGAAGAGGGCAAGAGGAGTTTTTATTGAAATTAATTAGTTCTGTTACATTCATGTCAAAAAATTTGATTTTGACAGCACGTATTTTAGCCTGATGATTTAATGAAGTTTTTGTTTCCTTGCATTTTATTAAAGGATGGGTCACACAGAGCCATGTAATTGGCTTTGGTTGTGTGATCTGACTTTAGTAGGAAAAATTTTTTTGAGAAGATAATTTTTCATAGTTGATTAGTTGGCTTCTGTTATGCTAAGCATTGAACAAGCCCTAGCCATGTCTTTCTTCATAGTCAGTCTGAGGGCTTTTCAGATAGACTTAGTGATCTGAAATTGCTAGCCACTGAAGTTACATCTCCTTTTATGCACTACATGGGGACAGTAAGGACTAATTAGTTCATTTAAAATGAAAATTATTAGGAAAGGTAATCCTTTTTCTGTAAGTCATTTTCTGTAAGTTTTCTTAAGATATACTTGTATTATGAATGATGGATAGGAGAATTGACCTTCAGGATATCCAGGACTCAAGCACTTTTCCCAAGTTTCAGATAAGCTGTTGTAAAAATTGCTTAGCTAAAGTTTCTCCAGTATTCTCTTAATTTTAATTGTTTTGGGGGGAAAGGACAAATCTTAACTGTGGCCCTGTTATTTAATAGAAGAAGCTATATAATATTGTGGGGGCTAGTTGAAAGAGAGTGAAGGGGAAACTACTCAAGAACCCTTCAGTTGGTCTTTCAATTTTCCTAGCTATGTACCAGATGACCTGAAGTGTTTTGCTTGTATTGTATGTTTTATGACGGGGAGATAATTAGATTTATTCATTGATTTCTGCTTGGAGGAGGTACTGGGGATTGAACCCAGGACCTCTTGCATGCTGAGCATGTGCTCTACCACTTGAGCTATACCCTTCCCCCAACCTGAAGTGTTTGGGGGCACCCTGCCTTTTGGAGGCAACTTCGTTTTCATAACATTGATTTGATCGATGAATAATATTTACTGAACATCTTGCAAAACACAAAACCTTGAGCTGGGTACTGTAAAGTGAAAAGATAAATCAGATAATGGATCTTGACTTCAAAAGCTAAGGGTCTAATAAGGAAATTTAAGGTTTGAAGTCCACTGTATATGAGGTAGAAAGTGATAAGTTTTATAGAAATGAGAAGACTTGTACCTTGAAAGCCAGCCAGCTTGGCTTTGAATCGTAGCTCCATCTTTACCAGATATTCTTGATAAAGCTTCTGAATTTACTGTTTTCTTATGTGTAGATTAGGGAATGAAATACCTGCCACATAGAATTTGGGAAGAGGTGGGTAGATTATTTAAAACTGAAAAGCTCTTTTGGCTCATGCTTCTCATATCCAATTGCCTATTCAGTGTCCAGTACGTCAAAGAGCCGTTTTAACCTTATATTCAATACCTGACTTGTGAGTTCTCTTCCAGAATGTTTTCTGTCTCCATGAATGGCATTGACAGTCTCCCTAGCCAGAAATCTGAAAGTCACTTCCACTTTTTACCCCATTATCCATTCCATCCAGAGCTATTGATTTTATACCATAAATTTTGCCTGTCAGATTAGTTCACTCATTAGTTCTCCATTGCTACCGCCATAGGCCAGATCTTCACAATTTCTCACATACACTACTGTTGATAGCTTTCTGTTTCCCTGAATCTGTTCTTTCTGCCTGTCCCGCACCTACCAGAATAAATTTATTTAAAATAAATTTTATTTATTTAAAATGTATATATGGGTCATTTTCCTGTTTAAAACTCTTCAGTGAGTTTTCATTATCCTTAATCTGCAGATAAAATCTTAAAAGCATATTCGTCTCATCCGTGTTCTGCCTTGCTCGTTTTTATATCCCCAAGGCCTATCATAGTACTTTTTCATAGTAGATGCTCATATATTTAAGGGGTGACCGAAGGAAGGAATTTCTGAAAGAACCAAATCTATAACTGGGAAAATTAGGCTGTCCTTTTGTTTCCTTCCTGTTTGGTTTCATGTGAATATGCATACACATTTACAGCGGTACAGGTAAAATACTATTTCTGAATAAAATAAATGTTTATCTTTTTTTTCTATTTTTTTACATCTTCTTTTTACCCTGTCCTGTCACCCTCCTTCATCTGTCCTTGCACCATTTAATTTATCTGAAATTGCTTAGCTGTAGTTCAAGAACCCCCTATTTTCTTCTCTCCACATAATTAATGAAGGTCAACCATTTGGAATTCGTGTGAATTACTCTCTTACTGTAAGCAGACTATTTGGTGTGCATGACAGTAAAGTAAAGCACCTCTTTGGGGTACTGCAAAACAGCTAGTTGTCCTCCCAGTGAAGACTCAAGTTCACCAGTTCATAAATTAGGTCCCAGCTGATGAGGCACAAAGCTGCAAAGGTCAATCAAACAAGTACTTGAGAATCTCAAGAGTTTCATTAGTGAATAGTCTTGCTCTGCTCTTAGAGAATGCCAAGGCCTTAAGAGAGCAGAGGAAGGCTGGGTGATAAGAGTATGATAGATACATGAGCTAGTAAATGGGAGTTGGGGAATATTTTCCATATGAGTCAGATGATTTCCAGGGAGAAATGAGGTCTCATTTTGTAATGACATGTCCACCCATGAGTTGGCCCTTAAAGGCTAGGCACTTTCTTATTTCATATTCATAGCTTGTTGCATTTAATCCCAGTTGTTAAATTTGTGCTGATTTTACAAACTTATTGAGCTCTAGGGGAAGGGCTTTGAGATCCACAGTTAAATGGTATCTTATAGAATATCAACAAAGAATAAAATACATATAAAGGAATATAGAGACTGAAGAGAAAGATACTGTTTCAGAGAAGAAGGGAAGAATTTAAAAGTTTATTGTCATTAAAAGTCATAAATTTCTGGGGACAGTATTTCTACTGGTTTAATGCTGTCGTATATACTCTTTTGGCTGTTTGTGCACATGTGCCTTTATGCATCTCCTTAATGTCTTTTGCTGTTGTCAGTGCAGGGAAAATAGTCACCAAAAAAGTCCTACAATACAAATGACCTTACATCTTTGGAAAGAAGAAAAGTTACAGTAAAAGTGTCTGTTTTTTTTGCTTGTTTGGGGTGTGTGTATTTTTAAATAATTAATCGATATTAGGTAAAGATAAATTAGGTTTTTATCACCTATGTTGTTTTTATAAAACCAAAGATAAATATTTGGAAATAATTTGAAAGAGTCTTGATTCACTTTTTATTAAGTATTTGAATAATTTTGTTGTTTTCTGGCCATCTAAATTGTATATGTATGAGACCCCAGAGTTGAACAGAGGCAGGTTGCAGGGGTTTTATGAAAGGGAGAATTCTAAGTAGACACATGGATCTTTTGATCTCATGTATTGTGTGAGGATTGAGTGTCACTGTCTGTCACAATTCTGGAGTATAGCATTAACCCTCATCCCAGTCTCTTACTCTTTCTCTGAAAGCTTTAAGCCACTGGAACCATGGACATAAGGAGACATCACTTCTGGCTTATCTTTCAGTATGGTAGCTAAGCTCCAACTTAAATGCAGCATTGGAAAGAACATGCAGATTCTTGTAAATGGGTCTCTCAGAGCTCTCAAATAGGCACAGTTCTAAACACTTTATACTTACTAACTCATTGAATCTTCACCACAAACCTGTAAGGTAAATATAGTTGTCTCTATTTTTATAGTCTGGTTGAATGTCAGCTCCTTCTAGCTATGTCCTTTGGCAAGTTACTTAACCTTTCTTGAGTTTCCTCATCTGTAAAATGGGGATAATGGTAACTTCCTTACCATTTCCTTGTGTGGTAAGGATTAAACGCTTGTAGATGTTAACTATTGTTATCTAACTAGTTTATGATTACATGGAAAAGAAAGATTACTGTCAGAAGAATCAGAAATTTGGTTTCTGGTCATTATTCTGCTCTTAGTAGCTATGTGATTGTAGGTAAATTTTCCTCGTCTTGAGCCTCACTTTCTTATACCCATTTTTTAACTTTTTATTTGGAAGTAACTTCATATTTATATGAGACAAAAATAGTACAGATATGACACCAAAAGCAAGATAAGACAAAATAGAAAAATTGGGCTTCATCAAGATTAAATAATCTTGTGCATCAAAGGACACCATCAACAGAATAAAAAGGCAACCCACAGAATGGGAGAAAAATATTTGCAAATAATATATCTGGTAAAATACTAATATCCGGAATATATAAGGAACTTCTACAATTGAATAACCAAAAAAACCCACAATTAAAAAATAGACAAAGGACTGAAATAGTCATCTCTCCAAAGAAGACATATAAATGACTGAAAAACACAAAAAAATGCTCAGCATCACTAATCATTAGGGAAATACAAATCAAAACCACAGTGAGATACCACTTTATAACCATTAAGAAGGCTGCTATTTAAAAAAACATATAAATGCTGGGGAGGACGTGGAGAAGTTGGAACCTTGCTGCATAGCTGATGGAAATAGAAAATGATGCAGTCACTGTGGAAAAGTGTGTGTTGGTTTCTCAAAAACTTAAACACAGAATTAACATACGATCCACAATTCCACTCCTGGATGTATACCCAAAAGAATTGAAAGCAGAAACTCCAAAGATATTTGTACACTAATGTTCATAGCAGCATTATTCACAAAAGCCTGAAGGTGGAAACAACTCAAGTGTGTATTGATAGGTAGACAAAATGTGGTATATACACGCAGTGGAAATATTTAGCCTTTAGGAAGAAGGAAATTCTGGCACATGAAGACATGCTAAATGAAATGAACCAAATGTAATATGACAGATAGTCTTCAGTTCCACTTATGTGCAGTACCTAGAGTAGACAAACTCAGACAAAAAATAGCACAGTGGTTATAAGGAGCTGGGAGGAAGGAATTGGTATTTAATGACTCAAGAGTTCCAGTTTGAGATGATGAAAAACCTCTAGAGATAGAGGGTGTGATGGTTGTACAACCATGTCAGTGTACTTTCAGTACCACTGAACTGTACACTTAAACATGGTTAAATTGGTAACTTTTACGTATATTTTATAATTTTTAAAAATACATGTTTCATCACAAATAAAAATAGTACAAAGAACAACTGTATCCCCCTTTACCCAGATTTACCTGTTGTAATATTTTACCCCATTTGCTTTATCATGTGTGAGTGTACTCTTGCATACACCTAATCTACTATCTGAATTCCAGTTTTGTCATTTGATCTGATAGTATTGTTCTTTATAGTGTTTTCCCCCCTTCTAGTACAGAATACAGTCTAGGGTGGGACATTGTACTTAGTTGTCATGTCTCATAAGCCTTCCCTTAGCTTTTATAATATTGACATTTTTGAAGAGCAGTGTATTACTCCCCATCCCCACCCTTTTTTTAATAGAAGCATCCTTATTTTCTGTTTGTCTTTTCCTTGTCATTAGATTGAGGTTCCACAGTCTTGGCCAGAAAATGTGTAAGTGATGTGTCTTCCTCAGGTTATGACATCTGGAGACTTAATACATTTTTAAAAATCTAATTGACTTTATTCAGTGTTTATGCTTTGGGCAGCATGGATGCCTAACAAACAGAAGGGTGTTCCCTCAATGCATTTTTAATTAAAAGGAGAGTAAAGAGAACCAACAAATGCTATAGGAACCTCAGAGAACAGATGAATAGGTTGGAATGGTTGGGGAAGACATAATAAGGGAAACTTAGTTTACTGATTTGGTAGAAAGCATATTTCTAAAATTTTACCAGCCTTTCCTTGGTATCAAATTTTGCTTTATTTCAGTCAATTTATATTGCTGTCTTCTACCAGCCTCTATTAAATGTCAGGAAGAAATTACTGGCTTTTTTTTTTTTTAGCGAAATCAAGTGTATCTTTCAAATGGTGCTCATGAGTCTACCGATTATTATGTAAGGTTCCCCAAATAATAAAATGACATTGGACCTTTGTTTTTTTAATGGAAGTAATGGGGATTAAACTCAGGACCTCGTGCATGCTAAACATGCACTCTACTGCTAGGCTATACCCAGCCCCCCAACATTGAACTTTAATGAATGAGAACATTATTCCTTTCCTGCTTTCATCAAATATTAGAGTCAGACTGAGGGTTTGTACTCTTGGCTTTGCCACCATTCTAGAGCCTTTTAGCACCGATACCTGAGTTGCTGAAAGGAAAGTGCTGTTCTTGCCAATACTTCTTGTAAAATGTATATAAATAGTAGTAATGCTGATAGGTTTAGCCTTTCTTCTCTTTCAGGCTGTCTTATAAAGAGCATCCAAACTTTAGATAAGGAGGTAACAGGCTACTTCATAGAATAAGATTAGGGTCAATATAGGTTTAAGTATGTTTCTTGGGTGTTTTGTTTTTTCCCCATGTTATAGGAAACAATGTGATTGGCACAGTTGGGATATATTCATTGATAAACAGGGAGAAGAGACAGAGGTATATTTGAGGCCAGTATGTAAGATGAATTTTTTTCTTCCCATGTACTTTTTAAAAACAACTCCTTGGCCTTTGTGCATTTTGTTTCTGCAGTTTGAAGAAAACAGGTCTGAAACAAGGTCTTAACCCCAGCTGCCTCTCAACACGGTGACTGCCAGGTCTCCAAACATCAAGTCCAGCTTTGTCCGCCAACCTGTCTGACATGTCGGGACCCGTGCCAAGCAGGGCCAGAGTTTACACAGATGTTAATACGCACAGACCCCGAGAGTACTGGGATTATGAGTCACATGTGGTGGAATGGGGGTAATTATTTCCATTTACTTCACTGTACTCACCCAAAGGGCTGACTCTTACGGATTTGTTGAGTAATTTATGTCAGGAAACCTCCCTGACTGTGCACTTATAAACCTCAAGATTGAACCCGATCTGTGTTTTCTTCTGCAGTAAAACAGGGTATTGCTTTGGCAAATTAATAGTTTTGGTGGGTTTATCAGTTAAAAAATCATTTCAGTCTCTTCTTAATTCTTTTCTCCAATGTATGTATTCTGTGTATAAAGCTTGTAACAAAGAGTTACCTGTTAGGTTGCTCAGCCAAGGGCTTTGTAGTTAGATCAGAATTAATACTTGGGAGGCTTTGAACTTTGAAAACACCAGACTCTTACATAAAATATTTTTGAGGTCAGAGAATGTTGTCCCATGATGATACTGAAGGATGAAACAGTTCTCCAGAAAGGTGTCCTCCTTCTGATAAGAAGCAAAATTAAACCTGTAAAATATTAGCCCTTATCATAGGCTAGCCATGTGTAACATGGAATTCAGCCCAAATTCCATCCTGAACAGTTGCAGTCTGCCTGAACAGCTGTGTTTGCCCTCCTAATTCTCTGTGCAGTCTCATTTGGATGTCCCAGCATGGTATGTATTTAATTGATCAGATCATACCTTTTGTGATAAAATTATTTTGACATTCAAATGCAAAAGAAAGCAATTTGAAAACTCAAAGCTGCAGCTCCCATATGCTACATTTTATATCTGTCCACATGTGATGTTCATATCCTGTAAGTGGTTAAAAATAAGTCTCCTAAAATTGTCATGGGGTGTTTTTTAATCCTGATCAGACCATGGTTCTTAACAGTAAGTACATTGCCTCTGCACAAGAAGGCATAGTGTGCTTCAAAGATACCATCAAGAACCATGGTACAGTGCCAATAGATGTTATCATTATTGATACCCTAACAGTTTTCCTCTTATGTCACATGCTTTGGACTCTAGGAATACTCTAGGAGTTTTACTACAGAAATTTCAACCAGTCTCTTCAAATTAAGTGTTTTGCACATAGTTCTGCTTAAATGGCACTAAACAGCCCTTTTGAGTTTTTGCCATGGTGCTATTTGCTTGCTTGAATTTGTTTTCTATGCCCTCCCACAAGAGAACTGGACCAGATCTAAGAGCTTCCTTCCCTAGACCTGCCATGGTTATTGTATTGTCCATTGTCTTGAGTATCTTTCTCCTTCTCTGTTCATTCACTTTCTTTTTAGCTGCTTGAGGAAAATGAACGGCTGATTTGTTACATATTGGATTCTCAGTGTCTCCAGCAGGAATAAATAACTTGTAGGTCTTATTAAAAAGATTGTATTTGTCATTCTTTAGAGCAGACCCCTCTAAGTTGTAAGCAGAGGCAGGGAGCAAATGTTGACATTTTCCTTATTCATTTCACCTCTAATGTTGCTTACTGGCCTTGGAATATGGGTAAAAGTAGGGAAAGAGACACCTAACTATGGTTAATGAGCTATAGTGTGGTTTCCAAACTCCATTACATGAACTGTCCTCAGATCCTTGGAGGGCAAGTAGGAGGTCAAACCTATATATTTGAAAATCACTTAAATGCAAAGAGGCCCATTAAAAATCAGCTGCTCCCAAAGTGTGGCTGAATTGAAATATTCTTACAGCATATATTGACTTCTTGCTAAATGCTAGCTCTGGACCAGGCACTGGGGGACAGGAATATGTAAAAATTATTCTCCAAGGGAAAGCTGTCTGTTATTGGAGACAAATGTACATAACAGACCCTAATACAAGCTAGTGATGTATGGTATGCCAGTAGAGATGTAAACCATTTGGGATTTGAAAGAATAATTTAAAGGCTTAAATTTTTTAATTGTAGGATAGGGAACACAACATTTTTAACTGGCCAAATTTAAAAAAAAAAATCAATTTGGGAATTATTTGAAATACCTCTTACTTATTTTTCTCCTACTGGTTTTAGTTTTATAAATTGAATTAGTGCTTGATAATACGAACTTTTTAAATCATTGTGACTTTGTTCACAGAAATCAAGATGACTACCAGCTGGTTCGAAAATTAGGCCGGGGTAAATACAGTGAAGTATTTGAAGCCATCAACATCACAAATAATGAAAAAGTTGTTGTTAAAATTCTCAAAGTAAGTATAAGAAGAAAAAGATTATAATTTCAAAGGTTTGGGGGGGTTCGTTTTTTATTTTATTTTATTTTGTTTTTTTAAGTAATAGTGATACCTTTTTTAAAGTAGCATTTGAAAGCGTTCTTGGAGTGCTTTAACACCTTTATTGTTTCTCTGAAGTCAATAGAAGAGGTTATCTTCATTTGACAAATCAGGAAACTGAAGCAACAAGTGATTAGACTCAAGTGGTATAGCTAGTTATGGCAGAGGAAGGGAGTAAAGATTCAGTCTTCTCTCTCCTTGGTCTTGCCTAACACTGATTTCCTGTATTTTTAGTTATGTTATGCTTTTGTTTTCAATAAATTATTACCTCTACTGTGTAAGGATGAGGAGTCACAAATGTAAGCTTTTAGAGGGCAGGCAGATGACATTAATGCAGCTAGTTGGATTTAAGTGCACATGATTAGAGTATGTGAGTGATGGATACTTTGGAATGTACTCCAGCTCCAGCTGATTATTGCCTTACATTAATGCAAGTCCAGTGTTGCTTGATACTGTTTTATAAAGAGAAACTAGACACTTATATTTGCATACTAACTCTTTCGGTTTTTAAGTGTTGGCTCGAAAATTTTTTAAAACACTCCAGATTTGACCAGTGGGCTACCAGTATGTAAATTGTGATTTAGTTATAACTGTACTGTGTACTGTCATATACCAGAAACTTAGCATATGGTTCCTTGCCACAGGAACTTCTCCATATTTGATATGAGAAGCAGAGGGTCCCAGACTTTCTCAGTTTATAGCAGCCATATCGCCTCAGTAACTTTCACAGTACCCCTAAGCCAAAAGAAATACAGTTTTGTATATTAAGTAGTTAAGTCCAATTAACTTTAAAAAAAAGTTTTTACGTTTCAACTTGGTTAACCATTTTAAAAGTTATACACATGAAAGAGAAAAGTAATTTTATTTTATTCTTATATAACCATAATTAATTATTATTGGGATACATATACCTGTTAGTCTTTGCACAGCTTCTCAAATGTTGGCATCAGATTGAACACCAGCAGTCTCATTTCCTGTTCCACATTAATTTTTGCACAATACCTTTTGTCACAGCAACTGCTGAAAACCCAGCTTCACAAAAATATGCCATCAGAGAGAATGTAGTGCAATCTAATATTGAAACTATGAACTACCTCAAGCTCGTAGTGCACTCAGTGTCTAGCAGATAGCAAGTATTAATTGGTGTTTACCTCAAAAATTAGAAATTCACAGAGCGCCTGTGAATTTTCTGAGGTGCTTTGGCATACTTTTTGAGAACCAGGGAGTTCAAGTATTTGTATCTAATAGTGTAGAAAGAGAACTAGGCTGGAAATCAGGATTTGGATTATAATCCAAACTCTAAAAGTAATTAGCTATGATAGTCCTTTTAATTTATCTAAGACAAGTGTTCATCTGTGAAAATGAGATAATCTTGTTCTACCTATCTTTCTCAGAATTACTAGGATGAAATACAAAATTGTATATAGAAATATACTTTGGAGACTGAAGTTCTGTGCAATTGTAGGATGATATTCCTGTGGAAAAGTATATTATAGAATGAAGTTGTATATCACTTAAGAGTCATATGAAAGGCACAAATAGTGAGTCTTACAGTTTAGAAGAGAATGGTGGTTAGACAAAGCTCCCTGGAGCTGTTTTCAGGCCCTGAGTGAGAGGAGGATTTGGATTGGTGGGCATGGGAGCATGGAAGGGAAGCATAATCTAGAATGCACAAGATAAGAGAAGAGGAAGAAATAAGTGAGAGAAGTATTTTGTATGGAAGCTGTCATGTGACCATATGGGAGGTAAACTTAGAAAGGGAGATTTAATTGATGATGGCCTGGAAAAGATAATCTCTGCGTTTCCTTCCAGTCTTAAAAAATATATTTTTATCTCTTCTAGGTCATTGGGAGCCATTGATGGTCTTGAGTGAAGGGTGGTTTGGAAAGTTTTTTTTAGTTCAGTCTTTTCCTAACTGTACTGTATATGTTACCGTAACTGTGTAGCTAGATGGTATAATTATAGATGAAGTTCATTTATAAACTATATTTAAATTTTTAAATCTCTCCCCCCTATTTAAAAAGACAAAATTTGCATTGATCACATTAAAATAGGGTTTAAGTCACCTTTCTGGTCTATCACAAACTAGCTTTTGTAAGTTTATGGATTTCAAGGATTTTGTAAAGTTTTGTAAACCGGTAGTTTTTTGCCATTGGCCAGCAGTTGGGAAATAGTGACTTAGTAGAAAACAGGAGAGAGATTGATGGGTTAGTCCCAGGAGAGTAGAGACATCTCCTAGATACTCTTAATAGATCAGAAACATTCAACAGTTGAAGCAAAAAGAAGCTTGGGAATCAGCTTGTTTCCCAGCCAATATACTGAGTTCCAATAGAAGCAAAGCTACGAGGCCATGAATTGAACTAAATGTGTGATTCACTGTTAGTAGTAAAACAGTTCCCATTTATTGAATATCTACTTTGCTTTGGGCTTTTCTAACTGCAGTATTTACATCACAATCCTGCAAGGCAAGTGGAAGCTTCAGAAACACTTAAGTGCTTTTCCCAACGCTGCACAGCTACAAAGCCAGGTTTTGAGGACAGTCTGTTTCCAAAACCTGCTAGCTTTCTGCTGTACCATATGCTTAGGACTTAAGATGAAGTTAAAAGAGTCTACGGTATTGTTTGGTAGTCCTCGATCTGGGTCATCAACCTGGGAGATGCCTAAAAATAGATCTCCAGCTCCATTCTCAAGATTCTGATTCAGCAGGTCTATACAATCTGTATATTGAAAAATACAGGCTGATAATCAAAGTTTAGTAGCCTCCAGTCTTGTTAATGAAGAGATAATACATACTTACAGCAATTTCTAAGAAGTATATGCAGTGTGTCAGTAGTCTGAGGTGACCAGCACCATAGGAAAAGACTTGCATGGTCCAGTGCAGTATACATGGGTCACATATGGCTATTGGGTGTTTGAAATGTGTCTGGCCCAAATTGAGATATGCTAGAAGAATAAAATACACCAGATTTCAAAGACTTAGTACCAAAAAAGAATATAAAATTGCTCATTAGTAATTTTTTAATATTGATTCACATGTTGAAATGATAGGATTTTGAATAATTTTTATTGACTAAAATATATTATTAAAATTTGTTTATACTTTTTAAATGTGGGTACTATAACATTTAAAACACACGTGTGACTTGCATTATATTTCTTTTGGACCAACACTGCTTTAGACTATTTAGAAAGAGGATTTTGTAGAGGAGGTACATTCAGACCAAAGCTCTTCTCAGAAAAATGAAAGGTATTTCTATACCAGAACAGATGTGGAAATGATGGGTGAAGACAAAGGAATATGGACGCTCTATTGGTATAAGGCTAGACAGACATTATGTGTTATGTCTCAGCCATATTATAATTAATTATAATTATTGATTAAGGTAACTCTTATTGATTATTTTACCCATAATGAAAGGTTTACAGAGGTTATATAACTTGCTCATAGGCACACAGCTAGCAGGATGAAAATGGAATTCACATTAGTCAGTCTGACTCCCAGGCCCACATTTAACCCAGAAGGTTATACTGCACAAAGACAGTTTGGCCATCTTTGCTGTTGATCCTGACTTTACTTGTAGAGACTGTTAAGACTTAGAGGAAGAAATGGAAAGAGCGCCATATTTCATCCTAAGTAATAAATAGATTTTTCAAGATATATCTTAGTATTACCATTTACATTCCTAGTTTGTGCAGTTTTAAAAAATTAACATATTAAGACTGATGATTGGAATTAAATGCTAATTCTGCAGAGTTCTGGGTTTTGGAGTAGAAATCTTTTTCTTTCAATTCAACATTTGCTAAGTACCTGCAGAGTACCTGGCACAGGGCTAGGAGAAGGGGATTCAGAAATGTCTGACACATTTCCTTCCTTCAAGGAGCTCATAAGTAAGCCATTTATGTATTTACATTACCTGTTGAAATATCCTGAAATAATTTGTTTTAATGATGCATTTTTACTCTTTCAGCCAGTAAAGAAGAAGAAAATCAAGCGTGAAATAAAGATTTTGGAGAATTTGCGAGGTGGTCCCAACATCATCACACTGGCAGACATTGTAAAAGACCCTGTGGTGAGTATAGAAGGCACTAGTAAGGCCCATTAGGGCTGAGGTGGTTGACACTGAGCACAACTGGCCTCTTTCTGTTCCTCCCTCTACCATTAAGTCCTTTAAAAGTGCTTAATCAGTTATACCATTTAACTAGCTTGGGTCTTTCTTTCAAAGAGACCTCCACCCACAGACTATTTCTTATTCTTCTAGGCTAAGAGACTGATAGCACTGGAAACTGAAATGTGTTAATCCATTTTGCAAACTCAGGTCCGATGCCGATGGGCGATGGGCGCATTGTCGGGCTGCCTAGAGCCTGGTGAGACTTCAGCTCCATGTCTTCTGTTTGAAATCCATCCCCAAAATGACCTAAGTGTGGTGATGATCAGAGTGGGGAGGGCTTGTAGCAATAGAGGGTTTCCTACTTCTGAGGCGAGGACTGCCAAATTCACCACGTAGCATCCACAAACATTGTGCCCACTAAAGCTGCCAGGGCTTTTGCTAATGTGTTTTCTTTTTCTTTCCCCTAGTCACGAACTCCTGCCTTGGTTTTTGAACACGTAAACAACACAGACTTCAAGGTATAATGTATAACCAACCATTTCAAGCTTTTGGATTTTTAGACCACGTGGAAAGTCTTTAAGGATGTTACTGTTAGAAGAGCTTCCTTCTAACTTGTTTAAAAAGAGCTTTTTATCCTTACAGTGCTAGGTTTAAAAATAGACATACCCCTGTACAAGCAGTGCCCACTTTCCACATCTTGGTATTTTGCCCTTTTGTTTAGTGCTCTTTTTAATGACCAATATGTTTACTACTTATTACCTTTATCATTCATTTGACAGTTTTCACTAATGTCAGACTTAGTGAAAACAACAACTCGTGTTCAGTCAGGATCTGGCTTTAGGGCATTTTGCTGTAAAATGACAAATTTCAGTAACGAATGTATTCTGTATGTAAAAACTTATACCTTAGGATTCCTCAGAAACTGGGCTCTAGATCTTAAAAAGAGATGGGTGGGGAAGGGTGGTGTAAATTCTGCTTTGACACAATTCTCAACTCCAGTACAACAGAAGAATGTGGACACTCCTTTGGGTTTTAACTTGTAAAGGTATTTGTCTTGCCTTTGCACCAGTCCAGTATCAAGAATATTAGGTATCAGTAAGTGGGTGAATTCTTTTGCTGAGAGGAAGGGGAAAAAGAATATTTTTAGAATGATAACTTCAAGGAAAATGTTGTCAGAGGACATCACTAACCATTTAATGATATGTACTTTTTTAAGTCTGAACTCTTCAGAAACTGGAAAGGATACATAAAAGATGTTCAGAGTTACTTTCAAATTGGGACAAGAATAGTTCTGTTAAATTGGCTCAACAGATTTGGCAGCAAGCCATCTGCATACCATCACTGGTGATCTGCGGGGCCTGTAACTGTGTAGGCCAATGATGGGTTAATTCCCTACTAAGGAGGCTATGTATTTGCCCAAATGCCTTTTATGAGAAAATCTGGAGGTAAATGAAAAGCAAACTAAATTGCAAATGTATATAATTGCATGTTACATGTATAAACTGATATGTTCCCAACAGTGGATTATAGCTTCAGCAATGTGAGTTTAAGTAATTCTTCACTTATGCACATAGAATTAAAGACTCAAAGTATCTCTTTAAAGTGAATGTTATGTTGGAAAAGTAGAGACTGGTGAACAGCAGATCTTGGAACAATGGTAAATGAGCCAAGTCTTGATTTAAATTACTACAAATGAGAGATGAGAAATTGCCTTCCTGTCAGTACTGTTTCATGGCTCAGATGTTGCATTTGTCTTTAACAGCAATTGTACCAGACGTTAACAGACTATGATATTCGATTTTACATGTATGAGATTCTGAAGGTAAGGAAACCTTGAATACTGTGTATCTTTAAATTGATCTCCCCATTGTTAAACCAAACGACTATAGAAAAGCCAGTGAATTAACTTTGTGAAATATGTTGAAGGAGAGGGTTGTCTCTTTATATAAAATTTTAATAAGTTAATAGCATCAGAACTCTTATGCTGATGTAAGGGTTATAGAGTAGGGCCTCGTACAAATATAATTTAGAATGCTTTGGAAAGGATATTTAGAAGATAGCTGGGACTCCTTAACAAATATTTGTAATCTCTGTTTTGCCCATGTGAAAGTTACAGTTAGATTGTAAAAACTTGTAAAAATAACTTGTGGTGTACTGTATACTCAATTTCACTTAAAATTGAACAAGTAAAACAGTAAACTTTAACTCAGCCCTCAAAGGGCCGTTGTCCTAAGGATAATGTATAACTCTGCATAGAGACTGCTGATTTAAAGTGGACTTTGATTTCTAAAGTGGGGAATCACCAAATATATTGCTCCCAGTGGTCACAAGGTCAGCATTATAGATGAGAAAATTGCTAAGAGTTGGCTGAAGTATCTTACTAAATGAGGGTTGTTGTAAAGCCTGCATTTGAACCTTAGAAGTGCCCTAAAGAGACTATGCCAGCAGAGATATTTGGTCTTTCCATTGGCTTGTGCAGTCTGGTGGCAAGTAGGACTCCAGAAAGTTAAGGATATGCTTGCCTAAGCCTGGGAACCCTAGGAACCCAAGTTGCCCTTCAGGAAGGGCAAAAACTTGGCTAGTGCCATCTGCTGGCTTAATGGCCTGGATTAGCAAACCCCAGAGGTTATGCCACTCACTAGTTTGAGAATGGACATGGTTTTGAAATTTGATTTGATGTCATAAATTAGGAGTTGGCAAACTTCTTTACAAGGACAAACAGTAAAATTTTTGGCTTTACGGGCTATAGGGTCTTTCTCACACTACTCAGCTCTGATGTTGTAGCACAAAAGCAGACACCAGCAACATGCAAACAAATAGATGTGGCTTTGTTCCAATAAAACATTCACAGAAGCAAGCAGCAAGCTACATTTGACCCATGGTTGTGGTTTGCCAACTTCTGTTGTAGACTCTTAGCTGCTGAAGAATTATTGTTCTTTGAATAAGAGATTTGTAGGGCAGATCAATTTTCTTCTTTTGAGGGGACGCATATTTGTGAAAGTAATCCAGGTTTTGGATGAGGAGAAATTGGAGATAATGCAATTGGTGTACACTTTTAGTCTTTTTTAACAAAAAGGATGTTGAAACCACTGTGCAAGATCAGAACTTGAAGTTCAGAGGCCATTGGTTTATTTGACCATGGGACCTTGAATAAGTCTGAAAAGTAGCTGTGGAAGTGATTACCCTAATCTTGACTCTTGGGGGTATTATGAGGCTAGAAGAAAAACTGTAGGAAGAAGTAAAGGACTTTAACTAAAGATTAGTTACTATGCAAACTAACTCTTTCCTTTCTTTCCTATTCCTCCCGTAGGCCCTGGATTATTGTCACAGTATGGGAATTATGCACAGAGATGTGAAGCCCCATAATGTCATGATTGATCATGAGCACAGAAAGGTAAAGTTATTGATAAGCCTTATTTATCAGCATAATAGAGTTAACAACCCATCTTCAACATTTTATCCTAGCATCTGTCACAGTCCCTGGTATCTGTTAAGCACTTGATAAATATTTGGTGAATGAATGAATTAACAAATCAGAATGTTTAAACCATTCATTCGTTCGTATCCCTAAGAATACTATCAAAAAGAAAACAGATTAGTGTAGTAGGTAAAACATTAGTTTGGGGCAGGGAACCTGGCTCTAGTCTTATTTATTGGAAAACTACTCTCTTGGAAAATGTCTTTCTCCTCATCTGCCTCTTTTTTTCTTACCTATACAGTGAGTATACAAGTAATGATTGCATGCTACTAGGTTATTGAGAGAGTTAAATGTATACTGTTGTGAAATGAATAAAATGTTCAGAAAATGCTGCTGCTCGTTAGTATGTCATAAGGCCTCTGAGCTCTGCAAGTGCTTTTATGAAAGCTGCACTGACCACATACTTTATAACATTTCTATTTTTTAAGATGACCCAAACCCACCTTTTGTATGCAGCGATGACTTTCTGTTTTAAGCTTCAGGGATATAGGTGATTTGTTCATTTAATTAATATTTTTTGTAGATATACACTATGTAATAGGTATTGTTCCAGAGGCTGGGGATATATGCATGAGACAAAAATAGACAAAAAAAATATTCTTGTCCATAGGAGTTTGCATTTGGGGGGGAGGCTGGTAGGATAGAAAATTTAAGTGATGTGAAAGAAAAATAAAACAGGAATAGGAAGTGGCAGAGAGTGTTGCAGTTTTAAACAAAGTGGTAAAAAGAAGGTTTCATTAGGAAGGTGACGTTTTAAAGAACACTTGAAGGGAATCAGCCATGCAGTCTCAGGAAGAGGTTTTTCCCAGCTGGAGGATATAGCAGATGCAAAAGCCTGAGACAAGAATGTGCTTGGCATGTTGGAACAGCACAAGAATAGAGCTGGGATAGAATGAACGTGGGAGAGAGGGGAAGGAAATGATCAGAGAGATAAAGAGAACTAGATCACGTAAAAACCTGGAAGATAATTGTCAGGCCGTTTCTCTGAAGAGGTTTCACAGGGTTCAAGCAGAGGGTGAGTTCTCGCTTGCGTATTTAAAAGTTCATTACACATCTATTAGAACAGCAGAAATAAAAAATAGTGACAATTCTAAACACTGGCAAGGATAGAAGGTAACTCAGTCTGTCATACATTGCTGATGGGCATGTAAAGTGGCACACTTGTTTTGGGAAATGCCAGACTATTGTTTTTATAGTTTATCAGTTTCTTTGAAAACTAAACGTATGCTTACCAAACAATCTCTGGCATTTATCACAGAGAAACAAAAGCTTAGGTCCACATAAGAATATACGTGAATGCAGCTTTATTTGTAACAGCTCCAAATTGGAAAAAACCCGAAATGTCCTTCAGTGGGTAAATGGTTCATCAAACTCTGGTGTATCTATATCATGTAGTATTATTACTGATAGTAAGAACTATTGATAATGCAACAACTTGGATGGGTCTCATGCTGAGTGAAAAAAAGCAGTCTCAAAATACTGATGGTTCCATTTATGTAATATTCTCAAAATGACAGAAAACAGAGGGGTTACCAGAGGTTAAAAGGTGAGAGGAAGGAACAAGGGACATCTGTGGTAGTCTCCTGTATCTTGTGGTAGAAGCTATATGAATCCATACACACAATAAAATTGTATAGAACCACACACGCATACACACAAAGTTGGATATAAAACTGAAAACCAAAGTCTGTGTTAATTGTGCCATCATCAGTTTTCCTGATTTCAGTATTGTACTGTAGTTATGTAAGATGTTGCCATCAGGGGAAACTGGGTGAAGGGTACACAGAACGTCTTCAAGTTCCTATGAATTTATAATCATTTTTAAATAAAAATCTTTTTTTAAAGGATTATTCTAGTTCCTGTATAGAGAATTGGGCCAAGAGTGTGAAAGGTAGACAAATAAAGAGAAGCAGCTATTACAGGAAATCAGAGATCGGGGATAGCATAGGCCAGGGCAGTGGCAGTGGACATGATGATATAGTCAGATTGTGGGAGAGCCAGCAGGATTTGTTGACAGATTAGATGTGGAGTAGAAGAGAAACAAGAGTCCAGACTGAAAATTTTTTGACCTAAATGATTGGATAAATGGCATTAACTTTAATGAAGGAGGAGGAGTCTGGGAAAAACAGGTGTTTAAGGAAATAATCAGAAGTTTAGTTTTGATGTGTCTGTTAGGTGATCGTAGAATGATGGTTGGTAAGAGGCTGGGCTAAGTAGAGTATATAGGTGGGAAAAGCTGAGATGCTGTGTGTGAAGCCACCAGACCATAAATAATCAGCTGGGAATACTTACTGATATGACAAGATGTGCGGGAACAGCTCTGGAGCTCTGATAATTAAGGAGTTGAAAAGAAAGGCTGTAAAAAAAGTTATACTTTCTTTCATACCTTTTGTTAAATTTTCCCCTTTGTTTACTAAAACAAGACACTATACCGAATTAACAGTGAACTTTTATAGAGACAATGCTGAAGCAGTCAGGAATTCCTCAAGCCCTTCTGCTTACACTTCACATCATGATCATACTTTGCAAGATGGGCAAATTAGGTTGCCTCTTGTCCTTACTACCACTGTTTCTACTCTCAAGATGCATTTTGGTGAGAGCTGTTTTGTATGACTTTTCTTTCACTCAACAAATATTTTTAATTTTTCCTCCTGTGTACTGGACATTGCATTGAATTCTGAAAATTAACAAAAATGAGTAAAACAGTCCCTATCCTCAAGGATCTTACGGTCCATATTGAAAAAGAAAGGTAGAATCAACTGTACAGTAAAGAGTTGTAGGTTCTATTATAGAAATTTATCTGAAGTTTGATGGTGAGGGCTAAAGACAGTGGTTGGTTCTATTTGCATAAACAGAAAAGACTTCAGTAAAGGAGCTAACTTAAAAATAACTCAAAAGATGAGGTGTTTGCCACAGTAGGAGGCTAGGTTGTATAGTGGAGACATTCTGTAGTCAGATGAGCAGTTTAAGAAATATGCAGATGCACAAAATGAGATTGTATCTTCGAGGAACTGTAAGTCTCCCTGGAGCAAAGGACCTAAGATTATGGAGAGAAACCTGTATGTCAAGCTAGGAAGTGTGATTTTCATCCTAAATGGAATACGTGGTCACTGAAGGGATTTTGGTAGAGTGACATGGCTGGTATTTTTAAAGGAGTACTCTAATGGCAGTGTGGAGGGGTAACTTGAAAGATAAACTCACTCATGATTTGTTATCTTTTTTTTCTTTCAGCTACGGCTAATAGACTGGGGTTTGGCTGAGTTTTACCATCCTGGTCAAGAATATAACGTCCGAGTTGCTTCCCGATATTTCAAAGGTCCTGAGCTTCTTGTAGACTATCAGGTGAGAAGAGAAGGCCAGATAAAATTTTGTTCCTATGTTTATTTATGATTTTCCTAAATTGTATTCTAGATATAAAGACTTTTCCTCTACCAAAAAAGAAAAAAAGCGCTCTTCTTATAGAAACAAAGTCCTTGGGAGTACTTTTCATGCCCAATCCTCCTAAGTGTTGTTTATCAGATACCTTAGAAAATTCAGACTCTGTCCTAGAAATTCCTCTTCTGGGTTCTTGAGGTTACAACCCTGAGTTCAAAAAACATTTTATATTTTTCATATATAAGAATATAAAAATATTCTTTACAGCATTATTTATAATGGTGAAAAGCAAAACACTGTCCTATTACAGGGGAAATTAAAGGTCAAATTCTGAAACATTTATGCAATAAAATAATGGCACACATTAAAAAGTTTTCCTTGGCTAACAATTGAGGTGTTCTTTATGTAAATGAAAGAAGTAACTCAAAATAATATGTACGAGAGGGCAGGGTATATCTCAAGTGGTAGAGTGGAGGTCCTGGGTTCAGTCCCCAGCACCTCCATTTAAAAAAAATAATAATCAATCAATAAACCTAATTACCTCCCCCTGTCAGAAGTTAAAATAAGAAATAAAATAGTATGTATGGATTATTTTAAAATTGGGGGGAAAATACATAGAAGAAAAGGCTGAAAAGTACATGAAGATGTTACTGGTGTTTGGGCTTCAAGTCAATGGAGTAATTTTTTTCTTTTTTAATGAAGAGCAATTTTTTTTATTTTAAAATGTTCATGTGTGATAACAATGTTTTCTTTAATGCAGATGTATGATTATAGTTTGGATATGTGGAGTTTGGGTTGTATGCTGGCAAGCATGATCTTTCGGAAGGAGCCATTTTTCCATGGACATGACAATTATGATCAGGTGTGATATATGTTGTTCCTGTTAGGAAATTTACTGATTTAACCTAGTGATGGCCAGATCTGCCTCCCCATTAGAAACTGCAATGGATCTTGCTAAAATACAGATGCCCAGCCCCAGCCTGAGAGCTATTAATTTAGAATCTCTATGGGATCCTAGAGTAATTTTCAGTGCATGGCTTGTTCAACCAACCTGACATCAATCCTCAGATTGGTGTTTTGGGAGCTGTCAGTTTAGCTTTTGAAATTAGAGTTTTTCCCTGGCCTTTAATATGCATTGCTTGTTTAATTGTGAAATATACGTGTAAAATATTTTATAAAACATGTATGTACAATTCAAAGAATAATAGTTTAAAAAATGGGATATTACCTTAGAATCTACTAATGTGAGCTTTCTTTAGGGTTGGGAGTGTTTTCTCCAACATGTTGGTTTCTATGTGGTATTTCTATGATCATATGTATCTCATTATATGGATTGAGCTGATGTATGTCAGTAGAAATATAGATGGTATTTTTTATTAGCTGCACTTCCTCTTGAAGATCAAGGGGCCATTTCATTCAAGAGAACCTGGAATGATTTTAGGGTCTTATGGAAGGTATTATTGTCTTGTTTGAGCACGGTGACGATTTTTCATGTGAGTCAAAGAATGCCACCTGAATTCAGTTAAAATCATCAACTCTATATCAAGTGCCATGCAGGATTGAAATAAAGTTCTTCATTGTCTGTCTACTAAGGGAACCAAACATATAAGAAAATAAGTTACAGTTGTAAATGTCAGAATAGAAGTGCAGACAAAGTACAAAAGGCAGTTGTAGTGGGAGTGAGTAGTCTGTGTAAATAAGGGGAACTTCCCAAAAGAAATACCATCTTCAGCTGATTTTTGGGGTAGGGAGAGACTTCACCGGGAGGAAGGAACAAGGTTATAAAGTGGTTTGCTTTTTCTTTTGGATTCCTTCACGTTAGTAATAATTTAGGGAATGTTATGTGGAAATCTGTGCTGGGCAAAAAAAATTTGAAGTAAATTGAGGTGTAACATTCATACCTAATTTAATCATGTGGTATGCTTTTGGTGTGGGTTTTTGTCTGTCTTCTATCCTAGTTGGTGAGGATAGCCAAGGTTCTGGGGACAGAAGATTTATATGACTATATTGACAAATACAACATTGAATTAGATCCACGTTTCAATGATATCTTGGGCAGGTAAGTCATAAAATCTATGCATCTATGCCTTAAGCACTTTGGGTATAAACTGTTACTTTGGGTCTTTAAAATAGTTACTTTCTCTTTGCCAACACTGCTGAGGTGTTAGTGGGCTGCTGCTGGAGGATGCTGCATAGGCAGGTCTGTGATAAAAGCATTGGTTGAATGGTTGTTTTTCCCAGATTCACTTAACAGGAGTCTGAATGTGGAGATTATATTCAGAGGATTCCTGACTATCTCTATTCTAATAGAAGGGTTACAGTTGGGTCAGAAATCAAAATCTCTTGATTTAGCTTGCTTCTCCAAATGACAAAACCCTCTCTGAGAGAAAAAAAATAGTAATAGAAAGTGTATTTTTCAAGACTGGTGTGCAGACAACAGACTCTTAAAAATAGTGACTAGGCACAATACTAATTCATTCACCACCTAACAGGACGAGGTGGACTTTCTTGATGCAAAGACTTCTGCTGGCCAAGTCGCAGGCCTGCCAGCAATGTGAAGGCGGGTAGGAGACCTGGTTAGCCCAGCCACCTTCTTGTGCAGGAGCATTCAGTCCTGTAAAGTAACCTGAATTATGTTTCATAAAATTGTGGGGACCTAGATTTCTCTTTTCAGCAACACTGCTATTTCCAGTCTCTCCAATTAGCTTTGTTGTCTCTCCAGTGGCAGAGTGGTATAAGACTAGTCTCTTGAGTTTTTCTCTCTCTTTGTGATTGGCTGGGCTCCTAGCCACTAAGGAAAATGTAGCAGGGAAATGTTGGGCTTTTGTGCCCGTTGGTCCATTTCTCATTCCCCTTTTGGCTCTGCAGACACTCCCGTAAGCGATGGGAACGCTTTGTCCACAGTGAAAACCAGCACCTTGTCAGCCCTGAGGCCTTGGATTTCCTGGACAAGCTGCTGCGATACGACCACCAGTCACGGCTCACTGCAAGAGAGGCCATGGAGCACCCCTATTTTTGTGAGTCCAACTGCCCAGTCCACAGAGCCTGTGCAGGCCTGCCCAGCAAACTCTACCAGGCAGGGGGAAATAGATGCTGTGAAGAAAGCTCTGAGCCCAGATCCCTACTGAACAGAATTGAAATCCCAACCTCCCTTACTTAGCTTTTTGCAGAGTTACTTCACCCCTGATGAGCCTGTTTCTTCAATGAGGATAGTAATGGCAACTGTCTTAACAGAATTGTTGGCAGGATTCTTGTCTAACAGAGTACCTGGCACATGATCACCCCTAAATAAACTTCTTTTCTTACCATGTGGGTGACACTTCTCAGTAGCTAATCTAGAGTTGTTGGATTAGAGCATACAGCTCTATATCTGTCTTGTCTCTGTTAATTCACAGAGAGAGCCATGGAGGCTTAAAAATCTTTATGTGTGAACACCTTGACCTAGGTTTGTGGGTATAGCTAATTGTGCTGTCCTGAGTGAAAATGCCACTTAGACCCACCCCATCCTCATTGTGATGGTAGCTTCAGTGCTGGATTGTTCTTGGGGAGTGGTGGGATAGTTTTTTAGTGAATCGGTTATACTCTTGCCCAATCTCTCGTACCTGAAACACAGACAGGCTGATTGGGATGGAGAGTGAAGTCTGTGATTTTAGCACTAACTTGCACAAACCTATGGTTTGGGCCCATTTGGCAAGATGTTTGACCAAGTGAGCTGTGAAGTGTAGTATAAATCAGTTCAACTCTGATAATATATTTCTGTCTAGGTCAGGGTAGACTGTGTTATTAAACCCTGACAGGATCGGTTTTGTTTTAAATTAGCTCTACTATGGATAATAACCTCGTCTTGTACCATTTAGTTTAATAGTTGGCCTTTACCATAGTTTGACGGGAGAACAGTTCTATTGTATATTACTCGTTCAGTTCACAGTGAAGGCAGTTGGCATCTTAAGGGAATAATATGGACTATAAATAAAATACAAAGAGTGAGGATAACTACTTTAAAGCCCCAGACCATTATATAACAGAACCTAACATTTTCATCTCTTTTCTAGACACTGTTGTGAAGGACCAGGCTCGAATGGGCTCATCTAGCATGCCAGGGGGCAGTACGCCTGTCAGCAGCGCCAATATGATGTCAGGTCAGTTAGTTGGTAAATTTCTTCAAAAAAAAAAATCAAAGACATCAATTATTGTTCTTAATTTTGTTCCCTCTTTGTGGCCTGATTTCTGTGGCCTTCCTTTTCTCTATAATAATTACCTTATTGACATACTAACCTGTGTGGCTCTCCCCACCAATTTTCAGGATGCTTTTGACACCTGGTATATCTTAGTGACTCTGCCTTGAGTAGGATATTAACAGTCTCTTCTAGGCCAGAATTGTTTGGGACTTGAAAGTCTCGCTAAGCCATGAAGAGTAAGAAGATCCTTTCAGCTCACAGGCTAGAGTGACATTAGTCGACTTGGTCCTCAGAAACAAGATTAAGAAAATGAGGGAGAGAAGAGCTGGTGTTTGTACATGGTTATATATGTGTATAAGAGTGTTTCTCTGCATTTTTTAAGGCAACTACAGTGTGCCTAGTAAATTATAATGATTCTATGAAATAACTTTTATTGTTTTGGGTCATTGTGATTTAGAGTGAGTTTTTATAGAGTACTCAGTTACCATATGCCTATCCCATAAAAATTATATATGTGGATAGCATCCACGTGGGTTCTTGTGGTAGAGAGGACTCAGACACCCTCAAAGAATTGTTATTGTCTCCATTCTCCTTTAAAGAACTTAGCTGCTTTCTAGAATTTCCTCTGGGTATCATGCCAATGTGCAAAATGATATATATCCAAGATTATTCATTGTAGTCCTACTTGTGATCACAGAACATTAAAAACAGCTCTCAGAGTAGGGAACTGATACTGTGGATTATGGAACATTCATTTGGTGGAATGCCTATGCCTGGAAAAAAATGAATAAGTGTTTTGTATTGTTTTCTAGTATCAACTCCAAGATAGTAATGTGAAATGAAAAAAAACAAGATGCAGAACCATGTCCACAACCAGGAATGGGCAAGAATATATAATCATGTTCCAATATGTGATTCTTACATGTATATTCTAATAAAATTATATTTAGGTATATGCATAAAATATTTCTGGAAGGATACACCCCAAAAATGGTGCCAAACGTTGGCCAGCTGACAGGGCAAGGGAGAATTTTTCACTGTATACTCTTTTCAGCTGTTTTTGAGTCATGTAAATATATTACCTGTTCAAATATATGTATATATAAAACATTTTGAAAATTAAAGAACTAGCTGATTGAGGACTATCTAACAGGTAATCTGGTCATTAGATGGGTGGGAGAAACCAAATGGAAATAATTCTAAAACACTATTTTAGCTTAGAGATTTCCACACTGAAAATGCCAAATAACGCTAAGCAGTTTGGTCATTAAGACCAAACTTTGACTTCAGCCCTCAGCTGTTCAGTTTGTAGTGACTAGCCACATCTTAGCTATTTAAATTAACTAAAATCAAATAAAAATTTAAAATCAGTTGCGTAGTAACACTAGCCACATTGCAGGTGCTCAGTAGTCACGTGTGGCCGCCATGTTACTACAGATAACAGAGCAGAAGTTTTGGCTGGACAGTGGCTTGGGTTAGAATCCAAGCATAGCTACCACTTACTAGCCTTGTACCTTGGACAGACTGCTTAAACTCTGCAAACTTAGATTTGTTTGCATGTCTACTAAATTTATTAGAATTTGCCATTTTAATTCGTGAGGATTTAATTTGAAATTAGATTTAATTTGTCAAAATCTAAGGAGAGGCCTTCAATAAAATGAGAATTATTGTGTCACTTTTGAGATAAAAGTGCTCTGAAAAACTGGTGACAGTATTTCTATGGTTGGTGTCTCTGGCTCACTGTCACCTGTTTTCTTTCAGGGATTTCTTCAGTGCCAACCCCTTCACCCCTTGGACCTCTGGCAGGCTCACCAGTGATTGCTGCTGCCAACCCCCTTGGGATGCCTGTTCCAGCTGCTGCTGGCGCTCAGCAGTAATGGCCTCTTCTGTCTCCTGATGCCTGAGCAGAGGTTGGGGAGTCCACTCTCTCCCTTGATGCAGCTTGCGCCCGGCGGGAGGGGTGAAATACTTCAGAAGCACCGTGTCTGAACCGTTGCTTGTGGATTTATAGTAGTTCAGTCATAAAAAAAAAATTATAATAGGCTGATTTTCTTTTTTTTCTTTTTTTCTTTCTTTTTTTTTAACTCGAACTTTTCATAACTCAGGGGATTCCCTGAAAAATTATCTGCAGGTGGAATATTTCACGGACAAATTTTTTTCTCCCCTTCCAAATTCAGTTCCTCATCACTAAAGAACAAAGATAAGCCAGCCTCAATCCCGGCTGCTGCATTTGGGTGGAGATTTCTTCCCATGCCCACCATCGCTCCCCTACCATCCCACACTTTGAGGGGTTTGTCTCTCATGCTCTTCTCCAGAGATTACATAAATGTAGCTTCTTCAAGGGAGGCGAGAAGGAAGGAGGAAGGGAGGTCCCAGCCTGTAAGAGCAATGTACTGCTAGTCACTTATATCACTTTACTCCAAAAGTGCTTCAGTGGGGATATCCTGGTGAATCTAGTGGAAATGTGTCTTGTTACATTGAGATGCTGAAAATCTACCCAAAGTGCAAACAGGTCCTGAAAACTTCTGTTTGGTATGAATCATGTCTTATTGACCTAACTTTAAGTCCAGCTCACTTATATAATTTAGTTTCAGTTTAGTTTACAACTTTAATACCATCCCTCCCAGGCTTCTTACCTTTGGCCTCTCCCCTTTCATCTCCCAACATGCTCTGTAGCAGGTAGGAGGAGGAAGGCAAAATCTTTCTCAGTTTTCTTTGACTTGGCCCTTTTGAATTCAGTTAGTTACTGGGCATAACTTAATTGCTTTCTACAAAAGAAAAAAAATTGTCTATGTAGGTTTCATGCTAGCAACTCTTTAAGACCTAATGAGAGATGTGGCCACACTGAGTTTTATTTTAAGCTTTCTGTCCTCTTTTCCTCCTACCTTCCCCTTCCCTCACATGCCATCCAGTGAGAAGACCTGCCCCTCAGTCTTGTAAATGTATCTGAGAGGCAGGATCAGAGCCACTATCTCCAGTGAAACTGAAATGGTAGACCTGTAATTGTGGGAAAACGAAAACTCTCTTGTTACAGCCCTGCCACCCCTTGCTGTGTGTATATATATAATACTTTGTCCTTCATATGTGAAAGATCCAGTGTTGGAATTCTTTGGTGTAAATAAACGTTTGGTTTTATTTATCAAGGTTAGATTTAAGTTCCCTGTGTAAAGGTCTCGCTGGGTGGGTGTCTCACGTTCACATCTGAGGGGCCTGCAGCCCTGTACCATGGAGGCCTTCCAAGGCTCCCATTTTTATACACCCTTCGTTTGACCCATGGTACTGGGCAGGGCAGAGAGGCCTTAAAAAAGCACCACAAGCCAAAGCGTCTCTGGGGATTAAGGATCCTTTGCCATAAAATTCATTTTGTGTCTCAGCAGTGCAGGGATTGGGGATGGAAAAAGTCGCCAGTTTTCGTGTGTTTGTGTGTGTGTGTAAAGTGGATTTTCCACTGTAATCCAACCACCTAAGTTTATCAGGTGCTTCACTGAAGAAGCCTAGTTTTTTAAGCACAATAGCAAAACCATCAGCTCTGTATTTTCTCCTGTTACTTCATTACAGTAGCTGCTTGTGGGGACTAGGAAAAATTCTTCCAACGTATTTTAAGGCCTGAAGTCTTAGTTCCCCATTCTCCTACCTTTATAGATTCACAAGCCTTTCTCACCTGGGCGTCATAGATAAACATAATTGAGGAGTTGAATTTAATGAACTTAATCTAACTTTGTAACCCATCTTGGCTCTAGTAACTTTATCAAGGTGGTGGCTTTAGTGAATATAATGATAAACTTTAAAGGAAGCTAAAGCCTCCTTTTATAACGCTTCTCAACCATAGGGAAAACATTCTGACTGTGTGGCAGGGTGATTTTCTTCTCTGTGGCCACTTACAGTGGATATTTATTGTTCTTGACCCTTTTATGCCCTAGAATGCTGTGGGGGGTTACCATGTTGAATTCGTGCAGAAGCTCAAAGCACCGGATGTGCCAGAGATGCAGTTTGTGATTATGTTTGCACTGGATTGTGATTTGAACAGGACACTTACGACTAATGAATTCTTTCCTTTGAGGTGGAGGAGGGTTGTAAATCAAGACTTCACATCCCACCCATGTAGCTCAGAGAATCTAGGTGTAGCTGAGGCTGATGTGAGGAGCTGCAAACAGCTGGACCTCCTAACATGCATCAGACCTTACAAGAAACTGAAGGTGAAAGCAGAGGACTCTGAAATGCTACCCAAGAGCCTTTTAAAATAAATAGAAGTTTTAAAATTGCTACTTAAGGAGTCACTGCAGAAGCATGAAAAAAAAAAAGAAAAACCAATGGGGTAGGGGGGTGGGGGCAAGGGTTTACAGAATAACAACTTCTGTGTTGTTGTAAATTACCTCATCTGTATACCTTGTATTGGGACACTTCATTTCTCAGCACTACCTGTGTCTGCATTGATTAGATGGCAGGAAACGGAATGCCAGTCTAAGAGAGTTGTGTTGGCCATTACTCTGAAAGGTTTTTTAAGTATTTTTTAACTTTGTTTGAAGTGCCCCCCTCCTCCTTTTTTTAAGTTTGAAGTCATAAATTCCCCCTCCCCACCTTGATTTATTGGTTGTAATTGTATTGTAATTGGTATAACTAAAACATAACTGTGCTGGGAAGAAGTTGTGCCATGAAGGTCTTTAATTTTTTTTTAATAAAAACATTTAAACAAATGAAATGTCCCTGCAGCCTGAGCAATATGCTTCTCCAACCGACACCGAGTGTGATAGATGGCTTAGTTCTCATGTTCTTTCAATTTAATACTGGGTTGATGGAGATGTGAAGTGGGGTGGATTAAGATTGCTTGAGGAGCACTAAAGTCTAGGAGTTTTTGACATTGAGATACAGTGCAGAGAGCATGGTGTTGTTGCTAAACACGACTGGTTTTCATTCCTGCCCTTGTCACATACTTGGCTACTTGACTACTTAGCTTCTGAGTCTGTTTCATCATCTATAAAATGGAGACACTGCTTCTTTGGGATTGAATGAAAGTAAATGTCAAGGGTCTGGTACCTATTATGCCTTTGATAAATCTAATTCCCCTGGCCTCCGGTATGGAGGATTATTAGTTGTTGGCCCTGACTTTGCAAATAATTCACAGTATGATCTCTCCTCTGGATCTCTCGGGACCTCTGTGTGTGTTTGGTCAGGGGGAGACTGGATGAAGTATCTCCTGAGTTCCTTTTCAGCTTTGACAACTGATATTAGAAAGTTTGAGTGGTGTGTAAATAGAAGGGTCCATAGAGACAGCTTGTTTCTTAGCAGAAAAGCAGTGTTCAGTGCATGGCAGTAAGCCCTGTGGAAGGTCAGCCTTGGAGATATCTCCTAGGGCAGGAGGCAACTTTCAGTCTTGGGGCCTGGAATGAAGGTATGCTGGTGAGCTTATGGAAACATATTTGGAGCCTAAATAAAAACTATCAAGAGGGCTGCTAAAAGATGAAACCGTTTACTTGCTTATTAATGCCAAATGAGTAAATTCTACAACAATATATAATCAAATTGCCATTTATTTCTCATTTAACCACAGATGAAAAGTTGAAACCAGGAAATGCTGTTATCCTAAATTTCTAGTTTTTTTTAAATATTCAGTGCATACTATTTTATGGCATCCATGTGTTGTTGATATTCGGAGTTTATTAATACTGGAAGTTGAGAAGTGTGGTTTAGATAAAAGGAACCATCGTGTAATACCTTGTATCTGAAATGCCAAACTTACATGAACTTTAATTTCTTATGTTTACTTTTATTTTATACATGAGACAGGAAGATTAAATTGTTATAGTGAGCCTATTAGAGACAAAGGAATATATTTTGTAAAATTAGATCTTCAGGATATGGATAATAAAGTACTAGAGAAAATTGGAGATTGGTTGACAGATTTGAAAATTTTTATATCTCACTCTTTAAATTTCATCTTGGTTCACTTGTTGTCAAGTGTGGTTACAATTAGAACCGATCATTTGAGTATCTCTTGAAAAAAATCTAGTTTTGTCACCACTCCCACCAGCAGACTTCTCTCCTGAGATTAGAATTGGGTTTGAGTAGTTGTTTAATGTCACCAGTCCTTGCCACCTCCCTGCCGGTAACTTCGTCCTCCCTTGTGCCTCAGCTTTAGGGACTGTGGCTGACAGTGGTGTGCTTGCTAGAGAGGCTGTCTTCCCAGGGCCTTTTCCTGCTTGAAAAAGTTAACCAGAGGCTTTGAAGGAAAGTTGTCCCCGGTTCCCTTCTCAAAAAATGGGTCTAAAAACTTTGATCTACTGATGCTCCACCCTATCTCAAGTCATCTCTCCTTACTTCCCTCACAACCATCACTACCCCCATGCCCTTTTTCCTTATAACACCTGAACTTACATTATTTGTTTGTCTCTTCCCCTCACCTGCACGTAAACTCCCTGATGACCTTGTTTGTGTGTCTTACTACATATATCCTCATAAAAACGTCGTGTGTGTGTGTCACTATCCCTCAGATTGAAGAGGATGGAATGGAGTAGCACAAGGAAAAAGGCTTACCACCTATGCCAGGCTCATCATAGGTGTTCAGTAATGGTAATTCCATCCTCCACTCCCAGTTCCACCTCCCCTCCACACAATAAGTTAATGGAAGTGGTGTGGAATAAAGAGCACCTCAAGATCTGAAGAGCCTTGTTCATAGGTTTGCAACTGTAATTATAAGCCACAGGTCAGACTTGATTAACATGACAAAATGTTTATTTCATGAGCCCTTGGTGAAATCTTAAGTGGCCGAAGGCTGAGGAATGATCCTGACCAATTTAGTAGATTTAGATGCTACAGTATCCCTGCTCCCCACTGTTTGTATGTAATAATACAAAGTTCAGGCTGTTCTCTAAGTAGAATAGACACTGAGGGTGTCACAAGGCAGTCTGTTTCTGGAGTCAATCTTAATGTAGACAAGTGCTGTCTAGATTTTATAACCCTATTATGATTCTGTGCTAAATTTAACTACTTTAGAGACGCAACCTAGTAGAACTACAAATGCCCCAGTTCTGACAAGAGTTCGTCTGGCTAGGTAGTTTTGGATCAGTTATTTAACCTCTCTGAATCTTCACAAGTGATGTAAAATTAGTATTGTAAAACATCTTAGACATGAGCCAAGTTGTAAAGAAGCCCTAACACACCTATGAACCGAACGCCCAAGTTAAGTCCACGTTACCAATACAGATGAAGCCCCTTTTTGCCCCTCTTCTCTACCTTCTTGCTCCAGAGGTCCTAATATCTTCTTTATCTGTAAAATTAGAGTGTAAATACCTGTTCAGATTAGATGATAAATATTTAGAAAGTGCCTGGCACAGTGTCTGGCGTATAGTAGAGTTGGGCTAAATATTCATTTCCACTCTGAATAGTACAGTTTTGCAGGTTATGTGCAGAAAAAGATGCCACATCTATAGGAATGCCATTCATTTGTGCATTTATTTCTACAATTTTACAGTAGATGGCAGTAAATTATCTTGTTCTAAAAGGAAAAAACCCATTCATAAAATAAAAGTTTTCAACAGATGCAAGTTAAGTTTCTAATTTGCGTGAAGAACAGCATTGCTGTGTTCCCACCCCCTTTAACTCTTCCCCTGTAAGATTCTATCACTCTATCTCTGAATTTTTAACTTCTCTACTGAAAGCCGAATATTTTTACACGGTAGCAAATTACAGTCTGGATTTGCCTCCCTGTGGCCATAATCACCAGGGATTCTCAGTGGCCTCAGTGTAAGCAGCTCTTCCCCAGGTACCTCCAGATGGGAGTTTATTGGATGGCCAGTCCCTTTCTTGGAGTTCTTGAGAGCATTGGGTATTTCTGAGTCGGCTTCATTCTTGCATCACCTGCTTTGACAGAATTTTCTTGGCTCCTCTAATGAGGAAAAGAAAAAGCAGCAGCAGCAGCTGGCAAGTGGTTTCCTCACTCCACCCTGTGAGTCAGAGTCTCAGCTATAGATAAATGTTCATAGACTTATCTAGAAAGGAAGGACTTCTCTGTGTTGAACAGTTCTGGAAACTCCATGGTGAACCGCCTATGAAGAAGTCTAAATACTCACAGCTCTCCACGCTCTGAAATACATCTCGTTGTGTTCTCTGCTCACCCACTTAGCTCCATCCCCTCAGCCCAGAGACAGAGTTCCCTGTGCACTCATCTTGACTGGTCTTTCCAGAATTCATTTGTTTGCAAAATATGCCCCTCAACAAAGATTTGTTGGTGTCTGTGAACCTGGCCCTAATGCCAAACACTGGAGATTGAGAGAGATGAGACGCAAGCCCATGGGGAAATGTGTTATTGTCAAATAGAAAAGCAAGAAACAAAATTGTTCCCCAGGAAAAAATCACTGCTAGTCAACGTGGTAGACTGAGCTAACTCAGGTAGGTACCTACCTCCTGCTCTAAATACGTGAGGATGCTAACGTAATTTACTTTCAAATAAACAACCAGTATCAAAGAAAGAAATGGAAATTCCCAGGTGGTAGAAAAGAAGACAGAATTCATCCTTAAGGTAAGTGGGTATTGAAGTCATAGTGCCCTCCTAGGACACCAGGCTTGGATATGAATGGGACTCAGAGGCTAGGGGCGAAGGTTTGAATCCCCCAGGGAGATAGGAGACAGCCTTTGAAGTAACTTTGGAGGTAAAAAACAATCACCTGGCACTTGAAAAGGCTGCCTCCAGAATAAAAGAAAACAAAACAGTAGCTGTAGTATTAGGGTTATGGTAAGATGCCAAAGAAAAACTTCTTGGGGAGAAAGGGGTCCTGAACTCTTGGGGAAGGAGGGATGGTCAGGGAAACCTTCCCAGAGGAGGGGCTGCTGAAGCTGGCTTGGTAAAGGCCCAGCCTTAGCAAATTAGAGCTGCCAGGACCCACACCTGCCATCAGAACCCATGTCTCCCAGGAGGGTATAGCTCAAGTGGTAGAGCATATGTTTAGCATGCATGAGATCCTGGGTTCAATCCCTAGTACCGCCTCTATAAGTAAATAAATAAAGCTAATTACCTCACCCTACTAAATAAATTTCTTTTAATTAAAAAAAAAAACATGTCTCTTGCTTAGTTCTGCTTCCTGGACTACCTTTGCGTAGCTGTGCTGCCAGGTCTCCAGTTTCTAAACCAGTCGTTATAGACAAACTCTCTTGCTTTTTGCTCTCTGATCCTTTCGACAAAAACCTTTATCCTCACAGATCTCTAGGTCAGCTATAGTCAGCTGATCTAAACTGGGTTCAGCCAAGCAAAATTGCTTCAAGTTGAGGATTGGCTGGGCTGGACTGGGCTCCTGTGTTGACTGGACTTGGGTTTGCTACAGATAGTTCCTTCTGGGTCCCAAGTTGAAGCTGCAGCAGCTACCCAGGGCATGTTCTTGTGGAGTACTGGGGCATGAGAGGCCGAAGGACAGACACCAAGCCACAGAGACGTCCAAGAGATCATATGATTTTTATGTGCCACAAATTATTCTACTTTGATTTTTTTCCCAGTAATTTAAAATTATAAAAGCCATTCTTAGCTCATGGGCCATACAAAACCAGGCAGTGAGCTGGTTTTAGCTTGCAAATGGTCATCCTTTGTTAACCCCAGGTCTAAAGCAAAAATATTAGCAGTGAATTATGTATTTATAGCATATATATAGTCATGTAATAAAATACTAAGCAATAAAAAGTAAGTTGAATTAATTTTAAAATAATTATGCTGAGTGAGTACCAGACAAAAAAAATACATACTATATGATTCCATCCATATACTATTTTAGAAAACATAATCTAGTGACAAAATGTAGTTAAGTGGTTGTCTGCAAATGTGGGGTGGAGCAGGGTTGGGGTAGAAGGTGAAGAGAAGGAAGGGATTTAAGAAGCAAAGCAGTGTGTGACAACAGCATGAAGAACAGAAGGGGGCAAAGGGAATCTACTTAATTAACCAAGTTTATTAATGGTACCAAAGAAGTGATTGTTAAAATTTACTAGATGTATGAATGAAATTGTAAAATTTGTCAGTTGATATTAAGGAAGAACTAGGTTTGGTGATTTCTAATTTAAATAAATAGAGTATTAGTTTTAAAAATCAAATTAACTTCAGCGTAATCTTTTCTGTTCATGAAAGCTAACCAGACGACCTTTTTAAAAAGGACTTACCATGTGATGGTAGATCATGAATCCTGGATTGAACATGATGAGCATGAAACCAAAAGGGACCAGTAGTAATGGGTTCCACGGGCTGGACGTCTCAGAAGAATAAATAATTGTTATGGTAGGGGTCATCCAGCAACCAGAATCATGAGAATTTCAGTGACAGTGGCCTAGCACTGGAGATTGAAGAGGTGGATCAGTTTCTGGCCACAATGATACGGGGGTATGATAGAAGGAATGCGTCGCCTATTGGAAGAGAAAGGACTGTCACTGGAGACGATGGGGAGGAGGAGAAGGCAGTCAAATCCCTGATAAGACAGATGCTCATTTTGGATGAATGGCCAGTTTTGTACAACTCAAAGAGGGTACTGCCATATAATCATCTATGTGAACTGCACTTTCTGGCGTTGTGCAGAGCACAAACTGCAGAACCATATGAGAAGATTATGCTAAACCCTGAAGTCGCCAAGCATAATACAGGAATACCTGTGGGGAAGTGAGACAGGAGGTAAAATCTTTGATAAGCAAAAATAACAGCCCCAACTGTGGAGTACCTACTACCACGACATGGTAGTGTTCTAGGCACTTTCCCAAGAACTCTTGTGAGTTCAGGAACTTTATTATCATCAGTATCATTTTACATACAGATAAGGAAAACAAAAGAAATGATAAAATCTGGTCTTAAACACATTTGTTCAACCGCGCCACGCTCTGCAAATTCAGTTGGAACTAACTGGGGCGCGCTTCCCGTACTCTTCCTCTCGCCGCTTAGAGCGCCTGCGCGCGGGCCCCGGCGACCCGGCCCGGCGTAGCGGATGGTCACGTGCCGCACGGGGCGGGACCCGCGCAGGGACGCCTGCGCGCCGCGGGCTGACCAAGCCGAGCTTGCCCGGCGGAGCCGGCGCTTGGTCCCGCGGCCGTAGCCGCGTCTTCTCTTGGCTCCGCTACCAGCCGGGGCTCGGGCCCGGGCCCGGGCCCCCGGGACATGGCCCTCCGGAGTGCGCAGGGTGACGGCCCCACCTCCAGCTGCTGGGACGGCGGCGCGGAGAAGGCAGGTACGGAAGCCGGCCGGGGCGCGGAGGAGCGGCCTGAGAGGACGGCCTGAGGGGTAGGGGCGGCCCCACTGGCAGGGCACAGCTGCCGGAGGAGCTGGCCGGCGCCCGGGGGGCCGCGGGCTGGGGGCCCGAGGAGACTGCGCGGGGTGCTTCCAGGGCAGCGGTCGGGACAGCGAGAGAGGAAAAGGCGGAAGGCCCTAGTCGGTCTGAAGGGGAGGAGAACCTGGATTGGGGGGTCAGTGATGCTGAAGAGACCGGAGGAACCCTGGTGGCAGACTCGCGTCCCCATTGGGAAGGGCGGGACGGGACTCCCGGGGTCTGGAGAGGAGAACTGGGTCTCTGAGAACTGAAGCCAAGCCTCACCCCTGACCGAGACTGTCCGGCCACGTCCGCAGGCTCCGGGCCCGCCTCCCTAGTGGTCAGGCCGGTTTCCCAAACTTCATTCATCGGTCGTCCTCTGGATGGACGCGGTGTACGGGGACCACGTATCTCTTTTAATTGCCACGAAATTCACCCTTTAAAGTGTATACAGTTGAGTGGTTCCTAGTGCATTCACAAGGTTGTGCAGGCATCGCAGTGTCTTAATTCCAGAGCATTTCTAATTCCAAATAGAAAGGCCATCACTCCCCATTTCCCATTCTCCGCAGCTCCTGGCACCCTCCAGTCTACTTTGTGCCTCAATCCTGTGGCACCCACTTATTTTAATGTTATTTCATTATGTAAAAAGCAATTCTATTGTAAAAACTGCTTTATACTAAGCAATAACTTCCATGAAATCATGGTTTACTTGTGCACTATGTTTTCATATATGTGTTACATACAGTTAATACGTGACAGTTAAAATTATCGTTTACTCTGTACCAAGTAAAATAAATTTGCCCCCCCCCCCCCCGGCGAAGACTAAGGTAACTTTCCCACTTTTCCATCCTCTTGTGGGTGGTGCCCGTAATAGAACCAGCCACATACTCAACCCACATTTTGGTGAAGCACCTGGTATTCACATTTTGTTTCTCTGGATTCATTTTCTGTTACCCCCTTTCCTCCTATTCTAACCCTGCCTGGAAACAGAGCTCATTCCTCGTATTACTTCCCTGGGCCCTTTGGCCTTGTAACCCTTTGCTGGTGTTTGTATGCAATCTGTCCCCATGGCATAATAGTCATTAACCCAAGTTGGTATGGGTCTTGTGACCTGTTGCAGTGCAGCTGTGCCCAAGTTGCAAGACTTAATCCCCTAGTTTCCTTGATTTTGCTTCTCTGGATGAATGGGAGGAATTTAGAGATGTGAGGGTTTGGGGTTTTTTTCTTGTTTGTTTCTGTTTTGTTTTTAATCATCTGAGAATTGGCAAAGTTACTAATACTATAAACCCTCCTTTATGATCCAATTGATTTACTCTCTAGAATGTTTTTCTCCATTTAGGGGGTAAAGCAGCCTTTCTTCTACATGCTTATCTTTATGTTTCAGGTAGTTAATGAATCTGCTCATTTGGGTACTGTTTGTTGAAACTAATTAGGACCTCCAAAAAAAGAGTTTGTTTTATTTTGTTTTTAATAAGAATCTTACTCAGAATAAGGTAAGATTTTCCCTTCCCACTGTCTTTCTCTGGTACAGATATGAAGTTCAAGCATAAACTTTTTTTCCAAGCATAATTTTTTTAATTGAAGTATAGTTTATTTACAATATTGTGTTAGTTTCTGGTGTACAGCATAGTGATTCAGTTATACATATATGTATTCTTTATCATTATAGGTTATTACAAGCTGTTGAATATAGTTCCTTGTGCTATGTAGTAGGACCTTGTTGTTTACCTATTCTATATATAGTAGTTTGTATCTGCTAATCCCAAATTCCTAATTTATCCCTTCCCCCCACTTTCCCCTTTGGTAACCAGAAGTTTGTTTTCTATGTCTGTCAGTCTGTTTTGTAAAAAGTTCATTTCTGTTGTTTTTTTGGATTGCACATATAAGTGACATCATGTGATATTTGTCTTTGATTTCATTTGGTATAATAATCTCTAGGTCCATCCATGTTGCTGCAAATGGCATTGTTTCATTCTTTTTTATGACTGAGTAGTATTCCAGTGTGTGTGTGTGTGTGTGTGTGTGTGTGTGTACCAAACTTCTTTACCCAATCATCTGTCGATAGACATTTAGATTGCTTCCATCTCTTGGCTATTATAAACAGTGCTGCTATGAACATTGGGGTACATGTGTCTTTTCAAATTGGAGTTTTCTCTGGATATATGCCCAGGAGTGGGATTGCTAGATTGTATGGTAACTCTGATTTTAGTTTTTTAAGGATCTCCATACTGTTTTCCATAGTGGCTGTACCAAATTACATTCCCACCAACAGTATAAGAGGGTTCCCTTTACTCCACACCCTCTCCAGCCTTTATTGTTTGTGGACTTTTTCTTTAATCGTTGGTTTTTAAAAATATTTTATTTACTTATTATTGTATTCTTTTAATTATTTTCTTATTTTGAAGGGAGGAGGTAATTAGGTGTATTTATTTTTAGAGGAGGTACTGGGGACTGAACCCAGGACCTCGTGCATGTTAAGCATGTGCTCTCACTTGAGCTATACCCTCCTTGCCCTGTTTGTGGACTTCTTAATGATGGCCGTTCTGACCAGTGTGGGGTGATACCTCATTGTAGTTTTGTTCAAGCATAAATTTTCAAGTTAATTCCCAATGTCAGTGTCAGGAGTTCAGCAGGTGGAACAGGGGGTGTCTGTCTGGGAGGATCTCCCTCTGACTGGCTCTTCCATTGTTTTAAGGCTAGCATTGCTTATTTAAGCTTAACTCCTGTTTAAAAATTGTAAAGCTTCCTTGATATGCATGCTTAAACCAAATAATAATTATTGAATTTTGTACTGTCTCGTAAGATTCACTTACTAAGTGTGTAGGTCGTTTACGTGATCTAAGTCATTAGTATATATTTTGCTGACATAGAAAAACTTTTAGAGGAGCATAGCTAGTGCTCATTTTTAGTCATTGTCCTTTCCTGTATATTAAGTTCACCAAGCCAGATGCTCTTGAAGATACCTGTTGCTCTGAGGAAGCAGAAATCTTTACCTGGGTCTGTAGCCAGAATTGGGAGAGGTTTGAGACAGCAAGAGACTCAGCCATCTTTATCTGAACTGTTAAGAACTGCTGTTCCATTTAAGTGATCATTCTAATGGAGGGCAAGCCAAGTTAGTGCCTGTGTCATTCCTTTTTCCTTTGTTGAGTGAATTACTTTTCAGGCAGCAGGGATTTATTTATAGCAGTGTCTTATATTTTACAGTGAGCTGTAAGATAGTCATTTCATTCTGTCATGGTTATAAAAGCCAAGACCTTTTACTATAAAGGAATTTGGAAGATACCAGCTTTGGAATATATAATACATCTCTCTTGTAAGTGGAGCAGTTAAAAAATTGGAGAAGAAAAAAGACAAATGAAGTTATTTACAAAACAGAAACAGAGTCACAGACACATAAAATAAACTTATGGTTACCAGGGGAGGAAGTGGGTGGGAAGGGACAAATTGGGAGTGTGATATTTGCAGATACTAACTATTATATATAAAATAGATAAACAACAAGTTTAATACTATATAGCACAGAGAACTATTTCAATATCTTGTAGTAACCTATAATGAAAAAGACTATGAAAATGAATATATGTATGTATATGTGTGACTGAACTATTATGCTGTATACCAGAAATTGACACAACATTGTAAACTGACTATACTTCAATTTAAAAAATAATTGGAGAAGAAAAGATTCAGGGGGATTTGAATTACATAGATGCTATCTCCAGATGAAATGTGGACTTTTATCCCAAGCCCCAAAATAGCATTTTCAAGTCTAGAAATGTGTTCTACCCCAAAATCCATACATAAAATTTATCTTAAAATAGAATTAATAGTTAAACATTGATTTTAATCTTTTTTCCAAGCATTTCTTCTTTCTGAGGTAGAGAGAATAAGTGGAAATTAGTTGTTCAGTTGAGACTCTGCTGACCTTTTCTCCTTCATTGTGCAGTCTAATATTTGCCCTTATCACCATGTAATTTATCCATCTGTGGTTTGCTTGAGTTTTCTGTTTCTCCTCCCTTTTTATGTCACAATGAAAGCCAGTATATTAGGTGCAATAAAGTATTTGTGTGGGGGGGGCACACGTAGGAGTGCCTTCATCTGCCACTAACATTTAATCACTTAACTATGGGATTGAGGAAGGTGATATTGGGGTCTGAACAGACGGCAGCTAAAATCCACAACTGAGCAGCATTCTCCTCTGGGAATCAACAGTAGCTTTAGAAAAAGGCCAAAGAGCCTACAAATCTATTTAGAGTTGTACAGTGAGGATATTCTTAACAATAGTACGGGGAAGATAACGTCATGTACTAGAGGCCAATTTTTCCAGAGGAACAATAGCTAAGCTAAATTATTTATTCTATTCTGCATTTATGTATTGAGTTACCACAGAGCATCAGAATCAAGGTGATAGTAAATTTTGAAATGCAGGACTTAAATAGAATCCAAACAGAATATTTAGAGAAATAAGTGTTGGAGCTGTGGTTTTGGATTCAGAATTAGTTAAAATTCTAGCATGTTTACCGAAACCTACTGGAAATCCAGCAGATTGCAAATAGTGTTATTTCCCCTAAGATACAACCAATGGTTTCCCTTTCCCTAGATTATTGAATAGCTTAAATGGAAAGAGGAGCAGGGTGAGTATATGTCTAAACAAATTGAGGAAAATTTTCCATACTCTTGGCAAATAGGTTAACAAGGTTTCTAAATGTCCCCTTACTGCAAATATTTTATACTACCACCAAAGTGTTCTTAATTTATGATGTGTAGAAAGTATAAGAACACTCTAAGATAAAAAAAAAAAATTTAATATCGGATTTTCTTCTTTGTTGGAAATCAATTCAATTCCTACTCATATTTTGCCTCAGCCTGTGTTAATTATATAAAGTCTTTTGTGTCTCCTGTGTGTCTACAATCCTTCCTTGTTGGACACATACAGCCTTCTCTTCCGCAGGATGTCCCTTTGACCCAAAGTAAGATCCCTCCCTGTCTTCCTCTTGAGTGCCGGATAAAAATCCAGACTCCTTAACCGGTAAATCCAGCCCAGGCTCTCCTACCAGCTGCATTCACTGCAGTCCTTCTGGCCTCTGTTCTCTTCCTTTACCTAGCACTTCAGCCTCACAGAATTGTTCTGCGTTTTCACAACATGATATTTCTTTCATGTGACAAGGTCTTTGCACATACTCCTTCCTCTGGAAGGCTCTCCTTTCAACACACTCTTCCATGTGCAAACTTTTCCTTCAGGAGGTACCAGAATATATTCTTGGTGAAGCCTTTCCTGATTGCCTCAGAAGTAGTTGTTTTTTCCTCTGGATTTTCATAATTATTCATGATTCTATTATATCATTTATAATACTTGTGTTCCTCCCTACTGTGAGCCTCTCAAGGGCTGGGAGGGAGTCACCTTCATGTCTTTATCCCCAGTACAGTGCTTACCACAAGGAGATGCTTACTAATGATGGACTGATAAATGAATGGATAGATTAATGGCAGGTAGATGAATGGCAAGACACGCCCAAGCCAAGAGCTTGAAGCACCTTGTGAATAAACATTTAACTAGTTATGTGCTTTGCTGATGGAGGGAATTGGGACTTGATTTTTCATGATTTCTGGGTAGAGTAACCATTTAATTTAGCATCTAACCTGGGATGTTCTTGAGAGTACAGATAGTAGGAGGGATTTGCTATGAAGCTACGCCAGGACTATGGGTGTAAACCAGAAATCTCTCAGACATACTGGGACACATTGTCACCTACCACGTCACCAGGAAAAATAACAGTCTAGCCAGGACAACAGGTTTACCTGGGTGAAAAAGCACCTGTGTTATTTTCCTGCCTACACCTCCAATTACTTGTAACTCCAACCAGTTGGTACCTTTGTTTTTATGGTTTTTATGTCACAGCTCTCATAGATCAGTAACCAGGGCCATTAGTACCAACTTTCATTTGTATTAATAATGTGCAGCTTTGTCATGGAAGCAGTCTGTAGACTGTTGCCTCAGAACAACATAACTGAGGAAAGTTGCTTAGTGTCTGTTCTAAAACCTAATCTACCTCCCAATGTTAGTCCCTTCTGAAGTCTAACCTACTTCCAAAGTTAGTCCTCTCTAAAGCCTAACCTGCCTTCCAATGTTACCTACCTTACATTAACTCTAGCGCTCTGCATCTAGTATGTGCTTCATAAATATTTTTAATGAGTCCATTTACTGTTAAATGAAAGGGCCTGTATTTCCCATCTCCAAGCCTTTCTTTTGCTCTCCTCCCAGCCTCTTGCACTCTTCAGTAATGCCTTCTCAGATTAGCCTGACCCACAGCAGTCTCTTTGAGCTCCTGATATCTGCACATACCTTTTTTAGGCAGTTACAGTGCACTTCTTTGTGACATCTCTTTGGTGTTGTCTTGTTTAACTTTTCTTGTGTTTGTTCTTCCTAAAATTAGACATTCTGCATGAAAACTCTGAGAGCCTATTACCCCATTATTTTAAATAGAAGATTTATAATATGACCCACGGTAATCACAGACTCTCAACCAATCTCCTAAAAAAGTAAACACAGTATAAGCCTGTGTATAAATAACAAACTGCCACATAAGGATGTAAGATGCCTAAAATGTTATTTCCTGATCATCAGTAATTAATATGGTTGTTAAGAAATACTTGCTTTGTGTGCAGTATCTTGCGTCTCTACCACCAGCCACACTGGAGACCTAAGTATACACCCTTTGACATTCTGCTTTTGAAAATATCTCCATGTGATTCTGATGTTTACTAGTTATATTACCCTGTAACTGGAGACTTCTTCCACATGTGGTTTTGTTTAAAAAATGTAGTATTGAATCTTGGTGACATGCATATACATTTTTCCTCTATAAAGAACAGGAAAAAACTATTATATTAAGAGATATGTATGCTCTGTAAAGTTTACTATTAAGAAAGCACAAGCATTCTATTAGGAAAATATGAGCAGTAACTGTTAGATATGCCTGAATATACTGAGCACTTTTATAACTGTAATTCCTTACAGTTACTATATTAATTAATTGTAATTCCCTAGTGTTTTGCACATTATGTGCTAATTAAATATCGATAGATTGACTTTAAATATACCTACTTATACCTCGAACCAAATAAGGAGATTGAGCCCTGAGCAGAAAATGCACACATGCTGAGTATGTGTCTAATGCCCTTTTCTCTTCTGTTTTGCAGACTTTAATGCCAAAAGGAAAAAGAAAGTGGCAGAGATATACCAGGCTCTGAACAGTGATCCAGCTGATGTGGCTGCCCTTAGACGCATGGCTATCAGTGAAGGGGGGCTCCTGACTGACGAGATCAGGCGGAAAGTGTGGCCCAAGCTTCTCAATGTCAATACCAATGATCCACCTCCTATATCAGGTAATTGGCGGGGAAGGGGGGGGTTGTTGAAAGGGGATCGTGTCTAGGAGACAAGGAAAAAGAATTCTAGGGCCTTTGATTTTTATGCTCCGTTTAAACCAAGAGTATGTGAGTAAATCTAAAGCATTTTAGGAAATGCTTGGGCCTACTCTGAAAATAAGACCAAACTAATAAGTAGAATTTTATTTAGAAATGGAATGGGCTTTTATTAGGTTAATAGGTAGGAGCTTTTACTGGCTAGGTAGGGGAGTTTATTAAAAATGCATATTACAGTTTACATTCACTAAGAAGTGGGTTGTAGGAATTTGTATTTTAACAAGCACCCTAATTCTGTTGCAGAAAGACTACATTTTGAGAAACGTGGGCAATGGAGAGAGATAATACCTCTACAGCCCTTAAAAAAGCAAAAAAGCCTTTTTAATGGGGAAATACTAAGACCATTTTGAATTCTAAAATTATGTAATTCTATGGAAAGCTGTTACAGTTGGTCCTCCTAGTCCGAGGATTTAACCAACCATGGATCAAAAATATTCTAGGGAAAAAAAACTCCAGATAGTCCCAAAAAACAAAACTTTTTTTTTTAAAGGAGGTACTGGGGATTGAACCCAGGACCTTGTACATGCTAATAAGCACATGCTCTACCACTGAGCTATTACCCACCCCACCCCCCAAAAAAAAGCAAAACTTGAATTTGCTGCCATCTGGCACCTATTTACAAAGCATTTACATTGTACTAAGTTTTACAAGTGATCTAGAGGTGATTTAAAGCATACAAGAGGATGTGCATGGGTTATGTGTGAATGCTACACCATTTAATACAAGGGACCTGAGCATCTGGATTTTGGTATCCTTAGGTCCTGGAACCAATCTCCCTTGGATATCAAAGGAAATCTGTACTTAACTTATTTGCAAGACCTGCATAGTAAAAAAGAGTTCCTTAGAATATAGTGCAAAATACAAAAAGAAAGTACTGCAAAACAATGAATCCACTTTGTCATTCATTCACTCTACAAACATTTATTGCTTTCCTACTGTGTATGGCAAAAGTCCAGGTGCTGGGAATTGTTTCATTCATTTGGCAAGTACCAATTGTGCTCCTAATGTGTGCCAGGCACTAGAAATGATTAAAACAGCCTCTGCCGATAGAAAGGTCACAGTGTCATGGTGCAGCCGAGTAGATGTTTTAAGCTGCCACTTGCTATTATCTTTGGAACCAGGCTGCCTGAGAGCAGTCAGCTTCTTGTTGGAAGGAAAAGGGATTGCCATATTCACACTGAATCCTGAGATGATGCTCTGTAGATTCCAAATTGCCTGTAACTTTATAAGATGAAGTCTGTGTGGGGAAGTACTGTACAGGCTTCTCTGGTAAGTTTTTATTTCGGTTATGGAGGACATGTCCACTTGTTCTGTATACAACAGCTAGAGACTGCCTCCTTCCGTTCCCACTATATTGGGCTTATCAACTGAACACAAGTACTATATCCTGTTTGCAGTGTCTTAGTTTTAGAATTTCAGGGTCAAGAGAGGTTAGATTCTTCTGTATATGAATTTACCGTAGTAATCCTTTCTGAACAGCTCAATGCTCCCTAGACTTTACAGATGTTTGAGTTTTTCCAGTGGTCCTGTGGTTTCCACTTTCATGCTCTTATTTGATCCTATGGAAGAGAATAATTCCCATTTTACAGTTGTGGACTTTGAAATTTAGAGCAGTTCCCGTGAGCACAGTGGCAGCCTGCCCTGGGCTCCTGGCCTCGTGACTTCTCCTCTGCTCCTCTTTCCACCTCATCTGTCGCCTCTTGGATAATCTGTGTTCCCTCCTCACAAGTCACCATGACTTGCATGAAACAGTATGTTTGGAAGTAACTAGGGATTCCTCTCCCAGTGTTGTATCTTGAGTCATGTTGCATCTTCAAGAAAAAGCTGAAGTATGTCTTCCAGGCCTTTTGTGTCATACCAGAGTGTTCTGCTCCTGTTCTGGCTTTGCAGATATTCCTGCAGTAACATGTTCCTTTTCCTCCAATAGGGAAGGACCTACGACAGATAAGCAAGGACTACCAACAAGTGCTGCTGGATGTCAGGCGGTCTTTACGGCGGTTCCCTCCTGGTAAGACGTGCTTTCAGTCTTCCATGGGGGTCTTCTGTCCCAGTTGCACTTACTTTCCTGTGTTGGTGCTTGCTAGTATCAGGAAGTTTCCATCCCAGCACACAGTGTGACTACATGCGGGACCCTGCCCCCTCAGGGACCCATTGTGCTCCCAGTCTGCTGAGTCATTCTTTCATTGACTCAGTCCACTCAGACCCCAACTGTGAAAGCCGGAGCCAAAAATAATTTGGCCCAGAGGTGGTAAATGAGAGAACAGGGTCTTCCCACCTTCACAGCCACAGAAGAGATTTTGTAGGGATTGCTAGAGCCATCAATCTGGCTTTGAAGAATAGATTGGCTTGGAACTGGTCAATAACAAGATCTATTAATATTTTCATTTGTTTAGAATTATAAATAGTAGTATCTTGCATGTGCATATATTGGAGCCCTTGCACTATAAGGAGTGGCAGTCACTACATGTTTAAAGGGTCTGTTCCTAAAATCACCTCCCCATTCCCAGGAATAATGAGTAGAATGACCACTGTCTCCACTTTCACAGCGAAGGAAACTGGGCAGCAAACCTCATGCTGAGGATCTACTTTTCTTTCTTGGGCAACTCCACCTTTAGGTCCATGAGGAGAGGAGAATTACTAGAGCCTCTAAATCCGTTGCTTGACTCTTCTGAACCCATGCCCTGGTAGTGGATTTTGTCTGTTAAAGGGCCTTCTTTCCTGCTTGCACCCTTGGTCCCTGGAAAGGCTCTTGTGATTGGCAGAAGCCTGCCATTTTGGTTTTGATAAAAACATATGCCTGTGCTCCAATGCCCTTTTCCTATCCTGCTGGTCTTGATGAGACCACATAGGACAGATGTGTCCCATATTTTTCCCTCGGTAACCTGTTTTCCTTCTGAAACCTTTATCCCTCTTCCATATATGTGACATCTGTCTCTCATATTCTTTCTGTAGGCTGAACATCCTGTGCGGTTTCATATTTTTTCTACATCAATGTTCTTCTGAGCTTAGCTGATCACTTTTATACTGATCACTATACTTTTATATAGAATTCAAAGTTTAATTTTTTTTCTCATTACTCTCATTACTTTATCTATCCATAGTGCTTGGTTTACTTCATTTTCTCTTTTATCTTTCAGAGTATGCCTTTATGAGAAGGGGTGGGGTAAATATGGGCAAGAGATGGGCTTTGCTCTCACATAAAAACCTTTGTTCAATTTGGTCTGGCCCCTTACAGTAGCTGTTTTCTCTCACAAGATCTGTTTTTGACTGGAAAACCTAAGGTGTAGGAAGGCTGTGCTGTGTACTGTTCTTCTAAAACAGGTCATGAGGCCAGGCGCTGGCATTTTTATACTAAAAGCGGATGAGGAGCCACACTTGACCACCGCCAGAACCAGCTGCATCCTCTGACAGAGCTTCCAGGACAGGCTTCCTGTTTCCAGCTGCGCCTTTGGATCAAGGAGATCAGTACTTCCTGTGATACTTAGTCTGGTTCTGAGGGGAACATGCATCTCTTAAACTTTTTGTTTTTACATAATTTTATACCTACAGAAAAGTTGCAAAAATAGAACATAGAATTCGCCAGGTACCTTTTACCCAGATTTCCTTATGTGTTAGCATTTTACCATATTTGCTTTCTCTCTCCTTCTCTTTCTACACACACATAAATTTTTCTCTGAAATGTTTAAGAATAAATTACACACACAGTACTCATTTACCTCTAAATATTTCAGGGTGTATTTTTTAAAAACCAGGTTTATCACACTTATCAAAATCAGTAGCAACACTGAAAAATACTGCTGTCTAAGCTACAGATTTTAGATTTCACCATTTATCCCAATAATATCCTTTATAGGAAAAAGAAATACAAATTCATGCTTTTCCCATTCAGTCTTCATATCTCTTTAGCCTCCTTTATTTCTAGAATAGTTCCTTTGTATTTTATGACAGGTGAGTTATTTTATAAAATTTCCCTCAGTTTGGGTTTCTCTGGTATTTCTTCATTATAAGATTCAGTTTATGCACTCTTGATAGGAATTCCACTGAAGTGATGCTGAGTTCTTTCCACTGTGTCATATCAGGAGGTATATGCTGTTGAATAGTCACACTACTGGTGTGAACTGTGGTGACTTGGTTAAGATGGTGTTGGCTGGGTTCCCCCACTGTAAGGTTGCCAGTCTGTGGCTCTTTCCTATATTCCAGGTGGTGTCAGCAGTGTATAGATCTTGAGTGTGTTGCCAAATCGTTTGTAATTAATTTTTATTAAACACTTTCTCTGCAAATCCACTGCTGACCATCTTCCTAACCTCCATGTTACTAGGTTGCTTGTCATGTTCAAGTGCATTTCCCTTGCCCTCCCCTCCCAGGCATGCCAGAAGAACAGAGAGAAGGGCTCCAGGAAGAACTGATTGACATCATCCTCCTCATCTTGGAGCGCAACCCTCAGCTGCACTATTACCAGGGCTACCATGACATCGTGGTCACATTTCTGCTGGTGGTAGGCGAGAGGCTGGCGACATCCCTGGTAGAAAAATTATCTACCCACCACCTCAGGTACCAGTGCAAAGGATGGGTATCATTCCTCAAGCCCCGCCTGGGGATAACTCCTCAGCCCATTTTCTCGTCAGTGTTTTTAGTGGTTTGAGCCCCACTCCACCCTACTGCCCCTCAACCCTGGTCTGAGTGTTTGGTCTGACCAAGCTCATTGAATTGTCTCCCTTTAGGGATTTCATGGATCCAACAATGGACAACACCAAGCATATATTAAACTATCTGATGCCCATCATTGACCAGGTGAATCCAGAACTCCATGACTTCATGCAGAGGTATATATGTGTCTACATTTATGTGTGTTTACACACCCCTCTTCAGCTTTCTCCTAGCCTTTGTTTATTCCTCACAAGTCTAGCTCAATTGCATCATCATCTTATGTTGATTAGTGTTAAGTTCTTTTGAGTTGTCCTTTCCAGTTACCAGCAATTTGGATAATTCAGTTCTGTACACAGTCTTTCATACTATCTGTGTGCTGTGCTCTTTTGGGGATACAAGAGATGTTACAGCCCATGCCCTTGAGGAGCGTACATCTAATGGGGAGAGGTGGACAAGGTAAGTATGTCAGCGTAGACTCTGAGGTTATTGCTGCAAGAGAAGTACAGAGTCTTATAGGATCCAGAGGCGAGAAAGACAGGGCCATCTGTGGGTTGTTTTATTCATCACATACCAAGGAGAAGAAATACTTCTTTGCAATTCTCTTATGACTTTTCTCTTCTCTTTAGATGGAAGTGTGTTCTTGGCCAATGCCTGCCCCTCTCTCTCTCTTTTTTTTTTTAATAATGGCTGTGTCTTAAGGTGTTTCAGTCATCTCATGTTAACTATAAAATTAATACCGTTGTGTTTTCAAACCTGAGAATATGTGCCTGAGCCCCTCAAAAGGCTGTGGCTTTCTCAAAAGGAAAAGCACGGTATAGTTCTCTGAAGACAGTTGATTCTTGTCCCTGTAATTGACATTTGTTGGCCATCAGGAGAGCATCCAGGGAGATAAGGCAACCAGGGCCCTATTGTGATATTAGCATCATGGTGGTGGGTACAAAGATGCTGAATTTGTAGGTGACTGACTTTTCTAGAAATCGTGTTTCCCAAATGCTTTCTTCTCACAGCACAGAGGACAGAGAAGGCCCAGGAAGCAGGAAGGGATGGCTCAGTAGGGAACCTAACACCTAGCTTTCCTTGCCCCTAGTGCCGAGGTGGGGACCATCTTTGCCCTCAGCTGGCTCATCACCTGGTTTGGACACGTCCTGTCTGACTTCAGGCATGTTGTGCGGTTATATGACTTCTTCCTGGCCTGCCACCCGCTGATGCCCATTTACTTTGCAGCTGTGGTAAGTACAGACCATGAGCCAGCAGCTAGGTGCACATCATCCAGTCCAGCTTGATCATTTTCCCTAAAAGGAAACCTAATGATTGAAGATGCAAAAGACAGTACTTCCCAGGCTGGCATCCCAGGACACTATTCTGCAGAATGTTAATGGGAGCGCCATGGGAGAAAAAATTGTTCCATGTAAAAACAAGTTTTGAGAAATGCTGGTTAAAGTTAAACAGATTTGATTTGTTTACTGCTTAATTCTTCTGAACCTTTAAAATGCTCACATACATTGTGAATTATCAGGGTTTCTATTGACACTTCTTGGAGCTAGTATAGATGGCCAACTCTGGGTTTAAGACAAGAAGAGGCGTGGCATTATGATAGAAAAATTGACCTGGCTTTCAGTTGGGGTTGGGGGCTCCAGTTATTAGAAGGGCATGAGGGTGGAGGTGGGGACTCGTGGCACTCTTTGTTGTTCTTTAAAGAACATTCTTTCTACTGTCCTGAAGCATTTCTTCTATGCTGGAGCTCCAGGAATGTCTAGTAATTCCCCTCCTTTCCTTCCTCCTAAAAGAATCTCCTTCATGTAATTGGTCAGCCTTCCACATCGCGAGGTGAAAGTTTGCCTCCAGCAGGAAGGGCTAGCCCAGGGGTAAAAGCACTCAGATATGTACATCATTGCTTCCTAGATGGATACAAGAATGTGATGAACGTTGGGGGTGAGCCCGTTTGTTACCAATTTAAATTCATCTCTAAGGAGAATGAAATGAAGTGGCCAAGGTCCTGGATGTTCTGGTCTCTGATGCAAGGCCTTGCTCCCCACAGATCGTGTTGTATCGAGAGCAGGAAGTCCTGGATTGTGACTGTGACATGGCCTCGGTCCACCACCTGCTGTCCCAGATCCCTCAGGACCTGCCCTATGAGACGCTGATCAGCAGAGCAGGGGACCTCTTTGTTCAGTTTCCCCCGTCCGAACTTGCTCGGGAGGCAGCTGCCCAGCAGCGAGCAGAGAAGTGAGTGAAGCCAAGGCCCTGGTTGAACAAGGGTGTTTGTTAGTGAGCAGAAATGCTGGAAGGTTGTGTCTGGTGGGGACAGGGCTGGGGAGGTATTTCCAGAAACCTGTGCTTATGCCAGTGGAATCCTCACTTGAGACTTCCTGGGTCTTTATGAAGAAGAGTTTTCTGAATGGATGGCTCTGCCCTCAGCCTGTTTAGCCTAGTTTTTTCCCCTTCTTTCATCCCATTTCCTCCTTCTGTCTCCTTCCCCTCTACAGAACGGCAGCCTCTACCTTCAAAGACTTTGAGCTGGCATCAGCCCAGCAGAGGCCTGACATGGTGCTGCGGCAGCGGTTTCGGGGACTTCTGCGGACTGAGGATCGAACAAAAGATGTCCTGACCAAACCAAGGACCAACCGTTTTGTGAAGCTGGCGGTGATGGGGCTGACAGTGGCACTTGGAGCGGCCGCTCTGGCTGTAGTGAAAAGTGCCCTGGAGTGGGCCCCGAAGTTTCAACTGCAGCTGTTTCCATAAAAGCCAGAGAAGACACTTCCTCTTACGTGAAATCAAGGTCTCACCCTTCCATGGATGGATTGGGAGGGGGTGGAATTTCCTTTATTAAAAGGGTTTCTGTCAAGGGTTTTCTATTCCTGCCACCCTTCCCTCCCGTCCATGGTTGCCTTTGCTTCAGAGGCCAGTAGCAGAGCCTGCCTGACACCGGGCACATGGGGGCCTGAGCATGGAACTCTTTCTCCCTCACAGTGGGCTTCTGAGTGGGCTCTCCACTGCCTCCTCTCGTGTTGGAGGAAGTGGGTTTCTGGAGCTCCCAGCTGCTTTTGGACTGGAACTGGTCACTGGGGGATGTCTTGGCTGCTCAATAGTAAATAAGCTGGACCTCTGAATGCCTCCTGGTGGCTCCTCCCATTCTGTCTGCTTTACCCGGACAAAGAAGGATGGAGCTGCTGCTAAAGAAGTCAGAGGTTGGAATGAAGGTGAAGGGGCAGAGGAGGCTAGCCCGGAGGCAAGGTTGGCCCCTTTTAAGAATAGCTCCAGTAGTTGGTCAGAAATCTGAGAGACACATGTGAACTAGGTTACCAGGTAAATCCTACCTATTTTCAGCCTAGAAGTCACTTGGGCATTTCCAGACAAATAGGAAGGAATGTTAAGTTTTAGGGTTCAGACAGACTGGGTTTTGCCTGCTTTTTTTTTCCCTCCCTATTCTCTCCCACAAGCCACATGAGATGCTTATTAAAAAGACACTTTTACTACTATTTTTAGAATTACATACATCCAACATGTAAAGTACGCTCATTTTAAAATAAGAGTTCCTTCATGGGAAAAAAAAATAGTTCTCATCAGAAGGATGAGTTTCTAAAACGCTGACGTTTCCTTTTTACTCAATTATTTAACATTTTACTTTAGCCAGAGTTGCTATTTGTACACGTCCAAAGTGCCCACTTCTTGTCCAGCTTCCCTTCCTTCCTTCCTTCCTATTTTCTTCACATCACCCTTCTCCTCCCAAATTGGCCCCCACTCACCACCTTGGCTTTGTTTTTTGGGTTGGATTTCTCTCCTCAACTGCTGGTCTCTCCTTCCTGGTTGGAAATGTCACTGGGAACTTGTCAGCACCAAGAAAGGGACAAACTGAGGAGTGGTAGGAGCGTGGGACGGTAAGCTCCCTGTCCCAGGCTTCCTGAGGACTCTCTAGGCCTTAGGGAACAAGATGGATCATTCAGTTCTTCTGGTACAGCTTTCCTGTAAGTGAAGCCAGGTTTGTTTTAGATTAACTGTGGCTTGAGAAAAAAGTGCCTTTTGCTGCTTTGAAGAATTGGAGTGTATAATATGAAGCAGCCATGTACTTTTATTTTCCTGGTCTGTCGCGGGCACTGTTCTCTCTTGGCAGGTCTTTTCTTAAAGTAAACATGCCAGAAGCACTCCACCACACCCAGAACCCACATCCTTTCCAAATGCCCACGGTGTGCCCAGTGCAGGGCATTTGACGTGCCAAGTGCCCGCAAGCCCAGAGCAGTTAGGAGAGGCATCTGTCTACGCTGAGTTACACGAAGCACTTTACAGCCAAGAAAAGCTCAAAGTGGTGGGTCAGACTCCATAGCAGGAGTCTCACCCGGGGTGAGTGTGATGTGGTTGGATTAATCTAGAAAGTGGTAGATTCATCAAGACAAAGGAAATTCTTCCAGGATCCCGATGATGTGACAGATCTTCCCAGTCTTCCCCCACAACAAGTTTGTCCTCTTGTCATCTTCACAAATGGACAGCAAAGGCCCCTCCTGCCACAGGCAATCAGGCCTTTCTGTAAATAGTGAAGGAATTGATGGGGAAGAGGAAAGGAGGTGCATGTGATCAGGGTCCCCAGGCCATGGCTTTTTGGATCCCAGGAAGCAGGTGGCACTTGCTTCTGTTGTGGCCTAGGAAGGAGAAAGTTCATTTCTTTTACCGCTTTGCTGACGTCAGGATTCTCGCCAGTGAGAAGAAAGCATTATCTTTTTACCTTCAGGTGGTTTACTATTCTGTAAAGAATATGTGTAAATATTTTGTACAGAGCCCTGTATGAAATAAACAGCCATATGTGGTTACTGGTCTCCTCATCAGTCATTCTTTCCTTGTTGGGAGTGGCTCTGGTCTTAGACATCTGGCTGTGACGTTCCCTGGCCTCCACCCCGGACCCGGAGCTGCGCTGTAGTCTGTGGACTCCTGGTTGACCTCAACCTGCCTGGAGATCTTGCTTAGACAACACCTGCAGTTCTGTTTCTGTTTCACCTGAGACAAGAATCCATGTTGTCTGGGACATTTACCATTTCCTTGGCCTTGAGTGGAGATGTCAGGCGGCCCAGGGCTGAGCAGGCATCACTCAGCTGCTTGACTGTGTCCCACCACTGCAGGCCGGCTACCCATGCTCTCCTTTGACCTGACTCGTGGAGGACACGGCTGGCCAGGACACTGCCCTGCTTCTGGGAGCTCACACCGGAGAGTTGTGTGGAAGGAGCTGTTTGTTTTCAGTGGCAGTTTCATAGGAGTCGGTCATTGAATGTTAACGAGAATTTTGATAAATGGAAAATTGGAGGAAGGGGAAGTCCAGTGTAGTAAACATTTGCATTTTGTCCCTAGTTCCCCTAAAATCCTTAGAATTTCCTGAGTGATAATAGGAGTGTCTTTTGTTCATAATGATTTCCTTTTGATCCCGCCTGAAGAAGAGACCAGAGGCTTTTGCCAAATCCAGGTAAGAGATGTTGAGACCCGAGGCTCAGCCTGGCTTTTTCTTCTTTCCTTCGCCTTACTGTCCCCTCCAAGTTTGCTGCTGGTGCCTCCTGCTGCCTTTTTTCCTATCCTCACAAAGGCCCTTGACTTGCTAGTATTCTTTTCTCCGGACTTCCATATGGTTGGAATTTGCCCAGCAGCCTTTGTGAGCCAGCAAGGCCGTGGGCTCGCCTCCAGCTTCCTGCTCTTGAAATGAGTGATTCGTGGCAGCCCCAGACTCTAGAAGCCACGTGGAGCTCTGGCACAGGCCATGGGGCCCATATGCCACTTCCTGCCCCCGCCAGCAGCTCTTTATCTGAGCAATGTGCTTCCCCTCGCCTTTCCCTGCTCCCGGAGAGAAAGATTGTGTCACACAAGTACACTTGGTGCTTCCTCAGGTACGTGGACGGAGCCCAAAGCCTCTGGGGTTTGGTTTCAGGTCTTCCCTGGAGAGTTGGCGCTGGGGCCTGGCATGGGGTGACACCTTGGGTTGGGGAGGCACCTCCACTTGACCCTGTGGTTGGAGCATTCGTGAGCCTGCCCATTTTAGATCCTTCGCCCACTGGCATGTGAAGTCTGGTGCCAGAGGCTTGAACCCTGGGACAGCCCTGCACCGCTCCATTTGCTCTCCTGACCCCCCGCCAACTTGGCTGCAGCAAAAATAAACTCGCTGCCCAAATTGGTATAGATGGAGTGGGCCAACTGAAAGACATGGCCCGTGCAGCCCTGCCCCCCACCCTGCCACCTGTCTTGTCCTCACTTTTCACACAGCCAGGGGTGAAGAAATGCTTCATTAATACCTCTTAATACTCGTTGGAAATAGAATGGTGCCAGGGCACTGGAAAGCCTTGGTGTGAGGAGCGCTGGGAGTGACAAGGACTGTGGTGAAGGAGCCATCACACAACTCTGGACCCATGATTACCAAGCTTCGACTTTTTCAAGAAAAGCTGGGCATCTGGACTTTAATGCAGTACCTCCAATTTAAAAATACTGGCAACCAATTCAAATTTCTAAAATACTGGGTAGACTGGTTACAGCCTAGGGTGTACCAGTTTGCACCTGTACACCAAGAGAATGGTCTCCGTTTTCCTCTTGTGCACAGGCCCCTGAGGTGATGCCAAGATAGGCCCCAACAGGAAAGAGAGGAGGGAGGAGCTGGTAAAGGCAAGCAGTCGGCCCCATGCTCTCCCAGTGCAGGGGGTGCCCTTCACCAGACCCACAGGGGCAGAGCAGGAAGGCACTCATGTCCTTTGATCTCTCTGCGTACAGTGCCTGGGGTCTCTTTTGAGCCCTGATTCCCGAGGACAAGATGGCAATGCCTTTCCAGGGTCTAGAATAAGCCCTTCCCTACACACCCAATCCACATGCCCCAACTCCTGGAGCCTAGAGTCCAGACTTTGGACAGCAGAGATGCCCTCCACCTGCTGTAATGATGATCCACATCCCGGCTCAGTGTGCTGGCCTCAAACATCAGATCTCAGAGGGGGAGGGGTAGCGTGGAGGAGGAGGGGTCAGAGAATGAGGTAAAAACTTACAAAATGGACACCCAGAACCATGTTTTATTAATCTCTGACCAGCACAGAGTGGGTATTAATGAACAGTACTGGACCAATACTGTGCCATCTTGCCTGAGATGTAAAATCTAGGATGGACAGCTTCACCCCACAACTGCTGCAACTTCGCCTTTTCCTGAAATATCTCTTCCCCAACCCTGGACGCCCACTGAGAGGCCAGAAGTTTGCAGCCAACCTTTCCTGCCAGCCTGAAGCCCCTGACCCAGCCCTTCCCTCCCCCTCAAGCCCATGCTGACCTGCAGACCCTGCCTTGAGGACTCTAAACACACTGCAAGCCGATGTTGACCCAAAGCATCCGGCCCCTCAAGTGGGCATGAGATGCCAAGTCCGGCGCAAGGATCCCAGTGTTCAGCTGCGCCCTCAGTCTACACTGACAGGGCCAACATAGCAACCTCTGGCTACCATTCCTGGAGAGCCTGGTGGCCTGCCTGTGCGCAGAGTCTCAGCCCATGACCCTTTCACTCCCTCTCACAACATGACACTCATCCCTTCCTGGAAAACCATTTTAATTAGCTTACACAGGTGGCAAAGAGGGAGACACCGAAGCTGGACCAGCTGGGCTGTACTTTAGAAACTGCCAGGTCTCCCTCCTGGCTCTGAACAGGATTAGCAGCAATTCTAGGAGGCCCCAGGCCCCCAACAGCAAAGCCAGAGAAAATCACTCCCAGAAAGCTGACAGGGGAGGTGGTGGGTTGTGAGTGCTCAGCGTTCAGCAGATGAGGGTGGTGGATGAGGGAGTGTGGACTCTCACAGGGCTCTCAGAGGCTCCATCCAGCAAGGCCTCTGGCCAGGGCTGTGTTTAAGGCTGGGTTTGGCAGAGATGGGAGAGGTCTGGCTGGCAAGTCCCAGGGGAAGGGCAAAGGCACTGGGGCAGATGCAGCCATGGACAACAGCCAGCTCGGGAGAGGCCCCTGCAATGCCCATAGCTAATGCAGAGGCCATCCATGCAGCTCAGGGGCCTTAGCCTTTTCAGGGCCCCTTATCTCAGCCAAGCGCAAAGGCATCTCCCAGGTCAGAAATCACCGAAGTACCTGCCCTGTCCCACAGCAGCTTGCTGATGTGGGGCGGGGCCAGCATGGGGACCAGGCCACCCTTGGCTCAGTGGCAATTCTGACAGCTGGGGTGGCAGGGAATCCCATTCACCCGGCAGCGGCAGCCCCCACTGGTGTCTCCTGGCCCCTAGAGGATGGCGGGGAAGAGAAGAGAAGGTCAGGACAGTGAACCCAGGGCCCCAGCTCCGTATACCCCATCACACCCTCGAAGCGCACACTCCCACCCCCAGCCCTTGCTCAGGCATGTCCCCTGCTGAGAATGGCCTTCTCAGCCTCAGCCACTGGATGGAGGCAGCCCTCAAGGCCTTTCTGGGCTCCCATAGCTCCACGGACGTGGTCTCTGTCTACCCACCCCTCGACCCAAAGCCGGAAAGGACCTGATGGGTCTCTGCATATTCGGGTGGGGCAGCACACGTGGCATGAGAGAAGGTGGCTCCTTCTGCCTTTACCTGTCTCACTGTCCGCCTGTATCTAACAATGACGAGACCCAGTTCTGGGAACTCCCCTCGATGACAGTGACCGTGCTTTGAGCTCACCAGGCACCAGAGGCACTGCGCTAAGATTGCTCTTGCATTCTTTTCATTTCATTCTGATGATAAGACTGAGACAGGCCCTGCTATCCCTTCCATTTTACAGATGAAGAAACTGAAGCTCAGAGAAGGCAGTAACCACACAACATGTGCCAGAGCAGGGAGCCACCACCACCTCTGTGGCCTTAGCCACTGTCCTCTGGGGCAGGGGTGGGCAAATATTTCTGTAAAGGGCCGGATGGTTCTTGCTTTTGTAGCACAAAAGCAGCCAGACAGCACGTAAACAAATGAGCGGGGCTCCCATAAAAATTTACTTCTGGACACTAAAATTTGGGCTTCGTAAATTTTTTACATGTCACAAAATATTCTTCTTTGGATATTTGCAACCATTTTTAAAAATGTAAAGATGTTCTTACTTCATGAGCTGTCCAACTGCAGGCAATGGGGTGGACGTGGCCCAGGGGCTGACTTGTCCAATCCCTGCTCTCAGGCCCCCTCCCCACCACACTCCCCTTCACCCTCTGCTCCCCAGGAGACTCACCCCGGGGCCCCAGCGGGGGCCCTTGGTGACCCAGCAGATCTCAGTGTGGCAGACAGTGCAGCGGATCCAGTCACAGCCATCCTTCTTCTGCACCACGATCTGGCACTGCGGGCAGTGCATGGCCTCGCCCTGCTGCAGCATGGTCTGGAGCGGAGCAGGTGCTGACCTCGGGCCCAGCCCCATACCCAGCCCAGTGCCCTGGCCCCACCCCACCGCAGAGAGAAACCCACCACCATCAGAGTTGCTGTGAATCACTCTCCTATGCTGCTCCGCCCAGGCCCTGCTGCATCCAGCCTCCTCCCATGACCCAGACACTTCCTGCTGCTCACTACTTGACCACTCGTCCTGAGTCCCATCTCTGGATAGGAGTGATACCAGCCGGAGCTCAGAGCCCCCTGGGCTGTAGGGACCACAGACCTTCCTGAGAAGCCTCCATCCCTCCCAGTAGCTCCTAGAACTCAGATTCCCAACCTTCAGCCCTGCCTCAGCCTCACCTTCAGCATCTCCGTTGTCTGCCGGGCGGCCACATCATTCTGAGCCCGCAGGGCCAGGTCGTCCTGGTACTCCTTGCAGTTCATCTGCTCGTGGATGGCCTGCCGCGGAGCGAGGGGCTTGAGGTGAGAAAGTTACCCGGGGGTTAAGAAACCAAGGAGGCGAAGGGCAGAGCAGGCATCCACACAAGCACTTAATGCCTTTAGATGCTGTCAGTGACAGAGCCCTCCTTTGTAGACCACATACCCATTTTACAGAAAAGGACACTGAGGCCAGGGAAATAAAGCCAAGGTCATCACATACAGTGATAATCATATGTGCCTGTTAGTCCTGATGAGCACAGAAATCCCTAAACCACCTCTCCCCGAGACTGAAGCCCCTGTTCCTGGCTAGGTTCTGCCCAAGTTGCAAGTCTATTGCTCTGAGACTGAGCTCACTTAGGCTGTGACCAGGCTCAGCCCATCTACTTGCTCAGGACCAGTCTCTGCAGCAATCACCTGTCGAGAGGATGAGGGTAGGGATGGCCTGAGCTAAGGGTCAGGCGGGGTTCAATTCGGGTCTGGGGTTGGGGCTCAGTTCAGGACAGGGACTGACACTTAATCTGGGACCACCATTGGGGCTGTCCTGTGACTGGGATCAGGGTTCAGTCAGAGGCCAGGATTGGGGCTCAGTCCAGGGTCAGGGTTCTTCAGAGGCTCAGTCTGGGCTCATGGCTCAGTTTAGTTTGAGGTTCTTCAGAGGCCAGGTCTGGGCCGGGGTCAGGGTTCAGTCTAAGGCTTTGATTCAGGTCAGGGCCTAAGGCAGGCCTGACCACAGGGCATGAAGCTCTAAGTCATGACAACCAGGTGAGTATCCCAGCTCCCTTCCCAGGAGAGTAAGCAGGACCAGAGTGACCAGGCAGCGTGGGTCCCCATCCCCACCTTGCAAAGCAGGCAGTTGACGTGGAAACACACCGGGCAGATGAACTCGTTGACATCATCCTCAAAGAAGCACCATCCCTTGCAGTCTGGGGTCTTGCAGTGGTAGCTGAAGGCACTGCGGTTTTCCGCGATGGAGACACCGAGGTCCAGAAATCGCTGGTAATCCTCGGGGCTCAGGAGCTGCAAGTGGACCACAATCTTGGTGCTCAGGGTCCAGAACACCTGGTATGTGTCCTCCTTGCCACCAAATATTCCCTAGGAAGCCCTCAACCCATAGAGTTCAACACAGCAATGTTTAAAAACTCCACTCAAAAAGTGGATGAACAGTTCTGGAGATGGATGGTGGGGATGACTGCACAGTAATGACTATACTTAATGTCACAGAACTGTGCACTTAAAAAATGGTTAAAATGATAAATTTTTTATCTGTATTTTACCACAATTTTTTAGAAAGGGAAAAAATAGACCAAAAAAACAAACAAAAACAAGCAAGGCTAGGAAGATGTGGTCAAACTAGTATCCTGGTACCTCACACTCTGAGAAAGCCATGTGGCAAAAATATTTTAACCCTTCCACACTTTTCTGACCCTTTGAGATTTATTCCACTTCTACAAGTCTATCCTAAGAAAATAATATATAAGAGGGAAAAGATACCATGTAAAATGTTCCTTGAAACATTACTTACAAACCAAGAAACTGGAATTATTAAGAGATGAGGTCTAAACAGGATGCATGACAGTGAGACTTATAATGATCTTTAGAAAGATTTTAAGGCAAAATAGCAAAAGCTATTGTATGTGTGCCGGTTACAGTGAGGTAAAAGTCCTATCTAAACCCTATCTTGATTGGGTGGTAGTCACAAGAGGTGTAGCTGTCAAAACTCATCTAACCGCATGATTAAAACGGATGAATTTTCTTGTGTGCAAAATATGCCTTAATAATTTAAAAAGGAAATATAAAACCATGTCTGCCCAGAGATACCAAAGGAAACAGGAGAAAATGCAATCAAGGATTTCCTGGGATGGCAGGGCTGTGGGTGATTTTTCTCTTTGATTTTTTGTTCTGGTTCTTCGTGGTTTAGGCATGTTTTTGCAGAAAAAAAAAAAAAGCACAAAAACAAAAAAAAACCTCCACTGCGTTCCTTTGCTGAGCCCTGCCCCTTTCTCCCTCTGCCACACTGGATCATGCTTCTCAGAGGCATAGGTCAGCTCCCAGGGTCTCCAGGGAAGCACTGGCCCTGCAGCCCCTTGGCATGGACGCTGTCCCCATCACAATGCCCCTTGGCAGGGGTGGACTTTACAGGGAAGACTTCTGGGCAGCGACTATGGGCGCCAGGACGTATGGAATGATCTACGTCTTCGGGCCTCTCCAGGCCAGAGTGAGGAAGCTTCCAGAAAACAAGTTAAAAATGGGGCTGCTCTTTGTGTAAGAGCTGGGAGCTCCTAAAGGTCTGATCTTCCGTTTGCTCCTTTCCCTCTGAGGCAGAACCCTTTGGGCTCCAGGAAATACCTGGTAAAGTTTGGAGGGTTCTGAGAAGAAGCAACGTCATAGGAGAGAGCTGGGGTGACATGTATGTGGCCATGGTGTGTCTCCCATTTGGACTTCAGCCACCTTTGGCCCTACCACCACGTTTTGGCCTGGGAATCCCAAAATGCCCAATTCTGGGAAAGCAATTCCCCAGAAGTTTAAAAACCACTGATCAAGCCCAACAGCCCACTTTCCAGATGGGAAACGGAGGCCCAGAGAAGGGAGAGCTCTTGCTCAAGATTAGCAGCAGGCAGGGCAAAACTTAACACCAACATTATAAATAGTAAACAGCAAACACACACGTGCAGACACAGCACTATAAAAGGCTGCTGGAGGGGTAGCCCCAATTCGTTCATCTCCCAAATTCATTCGGTCTCCCCATTTCCACACTCTTGGGAGGTCCCCTACCACACAGACTCTGGGCTTAAGCACGTGACTTGCTTTGGCCAATGGGACAGCAGCAAGTGAGCAGCCTTGGAAATGCTCCTGCACTGGCTGTTCTTAGCATCTTGAGAGCACATAAGCAGGCCCTGGCCAGCCTGAGGTGGATGAGACCAAAGTGGAATGAGGCCCTGACATCCCAGCTATCGCACATAAGACTGTCGTGAACCAGCCAGGACAGATGATCTCAGCCAGCCCCAACCTGGACCAGATCAGCCAGGTGAATCACCCAGTTCAGCCCAACCCAAACTGCTAACTTGCAGAGTCATAATCTAAATAAATGATGGTTGTTTTAAGTCTGGAGTGATTTGTTACACAGCAAAAGCTAACTGATACTAGGGCTTACCACGTATCAAGTACTACTCTGAATCCTTTACACAAGTCTTCTGCTATAATCTTCACAACCCTTGAAATAGAAACAAATAATTCTCTGACCCCGACCAAGATGAGAAAACCAAGGCACGGAGAGGCTGAGTTTCTGACCTCAAGTTACCCAGGCCATCCGGTCCCAGAATTCCCCTCTCTTAACTGCTCTGCTGTTTGTTTATAAGGGTGGTATCTTTACTAGTTGTTTCTCCCAATTCCTGTCCTGCCCACAGCTTGGGCCTCCAGCATCCCACAGAGGAGGCCCTTGATAAGCATCTGGTGCCTGAGACCGGGACTCCCAAACCAGTTTCCACCTGCCAGCTCAGCACAGGGAACACTCTCCCCACAACACTCCCGCCACCCCCAGGACTTACCGCCCGGATCTCCCTCTCCAGCAGCTTGCCCGAGCACGAGTAGGTGTTGTCAATGAACGGGCAGGCAACCTCAGCCTCCTGGCTGTTGCGGATGGTGCCCTGTAGACACTCCCTGGGAGAGGGTTGGGGAAGAGGGTGGAGGTTAGGGTCATCTGAACTGCATCCCCCATGATTCTACCCCTCACATGGTAAGGCCTGACCCCAGGTGGGCATCTCCTCAATACCTCCCTTGCTTCCTGTCCCTCCCACCAACCAGTCACCAAATCCTCCACTTCTATCCCCCCACTGCCACCCTTATCACTCTGGTCCAGTCCCATCATCCTTCACCTGGAGGAGCCACCTCACTGGGCTCCTTGGGTCTACGGTGTCCCTCCCTGCAGCCTCCTACCCTATCCCACCCAGAGCAAACCGTGGTGACACACCCTAATACCTCTCTGTCCCCATCCCCTTACCCCCTCCATCCCTCGGCTCCAGCCACACTGACGGGAGCGGCTGCAGGCAGGCCAGGCACACATCCCATCTCAGACTCCCTGATCTGTTCAAATGCGGCCTCCCCAGGGCCTTCCCTGAACCCTCCTGGGTCAGGGCCTCTGTTGTTTTTATCATAATCCACTGGTACTTAGCATTTGACAAAATTTACAATTGTATCAGTGATGCTTTGATCAACATCAGCCTGCCCATAGGAATGTAAGCTTCGGGAGGTATGAACTGAGCTTTTTTGTTCACTCCTGGATCCCCAGTCCAGGATGCCTAGCCCCTGGCACCCAGGGTAGCTCATCAAATGTGTTCTGTGGTGAAGGGGAACACGTTCTCCACTGCCCAGGCCAGAAGTGGAGCCTCAAAGGGCAGACTGCCCACCAGGGGGCACAGGCTGCCAGCTAAGGCCTCACTGCCCATGGGTGGGCCTGGGCAGTTATGCGGGTGGGCACAGGCTCTGGCGCCAGAACACATGAGTTGTGTGGCCTTGAGCATCTCTGTACCTCATTCCTCCTCTGCAAAATAGGGAGAGCACGCAGACCTTGACCTCGTGGGCTTTTGGCGGCTTCCAAAGAGAAGTAAGAGCACAGGGCCCCACCCCCTTCCAGCCCTGGGTGATGGGCACTGTGAGGAACTACATCAGCAGGGTTGGGGCTGGGGGCGCACCTGCAGAAGGTGTGCAGACACTCACGCAGCACCACGGCCTCGCCGGGAGCCAGCACCGAGTAGCACACGGGGCACTCGGCGGGCTCGGTGTTCAGCACCAGGCTCCGCTGATCCAGCTGCACGTGCTGCAGGTAATTCCCCTCCTGCTGCTGCTGCTTCCGCTGGGCACACGGGGGTGGGGCCGCGGGGCGGGTCAGGGTCCCAGGGGTGGGCCAGACCAGGAAGGGGGCAGGACCAGGGGATGGGTCAGACCAGCAGGAAGGAGGACGGGGGAGGGGGCAAAACTGGGGGAGAGGTGGGACCCTGGGGTCGGGGTGGGGGTTGGGAGGTAGCGGGCAGGCAAGGGAGATTCTGGGAAGCATGGGGCCGGCAGCAGGGAGGCGAGGAAACCGGGAACAGGTGGTCAGGCAGGGCAGGTTAGGGCTCAATATGGGGTCAAACCAGGCGAGGGAGTGATGGCGGTTGGGAAAGGAAGGGACCAGGGTCTCAGCGGAGTCAGGGATAGCAGGGCTCCCATCTCTGCCAAGAAGCAAGACAGGGCTGGGTCCAGGGGGTGGAGATGGAGCCGAGTCAAGGTCACGAATAGGTCACAAGCATGAAGGTGGTGATAAAGCTAGGGAGCAGGGCTAGGCGGGAGAGAGGACAGAGTCTGGGCCAAGATTGTAGATGAGACCAGGAGTGAGGTCACAGCCAGAGTCCAAGAGGAATACAAGTTGGGGGTGGGGGCAACCGATCAGAATTGGGGAACGATCTCGGTTAGGTATCTGGGTCATCAGTGCCTGCCTATGTCACGATGGGGACCGGACTATGGGAGAGGCAGGACAGAGGGTGGGGCCAATCTCCCAGGGAGCATTGAAGGGGTAGGCCCAGGGCCCTAGAAGTCTGGGACACAGCCAGGCAGGAAGGGGAGGCCAGGAGAAGCAGGATTCAGGGTCAAAGGCGGTTGAAGGAGCTGCGAATGGGGGCGTGGTCAGGGTCTCAGCTAGGATGTTGCGGTCAGAGCCAAGTACTCTTGTGTGCACAATGGGAGTGTAAATCAAAGCCAGAGGCGGGACCACAGCCCACGTGGGGGTGGCGGGACATACAAGCCTGGACGTGTGGCACAGCCAGGAGCAGGGTCTCAGCGACAGAATGACCCCAGGGAAAGGGCCGGTCACAGTAAAATGCAGGGTCACCACCGGCAGTGTGGTGTGATTAGGAGGGGGCAGCAACCGGGGAGGAGCGGCAGTGCAGCAATGCGGGGGTGCCTCCCTTCCCGGCCTACGCCTCCCCCGTCCAGTCTGCAGGTGTCTGTCCGGGGACTTCCGCGCCCACCTGCTGGTACTGGCGCAGAGCCTCCTCCTCGCCAGCCAGCCGCGCTCGCTCCTCCTCATCTGGCTGGTACGAGGCGGGGACCTGGTAGGCCTCGGGCCGCGCCCGGCAGCACATTTCGCAGCCAGGCCTCGTGGGCTTATTGATGAAGGTGCAACCCGGGCACTGCCAGCCCACCTGGGGGCAGAGGGGCAGTGAGCGCCCAGAGACCAGAGATGGAGACGGGCGAGACAGGGGCGCGCGCGCACGCACGCACAGGGCGGCTTACCGGTGGAGGCTCGGGTGGGGCGTCGGGCTGCCCCGGCCCCGGCTCTTGGGGGGCCCCGGGCTTCAAGGGGGCTGGCTCCAGGGGACCCCGTGGCTGCAGCGTGAGGTCCTTGAAGCCCAGATCTGGAGAGGAGGGTTCAGGGGATGGCGGATCCTTGCAGCCCACTTCATCCACACCCTGAGCCAGCCAGAAACCCCACGCCCTGCACTGACCCCAGTTCTATCCTCCCCTTCCTCCCCCAGGAGTCTCCAAGTCGGTCCTGCCAGGTAGGCCCAGACCTGGCTAAGCGGCCTGGCTCCCACGGGGTCAGAGTCCCTCCTCCACCCACTGATGTGCCCAGGTCCTCCAAGTTTAAAAACCAACCTCCTGTGCTCCTAAGCATTGCATCTATAGGGACAAACACTTCCAAGGTGGTCCTGCCAGAATACTGAATCTGAATCCATTCAAGAGGACACATCAGACAGAAAAACAAAATAAAACTGGCCTGGACTCTTCAAATATCAGGAGAGTCGAGGGAGGGAAGACAGAAAGACTGAGAGACACCAAGGCCTGCGGCCAGGTCTTTTGCTATGAAGGACATTAGTGAGACAACTGGTAAAGTTTGAGCAAGACCTGTATGTCAGATAGTAATACTGCATCCATGTTCATTTCCAAAACTGGATAGTTGTATGTGGCTATGTAAGAAAAGGATCCTTTTTAAAAGGAAATCCACACTGAAGTATTTAGGGGAAAGAGACAGCGTGTCTGCAACTCATTCTCAAGACAGTTCAAAAAAACTGTTTATGCATATATAAATAATTTTATACAGAGAGAATGATAAAGCAAAACAAACGCGGTCAAATGAAAAAAATTAGAATAAAAACTAGCTATTATCATCATATCCAATTTACAGATTTTAGAAAACTGAGTAGCAGAGACAGGAAAGGACTTGCCCAGGGTCACACAGCTGATAAACGCCAGGGCCAGGTCTGAACTCTGGGCCCCTCTCCCCCAAGGCAGGCTGTTCTCCAAATGGCTCCCTCCTGGGGTGTCCTTTGTCCTCTCTTCCTCATGAAGAATAAGGTGCTCCAGGCAAGTTCCTGTTGGGCTCTGCTCCCTGTTCCCCCTCACCTTGTGACCTCAGGTGAGTCACCTGGACCCGAGTCCGCGCCACTTACCTTCCAGCATCCGCAACTGCCGCTCCCGCTGCAGCTCCTGCGGGTTGAGCGAGGTGTTGCAGGCTGACAGCAGGTAGAGGTAGGCACTGTCCCCGTTTCGCCGCACACCGTGGGAGTGCAGCGTCTCCTGGTCCCGGGCCAACCGCTGCCCAATCACCCACTGCTGCAGGGTTGGCGGGAAGCCATAGTCCAGGAACACCTGGCAGGGGGACGGAGAGGGAGTGTGGATGGGAGGACCAGAGCAGGGCAAAGTGAAGCAAAAGTGGACCCTCTGCCCTGATGCCTCCTGTTAGCCCCCCTCACTCACCATGTCCTTGAGGGAGGCCACCGTCATGTCCGGGCGCACCGTGAGCCAGATGGTGACAGTGTGCATCTGAGCATCCTCCACGCTCACCCACAGCCTGCGGAGAGCGAGGCCGAGGGCTGCAAGTCCAGCCTCAGCTACCGGCCACCTCCTGGACTCCCCCAGCCCTGTGCTCACTCCTTGTGTCAGAACCCACTGCTAAGGCCCCTGCCAGGGCTCCACACTGCTCTTAGAATAAAATCCAACTCGCTGTGGCATACAAGGGTCTCCATGATCTGGCCTCTCTGGACTTTTCCAGCCTCTTATTCTCTCCCTTGCCCCTTAGTCAAACCACAACAGTTATTATTAATAACTCTATGCCAGGACTCTTCAAAGCACCTAACATGTACCAACTCATTTAATCCCCTCAGTGAACGCATGAAGCAGGTACTACTGTTACCCCTATTCTACAGATAAAAACAGGAGGCACAGATGAGTTAGGGTGACTCTGCCAAGTGCACAATTAATAACTGTTAGAGGCAGGACGTCAACCCAAACAATGTTATTCCAGAGACAATGGTTTTAAACACCAACCTTCTTAAAGATGTGCAAACATTTTTGAAAGATCAAAAGCATGAAGAGGGAGGGCGAGGATGAAAAAACAGAACTGATTCCAGGAAAGAGAAAAATTAGGGAGTAGAATAATAAAAGGAAAATCCACTTAGAACCTCCAGAGAGATTTGGGAAAACGGTGCATCCATAAAACAAGAATAACCAGAAGCAATCAGAAAATGAGGAAGAGTTCCTGGAAATTTAACAGTGACTCCTGACTAACCTAACCTTTAGATCCAACTACAAGTTCACAAGGAAAACAAGAGCAAATGACAGGAGGCAATTAATAAACTCAGAATGTGGGAAAATTCTGGAGGACAAAGACCAGGTTTCTTTGAAAAATTAATGGCATGAAAACAGAGAAGAATAAAAGACTCAGGCAATATTAAGAAATGCTATGTGGAGATCTCATCTGGCTCCTGACTGGAACAAACCAAGGATAAAAAACATTAATGAGATAATCAGGGAAAGCGGGCTATCAACAGAGTATTCAGAGATTTTAAGGAATTATTGTTAATTTTGTAGGTGTAATAATGGTACTGAGGTTACTTTTAAGTCCTTATTTTTTAAAGACATCAAATTACTTACGAATGGACTCAAATCTGAGATTTGCTTTAAAATACTCCAGGAAATACCCTCGGAATTCTTCAGGATAGTGATTATCAGTACCATGGTGATGAGTTAGTCAGAACTTTTGTTAGAGCAGAGAACTGCAGAAACACCTGCCAGTAAACCTTTAACACTTCATTTTACCTTACAAGTCATACAAATGCATATTCAATGGCCAAGGGCTTTTTTTTTTTTTCAAGTACAAATTTGCTACTGGAGTTTCCATGGTTTTTTTTTTTAATTTGTATGAACTACATTCATTATATATGGTCTATGATTTCTAGTATGTTTCTTTTGTTTTTTAATTCTTATTTTTTATTGGCATGTAGTCAATTTACAAAGCTAGTTTCAGATGTACAGCAAAGCGATCCAATTATACACTTTTTTTTTCAGATTCTTTTCCATTACAGCTCACTACAAGAAACTGAATAAAGTTCCCTGTGCTACAGTACCAGCTTCTTTAAAGTGAAGCAAGAACTTACAGATGCTCTCAAAGCATCTGAGTACAGAGCCCTTGTGGATTTTTACCATATGTTTTTAACTGTCCCCCCGCTAAAGTCATAACAGGTTTTTTGGTCCTTTGTCTCTGTCTTGTCTTTCTAAAGCAATCAATTTAGTTCTCATAGAAACAATTCTGTTTTAGCACTCATGTTTTATTGATTGATGTGACAGCTAATTAAAGTGTGCTATTGTCAACAACAAGTACAACGGATACAAACGAGCCAGTGCAGGGGTATGTTTTACAGCAGAAACTACAGTGCCACTTAACTGGAGGAATCAAATGGAGGTCACCTGGGAGGGCTCCCACTACAATACTAATAAAAACCAGGAAGTCAGGAAAAGAAAAGGTGAGATGAGCACATCAAATTCCTCATTTTTCGTAACAAGGAGTGCACAGGTACTGTCCTGAGTGGCTATATCAAGAAGTGCATATATATAAGTATTTTATTTAAAATCAAAAGGCAATTGATCTACAGATTCAATGCAATCTCTGTCAAAATCCCAGCTGAGGTTTTTTTGGTTTTTTTTGCAGAAAATGACACACTGATCCTAAAATTCATATGGAGATTCAAGCGACCCAGAATAGCCAAAAAAAAAAAAAATCTTGAAAGAGAACAGAAGGAGGACTCACACTTCCTGTTTTAAAAACTTACTGTGAAGCTATGATAATCAAAACTGTGTGGTACCACGTAAGGACAGACATATAGGTCAATGGAACCGAAATTAGAACCTAGAAATAAATCTCATATTTATTGTCAACTAATTTTCAACAAAGGTACCAGGACATTTAATGAAGACAAAATAGTCTTTTAACAAATGATGCTGTGACAACCAGATATCTGCATGCAAAAGAATGAAGTTGGACCTCTACCTCATACCATACACCAAAATTAACTCAAAATGGGTCAAAGATCAAAAGGTAAGAGCTAAAATTATAAAACTCTTAGAAAAACACATGGATAAACCTTTATGACCTTGGATGACACCAAAAGCAAAAACAACAAAAGAAAACACAGACATACTGGACTTGATCAAAATTAAAACTTGGGCTTCAAAGGGCACTATCAATAAAGTGAAAGGACAACCCACAGAATAAGAAATGAAAATTTCTGTCCATTGTATACATCTACACCACATTTTCTTTATCCTTTCATGGACACTTAAATTGTTTTCATGTACAATATAGATACACAATGAAATATTATTCAGCCACAAAAAAGGAAATTCTGCCATTTGCAACAAAATGGACCTTGAGGGCATCATGCTAAGTGAAATAAGTCAGACAGAGAAAGCAAACAGTGTATGATCTCACTTATATGTGGAATCTGAAAAAAAATTGAAGTCAGAGAAACAGAACAGACTGATGGGGGGATGGGGGTGAAAAGGTACAAACTTCCAGTTATAAGATAAATAAGGTCTGGGGGAAGTGATGAACAGCATGGTGACTACAGTTAACAATACTGTATCACATATTTGAAAATTGCTAAGAGAGTAAATCTTAAAAGTTCTCATCACAAGAAAAAATAATTTGTCACTATGTGAGGCAATGGAATTTAACTAAACTTACTGTGGTAATCATTTCCCAATATACATATATTTGATCATTGTGTTATACATTGTACACCTAAAATGGTTCTGAGGCTCAATTTCCAACATGTGGGGAGAGGGGAGGGAATGGGAGGTCTTCCCACACAACACCAAGCACCAGCAGGGCATCCTACACTTCAGCTGAATTCCGGCACTACCTACTCAGGGATAGCATCAGCTTCCACAGGTGGAGGGCTCCATCCCACAGGAATGCCCCCCACCGCTGCAGACACCAATCGAAAGCCCAAGCTGTCACCAGTGCTCTGACTGACTAGATATACGTTAGGGATTCCAACAACCCTCTCCTTGGACTTTAGACGTCAGTTGCAAGTCCAGGTTGTCACCTGTGCTTCTGACCTACTGGCTATAAATCAGAGGTTCCCCCAGTCCCCTCCTTGGGTTTGATTACTGTGCTAGAGCAGCTCACAGAGCTCAGAGAAATATTTTACTCACTACATCACCAGTTGATTATAAAAGGATGTAACAGCCAGATGGAAGATGCGGAGGGTAAGGCATGTGAGAAGGGGCGCCATTCTCTCCAAACCTCCACGTGTTCACCAACCTGGAAGTTCTCCAAATGAACCCTGTCTTTTTGAGTGTTTATGGAGGCCTCATTACACGGGCATGATTGCTTAAACTATCAGCCACTGGTGATTGATTCGACCTCCAGCCCTTTTCCCCTCCCCTGAGGTCAGCGTGATGGGACTGAAACTTCTAACCCTCTTTCTTTCTGTCTTTTAATTTTTTTTTTTAATTGAAGTACCATCAGTTACAACCATCTAATTACAGGTTTCGTTCCTCTGGTAACCAGCTCCTATACTTAGGTGATTTAGGGCAGTCCAAGAGCCGCCTCATTAGCATAACAAAAGGCACCTTTATCATTCTCATCACTTAAGAAATTCCAAGGGTTTGACAAGCTCTGTGCCAAGAATAGGAAAAAGACCAATACATACTTTTTACTATAAGTCACAATACCTTAAACTAACTCAGTGTTATATGTCAATTCTATTTCAATAAAACTAGGAGGAAAAAATATGTCCATATAAAAACTTGAACACAAATGTTCAGAGCAGCATTACATGTTGTAGCCAAAAAGTGGAAACAACCCAAATGACCATCAACTGATTAATAAAGAAAATACAGTATATCCATACAATGGGTTACTATTCAGTCATAGAAAGGAATGAAGTTCTGATACACGCTACAACATGGATGAATCTAGAAAACATGATGCTAAGTGGAAGAAACCAAACCCAAAAACCCATATAATGTATGATTCTATTTATATGAAATTTCCAGAATAGGCAAATCCCTAGAGAAAGTAAATTAGTGGTTACCTAAGGTTGGGGGGGGTGGTATGGAAAGAAAGGTAGGGAGATGAGGAGTGGCTTCTAATATATATAGGGTTTCTTAATGGGATGCTGGAAATGTTCTGTAATTGGTTGTGGTGATGGTTGCACAACTGTGAATATATTAAAAGCCTTGAACTATACACTTTAAGTTGGTGAATTGAATTGTTTAAATTGTTGAATATGGTCTGCCAATAATATCTCAATAAAACTGTTTTTTTTTTAAATCTAATGGGATCCACCACTGAAAATCACTGAAACTGTAGAACTATTGTCTTACTACACAGCAAAAAAGAACACACCAATGTTCACCGAGTGATTAACAGGTGCCAGGCACTGTGCTAAACTTTTCAGCATCAAGTTTACATGACCTGGGGAAAAGACTAACAGTACCCATTTTGCCTTGCTGCTCTTCACAAGGGAATCCCTGAATTCTAGTTGAATACCTGGCTGTATTTCACTGCCTCCCTTCAAGCTGAGCGTGGCTGTGAGAATAAGTTCTGGCCCTGGGAATTGAGTGGAAGAAGTGCATGCAACTTTCTAAGCTGTGTTCTTAACAGGAATGTGTTCTTAAGAGGAGGTGCCCCTCTTCCCTACTTCCTTCCTGCTGACAAGAATGCTGATGTGATGGCTGGAACTGGAACAGCAATTTTGGACCATGGAGGCTATGAATGACAGAATAATGAGACAAAAGATGCATGAGTCTCTGAGGACTGTAGGGAGCAGAGCCTCCACATCTGGACTGCTTGCCATCAAACTTATATATACCACTGTTAATATGTTTTCTTCTGTTATATGAAGCCTGACATCATAATACACCTCCTAACAAGCCTATGAACCACTACTACCATCACCCCGTTTTTTAAATGAAAAAAAACAGAGAGGTGAAGTGACCTGCCCAAATCTCACAGTTGATTTGTGACAGAGATGGGGTTTGAAGCTAGGTCTCCTGACACCAGAACTTGCCATTAATAACTGTTCTATATGCAAGACTGTACTGCAGCCCACTGGGTTCCAGGAAGACCTTAGTCCCTGGTCGGCCATGCACTCCTCACCTGATGTCCTGTGTCAGGGAGACTGCAGGCTTCACTTGCACATTCAGAGGTACCCGTTGCTCTGCCAGCCAGATGGCACACTGCATAGCCACCTGCTCATCCCCACCAGCCACTGCTCGGGTGAGTCTCTGGGCCATCTCCTCGGCTGAAATCCACAGTGGAAGCAGATTAGCACAGGGTTTATTATTCAGAAGCTGGGGATAAGGGGGTGAAGAAGGTGGTGATCCTTTATACATGCTGCTTCCTCTCTGTCTGTTTGGTGAACTCCTACATATCCTTCAGCACCCAACTTAAAAGTCCCTTTTCTCTGGGAGAACTTCTCTGACACTCCCCACTCCTCCTCCCTGCTCATTTGGTTCTATTTTTCTTTCATATTCCCAGGTCCCCCATACTTCCACTCATTTATCCAACAAAACATTTATTGAGCTCTTACTGTATACCAATCACTGTGTCAGAAACTGAGATTCAGCAGTGAATAAGTTAATGAGTGTCCCTCTCCTCATGGACCTCACAGCCCAGGAAGAAGACAGACAATTAATGAGTTTAAGAAGAGAAAAAGAGTCAGACTGTGATCCATTCTGGTGGAAAAAAAAAAAAATGAACAGGGCAAGGAGATCAGGGAAGGCCTCTAGGAGGGGTGACACTGAAGCTGAGATCTAAAGGAGAAGCTGGAGATGTCAAGACCCAGTTGGGGTAAAGCGTTCCAGGTGGAGAGAAAGGGAAAGGGAAAGGCCTTGGGTAAGAAATGGTTGGATCAGAACAGAAGCTGGTGGAACTCCAGCAGAATGAGCAAGGGGACAAAGCGGGGAAGACTGACGTCAGCGATGCCAGCAGGCCCGTGGGCTACCCAGACGCTCTGGGCTTTGTTCTAAGAACACAGGAGCACAGGAGGGTGTGAGCAGGTTGGTGACATGACCTAACTTAAGTTCTGCAATGCTGGGTGGAGGGGGCCAGAAGGGAGGCAAAGACCCCAGGTTGATTAAAGTCTGTTCCCCCACCAGCCTAGGAGGTCTCCTGTGTCCTCTGTAAGCTCCCCACTCGCTTCTCAGCAGAGCTGACCCATGGAGGCCTCAGGGGCATCAAATAAATGAATGACAAGGTATCTCTGGAAGCAATCAGGCCCCAAAGGAGGAAACTTGAGGGGCAGGTGGGCAGAGGGAAGGCAGGGTTAATGCGGCTCTCCCAGGCCCTTCTGGGCAGGGGAAGCCTCATCTGGCAGCGTCCACCTCCCACTCGAAGTTTCTCAGTCGCCTCCAGTCGGTGCCCACCTTTCTTGATTTTCTCGTCCATCTCGCGTTGTTGTGCCCATCCCCCCAGGCGGGGGCTACCGCTCCGGGGAAATGCTACCTTCGGTTCACCTGATGGAGGACGAACGCCCACGAGCAACTCAGCCCCAGCCTGTGGCTTCTGGCGCGGCCCGAGCCTCCTTGGTGCTTGGTTGTCCCCGCTGGCAGTCGGGCAGCATCACACTACCCGAGGACCGGGGATGGGGCCTGTAAGAGGGAAAAGGCCGGCCCCGGCGTGGGAGGTGAAAGGGCAGGGGACACCAAGCCAAGCTCGCACAGGGCGACAAAGCAAACGGGGCAGGCCTGGCGCAGGAGTGGGGGCGGTGCGCACAGCCGGGACGCTAGGAGTCCCCGGGGACCGCCCCCACTTCTCCCTGCTGGGACCAGGAGCGCCCACCCGGCGGCCAGGATTTCCACCCAACTCCCTCCCCTCCCGGGCGGCCCCTGTCAGTCAGGAAAGGGAGCGGAGCAGCCTCGGCGGAAAAGAAAGTGAAAGTGGCGGCCCCGGAAGTGCGGCGGAAGATTGTCGCGGGATCCGGGCCACCCCCTCCCGCCCGGTTCACCCGGCGGCGGCCCCCTCCCGGGTCACGGCGGTCCAGGGGGCTCAGCGCCACTGTCCAGGGCGTCCCCACCCCACCTCCCCGCGCACCGGGACTCGGTGACCCTCACTCACCCTCGCGGCCGCGCCGGCAGCGCTGAGGGAGGGGGAGGGGCGGGGTCAGGGGGACGGGGGCGGGGATTGGGCCGCGGGCGGGCGGGGCTCAGCGCGGAGACCGCCCCTGCTCAGCCCCGCAGCCCACCCCGTCGAGGGCCGGCAGGTCGTTGCTCATTTTGCAGAAGAAGAAAGAGAGGTTCTGCTGTTAATGAGCTGCCGGAGGCCACGCAGCTGGATGTGAATCCCGGCCGGAAGGCCTCAGGAACCCACCCTTAAGCCAGCGGGACGCTGCCTCTCGGCAGTCACTCTCCACCTTTTGACTGGGCTGCTAATGAAGTTGGCATTCGCCTGGCATTGGCTGGAAGTTCTTTGCAAAGAACTTCTCCCATTCCTCATCCCAGAGGTCAGCAGATTCTGTAGGCTTCAGAATAGATCCAGAGTCTGTCACCTCGTCCTTCCTCTACGCCCCATTCTACTCCACCGCCAACCTTTCTGGTCTAGCGTCCTGCACCAGCCTCCTCACTGGGCTCCTTGCTTCCCGTTTTGGCCACTATAGCCCACTTTCCATCTAGCTGCCAGAGGGTCCCGTTAGAATGTAAATCAAACCATACCGCTCAAAGCACTCCCAGTAGCTCCCAACTCACTTAAGGTAAAAGCCGATGTCCTTCCCAGCGCTTGCAAACTGCTTCCACTCCTTTTCTGATTACCCTCCCCTTGGCTTGCCCTACTGGCCTCTGGGTCCTGGAACAAGGCAGGCACACTCCCACTTCAGGGCCTTTGCCCTTGCGGTAACCAAATATCTTCACGGCTTGCTTTCACTTTTTATTTTGGTCTTTACCCAAAAGTCTTCCCTGTGCACTCTTACCTGAAATTTCAGACACATACACATACATGCAATATTTTCTATTCTCCTTCCTGGCTTCATTTTCTTCCCCAAAGCGTATATTACTATCTAACAGTGTATTTTACTTATTTATCTTGGTTTTGTTTTTTTGCCTGTTTCCCTCTTCTAGAAGGTGGGGACTTTTGTCTGTTTTGCTCGTTGTTATGTTCTATGGTGTCTAGAACAGTTCCTAACACATAATAGGTGTTCAAGGAATCTATGTTATGTGACGGAAGGAATCTCAGACTTTCATCTGGGAACACCTTCCTTTTGCCTGAAATATCTCCAATAAGACAGATATGTAGGTTTCTCAGCCTGGGCTGTACATTTGAATCGCCTGAGGAACTTTTAAAACTCCTGCCCAGGCCACATCTCAGATCACTTGATTCAGAGTATCTGTAGTGGGCCTAGGCATCAGGGGTTTCTAATGCTTTCTGGTGAGTGTAATGGGAAGCCAAGTTTGAGAACCGCTATTTGAGAATTCCCTGTAGGGTACGTCTTCTGGTGACAGACTTTCTTGGGTTTTGTTTGAAGAGTCTTTCTTTAGACCTCATTCTTCTCTTTCTTTTTACTTCTTTTTTTTTTTTTTTTTTTTTTTTTGGTGGGAAGGGAGTGGGGTAAATTAGGTTTACTTATTTTATTTCTTTCATGGAGGTACTGGGGATTGAACCCAGGACCTCCGTGCGTGCTAGGCATGCACTCTACCACTTGCGCTATACCCTCCCCCAGTAGACCTCATTCTTGATAGGGATTTTTGCCGGATATGGAATTCTAGCTCGCATTTCATCACCTTGAAGACAGCATTCCATTGTCTTCTGGTTTCCATGGTTGCTGTTGAGACATCCTTATCTGTCAGTCTAACTGCTGTTCTTTCTTTAAATAGCTTTACTGAGATATAAATTATATACTGTAAGATCCACCCATTTAAAAGTGTACATTTAATGGCTTCTAGTATAGAATTGTGCAACTATCACCACAATCTAACTTTTTTAAATTAATTTTGTTTGTTTGTCGGGGGAATTAGGTTTGTTTATTTATTTTTTATTTATTCATTTATTTTAACAGAGGTACTGGACACTGAACCCAAGACCTTGTGCATGCCAAGCACACAATCTACCACTGAGCTATGCCCTCCTCGGCACCATAACCTAACTTTAGAACATTTCTATCACCCCTGGAGAAGAAATCCTGTACCCATTAGCAGACACTCCCAGTCTCCTACTCTTCAACTCCCCAGAGCTAGTCTACTTTTGGCCTCTATAGATTTTCCTAATCTGGACATTTCATATAAATTAAATCTTACAATATGTGTTTCTTTGCAACTGGTTTCTTCCACTTAGCATAACGTTTTTGAGGTTCATCATGTACTGCTGTTCTTTTGAAAGTAATCTCGGTTTTTTCCCCCCTCTGAGTGCTTTTAAGATTTTTTTCTTTGTTTTTGGTGTTTTGCATTTTTACTATGATGTTGTCTATGTATGAAAATTTATGGAGTCTCTTGAATCTGAGGTTGACATTACTTTTTGTCTCACTTGTTCCCTTTTAGCCACATCTAATCTGTGGTTTAATCCATCTGTGGAATTTTTTAGTTATTTTATTTTTCATTTGAGAAGTTCTACTAGATTTTCAAATCCATTATGTTACTTGACATAATTTTCTATACTTTGGCCATAGTTTCAAGTTTGTTATTTATTTAGTTATTTAAGTCCACTAAACATTTCTGTCTTATAGTCTGTGTCTGATAATATTGCTGTCTGAACTCTGAGTGTCTGTTTCTGCTGGTTTTCACCCCTATTACCTTGTTTTCTTCTGCTGAGCCTGCCAGTTTATGATGGTCACTTCTCTTCAGCCCTGAGGTTGCCTGCACAAATTTATATTAGAGGCAGATATATTCTTTCAGGTGTTCTGGCTTAGCTTTGTTCCTTTAAGGGCAAAGCCTGGCATTGCTTTGGACATCCTTCATCCCAGTGGGTAGACTCTGTAGTCACTCAGACCTGGCTTCAGTCCCACAGTTCACTATCTGTGTGACCTTGGACAAGAGATTTCCCTTCTCTGGGCTCAATTTCCCCCTCTGTACAACAGCCTTCATGATTGCCCCTCCCTCATAGGGCTGTTTTGAGAATCTGCATCAGTTATTGGTTATTGGTTATTGATACATAGCAAATTGTCCTCAAACTTAGCAGATTCAAACAATAATAAACATGAAGACACAGGGAACTATATTAGATTCCTTGTAGTAACCTATAATGGAAAAGAATCTGAAAAAGAATATATTATATATATATATATATATATATTTTTTTTTATATATTTTATTTATATATATATAAAATTAAATCACTTTGCTCTACACCCAAAACTAACACAATATTGTCAATCAGCCGTACTTCAATTAGAAAAAAAGAAGGTGGCCTTCTATGAACCAAGAAGCCAGCCCTCTTCAGACACTGAATCTGCCAATACCCTGACCTTAGACTTCCTAGCCTCTGGTACAATGAAAAATAAATTTCTGTTATTTATAAATAATAATAATAATAGCAGTAGTAATAACAATAAACATGTAGAGCTTACAGAGTTTCTATGGATTAGGAATTCAGAAACAGCTTCTTAGGTAGTTTTGGCTCAAGGTCTCTCAGAGCTGTAATTAAGATGGTGGCTGGGGCTTTAGTTATCTGAAGGCCTGATTGGGGCTGGAGGGTTGACTTTCGAGAACTCTCACTCATATCCCTGGCTGGTGCTGGTTTTCTGCAGGATACTTAAATTCCTCACCATATGTATGTCTCCATAGGGTACCCAAGTGTCCTAGCAACATGACAGCTGGCTTTCCCTAGAACAGACGATCCAGAAGAGCAAGGCAGAAACCATAATATTCTATGGCCTAGTCCTAAAGTCATACTCCTTTATTTTCACAGTATCCTACTACACTGTCAACCCAGCTCAGGGTAGGAGGGAACTACACAAAAGCACAGAAACCAAGTGTTGAGGATCATTGAGGGCCATCTTAGAAGCTGGCTCTCACATGTCAAAGGAGGCAATGCATATAAAGCACTTAGAACCATGCCTGGCATATAGTATGTGCTCAGGAAACATTAACCATCCCTAGTAAGTGTCCTGACTCTGCTCTAGGTATGTAGGATCTGCCTGGCAACCACTTTCATTCAGTCATTCAACAAACAGTCAGGGATGGGATAGCTCAGTGCTGGAGTGCATGCCTAGCATGAAGGAGGTCCTGGGTTCAATTCCCAGTACCTGTGTTACACAAAAGTAACAAATAAACCTAAAATTACCTCTCCCATTAAAAAATTTTAGTGGGGAGGTTATAACTCAAGCAGTAGAGCCCATGATTAGCCTGGACAAGGTCCTGGGTTCAATTCCCAGTACATTCTCCGAAAATAAATAAATAAACCTAATTACCTCCCCTCACCCCCCCATCAAAAATTATTTTTTAATTTAAAAAAAGAAACAAAAAGAAAAAAATTTAAGGGAAACAAACAAACAAAAAACCATTTATTGAGCAGCTCTATGTGGCAGGCATCATTCTTGGAGCCAGGGAGACAGCTATAAACAAAACATGGTCCCTGGATTTATGAAACTCACACAAACAAACGGATAGAGTGTCCTGCCAGGTGGGGCTAATTGCTGTGAAGAACCACAAAGCCAGGCAAGAAGAGAGGGAATGAGGAAGGAATGAAGGCTTCCCCAGGAAGCTGGTCCAGCGGTGGTGGCGGCTTAGATTTTGACCTCTGACAAAACCCTCCCACATCTAGGAGCTTGTCCTAACAGCACAGGCAGATAGAATTCATGCCCAGTATACACCCATTTTACAAACAGACCCAGAGAGGAGCTAACGTGATCTCCAAGTCCCCAAGGTGGCAGGATTTCTCCAAACAGAGAGTTTCTCCAATTTGGATGCTCAACAGCATGGCCCAGGGAGATGGTTAAGATGCAGAACATCAGGGCTTCTGCCTCACCAGGTTTGGGGAGTATCCAGGGATCTGCATTTCAAACAAGCACCCTAGGAGACTGACCAATGACCTCTGAGAACCCTGTTCTGAGGGCTTCAGTGTGCAGGGGAGGGCAGGCCGGCTCTGACAGGGTCAGAAGAGGCTCCTGGTTGTGCCTCAAGGGATGGGCAGGGCGTAGCCTCAAAAGAAAAGGGGAACAGGCTGAGGCCCAGAGACACCAAGCATTTGGCCCACAGACACACAACCTGCAGAGTAGTTTTAGGTATACAGGGGTCAGTTGATTTAATCAAGTATATCTCCTGCTGTATATTGAAGGGGGAAAAAAGGCCAAAAATTATTTTCAGTTCCTCCCATCAAGAGAGGGAGTTTACTAAACAAAAGAGAGAGAGAGAATTTATTTCCCCATCTCCTGGATCTGTCCATGTCATGCTGATATGAATCTTCTTTTTTCCCTTTTTTCAAGGAGAGGGTAGCTAGGCTTATTTATTTATATACATATATTTATTTTTAGAGGAGGTACTAGGGATTGAACCCAGGACCTTTTACATGCAAAGCCTATACTCCTATCACTTGAGCTACACCCTGCATTCCTTTGTTCCTTTTTGAAACTCCAAAGACCACCAGTGAAGGAGCTGACCTCAGCCTATTGGAGGCTGAGACCACGTGGAGCAGAGATGAGCCATCCCAGCCAAGGCTCCCTAAGCCTGCCAATCTGCAGATGGCAGATGGCAGATGGCAGACGGCAGACAGACGAGTGGATAAGGTGGCAGCTGCCCTGTTGAGCCGCCCCCTGCCTGCAACCCCATGAGTGACCTAGCTGAGCCCAGCCCAAACTGCTGACCCAGAGAATCCAAAACCACTACGTTTTGGGTTGTGTAATACAACAAATTCTGATTCAGCCTCGTTAGTAGGGGAGAGAACTGTCCTTCCTTCTGTCGTGGCAAGTTTTCCGTTGTCAATGTAATTAACACTAACTGCCCAACAGACACACTCCAAATTGCGCAGACTTAACACAGGAAGCTTCGTTTCTTGCTCAGTAAAATCCAGGGTGGATTTGGTGGTCCTTCCCTCTCTTGTAGCTTAGGGAATGCAGGGCCTCAGGTATCAGTGGAAGGGAAAACAAGATGGGGGCCCACCAGCTCTCCATCGCTTCACCCCAGAAGTGGCAACCTCTTTGTTACTTCTACACACACACACCATTGGTCAGAACTAGTCATGTGACTGTAAGGGAGGCTAGGACAGGTAGGGGATCATAGGACAGGTTGGTGACGCCCATCTTTGCCAGAAAGCACATACACAGGTATAATTAATTTCCTCATTCATGTGCTTGTCTTTTTAACATCTCTCTCCTCTATGAGACTGAATCCTTGAGGGTAAGGGACCACATTGCCTCTATGTAGCATGGAGCCTGCCCTACAGTTGCATTTGTAATCGTTGTTGAATTGCTAAGTGAACGAATACACTAACAGGTCACAGTGCGATCGGTTGTATTTAATCCCAGTTTCAGAGAAAATCCCCAATTAAATTTCTAACTCCCTCTCACTCAGTAATGTATATTACTTCTGATATTGTAAAGCTCTTATATGGTGATCATTCAATGACTACAAATAAAGCATGAAAGTCCCCACTAATTGTAGCCAGGGGTGTGGCTACATGCATTGCTTGGTGAGAGTGGACTCAAATTTTTATGAGACAGTTTTCATGTGGCGGCTTTGCAGTGGCCCCATAAAAAGTTCCTGCTTCAAGATAAAACCAGGTGAGTTTTTCTCTCTACTGTGTGATTTTGGACTAATCTGCTGTCTCCAAATCTTATTTTTCTTATCTGTGAAATGACAAGACCATCTGCCTCATGGGATTGTTGTAAGGCATGGATGAATCTCTGTGTGTAATGTAGATAAAGACTTGCCACTTGGCAGCTCCCATTTTATATGGGCTGATCCCCCTTGCCCTTGCTCCACAGGCACTGGAGAGGACACAGCTTGCAAGCAAGCTGGGGCAGGGTCTGTTGGAGGCTGGGGAGGAAGGGTAAGAACTTGGGGGCTTCTCCATAAGATCCTAGATACAGCTGGTCCCTGTTCTGGGTGATGCACAGGGGGTTGGGGGTAGTGGGGGAATGATACTGGGTGCATAGAGATGAAGCTGACTTGTCCTTGTCTGTATTAGTTAGCATTTGCTGTGTAACAAAACACCCCCAAATTTAATGGCTTAGAACAATGATCATTTTATTTAGCCCATGATTCTGTGGGTAATTTGGGGAATTCTGGTCTGGGTCAGCCTTTGTAGTAAGCTGGGAGGTCAACTGGTGGCTGGGTGATCTAGGATGGCCTCCCTCACCTTTCTGCAGTTAGCAGGCTGTTGACTGGGTTACCTCAGTTGTCTTCCTTCTGCCTTCTCCCACTGCATCCTTCCTCTCAGAATTTGATTCTGTTCAGGTATCTCTCTCCCACCACTCCCAAACCCCCTACATGAGCCTCAGGGAGGCTGCCCCCACCTACAGCTGGAGAATTGGCATGATTAATTAATGTAACTGCATTTCCCTTGTTGGTGATTGGTCAGGAAAGGGCATGGGGCCCAGTTCTGGCCAATGAGGTATGTGGGAAAGTCTGTTAGGAGTGCTCCTGGGAAAGCTTTCCCCATCCCGGGAAAGAGCTATGGAGGGAACAACAGCAACCACCTCTGATGGAGGGCTTGTTATGCCAGGCACTGCTTATTCTAAGTGCTTTAGGTAAAACAACTCATTCAATGCTCATGAGTTAGCTCTCACTTTACAGATGAAGATTCTGAGGCATACAGTGATTAAGAAACACACCAAATCAAATGCTAGTGAATGTTGGAGCCAGGATTTCATTCCAGGCAGCCTGACTCCACAGCTCTGCATTCCGAAGGACTAGCATGCCACCTCCTTCTTCCTCTGGTCATGGATCTCTTTAAAGCAGCACCTGGGACTGCTGTAGCCACTGTGCCAGCAGTTACCTGGGACAACAGCGCAAAGAGACAGAATGAGCCTAGGGCCAGGGTCCTTGCTAACAGCTCTGAGTGCTGAATCAACCAACCCTGCAACTCCACCCTGCTGTTAATGTCTTGCTTTGTGTGAAATACATTTTCTTCTTTTTCAGGCCACTATGACTCAGGGTTTCAGTTACTTACAGCCAAAAAGTACCCTGAGACACCAAGATATCCAGAAGAACAGAGGGAAGAGGGTTCTTATGAACCACTCATTTGAGGTTGAGAAATAAGGCTTCCAACTTTCACCCTGGGGCTCGTTTTTGGAGGCAGAGAAAACTGATAAGAGATGGGGAGGAGAAACTGCATGAAACATCCAGGAGAGATGAAAGTATTTCAGAATTCCTTTATTAGGCACAAGGTAAAAATATATACTCTTAACATCTAAAACCCGTAGTGTTGATGTAGGGTCCTGGACCCCAAGTGTGCCCAGGACAGGGCCTGGAACTATCCAGGAGGCCAAGGGACAGACCCTGCCTAATCCCATCCCCCAACTCTGGTGCTTGGGTCAGGGGGTCACTGGCCCCTCATTCCAAACCACTCTGAGTTAGATGAGGACCAGCCTCACAGTCTACTCTCTTGATCTTCCAGCCCAAGTCCTTGGCTCGGGCCTGGATAGGCATCCCTTGAACAGGAGGACAGAGCTAGTGGGAGCACAGTTCCCAGCACAGTCTGGGTGCTGGGGTCCTGAGTTACAAGAAAGAGGCCTGGAGCCTTTGGCACAGGGATGCTTCCATTTCTCTGAAAAGGTGCAAGATACAAAGGCAGCTGGATTGTTTGTGAAAGGGACTGTCCCATGTCGGACGTGCCCAGGCTCCTGCAAGAATGGATGCCAACACCTGCACCGCCTGTGCCTGGGGTGGACATGGACCTGTGTGCGTGGAAAGGGGTTGTCAACCTGTGAGCAGGAGTTTTGTCTCTGTCATTCACTGTGGTGTTCCCAGCACCCGGCACGGGGGTTGGCCCAGTGAGCACCTGATAAGGACTTGGCAAAGCATGAGTTCACGTGCACGGGTGGGCAGAACCACCAGGTGTGCATCCAGTGTGCTCCACACATGCCTCCTCTTTTCTCCCTCCCAGAAGGCACTTAAGGTTCAAAGAGGCAGGAGAGAGCTTGGAGATACCCCAAACTCAACCCACTATTTGCAGTTGAAACTCTAGCAGGGCGGGTTAGCCATAGAGACCTACGTCTCTTTCTCCCTCCTCCTCCACCTCCTCCAGTCCTGGCCCCTCCGGGACCACCTGGTCAGCCTCCCAGAGGTGGGATCGCGTTGGGGCTGGGGGGATCACATTCTCCCGCAGCCAGGGGTGCAGCAGGATGCCCGAGGCCGTGAGCCGCTCAGTGGGCTCCCGTCGGAGGAGGCAGCGGACCAGGCAGCGGGCAGGGGCCGAGAGGCCCTCAGGCAGGGCAAAGGCCCCTCGGCGGATCTTGCCAAAGAGCAAGATGGGCTCAGAGTCCTGGAAGGGGTAGTGGCCAGCCAGCATGGTGAAGAGCGCCACGCCCAGGCTCCAGACATCCGCCGCCTTGCCGGAGTAGGAAGCCCGGGAGCTGAGGATCTCAGGGCCCACGTAGGCTGGGCACGCGTGCTTGTCGCACAGGGAGTCGTCAGACCCGGTCAGCACACAGGCGTCCTCCAGGTTCTCCAGCACCACCTTTGTCCTGCAGCACGGGAAGGGACAGAGGGGTCAGCTAGTGGTGACCCCAACACCACCACCCCACACTGTTGCCCTTCATGGCACCCAGTTCCCAAGAGGCTGCTGGTATTTGGCAGACATGAGCCAGCCCTATGAGGCTGGATGATTGAGCCCATTTTACAGATGAGGAAGTCTAGCTCAGAAAGGTTAAGTCATTTCTCAAGGACACAGAGCCATTCAGTTTGAACTAGGACTCTGAGAGGAATACATTTCCCAACAATCTCTGGGGCAGGGAAGGGGGTTGCTGAGGGGGCTGAGGGCATCAAGCCTCTTTTAAACTCGATGCAAACTTAGAGTCTAGGCAGGCAACAAAATGAGAGAAATTCCTAAGAAGTGGGGACTGTCCCAAACATCCCAGCACAAATCCTGCCTTAAAAGGGCACCACTAACTACATTACAGTCAATACTTGGAGCATCCACTGTGTACCTGACCCTGAGCTAAGCTGTACCTAGGGCATCTCATTTCATTCTCACACAACTTATGAGGAGGAAGACTGTGTAGCCAGGGCACAGGGCTGGGATGTGCACCCTGGCTCTCCCCCGCCCAGAGCCAGCGCTGTGAACCACTCATGTACTTCCCATTCTTCCACAGGAGAAGCCATAAATCATGTTTTAATGAAAAAAAATCCCAGTTTAAAAAAAGTTGGCAACTGATTTCAATTAAAAACAAATGAACAGGTATGTGAGGGGGAAAAAAAGGGTAGAGACCACCACCTGCAACATCTGCTTTAAATAATTGCCAGGGCGCTCTGGATCACCTTACCTTCCCATTGCTAGTAATCTTATTTATTCCAATGGCACCACTTCCTGGGTGCCTGTCTGAAAACTCTGACCAGTCTTGAGAATCACAGCGCAGGGAGTGGGTGGAGGTGTCAGCATTAATGGCCCATTTCCCAGATAAAAAAATCAAGGCTCAGGCAGGTGAAGCCATTGCTCGAGGCCAAAGAGCAAGTTAAAAGGTAGAATCAGAATTTGAACTCAGGTCTGCCTGACTCCACCCTCCCTCCTCTACCGATGGTGCTTCTCAAATCACAGCCTTGAAAAGAGAAGCATGCACTTTTCTCACTTCTGGGAGGTCTGGAGGTGTTGGACTCACCCAAAGTTCAAAATGATTTGAAGCTGTGTATTAGCTTAAAAATCATTGTAAAATTTATATTCTACTTACTGAAAGGGTATTCGTTTTGGTATAAACTGTAGAAGGAAAGAGAAAACCACCCTCAGGCAAACATCACTGGAATAACTGCTACAGGCAAAATGGATGGTGGCTGAAATTAGTGGGTAAAAGTTTGAGGAGAAACAGGATATTAACATGCATAGCCTCAAAGCACCTCATGGTACTTACTAATTACAAAGTATTGCTCAAGGTAATTATTCATTACAAAGGGTAAATTAGGAAACTTCCAGTGGAGAAACTTGGCCCAGGCCACCTTTACCAAAGACTGAGGTTAACTTCACAATAGCAGGTATCAGTATCCTGTATCTCCTGATAGGATGCGCTGAGAAGGCCCTATCGCTTCTAAGGTTTTTCGGCCCAAAATGCGTAACCGCAATCTAACCGGGACAAAGACATCCATTGGGTCCAAATCAAGGGGACTTCCCGGCTGCCACGCTCACCTCTCACGGTCAGTAAAGACGAAGCGCTGGAGCTTGAGGTCCCGCAGGACGAGCCCGTGCTGGTGGCAGTGCGCCAGGGTGGCGGCCATCTGGCGGAAGAGCGCGGCTGCCTCGAGCTCGGGCAGGTGGCGGCGCCGGCGCACCAGGCTGTGCATGTCCCCGTGCGGCCGCGGGAAGAAGGCGTACAGGTGCTGCGGGCCCACCAGGACCTCCGCCGGCCGGGCCACGTGCCCGTGGCGGGGCAGCCGCGAGTAGGGCTCCAGCACCGCCAGGGCCTCGCAGGCTGGGTACACCTGTGGGCAGAACACGGTGTGAGCTGGGGGAGGAGGGGGGTACCCCGTGGGGCCCAGGCCGGCCTTGGAGACGGTCACGGCCAATCCTGCACACACTCCTGTGTGCCGCACCCTGGGCCAAGCGCTTCAGTCCCATGTCTCAATGCTGAGGAAGCTGGAGGACCATGCCGCGAACATGTGGCAGAGCTGGGACCTGAATCCGTGCTCTCCATCATCTGTGCTCTTAACTGTTACCTTATATGGCCTTAAACTTCAGCTGATTCAAAAATAGCAGGTAACCCAAGCCCAGCATCTTTCCTGACAACCTCACCACTCTCACCATGGGACCCACCTTCCTTCCTCCCCCACCTCCCATTCCAGCCATACTGAACTTTAGCTGCGTTTCCATAGCATCTCGGGTTCTTTCCCGCCTCAGGGCCTTTGCACTGCCTGTGCCTCCCACCTGGAAAACTTATCCCTTGGCCATCTCAATCATTCAGGTCACTTCCCTGGAGTCCCTTCTGGGCTACACTTCCTAAAATGGGTGCCCCCTTCCAAAATATTCTATATTTCAGCATCCTTCTTAATTTCTTTGCAATGCTTATCAGAATTTGTAAATATCTAGTTTTTTGGCCTTTTACTGTCTCATGCATTTGACTGTGGGCACCAGGAGGGCAGGGACCATGGCTGTCAGTCAAGTTAGTTCCCCAGTGGCTGGCATAGGCCAGCATTCAATGCCTGCTTGAGGAATGAAGGAAAGGGTGGGTGGGCAGTAAGTCCTTTAGAATGAATGGTGCTGGGGCTTTACTGACATTAGATGGAAACTTCACCATAGTCCTGAAAGGATGTTCAGAGGAAGGTGACTTGGAAGCCACATAGCTCATCAGTGGCAGAGCTGGTCTACTCTCTTTGGTTTATCTGCCTTTAAACCCTTTGCGCACAAAGAATAAAAACAAATCTCAATCATACAGAAAATAAAAACAGATAAATAAAGCATATACATATTTAATCCTTGAAAAAAAAAATAAGCATATGTCTTAAAACAAAACAACAGTTGGGGTGGCTTGGAGGAAATAATCCAAAAACAGAGACTTTCAAAAAAGTCAGGGCAAGCACGTTCCTGCCTCTGAGAATCTGCACTTGCTTTTCCTGCCACCTTCATGCTCTCCTCTAGGTACCCACAGGGCTGGCTCCCCTGATTCAAGTCACTTTTCAAAGTCACCTTCTCACAAAGTTCTTTCTGGACCTCCAACTAAGATCACCTGCACCACCTCCCCTCCCCAATCCCCTCGCTCCCAGCTTCTAGGTTTTTCTCCATAGCAGTTAGGATCACCTGACATATATTTGGCTTATTCACGCCCAGAGTGAACTGTGGGGGCAGAACTTGGTCTACTTTTGAGGCACAGCATGGTGCATGGCACGTACAGGGGCTTGCTGAAGATTGGTTGAGTTAATGAATAAGACAATAGTCTATAAAGACAGGATGCTGATCTTTCTATGCACTGAGAAGCCTAGACAATGTGGAAATGGCAGGTCAACCCCCACAGTTCATTCTGGGCGGAGGCACAAGCACATCCCAGTAGATTTTCCTAAATGATCCTGAATAACTGGGGCCATGTGGAAGCGTGGCGTTTCTGGCCCCACTTGCTTCCGTCATTCCTCTCAGCATGGACTTCCTTCCCCAGGGGAAACAGAGAAAACCTGTGATGCTATAGGAAGGGGACCCAGAGTTTGGGGTTTCCTTTGAGCACCTGGAGTAGCCCTGGGGACCTGTGTCAGGCAGCCCGGGGCCAGGTAAATCTGGTGTCCAGAGCTGTCCCCCTGCCCACTGCTCCCCCATCAGAAGGGGCTGATGCATTTCCAAGGGGACCCAGCCCCACTTCTGCTCCTCCCTATGTACCTGGGTCTCCCCCATCTGCCTTCCCCCTGCCCACCAGAGCCAGCCTGCCCTGCCTGTGTCTGAACCACCTGTCATAGCACGTGGCATGTGGCTCTGGGCCCAACCTGCCCAAGCGCAGTCTCAGCTCTGACACCTCCTGGCTCTGTGACGCGGAGAGTAGCCACAGCTTTCGGAGCCTCAGAGCCTCAGCGCCTGTCCTCTAGCTAAAAAATGGGCCCAATGAGAATCACTGCCTCAAAGATTGTGTGAAAATTAGAGGAGATTATGCAGACCAAACAATCAATGCAATGGTACTACATGCAAATACCAACTATTACGCTTTCTCATCTCTGTCCTTGTGGGCTGTGACCTGGTGGTGTCCTGAATGGGTCACTTGGCCTTTCCTGTTTCCTGGATTTGGCCAAGAACCCTGATTTCTGTCAGGAACACTGGACCTTGCCCTAGGATCCAGGCCCAGTGCCATGCGGCTTCATGCCTGGCCCTTCTCCTCTCCCTCAGTCTTCCCATCTGTAAAATGGCCACCAGTGGGCCAATGACCTCCGGGGTCCTAGGAGTTCTGATGTCTACCATATCGCATCCTTCCCTTGTGCAAATATCTTCAGGGGCTCCCCTAGCCCAGCGAGGGGCTCCTTCCTAACGCTTTCACCACCAGTGGCTGCCAGCACTCATCTTCTGGCCCTGTCTGCACACTCTGTCCACTCCGGCCATGATGAAGTCCTTTTAATTCTCTGAAGGGTTGCATTCTCACTCCTCTAGGCCTCTGCGCAGCTGCTTCGCCTGCTGGAACTCCCTTCTCCCCCTTCTTCCTGGCTAACTCCTACTCAGCCTTTTCCGACTCTGCCTTCCAATATAATAGAGGCTTCTCTGTGCTCTCATGGCCCCTAAAATCAACCCTAGCAACATCTCTCACACTGTGGGCCTAAGCTGTGGATTCTCCCAGGGTTGGGACCATCTGGTTTATCTCTCTGGTTTCAGCCTGGCCTGGGGCTTGACAGAGAGCTGGGGACTCATTGGCCACTTGCCCAATAAAAACAGAACTGAATTAATATAAGGACCCTTCAGCCCTGGCAATCCTATGGAGCCAAGGCCCTTCCCCAGCTCCCTGTGGTGCTTGGGGACAGTGGCCCCTGGGGCACGTACCTTGCAAATGTACTCAGTGCTGGTGGGGCAGTGCAGGGCCCGGTAGGTCCGGCTGCCCTCCTCAGGCTCCAGAAGAACATAGGGTCCAAGCCTAGAGGCAGCAGTCACAGCAGGGGCACAGACTGGAGCACGGGGTGGGCTCGGGGGCAGGGGGCAGGGCGGCAGCCTGGGCTGGGGCCCACTTAGGGCTTGCTTCCGGGTGGGACGCTCAGTGTCTAGGTCATCATCCGAGTCCAGCTGCTTCTTCCGGGAGGGGACACCCTTAGGAACAGCCAGAGGGGTGGCTCGCATCTAGAAAGAAGGGGAGAGAGGCACTAAAGTCAAGCTGCTTGGTGACCCCTCTCTTCCTCTGCTGGTGGGAAGATACACTGCACAGCCTTTATGAAGGGTGAGTTCGTGGTGTGCATTGAATGGACAAACACACATACCCTTGACTGGGTTTCCCATTTCAACTAAAATGCTCGTCAAAAAATTAAATACGTGAAAGGCTGTTTATCAAAGCCTTCTGTCTAACAGTAAAAAGCAGGAAATACCCCCAAATGTCCAGCAGTAAGAGGCTGCTTAAAACACCATGGTAGAGGGGGGAGGGTATATAGCTCAGTGGTAGAGTGTGTACTTAGCATGCACGAGGTCCTGGGTTCAATCCCCAGTGCCTCCGTTAAAATAAATAAATAAACCTAATTACCCCCCCCCAAAAAAACAAAACAAAACAAACAAAAAAACCTATCACAGTGAGCCACACAGTGGAATACTATGCATCTCTGAAAAAAGACCAGGAAACTCTCTACGTACTGATGCAATGATGTAGATTACAAGGTTATCCCTGCAGCCCGTATGATAGAAACAGTTGAAGGTCCATCATGAGTGAACTGGTTAGATACACTCTATTTCATCTATACATAGAACAGTTGTAGCCATTTGAAAGATTAAAAGAGAAAATTCTTTATGTGCTAATTGGAAAGATCTCCAGAGTGAACTGTTAAATGACCAAAAAAAAAAGTAAAGTGCAGAAAGGGACTTGATGATTGGTGAGAGGGAGGAGGAGTGATTTTGCACTATATCTGCTGAGTGCTGTAGTATCAGCAGCTATTACCTATGAAAAAAGAAATACACTTTATCTGTTTTGAAATACTCAATACATGAATGTAGAATCTTTATTTTAAATTATTGAAATTGAAAATTCCCTTGCCTCCCTGCCAAATGCCTACCTTCTTGGAGTGTCCCAGGAGGCCAGAAGCTACTGTGGACAATTTAGTCTGGGTCCTTCCAGACCTCTTCCTGTGCACTTACACACCTATAGATACAGACGTGGAGATAACATCATATTACACGTTGGTGGGGTTTTTTACATAAAAGAGATCATCTTGGGTATATTGTTCAGTAGCTTGCTTTGTTCACTTGACAGTACATATATTCATTCCAGAACATACATTTGTGTGTACATTCAATATACACTTCATTCACTCATCATCCTTCATCATCCGTACTCCTCTCCCTCCTTCCCTCCCTTTCATAGGTCTCTCTGGGACCCATCTGCCCACCCATCCAGGCTCCAGATGAGGGACAAGGAGGCTCAGGTATGAGGTGTTAAGAGGGAGACAGACTTCAGCATAATTAAAGAACTTCCTGACAGTCCCTGGCAGGATTAAGGGGAAATATCACTCAGAATCAGTTCTCAGACTAAGGCCCACCTCCCCAATCACGCTGCTTTCAAATGCATGGGCTGCCTTAGGAGGGAGGGAGCCCCCACTGAGAGTGAAAGGCCATAGCCCCATCTTGGTAAGAATGCAGTAGAGGGGGGCTGTAGTCAGATATTCCCGGGATCTAATCCTGGCTCAGACCTTCCTGGCTGGATAGTCCTAGGCAAGTTCTTCAAAATTCCTGAGCCTCAATTCCCTCATCTGTAAATGATGCAAAGCCCATAGGATTTTTTGGGATAATGAAATTAAAATACAAATGAAGTAACATGGCCCTGTTGCAGGGTAGGTGTCAGGAAATAGTCACTGCTGTTGGTCCGTTACTCCTCCTCCTCCTCCTCTTTCTTCTTCTTCTTCACAGCTGAAGTCTCAGAAACCTCCCAGGGATGAAGCTAGGATGATACTCCTTACGGCACTGGCTGTTCTGAGAGTACAGCAAGACGATCCCTGGCTGTATGGGTGCTTTGTACCCTGCAAAGTCCCGAGACTCGCTGGACCACATGGCCACATCAGCACCCCAGGATGCTTTGGCCCTATCCAGAGCTCAGAGTCTGGTGGGGCCTGGGATAAGCTCCACTGGACGGATGGGGTAATGGAGTCTATAGATTAGCAAGGGAATTTGCAGGCCACACTGCAGAACTAGTCACTGTGGTAGGATGGAGGCAGCCCCTAATATCCGTTCCCTGACACTCCCCGAGGAATAAGGGCGGGTCATACCAAACACACCTACTCTCACAACCCAGGGCAGACAGGTGTACACACGCCCCTCAGATACACTCTGTCCAAGATAGCCAGCCAAGGCACACAGGCAGGGCAGAGAGGGGCACACATATTATTAAGCGACACACACCTCTGCCTTCCGCTAGCAAGCGTGCACGCACACGCACACACACACAGAGCTCTCCCAACGGTTATACTCAGAACTGCAGGACGGATAGCAACAAAGCCACACGCTACGTCTGACCCCGCAACCCGCAACCGCGAAGGCAGTGGGCGGCCCCGCCCCGCCCTCAGTAACAGCAAGACAGCTTCTCCCGTGGGCGCGGAATCCCCGGGCAGAAGGTTTAGTGGAAACCTAGGGAAGGCGGGGGCGAGGGGCGGGTACTGGGAAGGGGCTGACCTGGGACCTCGGCCCCACACCCCAGAGTCAGCAGGTACCACGCACATAGTCTGCAGGAACAGAAGATGCGAGCCCCCTATAGCGTGGGAACCGGTGGCCGACGGGCCCAGCATACACCTGCCAGCGGCCTCGCTCCGGCTTCCCAGCTGCCCCTGACCCCGCACCTGCCGGGCCCGCGGGCACCCAGCCTGTCCCTGCCGCGTCCCCGCACGGCCAGCACCTGCCGCCCTGGTGCCCAGTCCTCCGCACAGCTCGCACGGTACCCGGAGACATAGCTCCATCCGGACCCCAGTGATCCACGCAGGTCCCCGAAGATCCGCACAGACAAAGCCCCAAGCCCTCAGTTCCCCCTCAGACCTCCCCGCACCCAGCTAAACTACTCCCCGGCCCGCCCCACACTCACACCAACGCGGACACCGCACACCCTGTCCAGGCAGTCCCCGCTTCCTCTGCCCCAGGGACACGCTGCTACGCCCCGCTGGTGGGCACCCTCGCGCCCGCCAGAGTCGGCCACACTCGGCTACCCCATGCCCTGCCTGGCCGCGTCACCTGGACACGTCGGGAGGGAACACTCAACCCAGGTCGCTCCCCAGACGGCGAGTTTTGTTAAAAGGGGTGTGTGTGTGTGTGAGAGAGAGAGAGGGTGGTGGCGGGGGGGGTGGGGGAGAGAGATACGCAGCAACCACAGCCGCCCGGAGGCTCCCGGCCGCCCAGCCGCCTCCCGCCCCCGCCGGATACCTTGCCCCGCGCACGGCGGGCTCCTGACGCCGCCCGAGTTCAGAGTCGCTGGTCACCCTCAGGTGGCCCGGGCCGCTCCGCCGCGGCTGAACGCGGCTCCGGGGGTAGCTCTGGCCCAGGATCCCAGCAGCCGGACGCGCGCGGAGCCGTCGCCGCTTCCGCCACGAGTGTCTCGGGAATGCCGGGCGCCGGGCTCCAGCTCCGGCCCGGGTGATGTAAACCTGAGCTAATCAGCCGCCGCCTGATGCCCTCAGGCAGGGGATTGCACCATCCCTGCGCCCCGCCCCTCGGGGGTCACCGCCCGAGCGCGCCCCGCCCCTCCTGTGCGGTCCGCGCGCTGCTCCGGCACCCCTTGCCTCACCCGCCCTCTAGGTGTGTCTGGTCCCCCTCCCGCCTCGCGCCCGAAGATTGAATGCAGACACCAGCCACTGGCTTTCACTATCACCTTAGAAAAAGCATTTTGCTTTTCTGAGCCTCAGTTTTCCCATCTGTGAAACAGAAGAACGTTAATTCTTTCTCAGGAGGGCGCTAGGGAGAAAAAGCGAACCGTGACAGTTTCCTGGGTGCTTCCCCGTTTATAAAGCACTTTCTCCTACTATTACTTTATTAAACCTTTAGGAGAACCCTGGGCAGGCAGGAAGCTCCATTCTGCCTATTGTACAAAGGGGCAGCCCGAGGCCCAGCTGTGGGAAAGTAACCAGGAGCTTTTCAAAGACCACAGACCTAGGAGATGACTCTGGGCTCAATAGAACCATTGTGGTGCCCTGGGGAGGCCTGGGGTCTGGTGGGCTTCACAGCATTCATTAGATAGAGGCAGTGCAGCCTGGTAGTTAAGAGCAATCACCTAGGAACCAGCCTACCTAAAAGTGCCCTGACCCTAACTCTGCCCAGACCCACGGTGTCCAGACCCACTGTGCTACTTCAGGAAATAAATTAAATAAGCTAACACACCTTAAATACTTAGGACTGTGTGGCACATCATAGATACTCAGTAAATAGAGTGGAAACAATGGAGGCTCAGAGAGCGACTGTAACACGACTTGCGGCCCCAGGCCTGGGAGGCCCTGGTGAAGCATCCCTGTGCAGTTCCAGGGGTCCAATCCCTTTTAGGCCTTGGTGTTTGAATTCACCAGTGTCAAAAAATAACTCCTCCAGGCAGAGGTTGATGGGAGGGAGGTGGTGTCACCTTTGTTTCCCCGGTTGCAGAACCTCAGGGACTAGATCACCTGCATCTCAGAGCCTTCAGGGCACACCAGGGGATTCTAGGATCTTATTTAACCCTGGAGACTTCCCTTCTGGGGAGGGATGAATGAACTCATTTACTACACCAGGACCTAGATAGACTGTAAGGGGCAAGGAAAGTCAGGGATGCTGTTTTCTCAGCACTGCTCTGAAGCCAGACTGTGCTGGGTTTGCTCATACATTCCTAACTTTGTTCCATGCTGTGTCAGACCCTGTTCTAAATGCTGGGTACTCCGTGGTTACAAGAGTGACTCATTCTGGCCCTCATGGACTTTATGAATCAGTGGAAAGACAAACCATTATCAAGAAAATAAAATCAAAAAAAAAAAAAAAAAAAGAAACTCAGAGGGACAGTAGAGCTCAGTGGTAGAGCACATGCTTAGCATGCATGACGTCCTGGGTTTGATTCCCAGTACCTCCGTCAAATAAATAAATAAATAAACCTAATAACCCCCCCCAAAAAAAAACAAAAAAAATCTTTTTAAAGAAAAGAAAATCAATAAGCCAGGATCATTTAAAACAGATTATAAGTGTCATGTATTTTCTTTTTTTTAAACCATAGATCAAAATTTTTTATTTTATTTTTTTAAATCTTTTTTATTGAGTTACAGTCATTTTACAATGTTGTGTCAAATTCCAGTGTACAGCACAATTTTTCAGTTATACATGAACATACATATATTCATAGTCACTTTTTTTTCCGCTGTGAGCTACCAAAAGATCTTGTATATATTTCTCTGTGCTATATCGTACAATCTGGTTTATCTATTCTACATATGCCTGTCAGTATCTACACATTTTGAACTCCCAGTCTATCCCTTCCCACCTCCTCCCTGGCAACCACAAGTTTGTATTCTATGTCTATGAGTCTGTTTATGTATTCTCTTGAATACATAGCATAGACTTGTTCTCTATTAGATATGACTGAAGGGTGGCTATTTTCAGCAGGGCATATCAGGAAGGTGATATTTAAAATAAGAACTTAAGGAAGAGGAGGGTTGAGAAGGACAAAGTTGTGAGGGGAGACAGAGGGGAAAGTAAGTGCAAAGGTGTTGGGGCACTTAAGGGACTGTGAAATTGGCAATGTCACTTCTATTCTATAGATGAGTCAAGGTGAGGGGCTTACCTAAGACCACTCGGCTTGTTACAAGAGGCAGATTTCAGATATGAGCCTGGGACAGCAGACTCCAGCACCCACATTGTACATTTCACAATTTTTGCAACCCAGCAGCCTCTTCCAGGACTCTTGTGGGTACAGTCACTGGAAATTCATCTGAGGCATGTACCCCAGGTTTTGGGACATTATCGCAGTTAGGGGTATCAAATCCCAATTCTCCAGGCCAGCACTTTTCAGTAGAACATGGCGTGAGCCAAATATGTAGTTTAAAACTTCCAGTTATGCATTAAAGAAAAATAAAAAGAAACAGGTGAAATTAATTTTAATAATATATTCTATTTAATCCAATGTATCTAGCATATTATCATTTCAACAGAGAGTAAAAAAATTGTTAACGAGATAACCTAAATTGTTTCTCATACTAATGTCTGCAAAATCTGGCATATATTTTACACTTAATCTGGACACAAAATAGCATGAAGGCTAAATTGTCAGTGGTTGAAGTAAAATGTCCTAACAAAACAATGAAGTTGCGATTAATGGAGAAAATGTTTCCCCTGCTAAAATTAAAATTCGATAAAGTGAAAATTCACTTCTTCAGTCACCCTATCAAGTGGTCAGTAGCCCCCTGCAGAAATGGCTACCATACTGAGCAGCCCTGCCTCAGACCAAGAATCCCTGGCACAGGGTCCTGGGATTATAGCAAAGAAGGGAAGAGCCTGTTGGGTCTACAACATTTTTAAAAATGAGCTAATTGAAAGAAAAACACTATGGAATATAATAATACAGATGGGTAAATGGATCTGGGCCAATCAATTTGGGAAAGGCGATGAGTGATTCAAGAGTTGCAACTCCGGGCCTGTGCTCTTCTTGGGGAGCGTTTATTAGACACTGGGCACCTCCCCCTTCTTTGGGGTTTCCCGGAGGCTTTGCAGAAATCCCTCAGCATCCCAACGTGGCTCAGGCTGGGCCCTAGGACAGGGAGGAAGGCCAATGCCTGGCCACAGCATCAGCCCATTGGTGGCCCAGTGGCAGCCATGACCATGCTGGGTGATCCAGTTCTGCCCTGTGGGCCTGGGTTTTCTTCACAAAGAATGTGATCTTGTGCCCATGGACCCAGCAGGGACCTGTGTGGGTGCTTCTCTTACATCATCTTACTGCCTCCACAAACTTCCCCACCAAGTTGCTGTTTTCATCCCTGGAGGCAGATGAGGAAATTGGGGCTTAGAAAGGTGACATCACTGGTCTAAGGCGGGGCAGAGGAGCAGTGAGATTTGAGCCAAGTCTGGCTGGAAGCCCGGATGGTCTTTGTCCACTGCCTTACATGGCCTCCCTAGACTGTCCTCGTTGGATGACACTTAGCTACTCTGAGACCCCGAGCCCTCATCTATAAATGGAATTGAGAATAGTATCCTCCTGATAGGGCTATTGAACTGCTTATTGTTATTGGCATAATCGTTAAATGAGAGGTTCCATGAGTTAATTACAAGTAAAGAGCTGAGAAGATTCCCTGGCACATGGTAAGCACTTGATGATAAGTGACTAATATTATTCCCATGGGGCCCAGGCTGCCACTCCTGCCTCTTAACACCCATCCCAAGAGTTGTAGGGACATTTTCTCAGAAAATGTGGGGACATTTTCTGAGCATCATCCATGTGCCGTGCCTGGGCCATGCCCTCCATCTGTTTTCCCATGTAATCCTGACCTCAACCATGTAAGCTAAGAGTGAATTTATGCTCATTTTATAAGTGAGAGAAGCAAGTGTCAGAGAGGGAAGTAACCGGCCCAGGATCATACAGTGAGCCAGGTGGGGTTGAACCCAGGTCTGTATGGCTTCCCAAGCCCATGTCTGTTCACTATTTCAGGAGCCTCAGCAAGACTGATCCAAAGTTCCTGGGGAAACCCCATGCCTTGCTCAAGTGTAAGGGGTCCCAACCCTAACCTGTGGTGGGAGGAGCTGGAGACCCAGTAAAAAAGCTGATTTCTGGCTCTAACCTTGCCTCTGACAGTTGTATGACCTTGGGCAGCCACCAGTTCCCGTCCTGGCTCAGCCGGACAATTGCTGTTCTGTGTGTGTTGGGGGTGGGGCCTCTGAACTTCCAGGGATCCCGAGCCTCTCCTTCACCTTCCAGTGGAGGGCAGTAAGGAGGGAGCTCCAGACCTTCCCTCTTAATACCCGACTCACAGCTGAGTTGCTGAGTCATCTGGTCCCTGCCCGCCTTCCTTCTGGCCTGCCTCCTGCCGGTCCTGAAGCCACCAGGGCCTAGGAAGGAAAGGGATTATGTGTGTTCAATCCAGGCCACTGCCTGGCCCTTCCCTTTCTGAGAAAAACTTGCAGGGTGTGGGATGGAGGGTGCCGAGGTATTCAGCCAGCAACCAGTTGCATCAGAAGGCCTTGCGCAAGGCATCCTCCTGGGTCGGGCTCAGAGCTCTGCCCCGTGGCCCTACCCCCATCGCACTCCACTCCCACCCTGAGTCCTAGGGTGCCAGAGTGAGGATGTTTAGGCCTTGTTGGGGCCAGGCGCGGCCCCAGGGGCGTGACCTGGGCAGGGCCAGAGGATGGAGGGGAGGATTTGGGGCAGGCACTGCTCATCTGTCTGGGTGATAGAACTGATAGCATGTTAGGCTGGAAGATGCTCCTGAACCAGTTCAGGCCAACACACCCACCCTCTCCCTGGAGAAAGCAGAGGCTAAGCCGGTGCCCAGGACAGTGACTGAGCCTATTCCCTGACTCTGGACTCTACTGAACCTTGACCTGAAACCTTAGATGTAGCCTGAGCCCTGATCGCTGCCCCCCAGCCATGGCCAAATTCTGACCATTGTCCCACGCTGAGCGACTTGGTCACTGACTGGGCTCCCGCTTTCTCCAATCCTGACTCCTGACCTAAATTCCAATTCCAGCTCCCGACTGAGTTTAGTCCTGCAGACAGACTTAGCTCTAATCCATTACCCTTGACCCCAACACCCAGAGAAGCCTCAACTCTCAACTCAAGCCTGGTCAGAGACACTCTTCTGAGAATCAAGAGACTCGTGCCCAGGCCCAGGCATCAAGAGCTGGCACCTGCTGGCCTCCCTTCTGGTCGTTCCCCACTCCCAGGTTGAGGATGGTTAAAGGAGCTACATTGAACTGGGGGCCCTGTGGAACTGCCCTCTGATTAGCCCAAGACTGTGACTCAGCAGGATGGGGCTGGATGTGGAGTCAGGCCAGAGCCACTGGTGATGGGCCGGGGCAGGTGCTGAGTCAGTGTGGGGAGAGAGGACAGTGTCTCTGAAGTTAGAGATATGGATGGGGTAGGGAGGCCCTGAGTCTGGCCATGGATGGTGCATGTGGCCGGCCAGGACCATTAAGATAAAGCAGCCCAGCTCAAGTCCTGTCTGCCTTCATTCTCCCCATTTATTGCCTATTTTTCCATCACTCATTCATATTATTCTCTCTCAGAGCATCCTGTCCTTTCCTCCATAATGTGTATTATAATTTGGAATTACATATGCATTTAATTACATATAATTATTACATAGTGATAATATAAAATATTAATTATTAATACTGATATATAATTAATTATTACTATTAATATATAATTATGTATCTATCCCCCACTAAGCTGTAAGCTCCCTTAGGGCAGGCATCTGCTGGTTTGACTCACCAGAGTATCTTCAGCACCTGGTATAGTGCCTGGCACAGAGTAAATGCTCAGGAAATAGTAGCTGAATGAATTAAATCCCTCCACCTATTTATTCATCCCTTATCCATCCGTTTACCATTCACTTGTAACCCATTCCCCACCATCTCTCCATTCAACTTTCTCCTGCCATCTCTATGTTCTTCCATCTGCCCCCTATTCAACCATCATCCATCCCTCCATCCAGCACATATCTATCTTTCTAAGCATCAATCAAACCATTTATGTATTTATTCATTCCTTCAACAAATATTTACTGAGTAGCTATTACTTGCCAGGCACAGTTCTAAAGGCTGGCCCTCTGATGTGAAAATAACACATATATATCTGCTGTAGCAGATGATGTCATGACAAAAGCAGTGCTTACAGCCTAGTAGAAAGAAAATATGTGAGAAATAATTAACATAAGAAATACTTAAAGTATAGGGCATGGTCAAGGGTGAAAAGTAAAAGAGTGGGGCAAGAGGATAAGGAGGGCAGGGTGGAGGCAGGCGGTGGGTAGGGTGGTCCAGTGGATGCCAGGAGACCCTCTGGAGGGCACATTGTTCAGCCCAGGGGAACGACTTGTACAGAGGCTCCTAGGGGAAACCTGACTGGTGTGCTGGCAAAGGAGGTGGGCTGGAGGGGAGCAAGGGAGGGAAGGAGGTGGTTTATGAGTTTAGAGAGGTAAATAGGGGTTCAGACCATCTAGAGCTTTGGAGGCCTTTGAGAAGACTGAGGAGAAAGCAGCCGATGTTGAAATAATTCTGTTGAGAAACTCCAGTGGCTCAGAGCAGGGCAGTGGCTCTGCAGGTGGTGAGATGTGATTGGACTTTGAGTTTATTTTAAAGGTGGAACCAACAGGCTTGCTGATGGTTCAGATGTGGAGTGTGAGGGGAAGAGGGATTCAAGGATGCCTCCAAGCTTTCTTGACCTTGACAACTACCAGTATGGAGCTGCCATCCAGTGAGATGAGCAAGGTGTTTGAGGGAAGACCAGAGGTCCGCTTTGGTTGTGATGACTCTGAGGTATCTTTTAGACATTGTAGAAGAGACACTGGGTTGACAATTGGATGGATGCACTGGAGTTCAAGTGGAGTGGGCTGGGCTGAAGGTATAGATCTGGAGTCCTGGCTTGAGACTGGATGAGAGCAGCAGGGACTGGGTCTTGGATCACTCCAACAGGGAGAAGCAAAGGAGTGACCCCTGAGGAGGAGGACAGCCAGGAGAGCATCGAGGCCTGGATGCCAAGTGAAGAGAGAAGGTGTATCAAGAGCAGAGAGTGTTCAACTGTGTCAAAAGCTGTTGATCAGTTAAGAAGATGAAGACTGAGAATTGAGCATTGGATTTGGCAACTTGGTGACCCTGACCAGAGCGGTTTCAATGGGAGTGTAGTGAGGTGGGCAGGTAGAAGAATGATCAAAATAGTAAGAGAGGAGAGGAATTAGAGACAGTGAATAAGACAGTTTTTTCAAAGAGGAGTAAAAAAAAAAAAAAAAAGGATGGTAACTGGGAGGCTTGAAGGATTCAATGAAGGCTTTTGTCTTAAAGATCCATCCATCTACCTTTCATCTATGAATCCATCCAACCACCACCTACCATCTACCTGTCCATCCACCATTACTGTGCATCTGCCCAAACATCTGTTTCTTTTTTAATTAAAAAATATTTAAATTGAAGTATAGTTGGTTTACGGTGTTGTGTTAATCTCTGGTGCATAGCATAGTGATTCAGTTACACATATATGCATATATTCCTTTTCATATTCTTCTTCATTATAGGCTACCCAAGCATCCATTCTTCATTCACAAGCTGAATGCCTACAGGGTACCAACTCCCATGCCAGGCACTGGGCTGCGGAGTGGAGGGAAAGAAACGGAGAACCCAGAATCTGGCACTTGGTAGCTACTCAGTTTAAGTGAATTGAATGAATTGAGAGCAGGAAGGCATGATGCCTAGCATCCAGGTGCTGGGTCTAGCAGGAGGACCTGGAATGCCAGAGCTGTGGGCATTGTCTGGGTGACACCTAGTACAAACCAGAGAGGGTAAGTGTCTTGCCTGAGGTCACCCAGTGGGTCAGCAATGGAGCCAGGATTCATACCTGGACCTCTTATCTTGGCAGGCAGGTTTTTTTCTCTTCCAGGATGTTCTGTCCAGGGGGACAGAATTTAAGCAGGAGCAGGAGATGTGTGAGAACATGGCATTTTCTAGAAGGCAGATTTGAAAATATTTTTATTTATTTATATTTTGGCTCAAAATTCAAAAGGTGCAGGGAGTCATACTTGAAAAGTCTCCCTCCCATTCCTGTTTCCAGGCCCCTAGTTCGTCTTTAAGGAGGCAACCAATTTTCTTATGTTTCCTTTAAGATGTAAGTTGTAACTATTTTCCCCTTTTACTCAGATGGGGCAGACACTCACGTGGCTTTTTTCCTTCCCATTTAACAATTTGTTTTGAGGATTATTCCACGTCAGTTCAGAGAGATCTTCCTGATTTTTTTTTTACAGCTTTGTAATATTCCATTGTGGGGATGGACTGGCTTATTGAAACCATCCTTTGTGGATGAACATTTTATTACTTCCAGTCTTTTGCTGTAACAAACAATGCTGTGATGTTCGTACACAGGGAAGTGGAGAGAAACTCTGAGCTAATTTCCTAGAAGCAGAATTGCTAAGTCAAAAGTTGGTGCATTTGCGCTTTTAATGGAAATTTCTGGACGATCCTCCACCAAGATTGTACCAAGCTACCTCTGGCTGCAGAGCATGTGAGAGCCTGTTTCCCCAGAACTTGGACACCCCAGGGTGTTATCGAAGCTTTTGATCTTTACCAGTCCGATTTGGAAAAACAAAAGTGTCTTCATGCAGCTTTCATGTTTCTCTTCTTCTGAGGGATGACTTGCCACGTTTTCACAGCCAAGGAGGCAGCAGATGTGGAAGAAGAACTTCTCAAGGTTGGTGTGACCCTGGCTGTCTTGGTGGGCAGTGAGCGCCCCTTCACAGGAGTTGACTCAGGGGAAGCAAGAGGAAGCCAGCTGGTTGGTCTGGCAGGGGCTGTGCTTCTGAGAACAGTTTCAACTTCCTCTGCTTCCTCTGGTCTCAGCTCCCTGCCTCCTCCCACATGTGCCCCTTGGGGTCTCTCATCCCTCCCATCTTTGCACCCCCACAGGCCACGCCAGAGTTTCCACCCTCTTCCTTAGGGAGCCATTTCCCTCTGCCTGCCATTTAAGCTTTCCTTGGCCCAGAGCTTCTGGAGGGCTGGGCTACGGTGACATCCAGTCCTCCGACCTGGCCCCTCATGACACCAGGGAAAATGGTAGAATCTTAGGCTATCTCCATCAGTCTGGCACTTACTGACGGTCAAGCCCATACCCGTCCTGGTGGTTAAGAGCGCAGAGCGAGTGTGTGCCGATGGGCACACGTTGGCATACATGGCATGCATGTGTCTCTGTGGTAGCCCGGACAGACCTGGGCTGGAATCCCTGCTTAGCCTCTGAGGAGCTGTGTGATGTCGGGCGAGTCACTTGCCCTCTGCGAGCACAGGGTCTCGGGCCCCCCTCTGCTCCAGCCCCAATCCCTTTTTCCTAGTCCTTGAACAAACCAAAATTTTTCCTGCCTCAGGGCCTTCACCTTGGCTGTTCCATCTGCCACAAACTTTACCAACATTTTCCCCAGGCTACTCCTCCTCCTTCCGTCTCAGATCAAATGTCACCTCCTCAGTGAGGCCCTCCCTCACTACTCATGAAGCATGGTGCCCCTCCCTTGCCCCTGCAGTCTACCTCTAAGCCATGACTCTGTCTTGCTTTATTCATAGCACTTGTCAAGGTTTGAAATGATCTCTGTGTATTAAATTGCTATTGTCTGTCCTTCCTGCCCCTATTGGAAAGGAAGAACCTGAGAGTGGGGATGCTGCACCCTCATGTCTAGCACACAGCCGGGCACCTACTAGGTGTTCAGTTAATAATTGCTGGATGATGAATGCAAAGCGCTCAGCATAATGCCTGGCATGAAATAAAAGCTCAAAATTGCTTGTTATTTTATTATATAAATGCTAGGTAGGGCCTGTCATTATTATTTATAAAGAATAAATAACTCTGCTCAGCAATTCTTACATCGAGTATTTATTTGAGTTCCGTGTGATGCAGGGATGTGAGACCCAGTGGATGGTGCTGAGGAATGGACGACTTGCTGGGAAGACAAGGACCAAGGAAAAATAGTCACGTATTAAGATCATGATGCATTAAGTTATTCTAACAACAAGACTAGAAGTGGTTATTATCACCCTTGTTTTTAGGTTAGAAATGGAGGCTCAGAGATGCTGACATGCCTAAGGCCACCTAAGCACTTGGCATAGTGCCTGTGCCCAGAGTGGGGCCTCAGTGCCCAAGGATCATTTGCACACCTGTCCAGGCCTCCCTGGTGTGTTTCTAGTGCCTGGGATGCAGGGCACGTGCCTGGGCTCACCTCTCACACAGGGCACTGGGGAGGTGGCTCTGGGCTGCATGTGTTCCTCCAGGGCTCCTGGTGGAGAGGTCCGCGCTGAGGGCCACCAGGAGGTCTCTCTGCTGGGAGGTCTTTAGCCCTGGGGTCCAGGATGCGGGCTGATTGGAAGGAGCAGCTTTGATGTCAGGCAGGACAGGGCTAGGTGGAGGCCTGGGAAGGGAAGAAGGAGTAGGCTGTGCCACGTTGATGTGTGCGTGCACGGACACGGACACACACACACACACACACACACACCCTTCTTACTCCCCCAGCATGTTGAGGACTGCTCACACTGGCTGAGCCACTCTGCACGTCAAGGGTCCTCCCAGTTCCCTGGCCTGACTGACCTCATGTGAGTGCTCAGCTGTGCAAAGCAGGACTGTGTCCACCCTGTTCACCAGGCATCCCCAGTACCCAGCCCAGGGCAAGCCCAGAGGAGGCACTCAAGTTTTATGGGGATGATAAATTCACTCCCTTCCTCTTTCCATCTTTAATTTATTACTCTTTACTTCTATTTTAAATTGGAGTATAGTTGATTTACGATGTTGTGTTAATTTCTGGTGTACAGCACAGTGGTTCAGTTACATATATATATGTATATATATATAGTCTTTTTCATATTATTTTTCATTATAAGCTATTACAAGGTATTGAATATAGTTTCCTGTGCTATATAGTGGGACCTTGTTTATCTATTTTACGTATAGTAGTTAGGATCTGCCAATCCCGAACTCCCAATTTATCCCTCTACCCTTCCCTTTCCTCCTTCACTCACTCATTCACTCACTCACTCAGGGCCTCCAGGATGGGGCAGTGCTGCTCCTGCCCTCTCCCCTCCAACACACACAGCATGCATCTGCAAAGTACCCAAGAGATTCTAAGTCCTGGCAGCTCTTCTCCTGCCAAACCCAGTCCTGGACCCTGCCTGGTGCACACCCAGTGGACATCCTGTTTTCCTCCCTCTTCCTCCCTGCCCTGACCACATGTCCTAGGCCAGATGCTTATGAAACCCCGAGTTCTTCCATCACCAGGCTCCTGATGGCCTAATGCCCAGAGTTTGGCTTTCAGTCATGTGCTCTGGGGCTTGGCGAGGCGGAGACAGGAAGCTCACAGCCCTCAGTTGATACCAACCCAGGCTGGGACTTGGCGCTGGACTGGAGTCACTGTCGCATCACTGCACACACTCATGGAGCACACCTGTGAACAGACATGTGAGGACGTGGCCCGGAACAGAATGTGATGTGTCCAAGGTCACAGGGAATGTCAGTGTGGGAATCTGTTCACTCCTGAACACAACTGCACAACAGTAGAAATAGACTCACTGCCTAGTATCACAAGACCAGGGTGTGAATCCCAGCTATTTACTAGTTGTGTGACTTTAGACAAGCCACATCACTTCTCTGAGCCTTATCTTTACTTACTTACACATAGTAGATGCTCGATAGATGTGGCAGCTAAAAACATCATTGGCAGAGTCAATGCAAGTACACACTGAGTGTGTCAGTATGTCTGCAGAATGTCATCACAGTAACCTACATGCCTGTAAACATCAGCGTGCACCCACTCACGTAACGTGCTTATTCACGGGTTTGTGTGTGGGTCCACCAGTATGGATGCATGTGTCTGTGAGGTCACTTGGGCTGACTGTTTTCTCCAACAATGCACGCCGTTCTAGGGGTGGTTTTCCAGAGGATTTTCTGAGTGCTCGTCATGCCAGGAATTGGCATTGATCTGGGTAGACGTGCAGATGCTTACCTGTGTCTGTGTGGACCTGTGAGGGGTTATGAGTACAACCTCTTCCCTTATCAGGTTGATTAGCTGGTAGAATCTGTGGGATTGGGTCATTTCTGCATCTGCAGATGCCAGTGTTACGGGGCATTCTGAAGCTGGGTTCAAATCTCACCCATGCAACCTTGGGGCAAGATGCTGCAACTTTCTGGGCCTAGGTTCCTTTTCTGGGAATTGGAGATAATGGCAACCACCTTATGGCGGTCTGAGGACCAAAGGAGCTAGTTTATGTGAGGTGGTGAGTGCAGAGCCGGGCACAGACGGGTGCGATGTGTGCTGCTCTCTGAAATATGACATGACCCTTTCCTTCACTTACAGCACTGGCTCCATTATTCTGCCATTGTCTGTCTACAGGATTATCCTGTCCTCTAGAGTGTGGGTCCCCGGAGGGCAGGACTATGTCGCAGTCCTCCCTAATTAGAACCTGCACATTGCTCCTCTTTCCTGACAACAGCTAGAATTTCTTGGGTGCCAGGTACAGCAGTGAGCTCCTTAAGTCTTCAAACGATCTTGAGAGATTGGTCTCCTTGTTGTCTCCAGTTTACAGACAAAGAAACTGAGCCTCGAGGTTAAGAAAATGCCCTGGATCACACAGTGAGCAGAACTGACCAAGGGTTTAGGGCACAAATGTTGCTGAACCCTCGGCTCATGGGCTCCCCACAGTGGACTCTCTCTGGCTCCACCTCCACTGACATGCCGCGTCGATATGAATATCCTTTTGTTACTCTCTCTCATCCTGGGCGTCTCAGCTCCCTGCCCTGGCACAGCGCCCCCAGAGGTAGGCCGGGTCCCCAGGTCACCCCTTCTTCGATCCAGCTGGGGGCGAAGTGGAGGGGCTCATCTAAAACTGGGCTTGAGGATAACCTAGACCCGAGGTCAGCGGAGATGGGGGAGGGGATGCAAGACAGCAGGAGGGAGGGACAGCCTCTGGGTGGTGATGGGTTGGGCGCTCAGGCTCTGGGATAAAAAGGGGTGGACCTTGCCCATTAGCCCCCCTCCCTTTCCCAGGTCTCCCTGCCTCTGGTAGGAAAGGGAATGCAGGTTGGTGGAAACGGCTTCCCTCTACCCGAGTTTGAGCTGCCATCACCTTGGAGGAACACCTGAGGGCACCCTTGAGGCAGCTATGGGCTCTGTGTCTATTTAGTGCCGCCCTGTGCCCCTCGGGTCTCCAGGAGCCACTAAGACCTTGTATATTCCGGTGTTGTTGGGTGGAATGCCTTATAAATTTCAGTTAGGTCAACTTGGTTGATAGTGTTGTTCAAACCTTCCATACCGTTACTGATTTTCTGTCTACCTGTTTCATCACTTTTAAAACAGAGTATAGACATCTATGCCATGGCCTGGAAACTCTCTCAGGGCAGTCAACTAAGGCAATTGTAGGACTCTGCTCATTGATTTATTTCCCAGTCCATTCTTTGGTTCTTCCAGGTGGGAGGATAACCTGATTCCTGTTACTTCATCTTGACCAAAACGATTGTATTTTTTTAACTTAAAAACAAATAGTTGTAGAATAATAGAAGAGTTGCAGAGACAGTACAGAGAGTTTCTACATAGCCTTTAGCTCTATTTCCTCACTCTCCTGCAATCGGTGACACTGTCTTTGTCTTTCTTGTCTTTTAGGACCTTGGCATTTTTGAAGAGTGCTTGTCAGATGTTTTGTAGCATGTCCTTCAATTTGGCTTTTCCCGTAATTGGGCTGAAGTTATGGATCTGGGGAAGAATACCATGCAGGCGAAGTGCACTTCTCAGCACATCTTTTCAGGGGTCCAAAAAGCAGCAAAACTTGTTCCTGGCAATGTTCATCTTGAGCATTTACTAAAGCTGGTGCCTGACCGATTTCTCCACTGTGAAACTGCTATTTTTCCCTATCCACATTCTATTTGTCAGAAAGCAAGTTGCCAAATCCAGCTCACACTCAAGGAAAGGGGAATTAAGCTTCCCTCTCTGGAGGGTGAAACAGCCAGGAACCTGTGGACACATGTTAACCCCCAACAGAAGGTAATCAACATTTGGAGAGGAGATACTTTGAGACTATGCAAATCCAGTTTCACCTTAAAGTTTCAGCCACTCATTTTTGCATTCATAGGTGGGTTTCGCCTGCAGCAATTATTATTCTAGTGGGCTCAGGGCCATTTTTCTAAGTCTCTCAATCCTTCTGTATTTATTAATTAAAAATTCTTCTGCAAGGACAATTTGTCCCTTCTCCCACATTTATTTAAGTATATTCCATCAATTATTATATAATTATATTATACCTATTATTATTATTACAACAATTTTTTGTTAATTATTTTTAAAAATGTAATACATTCACATGGTTCAAAATTTAAAATAGGCAAAAGAGCATGAGGTGCCAGAGGCCCTCGCACCCCTATCCAGCCAGCCAGTCCCCAGTGCCTCCCCCAAAGGCAACCAAAGCCAAGATTTTACACCTATACCAGCGACGTCCATAACTATTCTTCTTTTTGCACAAACGATTTAAAAGTCATCATAGTGTTTTGCTCCTTGCACCTTTTCACCTAACAATATAACTTAGAGATCAGTTCAGATGAACATGAAAAGCACTTTCTTGTTCTTTTACACAGTGTCCCACGGTGTAAAATTTCCATGATTTATTAACTGATCCCCTAGCAATAAGCACTTGGGTTGTTTCCAAATGTTCTCTGTTACAAGGCTGCAGTGTTCCAACATGTAGAATTTAACCTACAGATATACCCACACAAGACAGAAGGGTCAAAAGGCACGTACTTCTGTTTTTAATATTGCCAAGCTGCCTCCCTTGTAGGCTGCACCAGTTTACACCCCATATTAGTTTCCTAGGGCTTCTGGACAAGGTACTGCAAACTAGGTAGCTTAAAATAACAAAAACTTATTGTCTCACGGTTCAGGAGGCTAGAAGTCTGAAGGTGACAGGACTTGCCCATGGATTGAATTCAGGCTGTGAGGAAAGAGAGGCATCAAGTATGACCCCAAGGCTTTGGCTGGAGCCACCATGCTCTGAGAGGTGGGCAACAGAGTTGAGGCAGAGTCTGGTGGGGGCTGGCGGGGGAGAGTTTGGGACAGTTGAGTGAGGTTTGGGAATAATTGTTCTCCCATCCGTAGGCTGTTGTTAATGAAGGTTAAATGACATCCTGTCTATAAGGCCCTGAGAACAGGGCCTGGCCTCTAGTGAGTGCGGCGGGGGTGGGGGGAGGTTACCTGTTCTTATTGTCCTGGAAAATATCCCACCTTTGGCTCCAGCTCTGGTTCTCAGAGCCCCCTCCTCACATCCCTCTTGGGGATGCGGCAGAAGTCTGTCAAAATGGCTGAGATATTTCTCATCTCATCGGTAAAATGAAGAGAATCATCCTTTTTCTCAAAACAAAACAAAAAACGGAGCAATGTGCCGGGCACACAGTACCTGCCTGCTCTTTCCTCCCTCCCCCACCCCAGCGATCAGGGAGAAGAAAAGCGAAGTCAGTACCCATCCTAGCTGTTTATTGAAGGGGAAGGTGGGATGGAAAGGTGCAGGTTGGGGAGGGGTCGTGGGGGCACAAAGGCAGTAGGGCCTGTCTAGTAGGGGAGGATTGAGGACCCTCCCAGGAGGCCCCTCTACGCTGGTGGTGAGATTGAGGCGGGAGGGTAGAAGCTGTGTCCCGGGCGCCTCTTTCCAGCTGTCTTGGCGCTCCCCCTAGTGGTAGAATAGAGATGCTGCATCTGGCCGGGAAGACTGCAGGATGGAAGGACCCGTGCTTCCAGGAGAGCACATTTGTTACCAGGTGAGGTCAGGATCTGTGGATGATGGTTTCTAGGTGGGTGGACTTTGAGGGACAAAGGCATCCCACTTCTCCTGCCCCTTGGTTCTTAGAGACCATTTACGTACATGTCCAAAGTATCTTCTGAGTCACCTGGGACCATTAGACATCAGTTAGTCTCTCTGTGCCAAACATGTCCCATCCCTGGGGGTCCTCTGGAAGCCAGGAAGGTGTGGGGTTCTGCTCCAGCTGATGAGCTGGCTCAGGAGGAATCTGAAGATGTGGGTCGAAGTTCCTGCAGGCTGACCGCCTCCCTCCTCCACTCATCTGTAACCTGGGGCCTGTAATAGCTCATGATGGGGTGGACTGACGCCCAAATGCATGTAGAAAACATGCTGGAGAGGGTAAATGTGTTCACATCATCCTGGTCCAAGAGAGTATCAATGATGCATCCTAAGGCATCCTGACACAGCTGACAGAGGGAGGGGGCAGTGAATGAGAATGACCCTTCTCCCCCTCCCCCTCTTTGCCTGTGGAGGGTAATACTTATATTCTGGGGAGAAAAAGAAAGCCCTGGAACTCTAGAATCTGGTCCAAACCCTTCAGAGTACAGAGGCAGGAACCAGTGGTCTGAGAGGGTAAGGAGCTTGCCCAAGGTCACACAGAGGAAAGAGTGGGGATAGGTTGAGAGAGATGTTTTCTGCCTCTGAATGGCCTTGGGAGGGAGGTGGGGGTAGGAGGTTTTGGGAGGACTCTGGTAAGGTTGGCATCTTAGATGAGTTAGTGCCCCGCCCCTGGGAAGGGACACAGGGATGTGAGCTCCAGACTTTCTTACCTGGAATGGGGCCTTCTGGGGACTTAGATGGAAAGGGTCCACTAAAAGGGAGAAGTTAGGGAGACAGTGGGAGGGTGGGGTGTGGTGGGAGAAGGAAGAGTCCAGATCCCAGATCTGGCTCTTCCTCTGGCTGTGTGGGCAGCTCAGAAGTCCCTCTTGGGCTGGATGGTCTGCGCAGAGGATTGCCCAAAGTGGCTGGCATCACAGAAGATGGGGGACAAATGCTGCTCTTGTTCATCCCCGAAGACTTCCACGTGGCCATCGGCATCAGTGTCCAAGGGTTCTGCCTTGGTGTCCGGGCTCAGCCATCCGGTCATGGCCCAGAACAGGCAGATGGCCAGCAGGATCCCAGCCGCCATGCAGAGCGCTGTGCCTGCCAGGCGGCAGGTGCTCAAGGCCTGGTTGTAATCGGCTGCCCGCTGATCCAACACCAGGAACTCACCCCCTCCAATGCCCTCCAGCTTGGGGGGCACTGCATAGCCAGTGGTCAGGGCTGCCACACCCAGCAGCAGAAGCAGGGTCCCTAAGGACAAGCTGATCTGGAGAGAGGCAGACAGATTTGGAGGCAGTCAGGGTCTGCTGGGGTCCCAGGAGAAGGATCTCAACTGGACTTGAAGGGAATCCCTTAGTCCAGCCTGTAGAGATGGGATCACAGACACACCTGCTGGGCTCTGACAAGGGGCAAAAACTCATGTTCTGTTTGGATTCTTGAGGTCTCCAGAGTAATTTCCTTCTCACCTCCCACCTAGAAGTTGGTTTCTGCCAACCTTGATTCTCCTTCCATCATTATTTGGATCCTATCTTACATCCTGCTCCATCTACCTTCCATCTCTATCCCTCTGTCGGGTTAACTCCTACACATCCCTTAGATTGCATATCAAACCTCACCTCCTCCGGGAAGCCTTCCAGGACACCCCTGGACTCGGTCAAGTCCCCTGCTCTGCACGTATGCAAACACTGCACCCATTCATTCTTCAGTTCATTCACCTTGGTGCACATTTGAACATGTACTTTGGTTACTGTATAAGTCTTGTCTGCCTGCTCCACTGGATTGAGAGCCAGGGATGCCATGAGAGCAGAGACTATGTCTTTTGGGCTCACTAGGTATCTTCCATGCCTAGCACGGTGCTGGGACAGAGCAGTAGCTGAGTGTTTGCAGAATGACTAAGTGAATCACAGCTAGGAGCTCCTCCAGGACAAGAAACACATTGTCTTAAATTCTATGTCCCCAAGAGCCTAGCACACACAATACCTGGCAATAAGAAGATGCTCAGAAACTTATAATACACACTGACTTTCTCTTGGAAGTCTTCCCTGATCACCCCAGCACTGACAGCCTTTCCCCTCCAGACATCTTCTGTACACCTGGCCTGAGATTCTGCCTTCACCGCACAGGCTGGCACCTCATCTCCCCACTAGACTGAAGCCTTTTGAAAGCAGAGGTGAGGGGCCCTCTGCTTCAGTCTTCCCACAGTATTCACCAAAAAGCATTGTTGGGACCCAGCTCACTGCCACCTCCATACCTTTCTTTACCCACATTGTGCTTCCTTAGTGACCAGTCTCCGTGGCTGGTACGGACATCGACTGTTTCTCTCATGCCTTCTGCTGCCCTGGCAACAGTCCCCCAGTATATCACTGGGAAGCCACAGGAAGATTTAAGCGGGGTGAACCCCCTTCCTGCCAGTCAGCATATACCATCTACCATTCCCCCTGGCCATAGTAACTAGCTCAGGGCTGGGCAAGTGACCCAACCAGAGCCAAAGCAATACTAGTCAGGACTTCTGGAAATGAAGGGTGTTGCTTCTTTTCTGAAGGAAATACTGGAGGAAATTCTGATATTCCTCGTTGGTGGGGAGTGAAAGACTGAGGGTCAGCATGGGAGCAATCATTTGGAGAACATATGCGGAGAGTCTGAAGCTAATAGACTGCATGGGTGGAGGTATTATGGGGAGACTGAAGGAAATCTCGAGTCCTCAGTGTGATGAACTGCTGGATCAAACTCTGCCTGAAGGCACCCAACCTCTAATTCTATAAAATGAGCAATATTTTCCTTTTATTGTTGAAATTCATTTAAGTTGGGTTTTCTGTTCTTTGAATATGCAAGACTCCTTGCTGCTTCTCAGCCCCTTTCTCTCCACTGATCCCACCTCCTCCCTGAAACCACAGGAAATCACAGGAATTGCTCCTCCTCCCACTTTACCTTCCAGCACAGTGAGGGCCAGTGTCGGCGAGGGCATAGGACGGGACGCCCCTCAGGGTCATCACTGAGGGCGGTCCCTGCACAGTCCTCATAGAAGAGGTGCAGATAGGAGCGGACCCCATACCACTTGCCGTCTTCCACACTGGGGCCTCGGCTACAGCCGCAGGGATGGTCGCAGCTAGGCATCATGGGTCTCTGTCGGGTAGGCAAGGTTCATGGACAGAGGGAGGGGTCAGTGAGAGTTGCCCACGGTGACTCTTCAGGCCCCATGAATCTCTGTGCCTCACTCATCTCTCCACCCATTTCAGGCACCCAACACTCATAGCACACACAACCTGGCCTTCTGGAATCTCGGCCTGTCTTTCCCTAGGTACACTGAGATTGAGCCCATGCACTGAGTGCTTAGCGCAGGGCCTGGCAATTTATAGGTGGCAATAAATGTGCATGTTTACTCTGGAGGCCACCCAGCGCCTGGGACTGTGGGTCTGGAGCCTGACTGCCTGGTCTGGAATCCAGGATACCCCCCTTCCTGGCTACGGGATGTTAGACACGTGCTTTGAATGCTCTAGGCCTCAGTTTCCTCACATGTAAAACAGAGCCAATAATCATATGGGCTTCATACAGTTATTGTGTCGCATGCCAAAAAATGGTAGCTTTTGTGATAATTATTACTTTAACTTCTTCATTATTATTTTTATCATGAACTTTTTGAGCCCTGTGTCTGGAGTGAGAGATCCTCACCCCCATCTCCTAACATATCTCCTTAATCTCCCTGCCTTTCAAGGTACTCTGGGGGGTAACTGCCATGGCTGTTGGACACATGGCTATTGGACACTAACTTATCCAATCAGATAGAGCTCCCCAAGCTGCAAGGCCCTGTAAGACCCCTCAGAAGGGCTGCCCTCAGGAGGCAACAGTCTCCAAGTCCCAGAGAATCTTGACTCCACAGGAGGTGAAAGTCAGGGGCCCTCGGGCTGCAGGGCTCTTAGTCTCAAGGGCTGTTAGATTTCTAGAGAAAGCTGTCTAAGGACCTTTCTATTTTGTCACAAATGGAAGCACTGAGGCCTAGGGAGTGGCAGGTACCTGTATACCCACACACCCTTAGGACTAAAACTGTTGGGGGTCAGGGAAGCTGGGGAAGGGCTGGACTCACCCCCACCCCATGGTGGCCCTCAGCCCCTCTGAGCAGCTTCAAACCAAATGAAGTAATGTGTCTACACTGAAGGGTGAGACAAATTTCTAGCCACCTCTAGTTTCCAATCAGATGTGGCCTTCCAATCCCGGTGTGAAGAGACTCGCCAGCATACGTACACACACGGCACAGAGAAACACACAAACCAGACACATACACAGATCGATGCACAGACACACAAGTCAACACAGACACACAAACACCACAAAGAGACACAGACAGGCACACGTGTACCACGTAGAGACACATACATCCAGACACACCACACACACACACACACACACACACACACACACACACACACACAGAGGCACAGCCACAGTATGTACTGAGGTAATTCTTGGAGCCCCCATGGATCAGCACAAGTGCTCAGAATTGCTGCTGTTAAAGGCAGTCTATAAATCGCCGCTCTCCACAGCCCTCACCCAAAACGCAGGGGGGAAAAGGGAAAGGCTGTTGAAGACTCCTCCTCCCCTCTAAGATTTCCTTCAGAACTGACAGACAATGGGAAAAGGCAGAGACCAAAAGAGAAAGAGAAAGAAGAGGCCAGAGGTCTGGGGAGAGAGAGGCTCTACCCAGGGGGCGGGGCTTTGCAGAGGGTGTGACCAGAGCGGGAACCACCCCAGGAGGAGGCCCGGGTGAGGAGAATGAAAGGGGGTGAGCGGGGCGGTCAGCGTCTGGGTATCGACCATTAGGGGAGGGGGAGGACAGGGTGCTCAGGGATAGTAGGCCTAGGTTAGCTTCTCCCTTGTAATTTAACATTTCCCTTCTCCAAATATACAGAATCACTCAATACTGCTGGCGATGGAGCTGGAAGGTGAACTTGACACTGCCTCCCCCTCGGCCTGGCTCGTACGCCTCCCTTAGGGTTGCAGGGAGGCGGTCTGGCGGTTAGGGCGAGGGAGGGAGATGATGCTGAGGACCGGGGACCAGGGTTGCCATAGGAACCTCTGGGGAGCTGTCCTTAGGCGGGATGAGGGAGGAGCTCGGTGAGAAGGGAGCAGGAAGAGGAGGGGGCTACAGGGTCTAAGGGGTGGAGGCTGCGGCGAGGAGGCGAGTGGAGGGAGGCGCACAGGAAGATGACAGGCGCGAGGGCCAGAAGATGGATGCCTTTATGGAGCCTCCCTGATTTTTCCTTCCCAGACCCCTAGACCCTCCCACTCCAGCGCCTGGCGTTGCTCAGGCCGGGGGAAGGGGCGCCGTTCTGGGAGGCTAGGCCAGGGAAATCAGGCCAATTCCTCCCGCCCTGCACCGCACACAGTTTCTGACCCGACCGCCGGTTCCCTGGTCGAGATTAAGTGCATCCTTTCCCCTCGAGGGAAACCTAGGCAGAGAGGAATGGGGATGGGTTTTCAGCAGAGAGGTGGGTGGGGTCTCGTCCTCTGAGAACTCTGTCCAGCCTATCAACCCTGAGGTGTCTCTTGGCGTTGGGACTGGTGAGACCTCCACCCTCTGCTACTTCCCTGGGACCCCCTGCCCTTCCCAAAGCCGGAGGCACGCCCGGGCTGGGGCGCTGCCGTCCTGCCCCAGACCGGACACGGCCTGGGCTGGGGGTGCGGCAGGAGGAGGCGGGGGGAGGCTAGGGGGAGGGTCGGGCCGCGCCTGAAACAGGGCTGAGCTCACCTCTCCGTCTGCCGTCTCCGCTGATGGGAGCCGGAACGCTAGCAGAGCCAAAGCGGGTTGGGTCGGCGCCTGCGCCGCAGCTGGGGGGCGGGGGGGGGTGACACGGGGTGTTGGGGGGGCAGCCCGCCCCAAGGGCTGGCTCTGCAGATTACGGACCCCTGCAGGATCGCGAGCCCCTATCCCCTTCCAAGAGTTCTTTCCTCTCCCTGAGATCCCAGGCCCCTCACGGGGACCCCACACCTTCATACAGTCCCTGTAACTCCTCTCCTGACTGTCCCACCACTTCCTTAATCTCCCTACCCTCTGACTGAAGACACTTGCCTTCACTGAGCTTTCATTTCCTCGCAGTATCCTCAAGTCTCCTCTCTGGGCCTCCATCTTCAATCTCCAGTACCTCCTCTAAGAATAGTGAATAAATCTAATTACCCAACCCCCCATCAAAAAAAAGTCTACAGAGTCTGGGCCTCCATCCCCCTCATGGAGCCCTTACCCAAGTATACAAACGCTCATCTCCTGGCTGAGCCCCATCCTCTTCACAGACGCCCGCCGTCTCTCTCTCTGAGCCCCCACCTCTCCCACTGCATCCCTACCAGGAAGTCTCCTCCTGCTTGAATCCAGAGCCCCTAATCATACTGAAGTCCTCACCTTCTCACTGAGCCCCTCCATTCTCTCGATTCTCTCCCTCCTTGAGCCCATATCCCTTGCTAAGGATCGGTGCCCTCCCCGATCTTGAGAACAGAGCTGGGGTTGGGGAGGAGGTGAGGGGAGAGACACGTCCTTTCCCTTCTGCAAGGAACCTCCCTTCTCTCTCCCAACCTAGTTCTTCCCTGGGCGATGCGTCCCATGGCCCAGCTCCCTGGAGAGCCAGCCCTTGCCAGGCAGCCGAGTTGACTTCATTCCTTGTCCCACATTTGCTATGTGGTCTCGGGTGTCACCGCACCTCTCTGAGCTTCTTCTGGCACCATTGCACCCACATGCTTTCATGCCTTGTGTCCATTCTGTCTCTCCTTGGGCTGGGGGCTGGGGACACTGGGATGAATGAACACTGCAAGGTGGAGCCACATCCTTTTCATTCACTATTTTATCCCCATGCCTCACATGGCGCTTGGCACTGAGTAGGCAGCTCAGTAAACACTTACTGAACACAGACTAATAATAGCAAATATGTGATGATACTCGTTGTGTGCAAAGGGCTCTCTAAGTGCTTTGTGTGTAATGCTTACCCATTTAATTCTCTGTGTGTGTGTGTGTGTGTGTGTGTGTGTGTGTGTGTGTGTGTGTATGTGTGTGTGAGTGACAGACAGAGAGAGGGAGAGAGAGAGAGAGAGAGAAGGAGAAAAGGAAGTCCTGGAGCTGAATAAATTTAGCAGTTGAATCAAACACACAGTAGAGAATAGGGAAAGCCCTAAGGAGCACCTGACAGGTATTTATAATCTGAAATAAAAGTCAGTGAGGTCATTAACATCTTTAAGTCTCACAGCAAATCCTCCACTGACCTCAAACCTAGGCCTCTTTCTATTCGGGGTTTGTATCCAAGTCTCCAAAAAAGATCCTTGGTCTTAGAATTTTGGGGAGGAGAAAAAGCAGAACTTGAAATTCATTTAGTCAAACCCTGAAAACCACTGAGGGTGAGAAACTGGGTTGCTAAGAAACCTCTGAAGATGGGGGAGAGAGTTGGTGTCCATTGCTAGGCAACCTGGAGGAAGCTAGGCAGACAGGTTTCGTAGGCTCCTGGGATGCCAGGCTGGATATGCCTTAAAGACTCCTAGTTCAACCACTTAACTGTACAGATGGCAGAACTGAGGCCTCAAAAGGCAAGGCAATGAACCCAAAGTTCCTCCAGTTTCTCAAGGAGAGGAAAGACAAATGGCCTGGGAGGGCACTGTCACTGGGGAGTGGCCTGTCATGACTGAGGCAGAGTTTTAGGGGAGGGCTGGTCACTGAAGAAAACTTTGTAAAAGGAGTAAAGAAGTCAACTGCAAAGGGCCTTGAATGCCAGGCCAAGAGCTTTCGCCTTTATCCTGAAGGTGATGGGGAACCACTGAAAGGTTTTCAGCTGTGATTAGATTTGTATTTTCAAAGGATCCCCGGGGCTGCAATTTGAATGAGATGGAGGCCATTGGAGAGTTTTGAACAAAGGCGGGACATGGTCTGATTTATAGTTTAAACAGATCCCTTTGGCTGCTATGTGGACCACAAGATTGATTGGGGCAAAGGAAAAGGCAAATATTTCAGTGAGGTGGCTGGTACAGGGTACCAGGCAAGAGATGATGGGGTCCAGGACCAGGGGGGTGGCCATGGAAAAGGTGTGAGCTGATAGGACACAGGACGCATTTTGAAGTTAGAACCAAGAGGAGATAAGGACTATGAAGCTATGAGGAAAAAAGGAGTCAAAGATGACCCCGAGGTTGTTGGCCTTTGAGTAACCTGAGATGCGAAGATGAAGGTCGGGGAGCAGGCTTGGGAGGACTGTGGAAACCAGACTTCATTTTTAGACATGCCAAGTTTCAGGTGCAAGTTAGTTATCCCAGTGGAGATGACAAGAAGACAGCTAGACATAACGGGTCTGGCAATGTCAAGATGGAGGTATCAGTTCGAGAATCCACAGCTACAATAAGCAAATTCTAAGATGGCCCCCAAGATTCCCACTCCCTGGCAAGTTTACCCAACATAACTTTCTCCTCTGCATGTGGGTGAGACCGGGGAGTCCATGGACTTCACTCTTGTGATTATACGACACTATTGGCAAAGGTGAAGGGATTCTGTAAACATGATCAAGGTAAATGTGATTAGATTAGTTGGTTTTTAGTTCATCGATAGGGAGATTTCCCTGGATGAGCCCTTTAAAAGAGAGCCTTCTTTGAGCCAAGTGACTTGAAGCTGCTGAGTCCCCCTGCCGGCCTTGACACAAGACGTGCCACGCTGAGAGAGGGCCTGTGAAGAAAGAAACCGCAGGCGGCTTTTAGGAACCAAGAGTGGCACCAGCTGACAGCCAGGAAGAAAACAGGGGCCTCCGTCCTTTAACCACAGGGAACTGGGTTCTGCCCGCCATCACGTGATTATGGCAGCGGACACTGAGCTCCAGAAAGGAACACGGCCCAGCCAACACCTTGACTGTAGCGTTGAGAGACCCTGGGCGGAGAACCCAGGTGAGGCACACTTGGACTCCGGGCCCAGGGAGACTGTGAAATCGTAAATGCATGTTTTCAGCCATTAAGTGGGCGGCAGTATGTTACAAAGGAATAGACAACCAATACATGAGCGTATAGGTGTTTTTAAAACCCTGGAACCAAGATGGCTCAAATAGCGCAGACCAGGGGCCTGACCCAGAGATGAATCACAGCGCACGAATGGAGGGGGATTGGAGTGGGACACACCCTGCACCCCCGTGCCACCACCCTAGACCCCGCCCGCTCTGCCATACTTCCTACCCCTTTCAGCCGCTAGGGGTCCCCAGAGTCCACTTAAGCAGGTCTCTCCCCACCTTTCGCAGGTCAGAATCCATTTCCTTCTGAGATGGGAGGAACCAAAGTAACAGTAAACGGTCTTTCGAGTCCCATTTCCCCTCCCCCACGTCACCTGGGGGAAACTAAGGCCTGCAAAGGGGAGGAGCTTTGCCCAAGACCTGCAGTGCTCTAGCACCGTCTCCGGCCAGGCCTTTTACCCCGCCTTACCCCCTCCGAGGGCATTCTGAAGGACACGGGCCTTGAGCCTCCTTCTCTCCAGCTGAGGCCCGGGGAGCGACTGCGAATGAGAATGACAATGGCAGAGAGCTCGGGCGTGACTCATGGGCTAAGGCTGGAGTTTCTGATTGATGCCGACTGGAAAGGGTGGAAAGGGTGGAAAGGGCGCAGCCCGGAGGTTGGGGCTGACCGTATGGATGGAGAAGAGACCCCTCCTGAAGGCGAGGGATTCAGAGGTGCTTCGCTGTGGCTGCTTGGCCAGTGACCCCCTGCCCTTTGTCCAGCCCCTTCCACCCTCCGCCGCCGACTAGGTTCTCCACAAGCAGACACTGAGACTGAGTTTGGGGTGCAAGATATTTATTAGGGATAAACACCTGTGAAAAGAAGAGGGGCGCAGCAGGACTGGGTACAGAAGTCAAACTGCGCTGCTGGCCTGGCAAAGCCTCAGCCACCCTGGGAGGGCCCTGGTGTATTGGGGGGGGGGGTGCCCCTACTGCCCCTGACTGTGTAATGCAACCTTGAACTAAAGCGGCAGGCTTTTCTGCCTGTTCTCACTCAGACTCCAGATGCAGGGTGCCCTGGGAGAAGCAGCTCTCTTCCACACTTTCTCAACTCTTTCTTACAGGTTTCATTTTGTTTGTGGCCATCTTGCTTCCAATCACAGAGGCTAAGAGGAAGCACTCACAGTCATTCCTGCAGCCCCAGGGCCTCTTTCTATAGGTGCCCAGTCCTCCCAAACCTGCTCTGGTCCTCTTTTAAAGCATCTATGGGTGTCCCAGTCCCCTAAACCCTCTTTGAATGAGGTCTTCACACTTGGCCTTGATTCTTACTGGGGAAACAGGCTTTGTCCAACCTTAGGAATTCACCAGATCTGTCTGGTAGAAAAATTAGGGGTACAGGGGTCAGGGGTTAAGAAGTTTGGAAATGCCTTGGCCTCAAATTTCCAAAATACAGTGGTAAGAATCTCAAGGACAGGAATCGCTGTGGCTTCTGCTGCTCCACACCATCTATACCGGGGGTAGTTATGTGCCAGGCACTGGGACTAACCCCATTACGCCAGACTCTGAGCAGACAGCCTAGCATGATCTGTAGACCCAAACAGGGAGGGAGAGGCAGCACCCTGAAGTCACACTTCACCAGGAGACACAACCAAACTTTAGGGCCCTATCTCTGACCTTGGTTCTTTGGAGGCCCTTTACAAGTTTCCTCCTCTGAAAAAAAATGAAGCAATACAATTTATGAAGCACATGTTAGGTACTTCTCATCTCACACATCATTTTACTCTGTGAAGCAGATATTATCATCCCCATGTTAACACATATGGAAAGAAGAGTCAGGGTCAAGTTAACTTGCTCACGGTCACACAGGTGCTCAGTGGTGAAGCCAGGCTTTGAGCCCAGATATTGTGGCCTAACCCTGCTTCTTAATCCTCCTTTAGGGCAGGGTCAAACTGGCCCCCTTGTACCAGGTGTGCCTGCACAATTGTTTCATTTGGTCCACAAGGATGTAACAATATTTGAGTCAGCTTTCATTTTGAAATTGAGACGTTCACAGAAACATCCAGGTTTCCACCTTCTCTTGAAAAATCTAGCCCCCTGGCCTCAGTGTCACATTCCCACAGGGTCACAACTGGCAGGTGAGCAGCTGCTCCCCTGTAAGTGGCTCATGAAGACAATGTCTACCCAGGCTCTCTCATTCATTTCTGTTACCTGCCTGGCCTCTGTGGGGATGAGTCAGCCAACCTTAGCGAAGGCCAGGGAATCCTAAGATAGAGGGTACAGAGAGGCCTAGAGGGGCGGGTGCCTTCTTGCCCTGGAACCCCCAGCTCTTTCTGCATGATTTTAAATCACACGGACTTGAATCTGCCAAACTGTCTGGGGAGGGTTGAGGAAAGGCACAGACATGTAGAACCACAGGGCGAGATGGGGCAAATACACTTTATTCAGTCCTGGCAGAAGTCCTGCTGTGGGGCCAGTGCCCCAGATCAGAGGGACCCCTCCCCTCAGCTACAAGACTAGTTCTCCAAGACCACAGACAGTGACATCTTTTCACTCACATGACGTTTTCTGGGATTTTTCATTGTCTTTTTTGTTTTTCTTAAAAAAAAAAAAAGAGAGAGAGAGAGAGAAAAAGAGAGCGCGCGCGCGTGCGCGCGAAAAGGCCCAGAGCCGGAGCACCAAGCTTAAAGGAGGCAGCTGGTGGCTTTGTCAGCGACGGGAACGCGTGGGGCAGAGACCTGCAGAGACCCTGGGCAGGGGTCCCGGAGGACTCTGGGACCGTTTGTTCCTGAGATTTGTGTGTGTGTGAATGAGAGTGTGTGCACACCCGGGAGGGTGGACACACGCCGGTGAGATACAGGTAGTGAGGGCAAAGGGGGCGTGGGGAGGCCGGAGGGGCAGGGCTTTAACAGGGAGCTGGAGTATGAGGGGTAACAGCATCAGGGGCAGGGTTTCGGAGAGCACCCCGAACTGGACATATCTTCCTCCTATAGCAGCGCTAGGCGCAAATGGCCCACCACTACTCTGACACTCCCTTCAGTCTCACTGGCCCAGTCGATGGTCTCTCTCAAGCCGGGTGCTTTAAAGTGGGGCTCGTCTTGTTACTCCATCGGCTATCATACCTCAGTCTCAACCCCACAGTACCATTGTGTCTCAGATTCTCCCACTGAATACTGTCACTGGAGGCAGAGGGACCTGGGTGAAAGTAAGGGGCTTGGGGAAGAAGCCCAAGTGGGGAATGTGCCCTGATACGATACGGCACTTCCGGGGGGTGGGGAGCAAAAGGACCCTGTCCCCAAACGAACTGCTACATGTCCCAGTTCTGAGTTTTCTTTTCCTCTCGTGAAGGGTTTTCCCAAGAAAGACCCCAATTCCCAGGTGAGGGAAAGAAAGGGACGTTTCTGGGAACCAAGATAGGCTGTAGAGGCAGTCAAGCAGTCGGTGTGTGGGGGTGGGGGTGCACGTGGGTCTGGGAGACCCCGTAAGGTAAAAGGGGCTATGCCACTTGGGAGAGTTCCAAGCTCCAAACCAACCCTTTCGGGCCGGCTTGTCTCTTTCTCCCCCTTCCGAGTGCTCCTCCCATTAAGGCAGTGACGCCCCGTCGGGCTGAAAGGAAGCCGTGGCTCCTGGATCAAAAGATTTCTCAGGATCGCTCTATATCCGCCCCTCTTCTTCCCGGAGCGACTGACAGAGGCGTGCGGTTCGTCCCGGACTAGCCCCCTCCTCCCAAGAAGCATTAAGCATGCGCGAGAAGGGGGCGGGTCCCAGCGCTCCAGGGGGAAAAAGGAGCGTGCCCCTCCCCCTCCCCGAGAGGGAGGGGCATGGGAGGAGGGCGCGGGGCCGCCCAGCTGCAGCGCCCCTCTAAACAAGGGAAGAGGCCGGCTAGGCGAAGGCGGAGGCGGAGGGAGTCCGGAGCAAGGGCAGGGGCGTGTCCTCCGGCCACGAGGAGGGGCGTGTGCAAAATGGGGGAGGGGGACAGGTCTCTAGAAGAGGACATGAGGTGTATCGGAGGGGGGCTGGCTGCTGGTGGCTGTGCGGGAGGGGGCAAGATGGGGAGGAGCTTGGATGTCGGGGAAAGGATGGGGGTTGGGCTGCCTTGGGGTGTGTCTGCGGGGGAGGGGCATGTCTGCATTTGGGGGGATGGGCACGTCTAGGAGGGGGGAGGCTGCGCGGGAGATGGGGTGCCAGCCTCGGCCTCCGAGGGGCCCCAATACCTGATTCCTGTATGTAAACAGCTGGTTTGGGGGCGTGCGCGCCCCGCTGACGGTGGGCTCAGTAGGTGAAAACCAGGTCGGCGATGCTAGACGGGCGCCAGTCCCCTGCGATCATCTCGGTAACCTCAGGGGTGCAGTAGTCCGGGAACTCGAAGTGCGAAGTGCCCGAGGCGGGTGGCAGGTCCGGGTCGCGGTCCAGGGCGCTGCAGTCCAGGCCGGCGGGGCCAGGGGGCATTCTGGACAGAAAGCCCAGCGACTCCTCCCCCGACGCCACCGTCTCCTCTTCGCCTTCCTCCGCTGCCGCTACCTCCTCCTCCTCTTCCTCCAGCTCCTCGTCCTCCGACGGAGTCGGGGAGGCGGCTGTGACAGCCGGCCCCTCGCCCGACGGCCCCTGGGCACGCTCCGCTGGTCCCCTGGCGGCCCGCCCTGCCGGGACCATCCTCCACAGCTCTCGCCCGGGGGTCTCGACCAGGCGCACTTCCAGCAGCTCCTCCTCGTCGTCCTCGTCGTCGTCCTCTGGCGCCGCCGCGCCGCCCCCCAAAGGCCCTCCCGCCGCTCGGCGGCCCCCGCGACCAGGCAGCTGCGGCCCGGGCTTGAGCCGGCTGCCGCCACTGCCACTGCTGCCGCTGCCGGGGGGGCGGGGCCGCGCCTTGGCGGGCGCCCCCTTGCTCTTTTTGCGCGGCCGGTACTTGTAGTCCGGGTAATCCGCCATGTGCTTGAGGCGCAGCCGCTCCGCCTCCCGCACGAACGGGATCTTCTCCGAGTCCTGCAGCAGCTGCCAGCGGCGGCCCAGGCGCTTGGAGATCTCGGCGTTGTGCATGTCGGGCCACTGGTCCATGATCTTCCGCCGTTCGTGCTGCGACCACACCATGAACGCGTTCATCGGTCTCTTAATGTGGCCGCTCGGGGTCTTGCACCAGCCGGGCTCACGCGCCCCCTCCTCAGCCGGCCCGGGCCCCGGGGGCGGCGGCCCGCCGTCCCGCTTGGCCCTCGCGCCCCGCTGCTGCACCATCGTGCCTGGGCCCGGGGCCGCTAGACGCCGCCGGGGGCCGTCCGCATCCTCCGCGGCTGGGGGTGGGGGAGGAGGCAGCAGCGACGGAGGGGCGGCCCCGCCCCGCAGCTCGGCCCGGCCCCCGCGAGATGGGGAGCGAGGAGCTGGGTGCTTGGGCCCAACGGACGGCGGGGGGAGAAGGTCAGCGGCGCGGTCTCAGGCGGGCTCGGCGCGCCCCCGCCGCCTCCGGCAAGTTGCGCCCTGCTGCACGCCACACATTGTTTTGCGGGGGCAGAGGAATTGCACCCCCGGGCCCCCGCGGGCTCTTCTCGCAGCCTTCTGCTCGGCCGCGGCCGGCGCGCGCCGCTCCCCGCCCCGCCGTCTTCCAGTCTCTTTCTCCCCGCGCGGCCCCGCCGGCGCGCGCGCCACCCCTCCCCCTCGCCGTCTGCGGGCCGCTGCGGCGCGCGCGGGGCCGCCCCGTGTAAACACCGAGGTGCCCGCTAGGGCTGCGGCCGGGCCACGCCTCGCGCTCGGGCCGCGCGTCACCCGTTGCTGGGCAGAGAACCTGGTATTTGCATCTCCCAATCGCTGCCTGCCGAAGCGGGGCGGGGCTCGGGCTGCGGGGCTGGGCGGTCTCGCGGCTGGGATTGGGGGTGTCGGATGAGGTCGGTTTCTTTTCTTAGGCTTAGGAAGAGCGGCAGGGTGGGGAGACGCCGAGCGTGCTTCCCTATCTGGCTCCGAAAGCTTGTCTCCGCCCCGCGCAGCCTTTGAAATTTTAGCTTACTCAGTGACACCTGCAGCCAGGTAGGACCTCCGCTTTCTTCTCTTTCGGGGGCGTCTTTTTGGACAGCCCCAGAACAGAAAGTGGGGGGCGCAGGCTCAGGAAAGCTCCTCAAGGAGACAGATTTATCGTGTCATCGATGAAGCCCCTGCCTAGTACACACAGGGTCTAGCCACGTAGGGTCTCAAGAAATGCTTTTGAGCCCAACGAACCGAATCTCTTAAATATTTTTTTTTCTCGTTTGAGGCTCCACGAAAGTCCTGAGAAAGAAGGGAATATGACGCCCACTTCCAGGTACGAAAAACCAAAGATTTGTAGACTAGGGCTCAAATCCTAGGCTAGTGGTCCCAGCTCTTTCTTCTCTCAGCGCACCAAGGGACCGGGCCAAGGGTCTGGAGCAGGGCGGACTTCCCGCCTTCAACAGTACTCGTGAGAGGCTCGAGGATGAATGGGTGCCCCTTTCCCAGGTCCCACCCCACACCGCAGCCAGCCTGGTGCCAGGTTAGGGCGCGATGCCCCTCCCGAGTCTGGAGAAGCAAGCGCGGGCACGGGGGCGGAGCCAGGCCCAGGGGCGTGTCTGGGACGCACGCTCGAGGCGCGTGGCGGGGAGGGGCTGCGCGCTCCCAGCTCACCACGTGTGAGCCCGCTCAGGCACTGCGGGGCGGGTGCTGCCCCTTGGGGAGGTCACCTTCACCGCGTCTTGAGCCTGGGCGATGGGAGGGGGCGCTGAAGCATCCCACCGAGGAATCAGGAGCTGGGAGAGGTCGGGATGAGGGTCTCTAAGGTAGCATTCCGTTGGGGCATAGTGGGCAGTGACCGGGTCGGGAGGTACTTGTCTCAAGCCGTCGACCTTACCCACCTCTGGGCGAGCCGAAGGTGAGAGCCTAGCCCGAGGGTATGGGATGGGGGAGGAAGGGCCGAGGTGTAGCTCCGCAGAAGCGGGGGGCGGGCTGATGCTTTGAGGGTCCGGGAGGGAAATTGGAGCTTAGCCTGCTGGAGGGGACGATTCTTAAAGGCACAGGGCGCTCGTAAGGAGAGGGCCCTGCTCCCCTGACTACATGGTTCCTCCGGCGACTTATTGGACGCTGAGATCTGGAGATCCACGGGTTTGAACCCTCACAACGGTATCCTGGACGATTCCATCTCGATAGAGTCAGAATTTCTGTGTTCATATCCTGGTGCCTCCTTTTGCTTATCGTTAAAATAGTTTGAAAAAGCAGTTTCTTCCTCATATGGTTGTTTTATAAATTAAATGGGATAATGGATGTAAACCCATCCCTGACACCTAGTAAGTGCTCAGTAAATATTACTTATTCAAGGACTCAGGCCACCACCAGCCTAGAGACATCAACTTAATAAGAAGAAAAATAGGCAGGGGCGGGGATGGATTTAACGTTTCAGAAAAGGTATCAAAGTAGTGATCCTGGGGAAAATAAAAGCTTTTTTTGAATTTTCTAACATTCTTACACTTCTCTCACTTAATATTTATTTATTTGTTTACCCTCCCCGCCTAATACTTATCTTGAATGGCATAGGGTGGGCACTGCCATCTTTTCAGTGCTTAGGGCCTCCGAAAGGTCTTGCTCTGGCCCTGCAGCTGCTGCGTTGTTGTTGTTGTTGTTGTTGTTGTTGCTGCTGCTGTTGTTGCTGTTGTTTTTGCTGCTGTTAAAATTTCAAGTCCTGGCCTCCTGGATATTCCTCAAACACTGAAGGCTTGGGCCCACCTCAGGGCCTTTGCACATGCTGTCTCCTCAGCCAGGAAAACTCTTCAACCCCCATTCCCGCATCGCTAGTCCATCTCATTCTAGCCCCAGCTCACTCTCCAGAGAGGCCTGCCCTGACGACCACTCTCTGCTGTTCCCCACCCATTCCCATGCATCTCAGGTACACAGAATTGCTGCTCTGTGACTTTTTTTTTAAATCATTGTCCATGATTGGCTCACTTTATGTTTATATGTATTTATTTACATATAATAAAAACCAGTGAAATCAGCAACATTGATAATAACCTACCTTCCCCTGTCCCCATCCCATTCCCTGCTTTCCTTCATCTGATGTAATGTCTATCCTGAGTTTTCCCTTACATTTTTTAAAAATGTTAAACTTTTTTTTTAGCTTAGCAGCTTTATTGAAATATAATTCACATACCATACTATCCACTCATTTAAAGTATACAATTCAATGGCAAATTAATGGAGTTGCACATCCAACAGTATGATCGATTTTAGGATATTTTCATCATCCCCCAAAGAAACTCTGTGCTCATTAACTCCTTCAGCTCCTCTACCTCCATCTCCAGCTCTACTGCCTTTGCTGTAACCCCTAGATCTAGACAACCATAAATCTACTTTCTGTCTCAATAGATTTGCTGCAGCCATTTGACTTTCCCATCAGCAGTGTATGAGGGTTCCAATTTCTCCTTTCTCTTATTTTTAAAAATATGTTTTCTTAAAATATATTCTCTTGCTTTTAGCTTTATCAAAAGGCTAGCAAGCTGTATGTAATACTCTGGTATTTACTTTCTTACTCAATATTACAGTGCTAAGATTTATCTAAATTATTGCACCTATATGGAGTTTGTCCACTTTCCACTGCAAGAATATACCACAGTTTTTCTACCTGGTGTCATGTCCATGGACACTGTGGTTATTGCCAGGTTTTTGCTCTTATGAACAGTGTTCCTGTTAACAATCCTAAATGTATTCCTGGTGCTTAAGTGCAGGAAGCTCTCCCAGGTGTCTTATGGAACGTGTGGTGGCTGCATATGAGGATGTGTAAATGCTATCTTTGACAAAGTGATGTCAAACTCCTGAGTTTACTTTTCCATCAGCAAAATAGAAGAGATTGCCCTCATCCACATCCTGTCCAAAGTTTGGTACTGTTAGACAACTTAATTTTTCCTTGCATTGTTCTAACTCATCACTCTTTCTATTTTCTTCATAGCACTTACCACATTCTGGAATTATTTTATTTGTTCACTTGTTTTTTGCCCGTGTCCTCTCCACTGGAATGTCAGCTCCAACAGGGCAGAGATTTTTGTCTGTTTTGTTTACTGCTTCATCCCTTGGAGAGTGCCTGGCACACAGTAGGTGCTCAATTAATACTTGTTAAATGAATCGAAGTCAGTGCTCTATCATGAGTACATTCAAATTCCTGTGGGAGCCCAGCGAAGGGAGTAAAATTTTGGAAACCCCCAAAACTCCAGTCTGCCACTGAGATGTGGTTATCACCACACACAGACTGCCCTGAGTCCTTTTAAATGGGTGCCTCAGAGTCTACCTTGCAGGCCACAGGAGTTCAAGGCTGGGCTTATCACCAAGTTGTTCAGTTCAAACTACGGTAATTAAGATGGTGAGGTTCTTGGAGCGAAGCTAACCACCGATGCCCCCACTGTCCAGGCCACCATCTTCTCTTATCTGGGTACCTGCCCAGCCTCCTTTCTGGTCCCTGTACCCACCAGGTCTCCTTCCATTCCATTCTCCTCCCTGAAGCCAGAGTTATACGGTGTTTTTCTCAGGCACAAGTCTGATTATGTCTCTTCCCCTTTTAAAAACCCTTGAGTGGTTTCCCCAGTACTCTCAAGAGAAACACCAGACTTTCTCCTGACCCGTGAGTCCTGCTCACCTATCTGACCTCCTCTCCTGATTTCGCAGGCTCGAGCCAGTTTCTAGTCACGTAGGTCTTGTTTCAGTTTGTGGAACAAGCCAAGCTGCCTCCCCAAGCGGGGTGTTCCCTCACCCTTTCCAGCTCTCCCGCCTCCGTTGCTTCCTTATAGCTCAACTAACTACGTGTTCCCTTTCTTCAGAGCACCAGTGGCCTCCCTAGCTTATTTGACACTTGGGACAGAAAAGTTTTTAACACCCACCTCCTTTAAGTAACATTATTTTCTATAACAATCATGAAATACAATGGATAAATACTAATGATCACAGCCGGAAAGGAAATGCAGATGGTGAACATATTCTTTTATTGAACTTTGTATATGTAATGTCAGTAAAAAGAAATATTACAGTCCAAAAAAAGGAAAAGAGTACTGGATCAATACTTTTCAATTAATATATTTCTCTGAAAACAAAAAGAAAAAAAAAACCTACATAGTGGTCCATTGCAATAATAATTATGTTACATTGCATTAATTCCATTACAGTTTAAAAACAACAAAACACTTCAGAAATAAGAATCAATTTTAATAATAAATGTGATTCAAATTCGGTAAAATATAATTGGGCAATAATACTAATATGATATACTGTTTTACTAAATAAGAAAATTTGTAGTAACCACACTCTGTGCAGTTCACTCTTTGTTTCACTGTTTTAAATTTTAAATACAAAAGCTTCAAAAAAGAAAGCTTCAAGTGGTCACATAGAATGACAGAATTGAAGCAAATCAAGTTCTTGTGCTTCAGCTTCTTAATCACTGTGCTGTCATTGTTTATTTTGAATCTATTGTTTAAACACAGCCATATGTTGTACCAAAGGGGCCAGAGACACAAGTACTCCGGAAGTGAGCTTGAACAATTCCGGACTGTTATAAACTTATTCTCAAAACTAACGCGTACAGCTATGTCTGACTTGGTGTGCGTTAGGGGCTGAATGTGTAATTGGGAGTAACTGAATTACCTTCCTTGTAGGCTATGATTTTTTTTAGTGTGCAAGTAATTCAAATATGCTGATTTGAAGTTTACAGATAGATCATTAAGACTCAAGGGAGACCAACAACTTGATTTTCAGGGAGGTGGTTTTATCCCTGACATAGTTTAGAATTGAGGGCACGTGGTAATAATAAAATGCAGACTGACTTTCAACGAGTTTTATTGTTTTCAAATTCTCTGCAGACAGTACACCCTCTCATTGCCTGCAGAGCTTCACTTGGAACACCAGGGCAGAGCAGCAGTTCCATGAGATCAGAGGACCCACCTGATCGCCACTCTCCCCAGCACCTAGCAGATCTTGGTGCAACACATCTCAGTATCTGTTCAATGAGGAAGGAGCCAGCTCAGGTTTGGGCGTGGCTGTCCAGACACCATCATGCAACTCTACCCACCCCAGCTGTACCTAGCTCCAAAACATCAGACTCTGAACTGGCATGGTCCTCAAAGATGTTCATAATAGAGAAAACAATATGAACAAGGTAATTTGGTTTTTGATTCATCTAAGTGTCTTTAAAAAATACAGAGATTATGATCATGTGTATGATCATACACATTAGTGTATGTGTATATACATTGAGTGCATATGTGTATATACATTATAGGGCTCTTACTGAGTAACAATATAGAACTGCACATGTGGCTCTGGAGCACTTAAGTATGGCTAGTGCAAATTGAAATGTGCTGTAGTGCAAAATTCTCACTGGTTTTCAAATACTTAGCATAAAAAATGTAAAATATTGCAGTAATATTTTTCTATCGATTATATGTTGAAATTGTAACATTTTGGACATATTGGGTTAAATAAAGCAAGTTAAAATCAATTTCCTTTGTTTCTTTTATTTATTTATTTTGTACCTTTTGGCTTCTGGAAAATTTAAAATAACACACATGGCTTGCATTATATTTCTAATGGATGTTACTAATATAGAAGATGGAGGGCTTTCTCATCTTTACTTGGCAAAATTAAAAGCTGGCAATCTTTTTCCCACCTCCAACTTTTTAAATGCATGGTTTTTTTAGAGGAGGGAGGATTTTTTTTTTAACTTCTCTGTGAAATCCCAAAGTCTTAAAGATCTTGATGGAATTCCGGGTTGCCAATCCATGAGATGCAGTTTGAGACTCAGAGAAACACAAGGCAGAGAGGAGAGACCAACTGGGACATGTTCACGGGGAGAAGACTGGACAGCGTCAGTCATTTTAGCAGCACCAGCAGAACTGATGGAATTGGGGAATAATCAGATTGGGAGAGGGAAGGGGAAGGTGACTAGATGGAAGAGGGGATTTTATCTGGATAGTAGGTTCCATCTGGTGACTCAGATCACACCCCACTGGTACATCGCCACATTTCCTCCTGGAGTATAATCCTTACCCCCACAACCTGACTCTAAAATTCACTAGACTTTTTCCTTTGGGGATGATCATATAATTTATCATGAAAGGGGACACTATTAATAATTATGCTGGAAGAACAGAAATAAACTGAGACTGCCTGGGTAAACTGGGAAGGAAGTCATCCTCATCTTATTGGCTAAATATAGTGGACTCCCATAGATGACTGAGAAGTCAAGCATAGAAATACTGGGGCTTTAAGCAATAAGCAATCAAAGTGTCTGGGATTTGAAGTCAAACTTTGTTCAATGTTAGTCTTTAGGGAGTTACTTTGACTTATTTGCCTCAGTTTCCTCATCTGCAACATGGGAGAGTAATTAGTTCAGGACATGGGACATGGTAAAGTTTCAATGAATGGTAGCTATAACAAAAGCATCAACAAAAATACTCTATTATGTATCTTCTCTTTTTTTAAAAAAAAAAAGGCACAAAAACTATAGAGACAGCAAAAGGATCTATGATTGCCAGGGTTTAGGGGGAGTGCGTTGAATAGGTGAAGCAAAGGGGACTTTTTAGGGTGGTGAAACTCTTCTGTATGATACTATAATAGTGGATACAGGACCTTATTTATACATTTGTCAAAATCCATAAAACTGTACAACAGAAAAAGTGAACCTTAATGCACGAAAATTTTAAAAAATCATTTAGAACACTGGGAGAATCCAAAAATGAAATGTGGGATGTGACAAACCAATCAAATTGTGTTACAAATATATGAAACAACCTCACTGAAGGGGGTGGGGGAAAGGGTGTTGACTTAAGTAACTTTAGAAATGAGTGGAGTCTGTAAAACTAAAAACAAAAGAAAGTATACAGAACTACTGCTCCAGTTGATAGTTTCCCACAGGGGTTTGGGTGAACAATGCTGATTCTGATTTATATATACTGGAATTCAACAATTAAGTGGGTGGATGGTGGATGGTGGGAGCCAGGTTTCTCACTGCTGGAGTGGGAATTTACAGATAAGCAAGGGGAGGAGGCTAGAATGAGTCATGTGGTAATGGATTAGAGTTGAAAATATAAATAGGATCTTATGTTTAGATTAACATAGATACAGATGGTTACACATAGAAATATTCATAGATATGCCTATATGCATAGGTTAGTATACACATCTACATTTCTCTATTCTGTTAGTTGAGAAGGCTTAAAAGAAACAACACCCCAGTAGCAATGAGCACAGTTAGCACCAAGATCTTGGTTTTTAATACCATTCTCCAGTAGGAGGAATCAGGGCTTTTGAGAAACAGCTGATTCTAGGACTGATGCAGGGAATATACAAGATGAGTCTGGGACATCATAAAGTAAGGAAGGCTCCAGAACAGCAACAAAAAGGTATGTCAAAGGGACAGAGGAGCCAACTAAATAAAAGAGCTCCCACGAGCCAAATCTGGAGCAATTTGAGCAACAAAATTAAGTACTACTGGATTATAACCTAAACTATGAATAGGTATTTATGAGTCCACTGATGTAAATAAATAGAGGAAAAGAAACATATCCTCAGTACAGAAAAATTCCAAATAACTTACGCAGATACCACACCTTCAAGGGGATAGAACATGTCTCCCCACTCAAGTGTGGGCTAAGCACAGCCACTCCCTTCCAAAGAGGAAACCATGAAAGGGAGTGAAAGAAGAGTAACTTTACAGTGGAGAAATATGACAAACAGTACCTCAGCCAGTTGATCAAGATCAACATTAATAATGAAAAGTCCTGTTGATGTCTGAGAAACTGCCCCAGCCACGAAGAACCTAAGGAGACATGAAATAAATGCAACGTGGCATCCTGGATGGGATCCTGGGATGGAAAAGGGGTATTAGGTAAAAACTGAGGGAATATGAATAAACTATGAACTTTTAGTTAATAATAATGTATCAATATTCATTTATTAATTGTAACAAATGCACCATATTACTGTAAAATATTGATAATAGAGAAAACAGAGTGGGTAGGGAATGTAGGAACTCTGTATTATCTCTGCAATTTTTCTGTAAATCTAAAACTGTTTTAAAAAATAAAGTTTATTTTTAAAAAGACGGCACAGGGTTTTAAGAACACATTTAGTTTATTTAGATTTTAGAGTGTTAAACACAACCTGCCTTAAAAATGGAATTTCTTCAATGAAGTAAGAAATATTCATTTATCCTACAGCTTTAAAATGTTTTGAATCTGGGAATTAAATTGTCTAATAAAAGTAGGCTACCAATTACTTAGGTCAATGTCTCATGAACTCAGCATCAAAAATTTAGCGTCTTTAACTTGTATTTATTTGAAATACAAACAAGTAAAGATACTAGTTCCTCGATAATTTTAAATTAGATGAAAATACCTATAATGAAAGAAATCCACATAGAGCAGATATCAACCCCACTGCCTAAAGTTTCATTGCCTAAAGTTGTTTTAGTATAAAATGACATATATTTTATTGTGTAATTGGAGCAGTTTTGTTCTCCTTAAATAAAATACCAGCCAAAGATTATTCAGGCTGCAACTGACAGAGGCGTTACTGCTAGTTCCTTCTAATTTGGAGAATTCCTTTTTTTGAAAAATCGAATCTTGTTGCTACATTGAATCTAGAAGAAGAGCAGGGTCGAAGCTCATTGGTGGTATCTCAGGACGGAGGGCAGGACTCAAAGACAAGGGACTTGCCCATTGGTGGGCTGCCGGGCAGCTGGGATGGAGCTGGCAGCCCATTGGCTGCGTCGCTGGAGGATGGTGTAATGGACCGCCAAGGCCTGTGCAGCTGGTTTCTACGGCAACCGAGGCTTGAAAGAGCCACTCAGATTTCGGCATTCGCTCCTAACTCCCCCCTTCCGGAGGGGGATGGGCGGCCTGGATTTGCAGGCTGGTGGAGGAGGCGTGGGGGCTGGGAGTTAAGGGGACAGGGCTTTCTTCTGACCAAACCAACCCAGCAAAGCAACACTTGAACCGGGTTCGAGGAATCTGGCCTGTGTGCGCACTGGAAAAAAATCAGACAAACAGAAAGCCGTAAAGAAGATAGAAAAATGCCCTATAATTTCATCCTCCCTTGACTTCTCCATTGGTAACATTTTGCCTGTGAACGAACACAAAGTCTGGCACAGAGTAGGAACGCGATGCTTAGTGGGAGGGAGAAAGAGAGGAAGGGAAGAAGGAAGAGAAGGAGAGAGGGAGGGAGGATCCATGATGTGGACAACGTGGCGTGAGACAAAGTGCCCGCCATGTGGGGCCAGAAGTCCACAGACGGCCCTGAGGGGGGATGACAGACTTGGGTATGGGGTCTTGAAGGAGAGATGGGTCGCAGGCGCACTGGAAGGAAGGAGGGGGCGGCATTTGGGAGACCTGTCTCTGCAGTAGGACCCCCGGGTTCATAGCCCCGCGATCTCTGCTGCTTACCAGAAGCCAGTGCTTCAACTCTCCAGTTCCCAGCGTCTTTGTGTGTGGGGACTGATAAACAAACAGTACCCATTTCAATGAGTTGGTGTCAGAACTGAGTTGAGATCATGCATGTCAAGTTCTTAATACAATGCCTGAAACAGTCAACTGCAGTCACTAGCTGCTATTATCATAACTGAAGGAGTAGGATTTGATGAGATGGAGAGAGTAGGGGATTATCGTTATGGGTTTGGGTAAGGAGGGAGGAGGGAGGAGCAGGCTGGAACTCCTACAAAAGAGACCAGTTTGGATGTCATATAGATCATGGGAGGTGAGAGCCAGAGGGCAAAAAGGAAAAGATAATGAGAACAGCTACTGTTTACTGAGGGCCTGGCACTCTGCCAAGTCCTCCACATGAATTTTTATTTCATTTTCTCACCAGCCTTGATCAGACAGTTATCCTTAAACCCATTTTTCTAACAAGGAAACAGGCCCAGAGAGATTATATGGCTTGTCTGAGCTAAGAAATGACACAACCAAACAGGGGCATTTGTGGTATCCAGGACAAGAGTGCAATTGGAGGTCCAGATAACATGTCTCTCCAGTTAGAAGTGATTCATCAGTCTAATGTGTTAAATAAAATATGTCCTATTCTCCTTCATGGGTCTACCTTTCAATAACCTCAAAAGCCAGGTTCAAATTAGAATTCCAGGGCCCTTGAAATTCTGTGTCAGAATGTGTTGGCCCAAGGAGGGCAACCCCCTGGGTCCTTCATCCAATCCTTGTCCAGCTACCTCCCATCCCATCAGCGAGGGACGTGGAATGCATGAGTGGACACCCCAGCCCCCACACCGAGCTGTCTCTTTCAGAGACCTACTTTGAGACCTAAGTCTCAGGTCTGTAAGGTGTGCATCAGGCCCGTAGCTGAGATGGACCCAGGGTTGAGGCCCACAAAGGCTCTAAATGAACTTTGGGATATTTTGGAAGGGAATTTTGGGGTTTCAGAGAATGTTCTAGAACAGGAGGGCAACAGACTCTGGGTGGGCAGTTCCTCTAGTGCCTACAGAGTCCCACTCCACCTCCTGGGGAGGGGCAGGGCTCAGGGCTGGAGCTACTCTTGGCAGGGATAAGGGAGTGTGTTGAAGCCAGGCCTTCACAATCCAGGAGCCTGGCACTCTCTCTGTATGCTTACAGTGCCAGGGGACAGGCAGGCTAAGTTTCAGTGATATGCCCCCAGAGAAGTGCAGGAAGATGGGCCTGACCTCCAGGCTGAAGTAAATCTTTATCAAAGGTGAGAAGACCAAAGGAGTGAATTTACTTTTTGAAGATGAATAAATAAGCCCTTATTCAATAGAGAGTCAGTGACAGGTGTGCTAAGGAATACTTTGTGTATCATTTTAAAAGGACAGGTAGGCACATATCCTGATACGTAACTTCAGCCAAATAATTTCTAGATCATTCATGCAATAAATATTTATTGCGATTTTACTATATGCCAAGCTGAATGTTGGAGCTACAACAAAGGGCAAAACAGTCATGTCTCTGCCCTCTGGGGGCTCAAAATTGAGACAAAGAGGCAAATGTTAATCAAACCATGGCGTACACAGTACATAAACACATCATTATACCTGCAGTGGCTGCTAAAAGGAGGGAAGAGTGTAAGAGATGTCTGGTCTAGAAGATTAGGGAAGGCTGCTGTCAGGAAATGACATTAGAGCTGAGCACCAGGGGAGGTAAGGGTTAACCACGGGTCTGGGAGGGTGAATTCCTGGAATGACTAGCAGGAGCCCAGCAGGGGTGAGGGGGTGAGGCCCAGAGGAGGCTGGGCCAGGCCGGCCTGGAGGGCTCCAGGGAGGACACAAAGTCTTTGAAGGTCTTTAAGCTGGGGCTTAATGTGATCAAATTTCATTTTGGGGACAATTTTCCTGGGTTGAAGGAGGCCAAGTTTGGAAGCAGGGAGATCAGTGAGTCGGCTGCTCTGGAGTCTTGAACTTTCCCATCAAAATTTCTTATTTTTAAAGAGGGAGGAAATGGACTCCTGTTTCTGCAGAGTCCACAGGAATTTCTTTGAAGTCTTGTGTTTTGCACTTATTTTTATTGTTAAAAACATTTCTTGGGGGGTCAGAGATAATACATGAAATGGTTAAAAACAAAAGCCTCCCTGCTCCACCCTGCCCCAGGGGTACACCCTGGAAAATAAGTTTTCTTTCCATCCCAAATCCCAAAGAGCTAGTTCTTCTCAGAAGCTACAGCAGTGACCAATTTCACTAATATCCTTTCAGAGTTATTCTATACATAAATGAACATACGGATATATTTATTTCATCATTTTAAAATGTAATATGTATGTCAAATCATCACATTGTACATTTTAAATATCTTATAATATTATTTGTCAGTTTTACTCAATAAAGCTGAAAAAAAAATAAAATTAAAATGTAAAGAGTAGCATACCATTTCCTGCTTTGTTCACTTTAAAATATCTTAACCTTAAATGTAAGACATGATACCATAAAACTCCTAAAAGAGAACATAGGCAAAATATTCTCTGACATAAATTGTAGCAATGTTTTCTTAGGTCAGCCTCCCAAGGCAAAAAAAATAAAAGCAAAAATAAACAAATGGGACATGATCAAACTTACAAGCTTTTGCACAGCAAAGGAAACCATAAGCAAAACGAAAAGACAACCAATGGAATGGGAGAAAATTTTGCAAACAATGCAACTGACTGGGACTTAATTTCCAAAATATACAAACAGCTCAATATCAAAAGAACAACCAACCCAATCAAAAAGTGGGCAGAAGACCTAAATAGACATTCTCCAAAGACATACAGATAGCCAATAGGCACATGAAAAGATGCTCAACATTGCTAATTATTAGAGAAATGCAAATCAAAACTACAATGAAGTATCATCTCACACCAGTCAGAATGGCCATCATCAAGAAGTCTACCAAAAATAAATGCTGGAGAGGGTGTGGAGAAAGGGAACCCTCCTACACTGTTGGTGGGAATGTAAATTGGTGCAGCCATTATGAAAAACAGTATGGCAGCTCCTTAAAAAACTAAAAATAGAGTTACCACATGATTGAGCAAGACAAAAACTCTAATTTGAAAAGATACATGCATCCCAATATTCACAGCAGCGCTATTTACAATAGCCCAAACATGGAAGCAACCTAAGGGTCCATCAACAAATGATTGGATAAAGAAGATGTGGTATATATATATAATGGAATACTACTCAGCCATAAAAAATAATGAAATAATGCCATTTACAGCAACATGGATGGATGTAGAGATTATCATACTAAGTGAAGTAAGTCAGAGATAGACAAATATATGATATCCCTTATATGTGGGAATCTAAAAAAAAGTATACAAATGAACTTATTTACAAAACAGAAACAGACTCACAGACATAGAAAATAAACTTATGAGTACAAAAGGGGAAGGGGGGAAGGATAAATTAGGAATTTGGGATTAACAGATACAAACCACTATATACAAAATACATAAACAACAAGGACCTACCATATAACACAGGGAACTATATTTAATATCTTATAATAATCTATAATGGAAAAAGATCTGAAAAAGAATATGTTAATCACTTTGCTGTACACCTGAAACTAATACAATGTTGTAAATCAACCATACCTCAATAAAAAATTAATAAATAAATATAATGTCTTAAAGATTGTTTCATATTAATACACATATTCTTTTAATAGCTGTTCTTTTTAACAGATGCATATAAATAGTTACACTATTTACAGCCTATATAACTATTATTGATAGATAATTGATAGATAACCAGGTTGTTTCCAGTCCTTGGTGCTGCAAGTAATGCTACAGTGAACATCTTGAAACATACATCTTTGTGCATGTGTCCAACTTCAGCTATAGATTCATTTCCTATAAATGATTGCTGTGTTAAAGATTATGTGAATTTAAAATTTGAAGAGAAAGTGCCAAACAAACTGCTTTCCAAAGATGTTGGTCCATGTTTTAAGTCTGCAAAGTTTGCATTCTCCTCCATAATGTATCTGTTTATTTTCATGAAACACGTCCTTCCCCAAATATTCTTTGCCATATTGACTAGCCAGCAAGTCATGCTGTATGGAGCCACTGGCTTTGTCCAGGTCTGGTAACACTCTTGTGGGATTCCACCTTAAACTTGGTATGATCTGACTCCTGCTCTCCCTCAGCTTCCTCCTGTACCACCCCAGCCTCCACCATACTGACTTCCTCCTGGTTGCTCTTTGTTGGCCATATCTGGAGTTGACTTGAAGCGATGTAATGGGCACTCTGGTGGAAAATAAGGTCCCAAAGGATCCCTGAAGCCTCTTGTAAAAGTTGTACACTAGGCTGTCTCTCCAGAGCAATTAGGGAGCCCTAGAGGGAGTAAAAGAGTCAGAGTGCTAGGTGGCATTTTAGGAAGATTATTTGTTCCTTAGTCTGCTTCTTTCTTCCAACACTCAAAACAGCCTTCACCAATGACCTCCACATTATTCAATCCAGTGGGCAGTCTTCAATCCTGACTTCCAAATCTTGACATTTGTGAAGGCCAATTTTCCTTGACCTCTTGCATCACTTGAGAGTTGTTAATCCCTGCCGCTTGTAGCTAGTCTCCCTTGGTTCATGTGTCTCTACGCTCCTGTTTTCCTTTTCCCTTTCTGGCTGTCCTTTATTAGTTTGTCACGATCTCCTTTTCCATCAGGGAAAACTGTCCCATGTCAGAGTTGTGTAAGATATGATCTAAGCTGATATAATCTTTCTCTCCTACTCTTTTTCTCATGACCTATTAGGAGATTGTAAAATCAATTTAGTGGGTCATATAAGCATTTATAAAAGAATGAAGCAATAGAATAAAAAATATCAGAGCATACCATCCACAGGGATAATTCTATTTCTTTATGTATATAAACTTACTGCTTTATATATAAGTATACACATGTATGTGTCTGATGGCTGCAATGTAAAATGTATATCTTACTTGTGCGATGCAGTTAAACAGTTTGAAAACCATTGCTATAAGACATCCATGTTTATTTCTCAAGCCCAGAACCCTCCTTAGAACCTAAGACCTATGGATATTGAAACATCCATTCCACACCTTCTCTTAGACATCCTCTATAGATACCTCAAACTCAACACAGCCAAAATTAAACTCAAGACCTTTGTTCCAAACTTGGATTTTCTCCTTTGTTTTGCAACTTAGGGAATGGCCCCACCATCTACCCAATTGCAGAAGCTGGAAACCTGGGTGTCATCCTTGGTACTTAACCTTTCCTCCAGCCTGTGTCTGAATCTTATTGATTTAAACTCCTAAAAATCTCTTGACCCTGCCTGCTTTTCTTAATCTCCATCATCCAGGTCCAAGTTACCCTCATCTGTCACCTTGGTAAACTGGACTGCTTCCTACTTGGGCTTCCCTCCGACCCATTCTCTACAAAGTATTATGAATGGGCTTTTAAGAATATTATCCTGATCTATCACTTCCTTGCTTAAAAATCTTTCAGTGGCACCTCGTCATTCTTAGACTCAAATTCTAAACCAGGCTGCCTAGCACCCTCAAGATCTCCAGCCTTACTTTGTAGCATTATCTCCCTCCCCGTCTCTGCACTGTAGCCACAGTGGCTGTATCAGATGTGATCAGTTGGCGGATTGCTTCCAGTCCCACTTTTTATGTGTCTTCTGTGCCTCACATGCTGAAAAGCAAAAATAATTCCTGACTCCCTTGCAGCTAAGGTTCCAGCAATTAGGTGTACTTGCATGAGGTTTGAAAGGTGGAAGTAGGCAGAAGTCAAACAATTTTAGTTGTTTTTGCTTGTAGGTAAGATTGTGGAGACACTAGAATATGGTCTGTGACTTCAAGGAATTGGCATTTCACTGTTCTAGCAGTAACACTGGCAGTGGCATCCTGTCCTTGGTGGCAGTTTCCGCAGTATGTCCTCAAACTCAGCCTTTCCAGTGATGGCCTCCTGGCTCCTTTCTGACTATGAAAGCGGTGGTATCTCCACTGGTAGGTCAGTTCTGTGGTGTTCTGGGAGTCATTCCAGCCTAGAGACCATCACTTTCTTCAATACCTAGAATGGTTTCTGTTTCTGAGCACTGGACTACTTTTGTTTTCTAGAATTGGCCATGCCTCCTCCCACTATAGGGTTGTTATATTTGTTACCCCGTAGGCAAATGTAGGCTAATACCATGGCCACCACTAAACCCCCACCTCATCTCTCAATTAACTCTTTATATACTCTTGATCTCAGTTCAAACATTTTGTCTGGGAAGTTATCCCCGATCCCCCAAGACCAGATCAGTTTTCCTTGTTAAACGTATCACTCCATCTGTTTCTTTCAATGTATTATCATAGATTATAACTATGTATTTGTGTGACTCTAGACTTTGAGACACAGGGGACTTGACTATTTTGCTGTATTCCATTGCCTTAAAAGAGATGGTGCATTTAAAACACAGTGTGTTAAATGAATGAATGGAATGGAGGCGGCTAGAGAGGAGGGTGTTAGGACAAAATCAAGCCTCTTGTAACACTGATAAGCCCTGTGTCACCTTCTCTTGGACTTTTCCCAAACATATCTTCCTGTGACTCTCTAGCCAGCCTGAACATGCCCTGTGCTTTAGCCTCCAGGTCTTTGCACAGGCTGCTATCTGTTGCTTGGATATGTCTTCCCTCTTCTCTTGACTCGTCTTCATCTTGCAGGTTTCAGTCAAGACATCACCATCTCTTCTAGGAGACCTATGCTTGAGACAATTCTATAGTCTTCTTCCAGAACATTTAAACATACTTAATATTATTTGAAAAACTGCTTATTACTTATCTGTATCTCACTCTGCAAGAGCACACCATCTTATTCATGGGTGAATGCAGAGAATCTTGCATGGGGCCTGGCTCTCATAGCCTTCAGGATTGTTGAAAGCTGAATGAATGAATGTCAGCTAAATCAGCCAAACTCAGTCTGGGGAATCTTGACACTTCCCCCACTAGGGGCCCATGAACAGTGGGAGACTGTAATTTGGGGGCTGTGAGATCAGGAGAGGAAGCTGGGGGAGGTTTGTTCCGCTCCAGCCAGTGGCTCAATCCCCAGAGCAGGCAGGAGGCCCTGGAGCAGATCCTGGGGGGGGGGGGGGAGGATGGGTAGGGAAACCATTTCTTCCTCTGCACTCTCCAGTTGGTTGGGGGGAGGGGCAGAGAGAGGGAAGATTCCTTCCAAGGAGGCTCACTGGCACAGTGCCTGCTCAGAGGAAGGGGGCAGGGACGATGATGAATGCAGGCTTTCTCCCAGCCTCCAGCCCTGTGAGGGAGGGTAACCTGTGGCAGAGACGGGAAAGATGAGGGGGAGAGAGAGGACAGGAGGGGGAATTGGGAAGGAAAGAGCGTGTTTGCCTTGGGAAACAGGAAGAAGGGCTGAGCTGGCTCTGAAAGGCAGGATTTCCAAGAGCCAACCAGACCTCAACCACACCAGGTCAACTCTGGAAACATCCTCAAATCACTGGGTCATAGAATCAATACACTGAGGACACTAATTCTTACGATCAGATCATCCTATCATCTCAGAGCTAGAAAATCTGTCAGACGGTTGTGTCTGCGGTTTCTAGCGCTAGCTTGGAGGAGGGACTCAGCTCTATTGGAAGTTTCCTGGACTCTTTCTTTCTTCCTCCCTTATAGCAGGAAGAGATGGCATTTTTTTTAAGCCTGTGAATACTGTGTATCCAATTCCAGAACACAATAATTTTAAGATGCTGAAGTGACATCTTACCTGGGGTCTTTCTCACTGGTTTGTAATCTCCAGGGCACAGTTCCTCTCACTCATGTTAGTACCATGCAGAACTGTGGTCTCAAACCTGGCTGCCCATCAGAATTGCTTGGGGGTGCTTACTAGAAATATTTTCACTCACTCCGGTGATTCTGATTCCTGGGAGCTGAGTTAGGGCTTAGCAGTGTGCTAAGTGACTGTGATGCACAGGGCTAGATAACAACTTCCTAGGGCCTGGGACAACATAGTAGGTGTTAAGTGTTGCCTGCAGGGGCTGGGTACGTATTTGCAGGGTAAACAAATGGTGTGTAGGAAGCCTGGGTTGAAACCAGAGTCTGTGTACCTATGCATCTAACAATGGGAAAAGAAATAGTGCAGCAGTGTTAGTAATACAAAAGATAAATATTTATTCAGAACAAAACTTTTAACAATCGATTTTACATTCTAAGCCACAAGGAAATAGCAAAACATAAAGCAGAGGAAAGACAAAAAACTAAAAGAAAAAGCAGCATACTGTCTTTTCTACTTTAACTTGTAACACTTAGTTGGCCCAATGCCCTTTTGCTTGCCTAGTTCACAAGTACATTTTAGAGTTAACAGCTCACTTGTAATAATTCCGGTTAAAACTGCCTTTCTCTTTAGAGTCAGGAGGTTGCAGATGAGCTCCAGTGAGCTGCTTCTCTGGGGTTTATAGCTACTGAGGCTAAGGTGCAAATGTAAACCTTTGGTAGGTTTCCTTACTCAGAAGCACCTCTATTTCTCATTGATGCCAATGAGTGGGGAAGGGTTAGGCCACAGAGGACCTGGCCCACCTTAATCCAGATATGGTACCCCAAGGAGCAAGGAGCACATCCTGTATTATGTTCCTTTGTCCCTTCCGTATCTCCTAAGAATTCAAAAGCCCCAGCTAAATCTTCTGCTTTCTCCCCCAGTTGATTTCTTAGCATTCTTCTGGGCTCATTATTCTGGAGAACAGACTTTCTGGACCCTCAAGTGTTGAGGAAAATGTTGTGAAGTGTGAGAGGTAGTGAAATGAGCACCAGGCTTGGGGGCAGGGAACTCTACTCTAGGCTAGCTCTGGCACCAGACAGCGGTGTGATTTTGACATATTCATTTAACCTCTCTGGATCTGTTTCATCGGTTGGAAAACCAGAGATTGGTCAAAATCAATTTTTCCATCTTTTTCAGCAGGAAAATTCTAGATTCCATGATTCTGTGAAGAATGGCTTCTGAGCCACAAAAAGCGCTGTCACAAAATCCAAGCATTTTAATGCCGTAAGAGAGGCCCTTGGCCACCATTCAGAGCTTATTGACTCAGATTACATACACTTCTAACAACACTGGTTTCACAAATTCTCAGACCACATAGATTAGAAGCAGCAAATTAAAAGGGGAAGGGACGAGTTGCAAAAGATAGACACCCTGACAGAAGCCACAGTCAACAATGTTCTCAATTCAACAAACAATGGTGGCGTGCCTACCATGTGCTGGGCCCTAATGCAGCGCACTAGCGCTGGGGCGTAAGGGCGAACATGGCAGCCCACAAGGTGAAAATATGGGAAGACGACAAGGCGTGGGGAGTAAAAGGTACCAGAAAAAAAATCCCCCAATACAAATATAAAAACAAAATATAAAAAAGGAAGGGGTGACATATCTGCACACGACAGTTCTCGGTAGTGTTACTGATGACAGAGTCACCAAATTCAGGAAAGGCTGACGTGGAGTAAACTCGGTTTAGGAAGGCAGAGCGAGATGTCTCTTGTAGGTTTAGGAAAATCTCCTTCAAAAACGATTAAAAAATGGTTTTAAAAAAGTTTTGGCACTTAAGAAGGGGTAAGCTGGCTCTGTGTTCACCGTGGCAGGCAAGCGGGTGTTCAGTGCCCGGCCACGCCGGTTAGCTGAGCTGCCACGGAATTGTGAACTGCTTTGGGACACTGGGCAAAGGCGTGTCCTCGTTTGCCACAGAGGTTGCACACGATGCCCTTCCGGCAGTAAGGGCTGAGGTGCCCCTCTTCCCCGCACCTGAAGCACCTGTCCTGTGTGCAGCTGCCGCTCATGTGGGTCCGGGAACCACATTTAAAGCACGTCTTGGGCTGCCCCTTGTACCAGCTGTAGCCCCTCTCGGCCCCCAGGAAGAAGGCCCCGGGCAGGTGCCTGACCCCGCCCTCCCCCTGGCGCAGCTCGATCTCGCACTTGTACTCCCCGGTCCAGATCCCAAACCTGTCGGTCACTTTCACCGGCACGGCCAGGACATCGCAGTGGCGCTTGAGCCAGGTCACGATGTCCTCCACGTCCACCGTCTCGTTCCGGAAGAGGATGAAGAGCGTCTTCAAGCTGGACTTGCTCCGCCCCAGCACCACAAAGTTCTCCCAGCAGTCCTCCTGTTCGCGCTTCTCCTCGTAGACGCGTAGGAACAGGGCCAGCTTCTCCGCCGAGCGGAAGCTCACGTCGAACTCGCGGCTGCCAGGGATCTGGATGACCGCGTAGATGTCGCTCGGGTCCATGCCTATGGAGCGCAGGATGAGCGCGCCCACCACGAAGTCCCGGGTCGGGCAGGCGCCCTCGTCTCCCTGGAAACAGATGCGCACGAGAAAGCGGCCCTTGCCCGGGCCCACCGCGGGGCCCGTTGCCGCCGCCTGCTCGTCCTGGGGGAGCCGCTCGGTCGCGTCCTCGGCCGCGCCGGGCCTGGCGGGGGCCGCCATGGCCGCCCCCTCCGCCTTCTTCCTCCTACCCGTCTCTGCTGAGCCCTTCTTCTTACGGACGTCCGCCGCCTCGCCGGGCGGGTCTCTCCGGCGGCCCTTCGTGTCCCCGCGGCCGGCCGGGGGGAAGTCACCGAGGCCCGGCGGCGCCAGGCCCGCGGAGGCGCCGAGCCCGCTGCCCGCGCCGCTGCCTGCGCCGCTGCCGCTTTCTTCCTCCCGCCGCGGCGGCCGGGACTCGCGGAACTCGCCCTTTTTCTCGGCCAGGTTCTTCACCACCTGGGCCCAGCCCATCTTCTCGCGGCCGCCCTCGGCCTCCTCGGCCCGGGCTGCTGGGCGCGCGGGGGGCAGGAGCTGCGGCCGCCCCCTCTTCCTCTCCTCCTCCGCGCCGCCGCCGGTGGCCATTTTACCTCCTTCCCAGCATCCTCCACTCGCTCCCGCAGCCAAAGGGCGCCCATCGCGCGCGCCCGCCCGCCCGGAGCTGTGGGGGTTTGGGCTTTTTTTTTTTTTTTTTTTTTGAAATTCGATGCTTCTCTCCCCCGCCCCGCCGAAGGTATTTACTTGAGGCCAGCGCCGGCCGGGAGCCCCCGGACAACGGCCCGGCTGCGTTTCCGCCAGTGCTCGCTCCAGCCACACCTACGCACCGAAGCTGGACGGGGAGCTTGGAGCGGGTCCCTGTCCCTTGCGAGGGTTTGGCAGCCTTGGGCCTCGCTCTCGAGGATTTGGTATTTCGCAAGCGGTCTTCGATGATTTCATTCAAGCAGCTTTACTAACGGCCCACAGCCCGAAGGCGGGACAGAACTGAGGAAGATTTCGCCCATTTTGTTTTCATTTTTGTAGTTTTTCAATTAAAAAAAAGAAAGACAAACCTGGCTTTCCCTCCTTCCAAAGCAGATCACAATGCATTATTTTAACAACGTTGGATTATGGGCATGTTCAAACATACAGGAAGTTGAAAGAATTTTGCAGTGAATATTTTACCTTTAACTTTTTAACTTTTAATTTTCTATCATTAACATTTTACTATACTTTATCATACTACACTTCTATCCATCAGTCCTTAGTTTTTGATACGTTTCCAAGTTTCCAAGTGAGTCATATGGCGTTATTTTTAAACAAGACCTCCATCATATTCATGATGACAATTCTGTTGAGCGCTATGTGCCCAGTACGGTTCTAAGCATGTTGCAAGCTTTATAACGTGGAATCTTCCAAAACAATGCTGTAATTATACCCATTTCACGGGAAGCAGGGGCTTGGAGATAGGGCTTAAATCACTTGGCCAAGTGGCGGAGTTAATAGGCAGCCCTATGTGTAGGTGGCTTGTATTTATTCTCCATCTTTGCTTCTGACATTGTGGATCAAGGACTGTTTTGATCAGACTTTACAGGAAACCTCATAAAGACACAGGTTCCCGAACTAAAGTTAGCACTGGACTCTCTGCTCCTCCCTCATCTGTCTGAACTGGTGCTTCAGCAAGACAGATAAAACTTGGGTGATTGAGGGGATGGGGTTAACATCACCTTTTGTCATCCTGCTTTCTTTACCATTCCTGCGTGGATTTCAGGATGCTCCAGTGAGCTTTAGTGAAAGAAAAGATGGATTGTGGAGTCAGGGAGACCCTAGTTTTAATCTGACTGCTTCAGATCTCAGCTTGATAACAGGTGGTGGGGGAGGCAATGACCTCAGTTTTCATAGCTCAATTTGCTCATCCATAACAAAGGGATATTAAAATCTACTTGCAGAGGACTAATGTGGGTATTCAAGGAGATAACATGTGTCAAAGATCTTGGTCCACAATGGATTTCTAGAAAAGGTTATTCTTCCTTTCTGCCTGTGTTGGATTCCTTCCTATTTCTTTTGCAGTTCTACTTAGTTTGGGAGTCCCTGTGACTTCTTAAGATGTTTCCCTTTACCCCAATTCCAGTTTTGGTCTCAGCATCTCCAATTCTTGTGCTGCTTGAACCTTCCAGTTCCCTCACTTCATAACCCCTCAGGGGCTTTCCTCCATCACTTCTCTACCACACATGCCCACGATAGATCGATAGTACTCAGATCGTTAACCAGAAACAAGGTCAGATTCACACATTCCACTCTTTCATTGAGGAGGATATTTACATAACAAAACAACCTGTCCGTTTTAAATAATCTCTTTTATTCCTCTTACCCTAACTCTCCACCTCAGCTAACCAGCACACAATCAAATATCTACAAGGGTCAGGGAAGTGCCTTAAATAAGGAAATGTGCTGGGGGAACTTATCTCAAGGGGCAGTTACTAGTCAACTCCAGCTGATTACTGCTCCCACTGTGGCCAGATCTTCCTGTTTTTAAAGAGAAGTCTGAACTCTGGTTTCTTTTTTTTAATGGGAAACATTCTTCCTTCTCCTTCTTCTTCAAGATTGTCTCAGCTATATTTGGATCCTCCGTATAAATTTTAGAACCAGCCTGCTGAGTTCCAGGAAACCACTTTTGGGGATTTTAATTAGACTTGCATTGCATTTATACAGCATTGCCATGTTATAATAATGAGTCTCCCCACTTATGACCCTAGCATTAAAAGGCTAGTTAGGAGCCTGTGGAGGAGGTATGATTTGATATGGACTTTGAAAGGAGAAGCAGGTTTTGGAGACCTAGACATTACCACTTTTTTTTGTGGGGGATAGGGGAGGCAATTAAGTTTATTTCTTTACTTACTTATTTTTGGAGGAGATTCTGGGGGCTGAACCTAGGACCTTGTGCATAAGCGCTCTACCACTTGAGCTACACCCTCCCCCCTGGAATGCACTTTTAAATCTATGCTCTATCTGGCAAATGTGGGGTGTGGAGAGAGAACTGGAGTGGGGCAAGGATGGCAGCAGGGACTATAGTCCAGGGGTGAAAGGAAAGTGGGGTGTATGTTTGTACTGGTGGTGGTAGTGATAAGTCGTCTGATTCCAGACATACTTTGAAGGTATTGCTGACAGATTTGGAGGTGGGATGTGAGATGAGTCAAAAGATGAGTTAATGGTCACTCCAGGAAGAGAGTTGCCATTATGAGTTAGGAGAAAATGTTTCTGGGGAAAGGTCGAGTGTCAGAGTTGCCTATTAGGTGTCCAGGTGGAGATGTTGAGTAGGCAGCTGGTTGTATGTGGCTGGAATTCAGTGGAAAGGCTGGAGATGTGACTCTGGGAGGCACCTGGGTAGAGGTGGCATCTGAAGTCACAAGACTGCAAGGGAGCATGAGTGGACTGATAAAGTATGGATAGAGACACAGAGAGGGCTGGGTCTCAGTCCTAGGGCAACCCAGGAATAAAGGGAGACCAGGAGGAACCAGTAAAGGAAAAGCGAAGGAGGTAGAAAGCAATCCAAGAGAGTGGTTTCCTGGACACCACGTTTAGAAAGTGTGTCAAGAAGGGAGTGATTTGTTATGTCAAATGCTGCAGGCGGACCAAGAAAGATGAACGTTGAGAGGTGACCACGGGGTCTAGCAAAGTGGAGGCCACTGGCATCCCTGACAAGGGCAGTTTAGGTGGAGAGGTGGAGAGTGAAATCCTGGTTGGAGAGGTGGAAAGGAATGGGAAACAAACCTTTCTAGAAGTTTTGCTGTGAAGTGAAATAGAAATGAGAGGGTAGCTGGATGGGAACTGGTCACTTTAAAAAAACAGAACAAATTAAAATATGTTGCTAAAGCGTTGAGGATAATACAGAGGAGAGGATGATGGAGAAGTGGGGAGAATTGTTGGGGGGATATTTTAGAGAATATGCGAGAGGACAGGATTCAGTCCACAACTGTAGGACTCGGTGTCAGTAGGTAGTTTATACATAGTTACAGGAGGGAGGTGTGTAGGTGGGTAAATGAAGTGATGTGAACTTGTGAGTTTACTGAGCTCCACGATTTTCCTAGTGAAATAGGAAGCAACGTTATCAGGCAAGAGTAACGATGGAGAAGGAAATGATGGTGGTTTGATGACAGGAGAAATATGGCATAATTCTTCAGCATGACAGGCGGGGCCAGCTGAAGGGAATTTGAAACCGCGTTGAAAAGAACGCGGAGACGGCTACATTTTGTCTTGCGATGTTAGTCCCTCAAGGCGCTCAGTAGTCTGCGTCCGTTTCCTTGGAGACGGAGACGGGAGAGGGAGCGTCAGGTCTCCCTGCAATGTTTGAGTGGCCCTGGTTGCCGCGCGACCCACGTTGAGACAAGAAAGTTGGTGAAGCCGAATAAATAGGCATCCCCAAAGATCAAGGCCCCAAGGATTGAGGACTCTTCTTCCATTTTCCTCAATGGCGCGCGTCTTCCCAAAGTAGGTGAAAGGAGTAGCGCGGGCTGTTGGCGTGCGCATGCGTGTCCCCAACCTTGCCCCGGCTGGTCCTCGCCAGGTGGCCTCCCGCGGTCTTGGCCCCGCCCTCTCCCTGCCCATTTCTCTCTAGACTGCTTTTTCCTCGCGTTCTTCCGCTCCGGGTAGGCTTGTGTCCATAGTAACTGCGCTTTCGGATTCGAGACCCATCGCCTGTTTCCGCTGCAAACGTTTGCCGCTTGCAGCCCCATGGGCTGGGAATGATGGGAGTTCTTTCCAACTCTTTCCAGACAGAGCCACGCTGGGATTTACTCCACAGCCCACCAGTTCCAGGTTCTGGTAAGTCCAGGAGGGCTAGGGCAGGTGTGGGGGGCTCGCTGACCATGGGCTTGCAGTCCGCCTGCCCTCAACCCCCACGGCGTGACTGTCCCGGGCGATAGAATCCAGAGACCTGAATTCCAGGCCAGGCTCTGTCACACATTTGCTGTGGGACCCGGAGTGTGCCTCTGACCTCACTTTTCTCACCACCTTATCAGGATGTAAGGGTATATTCTGTTGCTCTCTTATTTATCTCTGATTGCTATTCTGCTTTCCTATTGGGTCTTTTCCATGCCTCCTGTTTCTCACAGTTCTTTGTACCTCCTAGCCTGGATGTGCTTTGTAAATTCTGGCTGGCTGATAAAAAAGTGATAGCTAACATTTATGGAGCACTTACCACATACTTCACAAATGTCGTCTCTTGGAATTTTCATACTAACCTATGGAGGTAGGTTTTATAATTAGGTCCAGTTTACAGATGAGAAAATTGAGGCTCAGAGAGATAAAACCACCTAGTCAAGGTTGCAGATATCTATAAGGGGTGAAGCTGGGATCTGAACCCACCAGGCTGTGTGACTGATTGTGTTATGTCTGGTAGGATTATGTTCCACGGCAGCGGTCCAAGCAGAAATCCAAGCCATCTACTCTGCCTCCAATCCTACAAACGGTTGACACTAAGAAAAGCAAAATGAAGACTTTGCCAACCGTCCAGCCAGGTGGGCAGAGGCACTTGGGCGCTGGAGTGGGAGTTGGGGACAGGATAGAGTGGATGCTCTTGGCCCTTGGTGGCAACATTTATATCAGGGTAGGCCAACTACTACAGCAAACAATCCCAGATTTCAAGTATTAATACAGAAGCTTATTTCTCATTTATGTCAAAGTACTTTTGTGGATCTTGTGGGGAGGAGGTAATCTTTCTCACAGATGACATGACTGTCTCTGTACAAAAGCTTAAGGAATCTACTAAATCTAAAAGAAAGTAGAAGTAATAAGTGAGTTTATCAAGGTTAATGGATACAAGCACAACACACAAAAATCAATCACATTTCTATATGCTAACAATAAATATGTGGAAACCAAAATTAAAAACACATTTACAGTCACTTCAAAGAAAATGAAATATTTAGGCATTAACTTTAAAAAACATGTACAGGATCTGTACACTGAAATTTATATAATGCTGATATAAGAAATCAAAGAAGACCTAAATCCATGGAGAAACTGTACTATATGTTCATGGATTGAAAGACTCAACATAGTAAAGGTGTCAGTTCTCAAATTGATCCATGTTTTTAATGCAACTCCTATCAAAATCCCCGCAAGGCTTTTTGTAGACATGGACAGGTTTATTCTAAAATTCATATAGAAAAGCAAGGCCCTAGAATAGATGACAACTTAAAAAGAAGAATAACATGGGAAGAATCATCTTACCTGATACTAATGTGTGCCATATAGTTATAGTAATCAAGACAGCATAGTATTGGCAGAGGGATTGGCATATAGATCAATGGAACAGAACAGAGAAACCAGAAATAGAGCCACACAAACATACCCAGGTGATTTTGACACAGGTGCAGAAACAATTGAGTTGAGGAAAGAAAGCCTCTTCCACAAGTGGTACTGGAGCAAGTGGACATCCATAGGTGAAAAAAAGAATGTCAGTTTAAGTCACACAATTTACACAAAAATTGACTCAAAATGTGGATTTAAACTGAAATCAAAATCAAATGTAAAACAGTAAAACTTACAGAAAAAACATAGGTGAGAAAAATCTTTGGGACTGGTGGCCAGATGAAGAGTTCACACCAGCAGCTGGATCTGTAAAAGAAAAATGAAATAAATGGATAACTTGGACTTCATCAAAATTTAAGACTTTCGTTCTGCGAAAGACTGTTAAAAGTATGAAAGGGCAAGCTACAGACATGGAGAAAATATTTGCAAACCATATCTGATAAAGGACTGCTTTGTAGAACATACTGGGAACCCTCAAAACTCAACAGAAAAACAATTCACTTAGAAAATGGGCAAAAGACACAAAGAGACACTTGACTGAAGAAGACGTACAGGTGCTAAATAAGCACGTGAGAAGGTGTTCAACATCCTTATCCATTAGGGTGATGCAAGTTAAACCACAATGAGTGTCACTGCACACCCATCAGAATGGCTAAAATGGAAAATAGTAATAACACCAAATGTTGGTGAAGAGGAGAAACTGGGTCCTGCGTACACTGCTTAGGGGAATGTGAAATGGTGTAGCCCCGCTGGAAAAGAATATGACCATTTCTAATGAAACTAAACACACATTTCCTATAACAATCCAACAGTTGCACTCTTGGGCATTTATTCCAGAGAAGTGAAAACTTACGGTCACTTCAGAACCAGTGCATGAATGTTTCATAGCAGCCTTGTTCATCATACCCCCAAACTGGAAACAAGCCATATGTCCTTTAACAGGTGAGTGAGTTAAACAGACAATGGTACATCCATTCCATCCTGTGCAATTCCTTTCAGCGATAAAAAGGAAATAACTTTCGATATATTCAATGACTTGGATGAATCTCCAGAGATGCTGAGTGAAAAAAGTCAATCTCAGAAGTTACATACTGTATGATTCCATTTGCATACCATTCTGGAAATGATGGAATTGTAGAAATGGAGAATTAGTGATTGTCAGGGATTAGGGACAGAGGTTGGGGGAGGATGGTAGGGTGAGGGAGTGACAATAAAAGACAACAGAAGCGATCCTTGTGGTTGTGGAGATGTCCTCTATCTTGCCCATCTTAACGTCAGTGTCCTGGTTGTGGTATTGTACTTCGTTTTCCAAGATGCCACCATTGGGAGAAACTGAATTAAGGGAACATAGGATTTTTCTGTATTATTTCTTGAAACTGCATGTAACCTGAACTTATCTCAAAATAAAAAGTTTAATTAAAAAAAAAGATAAACCAGGGCTACCACCACTAATGAAAAGAAATACTCATTATTAAAGCTACAAATCTTCCTAAGTATTTAAGTTCCATTTACAAATCTTATAATTTTATAAACACTTGTAAAGAGGGTTTTGGAACGTGGTTAATTAAATTCCCCTAAATTGTTTAAGCCACGTTTAAAAATTTAATATATTCACTTTCATTTTCACATATTTCACTTGTTCTAATTAACAAAACCTGGCATTTAAGTAATTCTTTGTACATCTAATAAATAAACATCTAAATATGGGTACTCTTATGTTCTCTTAAAAGTTTTGGTAATTTATACACATTTAATAAGGGTGTTTAAACCTTCCAGCTTCAAACAAATCTAAATCAAAATCTCACTGACACATTTTAAATTAGAATTGTAAAATTAATCTATTTTTTTGGGGGGTAATAAGGTTTATTTATTTATTCATTTTTAATGGAAGTACTGGGGATTGAACCCAGGACCTTGTGCATGCTGGGTACGCACCTTGCCACTGAGCTATACCCTTCTCCCACAAATTAGTCTATTAGTCACTCCATCTCTCAAGCAATACCATTCAATGCCAGATATGTACAGACAATTCATAATTTTAATACAAAATTATTTAAATTTACTTCATCACTTCAATTCATAATACAAAAATTTTCCAGGGTTAAGGGAATTGATCTATAAAGGAAATAATATTTTTCAGAAATGAACTGGCTTGCACCTCCAACAGGGATTTTGGTGGGGGCTGAGAAGGCAGTGGCAGCCCTTGTGATGCTTTGGGGGATTTATATCATGCTGGTGCCGGGCATGCCGAGAGAAGCAGGGATTCTAAGAATGTGCCCTCCAAATGCCTTATTCTGATCTGAATTATCTTTGTATACTTCGTATCTGGCAGGACCACAGCTTTTACACATATTTCAGGGACAGCGAGTTGGCATGTTGCATGGCTCCTGGGCCTTTATCTGATGCTGTGGTCCTGATCCCAGTTCTCAGGTCATTAGTAGTAACAGTGACAATAGTAATTTATATTTAGCACTGGATATGTGTAAGGCACTATTCCAAAGACTTAAAGTGTAGTAACTTCTTATTTAATCTTCACGACCACCCTCTGAAGTAGGCATGATGATTATTCCTATACAGACGGAGAAGCTGAGGGACAGAAGGTCGTGTGATCTGCCCAAGGCCGCATAGCTAGGAGACTGCAGAACCCAGATTCAAACCCAGGCTTTCTGGCTCATTAGTTATTGCTCTTAACCCCTGCACCTTCTGACCTTGCCACCGGCCAGCTTGGTGGGAGAGACTGGGGGTGTCTGTTGTACCCCTCTCCTCCCCTCTGTTCATACCCACAGACACTGTGGTACATGAAAGTCCCGTGGCTTCTCCATCCCTTAACCAGGCCCACAGTGGGGCTGGGGAGCTTATGGATGGATGTGAGTTTCATCCTCTGTCTGACTGTCATGCATTATAAGGCTGGGAGTGGATGGGGCTGGGGCCGGGCTATCTGTCATGGCTGGTGCATTTCCTGGGACCTAATCCCAGACCTGCTCTACCCTCACTCTCTCTCTGCCCTTTCCCATGCCCTAGGCTTGCAGTCCAAGCCCACCTTGTGGATGACAAGCCAGCTGAGGACTCCACTAGGACCGTGCAGAGGGAAGTTGGACCCTGGAAAGACACAGACCAAAATCCAGCTAATTAGAGTATGGGGAACATCCTCCCACAGGCAACAGGGCCTGGCAGCCGGCAGCTGGGAGGGGGGGGAAATGTGATAACAAACATGCACTGAGTTGCTCATGGGTGCCCGACTTGACTCTTTTTTTTAAAATTATTATTATTTTTAAATGGAGGTACTGGGGATTGAACTCTGCCACTGAGCTATACTCCTCCCCCTGACTTGACTCTTTTTTTCCTCACAGCAACTCCGTGGGCATGCATCATCCCTATTTTACAGATGGGGAAACCAAGGTGCAGGGAGCTAAATGACTTGCACCAGATCACACAGCTAGAAAATGCAGTACCAGGAGTCACAGCCAGTTAACCGAAGTGTTGGCTGTTGTGTTTAAGACTCAGGAAAACGATCAGAATCACTTCTGATCGTACTGTATGAGGAGCACAGTCCTGGTGGCTTGTTCATTTAAAAAATTTCCAGGAAATTAACCTTTTATGGAATACAGTGCACCTTGAAGCAAGGCTTAGGAGCTTCCTGTTCAATTTGTGACAGTGACTGACAGAACTTTTGATAATTGATTTTTCTCACCATTCATTGTTTTTAATGGCTTCTGAACATTGTTTGGAAGTATTTGAAAAGAAGAGGGGTCTTTAATGTCCATAGCAGAAAGTAAAATAATAAAAACAATAAATACTACAAAATACTATAGAAGAATACTTTTTAAAAAATTTATTGTAGTATAGTCAGCTTACACTATTGTGTCAATTCCTGGTGTACAGCATGTTTGTCATACATATATATATATACATATATTCTATAGAAGAATTCTTCTGCAAGAAAGTTTTTTTAATTTTTTTTTGGGGGGAGGTAATTTGTCTTTTATTTATGTACTTATTTATTTTTAATGGAGGTACTGGGGATTGAACCCAGGACCTTGTTGCTAGGTACAAACTCTACCACTGAGCTATACCCTCCCCCCAAGCAAGTTTTTAATAGCTCAATGAACAATGATTACTATATAAAGAACTAGGAAAAAATGTATTTGCTTTGAAACCTTTTTTCCCGTTAAGCTTCAATTTTTCAAAAATGGTTTAGAGGCAGCTCAGCCTTCTTAAAGGAGTAACTCAAATTTCCAATGTTATTTTTATCCTGACTTTAGCCAGGTTGATGTGTTTTTGTTTGATACACAGTGTGAACTGGGACAATTGACTCTAAAACCTGTGCTCCTTACCAGTTCCTAACACTGTCTCTTGTAATCATTCATTTGCTGAGTCAACAAATATTTATTGAGCACCTACTATGTGCCAGGCCCTGTTCTGAGTGTGAGGATTCACCTGCAGTGTGACCTGTGACCTTGGGGAGCTCACATTCTGTTGGGGGGGACAGACAATAAACAAGGCGAATAAAAATATAATATGTGTAGTGAGGATAAGAGCTATGAAGAAGTAGAAGGGTTAAGGTTAGGGAACTAGGGAGGCACAGAGGAGGGAGTAACTATGACTTTTAGGAGAGTGATCAAAGGAGGCCACTAAGGTGGGGACATCTGAGGGAGGAGTGGTATAGGTAGAGGAACTGGAAATGCAAAGGCCCTGAGGTTGGCAAAGTCAGTGTGGTGGAGCTGGTGATGAGGAGGAAAGATAGTGGGTTGTGGCGGGAAAGGGTTAGCTTGTATACAGCCCTGTAGTCCATGATGTGGCTTTGTGTTTTTATACTGAGTAAGGCAGGAAGACCCTGGAGGGTTCTGAGTAGAGCAGGGCTGTGATCTGACTTAGGTTTTCACAGGAGTCTTGGTTGCTGCTCAGGCCAGACTGGACTGCGGGAATGAGGGGGAGACAGAGCAAGGAAGTAGAAACTACCCAGCTGGTTTGTCCTCTTGGAGATGGAGTAGAATCCTGACTCTGCCCCTTAGCCTCAGGTCAGTTATTTAGTCGATCAACAACTCCTGAGAGCGTACCCATGACGTCCAAGGCACTGTGCTCGATGCTGGGGACACGGCCATGAACACGGCATTCAGAATCTGTGCTGTGATGGAGCTTATACTTTAGTGGGAAGACACATAACCAATGAATTTTAAAAACTCCAAAGAATAGTTACCCAGCAGTTTATACAGCCCATACTTACGGAGCTCCAGGCATTGTCCTGTGTGCTGGAGATGCAGCTGTGACCAAACAGCCAAAGCCCAGAGAATTTCAGAGCCCTCCTGGCTGTGAAATTCGAGTTCGGGGACAGATAAGAAACAAGGTAATAAGAAAATAGGTTATGTTGGGTGGTGATAAGTCCTAGGAGAAAAAGAAATTGGGAAAGGGGGAGATAATTTCAAACTGTAATTCTGTAATTACAAATTGGGGTAAGGGTTGGGGGGGACACAAAGCAGGCTTCTACACTAGATTCTAGGAGTCAGGGAAGAGCCATTTCTCCAGCCGAGGTCTACACTTTATCAGAATCACCTGGGAGTAGGGCTCATTGGGCCCAAGGCTTGGAGACTGGTGTTTTTCACAAGATGCTTCTGTTCCCAGTGGGCCATATTTGGAGATGTTTTGGTCTGGAGATGTGAAGGCAAGATAGTGGAGTGGCCAGGAGCCCAGACTTCCAGGACAACAGCCGTGCTATGTGTGACCTTGGAAAGGTCCCAAATCTCTCTGACCCTCAAGTTCTGCCTCTCTAAAGTGGGGCTAATGGTAGCTCCAAATGAGGGAGCGCGCGCTAAGTGCTTAGCACAGTTTCCAGCTCATAAGTCCTCTGTGCGTTCATCCTCTTACTCTCTTTATTGTGTGAGGAATATGGGAGCTGAGGGCTAGAAAGGGGTAGTTTCTAGCAAAGGGCAGACAAGTGAGGAAGAACGGAAGGAATAAAGAAGAATGGTGACAGGTGACTGCATGTGTGCCGGGTGTGCGACGCACTGCCACTAAGCGGCTTAATCGTGAACCTAACCTCATTTATTTTTTATGGCAGCTCTCTGAAGTGGGTTTTGGTTTCCTAACCTACAGAATGAGGATAATGGGGTTCTGGGAGGTGAACTAACTTGCCCAGGTTCCCTCAGCTAGCTGGTAAGTGGCAGAGCTGGGATTTGAAGCAAGGTGTGTAGAGGCCTAAAGTCCAAGTCTTGATCATGGTGAGGTCTGGCCACGCCTTATAGCCTTAGGCCCACTCAATTCCTTGTCTTAGTGTAGCAGAAAGACAGGCAGTGGGAGTCAGCAGTCTGCCTTTTGAATTTCAGTGCCACTGCTTTCTGGCTGTGTGACTTTAGGGCAGTCATCTAACCTAGCTGAACTTCCCCTTGTTAGTACAATAGAGTTTGTAAGCAAAGGGTTGTTGGAGGGTGAACTGATACTGTGTGCCATGGGCTGAGTGAGGCCACTCTCAACCATTGTTACTGTTATTGTAGGTTATGTGTACCTGCTGGGGGTGACCTTGGGCAAGTCACTTAATCCCTTAGATGCTTATCCCCAGCGGTGTTGTATGAAATGCAAGTCCTCCCTCAGCTCAGCTGCCTGATGAGAAATGGTAGTGATTATCATCCATTCTGCCTCTCCTGCTTCTTCTCCAGACATGGCTCATCTCCTGGGCCACCTTCTTTTCCCACTTGGGCATTTTCTATAACTGTTACCACTGCTATATTTCATTGATTATAAGAAGCCATAGACAATAAGGCAGACCTTTATCTTAATTACCCGCTAATGAAATATTTATCGATTACATTGTGACACACCACCAACTGTAAGACATATCCCCATTGTAGAGATGTAAAATTATGGGGAAATTGGCGTTTCAGAATGGATGAAATAGTTAAAGGTGCTCTGACCTGCAGACAATGGGGAACCGCCGCCCAACTTGGGTGGCATTTACTAGTTGAGGCCACAAGGCGGCGGATGTCCGTCGGGAGGGAACTGGTCCCTAGGCTCCGGGAGGCTCCCGCCAGCCCCGCGCAGCACAGCCTCCCTTCTCTGTCCTTCTGCCCGCAGACGATGCTCAGGAACCGGCGAATCTCACACCAGGAGCTCTGCAACCACGAAGACTTCCTCTCCAAGCTCACTGTGGAGCTGATGAAGGCCATCCAGGACATGGAGGAGAGCTCGGCCATGAAAGTGCGGGTGATGCTGCAGCAGCAGGACGTCTTCTCGGTGAGACCCTCCATCGTGGCCCGGCAGCCCCGCCTCTGCCCTCTGCGCCGCCGCCCTCCTGAGCGCTCGGGCGCCCTCTCCTGCCTTCTCCCCGCCTCTCCCGGCCTGTAGCATAAGCTGCTTCCTGCTTCCTCCATCTGGAACATAAATCTTAACACCTTGCCCCCAACCCCCGCCCCAACCTACCTGGGCTTTGGAATCAGACTGGGATGCGGGGGGGTGGGGAGCTCATCCCAACCAACACTTATTAGCTGGAAGACTTTGAGTTAACCTCTGAGCTCTGTAAAGTGGGGCACAGTAGCACCCACTCCAAAGAGGCATTGTACTTGGCACACAGTAGGGGTGTAAGAGAAATTAGCTGCTACCACCAGCACCGTTAGCAGATACTAACACGGAGTAATACTATGTGTGTATTCACACAACCCTTACAACAGCCGTGTGGGGTGGGCATGATTGTTATCAGAACCAAGGCAGTCTGACACCCGGATCTGTGCTCCTTCCACAATGCTGGGATTATCACCCTCACCCAGTGGTGGCGCTCGTGGCCTGTGGGTAAGAGTGATTTGCAGAGAGCCCAGTATCCACAGCCTTCTCTGGGAGAGGTTGGTGAGACTTCCATGGGAGGGCTGAAAGTTCACAGGGGATCAGGGATTCTGGCTGGAGAAGAGTCAGAGAAAATGGTTTAATGGAGAAGCAGTTACCCTCTGACTGCAGTCTGCCTGGCGGGGAGAGGAGTTGAATTTACCTGGAGCCTCTGAGACGAAGAGAAATTCCGACATCTTGGGGTCTTCATTGGTTTGCTTGGGCTGCCGCAACAAAATGCCACAGACCGGGTGGCTTAAATGATAGAAGCTTATTTTTTCACAGTTCTGGAGGCTGGAAGTCCAAGGTAGAGGTGCTGGCGGGGTTGGTGTCTGGTGTCCTTCCTTGGGGTGCAGATGGCTTCCTTATTGCTCTGTCCCCATCTGGCCTTTCCTCTGTATGTGTGTGTGTGTTGGGGGGGAGAGGGCGAGAGAGAGCAAGAGCCCTGGGTGCCTCATCCTCTTCTTAGAAAGACACTAGTTTCCGGAGTAGAGCCCCACCCTTTTGACCTAATTACCTCTCTAAAGGTCCTCTCTTCAAATACCGGACTGTGGGGGAAGGGATTGGCCCTTTAACACATGAATTTGGGGAGGGACACAATTCTATCTATAACAGAGACCAAACATGTTCTCCAAACCTCGACAAAGTTATTGTCTGATATTCCTCCATTGTTTTATGTCTTGCTCATCTGGATTGATTCTTGTGGGCCCTTGGGAAACAGGACCCAGTGAGACACCTGGTCCACATCAAGCTTTCATTCAAGTGGGGTGACAGGCAGTTAGAAAGCCTTTTGTGTGGACTGTGATGGGGATGGGGACCTGGGGAGGTAGGAGAGGCCTTGTAACACAGACATGGAGGATCAGGAAGTGATGATTGAGTTAAAACTTGCAGAAGTCAGTGTTGACTGGTGGAGAGCAGCGCTGGTCCCAGGCAGAGGCTGGGGGTCCACGAGGCCTGAGGGGAGAGGCACATGGCTGGCTCAAGGAGCCACGTGGCGCTTCGTGTGGCTGGACAGTCAGGTGTGAGGAAGGGGTCAGAGAGAGGGGAGGTCAGCCTGGGCTGGGTCGGGGGGCTCCTTGTCAGCCAGGGTAAGTAATTTGGACCTTATTTACAGGGCAGAGGGGGGCCCTTGGAGGGCTTTAAATAGGGGAAGGATGTGGCCGGCTGTTTGTTTTTTCAAGAAAGAGCACTCTGACTGCCATGTGGGGAAGAGGTCAGAGGAGGACAAGTTAGGAGAAGCCGTTGTGCTGTTTCAGACAGAAGGTGAAGAGAACTTGAATGAGACAGTGGCGCTGGGGGTGGAGAGAGGGTCATGGCTGCGCGGGCTGTTTGGGGAGTAAACCTGTTCTACTTGGCACGTTTTGGGTGAGAAGAGGGAGGAGGGACCAATGCCTGGTGCTTGAGTGTATGGTGGGGCCGTCTGCTGAGGCGGGTGGCAGGAAGCGGGAGAGTTTGGGGTGCAGGGGGGGCAGCAGATGAAGGCTTTCTGACCTCTAGTCAGGTTCCTGGGCCTGGGAGTGGGGTTGGGTTTGGGGACTCCCCTGAGGAAGTGCTGAGTCCCCGGACAGCCCATGCTCTGGCAATGCCAGCAGAGGCTCAGGGTGAGCTGACCACCCCCCCCACCCCCTGCCCACAGACCATCATCAACATCTTGGAGTGCTCCAACCAGAAGAAGCTGCAGCAGATGAAGTGTGAGCTTCAGGAGTGGGAGGAGAAGGAGGAATCCAAAATACACAGTAAGAATCCCTGGGGCCAGCACCTTGATGCTCCCCTAGTCCTCTTGGGAGGTCAGTGGCTGGGCATTCTGGAGGCACCTCCTTTTCGGGAACCATCAGGCCCGTCACCTCCCTTCTGAGGCAGGTGGAATTGTGAAGGTGCAGGGCTACCGGCTTACTTATCCAGCACTTAACACTCGCAGGCCCTCTGTGCCTTGTCTCTATGGGCCTGCTCTCCATCATTACAACTACCTGTGAGACTTGGACCCTTCTCCCATTTTACAGATGAAGAAACTGAGGCTAAGGGAAGTGAAGTAGTCCATGGAAGGTTAGACAGCTAGGACCCAGAATCCAACCCCAGTCCACCTCTTTCTTGCCAAGGTCCCTCTGGGAGTCAGTGGCTGGGACAGGTCACTGGCCTCAGACCTGCTGAACCTGTGGTCTCTTTCTCCCAAGCAGACCAGAAGCCTCCTGAGGGGAGGGGCAGTGTGTCAGGCTGCCTCAGACACTGGGGATCCCTTCCATGGAGGACAGCAGGATAGACTTGTCTTAATCCTGCCCTGGTCATGTCTCAGGAGCCAGTGTCGCGCCATCTCCCTGGGCTTGTTGACTTGGGAGCATTTGTATGAGGAGACGGAGGCCCAGAGAGGGAGGGTCATGTGGTGAGTCAGTGGCAGAGCTGGGGCTGGTCTAGGGATCCTGCACTGGGATACTTTCTTTCCAACCCAGTGTTGCCTCTTCTGCGAAGGTAAAGAGCTTAACTGTTCACCACCTCCTAGCCTTGCGTGAGCTCACTTCAGCCCAGACCCCAGTCTGTTGGTCAAGGAGAGCTCTGCCTCTCGGGTCTCCCTTGAGTGGTCCTTGAGGGGCGCACCTGCCTTCTGTCCCTCCTGACCTTGCAGACCTGGAGCAGCAGGTGGAGCAGCTGAATGCCAAGATCGAGAAGACCCACGAGGAGCTGAGCTTCGTGAGCACTTACAAGGACCGTGAGTATCCCATCAAGTCGGTCCAGGTTGCCGACCTTGGGCACCAGCTGCAGCAGATGAAGGAGAGCCAGCAGGTAGGTCGGCCCCTGGCCTGGCCTCGCCCAATCATGTGGGAGACAGGGCTGGTGCCCAATACTCCCTTGCTGACCCCCAGGATGAGCTGGAGGACCTGAGAGAGGTGTGCAGGATGGTCTTGGCGTCCATGTCCAACCAGATTCAGAAGAAGAAGAAAAAACTGCTGAGGTCTCTGGTGGTGGTGGGTAGCCAGCTACTGTGGTCGGTCCTGCTCCCAGCCCTGCTTTTTTCCTTGGCCTCTGCCTTCAGGCCCCCCACACCCTCACCTTGGCACCCAGTGCATGGTAGAGACTGGGGGCCAGACCTCTCCTTCCTCCACAGAAAATCCAGCATGCTAACCAGGAGGCTCTCCTGTACAAGACTTGGAACAGCCAGGCCATACTGAAGTGCATGGGCAAGTTCAGAGAAGTGAGTGAGCATGAAGGTGGTGGTCCCCTCTGGGAGAGAGCAGGAGGGTGGGGGGTCCCCAGGACCCCTGGATCAGGCTGGTTCTGATCTGGCACCCACGAGGTCTCTAACTCTGGTGTTAGCCTTCCATCTTGGCAGTGCCATTAATGTCCCTTGTCATTCATCTGAGAGGGGGATTAGTGCTGGCCTAGGCCTTGGCTCATTCACCACCACCACTGGTCATGACCCATCAGCAACATCACCAAGCATCACTCACACGACCATCACTACTGTCACCGCATCCCCTGTTTTCACCTCTGAATTCTTTTCATTGACCATCACTCATGACCAGTGCTAGCATACTCCGCCATCACCACCCTCTCGCCATCATTTTCGTTGTCTTGCACCTTCATCTGTCTTCTGAGTGAATGGCCTCTGTCATCTCCACCAGCCCCATTCATTCTCATTAGGAAGCACTGCCACCCCTTTACAACCTGTCTCTGTGCTCCACGGTCCCCTCACCCTTTCCAGCACCATCGAACATAGTCAGTAATCATGAGCCGGCCTTGCCCTGCACAGAGGGGCCCGTCCCTGGAGTCCAGGAGTCCCAGTGCCAAAGCCCAGGACATTTCCTTCGACGTCTTTATTGCTCATCTAATTTGCACTTTTCTCCCTTTGGCTGGGGACTTCTCACCCTCCCCTGCTCTCCTCAGTTTATGGACCAGTTTGAGAAGGAAATACCCATCTTACGGGCCGAGATGGAACAGCTCCAGGCTCAGATTTGGGAACCCCGAGAGATCGTATTTGCGGACGTTCTGCTTCGGAGAGCCAAGTACGTGATCCTTTTGCAGCTGCCTCTTAAACCAGCCAGGCTCTGGGCTTGAAGAAGCTCGTTGTTCTCAGGGAAGGCAGCACCCTGTGCAGGGAGGCAGGAGACCTGGGATTGTGCCTCAGCCCTGCCACTGACCGTGTGGCGGATGTGCCCTTTTCCATCTCTGGGCTGCGGGTGTCCCATCTGTGCCCAGAAGGCTGAGTTAGGGAATCTCTCTGAACCCTTCCAGTTCCTAGATTCCATGTTTCAACCAAGTGGGTGCACCCCTAAGCTCCTGGGTTGTTCAGGAAGATGGAGTTGAGTAGGGTGGTTGGCTCCAGGGAAGAACAGTCTGGAAGACACATTGCAAGGTGAAAAAGATGTTTTCTTTGTGGGGCAGAATCCAGGGCCCCAAAGAAGAACTTCCTTCCTTCCAGAACCAGTTCTCTGCTCTCTGGGTCTGAGCTGGGGGTCCCCCCAGGCCACGCCTCTCCAGATGGCCTGCCATTTGCAGATTATTTTTCTTCTTCTTAGCTTCTGTGTCTGTCTCTTCTTCTTCCTTTCCTTCCTCCTCCGCTGCCTCCTTCTCTTCATTCTCCTCTTCTTTTCCTTAAAAAGTACTGTGTAATTTATGATGTGCCTACAGAGTCAGGCACTGTGAGTGCAAATGACCCTTGGCTCTGCCACTGTGGAGCCAAGGAGGGGACCAGACATTAACTGATAACGAGCCACAGACATATCACGTCGCAGCTGAGCCCAGAGCCACTGAGGGAGAGGGATGGATATGGCCCTGGGAGAGCATATCTGGATGGTGAGGTGCCATCAAAGAAGGTGTCCCTGAGAATGGGACATTTCTGAATTGAGGTCTGAAGATGTGTAGGAGTTCACTAGGCAAAGGGGGCTCAGTGGGGAACTGAAGGAATAGCATTTTGAGGCTGGTGTCTCAGGGGTGTGGTAAGTAGGCAGCCAGGGTCCCTGTCTGAGCTCTGAACACTTTGGAATAAGACTGAAAGGGATGGGGGAGGGTCTAGCTCAGGAGTGGAGTGCGTGCTTAGCATGCATGAGGTCCTGGGTTCAATCCCCAGTACTTCTGTTAAAATAAATAAATATAAATAAACCTAATTACCCCCCCAAAGTAATAAAGTAAAAAAATGATTTCTCCCCCAAATGAAAAGATTGAGAGAGAGAGAGAGGAGAGAGAGGATGTCCTGGAGCCTCATAAATGTTCATGCTGATCACTGAGATGGGAAAATAGCGCAGATGGGGACCCATTGCTCTTGCTACTTTGATGGACAGACTAACACCTGTCATTTACTGAGTCCATGTTACCTGCCAGCACCATCTCCTTTAATCCTTTTATTGAGGACAGAGGTTGAAATTACTCCCTCATTTGACAGATGAGGACACAGAGGCTGGCTTGGGGTCTGTCACATAGTGAATGCTTGTTACATAGGTGCCAGTGGGAGGAGGGAGGCTCAGAGAGGAGGAGCTGTGATTCTGACTCCAGAGAGTGCTTGTCCTGAGGGGCCCCTCGTATTTCAGAGCTGACTTCCTGCTCCCTCTTGACCTCAGACCTCTGTCGGGGAACACGGGTCCTGCTGAACCAATTCCTTTTTCATTTTGGTGTGTGTGTGTGTTGGCGCTGCATGGTCACAGGTTCTGCTTTGGAATGGGGCTCCCCAGTTGAGTATATGTTCTACTTTTTTTTTTCCCTTAACAGAGGCACTGGGGATTGAACCCAGGACCTGGTGCACGCCAAGCATGCGCTCCACCCCTGAGCTGTACCCCTCCCTCCCAGCACCAATGTTCTAAAAAGCAGGGCTCCCCTGCGTGGCCTCTCACACCCCTCTTTGCTCTTTGCCACCAGGTGCACCCCGGACATGGACGTTATCCTCAACATCCCTGTGGAAGAGCCGCTGCCCTTCTAGATGCTGGGGCCTTGGGCCACCCTTTCCCCCGGTTTCTTCCCCAGCCTGGAGTCTTGAGTTCTCTCCTTCCAAGACCACGCCCCCATTCAGCTCCTGGTCTGCAGTTCTTCCTTCCCTCCCTCCCTCCCTCCTTTCTGGTTGGTGCTGCTACTTGGGCGAGGTAGGAATTCTTAGTCAAGTCCTATTTACCAATAAACCTTGATTTGCATTTGTTCTCTGCCAGTGCTTGGGGGGTTCCCAGCGAGGCCTTGAGAAGCAGAGGTAGGAATGGACTTTGTCTTAAGATCAGGGGTGGGCAACTGTGCTGATGGCATCTGGGGCTCCACACTTCTCGGGAAACGCTGGAGTGACCCCCCTGCCTGAGTCTCCTGAGTCCCCAGCCGCCCCCATCCCTGGTGCAGTGGGGCCCAGCTTTCCCTTCTGATTGGTGCCCAGACCCATTGAGGCTGGTGCTGGGATGGTGGGGAGATTCCTTGGGTTTGATCCCCCTGGGAACTTGCTGGGCCTTCATTGCTGCTGGCCATCTCTCTTCCAGTCCAGCTGTCTGCCTGTCTTTCCACAGCTTCATGGCCTTTACCCACACTGTGTGTGGACGTGAGCACAAACTCATCCTCAGGGCCTAGCTGACCCCATCCCCTGCCACGTACTCTTCTGTGGGGGACTTAGAGGTGTGCCTCCTGGGACCCCTTCACACAGGGGCTCGTGGCTTCAGTTACAGGGTCGGAGGGCCATTGGCAGGTGTCCTCCCATGGTCAGTCCCTTCTGGGTGTGCCTGAGCTGCGGAGAGCCACCTTCTCCAAAGCCAGACCCCTTCCCTCCTCCAAGGACTGCTTGGCGTGCAAACCCCAGAGGCCACTCTGGCTGCAGAAGTCCCTGTGGGGTTGGCTGAAGCTGCCCCTGGGCCTGCCCGGCCCTGCCTGCTTGCTTCTCCTCCTTCCTCCGTCGACCCCAGGGGCAATCATTAGTAAATGTCCTGCACCCTACAGTCTGTCTCCGAGTGGGCTTCCCTGGGGACCCCGGCTGCCACCCAGAGCTTTTGGTCCCTCTCAGATCCACTCTGTGTGTTAGGAGACTGGTGACAGGTAACAAAACACCCAACTGAAATTGGCCTACACAATAAAGGGCTCAGGTAAATAAATATTCTAGGCGGGGTAAGGCTTCGTCCAGAATCAAGTGATGACACCAAGGACCTAGTTTCTGTTTCTCTACTTTGTTCTCCAAAGTGTTTTTTCTTGCTCCTTGTGGTCCCAGTGTGACTGCCAGCATCTCCTGTGCTGTTTGGATTCCTTGTTCATGTCTTGCTGGAAAGAATGTGTCTCTGCCCCAGAATTTTCAGCCAAAGTCTTAACATTCACTGTGACTGGACTAGCATATATATATATATATTTCATGATACTATTAATACTATTAGTGATACTGTTTAATGATATATAAATATATATAATGATACTATTACTTTAACCAAATATAATTAAAAAAAATCAGATAAATCCCATTAACCCTTTTACTATGTGTGCCTTTCCCCCACCCCGTGCTATACAGTAGATCCTTGTTGTTTATCTATTTTATATATAGTAATGTGTACATATTAACGCCAACTTCTTAATCTATCTCTCTCTACCTGTTTCCCCCTGGTAACCACAGTTTGTTTTCTATGTCCGTGTGCCTGTTTCTGGTTTGTAAGTAAAATTTGTAAGTTCACTCTTAACCACTGTCCCGTCAGGAGCTCAGCTGGGCTGGAGAGAGGGCGGAGCCACCAGGTGTCAGAGGAGCCAGTTAAGAGAAGTCCAAATTGCAGTAACAGTCAAGCTTGGATAGTAGAAGCAAGAGGCTAAACTGAAGAAGGACTGACATCTACCCCTTGGATTTTCCCCCTGGAACAGCACCATAGGGCAGGTGGATCAGCACCTGGGATGGTCTCAGCGCTGGGGGAGCCCCCAACAGAAGGCTCCTGCAGTTTATGAACTTGGGGTCCGGGTGGGGTGGGGAATGGAGTAGCGGGTTAGGATCATCAGGAATCCAAATCAGCACACTTGGGGCGGTGGCGGGAAGGAGAAGCATTCGATAACGAAAGAATCCCACCCTATTATCTGTCTTCTGTCCACCATCTTGATTGGAGTACTGGAAGGCGGCAGGAGTGAGAGGGAATAGGTGTAGGGGGGTCCGGAGGAGGGGAAATCAGGACTAGGTGTTACTTTTGATGGCAAGAACAGGCAACAGGAGTGTCTCCAGAGCGTTTTGCTAAGGTGCAGGTGCCCGGAAGGGGGAGAACTGAGCATGGGAGGGATTGTGGGCAGGCATGACCCAGGCGCTATTCGACGACCAGGCACTATTTTTTAAATTTTAGTAGGGGCTGTAAGAAAAGCCTGTTCTGGCATTCAGTGAGGCCAGCCCGTCGGATAAATGGAAGTGTCCTGTTCTAAGGCCCATCTCTCTGTGTATCTTGTAAAGTGCATTGTGAGCCTTGATCTGAATCTGGTTTAGGTCACCAGTAGGAATTCGGAGGGCTTTGGTAAGGCCTTGAACTGCGGCGTCCCACCCGGAGTGTCCGGTATATGCCTGCATTAAGGCGGGGTGTTGACCACGGCGTGGGATACCGAATATCTCCAACAGATGGCGGTAAAGGGCCAATAAAATGAACCTGTCAACGGCCTGAAGGACGGGCCCCAAGGGAAGCGATACCAGCTTCTAAATCGCCCATGGCGCGTTTTATTGTAGCCTTCTCAGTTGGAGATTTTGGTCGTTAGTGTGGCGAGTGGGAGGCTTTTGTTATGCGCCCATTGCTATTGTCTGCTCCCTGCTGACGGGAGCGGGCCTCCAGCCTCATCTCTCACCATTTGTTCTCCCGTCCCTGTTTCCCATCCCGAGCCTTTCTTCTTCCTGTCAAACAAGCTCGTTTCCTGCTCAGCCTTTGCACTGGCTGGTGCAGTGCTCTGAATGCTGTTCCCAGGGTCGGTCTTGCCTGACGACCATTTTTCTAAGGTAGTTCTTTCCATCACATCACTGTGTTTTGGTTTTTTTTCTAAAAAAATTTTTTTTGAAGTGTAGTTGATTTACAATATTAGTTTCAGGTGTACAACAAAGTGATTCAGTTACACCTATACATACACATATATATTTTCTTTTCCATTGTATGGTATTATAAGAAATTGAATATAGTTCCCTGTGTATACAGTAGGTCCTTGTTTTTTATCTATCTTATTTATAGTAAAGTGTCTGTTAATCCCCAGCTCCTAATTTAATCCATGTTGCTGCAAATGGCATTATTTCATTCTTTTTTTTTTATGGCTGAACAATATATATATATATATATATCACATCTTTATGCAGTCATCTGTCACACAACACTTTCTAAGGTTTGCATTCTTAGCAAAAAAAGATGCATAAGCTGAAAGAAGCATTCTTACTCGTCAGAACACATGAGTGAATTCTGGAAGTGCAGCTTCACGGCTACGACATTCTGTGAGTAATCCCACCAATGCTGCATGCCTGCTCTATTACGGGGCTAGGTTCCCATTCCAGCAAGGTCAGGGCGGCTCAGCCATGGGAGATAAATGGAGTCCCTAAATGTTTCCATTTGCTTAATTGACATGCCTAGCTCAGTGGCAATGTCGGCACTCCTGTGAAGAAATGAACAGTTCTCACCTGTCCAGCAGCGTCAAGTTCAGATTATTCTGATGTTTTGTCACATCAGTAAAAATAATTACCTTGTTCTCCATGGGAGCCAGGGCTGGCTTCATAGGTGTGTGACCTGTGCTGTCACACAGGTCCCCATGCTCAAAAGAACTCTCTGCTTGGTTTAATAGTCTACTATAGCTGTCTTGAAATTCTTCATAATTTTAGAAAAAAGGCCCCACATTTTTTCTTTTGTGCAGGCCCTGTGAATTATGTGTCTTGTACTGACTGGAATCCAAGAAGTTGAATCTCATTTTCTTGAAATCCCCTCATGTTTTGATTTGCAGAAGCAGCTCAATGCATTCTTCATCAGATTTATGCCACCAGCCTGCACGTCTCCCATCTGATCCTATGAAAATGAATGCATTTCTGTGTTGTGTTTCATAGCCTCTGAACACCCTGGATGATGATTAAGGGCTGGACCATCGAGCAAGGCCATCTTTCACTTCTTTCATCATCTTGTTTGACTGATAAATGATCCTGTGGAAGAAGAGCTTGGATGACTGCTGGAGCATTCGCTTTTGGTTTGCATTGCTCTAGTGGACTCAGCTTTTCACATTCATGCTAAATTTTAAAAATTATTTACTGGCATGCCCAAAGAGTTTTAGATGCAAAAATCAGGCCCAAAGCTTTTGCTAAAAATATCAAGAGGGAGATGCTTTGTTCAGAGGTCACAGTTGGATGCTTCTTAGAGGGACCCTTGTCTAAGGAAAAATGGCATCAATGATAGAACCTGGAGGAGTTTGAATGCCAGGTGGGGAAACAGTTCTTTCCAGCTATAAGATACATGAGGGGCCCCCCCAAGCATCCTCTCCTCCTTCACAGTGTTGTTTTCGGAACCCATGACATCTTCAAATTAAACAAGGTTCTGTAGGGGGCAGTGATCAAAGACGCCTGCCCAGGAGGCAGAAGGAAAGAACTGTAAGTGTCTTAGGAGACCTTCAAACTCCTTTTGACCTGAAAGGAAAATATACCCATGAGTGAAAAAACCTCACAAGTGGTTAGCCTATTCAAAGCCATTATTTAATACCAGAATCATTTCCTCCAACATTTTCTTATTGTAATAGGGAAGAGCAAACCTGACTCCATGTTAGATCTGTTCCTTTAGCTCTAATCCTGTGCTCTGTTTTCTGTGCTTAGTCATCCTGGTTCTGCACTTTTTGTAAAAGGATGTTGCCTATAGCCTGAAATATATAGGCTAGCCCATTCTGAAGACTCTGACCTTTAAGAGTATGATACTTTCCCATTCATACAGAGTTTTCACTCATATAGAGTTTCCATTCTGTTCATAAAAAGTTGCAGAACAGAGAATAACACTTGTCTTATTGGAAGTTTGCAGGAACATCGTGATCTGACCTATGTGGACAGCTACAAGAACAAAAGATTCTGACACTAAGAAGTTTACAACAACTAACTACATCCTGGGTCCTAAGGACAGTGAGGAGCAGAGCACCCTGTTGACATGTGTTGGACATTATAACCTGAGCAAGAAAGAAACCTTTTTCTTTAATACCATTGAGATTTCAAGGTTGTTGTTACTGCAGCATATGCTTTCCTAGCTGTCCTCAAAGTGTGGGCAGTAGACTCCTGAGGACCCGCCAAACCCCTTAAGGTGGTCCTCAGAGGGACCAAACTATTTTCATAATGACACAAAGGCATGATTTGCCTTTTTTGCAGTGTTGACATTTGTACTCGTGGTGCAGAAGCAATAGTGAATTTAAAACTGCAGGGGAGGGTATAGCTCAAGTGGTAGAGCGCATGCTTAGCATGCACAAGGTCCTGGGTTCAATCCCAGTACCTCCATTTAAAAAGTAATTAAATAAATAGACCTAATTATCTCCCCTCCAAAAAAGGAAAAAACAAAACAAACAAACAAACAAAAAACTGCCGGCACCATCGCATGAATCAAGGTGGTGGTACTCATTTGTATTCTCATCACCTTCCTTCCCAATAAAAACAAATGAGCAAGCAAAACACCCGAACAAACCCCCGAAACTAGTTTTACTTAAGAATGTCTTTGATGAAACTGATAATTTTTCTCAATTCATCCCTCGAGTACACATCTTTTTAGTATTCTGTATGATGACATGGGAGGTACATCAAAAGCAATTTTGAAATATAATGGTTGTCTCACTTGTGCTATTGGTGAGCTGGCCTAGACACTCTGTCCATGAAACATCGTTTTCACGCGGATGAAGGACTTGCAGACAAACTCTGGCTATCTGGACTTCGGTATTTGCTAGATTTTTTTTTTTTTTAAACAGATGATTCAAGTGAGCCAGTCACTTCAGGGACAATGACTGATAGTGTTTGTTGGCTTTGACAAAATTCAAACTATATCCACTATTATGAGCCTGAAGTTTCTCAGGTCTTAACGACTTCTCTATAAGTGCTGATATTAACCAATATATCATGATATTGTATAATGAAACATGTCAAATGTGGAAGAGCTGCATAACTCATTGAACCAGTCTTTTCCAAATGACCAATGCATGAAGTGACCAAATCTTGCATGGGTAACAGATACATTTAAAGAACAAAACAGACCAATACATTTAATGCAACAGAGTACAAGAAATTTCTTTGATATGATTTCAGGCTCCATGTGGCAACTAACCTTTAAGAAACTACCAGTTGTTTGGGTTTGGATGTAATAGCAAAGAAGACTAGCCACAAATATCTTAAAAAGCTATTAAAATACTCTTCCCTTTTCCAACTACATGTATTTCAACCAGATTGACATAGGCAGCAGAATGAATACAGAAACAAATATGAAAATACTGGTGTCTTCTATTAAATCTCAGAAAGAAATTTGTAGAAATGAAAAGAAGTCATTTTCTCCTTCAAATATTTCAAAATATGCTTATTTTTTCATGCTATATTTATGTTAGCATGTGATGAGTTTGTAATAGCTATTTAAAAATCAATCAATACAGAAATGTTAAAAATTTTAGTTTAACTTCAAATGTGGTCATTATTGATAGACATAACCCACATAAACAAAAGCTCTAGCTGTATCTCAGAAATTAACACAACATTGTAAACTGACTATACTTCAATTAAAAAAAATAGAGAATTGTAGGGGGAGAGGGTATAGCTCAGTGGTAACAGTGTGTGCTTAGGATGCACAAGGTCTTGGATTCAATCCCCAGTCCCTCCATTAAAAAATAAATAAATAAGCCTAATTACCTCCTCCCTGTCCAGAACAAAAAGACAAAAGAAAAAAAAGACTTGTAATTTTTAGCTACATAATTTAAATTTTTTTTATTTGATCATTTATCTGTTCATTCAACAAATACTCTTTGAGCACTACTATGTGCCAGTTATTTTTCTAGGCCCTGAGATTTCAGCAGTTAATAGAAGAGATAAAACGATCCACCCTTACATGCAACCCAATGTTCATAGCAGCACTATATACAATAGCCAAGACATGGAAGCAACCTAGATGACCATTGACAGATGACTGGATAAAGAAATTGTGGCATATTTATACAATGGGCTACTACTCAGGCATAAAAAAGAATAAAATAATGCCATTTGCAGCAGCATGAATGGACCTAGAGATTGTCATTCTAAGTGAAGTAAGCCAGAAAGAGATAGAAAAATACCATGTATCACTCATACGTGGAATCTAAAAAAAAAAAAAAAAGGGAAAAAGGACACTATGAACTCATCTATAAAACAGAAACAGACTCGCAGACATAGTAAACAATCTTAAAGGGGGTGGGAAGTGATAAATTTGGGAGTTTGAGATTTGCAAATGTTAGCCACTATATATAAAAATAGATTGTAAAAAGTCAACCTTTATGAGGTTTACATTCTAGTGTGGAGGGGGAATGAAAAATAGACAAAACAAATATGTAAAATCTTTAACATGTTAGAGGGTTATGGAGGAAAATATGACAGGAAAAGGAAATAGGGAATTCCTAGGGTGAGGGTATTCGATTGTAAATAGGGCAGTCAGGGAAGGCCTCACCATGTGACATTTGATCAATGACCTAAAGGAAGAGAGATGAGGAGCCACGTGGATCCTTGGAAAGGTCACCTCAGTCACAGGAACTGCAAGTGCAGGAGCGTGTCTGGGTACCTTCCAGGAGCATCCAGGAGACCAGCTTGGTTGGACTGGTTTATTGCGAGCAGCATTATTGGATAGTTTATTACCATTATTAATAATATATTTTATGTAATTTTTCCTTGTCTTCCTGATTATCTACTGGCCCTAGATATGGATCCTAACTTTTCCCTGGTGTATTTGGATGGATGTAAGCTATTTTGCTGGAGAATTTTGGTTGGTATCATCTTCAGAATGTCCCCTATAATGTGTATCTCTGACTGTTTAATTATTCCTATTATCTCAGATAGCAGGTACTGTCATTCTGAGGATGTATCCCTCAGTTTTATGAGGCAAGTGAGAGAAGATCCAATATTTAGAAACGTTAAGGCTTTTGTATATAGATGCTACAGGTGGAAGAAGGTATTCATTCACTCAGCAAACATTTACTATTTGCAAGGCCTTGTTCTAGGCTCTTAAGCTGTATCTGTAAAGAAAACAGACAAAGATTCCTGCCCTTGTGAAGCCTGATTATTCAGTAAGGGGAGGTAGAGAATCAATGACAAACATCACAAGGAAGTAAATTCTGTGCCATATTGGAAGGTAATGCGATGGAGAAACCTGCGGCCTTGATTGTGGTGATGGTTTCACAGGTGTACACTTAATTCATCAAGTTGTATACACACTAAACAGCTACAGCTTTCTGTATGTCAGTTATACCTCAATAAAGTGATCTTTGAAAAAAGAAGGTGACAGCCGGCGAACTGCGCCGCCGCGCGTGGCAGGAGGGCCTGGGCGGGGCGCGGGCGGCGACCTGGGCGGAGCCCCGCGTGGACGTCTCGTGGGCGCTTCCCCCAGCGGCCGAAGTTTCACGAAACCTGGGCGAAGAGGCGCCCCTGGGGTACTTTTCTTTCCAAGATGGCAGCCTGTGGCCGCACACAGCTGCGGGACGTGTACGGGTTGATGCTGAGGGAGAGCAAGACTTCAGCGCCTACAGCTATAGACGGAGGAGGAGCAGTTTCCGCGCTGGCGTGGACCCAAGCTTGTGGAGACGCTGAAGCGACCTTACGCCATCAGGAGGATGAGAGATGCCTTCAGAGAAACACAAGCCCTAGTGAATAAAGCCAGAGGAGACCTTGGAGTAATACGCCGACAGGTCCACATTGACCAATGAATTCGACTGACAACTTGCCGCTGAGAATCAAGAGAAGCCAGGACCCCGGGAGCCGGGACCGGCCACCGGCAGCAGCGTGGACCTCCTTCAGCAGGGCCTGGGGGCTCCCCGCAGACCCCGGGGCTCTTACTCTGCCTGCCCTTTAGGAGCTGAGCTACTGGGCGAGGCTTCCATCCTTCCGCAGCCTGGGTGAAAAGGGATGGCTGTCTCTCCGTGGTTCAAGTGTTAGAATGAAGAGCTGGGGCGCCTCAGAAGAACGCAGTGTATTATGTGTCTCCTCCCGCCCCTCTCCTGTCTCCTCAGCCCTTGTAGGGAGCATTTGCAGACTTTGTTTCTTGGTCCTTGACTATAAATAGAAATGTCTCCCTAAAAAAAAAAGAAAAAGAAAAAGAAAAAAAAGATGACAAATGGCATGGAAAAAAAAGAGTAAGGAGTTCTGACTTAAGTCTTCGTAATTTTTGCAAGTAAGTACATCATTAAATAAAAATCCCTTCTTTTTGTAGTGATCAAAAATTTAAAAAAAACTTCCGTGGCCAGTACTCTTTTGCCTTCAAGTTTAGACCCACAGAATCTACCTAGATAATAACCTAGGAAGATTAAACTGGTGATTATCAGGGTAACTTTTTTTCTAATGTCAGGATCTTAGTAATTTATTTGAAGGCTTTCTTCTTTTCTTTTTTCCTAGATGAACCATTTTTTTTTAAAAATTGAAGTATAGTCATTTATAATGTGTTAATTTCTAGTGTACAATATAATGTTTCAGTCATACATATACATACATTAGTTTTCATATTCTTTTTCATTGTAAGTTACTATAAGATACTGAATATAGTTCCCTGTGTGAAGGCTTTCTTCTTTGACAGAAGAGAGATTAGTACTGTAAGTATTTTGTCTCTATTTCTTGTCTTATTTTTTGGTATTGGTTGTAGTAACATCAGATCATATAACAAACAAATTTGGAAATCCAGCATCTTAACCTAATAACTTACTCCCCACATATATCCTCATTCGCAAGGTGAAGGGTGGTTTGTTCCTCTATGCAGTTATTCTTCCACTTGGACCCGCAAGGATGGAGGCACTGCCATCTTTAGCAAGTGGTTACCGAGGTCACCCTGGGTATCACCATCCTTCTGAAGGATATTCCGTTAAAGAAAGTCAGATTTTACATAGGAGGACTTTCTAGGTCACCAAGTAGTGGGATAACTCCCTTCCACTTACATTCTCCTGGCCAGAACTCAGTCACATGACCCTCTTAACTGCAAAGTCCTTTGTGAGGTGTAGTCTAGGGGTGTACCCAGGAAGGAAAGAAAATAGTTTTGATGAACAGCTAGCCTTGTTTTGTCACTTCCTGTGGAAAAAGGTAATGGTCATTTCTTTAGCAGGGAAAGAGTCAGTGTGTTCTTTTTGCTCTAGGGGCTGTAATCCCACATTCGGTTTCCCTGGACCAAAGCGGTAACTGGAGAAACAGATATGGAGTTGGTATTTCATGTGGTCTGAGGCTGCAGGTGGCTGTAGTTACCCCATGCAAAAGGCTTGTCATCTTTTTCCTTGAAAAAAAATGACTACTGAGACCACTGTTTACAATTTGAAAAAGTCCAAATATTAAAGCTTTTCAGTTAGTTATTTTCCTCTTTTCTGATTTTTCTCATTCTTCCTCTCACTTACAACTCCTATTACTATTTTAAATCTTAGTTTAACATCCTATTAACATCTAATCTTAATATTATTTATTATTGTCATATCAAAGAATATGTTTAAGTTGTAACATTATTTAAAACTTAAAAACAATCTTAATTAAAAACAATTGAATCTAAAGTAAGTATATTATTAAGATAATACCTACAATGCACAATTTCACTTTGTATTTTAGAAAATGTGTTTATATTTAGACTATATGTACTGATAAAGCTTACCCAGAGACATGGGATGACAGCGTATCTTTTTCTTTTAACTTTTTATAATTTGATGACTTTGGAATTAAATTCCAATTTAAAAACATCTTTAGATATACGCAGGTACTTATTGTATTGCATTAAACCCTCAAAAGGCATTTAAAAATAGCAGAAAATATAACATCTCAATGCAAATAATATTAATTGGAAATCTGTTTTTGTTTGCTGTTGCTATAGAACAAATCACCATAGACTTGGCAACTCAAAGCACCGTGCATATTTATTAACTAACAGTTCTGTGGGTCAGAAGTCCAAGTGGGCTTGAATGAGTTCTGTGCTTAGGGTATCACAAGTCTGACATCAGAGTATCGGCTGGGCTGGCGTCTTGCCTGGGGGCTCTCAGAAAGAGTTGTTGAAGTTCCTTTCTCCTTGTTTCCTTTCTGGCTGCTACCTGGGGACTGTTTTCAGGTCCCCACCTTCCTTGTCATCCACCATTCAGGCAGGCAGGGATGTGTAATATTTGTCATGCTTCAAATCTCTCTGACTCCTGCTACCAGTCAGAGAAAAGTCCTTTTAAGGATTCACCTGATTAAATCAAACTGACGTGGCTAATCTGTATATTAAGGCCAACTTACTTGGGACTTTAATTATGCCTGCACAATCCCTCCATAACAGTACTTAGGTCAGTGTTTGATTGAATAATCAGGGGACAGGAATCTTGAGGGTGGGGGCAATGTTAGAATTTTGCCAACCGCAAAACCCATGTTTCCATTAACATTTACATATCCTTGAGTGTCATTTTAGGTAACGAAAAGTCTAATGCTTTATGGAAAGGCAAAGGGAATTAAAATGTTTATAGGCAGTTTTGCTTTAGTGTAAAAAGCTATTTAAAAAAAAACAGAATAAAATATGCCGTGTTTGTACTTTAAAAACTTTTTACATTAAGTAATCAATACACCATCGTAAACGAATTGAAGCATATCTGTGATCACTTTCTTAAAACAATTACATTTACAACTATTCAGCAATAGGTATTTTTCTTTTTGCCAATTGTAAAATTAAGTATTGAAATTCTAAAACTGAATGTTTTAGACTTTTGTGTCCCCTTAAAATTCATATGTGCTTGTTTGCAAATTTGGGGATTTCCTGGGTGAAATCTGAACCTGGCTCCCAACACGGAAGGCAGGGAGAGACCTAAGAATGAAGCAGCCACTCCAGATTGGTAGGTGACAGGTTTAATAAGCAAGGGAATTTACATAGAAGGCTTATCTTGGGTGGCTGCAAGATGAATAGATTTCCACACCCACCAAAATCTGAAGAATTTGGAGCGAGGCCCTTCTGGGGTTCACAGTCTAAGTGGTCTCCACAACCCATTGCTCTCTCAAGGCTGCATCCTTGAAATGGCAAAAAGAGGGGGAGAATCAGAGGTGGGTTGAGGGGGACTGAGTGGAGGAGTAGAGTGACTTTGAGACCCTGGGCCCTTGGGCTGAGGAATCAGTGGCTGCAAAGGAAATTGAAAAAAACCCCAGAAAGTTTAAATGGAATTGTTATGAAGATCTGCTGAATAGTGGTGGTGCAGAATGCCTCCCACAGCTCCCTGTGCAGTCTTCAGTAAAACATTTATTCCTCATGACTGCATTGTGGAGTGGAATCTATTTTGGGAGGCATTCTACTTCATCTTTGAGTAGAGTGTGGAGCAAAAAGTGTAGCTATTGATAAGACCCCAGCATTTTAAGTGCCTGTTTTTGTGTGTGTATTTTTGTTATAAATGGGGATCGACTTATATATATGATTTTTAAATTACTCTTTGAATTAACAACACGTTTGGATTCCTTCTCTACGACTGAAGAAAACTCTAAATTTATCCTTTTTAAGGGATGCATAGCATTCCACATTATGAATATAGAGCTACTTAATTTAACAAGTCCCTCATTCCTGGCTATTTAGGCAGCTTCCAGCTTTTCATTATTTTAAACTATGCTGCTAGGTTTATGCTTGTACATACATTATTATTTTAAAATATGAATTCTGGTTATTTCCTCAGAACATATTCCTGAAATTAGAATCTCTGAGCCAAAGAACATGAATGTTTGTAAGGTTTTGAATAGCTAAATGTCCTCCAGAATGTGACCATTTAGCCCTAAATAGGAATGTCTGATGATAAGACTTGTTTCTGTTTATACTTTGTTAGACTTGGGTTTGCAAATCTTTTGAATCTCTGACCAACTGATAAAAAAATGAGATCTCATTGTACTTTGAATTTGCATCTATTTGGTTACAAGTAAGATGGATTTTTTTTTCCTCCCATATTTTTGGGCTATTTTAGCAGTTAAGTTGCTTGTTCATGTTACTTACCCATTTTCTTTAAGGGATTTCATGTTTTCCATGTGACTTTATGTTAACTTGTTCTATTTTAAGGGTATCAACACTTCATCATATATGTCTCAGTTTGTCATTTATCTTTTTTTGGAGGGGGAGGTAATTTGGTTTGTTTATTATTAATTTAATTGTTTACTTATTTTTTAAATGGGGGACCCAGGACCTCATGCATGGTAAGCACGTGCTTTACCGCTGAGCTATTCCTGCTGCCCTGTCATTTATCTTTTTTTTTTTTTAATTTTTATTTTTTTTAACATTTTTTATTGATTTATAATCATTTTACAATGTTTCAAATTCCAGGGTTCAGCACAATTTTTCAGTCATTCATGGACATATACACACTCATTGTCACATTTTTTTCTCTGTGAGTTATCATAACATTTTGTGTATATTTCCCTGTGCTATACAGTGTAATCTTGTTTATCTATTCTACAATTTTGAAATCCCAGGCTATCCCTTCCCACCCCCCACCCTCATTTATCTTTTAACTATTTATGATACTTTAATTTTTCTCTTTCATTTTGAGATTTATTTTATTTTTATAGTTTTTTTTTGAGTTACAATTGACATACAATAAACTGCACACATAGGAAGTGTACTGTTTGGTAAGTTTTGACTCGTGTAGACATCGCTAAGCCATCACCACAACCAAGATAGTGAAATACTCATCACCCCTCCACGTGTCCCCATGCGCCTTTGTGATCTTTCCCTCCAGTCCTTCCCACCCATCCCTCATATCCCCAGGCAACCCCTGATCTGCTCTCTGTCCTTAGAGCTTTTCTTTGAATTTTCTAGAATTTTGTATACATAGAATCATACAGAATGCACTTTTTTGAGGTAATTAGTTATTAAAAGAAATACAAACTAAACCCACCCTGATATACCACTACACACCTGTTAGAATGATTAAATTTAAAAAGACTGACCATACCAGATGTTGGTGAGGATGAGGAATAACTGAAACTTTCATATGCTGCTGGTGGGAATGTAAAACCACATAACCATCTTGGGAAACAGTTTGGTATTTTCTGAAAAAGTTAAACATTCACCTACCATGGGACCCAGCCATTCCACTCCTAGGCATTTACCTAAGAGAAAAAAAAGCATAGATCTATGCAAAGACTTGTATATGGATGTTCACAGGTTTATTCGTCATAGCCCCAAGCTGGAAACAACCCAAGTGTTCACTGACAAATCAGTGGATGAATAAGCTGTGGTATAGTCACACAATGAAATAGTGTACATAAATAAAAAGAAATGAACTATTAATACATGCAACAATATAGATATATTTCAAAATGACATTTTTTGAAATCCAGGTTAATATTTTCTGCTATGTAATCAGTTTATTTTTACATGAATTTCACCTTTGTTGTCATACTTAGCGCTTCCTCACTCCCAAAATAAATATTTGACTATGATCTTTTAATACTTTTATTTTTTTACACCATCATTTTTAAACCATCTGAAATTAATTTTGGTCTAAGAGAGGAGATAGGGAATTGGTATTTACAGTTTTTTGGTAGGGTTAGTTAATTTCCAGGATGGCTTTGAATTGTTTTGGCCTGAGGATCCTGGCTTGTTCTTCTCAGATGGAATTAACAGACATCAAACTCTTAAGAGGAAATTTATGCAGGATCCTGCTTTCCAACCAAATAAAAAAGTTATTTTCATTGTATGACTTGAAGAGACAATTTTGATATAATGGCAACAAATGACAAGTGGCAAGAGTATAAACACTATTTTGAATACTATTATTAGTATATACTATTATTCTATAAACATTTCCATTTGTCCGTATGTATACATGTTATTAGTGTATAATATTTCATCATTTAGAATTTTCCTGTTTTCTTGCCATTTTTTTGTTTTTATTGCTTTTATTATGAAAAGTATCAAGTATGCACAAAAAGATAGAATAGGATAATGAGCCCCCAATTACCTAGCACTCAGAGTTGAATAAGACAATATTTTGCCAACATTGTTTCACCTACTACCCCCATCCTTACTGGCCCTGCACAAACATTTTTTTCTGGATTATTTTAAGCAAAGCCCACCATCACATTTTTTTCCTACCCATAAATTCTTGCCATTTGAAATAACTTTGCATTGAACACCTTTGTGCTCTAAGCTTTTTGCTTCTTTTGAATAACTTAACAGTGGCTAGATTCCCAGAAGTGGTGTTAACGGATTGAACAAATAGAAGTTCTCTTTCTTTGTTCTTGTTTCCACTCAGCTTCCCAACAGGGTTATGCCAGTTTTATACTACGGGTGGGCACATCTGAGTCACCAGTCTCATCGCAGCCTTGCTTTCAGAGAGTATTACCCATCTTATTACCCAAATGAGTAGATGAATACCTCATCAGTCGGTCTCCCTGGCAGACCAAACCCACCCGGTCAGCCCCTTTCTCCCTCTCCTTATGCTCTGTGGCAGCCCTGGGCACACCACTCAGCTCTCCCTTCAGGAGAACTGCTTTGAGGATGTAGTTGGCGGAGCGCCTCCAGCTGCCATACTCCCAGATCTACAGTAGTGTTCACCCCAATGTCATGTTCCTTGGAGGCTGCTCCCAGCCAATAACTGAACCCAGTGGGACCCGAGAGCCTGCCTGGCCGACCCTGCCCTGGGTGGGACTCCTCTGAGGAGCAGTTCTTGTTTTGGGTCTTTCCTTGGGCCTGGCTGAGACTTTCTTAGATCTGTAGCCTCAGGCTTCTCTTATCCAATTGTCTGTCTGTCTATCTCTCCTTTTACAGCACTGTGGTCTGAAGGCTCTCCCTGCCTCCTCCTGCCCCCTCTCACCTCCCTCCATCACCAGTGTTTCCCCTCAGTAACTCTTTGTGTCTAATTCTGTCTTGGCATTGGCTCTTGGAAGATCCAAGTTGAAGAACCACGAGTCCACATGGCAGTTGTTCTTGTAAGATAGATACAAACTCCAGACTATTTATTGAGTGGATGACAGAGTAATAGAGAAAACAGGAGCTTTCAGGCTGGTCATAAACTGAAGCCCCAGAGGAAGGAAGCCCCAGCGATTTATAGGAAAGTGATAGTACTTTGAATCCATGGAGCAATTATATTGTAGCGATTTCTTGCTGCTTGCTTTGGCTTCTTGAGTTTTCTGTGCATTGATTCTTAGCTTTATGGACAGGTGGTGGCACAATGGGCTCTGGTATTAAGTGGCCTTTGACACAGCACTGTTTGTACCTGTCACACATGAACATCGCTCTTTCCTGGGAGCCGCAGTGGAGCCTGCAGTGTCCTGGGACCTTACGCCCACAAATTGTCCCGCCCCCACTGGCTGCAAGGGAGAGGAAAAGATGGAGAATTCCAGGTTAGAAACAACAGAAGGACTGCCGAGGGTTGGGGGCTTTTTATTCTCAGATGTATGCTTGAGATATCATGCAAATGAGGCTTGAGAAGGACTCTGAAGAGGAGACAGACTCTCTCTTGCTTGATGGTCCCTGGCAACTCCGACAGCTCTTTGTCTTTGCTGGCATCTGCATCTTTGCAGCTAGTTCAGGCCTGTAGTTTTGCTACAGTTGGTAGCACAGACAGTATGAGTGAAAATAGGGGGTGGGGAGCCAGGTCTTCATTGACAAGGAGGAACTTGAACAATTGAAAGGGGAATTGGGGCTGTTCTTACTCAGCCCGTATCCTCTTCTTTTTTAAAAAAAATTTTTTAACTGTATTTCATTTCTCCCCCTTTAATATAGGCACTGGGGATTGAACCCAGGATCTCGTGCATGCCAAGCACACACTCTACCACTGAGCTATCTCCCCCGACCGTATCCACTCCTTTTAAGGGTGTTTCTGCTTTATTTGTTCTCAGGGAACATAAAATTGTAAATATCAGTCAACCTAGGGCAAAAAAAAGTCAAATCATTCTCTAAAAGCAGTAAAGGGAAAGTAACATTTGCTACTCACAAGGTATTTTTGCATTGTGCACTGTTGTTACCAAGGACCATCTTCTGGTCAAATCTGCAGGCTTTTTTTTTTTTAAATTTTGTGGGGGAGGTAATTAGCTTTATTTATTTATTTTAATGGAGGTACTGATTTAATGGAGGTGCTGATTAGGATTGAACCCAGGACCTCGTGCGTACTAAGCACACGCTATACCCCTCCCTCCCCCGGGAGGGCTTTGTCTCAGTGCTCAGTGTCGGCCACAGGCCCACAGCACAGGCATCTGAATAGACACCTCCTCTGGCTTTCTTCACACTCCCTGCCTGGTTATCTGATTTCTCTCTCTCTGTCTGGCTCTTTGTTCTCTCCTCACCCCAGAGTTTGAGCTGAGCACCTTATTGCCATCCTATGTGAACTTGCCCTCTAAGAGATCTCCTCATCCTCTCCGCCAGCCCTCTGGTGGGCATGAGGACAGGGTCCCTAAGTGTCTTCCCCCAGGGCTCAGCCTCTCCTCTGAGCACAGACCTGGACCTGATCCCAGAGGAGGAAGATGGTGAAGCGAGACCGCTTCTCAACATCTATGGAACTTAGACTTAGGGATCTCACTTGAAGTGAAAGGAGGCTATTTTGGACCAGGCTGGGGCTGACTCTTGTTTTAGAACAGGAAAAAAGTTTTTTGGGCTGGTTTTTGTACAGGGTTGTAGAGGCTAGGTGTGGGGTACTGAGGCCAGTGGTGGATGTTGGGAGGGCCTTACTTTAGGTTGAAACTCATTGGGGTGAGCCCTGCCTACTTCCCACCTGGCTTGTCTGTCACCAGAGCCACGAGGTCTGCAAGGGTTCGTGGTGCTCAGTCCCTTCTCTCTCCTCCTCCAACCAGTTTACCTGGAATCACCAGGAATCCGAGGGCTGAAAAGACCAGGAGCAGGAGCTTCATGGCTGAAGGGATAGCTTGGGGAGCAGGTGGTGATTTAATGGAGTCAGGGTCCTCTGTGTAATATGCTTGGAGCTACAGCTTTTATAGGATCTACATGATGCCAGGATCCTGGGCAGTGAACCAGAGGGAGAGTTCTCTGACATCCAGAACGGTCAGATTAGATCAGAATGTCTACTAGATTGTAGCCTGGATTGATTTGCTGAGCCCTTGGATTCTAGGCTGTCAGGAGGGAGAGAGGCAGAATGAAGAGAACATCACTCCACAGCACTGTCTTTGAAACTGTGCCTTCTAGCCAGTGTTGGTGAGGGTGTGGGAAACTACTGCTCTCTTGCACTGTTGCTGGGAATTTTGCTTTTGGAGAGCAATTTGGCATCAGAAGTCTTAAAAAGTCTGCCTTTTTGACTCAGAAACCCCATTCCTTGGACTTTTGTCTAATGGAAATAATTAAACAAGTATACAGAGGGGTTTATTTCAACATTGTTTGCCATAGCAGAAAACCAAAAGCAACCTGATGGTGAAACATGGGTGCAATAGACTGTAGAATATACTAGAACACTATGCAGTCAGTAAAAATGATCATAAAATGTAAAAATATAAGCTATAAAGTATACATCTCATATGATTTAATCTTTGTAAAGAAATGTCTGTTTATATGTCTTTATGTAATGTCTGAGTTTTGGGGGAAAGATTGTATGTACTTTCATGATTGGATAAAGAGAAGATATTTCTGTAGGAAAATCAATTTTGCTTGAGTTTCAATATGAATACTCTCATTGAAACCAAGCAGGACCCTGAGGGGCCCTCCCAGGGCCCTCTGTCCCTAATTTTTGGTTTGTTAAAAAAAAGACCTTCATCTCCTAGGCCTTTGCTGAGTTCCATAGAGCAGGTACAGGCAGTTACTAATTCGGGAGGTGAGGGAATGCAGAAACAAGGGAAAAGTAGTTAAGCAAGAAAGGTAATGACAATAGTTGAGTGATAAAAAGAGTCCTAGGTCCTTCTCAGGGGATATACAGAACAATTTGACACATGTCTTTGAGTTATTCTTCAGGATCTAAGACCCCTGTCTCCCCTCCCAGGTAGAGGATGGTGACTATACACTAAACACAAGCACTAGGCCCCAGACTGGTTGGAAGTAGAAGACTGAGACATGTGCAGTTCTTCTCAAACCACATGTTTCCATGAGCTAAGGCTATTCTCGCTACTAGCTAAAAAATGTCACTTGTCATCTGACCCTACAAGAATTAAGTCATTAGCCACTGTGGTTGCTAATCTTCAACACACTCTGAGAGGAGTTCAGGGTACAGATCAGAAATGAAACACTCTATCCTCCGGGAAAAGGGGTAGAACAGGTCTTCAGATAGTCACATCTTTTCAGGAGAAAACCTTATAAACCTGGATTCCTGTGTCTTCCCGTACTTGAAAAAGCATTAAAACCATTAACTAAAATATCTGTCCTTTGTGACTAACAGCAACCTTTTACTGAGCTGTGTGCTTGGTTGCATGTACCTCCTTTGCCAGAATCATATGTATACTGACTCTTACCTGTATACTGACCTTTTACATGTATACTGATCCTTACCTCTTTGGAGCAATTTCTCAGAGCTATCTGAGAGGCTGTCTCCCAGGCTATAGTCCTTAGTAAGACACTGAATAACTTGACTCACTGCTTTTATGTTGTGTTTTTTTTTTTTTTTTTTTTTACAGTCACTGTTGCAAATCCCCATTCTGACACCAGTCTAATGTGTGTCCCAGTACCACCAACAGATACAGCCAGATGGAAGAGATGCACAGGACAAGGTATGTGGGAGGAGGTGCAGAGTTCTGTGTTTCTCTGAGTACACAACCCTCCCTGAATCTTTGTGTATTCACCAACTTGGAAGCGCTCTCTCTCTTTTTTAAAACACATAAATTAATTTTCTCACAGTTCTGGAGGCTGAAAGTGTGAGTTTAAGGTATCATTATGGCCCCTTTGTGGGGAGAGCTCTCTTTCCAGCTTCAAACAGCTGTCTTCTCACTATGTCCTTGTATGGCCTTTCCTTGGTACTTGGCAAAGAAACAGAGCAAGCGAGCTCTCTGGTGTCTCTTCTCATGAGGACACTAATCCTATCAGATCAGGACCCCATCCTTATAACTTCATTTAACCTTACTTCCTTAGAGGCTCCCATCTCCAAATACAGTCACATTGGGGGTATATTTGCAGGATTTTGCGGGAACACAAATACTCAGTTTATGGCACTCAGTAAGACTTATTTCAGTTTGTCTTACCTCTTTAGCCTCTAATTTGGATACTTCTATGGTTTTCTTTGTCTTTTATAACTTTGTAATTTTTGAGTAATACAGTCCTTCTTATTTTCATTTTAGGAGAATATTCCTCATTTGTTTTTGTCTGATGTTTCCTTGTGATTGGATTGAGATTATGCATTCTTAGTCAGAATTCGACATCAGAGATACCATGTCCTTTTCAGGATATCACACCTGGAGGTGCACCATCTCCATCTGTCCCTCCTAGGTGATGCTAATTTTGAAGACTTGGTCAGGGTACAAGCCCAGTTTCCCACCACTTTATATGTACTGTCATGTAAGCAGTCTGTGCAACACATGTTAAGACCATGCAAATCTCTGCTTATCATCAAAATTTCAACCTAGATGTAGCAACCATTGATGACTCTTGCCTATACAGTCTTCATACAATGGCTGCACAATTACCCAGTCTGCTTTTGAATGTGCTCAGTCTTTATAGCTCATAATCAGTACCTCCATTTCCTTAGATTTCTTCACTCCCATGTGAACATGAGAAGTTAGATGTTTTTGAGGCTGTTTCATGAAATACAATTTTAGAATTTAAAAGAACTCACAAGAGTTACTGTGTCTGTGTCTGTGTCTCTAAGCAGAGAACAATAAAGCTACTATTAGCTGAGGGCATTGGCAGCTGTCATAAAGATATGTGCATCAGATACTGTTATTGTAGATACTTTAGAGGAACTAAAGCAGAGGGCATGGTGGGAGGGGGTCTGTCCTGGGAAGTCCTCATAGATGCTGCTTGGTTATGAGATGTGGTCTTATTCATGGGGAGTGGACAGTTAAGCCGAAAACAGTCGTATGCAATCTGTCAATCACGCTAGAAAAAATCACCAATGAAGTCACCTGGTCCTTAGATAAACAGTAGCCCAGCCTGGGCTTCTTGGCCTGGGTACCATTCTTCTGACTCTGTTGGCCAGCCAAGGGGGCATCTGTACATTGACCAAAACATCATATTGTGTTTTAGTCAACACCATCTGACTAACTGAGTTAGAATAATAAATTGCCTGCATACATTAATAGGTAGAATAGTTGACATTGGCATGCCATTTAGCACACTAGGAACCACTTTTTTTGGCTTAGTCTGGGCACCTGGTTTAGGAAAAAAAACTTTAAGTGCTACTTATTGTTCCAGTTATCTGTTGCTGCATAACAAACTAGCCTAGTGGCTTAAAACAACAACAGTCATTCACTTAGCTCATAAATCTGTGATTTAAAAAATTTTCCAGTTGAATAATAAAAGCAAGTCAAATCCTATGCTATACATAAGATACAACACCTAAAATTTTTTATTCAGAAAGAAGAGAAGTCTGTCTTACAGACAGGGGTCATAATGTCAATGCCAGTTAGATTCATGAGAAATCCATCAAAATTTAAACATAATCTTATAAGCAAAAATACCACCATCTAGGAGTAAAAGAGAATTGAGAGTTAAAAATTAAAGGATTCCTCTAGGAGTCCAACTAAATATAGGCAGGAAGCAGGATAAGCAAGTTACTTAGTTCAAACAGTCCACTTCTTTTATATACATACATACAAATATATATGTATATGTACATATATATATCTCAAATATATGTGAGACATATATTTATATGTGTCTCACAGTATGGAGTCAAGTGCCTAAAGGTAGAGCCAAGAGCAGAAGTGAAAAATGGATTAGGGAATCATTCCTAGGGCACAGAACTACTTAATAGTCAAGAACATTCCCTGTTCTCAGAGTGTAGGGAACTGTCAGTATGTGCCTGATTAATTTTAAAAATTGCTTTGGACCAGTCACTGCTTATATATATCTCATCCTACCACTCTCTTCCTTTTGACCAGGAATGTCAATTGTAGCTATCCCATCCTTGTGTCTCCATTGTACTTTGAGTTGGGTGTATGTGTAGAGTGCTCAGATAACTCATCTTTTTAGTTCATAGGTCTTCTGCACTTTTACCTATATTTGGACCTCTAAAGCTTAGATGTTGAGATCTTAGTCTTCATACCTAAGCTTGATGTCCTAATGTGATACAAGTTTGAGAGTACATTTTTTTTGCATGTAAGAAGGATATGAATTATTACAGCCTAGAAGACAGAGACAGTTACATTAACAGTCCCCGCTGAATCATGTCTCCCAGTGTTCCCATCCTTGTGTTGTCCCTCCAACATTGACTATGCTATGCTACTTGATTTGCTCTGGCCAATGAGAAACTGATTCAGAAAGAGGCTTGAGAAGCATTTGTGCACTGTACTTTGCCCTCTTGGAACTCAGTTTCCATGCAAATAAAGTGGCCTTTCCTACTGGTGGATGAGAGGCCTATTGGAAGCAGACTGTCCATCAGCCAAATCCAATGCTTCAGACCTATGGATGAAGCCATCTTGGACCTGTTAGCCCAGGACAATTGAATGTAGCTGTATGAGTAAGTACAGGTGAAATTCACTAAAGAATACACAGAATGTGAAAAATAATAGGTCATTGTTATTTTAAGCCACAAAGTTTTGAGATGGTTTGTTACGCAGCTCTAGATAATGGATATGTTCAAATTTCCTATTGCTATCCTCCATGACTTTTATTTCGTGTTATTAAAAAATGTGTCTTTCTGTTGGTAGGAATGTGAATTGGTGCAGTTACTATGGAAAACAGTATGGAAGTTCCAGAAAAAATTAAAAATAAAACCACCTTATGTTCCAACAGTACCACTTCTGGATATATATTCAAAGGAAGTGAAATCATTATCTCAAAGAGATATCTGCACTCCTGTGTTCATTGCAGTTACTTACAATAGCCAAAATATGGAAACCACCTAAGTGTTCATCAATAGATTGTTAAAAAACAAAATTCAGCTGAGTAAATTTTAAAGATCTTATTGGCTTTATTCAGTTCTTCTTGAATCTGGCAGCATCCCATCTAGCAGACAGAAAGGAACTCTGAAGAGCTGTGCAAAATGAAACACTTTTATAGGCAGAATCTAGTGGGAACAAGGAAGTTATACGAGCAATAAGTGAATTGATTGCGGCAAGATCACTTTCCTTTATGGGATGGCAGGAAGATATCAGGCAGATTACCTTGCTAGGTGACCAGGTGATTCCTGATTGCCTGGTTTAAGGTTTCATTTCTGGAGAAGTTGAAACTGTAATTAAATCAAGTCTTGGTTTAGTGGTATGTGGCTTAGCACAAGTGACTCCATTTTAAGTCTGTTGTCTTATTTTTTAACAAGATGAATGTATAAGGAAGATGTGATATATATATCAACTTTATATATATATATATATTCAACAATATCAACTACATATATTCAACTTTAATAATATAATAGCCAGTTATTTCACCAGCAAAAGCAAGTTTATTCAGGAATAGCCAAAGGAATTGCAGTTCAGGATATGCCAACTATGGTAGCCCATAAACAAACACAGAGAACAAGGAAGGGGAACTTGCTTTTATAGGGAAAAGGGAGGAGTTGGGAGGGACTGTAGTAACAAGAGTCCATTGGAAGGATCTGGGAGTCCAAAGTATGGAGGTTTCTCATTGGTTGGGCTGCTACTGTCTCTGATTAACTAGGCTGTCCATTGGGCCTGCTGGATAGCGAAGTAGGCAGCACCTTCCTGTTGGAGATGCAGGCATGTGTCTCTGTTTTGAGTAATTGATGATAACATGGCAGAATGTGAAAGCTCCTCCTGTGAACCTGTCCTGACTCTGATTTTAGCTGAGGATTCTTTAATTTATTCCACAATATATTCCAATTATATATTAAGTTTATTCCATGTTCATCCAAGCACTAATGGCTCTCAGGTGGTTGCTCTGGTTGCTCTTGAGTGGGTTCAGCCAATGCATGTGCACAGCGTTCCAGGCTCCCTCAGTGAAGGCGATTCTGGTAGGGCCCTTCCAAGCTCTGCCTCTCATTGAAACTACTGGCTTCCCTGCTGTTTCTTTGTTGCTACTAGTTTTCCAGAGCAATTACCCTTCTTTTTTATTGTTTGCCACTAGGATCTTTATTGTTCCCAATAACACCTTACGGCATGAATTCCCATACTCTCTTCCAAATAAAGACAGCCCCCTAAGCAGAGATGCAGAGCTGCCCGTACTCCTGTCTTTTCCCTCCCCTTAGGTGGAACCTGGAGTGAATCAGCTTCTCCTGGAGTGACACCACTGCCCTACCCAGAGCTTGGGTTGGGAGAATGGCAGCATTTGTCTTCTTGGCTTGCCCCTCTTGGAATCTCTGCCTATGATTGGGAGCTGGGGATGGAGGATGATCGCAGTTCAAGTGTTCAACCTGGCACTCCTGGGGTAGAACCTCCATCCTAGGGATGGGAGTTAGGTTGGGGAGGGGAGGCTTAGTCTTCTTGACTGGGCTTGCCTTGAACAGAGCTGGAGTAAAACCTGGGATGAGACCCTATGACTGTATGACCCTGTGACTGTGGCTTGGTGGGGTGCGGAAGGGGGTCACTGTCCTCTGAGCTGTCCCTGCCAGGAGTACTTGGACCTGCTGTGTGTGTGTGTGTGTGTGTGTGTGTGTGTGTGTGTGTGTGTGTTGAGAGTAAGTGCCGGCTCCAATGCCATAGACTCTATCACAGTGAGATTTAGTAGGTTTTCTTGAGTAAATGCTTTGTGATTTGCTGTATACCTTAGGTAAATTTCCAGAGACTGGTTTAAAAAATTTGCCCCCAGAGATTTTAAATGGTTGTTTTAAAGATTTCCACCAGCCATTCTGCTGTACTGTCTCTATAAGGAGTTTTTTATTTCGTATTTCAGACACTCTTGAGTGATCAGTTCAGTGCAGTAATTCCCTATCCACCTACTTCCACATGCTGTCACCTGTAAGGATCCTCCAGGTTTTACTGGTGGTTCTCAGATCTGTTTGCCTAGCCCAGTGGTTCTCAAACTCTGGCATGCATTGGAGTCATCCAGAAGGTCTGTTAAAATACAGACTGCTGAGCCCCTAACCCCAGGGTTGCTGATTCAGTGGGTCTTGGCCAAGCCTGAGAAGTTGCATTTCTAAAACATTCCCAGGTGCTGTTGATGCTGATGGTTCAGAGGTGTAAAAAGTTAATAAACAGAAACCTCAACTGAACAGAGTTGGGAGACCAGAAAGGGGAGCTCTCACACCCTGTGATGATAGCAGAGCCAGACAGGAAGAAGAAAGACTCCTCTTCTTTCCTGACAAGGACTCAGCCAATGACAAGCCATGGAGTCTTTGTTTACTAGAGCCCTCCCAACTTCCTTTCTCCTTCTGTAAAAGTGGTCTCCTTCCCTTGTTGTGGGGGGACTTGCATGTGACTCACCATAGTTACAGACCCTGATTTGCAATTCTCTGCTGATCTTGAATAAATCCCTCTTTGTGGAAGAAATATCTGATAGTCTCTTTGTTTCAGGTCAACAGAGGCTACATTAAATTTTTTTAATTGAGGTATAATTGAATACAACATTATGTTAGTTTCAGGAGTACAACATCATGATTTGGTTGCATTTTGAAATGATCACCACAATACTCTAGTTAACAACCATTGCCTACAGAGTTAAAGGATTGTTTTTCCTTGTGGTGAGAACTTTTAAGATTTACTCTCTTAGCAACTTTCAAATATGCACTACAGTATTATTAACTATAGTTGCCAAGTGGTACATTACACCCCTCTGGCTTATTTATTTTATAACTAGAATTCTGTAACTTTTGACTCCCTTTACCCGTTTCACCCAGCACCCCCACCCCACCTCTGACAACCACCAGTCTGTTCTCTCTGTATCTATGAGCTTGTTTTTTTGTTTGTTAGATTCCTTATATAAGTGAGCTAATGTGGTATTTGTCTTTCTCTATCTGACGTATTTCACTCAGCCCTGAAGTTCCATCCATGTTGTTGCAAATGGTAAGATTTCATTCTTTTTTAATGGATGAATAATATTCCATCTTAAATATACACACCACATTTTTTTATCCTTTCATTTGTCAGTGAATACTTAGGTTGTTTCCATATCTTGGCTATTGTAAATAATGCTGCAGTGGACATAGTGTTACAGATACCTTTTTGAGTTAGTATTTTTTTTCCTTCAAATGAATACCTGGAAGTGGAATTGCTGGATCATATGGTAGTTCTATTTTTAATTTTTTGAGGAACCTCCATACTGTTTTCCCATAGTGGCAGCACCCATTTACATTCCCACCAACAATGCACAGAGGGTACCCTTTTTGGAGACCACACTTTGAAAACAGCTGATTTTATCTGACATTCAAGGCAAGATGGTCTCCTTGTTGAGGCACGTGTTAGTGTTTTTATTGTACTTGTAGTCCCTTTTTATTTCTTTCTACTCTTTTTTTTTTCCTGTTTTTTTTTTTTTTCTGGTCTGGATCAGAGTAATTCCGTCACACCTAGTTATGTTGGTGATATTATCTGTGTGTGTGTGTGTGTGTGTGTGTGTGTGTGTGTTTGTGTGTGTGTGTGTGCGTTTGCTGTTGTTGGGGACAATATAATTAAAAATGAAACCTCCTCTCATCCCAGAAAACCTCTCCACAAAGGTAGAAGAGAAAGAAAACAGTTTTGTCACTAAGCATTAAGCCAGAATGTAATGTGTGGCAGACAGTCTGCTAAGATGGCAAAGATAGAAATCATACATATTTATGCAGTCAGGCAGATGCAGTCATTATGTACATGTTCTCAAGATAAACAGCAACTAGCCCTGAAGTTAGAGGACCTGAAAGCATCATTTGTCACACATAGTTTACCCTAGATTCACCGGGTAATTAGAGTGGCCATCTGTGTTTGCTAATTCTCTTCATCCAAAGGAAAAACAAAATTCTCATATCCTTGTTCCAGGAGGCACTTTTGCAATTTGGAGTGAGGAGCCCAAAGAACCTGCTGAAGTTGGGCTCCTACCTTCCTACAGAAAAGGGGAGTGAGAGGCGCCATCTTCTTGATAATTACATCTCAAGGGGGCAGCTCCCAGGTCTTGGAGAAAGACATTCCTGGGTTGTAAAGCTATCAAGATGACTACTTAAATTATAGAAAGATTTACATTCATTTTAAAGAGAGAGAGTAAGAGTTTAGAAGTTTTCTAAAGAAAATACTCTAAGAAAAAGGAGGAGGGGATAAGTCTCTTGCCTTATTTCCAACAGGGAGAATTAAAGATCTTATTTTAAATTTGTGTTTGATTTGCACTTACACTTTCCTGCTTGCTGTTTGCTTTAGGGAGGAATTTGAGGGTGTTGCAAACTATTCTTATTATGTATATGCCTCCTAAATTTAAAAAGTTCATTTTGATGTTCTTTTTATAGCTTCTTGAATTGCCTGCTTATTTTTATATTCCTTTAATGCATTTGTGCTTTGTTTTAATCACACAAATAGCACATAATATACTTTTAAAATTCTGTGAATTTTAAAAGCAATTGTATCACTGCACACTGATGAGAATTACTAAAATAAAGATTCCTTACCACACCAATTGCTGGCAAAGATGTGGAGCAAATGGAAATTTCATGCATTGCTTGGGTTGACCTAAGACAATAAAACAGTCAATTATTTTACCAGCAAAATGGGTTTGCTCGGTAACAGCAAATAATTGTAATTCAGGACATGTAAAACTATGACAAACCACAGACAGGTCCAGAAGACCAAGGAGAGGAAACGCTTTGTTATAGAGGAGAAGGGGAGGCTGAGAGGGCCTCCCACAAAGAGTTTGTGGGAGGAAACTGGAAGCTTGAAATGTAGTGACTTCTCATTGGCTGAGTTGTGATAGTCTTTCATTGGCTGGGTTATTGCTGGGTAAGGAGAAGTCCTTTCTTCCTCCTGCTGGGTAGTAAAGTATTAACCTTCTTCATGTTGGAGATGCAAAGGTACCGTCTCTTCCTGTTGGTAATACAGTATACGCTGAGGGGTAGAGTGTGAGATCTCCCCCTTCTGACCTCCCGACTCCATTTTACATGAAGTTCCCCAACCTTACACCTGTGTATTTACCCGAGTGAAATAAAAACTTAGGATCACACAAAAATCTGTAAACAAAGGTTTATAGCAACTTTATTTGTGTTAGCCAAAAAACTGAAAGCAAGCCAAAATTCCTTCAGTGAGTGAAAGAGTAAATCACTTGTACTATATCCCTAGACTACAATACTATTCAGCAGTAAAAAGGAATGTGTTCTTGATACCCATGGAAACTTGAATGAATCTCAAAGACATGTTGAATGAGAGAAGCCAGTCTCAAACATTCCATTTATGTGAAGTTTTTAGAAAAGGCAAAACTATAGTGATGAAAAATACATCATTTGTTGCCAAGAATTATGGTGGGATGAGAGTTGGAAAACAAAAGGGTATCTTTTTAGGGTGATGAAGCTATTTAATGTTCTGTTTGTGGTGGTGGTTACATGAATCTAAAGATGTTAAAATTCATAGAACTGTACACTGAAAGGAAAAAGCCAAATTTACTATATGATGTTAACAAATCATAAAAAATAAATAATTGTATCATTCTGTACTTATTGTTCTTTAGCTTCCTTTTAAAATTTAATGTCCAAGAGCTCTTTTCACATCTAAAACTGTAGAAATCCATTATTCTTTTCTAATTTTACATGGCTTTATATATATGAATATGCAGTGGTTTGGTTAAATCCTGTTGATGGCTGTGTATTTTATTTTCCCAATTTTTTCCTTTGGCAAACAAAATGGGAGTAATTATTTCCCATTACTTCAAACAGTTCTTTTATTTGTGGTTATGCCATCAATTTGATACACATTTTACCTACTTAGATTAGGTAAAATATTTAAATAATTCCAAAGTCGAATCTTCAAAACCAGGATATGGCTAGATTCAGAGAAATGTAGCTTTTTAAACCTCTTCTCTTTGCTTTCCTCCCCCTCCTATACATGTGCATTAAAATTTTTTTCTTTCCTTTTAAAACTAGTGCCTATGTTTCTGTCTCCCCTCCCCTCTCTCAGTCTCTTCTCAATATGGAGAATTCCAGATTACTTAAGATTACTGAAGCCAGGAACAAGATAGCAGCAAAAGCCAGAGGCAAGAACTTCACGCCTGAAGGGTGGGGACAGGCCTGGGGAGAGTGCAGTGGGGCAGATGGGACAGAGCTGCGTGTCACCTGCCTGGAGCTGAAACCTTAATTAGACTTCAGATGAAATCAGAAGTTGGGCAATGGGCCGGTGAGAAAGCAGAAATTTCTTACATCAGGGCAAACAGGTTTGGTTAGACTGTCTAAACAGGGGCCGCTGTGTACTGGTCCTGTGATTTTAAACTGATACAATATATTTCGGAGAGCAGTTTGTCAGTAAATATTCAATGTCTTAAACAAAATAAATCAAAACAAAACTAAAACTATGCTTGCCCTTTGACTCAGAATTAACACACATGGAATAAATGGATAAGTTCACAAAGGTGAAAGTACTGTATTTCTTTCTGAGCATTACTCATAATGAGTATGTGAAAATCTTAGAGACTTTGTCCAAGATAGAGAATGTCCATCAATAGGAAATTTGCTCATTTATGGCACATAACAAACATTAGAATTCTGTGCAATTTTAAACAATGGTGATAATTGAGGATTTGTACCGTAAAAAGTTGTCAGTGATATATCAGTGTAAAAGGAAAATTTTGAGAAAATATATATAGTATGATCTAGTCTGATATATAATCTGGAAGGATATATACCAAAATTTTTAAGAGTCTTTATCTTTGGGAAGATAATTTATTTGTAATTTTTATTTTTCATAATTTTATGTTTCATCTGAATGTTGTAAAATGACCATATGTAACATCACAATGAGGAAAAGTCAGTTAAGCTATTTCCATGTAGGAAAAACATCTTTTTTGAAAAGTTTTGCAATGAACATATTCACACAGAAATATTTGCTTTCTTTCCTGAGATTAACACAAGATTGATTAGATTCAAATCAGATTCACAGGAATCAGAGATCTTTCCCATATTACACTTAAGTAATCATTTCAAGGATACAAGCAATTATGAAGCACAGGTAAAACATGCACAAGTCTGGAGTGTCCACACCACTTCCCAGGGCCTTTCTTGCCAAACTAGAATGAGTTACGGATTGGATTTAATATTAGAGATCTCTAAATGATGTCTGAGAGTTGTGTGTGAGCACATTACTTACAAAAATGGGACTGTTTCTGCACTTCTCCAATTTATTCTCTGAAAATTACATAGCATGAAAAATACATGACATTTTTTTCAAGGAGCCATGCCTATAAATCCATAGATTCCAAGTTTTGTTTACCAGAAACAATTCTAGATGAAGCAGGTGCATGCTGCTAGATAAAGACTGTACTACTTAATATAGTTTAATGAGTTTGCTAGGAAGTCTGCCATGAGCATGTTTATAAGGGGACTCCAATGTAATGAACTTTGTTTTTCTTTTCCTTCCAGAAACAGCCCTGGTAAAGGGAGGAAACTGATTGTAGAACTGTTGTTTCTTTCACATTTCTTAAATAAAGCACCGAGAGGTATCATCACTGAATTTATGACTTACATCAAGAGTGTGTGTGTTTCTTTATGGGGATTTATAGCACTTTCATTATCATGACTCCTATTCTATACCCTAACTCCATCTCTCCTGAATTCCTTTTACGATGTGGTGGCTAGAAGTAATGGCAATAATCCAAGGGTGAACTAACCAGGTTACTTAAATTTGGCAATCGCAGGAGCTGTCAAGTCCTTTAGGATTGTGAAGTCCTTTAGAATAAAAGCATATTCACTCCTCCCCTCCTTGCATTGGGTCACCAGCATATGTAATAATTACGATTTCCTTAGCTTCTTCCAAGCCATTGCCAAAAGTATGATGTGAGGTTACCCATGTAGATGCCTTATTATAGAACTGTGACTGGGCACATGCTCCAAAGCTGTTGCCCCTGGGAGTCAAGGTAGCCTGGCAACTAAACATAAGGGCTCTGATATTAGAAAGACGTGATTCAAATCCTGGATCTACAACTGATCTGTGACCTTCAGCAGTTTAACTAAAACCTCAGTTGTGTTACGTGTATCATATGTATAGGGTTGTTGTGAGAACTGAATGAGATCATACATTCAAAGCCCTCAGTAATGTACCTGGCACTAGAAAACGCTCTACCACTCTTAAATGTTCTCATTATTAACAGTGCTTCTCTATAGTTCTTCCTCCAGGTTGCTATCCTTTCTTTCATGCCCTTTGGTATTGTTATAGAGCACTTACTAAGTTATTGGGTTGCCTTTGACTTGCGCTTCTGTTCATTGATCTTGTTCACCAGCATCAATTTTCAGTTCTTAGGTTCCCTGAGAGGTAGACTGCATCATTGATAACCCCTGGATATATGATATAGATGCAAAAAATTTCTAGAGCCATTAGCATCAAGTGGTACTATGTAATGATTATGTGTTAGTTTCTGGGATTGTGCTCAAAAACTCAAAAGCAAGAAAAGGTTTCTTTTCCCAGACTCACTTGAGAGAGGGAGCAGCAGCCAACAGTATCAGTGATTCCCAGTCATGTAGTTTTTAAGCTGTTTGTTTCCACCTAGTAGAGACTGCAATACACTCTCATTATCTTGTCTTAAATTTTTTCCATAATTTGGATCCACAGGAAGCTTGATAATCTTATTAGCTCACAGAAGATCACACAGGTCTGCAAAGTGAGGCTCAGACCTGGTGAAGAGAAAGTAGCTGGTACTCTAGTTGCCAGCTCGATATAAACCAAAGGATGCAGCAGAAACTCCATGAAAATGATGGAGTCTTCCGCTTTAGCATAGTTGCTACAGACTCATGATCCAGGGTCCAAAGAGAAAGACAATCTGTTCTTCCTGTACACGTATGTGCTGGCTAGCTGGGCCTTTTTGAATTTTTGAGGCATATTGAGAGTGTTCTCTGGCCTGTGTTGTCAAGATTTTACTGGGGCCAAGAGAGGGCAAAAGCTTTCCAACTGGTCTGGGCCACAGGGCCAGCTACTCTGTGCCTTGGTATCCATCCCTCTCCCTTCCACAATTTTTTTTTTAAATTTCAGCTATTGAATTAGTTACTTTCCTTCATTCATGACACAAAGTCATTATTGGTCAGTGCAAGATCCATCTCTTGTTTACCCATTCATTTCTCTTAAACTGTATACCCTATTCTATTTTCCCTCCCTTTTGATCTAATGAATTTAATAGATATCTTTTTTGAAATGTTCTTTTAAATATGTACTTTCTACATACATTTTTATTTTACACAAACAGTAATGTCTTTCTTCTTTTTTGTTTTTACTCAGAGCTATAATAGCTTTGTGTATGTTGAATCCGTTGCTCTTAACTTATGTGTAGTATTCTAAATTGTGCATCCATATAATCTTATGGATCCATTACTCCACAGTGGCTCCCCAGATTGCCTTAGAGTGCCAGCCAATAGCAATAATGCTGTAGCTAACAACTTAGTACATGTCCTCTTAGGACCTGGGTAAGACTATCTTTGGGGTATCTTGAGGACTAGAATTCTTAGGTCATAAGATAAATGTGTAATGAATTTGAATAAGTAGTAGCAGATTGTGCTCTAAAAAGAGGGCCTGGCCATACTTCTAAAGGCAGTAGTATTTGAGGATTCCCCTATTCCTACATCTTCTCTGACTATGCCTTTATCCAGTTTTCTAATTTTACCAATACTGTTATCACAATTTTGAGAATAATTTATCATTTTGTGTAGAATTAACCTGCTACTGGCAAAAGTAGGAAAGATTCAGCTTCATACATAGTTTGGGGGTAGGGTAGCAGTATATTGATGGATTGATTGCTTGACTGATGGCTCACTGTGCAGTGCTAGTATAGAAGCAGTGCTAGTTAGTGGAGTGTTCATGGGCTTCTAATCTAATCAGTCTGGGTTTGAATAGTGTCTCTAAGAAGTTAAAAAATGCAGAGTCACACAGCCCTTGAATGGTAGGGTTTGGGGGCAGCATTAGATGAGGCAGGGTGACTCCTAATCTCATGGAGTGGCAGAGTCTGGGGAGTGTACTAGGATGTGCTGTGAATCCCAAGGGAGAACTTGCGGTCACCATGGGGCTCCCAAAGCTTAAAAAAGGCCCTTCTTTGCCTTTAAAATAGAAAACAAGATGTTTTCACCAAGAATATTAACAAATTGCAAGGGTGACTAGTTCTGGCTTCTCTGCATTAAAGAATGGCCAATTTGTCTGGGAACTGTAGCCTGTACTATGGCTGGCCTTGGGTCAAGCTGATTAGGAAGGTTCTATTACTATAATCAAAGGGAAGAACAGATATTAGAAATACCATATTCATTACAGTGCATGTGGGATTTCTCTAAGGAAAAGGATTTTCCCCAGTATCATTCATCCTGAGAAGAGATGGGTGAGTTCTATGATAGGAAGTGAGAACTCAAAAGAAAGTCTTAAACTTAGGCAAGAAGTTTTCTCTTCTTTCTGTGGGTGGAGAATGAAGAGGGGACACCAAATGTGGGAAGATAAGCTGGACTTTCAGAATTTGGCAAATAGCTGTAGCAGGGAGGGAATCTAACACTATAAGATATACTTGGGATTCTTCCAGGAACACATATTTAGCAGGAGTTCAAATTATTCTTTCTGAGGCAGCTCTTCTCTGTTGTATAAACACTTTGGCCATATCTTAAAAAGTTGCACTCTAGTATTACGGTGGGGCATTGTGGGAAAATCCTTGTCTTCCTTAGAGTGACACTGTAGTAAAGAACCAGTAGGTTAAAAAAAGGTGGTCTATATATTGAAGGAGATGATATGTAGTAGAGAGGGACATATTAAAAAATTGGACTCTGGGTCTATGTTATTGTAATTTGAGCAATATAAGTGAAGTGTGACCTGGGATATACGAAAGTGCATTCTGGAATATAATATAATGTTTACATCTCCATTTTATGCATGAATAAATGAGTGCTCATATGTGAATAAGTGATTTGTTTAAGGCCATAGAGCTAAAAAGTGCCGGAACAAGAATGCTACCCCAGGAGCAATGGACCTGAATCTCTATACTCTTAATTTCTGTACCACAGCCCTCAGAAATATGGCTGTCTTCTTCAGATTAGCACACCCCCATTGCCTAATAGTCCTACAGCTACTTGTGCCCTCAGAACTCTAACCAGGTGCCATTCAATATGGTAGCCACTAGCCACATAGGACTATTGGGCACTTGTAATATGGCTAGTATAAATTAAAATGTGCTGTCACAGTAATGTACATGAGATTGCAAAGACTTAGTACCAAAAAGAAATGCAAAATATCTCAAATAATTTTAACATTGATTGCATATTGAAATGATGTTTTGTATTTACTGCATTACATAAAATGTATTGTTAATATCCACTTCACTTACTTACTTTTACCTTTTTTAATGAGGCCACCAGAAAATTAAAAATTACCTATATGGTTTGCATTTGTGGCCTGTATCCTGATTCTATTGGAAGCACTGCTCTACCTATTACCTGTTTTCCTGTTGGGAGTCTTGTTGAAGATGCCTTGACTCAGAGATAGAAGTCATATATCTTTACCCACTTCTTCCTCCCCTCATCCCCCCATATTTTTATCTTAAGTAGCTCCATGAATTTAGGTTATGTTTTTCTGTGGAGAAGGCAGACTTGCTCCTCCCCACATTCTGTTTTTCCTATGGGAAAAATCTATGAAAAAAGAAAATATTCCTACTGTTTTGATTCCTATTGCCCCAAGAAAAGCAACAATATGAGAACCATAAGTCCTTATTACAGAGGCTTACTTTGGGTCATCCATTGGCCAAATTCAATGTTGTAGTCAGCATTCCTATTCCTTGCTTTCTCCTGGGCAGGTAAACTAAAATTCTATCACTTTGTAGCCCTGTCTCCTTTGTGAGACTCCTGTGAGAATGATAACATCATGTAAACTGTGGGTGCTTAAATAGTGTTTATTGAATGACTGATGACAGAGAAAATAGTTCGACGTCTCATTTTATAGATAGCAAAGATAAAGAGGAACTTGGTGTTTTAAGGGAAAGACCCACATCCCTGCTCATCTGCTTCCTCCAGCTCCAGTCATGCTGTTGGCAGTGTCTATGGTGGTGGTGCTAGTGGCAGGGAGTCAGTGGCTGAATCTCTTCTTTCCTTGGTGTCACTCTTAGTAGAAGTAGAAGTGTGTGTAGTCTTTCTTGAGATCATGGGGTTGGCGGTGGCAGAGTCCCCAGCGGTGCCATTTGGGATGATGATGGTGTTGATGTTGGCAAAAGGGTTGGAACTTTTGATTTTGGGGAGAAGAGAGAAAATATGATACTTTGTTTGCATCATTAAGCTAGAATTCTTGGTAGTTTTTAGCAGTTTCTGGGAGTCTTCTTCAAGTCCGTGGAGCATTTCATTCTGCAGGTAGCTTTTTATTAATTGAACCACTTTTGGTCCAATACAACATTTTTTCTTTCTGCATTTCTCTACCTCTTTTTCATCCATGGCACAGTGGTCTTTGCATCTCCCAAAACCCATCACACATCTTCCCAAGCCAAAGTATTCTGCACAAAGGAAAGAGAAAACCAATAAGCTGCAGTTAATAACTAGATCTGATGTTAAAATTGCTTGAGCAGGAAGAATAAAGTTAGAGGGAGTTTGTTAATGCTAAATTTTAAGTACAGTGGTTAGACTGTTGATGGAGGCAACTGGCAGGCCAAGAAAGTCTTTGTACACCTCTGAAATCTCAAATAAATCTTTAGTCTCCCCTCAATGAGTAATTTAAAAAATCTAGGGCACATAGAGGAAAGAAAAAAAGGGAACTCAATTATTTGCTTCAGGATAAGATTTTAGACCTCCAGTATAACCACTTAGACGCTTGTAGGATATCACTCTCTCCCCGTGATCCTAGAAAATACTGACAAGAGTAAAATCTGTCATAAAACTAATCCAAGAAAGAATGTCCAAAGAGAATCAATAGGACTTTCAACAGTTCTGGCTTCTTGCCAAATCCAGTGGTCCATTACCTCATCTTGTTTGTGGTTCCAGGGGTCGCGTTCTATCATTTTGGGCCTCCCTGGACACTATGTCCTTCAGATGTTTTATCATAGCCTTAACCTCATCTCTGTGACGATAACTCCCACATTGTTATCTGCATCTCTAAATTCCCTTCTTAGTTTAGTACCTCATCTTCATCTGCAGGATGATTTTTCCATCCCAATGTTTCATCATTTTTTTTTTCCAAATCAAGAAACTTCTCTCTCACTCATCTTAGTTCAACTGATTTTCCAAAAATCACAAGAAATTTATGTAGTGCCTGATGTTGACGTACCTTTCACTATTGTTTCTCACCAAAGACAACACAGTAAAATTCTTGTATTCCAAGCAGCTACATTGATTAACCCTACTTTCTCATGTGGAATTTGTGGTTCAAGGTAGCTGACTGACTTTACCCAAGATGACACAGCCATACTTGCTTATATTATAGCCCTTCTCTTAGGGCCCCAAGATTAAAAAAATTACACTTTGACTCTTTTGTTCTCTCTTCCTTGACCCATTTCCCAGTTATTCCAAATATTCGGGTGATTCTTATATTCTGAAACAAGTCTCAATGCTTCTGTCTTTTTTTCAAAAAACAGTGACCAGTCCTCTAATTCAGCCTTTTGCCACGATGTGTTTCTAGATGCAGATATGGGTACTTTGGGGATTTCCGAGAAGACAAAGGCTGAGGGAAGGAATGAATCTCTGTAAAATTCTGTAAAATTTGAGATGGAGACCTGTTTACTGGATCCTAAGAGGAAACTGTTTATGAGCATAAGGGTAAGAACTTCCTCCTTATTACACCAGGGTACAAACGGATAGGAACCTTTACTTCAAGAGATGGTTTAAATTAGAAATAGAGCAAAATGTCATCTTGGGCTGAGTCCCAGATGATAGCTATGTAAAGGGCAGGAAGGCAGTTTTCTATGTTTGATCGTTTCTGAGTACACAAATAATACCCTGCTTTCTCCATAGCTCCCTGTGTGTGCCCATCAGACAGTCTGGGACAGAAGCCTATGGGGATACCTGGGGGATGGTGCATAACTGATGCAGTAGGTTAACTTTTCAGCTGTATCTTTGGGCACCTCATCTTTCAGTATCTCTCTGGGCTCTCATTGTCATGGACAGCCAAATCCCTGCTTTCTCACACCAGCCCCTCTTAAACCCAGGATTCCACATTACCTGTGTTCACCTGGTACTGTAGCATGAGACTGGCAAAGATAGGAAAAAGGAGCTTCATGCCTGTGTGCCAGAAAGGAAGCCTTGTATCTGGCTGGTTCTTGAGCTCCAGCCTTTATTGGCTTCTTCCTGGCCTTAGGCCATGAGCAGTGAAGTACAGCGAAAGCTCACAGCAATTGTGTTTTCTGTGATTCAGTTTGAGAACAGCTCTTCCTGCACATTTCATGTAACAGATTTCCTGTTCTTGGTCCTGGCAGGAAATATAAGACACATGAAATGCGAAGGAAAATACAAGCCCTTTGCATCTCTCCTTCTTAAGGCTTTTTCAGGACAAGAATAATGTATTTGCTTCCCTATTTGAGCCTAATTATGTGTAAGGCACTTAGTGTGTGAGATTCAGAAGAGCAGAACTTGCTATAACCATGGATCCTGGAGGATAGAGACTCTGTCTTTTTTGTACTCTTGTCTCCAATGGCCAGCATGGGTACTGAATCAACATAAGAACTCAGTACATGTTTGTTGAATGAGTTTGTGGGAGGCAGCTCTTGGCATAACTTTAACTTCATTAAAAAAAATTGATATATAATTGACATATAACATCATATTAGTTTCAGGTGTACCTCATAATGATTCAATATTTGTATATGTCCTCAGAAGTAGAATTGCTGGATTATATGGTAGTTCTATTTTTAATTTTTTGAGAAGCTTCCATATTATTTCCATAGTGACTGAACGAATTTACATTCCTACCAACGGTGTACATAGGTTCCCTTTTCTCCTCATCATTTGCATTCTTGCCAGCACCTATCTCGTCTTCTTAATGATAGACATTCTAACAGGTGTGAAGTGATGTCTCATCATGGTTTTGATTTGCGTTTTCCTGATGGTTAGTGATATTGAATATCTTTTTATATATCTTTTTGGCCATCTGTATGTCTTCTTTGGAACAATATCTATTCAGATTCTCTGCCCATTTTTAAAATCAATTTCTTTTGCTACTGAATTGAGTTCTTTATATAATTTGGATATTAACCCCTTATCAGATATATGATTTACAAATATTTTCTCCCATTTGGTAGATTGCCCTTTCATTTTGTTGATGATATTCTCTGCTATACAGAAGCTTTTTAATTTGTTGTACTCCCCTCTTGTTTATTTTTGATTTTGTTAACCTTTGCTTTTGGTGTCAGATCCAAAAAATCACCACCAAGACTGATATCACGGAGCTTATGTTTTCTTACAAGAGTTTTATGATTTTAGTCTTTTCAAGTCTTTGAAAACATTTTGAGTTAATGTTTGTGTATGATGTAAGATAGTGGTCCAGTTTCATTCTTTTGCATGTGGCTGTCCAGTTTTCTCAACACCGTCAGTTGAAGAGACTGTCTTTTCTCTGTTGTATATTCTTGGCTCATTTGTTGTAAGTTAATTGACCCCATATGTGTGGTTTTATTTAAGGTCTCTCTTCTTTCTGTTCCACTGTTTATATGTCTGTTTTTATGCCAGTACCATACTTCTTTGATTACTATAGCTTTGTAATATAGTTTGAAATCAGGGAGTGTGATACATCCAGCTTTGTTCTTTGTCACTATTGCTTTTCTGTTTGGGGGTCTTCTGTGGTTCCATAAAGGTTTTAGGATTGTTTGGTTTAGTTATATGGAAAAAAAAAACCATTGGAATTTTGATATAGATTGCATTAAATCTATAGATTGCTATGGGTAGTATGGACATTTTAATAATATTAATTCCTCCTATTCATGAGCATGGCATATCTTTCTATTTATTTATGTCTTTTTCAGTTTCTTTCATCAATGTCTTCATGTTTCAGTGTTTTCAGTGTACAGATTATTTTACCTCCTTGGTTAAATTTATTCCTAAGTATTTTACTTTTTGATGCAATTGTAAATGGGGTTGTTTTCTTAATTTCTGTTTCTAATAGTTCATTATTAGCGTATAGAAATAACAGATTTTTGTTTATTGATTTTGTATTCTGAAATTTTACTGAATTTGTTTGTCAGTTCTACTAGTATTTTTGGTGGAGCCTTTAGAGTTTATAAAAATATATAATATTAGTTCATATGCAAATAGTGACAGTTTTACTTCTTCCTTTCTGATATGGATGTTTTTTATCTCTTTTTCTTGTCTAATTTCATGGCTTTAACTTCCAATATTATGTTGAATAAAAGTGACAAGAGTGGGAATTCTTGTCTTGTTCCTGATCTTACAGAAAGAAATTTCAACTTTTCATCATTGAGTATAATGTTAGGTGTGGGCTTGTCATATATGGCCTTTATTACATTGAGACATGTTACATACTTTGTTAAGAGTTTATATCTTAGGTGAATGTTGAATTTTGTCAAATGCTTTTTCTACAGCTATTGAGGTGATCATATGATTTTTATCCTTCATTTTGTTGATGTGATGTATCATGTTGATTGATTTGTGGGTGTTGAACCATCCTTGCATCTCTGGAATAAATCTCACTTGATCATAGTTTGTGATTCTTTAAATGTATTGTTGAATTTGGTTTGATAATATTTTATTGGGGATTTTTGCCTCTATGTTCATCAGTTATATTGGTCTGTAATTTTCTTTTCTCATGGTTTCCTTGTCTAGTTTTGGTATTTGGGTAATGTTGGTCTCATAAAACGAGTTTGGAGGTGATTCCTCTCTTCTATTGTTTTGGAAGAGTTTGAGAAGGATTGATACTAATTTTTCTTTCAATGTTCGATAGAATTTACTGGTGAAGCCACCTGGTCTTGGATTTTTGTTTGTTGTGAAGTTTTTGATTACTGACTCAATCTGCTTACTAATTCATCTGCTCAGATTTTTAATTTCAACATGATTCAGAATTGGTAGGTTGTATGTTTCTATGAGTATATACTTTTTTTGCATTGTCCAATTTATTGGTGTATAACTGTTCACAGCAGTCTCTTATGATCCTTTGTATGTCTGTGGTATCAGTTATAATGTCTCCTTTTCTTTTTCTGACTTTATTTACTGTATTTGACTCTACACTCGTAATTTCCTGGTGAGTCTAGCTAAAGTTTTGCCTATTTTATCTTTTTTTTTTTAAATTGAAGTACAGTCAATTACAATGTGTCAGTTTCTGGTGTACAGCACAGTGTCCCAGTCTTGCATATACATATATATATATTCATTTCATATTTTTTCCATTAAAGGTTATTACAAGATATTGAGCATAGTTCCCTGTGCTATACAAAAGAAACTTTTTAAAAAATCTATTTTTATTGCCTATTTTATCTTAAAAAGTCCAGCTCTTAGTTTCATTGATCTTTTCTATTGTCTTTTTAGTCTTTAATTTTAAACAGTTAGAGTGCCAGATGTGGAATTCAAACACTTCACTCTTTAGGGAGAAGCTTAGGGTTGTGAGTTCCTGCCCAAATGTAGGTTGCTGCACTGAGGGTGAGGTTTACGGCAAGATCGTGTCTTAGCTTCCCCCACCTGCTTTGATGCTTTCTTGTTTGCCCCATGTATAGGAGTTGCTCAGCTAGTTTTTTCTGAGAGGAAACTGTTCTGTACGTAGCTATAGATTTGATGTGTCCATGGGAGTGGGTGAGTTCCGGATCCTCCGGTGTCACCATCATGAACCAGACCTTCTTGTTTTTCTTTTGATTGATTGAATATTTTCCTTAAGTTTTTTCCCATCCATTGGTCAGAAAGTACACACTCTATTTTCATTCATTTAATCGTTAACTTAGAAATTTTATTATACATACTCAACTATCAAAATCTTAAGTTAATTAGTATCTTTCTCCTCCCTGCAAAGACTAAAAACATAGTAACTCCACCTCTCCTGATTTATTCATAATGGATTTTGTGTATTTTAGTTGCATCATTTTAAACCCAAAGCACTAATATTATTGTTATTTTATAAATCAATTTTTTCTCCTGGTAATATTCCATGATCTGAAATGAAGTCAACTTTGATATTAATTATAGCCACTCCAGCTTTCTTCTGATTGGTGTTTGTATGGTATATTTTTTCCACCCTTTTATTTAGAGTCTACTTATATTACCATGTAAAATGCATATATATATTTGTAAATAGCACATAGTTAAAAAAATCCATTCATGCTTAACGTCATTTATTGTTAGGGAAATGCAAATCAAAACCCCAGTGAGATACCACTTCACAGCCACTGAGATAGCTACTATTAAAAAAAAAAAAAAGGCAGGGGGAAGGGTGTAGCTCAGTGGTAGAGCACATGCTTAGCATGCACGAGGTCCTGGGTTCAATCCCCAGTACCTCCATTAAAATAAATAAATAAATAAACCTAATTACTCCCCCAAATAAAAATAAAAAATAAAGTAAACAACAACAACAACAACAACAAAGGAAATAGCAAGAGTTGCTGAGGATGTGGAAAACTGGAACCCTCGTGCTCTGTTGGTAGGAATGTCAAACAGTACAGCCACTATGGAAAATAGTATGGCAGTTGCTCTAAAAATAGAACTACTGTATGATCCAGCAATTCTACTGGGTATATACCCAACCAAAATAATTGAAAGCAGGATCTAGAAGAGATATTTACACACTTATATTCACAGCAGCATTATTCGTAGTAGTCAAAAAGTAAAAGCAATATGATATATACATATGATGGAATGTCATGCATATTTTAAAATGAAGGACATTCTGACATGTGCTGTATGATATATGCATATGATGGAATGTCATGATATACACATATGATGGAATGTCATGCATATTTTAAAATGAAGGGCATTCTGACATGTGCTGTACCATGGATAAACCTTGAGGACATTATACTACATGAAATAAGCTGAATTTCACAATTAAGACAAATACTGTGTGATTCTACTTATATGAGGAACCTTACAACCATCAAGTTCATACAGACAGAAAGTTGATGAGAGGAGGGGAAAATGAGGAGTTGTTTAATGGATAAAGAGTTTCAAATACGCAAGATAAGAAGTACTCTGGGAATTGGTTGCACAATAGTGCGAACTTAACATTAGTACTTAGTGTTTGCCATCTTAACTATTTTTAAATATATAACTCGGTAGTGTTAACACTAGTTAAGATGGCAAATTTAATGTTGTTAATAAAAAGAAATGAATTATCAATAAATATATGCCACAACATGGATGAATCTAAAAATAATTATGAGTTAGAGAAATCATACTGAAAAAGAATTACACCATACAATTCTATTTATATAAACTTCTAGAAAATGCAAACAATCTATAATGACAGAGCAGATCAGTGGTTGACTGGATGGGAGATAAGAAAGGTCAGGAGAGAGGAATTACAAAAGGGCAGAGAGAAACTTTTTAGGGTGATGGGTATGTTCATTACTTTGATGGTGGTGATGGTTTCACAGATGTATACATATGTCTTACATATAAATTTGTGCATTTTAAGTAAGTGCAGTTTATTGTATGTCAGTTAAACAAGGCTCCCTTTTCTTCTTTTTTTTTTTTTACAAAAAGACAGACCACCACCGTTACCAGCAGAAAAAAACAGAACTTAGTGCATGAAGATTTTCCTGAGAGGCATCTTCAATATCTGTTTTCTCAAAGACTTTACCTTATTGTGCAGTCATTTCAGCTTTCTCCTGAACTTTGTTTCTTTTTATTATCTTTCCCTTAATCAGTTCTTTTAGAGTATATTCTTTTTGTTGTTGTTAATTTTGAGCTTCTTTGTTTATTTGATCTCAGATATGTTTTTCTTATCTTCAATAAAATGTCTCTGAAATATTGCTTGTGGTATATACATGGTGCCCAGTAAATATTTCATTATTTATAACACTTCTAGGACTATAATATGTAAGATTTCAGTAAAAGAATAACGTTCTTAATAAGGGATGGCCCAGTATTTCAAAAAATGTTCAGCTGTTTGAAATAGTTTCTTTTCTTTTTCCCTTCATTTTGGAACTTGCCCCATTATTTTTTGCTGAAATATTTCAAGGTAAATTACAAACATCATGATATTCCATGTCTGTATATCCTAGTAAACATTTTTGAAAAGTAAGAGTTATTTTCCAACATAACCAACATAATAGTATCATCATACTTAGCAAAATTAATAAAATTTCCTTAGTAGTAAACACTACTTAGTCCATTTTCAAATACCTCCAACTGGTATGTTCAAGCTAAAATTCACTCCAGGACCAGTCAATTTAGAGCTTTCTCTTAACATAGCATTTGCTTGACACAGGTGTTCTAGGAGTGTGGTTGGGACAATTTGCCTGTCCATTGAAGTGATTTTTTTCTTAATTTTAGAAGATACCGTGTACCTAAATATTTTGAGAGTTGTCTACACAGGTTATTTTTACTATTAAGTTTTTTAATATATTAAAATTTTTACTATTAAGTTTTTACTATAGACTATTACTATAATAGCCTCTAATTTCTTCTGAAGTTTTAAAAGTGTCCCTTGATATTAGAGAATTCTTTTGTTAACATTTTGAAGTCTCTAGATGTGCATGGACCATGCAGAACAATTATCGAAGTGGGATGCTCATCGTTTCCTGAGAGCTGTCCTGACGTTTTGGAATTTTGAATGTTTGGACAGCTAGTAAAAAGATTTGCTTTGTCCACTAGGTGGTACTTGAAACCCAGAATACCTAAATTTGACACTTGAATGGAAGACAGTGAAAACCAAGACTAGCTATTTACAGGGTTTATGACAGAAGAAAAGGGGAAAGATGCATGGCTGTAATGGGTTTTTCAAGGGCTGCAGGAATCTTGAATGGAGTATATCAACTGGGAAAAATAGGCCTAATATCTTCTGTTGCCTCTTGGTCTGATATGATCAAAGTAGGTCATGTACACAACTGTGACTAACCTGCAAGTTTACCCATAATTTTTGAGGCAAATCTATTTTATTGCTCCAAACATTTTATAATTATCTGTAACTATTGTTTAACACCTAAAATAATCAAGAGTAACTCTCCATAAGGTAAGTATTTTATTGAGCCTTTACCTAAATACATAGTTCTCTCAATAGATGCATTTTCAGAATAACATTTTACACTAAAATTATTTTGGTAGAATAATTTTTCTTCACTTTTCTGGACATCTGAAGTCATATGTGGTCCTTCTGGTTTCCTCACAAGGTTTCCTCACTTGATTACTGGCTGTAATTTAGCCTAGAGATAATGCTGATCTCTCTGGAGTTTTATCAAAAAAGGAAATGTATCTCTGGTTTAGATTTTAAAACTTTGGGAAACTCCCAGGGAAAAATCCCTGAAACTGAGTTATCAAAGGGTTTATTTTCTGGGCTAGAAGATACAAATTATCCTATGTGAATAGTCTCATTTCAGGTTTGGAAGCTGGTTGACAAAGTGTGTCCTTTCTGACAGTACATTTTTTTTTTAACAGTCACTTGGCCAAGTCATGAAATTATTCTAGATCATTGTAAGGCGTGCTGACATCTTGATGTGAGATTAACTATTGTTACTAGTTTTCTATTGGTGCTGTTACAAATTACAAAAAGTTGAGTGGCTTAAAGCAACACAAAGTTACCATCTTACAGTTCTGAAGGTTATAAATCCAAAATAGGTCTCACTGGATTTAAAGGCAAGATGGGCACGCTGCTGACATTGTCTTCTTCGGGCCACCCTTAAAGCCATGTCGAGAACTTTCTCTCCCCTGTGCACAATGGCAACTCTTAAGGAAAAACTGATTGCACCAGTTGCAGAAGAAGAAGCAATGGTCCCCAACAATAAGATCACTGTAGAGGGTGTTGGACAAGTTGGTATGGCATGTTCCATCAGCATTCTGGGAAAGTCTCTGGCTGACAAGCTTGCTCTTGTGGATGTTTTGAAAGATAAACTCAAAGGCGAAATGGTGGATCTGCAGCATGGAAGTTTGTTTCTTCAGACACCCAAAATTGTGGCAGATAAAATTACTCTGTGACCACCAATTCCAAGATTGTGGTGGTGACTGCAGGAGTTCGCCAGTAAGAGGAGAAGAATCACCTCAGTCTGGTGCAGAGGAACCTTAATGTCTTTAAGTTCATCATTCCTCAGATAGTCAAGTATAGTCCTGATTGTATCATAATTGTGGTTTCTAACCCAGTGGATATTTTCACATGTTACCTGGAAACTAAGTGGATTACCCAAGCACCATGTGATTGGAAGTGGGTGTAATCTGGATTCTGCTAGATTCCACTATCTAATGGTGGAAAAACTTGGTATTCATCCCAGCAGCTGCCACAGATGGATTTTGGGAGAACATGGTGATTCAAGCGTGGCTTTGTGGAGTGGGGTGAATGTGGCAGGTCTTTCTCTCCAGGAACTGAATCCAGAAGTGGGAATAGACAATGACAGTGAAAATTGTAAGGAAGTGCATACGTTGGTGGTAGAGAGTGCCTATGAAATCATCAAGCTGAAGGGACACACCAACTGGGCTGTTGGACTAAGTGTGGCTGATCTCATTGAATCCGTGTTGAAAAATCTCTCCAGGATTTACCCAGTATCAACGATGGTGAAGGGGATGTATGGCATTGAGAATGAGGTCTTCCTGAGCCTTCCGTGTATCCTGAATGCTCGGGGATTAACCAGTGTTATCAACCAGAAGTTGAAAGATGAGGAGGTCACCCAACTCAAGAAAAGTGCAGACACCCTGTGGGACATCCAGAAGGATCTAAAGGACCTGTGACTACTGGCTTCTAGTTCTAGGCTGTAGAATCTTTAAAACTACAGTGTGATTAACCATGAGCCTTTAGTTTTCATCCATGTACATGGGGCACAGTTTGCTTTTATCTCCCTAAATCTGTGAATCTGGGTTCACAGAATCAAAGCCTGTGCTTGATTTAATGCTTGCAATATGAGTCCTTAAACAAATACAATTAACGATCGTAGTGTGAAAAGAATAAAATAAAATAAAGGCAAGATGTCAGCTTTCTCCAAAGAAGTTATACAGATGGTCAACAGGCACATGAAAAGATGTTCATCACTAGTTATTCGAGAAATGCAAATCAAAACTACAATGAGGTATCATCTCACAGTGGTCAGAATGGCCATCATCAAAACAATAAATGCTGGAGAGGTGTGGAGAAAAAGGAACCCTCCTACAGAGTTGGGAATGTAAACTGGTGCAGCCACTATGGAGAATAGTATGGAGATGCCTTAAAAAATGAAAAATATAGTTACATATGATCCAACAATCCCACTCCTGGGCATGAATCCAGAGAAAACCCTATTCTGAAAAGACACATGTACCCCAATGTTTATAGCAGCACTATTTACAGTAGCCAAGACCAAACACCAGAGTGTTCACAGAGAGGTGAGATTATGAGTTATTTCTGTTTTCTCCCTTTTGTTTACCTGTGTGTCTAATTTTTCTAGCATGAAATGTTAATTAAACCTCCTCTCATCCCTAAATAAAGAACAATGGAAGAATCTTGCCTGACTCCCTCAGTCTTTGTAAGGGGGAATTAGTAATCCTGTTTCTTGCCTGGATTCAGCCTGTCCAACAGTTTGGAAAGACATCTTAAGTAGAATTCAGAGAATATGTCTAAGAAATGAGACACTTTTAAAGTTAATTTATAAGTAAGATATTAAAAGCAGTCTGTACTGCTATGGGTCACAGTGGGAAGTGCAGTAACAAATGTTGATAGGTGATTTTTAAACACTGATCATGACTAAAAAGCAACATTTCATTACCCATTCCATCCTACTCAAAGGGAAAATCTATTATGTGGCCACAAAGGGCTTTGAAAGTGAGAAGTCTGTGGGCTTCTTGTGCCTAGCCAAGATTGCATAAAGGCTCCCTGATATTAAAGAGTTGATACAGATGAACAGACAAACAGACTGTCTGTTGAAGTAGGCAAGCAGTGTTACTTCAGGAAATAGTAATGTCATCTGTGGAAATCATAAATGTGAATTCTCTCAATACAGGCTTTTCTCCAGGTGCTGTCACAGAAAGATATTTGGATGGGCCCTAATTACTATAAATTCAAGGTTCTAGTGCCCACAAATTATAAAACAAGGTAAACAGAATTCTTTAGGAAATGTCTTAATTAACTTCACTACTGTCTTGAATGTATTTTATTTAGCAATAATTTATTCAGTACTTTGAAATCATTCCATAATTATATATTGAGAATATAACACGAGTTTTCTGGTGTGCATTAAGAACTCCAAATTGAGTTGGACCAGTGGCCTGCCTTTGAGGGACTCACAGATTATTGCAAATGATTGGAACATGACATGGTGTGACCACCAACAAAAGATACAACAAAGATACCAACAAAAGATACATACAAGGTACAATGGTGACACAAAGAAGGGAGTCTACAGCTCTGTTAAGTTGAGTTAGGGAAGCTTTCACAGATGTGGAGATGATTGAACTTGGATTGAAGGAAAATTAGGAGCTCAACAGGGCTGATTAGGTAGTTGGGATAGGGGAGTATAATATAATTGGTAAAGAGGGATTTAAATGTGCAAAAAGACCATTATGGAAATAATAATTTGGGTAGGGGTGCTCACACTAATTTGGCAGAAATATAAGTGGCTCCATAAAATAACCCAGTGGAGGTGAGTGGGGACCAGTTCATAACAAATTGAACACTGTTCTAAAGATATTTGATCCTTTGAAAGATTTTTAGTTGTGAAATTGAGCTTTACTGGGTGGGTAAAACTTTATGGGAAACTCTGAAATAATATCAATGTATCTAGTCAAACCTAAAAGCAATCTTATTCTTAGAGAATTTTTTGGGAAGTTTCACACATTAAAAAAATTATTATTGGATATTCTTATGTGTCTACCTTGATTAGCTAATGATTCAGTTAATCTTCCAAATGGATTACCTTTGTGAGTGAAAGGTGGCAATAGCTGAGTGGGACATTGGACTAGGACTGTCCCATACAAACCAGAACATGTGACCAAGCCTGACCCAAGTGGGCTGATGGCCCAGGTGGAGGAATGATTGTTCCTGCTCTCTGAGAGCTCATATCTTGAGGAAAGAGGAGTAAGTAGGAGGTGGTGGAACATTCTGTGACCATGAAGTCCATATTTGGGAATGAAAGTGGGGTGGACTTGGATATCCTGTCTTTCCACATGGGTTAAAATGAGAGCTCAGAGCTCTGATAGCTCTCAAAACTCTGTCTCATCTTCAAAGACCGTGTGACTTTGACACAGATCACTGGACAAAGAATCCTGCTGCCTGTTTGTCTTGGGAAGTCAGTAAACATGAAGCTGTTTCTGGTTCTCATTATTCTGCTATTTGAGGTATCCAAAGGTAACTTGTCCAAATGTACCATGAAATTCTAGAAAATATTACTCTTCATAGGGGTGGGGTCAGGGCTTTCAAAATTGTTAATATCTTGCCAGCATCATCAAAATTCCCTACTGTTTGGGTGCCTGACTTGAGTCTCTGTCTTAGAAGACAGCATGGAGGGAGGTGAGAAATCAGGGCTTTGTACTCAGAGTCCTCTCCCAAGGTAGGAGTGAACCCATCATCTAGTTTTATATTTATAATGTTGAATATAGTTTTCACCCAGGAACCTGGCCATCTCTTTTTCCATTTAAATTCATTTTTCAGCCTATATTACAACAGTAATGAGAACAGTACAAGCTTTGGAGGCATGTAGATGTTAGGTTAAAATATGACTTCATCACTGGCTAGTCATATGGAATGAGTTAAGTATGCCCTTTGAAAATCAGTTTTCTCATCTGTCAAGTGAATATAATAACTCAATTTCTTAATGATTGTATTTCATGTGAGGATGACATGAGTTTACAAAAGTGAAGCACCAAGTTCATAGTAGTAGCTCTGTCAGTGAGAGTTCCCTTCTTCCTTGCTACTATAGAAGGCATGTTGTCTTTTTGTGGCCCTAAAAATATCTTTTAACCTTCAGAGATGCTCCTTGGTTCTGGAATTTACAATAGGGAGAACCGTGTCTTTGTTCTTCATCTTTATTCTGTAGGTTTGTCCACATTTGTGTACAAGGGCAACTAAAGAATTGGAAACAGGAGATTGAGGACCTTAATGCAGTACTCTGAAAAGGCAACAGTTTGGATCTCTGGAAGACAGATATGCATGGAATTGAGTTTGTTCCCAGATAGCACATTTATCCGAGATCAAAAGGAGGAGAGAGGGAGGGAGGGAGAGGGAGAGAGAGTCGGGGGAGGAATAGGCGGAGCTAGGTTATGAAGAAGTCACAGAGGCTGAATGAGCAAAGGAGTTTTCAACAGCAATAAATGATGAGACCCATGAGGTATTGGCAAAGGGAGAGCTCTGCTGACCTTGTCAGTGAGTGTGAAACGCAATTACACTGTTCACTTAAAAAGTTTTATCTGTGATGTTCTTTAAAAAGTTAATTTGGCTCTGAATTGTGCCATGATGACAAGTTGGTACTCTCTGAGGACACTGGACTGGGGTAGGCTGATGGAATGCTGACTTTGATATTGACTGGGAACCTGGGGTTTTGGAAGTCCTGCATTTGGGATGATTTTCAGGGAGGAGGCTTTGAATTTTCTCCTATCAGCATAAGATTCACTTTGGGACAATAGGAGGCCATAGCTTGTGGGGAACCATGTGACCCTTCTGCTCTGCCTCAGGAACTAATCTGGTGCATTGCTGTTTCCTGCGCACAGATGCAGCACGACCCAGAAAATGCTTTAATAATGTAGCAGGCTACTGCAAGAAGAAATGCGATCTGGGGGAAGTATTTGAAGTAGCATGTTCACATAGAAAATTATGTTGTGTTTACGAAGCGGACAACAGAAAAGCCCAAGAAGCCGCAAAGTTACCTGAACCTCCTTTGAAGCCTGATTTGAAGTTGGACTATATCATTTTACCCACTGTCACACTTGATACAGTTACACCGTAAACCAAGTGCTTGGTCTACCGGTCTCCGCTCTTCCTAAATCAAAAGTGCCACCTAATCCAACAGGCAGGGGCAAGAGATTTATCTACTACTTTTGTGAACTAGATTCCCCATATAATAAAGTCTTATGCTTTCCCCTGGATTTACTTATTAATGTATTCACTTATTATTTTGAACACTTCAAACATAAATGAATAGTTACCATGTTCCAGGCATTATCCTAGCAACATGGATGATGCAAAGATGAAGTGAACATTTGGTAGAGGTAGACGTTAGCCCCTCCATTTTCTATGTGAGGTAGTATTTCATAGCATTTCAGGTATTACTCCTCTTTTTAATGAAGTTTCTTAGGTTTAAGCAGATCTGAATGTTCCAACTTTGTGGGTGTGGGAATGGATACAGATGATTTTGCTAAACAACTGAGAATTGATTAGAAGAAGACAAGACATTTGAATATTTTCATACATTTATTGGGGCAAATCTAATGGGCGGTCATGACAGCTAGTGATAATTCCAATACATCCTTTAAAGCTCATTTAATGTGCATGCTCCATTTCCTTTTTTTAGTAGCAATTTGAGCATCCACTTGACACTATTAGACAAGCATTACTTTTAGAATTCTTAAACGCATTGCATAGTCTGTTTGTTTTAATAGTGTGAAATTTACAAACTTTTAGCTATTCAGATAAATAAGGTCTAGGGATCTAATGTTAAAAATACGGTGACTATAGTTGACAACACTGGATTGTATAACCGAAGTTTGCTGAGAGTAGAACTTAAGTGTTCTCACAAAACAGACAGACAAACAAACTTGTGGTAATGGATGTGTTAATTAACAAATGGAGAGGCTTCTTTTCATAATGTATACATCTATTAAATTACCACGATGCACACTTTATTTTTTTCCACATATAAGTGAGATCATATGGTATTTTTCTTTCTCTTTCTGGCTTACTTCACTTATAATGACAATCTCCAGGCCCATCCATGCTGCTGAAAATGGCATTATTTTATTCTTTTTTTATGTCTGTGTAGTATTCTGCTGTATATATATACCACAACTTCTTTATCCAGTTTTCTGTTGATGGACATTTAGGTTGCCTCCATGTTTTGGCTGTTGTAAATAGTGCTGCTGTGAACATTGAGATGTATGTGTTTTTTCAAATTGTATTTTTCTCTGTATATATGCCCAGGAGTAGGATTGCTGGGTCATATGTTAAGCTTATTTTTAGTTTTTTAGAGAAACTCCATACTGTCCTCCATAGTGGCTGCACTAATTTATATTCCCATTAACAATGTGGGAGAGTTCCTTTTTCTCCACACCCTCTCCAGCATTTATCATTTGTGGACTTTTAAATCATGGCCATTCTGACTGGTGTGAGGTGATATCTCATTGTAATTTTTTTTTCGATTTGGAAGTTAATCTTTTTCATTGTAATTTTGATTTGCATTTCTCTAACAATTAGTGATGTTGAGCATCTTTTCATATGCTTGTTGGCCATCTGGATGTCTTCTTTGGAGAGATGTCTATTTAGGTTTTCTGCCCATTTTTTTATTGGGTTGCTTGTTGTTTGACATTAAGCTGTACGAGCTGTTTGTATATTTTGGAAATTAGTCCCTTGTCAGTTGCATCATTTGCAAATATTTTCTCCCATTCTATAGGTTTTCTGTTCATTTTGTTGCTGGTATCCTTAGCTGTGCAAAAGCTTTTAATAGGTCCATTTGTTTATTTTTGCTTTTATTTCCATTACTCTAGGAGCTGGTTCAAAAAATATTGCTGTGATTTATGTCAAAGAGTGTTCTGCCTGAGTTTTCCTCTAGGAGTTTTATAGTATCTGGTCTTACATTTAGAACTAAAGAAATTAGACTTCCCCATAGTTCAACTTTGGGTACTCTATTCTTACACCAAACAAAGTACATCTATAGTCTCCTAAAATGTCCTATCTTTTCTAATTTCCTTCCATTTGTTGATTTTATTCTGTTCACTCAAATTGCCTTCTCTGCTAACACCTGTTGAAATCCTACACATTTCACAAGGCACCACTTTAATCCTAGATTCACTCACAAATTTTTCTGAATACACAGCTTCATCTTTCCCTCTCCTGAATTACATGTCTACTTTCCTGAGTTTCTTCATCCAGTCTTCCATGTTGTAATTTTTTTTTTCAGGGTACTAGTTATATCTTCTTTTCAAGGGGGAGGTTCTGAATTGTCCTTATCAATTCATCATTTGATATATTGAGTGTTCAATCTCTGATTAAAGAACAAATGAATCAGAAAACTGTCAATGAGCTTTATTGGAATCCCCTTTAAGGTCATTCTGGGGATCTAGGAACCAGAAGGGAGAAGATGTGGACTTCTTCACTTTAGTTTATCAGAATAGGTTGAGAAATAGACTAACAGAAAGTTGTGCTTGATTTTATGTAGACTTTTTCTTGGGGTTTGCATAATTGTGTTCATCTCCATAATAATCTTGAGGTAAAGTGACTGCATATGTCATTGGCTTTGGACGAGTTGGTTTCATAACTTTTTTACGTTCTTCTAGTTTCATGATATCGAGGCAACAATATCTCCCATTTTCACATAGCACTTCACGTATTTCTGTTGTTTTGCATATTTTCCTGCAGTATCCTTGTATATATTGACCCCAGCATTTCTTAAGTTGGTCAGTTACTGTGCACATAAAGAACAATAGGTCAAGGTCAGTGTTTGAGACTGAAAGGCAACTTTGGTCATGGGGAAGGCAGAGGACGTTTGTAGGGAGATTCGCAAAGCATATATCAGTAATATCGCACAGAAAATTCTCCAGGAGGGTAAACCTCAGTGTTTATGTTTAACTGATCACTCATATTTTGTTCCTCTAAGTATTCGGGCTTCCATCCAACATCTGGTGGACTTCACCAAGAGCACAGATCTTATTTGGGAAAATAAAGGCGCTGAATCCTGGATTTCAGGCTATGGAACTACGTTCCATCTGAGAACCTCAATAAATCTGCATCTGTTTAAATGCTTCCAGGGTACTACTTTCTTAACTACTGCCCAGAAAGCAATAATTTGTTACTATGTGTTTATGTCTGAATGGAACTCTGCTCTTGGGTTCATACTTGCTACCATGGTCAAGGATGACTTTTTTTTTGATCCAGTTGATATTTTTCCCCCCCTCAACATTCTTCCTCTCATATTACTTCTCACTATTGTACATTTTTGCCAATGAATATCTTCCTTTAGCTGCTATGTCATCATAATAATCTTGGACTTGTTTTGTCCTCTATGACTCCTCATTCTCTTTCTACCTCCAGAGGCAAGAATTCCTCCAGACCTCTTTTCACCTTGATATATATTCTTTCCTTCAGTGATCCTAAATATTTTCAACGATCTAAGAGCTAGGATGTTCAAATTTTGGCTTCAGGGCTTGTACCATCCTCTGGAGTAAACCCCAGAGGATGAAGACTGGGAACAAAGATGCTGCCTCCAACACCAGGTTCTAGACACTTTTTTGATTCTTAGGACTTTAAGGAGTTAGGGAAAAACTGTCATTATTCCTATAACAAGGGATAAATATAAGAGATCTGGTTTTGAAAGAGAAAAGAAAGCTAATTTTTCAGTTCCTTTGTATGTTGCAAAGCCCTATGTTAGATGTTTCACAAGTGTTCTATCATTTAATAACCCCCTGCCCCCATGAGCTAGGTGTCATTATCTCCACAAACGAGGAAACTGAGGCTCAAGGAGTCTTCACCTTTTATCCAAAGTTGACAAACTAATACACACTGAAGGCATGCTTCTCAAACCTGGATCCAAAGTTTGTTCTTCTTCCACTATTCACACAGTGTAGTATAATAGATTAAAAAATATATATATACATATATATAATATATGTATTACATATATATAATATCGGAGTGGAAGAAAATATGGCTTGATGCCAGAGTAAAAACTATATCCAAAGAAATAAGGGCATTCCCAGATATCTGGCTCATGTCTTTCTGTCATGCGTCCTTCCCAGAGGAAATTATGACCTCTTTTCAGCTTTATGAGCACTCCTTTTTAAGAATAGTACCATGGTAGAAGGCTTCAGGAAGAGAGAATTTCTGATGATATTGGATAGACTTCAGCTATTCCTAGGATCCTATCTCTTCCTACTGTGAATTATAAAATTCCCTTGGGTTCTTGAAAATATCCATCCCCTTGTTGATTTGAGTGAGCCCCAGGAAATCTCTGTATTACCTGTGAACTTCTGGAACAGCAGAATTGCAATGATCAGGAGAAGCCTCATGGCCAGGCTTTCCAGAGGATGTGGCAGGCAAACCTTTTGTCAAGTGAATTGCACACTATGTCACCTTCTTCAGAGACTTGGATTCTTATGCACTGAACCAGAACAGATGGTATGATACAAAGTGTGCCCCCCAAATTCTGAACTGTGGACTTTGTATCATGTGGGCAGGCACAGGAAATTTGGTTACCCACTTTACCCCCACATGGAATTCAGAGATGTTGATTTGATGCCATCCTGTAGGTTGGCATGCCATCACAGCTGCTGCCATTCTGTAGGTTGTAGACTGCTGGTGGGTAGAATCTGTTCTTTCTCTACTTTGGCTGTCTGCCCGGTGAGGCCAAGGTAAACATGTACTCACTTGCAAGAATGAATAAGGTAATAAAATAAATGAAGCTTATTCCATTTATTGCATTCAGCTGAGTCTAGGTCTCTGGGTGTTGTGTCTATCACTTCAGGCAGTATAGATGGTAGCTGAGTTTTATCCCCTTATCCTAGATAAATTTAATTTACTCACAGACAGGCAATACACAATGATGGAGGAATATAGGATGACTACAATAAAATTTTCATTTAGAAACAGCAAAAAAGGAGAGAAAAGACAGATAACATTGCATAAAGCAATGTTGGACCATAATAGCGAAGGTTTCTTTCCTACCAGTGTACAGAATTCTTTAGTCCATTTATATTCTTTCTGTTCTGCTCTCTGGGAAGACTTCCCTGTCCATTGATCTTCATGGACATATCTTGGAGGAGATTGGGAGAGAATTCTGGAGATTCTTCTACTTTAACAACACGTTTCCTATTAGTGCAGGTTTAGGAAACTGTGTGAATGATTTTGATACCCAGGCTTTGATTTCTATGGTATTATAACTCTTTTGAAAGATTACTGAATGATTAACAGACTTTCTTTTGAATTGCTTTCAGTCATTTTCATGTCAAGACCAATCCAGAAATCCTTTTGAATCATGGCAGTTCTTTTTAGACCCCAACTAGGACACTAGTTCCATCTATGGCATAAGCTTTTGGGGCCTATACTATCTACCACCATTAGCTTAACAATAATCTAACTCAGCCTCTGGCTGTAAACAGTTCAACACAATAGCCTCTAGGCAGTGTAAACGAACTAGTTGAGATTGATCACCGTAAATTTATAATAGTAATAATATGTTCTTTTGTATAAAGCCACCAGCAACACTTGTCTATATAAATACAGAAATATACAAACAGATAGTTGGGTTAATCCAGGTTTGTGGTGTGCCCAAGGACTTAAATGACTAAAAGAAGAGGAACAAAAGAGTCCTAGTTATTGGCTAGAGAGTTACTGAAGCAAATTATGGATTCTGTTGTAGATAGGGAGAGAAATATAGAGGCGGTAGGGCTGAAAAATAGATCTTTGAGTTTTGAAGATGAAAGAGTTTATATTAATAAGAAGTATTGCCTGTGCAATGGAGAGAACACTCTATATCTAATCTGCACTGTCTTCGTCACTAACTACTTGATTAGAAGACTCACATTCCTTTATCCCACAGATAACATTAAGAGTGCATCTTGGGGAAAAAATGGTGTGTCTCTGCTCCCGCTTCAGCAACGTGTGAGTGTTTGCATGTGTGTGTGCACATGTGTGTGTGTATGTCTATTATGTCCCCTGCTGCCAGAAGTCTATAAGCCTGGGAAACCTGCTAGATTGATCCCACAAAGCAGAGTCTTCTTTTCCACATCCTCTTAGGGTTAAATGGTAGGTGTTCCCATGAGCAAGATGGGATGAATAAAGAACATGATGTTTCTTAGTGAGGAAGAAATCACTAATCAGTACTTATTGTTAAATCTAAGGACCTCAAAGTCCAGTGAGATTTTCAAAAGTACAGATTGTTTTAATGTATTACTTATAAAAGAACTTAAGTATAATAAATTTCTGGATAACTACTCACCAAGCTCTATTGAGTTGAGAAGTTAGTAGAGCAAATTATTTGATTATTTAAATGGGTCAGCCAGGAAGTATGTTTGAAAGATTTTTACTTTATTTTCCCTTTTATGTCCATTAAAAACAGTATTTAAAAATAGTTATATTGTGTAGCATGTGCCTTATTATCAAGAATCTGGAAATACAGAAACAAAGAGAAGAAAGGAAATAACCAGCAGCATTACTACTAACTAAAGAAAACATCTGGAAACATGTTATATACCATTCTAAATGTTTTCTTCAGTAGAATTAAAATAGCTTTATTGTTTAACTCAAATATCAGCTTACGGGATTTTCCTGATTTAATAGGAAAGATATAAAACTGTCTCAAACTTTCACCAGTTGCATTACTTTGGAAAGCCTAGGGTCTTTCAAACTACTAATTCCAGAGATGTTTACATTGCCAGGGATACACTGGCCTTCAGGATTCTCTACCTTCATATGCTAACTCTGATTTGCACCATATTCACTCTGCCTGATGCAAAATTCTTCTTTAATGTCCAAAAAGAAAATAAAATCACACGTACTCAGCATTTTGGAATTTAGCAGAATTTATACAAGACTTTGGGAAGGAGGGCTATTGAGAAGATAATTAATTTGCAGTAACACGGTAACTTTCAAAAGGACAGGAAGATATCACTGAACTATTTTTTTGAACTATTTTTTTGATCTGACAGCTTTATTGTTATTTTTTAATTAAAAAATTTATGAAGCTATTCAGTCATTTGCTTATTTGTTATTGAAGTATAACTGACTTACAATATTATATTAGTTTCAGGTGTACAACATAGTGATTTCAATATTTTTATACATTACAAAATGATCACAGTGATAAGTTTTGTTACCATCTGTCATTATACATTATATATGCCTTTACTATATATTTGCCTTTGCCAGTGAGATTGTTTCTTCTGTATATTTTATTATTTCTAGTTGTGGCCCTTTCTTTTCCACTACAGGTATCTTTACATTTCTTGCTACAGATATTTTATAATTTTCTGCCAGTTATAAAACAAAGAGAAGGCTTCATACTATGTGGAAATTAAAACACAGTCTTAACCAATGGATCAAAGGAGAAATCACAAGGGAAATTGGAAAATGCTTAGAAATGAATTAAAATGAAGCACAACATACCAAAAGTCATGGGAGGTAGTGAAGCAGTGTTCAGAGGAAAGTTGATAGCAGTAAATGCCTCCATTAAAAAAGTGAAGGATCTCAAATCAGTAATCTATCTCTACACCTCAAGGAAGTAGGAAAAGAAGCCCAATCTAACACCAGCTAGCAGAAGGAAGAATTTAGTAAGAATGAGAGCAGACAAAAGTGAAACAGAGTGGAAGAACAAGAGAGGGAGTCAGCAAAACCAAGTTTTTTTCTTTGAAAAAAATCAACACAATTAACAAACCTTTAGCTAGACTGACTAAGAAAAAAAATAGAGAAATCTCAAAATTACTAAAGTCAGAAATAAAAGAGAGGACATTATTATAATTTTATAAAAATAAAAAGGATTATAAAACAATACTGGAATAACTGTATGCCAACAAATTAGATAATCTAGTTGAAATAAACAAACCCCTACTAATACACAAAACTGACTCGAGAAGAAAGAGAAAATCTGAATAGACCTATAGCAAATAAGATCAAATCTGCAATTAAAAAAAAAAGCCCCCTAACAAAGAACAGTCTGGACAAGGCAGTTAAACTGCTGAATTCCACCAAACATTTAAAGAATTAACATCAGTTCTCAAACAGTTCCAAAAAGATGAACAGGAGGGAACACTTTCTAACTCATTTGGTGAAGTCAGCATGGCTCTGATACTGAAACCAAAGACACTGAAGAAAAGAAAATTGTAGACTAATATACCACATGAATATAGATGAAGAAATATTTAATAAAATACTGGCAAAATGAATCGACAGCATATTGAAATGATTATACACCATGACCAAGTGAGATTTACCTCAGGAATGCAACAAGGTTTGTCATATAAAATACAATCAGTGTAAAACATCACATTAATGGAATGAAGATGAGTAACTCCACATGACTATCACAATTGATGTAGAAAAAGTATTTGACCCAGTCTAGCACTTTTTCATGTTTTAAAAAAACACTTAATAAACTAAGAATAGAAGGAACTTCCACAACATGGTTAAGGCCATATATGAAAAACCCGTATCTAACAATACTAATAGGTGAAAGAGTGAAAGCTTTTTTACTAAAGTCAGAAATAAGACATGAATGCCTGCTTGGTATTCAAGTTCTAGCCAGAGCATTTAGGGAAGAAAAAGAAACACAAGGCATCCAAATTGGAAAGGAAGAAGCAAGACTGTCTCTATTCACATATAACAATCGTGTATAGAAAACCCTAAATAATTCACAAAAAAAACTGTTAGAGCGAATAAAGAAATTCAGTGAAGTTGCAGGATACAGAATTTACACATAAAGATCAGTTGCGTTTCTGCACATTAGCAATGAAAAATATGCAAAGGAAATTAAGAAAATAATTCCATTTACAATAACATCAAAAGAATAAAATACTTAAATAAATTTAACCAAGTAGGTGTAAGACTTTATTCTGAAAATTCCAAAACATTGCTGAAGAATAACTAAATAGGTAGAAAGACATTTGTTTTCATGAATTAGAAGACAATATTGTTAAAATGTCAAATGTCAGTACTACCTAAAGCAATCTATGGATTCAGTTTGCCAAATTCCCAATGATGTGTTTTTTTCCCTCAGAAGTTTAAAAATTTATCCTAAAATTTGCGTGGAATTTCAAGGAACCTCAAAAAGGGAAAACGACCTTGAAGAACAAAGTTAGATGACTCATAATTCTCAGTTTCAAAACTGTTTGCAAAGCTACTGTAATCAAAACCATGTGGTCCTGGCATAAGGATAGACATATAGACCAATAGAATAGAATCAAGAGCCTAGAAATAAACTCTCACATTTATGGTCTACTGATTTTTGACAAGGGTGCCAAGGCTATTCGAAGGGGAAAGAATAGTTTCCTCAAGAAATGGTGCTGGGAGAATGGAATACCCACTTGCAAAAAAATGAAGTTGGACTCTTACTTGTACCATTTACAAATATTAATTCAAATTTCTCCAAAAACCCAACCTAAGAGGTGAATCTAAGAGGTAACCCTCTTACAAGAAAAAAACAGGAGAAATCTCTATAACCTTGGATTTGGCAATGGTTTTTTTAAAATATGACATCAAAATAGAGGCAACAAAAGAAAAATAGATAAATTTGACTTCTGCAGAATTAAAAACTTGTGCATCGAAGAGCACTATCAGGAAAATGAAAAGACACCAATAGGAATGGGAGAAAATATTTGCCAATCATTTGTGTATTATGAGTTTAATATCAAAAATATATATATGTTCATGTATAACTGAAAAATTGTGCCCTACACTGAAATTTGACACAACACTGAAAAATGATTATAAATCAATAAAAAAAATGTTAAAAAAATGAAAAGAACTAAACTCAACAACAATTAAAAAAAAACAATTTAAAAATGGGCAAATGACTTGAAAATAAATTTCTCCAAAGAAGTTCTGCAAATGGGCAATACCGCATCAAAAAATGCTTAACATCTTTAGTTATTAAGGAAATGAAAAGCGAAAACCAAAGTGGGAAAACACTTCACTCTAATTAGTATAGTTAAAAATTTAAAAATGAAAATAACAAGTGTTGATGAGGATGTGGCGAAATTAGAGCCTTCACTACATTGTTGACTGGAATATAAAAATTAGCAGTCGCTATGGAAAACAGTTTGGTGCTTTCTCAAAAAGTCGAACATAGAATTACTCTATGACTTAGCAATTCTACTCCTGAGCATGTAGCTAAAAAAATTGAAAACGGGTGCAAGAAGATACTTGTACATGGATGTGCATAACTAAAAGATGTAAATAACCCAAAAATCCACCAACAAATGAATAGATAAACAAAATGTGATATATATGTACAATGGAATATTATTCAGATATAAAAAATAAAATTCTCATTACATGTTCTAACATGGATGAATCTTGAAAATACTCTGCTAAGCAAAATAAGCCAGACACAAGAGGACAAATATTGTATGATTCAACTGATATGAAACATCTAGTTTAGGCAAATCCAGAGAGACACAAAGTATATTAGAGGTTACCAAGGCCTGAGGGAAGCAGAAAATGGGGAATTATTGCTTAATGGCTACAGAGGTTCTTTTTGGGGTAATGAAAAAGGTTTGGAACAAATAGTAGTGATGGTTATACATTGTGAATGTGTTTAATGCCACTGAATTGTACACTTAAAAATGGTTGAAGTGACAATTTTCTGTTACATGTATTTTAACACAATTTTAAAAATGTAAGAGTATGTGTTTTTAAAACCAGATATACCTTGTTTGTTGAGAAAATTATTTTGATCTTTTAATTTTCTTTTAACATATTTAATATTCCTTTATCTTTGTTATTTTGTTTATTCTATTAAGTGTGTATGTACACATGTGTGCACGTGTGCATGTGTGAGTCCTGTAATTGAGAAACTGAGGTAGTATCTGATTTTCACTAAGTCAAAAGTCTCCACCAGGGGGATATGTTTATCTAGACTATCCTTAGACCATTTACTTCATTTTTCAAAAAATTTCAACCCTGTGAACCATTGATATGTGTTCAGAAGTGGGGAAAAAAGCCGGTTGGCTTGGATGAGGACTATCTCCCTCATTCAGGTTGCACAGTAGTTTTTCATAGAAATATATTTTACATTAAAAAAATCGACATGGAAGAAATCCTTATTGGAGGCAAATGTAAATTTAAGAGACGTTACCTCTGAGGTTCCAAGGACCTGTCTTCACCATTGCTACAAACCCTTACATGGTGTAAGCCATAGTCAAGAAATTATAGTCTTTCTGAGAATATGAATTTCCACTATAAATGACTTGTGGCATTACCTATAAGCATCAAATAAGGACGATTAGTTAAGTCTGAGGAGTCAGGAGTATATAGAGCTTTGTATTGTTTAAGTTTTACTTCTGAATTTTGGTGGTAAGTTAATAATGGTAACCATAAGAATGGGTCTTAATAGTAATGACAGATCAATAATAAATAAAATAAATATATAAATACTTAAATAAAAACAAAATGTATAATATTCATATCAGCAGCAGAAAATATTATCTATCCAATGAAACTAAGATATGAGAAACAGATGAGATACAATCAGAGGGCAAGAAAAGGCCCTAATATGCCAGTAATTATGTTAATTTTACATGGCTTAAACTCACTGATCAAATAACAGAGATTCATCATTGGATTGAAAAAAGATTCAAGCAGTATTGGACAATAAGACATATGTATAGTGGACTTTTATTAGTGGAAATGTAGTAGAATAGATATACTGAATAATATATTTGGTGAAAATAGCCAAAAAAGTTGAATACATTTAAAAAGTAAATTATTACCACATTGCCCAGTTGTCAAACACAAAGAATCTGCAAAGGCCAAAAATGAAGGAAGAATAGAAACCCTCGAAGGAAAATGAATGCCATTTTGATCAGATGTATGAAGTCAAAATCCAGTCCTAAATGAAACATAAAATTGACATTGTATAAACCTGGTATCAAGTCTTGTGTTTAAGTCTTTGATCCATTTTGAGTTAATTTTTATGAGTAGTATCTAAGATAGGATCCAATTTCATTTTTCTGCATGTTTATACCCAGTTTTTCCAACATGTTGAAGAGACTGTTCTTTCCCACATGGGTGCTCTTGGCCCTCTTGTTGAATATTAGTTGACCATATATGCAGAGACTTAAATCTGAGCTCTTTATTCTATTCCATTCTTCCAATCCATGACTGTGGGATATCTTTCCATTTGTTTATGTCTTCTTTGATTTCTTTCAACAAAGTCTTACAGTTTTGTTGCATACATCTTTCACTTCGTTGGTTAAATTTACTCCTAGATATGTTATTATTTTTGATCCTATTGTGAATGGAATAGTTTATTTTTTTTTCAGATGATTTGTTGTTAATGTAGAGAAGTGCAGCAGATCTACATGTGTTGATTTTGTATCCTGAAAATTTACTGAATTTGTTGACTAGTTCTGACAGGTTTTTAGGGAATCTTTGGGGTTTTAAAATATACTTGATCATATCATCTGCAAATAATAACAGTTTTACTTCTTTCCTTTTCAATTTGGGTGCTTTTTATTTCTTTTTCTTGCCTAATCCCTATAGCTAGGACATCCAGTACTATGTTGAGTAAGGGTGGTGAGAGTGGGTGTGCTTGTCTTGTTCCTGATTGTAGAGGAAAAGCTTTCAGTTTTTTAACCATTTAGTGTGATATTAGCTGTGAGTGTGTTGTATGTGGCCTTTATTATGTTAAGCCATTGTTCATTCTATACTCAGTTTGTTGAGGGTTTTATTCATAAAAAGATACTGTATTTTGTCAATGCTTTTTCTGTACCTGTTGAGATGACTGTAGGATTTTTATCTTTCATTCTATTAATGCACTGTATCATATTTATTTATTTGCATGTGTTGAACTATCTTTGCATCTGAGAGATAAATCCCTCTTGGTAATGGTGTATAATCCTTTTAATGTGTTGTTGAATTCAATTTGCTAATATTTTATTGAGAACTCATGCATCTATATCAGGTCTCTTGGTCTATAGCTTCCTTTTCTTGTAGTATCCTTAATATAGCTTTGGTATCAGGGTAATGACATTCTCATAGAATGAGTTGAGAAGTGTTCTACTCAGTTTTTTAGAAGAGTTTGAGAAGGTTGGCATTAATTCTTCTTTAAACATTTGGTAGAATTTGCCATTTTAGCTGTCTGGTTCTGGGATTTTTCTCTTTGGGGAAGTTTTAAATTACTGATTCAATCTCCTTACTCATTATTGGTCTGTTCATATTTTTTAAAAAATTTCTTCATGATTCAAAAAAGATACTTGATACGATTTTAAGTCTTATGTTTGCTAAGATTTGTTTTGTGTTCTATCATGTAATCCATCATGAAGAATGTTCCATGTGCACTAGAGAAGAATGTGTATTCTGCTTCTGTTGGATACAATGTTCTACAAATGTCTATTAGGCCCAGTTTGTCTAGTACATGGTTCAAGTTCAACATTTTCATGTTGATTTTCTGTCTAGATGATCTATTGCTGAAAGTGGGTATTGAAATTCCCTGCTATTATTGTAGTCTTAGTGGATATTGAAATTCCCTGCTATTATTGTAGTCTTTAGCTATTACATATAAAACTGTTGTGAGTAATCACAGGCAGGTTTTTGTGTGGACATGTTTTCATTTCTCTGGGATATATGTCCAGGAAGTTGATTTCTAGATTGTGTAGGAAGTGTATATTTAGTTATTTTGAGAAACTGCCCAACTATTTGTCCGAGTGGCTGTACCATTTTACAATGCCACCAGCAATGGATGAAAGATTCTGTTTTTCCTCATCCTTGCTGGTATTGCAGGTTGTCACTATATTTCATTTTTACTGTTTTGATAGGCGTGTAAAGACATATTGTGATCTTAATTTGCATTTCCCTATTTGCTAATGAATTTGAAAATATTTTAATGTGCTTATTTGCTATCTGTATATCCTCTGGTATAATATCTCTTCGTGTCTTTTGCCTATTTTCTCATTGAATTTTTTTACTATTTTAATTTTTTAATTGAAATAATTTGACATACATTGTGTGAGTTTAAGGCATACAACATGTTGATTACTACATTTGTACACTGTAATATGATTGCCATTGTAGCATTATCTAGCATCTCTATCACATCACATAGTTATTATTCCTTTTTTGTGGTGGGAATAATTAAGATGTAGTCTCTTAGCGAGTTTGATATCTATAATATAATAATGTTGTCTATAATCACAATACTGTTTATTAGATATCCAGGATTTATTTGTTTATTAGTTGCACTAGTGAGTTTGTATTCTTATTTGGTCCCAATTCTATTATCTCTGACAATTCCTTTTTTTCCCCATCCATCCATTCTGTACTTTTGATTGCTGAATTCAATCTACTTATACTTACAGTAAATGTTGATATTGTAAGGACTTACTATGGCTGTCTTATTGAATGCTTTCTGGTTGTTTTGTATCTCCATTGTTTATTTTTCTGTCGTTTCTGCCTAACTTTGTGATGATCCTTCTGTGGTGGCGTGCTTTGTTTCCCTTAAGAAAAACTTTGATGAATCTACATTAGATTTTTGCTTTGTCATTATCACGAGGCTTACATAAAACATCTCACAGATAAAAACGTCCATTGTATGCTGATAGCAACTTATCTGCACTCACCTAGAAGTCTTCACGTTTTTCTCCTCCCCTTTTATGTTTTTGATGTCAACACTTACCTCTTTTTATGCTGTGTATATATATTAACAAATTATAGTAGCTATAGTTATTTTTAATACTATTATCCTTTAACCTGTGTACTACAGTTAAGTGGTTAATTCACCATCTTATTATAGAATTAGAGTTTCCTAAATCTGCCTACAGGCATACCTTAGAGATATTGGGGGTTTGGCTCCAGACGACCACAATAAAGCAAATGTCAATAAGGCAAGTCATATTAATTTTTTAGTTTCTCAGTGCATATAAAAGTTATCCTTTAAGATATACTGTGGCCTATTAAGTATGCAACAGCATTATGTCTAAAAAGACAAGGTACATACCTTAATTAAAAATACTTTATTGCTAAGAAATGCTAACCATCATTTGAAAATGCAGGGTTGCTACAAACCTTCAATTGGTTAAAAAAAAAAAAAGAAAATCCTTGAAGTGCAATAAAATGAAATGTGATAAAAAGAGATACGCGTGTATATATATTTCACCTTTACCAGTGTTGCACACTTTCATATGTTTTTATGTTATTGATTAGTGTCTTTTCATTTCAGCTTGAAGAACTCCCATCAGCATTTCTCGCAAGGCAGATCTAGTGGTAATGAACTCCCTCAGCTTTTGTTTGCCTGAGAAAGTCCTTATTTCTCCTTTATATCTGAAAGATAGCTTTGGTGGATAGAGTATTATTGGCTGGAAAATTTTATCTTTCAACACTTAATTCATTTCACTGACTCCTGGCCTGTAGGGTTTCTGCTGAGAAATTTGCTAATAGCTTAATGGGGATTCCTTTGTAGGTTATACTCTTTTATCCTTGGCTGCCATTAATTTTCTTTATTTATCTTTGATTTTTGGTTGTTTCATTATAATATATTATGGATAAGATCTTTTTCCATTGAGATAATAGGGCTACTTGTTAACTTCATGAACTTTGGATGTCCATGTCTCTCTCCAGGTTTGGGAATTCTCAGACATTTCTTTAAATAAACTTTCTGTTCCCTTTCTCTCTTTTCTCCTTCTGGAATCCATATTATTGTGCATGGTTTGCAGAGATCATTCTCGAGACTTAAATGGCTGTGGAAAATTTCAAGGTAAAGAAGTAGAAGTCAGCTTTGAGGACATCTTCAAGATTAGCATGAGATGGGTTAGAGACGTTCTGACCTTGAAAGCAGGCCAGAATGCCTTCAATTTGTGATTGTGTTGAATCTCAGATGTCTCATATTTTAAGTGGAGTAACATACCTCACTAAGCCTGTAAGTCTGAGAGCTTCACAGGAACCAGATACTGTGGAGTTCTACATATTTTAACCTATTTTAATTTTTAGAGTGATTTTTGGAGGTGGGTATATTATTATGCCTGTCTTACCAATTAAAAGAAATTAGGTAGAGATCACATGATGAGTTAAAGCAGTGATGAGCAAACCTAGATGTGACCCTAAATATGTTTCACTCCAGTTTCCCCAGCTTTAATCACGTTATCATAGTTAATTCTTTTGTTTAGGGTGATTGTACATCAATTTGCTTGGCACATTGTGGGTTCTCATACAATGAAGATGCTTTTTCTCCTCCAGACCCTAAGCAGGGAAAGGTTATTTCCCACCTTAGTCTTAGCTTAAACTTAAGCGTGAGATGAAAAAGGAATGGATATAATGCAAGAAGACAGGAGGGTAAAGTTTCACGTCGCAGCTCTAAGATTATATTCCTCATCCATAATCACAGTGATCACAGCTCTACTATGTTGTCAAGGTAGTGATCCAGGTGACGACTGAGGAGGAAGCACAGTGAGTTCCACCAGAAGCCTTTAAAACCCCATTTGGCTCTTCAAAGAGATCCTATGATCCTAACCTCTGTCACACTCCTCTCTGCATAGTAGTGAGCTTTCCCCCAGGTGAAACATGGCTTGTCATCACCCACACTCATGCAGAGCAGCCATGGCCCAGTGGGCTTGGCCCTCAGGAAACTTGCCTTTCTGTTCTTCATCCAGGAATCAACAACCTGCTACAGCCACTCCCTATGACATGAGTAATATGTCAGAAATGGTGTCACCCTTGAAAACAATTCCCAGCCCAGAGGCCCACAAATCTGCCCTAGCAGAGATGATCAAACTATAAACTGCATCAGAAACATCTGCAGTTCTGCTTAAAAAAAGCAGAATATACGACACTGGCCACTCGCAAAGTACCCTGAGTGGGAGTAAATGTTTTCTGTCTTCTTCAGGTTCATAAATGTAGGCTCAAAGATGGGAAATCAGTTGTCCATAGTGCAAGACTGAATACATGGTAGGACAATGAACGATCTCATATATGTCTGTATGACATATGTCTCTATGACTGTAAAGCTCATTTTTAAAGCTGATTTTTTTCTCCTATCCTCCTTTGCTGAAATGACCTGCCTCTGTCCTCCCACCTTCCTGTGTGAATTCATGAGTCCTACCCACAATGATAGGCAAGAGTATAAAAGGCAATGATGTCCTAGTAGTGGGGGCAATCCATCCCTCAAAGCTCTTCTACTAGATGTCATATCATAGCTGTGTCTCTTGAAGGAGGCAGAGGCCTGTCTCCTGGTGAAAATGAAATAAATGAAGGTGATACTTCATTCTGATTGCTTTCTCTGACTTGTGTGGGCAGAGTTTACAGGAGAAGTCCTGTGGCTAAACATGAGTGCCCATCCCAGTATTTAGATCACAGTACAGAGCTCTTGATCTTCCTTCTTTTCTTTCTAAGTTGGCAGTGTATATGAACGTAGACTTCCAGGGAGAGAAGAGAATTGGATAATACCAAAGTATAGTAGCAGAGTGCTCTTAGTAGTCAGCTAAGGCTGTCTCAGTTCTAATACTACAAATCAGTATTTCTTGTCTCTGAAGTTAAGGTCTGCATCCTAAGTTTGTTGTAGGAAATCCAGTAAGAAAATAAATATGAAAGCACTCTGTAGAAATGCGTTTGTATTACTGCTTCAAAAGTACACAGCAAATGCCTTCACTCTGTAGGGAGAGGCTTCAGTCATTCCATATGACAGACCAGTGGTTCTCAAAATGCGGTTCTTTGATCAGCAACATCAGCATCTCCTGGGAACTTAGGAATAATGCTTATTTTCAGGCTCTACTACAAAATCAGAAACTAGAAGTAAGGACCAGAAATCTTTTTTTTTTTTTATTAAAAAAGCAGACCTGCAGATGTTTCTGATGCACTTTATAGTTTGATCATCTCTGCCAGGGCAGATTTGTGGGCCTCTGGGCTGGGAATTGTTTTCAAGGGTGACATCATTTCTGTCCATCAGTCCTTAATGGGTGTTTTGGATTAACCCTCACTTGTGCCTCTATCTTATCTGCATCCTTACTCTGGAATTTCTGGTGCTATGGAGATGTGATGCCCTTCCACACATGGTTTAGTGGAGGGACAGTGAAAAGGAAGGGGAGTATAGTGACAAGACTGACCCCAGAATAAGCTCCTTTGCTTTAATGAACCAAGCATCCTAGATCAGGAGACAGAGGCTGGAATGTTTAGGCAGCCATGGATTTTGCTGAAGTTCCTGCTGTAGTTCTTGTTGTAGTTCTTGTTATAGTTCTTGCTGCAGTTCCTCCTGTAGTTCCTCCTGCAGTTTCTTCTGTAGTTGTCCCGGTGGTTGTCTCGGTAGTTGCCATGGTTGAGTATTCAGTACAGAGATTAGACAGAATACAGCACATTTTTTCTTTGCTACACATCCCAGTAGCTGGCTGTACTGATATCTCTCCATTTCTGCACATGCTCCTGCATTTTCCCATTTTGTTTGCACACCTTCTCACATACCAATTACCTGCACAAAGAAATTATATAGATCATTTAAGACAGAGATCACAAAATGATAAAAATAACAATAGTTTTTTGAAGACTGATTATTCAAGTCCCTCACCAGTTGTTTCGCTGTACTTTTCCTAACCATAAAGACCTGATCTGAACATTAAATGAGATTTTATAAATGTGTATACACACAGAAGTTTAAATATATATGTATGAGCCTTTCATAAATCAGAATTCTGCATATAAACACTCTCCAGATGTCTATTTCCCATTATTTTAAATTGGAAAATGTATAACACATTATTACTCATGAATACAAAACCCCTAACCAGTTTCATAAGTTGTAGCCAAAAAACACATAAACATCTAAATAGAAATTTTAAAACTATAATTTTAAACTATGAAATGCTCAAATCATTGCTGTAAAGCTTCTTATCACTACCCAAACATACATGACTTTTGTTGATGCTTGGTGAGATTATTCAAAATATCTTTACATGTTTCTGAGGTTCTACAAACTATATTTGAAATATAACTCTAGATTTGTCTTATGTATTGTCTTCTTAAATATAAATACAAAATTTTCACATGTATCTATATGTGAAATGTATCTACAAAATTTTGTGAATAAAAAACCAAAACACATTCTACTAGGAATATATTCATTAGGGAGACATTATGTAAGGAGTGCCTATATATTTGCACATATTATATACATATATGAAAAATTCTCTCATCACATGGTATAACACATAGAAGACCCTGAAGAGGTGTTTAAACTCTTTCTTTCCTTCCTCTGTTAGTTAACTCATTCCTCTATTCAAACAACAAATGTATAATAAATGCCTACCATGTCAAGAATTCTGCAAGATGATGAGAATAAAACAACGAACAGGAAGACAAAGTCTGAGAAGCTTTTACATTGGAGAGGGGAGAAAGAAAATAAACAAGTAAATGAATAAATAAAATAACTACAGTGAAAAATGCAACAAATGAAAAAAATAATGTGACGTAATAGAGAGTAAGTGACAAGAGCAATCGTTTTTAAGCGCTGTTGACGCTACTGCAATCTCTTAACTGCTGCTTAATCTTCCTCTGAGGATTAAATGAGATTTTACATACATAATAGTTGTTTATACACATTTGTATACCTAGATTTATAGATACATGTACAAGCCCCCCATTCCTAAAATCATAATTCTGCGTGGAGTTGTTGAGGAAACTATCCCTCAAGAAATGACATTCAAGCCCAGACAGAAGGATCCAGCTCTGTGAGGATCTAGAGGGCAAGTGTTCAAAGAAGAAGAAATAGCAAATGTGAAGGTCGTGAGCAGGGGAAGAACTTGATACTTCTGAGGAGCAGAAAGATTGCTTGACTGCTTTTGTTTTTGTGATTTTTTCTTACTTTGTCACTGCTTTTTCTTTTGTATCTGCAGTGGCTCTCCATAATGGTCCTTGGCCTTAAATTTCCTCTCCAGCCATTCCCTCCACGATCCCGTTTTTCCTCACTATTCTAGACATCTCCATGGAAATAATACTCAGGTGTCTTCCTTTAGCTCTCTTCAGCTGGGATATGTGGATGGAAACCTCTGATCAAGTTTCCTTCCTTTCCATACCAATCTTCTTTGGGCCCTGGTGTTGTGTTGATTCTTCCTTCCAAATGTGCTTTCTAACAGTTGCATTTCTGATGCCTCCAGATCTTGGATTAGACTTGGATACTCTTACAGAATAAATCCTAAATTGCTTGTGTTTGTTTAGAAAGGGAACTGAGGAATTTTCTCAGAGCGGTTTGGTTTAGGAATAGGATATCACGTGAGTATGTGATGTATGTCATCAATGTCCCAGAGACGGAAGGAGAAATCATGCAATCTAAACTCATAGAATTTCAAGGATTCCATAATCTGAAACATCTTCTGAGAAACCCTCATCCTGTTATTAATTTCCTCTTATCCATCATCAGTTTGAACAGTTCTGCAAATTTTAAAGAACATAAAATACTATCTTTAGAAGCAGGCTGTAGAGTTATATCACTTTCTACATGTTAGGAAATTCTATCTCAAAAAATGAGTTTCTCTCTTTGTGTCATGTAAAAAAAATGGGATTGAGTCCAACGTAAAAAACAGAATTTTAAAAACCTAACGGTAAGCATGGGTGAATAAACTCTTCTCAACACGAAGAAACAATATTCTAAGCTAATGGGAGAACGTGAAAGAAGTACTAATAGATTTGACAACATGAAAATGAAAAATTTGTTCCTCAAATCAGTAAAAATTTTTAGAAGTAATCAATGTGTTGTAAAATATTTGCAGGAATTGCAAAATAGAAAGGCTGAAAATACTAATATACTAATAGTAATACTTGTCAACATATGCTGGTTTCCTTGAATGATACCTTTTGACCAAGCAACGGAACTTCTAAAATTTACCTATATAATTAGAGAATCTCACAATGGTACATTAACAAGGTTGTACATTATTTATAGTAGTGACCCATTGGAAAAATAATCCAAATGACACACAATAAAGGACTCTCCAAGTTAATATTGGTACCAAAATATGACAGAATAATAAGCTTCCACTACAAACTGTATTTTCAAGGAATATTTAAAGATCTGTGAAAATTTCCCTGACAAAATATTAAGTTAGAAAGGGCAGGTTATAAACTCATACATCAGTTGGTTACAATTTAAAAAATATAAGCAGTGAAGAAATGGTGGCTAATTTATTTCTCAAATGCTTTCAGTGTTCTTGTCTTAATTTTGTAAATATAAACTATAGAATTAATTAAAAAGGCATGCTTACACAAACAAAGCTGAAATCTGACATAGAACTTCCAGTAGTCTTGAATCTTTTCACCATGTTCACTCAGAATATTTTTCTTCCCTTTCCACCTTACAGTTCTATAGATATTTAGAAATAGCCTTCCCTGCCCTGTTAATCCCATTCAAGAACAACAAAAATTGGGTAATCTTCTTTATAAGACCAAGAAAATTAAGAGACGTATTACAGAGTTGTAGCTTCAGGAGGTAATAGCTGGTCCCATGCACGTGGAGTGAAGCAGGGCTGGACCGAACTGCTCTTACATGGTAGAGGGAAGTCTGGAATGTTCGGACCATCTCTGCCTTTGGAGGCAACTTCACAGTTTTCTCACTACCCACCTTCAGCTCCCATCACAGACACTGTTCTCTTGTGAGAGTCTTAATGTCTCTTTTGTTAGAGGTGTTCTGAAGAAGTAGGGCAAACCTCAGGCCCCCTCCCAGTGAGGGCCCTGCCCCAGTCCCATGGACGTTTGGTAATAGGGGCTCCATATGCAGGACCCTGTTTTAGGCCAAAATTTCTTCTTCCCCAAGATTCAAATGGAATCTATTTTACCTGAGACCAACTGGGCCAGGAGGATAAAGAATGTAAGAGTGAACAGTAGAGACTTCATGGCTCCTGAAAGACAGTAGGCAGTGGGTCCTGTGGAGTCCAGAACTCTCTATTCAGCGTGACTCTGAACACAGGTCTTTATTGTCCTCCCTCGGTGCAGTCGGCTCAGCCAGTGCACTGTGCCAAACATAACTGCAGCCCATTGGCCAGCAGCTGTAACTGAGGCATCACTATTCAAGAGCCCTGTTCTAGGCATGCCTTGGGGGAAAGAGAAAGGCTTAGAAGAGGAGGTGCAAGAGCTGCTGAAGTGTATGGCAATTAGGAGACAAAGGCACAGGAAGAATTTATGCTGATCCCCTAAGGATACCCCTGGGTACCCCTGTGTATTTTTTCAGTCTCCTGTGTTGGTTCTATCAGAGTATTTATCTTACTGCATTATGGCAATCTCTTCATCTGTCTCTCCCCCTAAAAATACCATGTGTTTTTGAACATTGACTACATGCCATTTTCTGTTCAGGACATAGAGCAGTACCTAAGCAGTTGTTTGGTGATGGAAAAGTTAACATTTTGTTGATAATCTGGCAATTTAGAAACTATTTTTTAAAGAAATGAATCAGTGCTCAAAGATGTATGTACAAAGATTTCTTTGAATACTGACTTGAGTCCAGCAGTAGAGCATCATAAAATGAAGTGCATCCCTATGATTTAAGGTTGTGCATCTGTTAACAAGAGTGAGATTTTATCTTTCTAAACATTTCTGGGTGAAAAAGCAACATTGTAGAACAAATGAATAGTAATGATCCTAATTTATGTGAAAAAGTTATATGTGTTGCATGTTAGTAAATGCATTAACTAAAAGAGTGCAGGGCAGTCTGATGCAGACGTTCAAAGAGGAGTTTATTTTGTATTAAAAAAAATTTTTTTTAGTTGCCCAGTGGATTGTGACTGGAAGCTGTAAGGTTCTAGAGATTTTATTCTTTGTTTTGTAGTTTTAGTTTTCCTTTTTTAAAAATTATTGAGATATAATCATTGTACATTGAACTGCATTATTTTAAGTGTACAATTTAATAAGTGTGACAAATTATCCACTCATGAAACCATCATCAGAATCATCATAATGCACACGATCGTCACCCTCCAAAAGTTCATTATGTCCCTTTGTCTCACTCTGTATCTCCACCCTTTTCTCTTTTCCATGATACCCAGGTAACCCAGATCTGCTGTTTGTCCCTATAGCTTTGTTTACATTTTCTAGAATATTATACATGAAGTCATCTTTTTCTACCTGGATTCTTTCATCCAGGGTAATTATTTTGAGTTTCATCCCTGTCGTTGTGTGTATCAATATTTCTTTCCTTTTTATTGTTAATATTCCTCTTTATAGATATATAACTGTTTATCACCTCTTATTGTACATTTGACTGTTTCTAGATACTAGCTATTGCAGATAAAGCTGCTGTTTATCATTTTTTTGTGGACAAATGCTTTCATTTCTTTCTGGTAAACCTCTAGGTGTAGAATGACTGAGTCACAGGGTAGGTGTATATTTTACTTGTTAAAAAACTACCACATTGTTTTCCAAATAGCTGTACTGTTTTATGTTCCAACCAGCAATGTATGAGAGTCTCTTTTCCTCCATATCTTCACAACACTTAGCATGTTTAGTTTCTTTTCTTTCTCTCTCTCTCTCTTTTTTAGTTTTAGCCATTTAGTGAGGGTGTAGTGGTATTTCATTGTGATTTTTATGTGCATTTTCCTAGTGATGAAAAATATTGACCAGCTTTTCATGTAATGTTTGCCATCCACACTTCTTCCTTGTCAAATTCTGTTTATATCTTTCCCCCATATTTTGCTTAGGTTTTTTTCTCATTGTTATTAAATTCTAAGTTTCCTTTCTATTTTAATTTTTTTGAGGGGGAAGGTAATTAGGTTTATTTATTAATTTTTTTTAATGGAGGTACTGGAAATAGAACCCAGGACCTTGTGTGTGCTAAGCACACACTCTACCACTGCACTGTTTCGTCCCCTCCTTTCTATTTTAGATAGAAGAACTTTGTTGGATATATAATTTACAAGCATTTTTTCCCAGACTTGTCTTATCATTTTCACAAGACTATATTTTAATGATTATTCTTTATTTTGATGAAATTTAATTTATTAATTTAAAATTTTATAGTTTGAGCCCTTTTTGTATCATAGTTATGAAATTGTTGCTAAACCCAAGGACACATACATTTATATTTTCAGAAAAAAACTCTTAGAAAGAAGTTTTATCTCTTTCATTTAAATCAGTGTTCAGTTTTTGAGTTAATTTTTAAATGGTGTGAAGTAGGAGCCAAGAATCATTTTCCTTCATGTATGGCTATCCAGTTGTCCCAGCACAATTGCTGATAATATTACCCTTTCTCTATTGAATGTGTGGGTCTGTTTCTGCACTCTCTATTCTGAGGTATAAATGTATCATAAACCAGCATCATAAGTTCTTTACTATTACAGCTTTTTTGAACCTAGCACTTCTATGATTTTATTTTTCACATTTAAATATTTAATCCAGTTGGACTTATTTGTATGTATGATGTGAGGTATGAGTCAAAATTTATTGATTTTCGATTAAGTGGTTAGTTTCCCAAACAAATAATCCGTTCACTTAATATATTTTCTTAACCATTTATTAGATTCCAATGTATACTTGGTTCTGTTTCTTGACTCTCTCCTCTTATCTCATGGTTCTGTTTTTCTGTTTCTAAACCAATCTCAGCCTATTATTTATGATTTTTTTACATGTACAGCTTTTGAATTTTTAATTTAAACTTGTATTATTTGATTTCCTTATAAATATTTAACACCTTTTTATTTTTTACAAAAATTATTTTATTGTGGTAAGAAAGTATTCTTATATATTAACATAGATCTACTCTCTTAGCAACTCTTTATGTGTGTTTATTGTATTGTTTCAAAAGTGTACAGTATAACGTAAGGGGCAATGTTGTACGGCAGATCTTTACAACTTATTCAGCTCGCTTAACTGAAACTTTCTGCCTGTTGATTAGCAACTCCCCATTTACCCTCTCCTCAGCTCTTGGCAATGACCATTTCACTCTTTGATTCTATGAATTTGACTCTTTTGGATACCTCATATAAGTGGAATCATGCAGTGTTTGTCTTTTTGTGACTGGCTTATTTCACGTAGCTTAAAATCTTCAAGGTTCATCCATGTTGTCACATATTGTAGGATTTCCTCCTTTTATAAGTATAAATAGGGTTCCATTGTATGTGTATACCACATACATTTGTCCACTGATCTGTTGAAGGACACTTAGGTTGTTTTCAAATTTTGTTGTTGAGCATAGTGTTGAAACAAACATGGGAACACTAACATCTCTCTAAGATCCTGATTTCAGTTCTTTTGGATAAGTAGCTGGATGTGGGGTTTCTGGATCATATGGTAGTTTGGTTTCTGTTTTTTTTGAGGAACAGGCATGCTGTTTTCCACAGTGTCTGCACCACTTGGCATTCCCATCATTTTTGTGCAGGAGTTCTAATTCTGTTGTGCACATCCTTGCCAACACTTGTCTTTGATGATTTTCCGTAGTGGTATTCTCTGATTCCTTGCTCTTCGTATTTTGTATGTTTTTCTACTATAGGTTTTTACTTTGTGGTTATCGTGAGGCTTGGAGTCAAATTTTTGAATATCATACTAGGAGCAAATACCAATAAATATTGAAATCGAATTCTCATTTAATTTATTTAAGGCAAAGACTTATTCAAAGACACTACACCTGAATGCACACAGATATGAATGCGCCTTGCAGAGCTCATTCTTGAGGACTGTATGGCTATGCAAGATGAAAAGCTAACAAGTGTGAAGTCAGCTTTGACGGTATCTTCAGGATTTAGCAGGGGGTGGATCAGACGTATGTGGCCTTGGAGCAGGCAGAACTGCTTCCCAAATGTGGTTGTTCTTGTTCAAGATCCTTTCCTCCATGAACACAGATCTTAAATATTTCAAATATAGGTAACATGCCAAATATAAGCGATAACCTATACCTCACATGTTTTTAAAACCTAGATTTCTAAGTGTTTCACAGGTGCTAAAGATTGTGCTCAGTGTTCGGTGTGCCTTATTTTACTTAATTTTTTGAATTATTCTAGGAGGTAGGTATGTGATTATATCTCTCTTACTGTTGAAGAAATTGAAGTAGAGACCACATGATAAATAAAAGTAGTAGAGGGAGAACCTAGATATGTTTTGCCCAGTTTCCTCAGCATTCATCATTTTATCATAATTGTTCTATAATGCTTTTGTTTAGGGAGATTGTACATTAATTTGCTTGGCACATTGTGGGCTCTCATACAATGAAGATGCTTTTTCTTCTCCAGACCCTAAGCAGGGAAAGGTTATTTCCCACCTTAGTCTTAGCTTAAACTTAAGCGTGAGATGAAAAAGGAATGGATATAATGCAAGAAGACAGGAGGGTAAAGTTTCATGTCGCAGCTCTAAGATTATATTCCTCATCCATAATCACAGTGATCACAGCTCTACTATGTTGTCAAGGTAGTGATCCAGGTGACTACTGAGGAGGAAGCACAGTGAGTTCCACCAGAAGCCTTTAAAACCCCATTTGGCTCTTCAAAGAGATCCTATGATCCTAACCTCTGTCACACTCCTCTCTGCATAGTAATGAGCTTTCCCCCAGGTGAAACATGGCTTGTCATCACCCACACTCACGCAGAGCAGCCATGGCCCAGTGGGCTTGGCCCTCAGGAAACTTGCCTTTCTGTTCTTCATCCAGGAATCAGCAACCTGCCATAGCCAAGTCCCTATGACATGACTAAATGTGAATATACTACACTGGCCACTCGCAAAGTACCTTGAGTGGGAGTAAATATTTTCTGTCTTCTTCAAGTTCATAAACGTAGGCTCAAAGATGCAAAATCAGTTGTACCATAGTGCAAGACTGAATACATGGTAGGACAATGAACGATCTCATATATGTCTGTATGACATATGTCTCTATGACTGTAAAGCTCATTTTTAAAGCTGATTTTTTTCTCCTGTCCTCCTTTGCTGAAATGACCCGCCTCTGTCCTCCCACCTTCCTGTATGAGTTCATGAGTCCGACCCACAATGATAGGCAAGAGTATAAAAGGCAATGATGTCCTAGTAGTGGGGGCAATCCATCCCTCAAAGCTCTTCTACTAGATGTCATATCACAGCTGTGTCTGTTGAAGGAGGCAGAGGCCTGTCTCCTGGTGAAAATGGAATAAATGAAGGTGATACTTCATTCTGATTACTTTCTCTGACTTGTGTGGGCAGAGTTTACAGGAGAAGTCCTGTGGCTAAGTATGAGTGCCCATCCCAGTATTTAGGTCACAGTACAGAGCTCTTGATCTGCCTTCTTTCCTCTCTAAGTTGGCAGTTTATATGAATGTACATACACACACACACACACACACACACACACACACACACACACACACACACACACACACAGGAATACTACTCAGTCATAAAAAAGATTTGCCATTTGCCACAATGTGGATGGACTTGGAGGGCATTTTGCTTAGTGAAATAAATCAGACAGAGAAAGACAAATACTGTATGGTATCATTTATGTGTGGAATCTAAAAATCAAAACAAACTAGTGAATATGAATAAAAGAAACTGACTCCCAGATATAGAGAACAAACTAGTGGTTACCAGTGGACAGAGGAAATGGGGAGGGGTAATACAGGGGTAGAGGAGTAAGAGATATAGAGTACTATGTATAAAATAACTAAGCTACAAGAACATATTGTATAGCACAGAGAGTACAGCCAATGTTTTATAGTAAGAGTATAATCTAAAAAAATTTAATTACATTTTATACTGAAACTAATGTAATACTGTAAGTCAACTCTACTTCAATAAAAAAATCAGATTCGAAACATGCAGATGACTGGGTCAAAACTTAGAAAATACAAGAGATAATGAAATTGTAGCCAATTTTTCTATTTCCCAAATACTTGTAGTGTTCCCATCTTAACTTTGTAAGTATAAACTATAGAATTAATTAAAAAGAAGGAATGTGTCCACAGCTAGAGTTGAAATTTGACCTAGGATTTCCAGCAGTTCTGAATCTTTTCCCCATGTCTACTCAGAAGAATTTCCTTCCCTTTTTCACCTTGTGGTCCTACAGGTATTTAGAAATAGCCTTCCCTGTCCTGTTCATCATATCCATAAAACAAATAAACAAAAACCAGAAAAACAAACAAGAACAAAAAAAATGGGGAGGCCACCTTCTCTGTAGGATAAAGAAAGTTGGGGGAAGTAAAATTGAATTGTTGCTTCAGGAAGTTATATTTCCTGCCATACAAAGTAAAGTGCGGCAGGGCTGGACTGGTCTGGCCCCAAGTGAAAGGACAGGAGGAAGTTAGGGATGTCAGGATCTCTGTGTTCAGATTCTCATTATTCCCTTCAGCTCCACTCATAGACACTGCTCTTTTGTGAGAGCCTTGAGATCTCTTTGAAGAGAAGATTTCTGAAGAAGTAGGGCAAACCTCAACCTCCCCTCCTTTGAGAACACTTCCCCCACTCCCATGGACTGTTTGGTTATAGGGACTCCATGTGCAGGACCCTGTTCTAGGCTGATGTTTCTTCTTCCCCAAGATTCTGTTTACCTGTGACCAACTGGACCAGGAGCAAAATAATGGCAAGAGTGAATAATAGGGATTTCATTGGCGCCTGAAATACAGTAAGTAGTGGGTCCCATGGAGTCCCGAACTTTCTGTTTAGTGTGACTCTAAACACAGGTCTTTATTATCCTCCCTAGCTGAGGTTGGGCTTGAGGACTGTATGGCCATAAGTAAAAGGATACTGTGTCAGACAACTTCAGTCCATTGGCCAGCAGCTCTAATTGAAGTACCACTGTTCAGAGGCCTGTAATAAGCCTGCCTTGAAGGAATCTAAAAGATAGTAGAAAGGATGCAAGAATGGTATGGTAATTTGGAGAGGAAGGATGCTTTCACGAGTAGTTTATTCTGAAGCCCCAAGGCTGGGTCCTCCTACCTTTTTGTGTGTGTGTGTCTGTCTCTTCCCCTAACATGAGTTGTCTTTCAGGACACTAACTGCATGATTCTTTTCTTTTTATCAGTTCTGGACACAGAGAAGTATCTCCATAATTCTCTGTTGAATGAACAAATTAATACTTTTTGATAATAGGTATTTTAAGATTTTTTAAAAAAGGAACTAGTGCTCAGAGATACGTTGTACAAAGATGTCTTCATATCCCCATTTGAGTCCATCAATGGAATATCAAATGAAGTGCATCCAAATGATTTAATATTCTGCATCTGTTTAAAAGAATGCAACAGATTTTGTCTTTCTAAACTTATTTTGGGGTGAAAAGCAATGTTGTGGAACAATATGTATAGTAGTGATCCTAAGTTGTGTAAAAAGTTTTATGTCTATGTATGTCAGTAAAGGCTAACTAACTAAGAAGAGTAGAAGGATACCCCATCATTTTAACAATAGTTGCTCCCTCTGAATGGGACTGGTTTCGAGGCCCCCGTATAGGTGGGTCCCTGTCTGTGATTGTCAGAAAAAGAACAGGTGAAGGTAGATTTTCTTTCAAGAGTGAGAAAAGAGAAATTTAGAAATTGGAGGTAGAAAAGAAAAGCCTGTCAAGAATGCTCTGAGTATCCCGAGACATTCAGAAATTGAGGGTCAAAAAATTGTTTCCCTGAATTTATCAACATGCATGTCTTAAAAAAATGTTGTAACCAGTATCCCAGTTTGAAGACTACTACTTTATATTATCAGACCTTCTTCTTTTATTGAGATGATTTCATGGCAACAAGTTCTCCAATTTTTATTGAGCATTGACCATGTGCAAGGCACTGATCTAGCATCTTGGGACACAGCCATGAAGAAGATCACAGTGTAAGGACTCTATGTACATTATATGTACATTATGGTAGTGAGGACAGGCCATAGTAAGTAAATAATTAACATAATTCTGAAGGAGACCAGAGAAATCTACAAAACAATTTCAAAGAGTTTAAGTGATAGGAAGAGAATAATACAAAATATCGTGAGGAGTGGTTTCATGGCCAAGGATTGTTTCCCAGGAGATGACATTTGAGGCAAAGATACAGATGAAGAGTACTCTAGGCTGAGGCAGACCAGTGGCCTAGGGATGTCTTTTGGGGAAAAAAAAACCTCTGTGAAGAGTTGACTTGTGACCTGTGTGACGAGGTGTCAGCCATGCAAAGAAATGGAGAAGAGCAATTTAGGCCGAGTACACTAGAAAGAAGGCAATCAACTTGTCTAGGTTGGCTAAAGACCTTCTTGGTATTAGCACTCCAATTCCCATGTTCTGAGAAGAGCCTCAGTCCCAGACAAAGTAGGATGGTTTGTCAGCTTAACAGGAGGCCCAAGATCTAGTGGAATAAGAGGTCTACTTAAAGGTCAGTGACTTGATGACCAATATCCAAACTATAGTCAGGGTCACTGGCAGCTCAACCTACACAAAATACAAAGAATTAGAGAAATAAACCTTCTTGATTCTGAGACATTTAGGTGTCTTAGACTGTGGCTCTCAGTAGCACCCCAGCCTTAGTGCAGCATATTAATAATTAATAAACCACATAGTGAATATCTACTTCTCTGAGTTATCAGCGAATAAAGTCACTGACCTATCAGTTGCCATACAAACCACACTGACATTCACAGAGGCACACAAACCATGGATACCTCTACACAGCTAGTATTCATGGACAAAATGAAGATCTGGAGAGGCATGCAATGAGACCACCATAGTTGGAAGTTGTGAGTAGACTTTTAAGTGGAAAGCATTGGAAAGATAAGTAGACTTTGTGATGTAACTCTTAATTTAATACAGTTAAATTAATTAATTAACTTAATTAATACTCTCAAGACAAGTCCCATTTGCACCTTTGAATAGTTAATTCAGTGTTTGTGGTGAATGAGGTAGTTTCTAACCATAACTGGCTTTGTTTTGGGTTGTGTATTTTGGGTTAAGAGGTATTAAATATAATTTGACCTCATAATACAAACAGGGATTTAAAGCCAGAGCTTACAATAAGAATTGGTGGGGACAGAGGGAGAGGAAAGGGACGACTTGTTTGGAATTTTTTATGTGCCTTCATAGGTTCTTCCATATATGATAATAGTGCTTCAAGTATTACTAAAATTAAAATCTTTGTCTTAAATATAGAGGCAAGTCCAAACTGAGGTATTTATTTATTTATTTAGGAAAAATACACAGACACACAAATATCACCTGAGACAAAATATTAGTAAATATATATTTGTATATTGAGGATGACAGAAAAAAAGTTTAAGCCCAATATGAAGAATCCCTGTATCTTCTGTACACGTCTCTCTACCCATTTCTAATTGTAAAGTAACTCTCTTGGTTCTTGCTTTGGTAGTAGCTTTATGCCCATCTCCATGCCCCCAAACTCCCAATAGAATTGTCCCCAGTGAAATAACATGAGTAGAATTGGCTCCCTGGATTTTATTCCCAGTGCTTATGTGGATCTCGTGTCTCATGCTCCTCAGAAAATATACGCTGGGGGAGCTGAATAGGAGTTGTCACGTGTTCAGTGGTCTCAGTTACTGGATTCTCAGTTGTTTGAACTGTTACTGCATCATCCATCCCAGAAATGGGAGAAAAAGGAACAACATCCTGAGTACTAAATCTAACAGTTATGCCTTCAGGGAATAAGACATGTAGTGGCCACTGAGTGACTGGATCGTCACTGCTTAGGGGAATGCAGCATGATTGCTTGTTCGTACAAAGAAGTTTGTACCTTTCAAGATGAAAACATTTCTTTCTGCAGTGTCCTATGTTATTCTTCCAGCACCTTTGAACTGTCCAGCCAGCTGCAGGGAATAAGCAAGCAGTCAATTTTTAAACTCTACCAACAGCATGATAAACATTAATTCAAAAATTTGACAATTACTACTACTGCCATCTAAAGTAACATGGTAACAAATACTGCAAGCCATTTGGAGAGACTAAGAAGAAAACTAAAAGTGTATATTAAAAACTATGACATCTGCCATCAAAGAAATTGCCTAGGGTAGAAGAGGGAGAGACAGAGATCGAGAGGAGAAGGAAAGAGGAGGAGGAGAAAGAAAAAGAAACAGAGAGGTTAGACATACTTAAAGTTGATATTTAAGCCAAGGCAAGGCAAGAAGGATTAAAGGAGCCAACTGGGTACACAGGAGGCAAAGATTAATTCAGGAAAGGACCAGCAGATGCTCAGTCCTCGTATTGAGAAACAGCATAGTGTCTTTAAGATACTTGGAGAAGGGTGAAGAGTCTGCAATATAATGTACAAAGAGCCAAGGAGCTTGAGATAAAATGAGCTGGAAGTACCAATGCCATCACCTAGTCGCTTTAGGCCATTATTAAGCGTTTTTATGTATTTCAAAACGTCACTGATTTCCTATGTTTTAGACAGTTAACTGGCATTTCACATGGAGATTAGATAAGGGGAAAGGAAGAACGGGATCCCGGGAAGCACGTGGGAGGCTGTGAGGCTTTGGCCAGGAGAAACATAATGGTGGCTGGAACTGGGGCTGCGAGAGTTGTGGAAAGAAGAGGACAGACTTAAGACATCGATTGTTTGAGTCTAAGATCAGAGGAAGATGGAGAAATCCAAGTGCATTACTACATTTCTGTGTTGGGACGGGAGATTAGTGATACTTGCCATTCATAGAACAGTAAATCTGAGGAAAGAGCAATACTTGGAGGAAGGAGGAAGAGTGGCTTGCAAGTATTTGTTTTGGGGTGTGTAACTTACAGGACACCTCAGATGTCAAGAGGCGAGGTGGTATACCTGTAGGAACTCAGTACACAAGTTTGGACTCTAGATGTAAATTGAGGAATCATTGTTTATAGATAGTATTTACAACTACAGTTGTAAAGTACAGTGAGAGTTGGAATAATATGAGATAAAAGGGGGCCATAATTAAATTCGGGTGAGTGTCAATATAGAAGGAAAAGGCTCAGAAGGAACAAGCAGATATGTTGGAGCAAAACAGGAGAATGAGACACTAGAGAGTTAGTTTAATTTTCCCAAAAGCAGACCTTAGGAAAAATTTTCAGTACTGCATAAAAAATGAGTTGAGAGGCATTCCTTATCCCCACCCCCAAAGTCAGTTTGGAAACTCGGAAGATAGGGAAGTGAGACAGCCCAAGAGAGGTGAATTGTGCAGTTATTTACCACTGTGGTTGACTAGAACACGGTTCCATGGGGAAATTCTGGCAGTCAGTGTGTGACTTGGACAAGTGTCTGAGTTATCCTTATTGGGGGTCAGAGGAGCTGGAATATTTATCCACTTTCCTGCCAGCCAGTATGTGATAGATGATCCTAGAGTGAGCTGATAATTCCCTGTTGCTTCTGGATTGCCCTGTACAGGGTTGATTTGCAAGCAGTCAGCCATGCTTGGGGTATACTACCAGGTGCATGTCAGGCTCATGTGCATGCAAATGGCAAATGCCAAAGGGATACAAGGAAGGTTGTATCAGGTACGACTCGATTATGCAAGAGAGGAAAACGTTTCTTAAAGGAACACGTGGATATTTGTAGTCAAATACTGCCAAGAGGCTGAGCAAGATAAGGGCAGAAGCATCCATTGTTTTTAACGTGATGAGTGTCATGGTAATCTTGAGACAGCTTCAGAGTGCTAGAAAGAAAAGTGAAGTCGTTAAAATGTGTATGAGCGAGGAAGTGGAAGTAGCACCTGGAGACAAAAGTCTTAGGAGGTTTAGCTGTGAGGAAGAGCAGAGACACAGAGAAGTTCTTGGAGGACAGGATGGTGTCAAGGGAGGGTTTTCCAGGTTTGTTTGGAAGAATGGGAAAAAAGAGTGGGTTTACAAACAATTAAGAAGAAATAACGTAGAAGAGGGAAATAAGACAAAAGAAGGGCACAGTCCTTGAGAAGGTGACGAGGATCAAGATCACCAGTGACATTTGACTGAGATGGAGAAGGCAGGCTTCCTCAGCTCGGTCAAGAGGGAAAGACAAGATGGGTGCAAAGCCATATTGGGATGAGTGTTGGCTGTGGTAAAAAGAAAAAGTTCTGTTTCAGTTTTTAAAATCTTGCAGACTGGGGTAAAGTCATAGACTGGGGTAAAGTCATAGGCTGGGAAGGAGAGTCACACGGAGGAGTGGAGCAGGAGGACTGAAGAGAAAAGAAAGGTCAGTGCTAAATAGTGGTCTAGGGAAGAGGGAAGAGGCGCTCACACGAGAAGTACAGTAGCATCTCTGAGCAGAGTGATGATTCATTGGTGGGGTGAGGATATGAATCGACAGTGAAACTAGTCTCTTCCCCTGTATGGTCATTTATCAAGCAACCACATGAGCACCTTTCTCAGCAAACTGCCCGCGCCAAGGTGGGTCTGTTCTAGGCAGCTAGTCAAAGGCTCTATGTTGGAGGAGGCCCAGTATATATGAGGAAGGGCAAGTAATTCTCAAAACAACCTTTTAAGGTTTAATTTGATAAAGTATGAAAAGCACCTTGTGTGGGTTCACACACACATATACACACACACACGCACGCACCTACAAAGAACAATGAGAAATTGGCTCCTATTTCCTCCCGACATGTTGGCTTTATCCCACTTCTCCAGTGATTCAGTCTCTTTTTCTTTTACTGGCTCTAATTTCTTTTGCCCATGATAGAATTTTCCATAGGTTTCAAGTGTAGACATTCCACTTCTTTCATCCTGGACAAACCCAAACATTGCTTCTTCATTCCTCACTTGTACAAAGATTGCCTTTCCCTCCAGGGAGTCCATACTAGAAATCCGAGTACCCTCAGCTTTTCTCTTTCATTTCTAAACTCTTTAGGTCATCTTGTTCTGTCAGTTCTTCTTTAAAATTGTCTTTCACTTGCATTGCTCACTACTCCTTTTCAACTATTCCCTCCAGAGTTAAAATTTCGGGTACAGCCCCTCATTCAACAGAGTTTTGAGCCCCTACCTATGATACATGCTCTGTTCTAGGCTGTTAGGGTACATTTGTGAACTAAGCAGGCAAAGTCGCGTGGAGCTTACTTCCTAGCAGGAAAAGACAGACAATAAAAACCAAGTAAAGCATCCTGTGTGTGAGAGGATGATAAGGGGTTTGCAGAAATAGGAGAGAATAGATTTAAGTGAAATCTATTTGGAGTATCATGGGAGCAGATGACAGTTTCCCAGCCAGCAATTCACATTGGTCCTGAGAGAAGATGACAATTAAACAATGACTTGAAGGTGCTAAAATAATTAGCCATGCTGGTATGTGGGGAAAGTGCATTCTGAGCAGAGAAAACAAACAGAACGCTGTGGGTTGAGCAACCTGGCATGCTTGAGTAAGGGCACTGAGGCCAGTGTGACGCTGGGGAAGTGAACAAGGACTAGAGCAGTGGGAGATGAGGTGGGAGAGGCCATAAGGGCCAGGTCATGGAGGGCCCACCTGGTGGGCCACTGTAAAGACCCTGCTTATTGTTCCGAGCGAAGAGGGGGCCATTGCAGAGATCTGAGCAGAAGAGGTACATGGTCTGACTTCCAGTGTGAGAGGATCACACTCTGTGCTGTCGTGATCGTAGACTGCAGGAGGCCAGGGTAGAAGGACAGAGACCTGTGAGGAGGCTATGGCAGTAAGAGGTGAGAGATGATAGTGACTTGAGTCAGAGTGGCAGCAGTGGAGGGGGTGAGGTTGGTTGCTTCTGAATATAATTTGCAGGTAGATGTAATAGACTTCCTGATAGATGGGATGTCACAGCTTAGACTATTAAGGATAATTCCAAGAATATGGCTTAAGCAATGCAATGATGACAACAGGGAATGATCTATAATTAATGCTTTTTTTTAAGAGTGAGAGCAGTCATTTATTTCAAAGTTCCTCAATCTAGAACTTTTATGTTGTTAGGACATGTGACCTCCAACACCAATATCTCAAAACCAGAAATCTAAAAACTATGAATAATAGTAGTATTATTTCAGGCACATAAGCCATCTAGCCAAAAAATTATCCCTTGTGTGAATTCTCTCTGAAACAAACCAGGTATGGAATCAGATTGCATCAACTTCAATACAGCTATTGACAGCAATTCACTGATGGGCAGCTTTGCTTGGTAAAAAGTTTCTTTACCAAACCATCAGATGCTGCCTCACTTGAAAACACAAAAATACCCTCAAAACATTAAAGAGTTAAATTTCAAAATGGAACCTGTAAGTGAAGATCTATAAATCAGCAGGAAAAAACTGACTGCTGTCAAAATAAAAGGGAAAAATAGGCAGAACCACATACTTTGTAGAAAAATTAAAATACACAATACATATATATATTTGAAGTTTGACTTCCCCATAGTCAAAGAAATAGAAGCTATTATATATTTAGGTATTTTCCCTCATTTTAAAATTTGCAATGTTCAGAAATTGATGGTACACTGAGTAGACAGGAATAAGGTGCATTTCTAGAATTGTTATGTTGAATGGTTTATGTCTATGAGTGGTTACATAGAATATACTTGTACCTGAAACATACTTATTAGCAAAAAGAATAAGGACATAAAATGCCCAGTTATGAAATTGGATAAAAAATGTACAGGGCACCAATTCCATGAAATTTTATGCAAGTATTAAAAATTTGGTTTTTGGAGAATATTTAACATATGGGAAAATACTCATGATGTAATAGAAACTTTTGAAGGAGGATACACATTTTTTTTCACATGGTGTTCAGGAATCTGAGGGAGAGCAACAGAACAAAACCACATTGTCACTTCTTTATTATTTAAGAACTTCCCACGATTTCAGCAAATAGTTCATGAGCAGGATTGAGTGTAAATAATAATTCTTTACCTCACTTACTAAATCAACATGTCTCCATATGAATCAGGATATAGACTCATAGGCATATTTACATCCATTTCATGGAAGTGAATACCTTTCTAAGAAAGATAAATGTCTCCAAATTTTGAATCCATTTTCTTAGTGCATAAGGAACTCTTAAAAAATCAGTAAGAAAGTTCAGGAATCCAATGGAATAGATGTTCAAATGCATTCGTAATTAAAATGTGATGAATGCAAACAAAAATGTGACAACATTGTCACACATTGGAATGTAATACTGGAAAGAATGTGATTTAAAAATGTAGTGATCAGTGTGTGGGAAGCTGACATTCTCGCACACTAGTGATAAGAATGAAGAGTAGTGTAGCCCATTTGGTGGATTTTTTGACAATTGTGTTTGTGTGTGTGTGTGTGTGTGTGAGTGTGTGCGCGTCTGTGTGTAATCATAAGTAGAAAGACATACTCTTTTTAAAACTAAATTTCCTTGCTGAATTATTTCTGATAAAGACTGGTTTTCCAGGGTAGGACCAATTAAATTACAGAAGGAAATTCACCACTCCCCCCATACATTCTATGTATACATTAAAAATAATGAAGTATTTTCAGGTATTCATAAAAAGTCTTTGAGACATATTGCTAGTATATTGTAGAAGAATCCCTATGATTAATTTACATTGGATTTTTAAAAATCTAAGATATACAAATATTTGGATCTGCTAGGTTATACTACCAATTGGTAAGATTACTTGATTGAATGATTCAGAGATTCTGAAGGGAAGACTGAAGAACTGTTATTCCAGGGTGGGAGAGTACTTTTCCTTAAACTAGTATAAACCTATCAATTGTTTGATACTTTGTAATCAACTGCAAGTATTATTTTTCAATAGAAGTAGATAAGTTTCAAAAGTAACATTATTAAAAAGAGGGAGTAAGCTCATTCGTTATTGATCTGTTATCAAAACCTCCCTATTGGTCACTTGTCTTTTTACTCTGTCTTAATTTATCCCCACTTCTAACTCAGACTCGTGTTGTCTCTTTCTAATGACAACTCTGCAGAACCTACAAATAGTATGATGAATTTATTCACCATACCTCAGAACGTAAAAACGAGGGTCTCCCTTGAAAGTACTTTAATGACAAAGGAGAATTCAAGATGGTAGTAAGAGCTGGACTAATAAGATACAACGATAAAATAGGTGCAACAATGAAATCATTAAAATAGAAGCAAAGTGAGGCTGAGTTAACACTGGTTGGTTATAGAAGAGACAGAAAGGGCCACTCAGAAGACTGAAGAAATTATTGCCTTTGGAGAAATGTTGCATAAGACACCCCAGTTTGATAGGTGCCTCTAACAGATTCTTAGAGAGTAGGGACAAGGAGCTGCCATTGTAAGCACACCTCTGCTGCTCTTTATTGGCCCAAGGCTTTTCCTGTGGCTTCTTTTTCCCCCCTCAAGACACCTGGGAGCCCCAGGTCAACAACTCATCTTAGTTCCATCATCCCTTCATTGTAGGGTTCCATTACCTTTGGTCACCAGAGTTAGTAACCCGCATATTGTGAAAGTCAGCATCAGGAGATTCATGGCTTCTGGGAGAGAGGAAGCTCCGTGTCCTGAGAGATGCAGAACTCTTGGCACAGCTAGGACTCGAAGTGGTCACCTTTACAGGCCTATCATGGGTGATGAACCAGAGAGGGGGAGAATGCTATGCCACCCAGAACACAGGACCATTAACTTGCACCATCGAGTGTGCATGACAAAATATTGCTCTGTTCTAGAAACTTTTAAAGAAAACTGAGGCCTTACGAAATGAGTTATAATCCTGAGAATGTGTAGGGTCTGATGGAAAGAAACAACATCCCCCAAAAGTCATCCTTCATCCTGGATGGGGCCAGTTACTTCTCTCTCTTATGCCAGCGTATATACCTTATATACCTTATACATATCAATGATAGCAGAATGCTGTATCAAGAGCCCATTTTTTTTCAGACCAGTAGTTTACAACACCCAGTAGAGTATCCTTCTTTCCATCCGAGTGATTGCCCCAATCCATTTTGTATTAATATTTCTATAAGGTGTGATGTTTATAGTTTGAATAGATTTTTTTTTAACTGTGGATATCTCATTTTTGCAGTAACCATTTGTTTGAAGTACTGCCTTCTTCCATTGAATTGCTTTGGCAGGTTTGCCAAAATGAGTTGGCTGGGGGGAGGGTATAGCTCAAGTGGTAGAGCGCATGCTTAACATGCAAGGTCCTGGATTCAATTCCCAGTACCTCCTCTGAAAATAAATAAACCTAATTACCCCCTGCCAAAATGAAATCATTAAATAATACAATAATAAATAAATAAAGTATTTTTAAAAATTAGTTGGCTGTACTTGGTTCTCTATTATGTTCCGTTGATTATGTACCTGTTCCTCTGCCGGTGCCGCACACTCTTGGTTACCGTAGCTGTATAACGTGTCTTGAGATAGTATAGTGGTTCCTTTATTCTTCTTTCTAGAAATTATTGTAGCTATACCTGTTCCTTTGCCTTCCAGTAAAAATGTTGGAGTAGTCTTGTGTGTATCTACAAAAGATCTTGCTGGGATTATGATAGCAGCTGAGTTAAACCTGTGTTTCAGTTTGGGGAGAAATGACTTCTTTACTATGTTGAGTCTTCCAATCCAGGGACGTGGTGCCTATGCCACTTCATTTAAGTCTTTTTTATATTTCTTTCATCGGCATTTTCTAGTTTTAAGAATACAAGCACTAAAATGTTTTTCCAATTTACACCTAAGTATTTTAATTTATGAGTGATTTTAATGATTTTATACTTTTAATTTCAGTATCCACCTACCCTTACTAGTTAGTATACAGCAGTACAATTCATTTTTATGTGTTGGTCTTGTATCCTGGAACTTGTTAAATGACTTAGTAGTTTTAGGGAATTTTTATAGATTCCTTGGTCTTTTTTATGTAGACTATTGTGTCAACTGCAAATTTTCTTTCTTCTTTTCCAATCTGTATGCCTTTTCATTCCTCCTCTTATCTTACTGTGCTGGGCAGAATTTTCAGAGTATTTTAATTGAGAATGGTGAGAGTGAATATCCTTGCATTTTTGTGATCTTTGAGGTAAAGCACTCATTCTTTTACCAGTAAGTATGAAATTATCTATAGGTATTTTGTAGATGCTTTTTTATGATTTTGAGAAAGTTTTCTCCCATTCTTAGTGTTCTGAGAGTTTTTGTCATGAATTATACAGAGCTTATTCAGATGCTATTTATGCATCAATTGTTATGATCATGTGATTTTTCTCCTTTACCCTGTTAATTTGATGGGTGATGTTGATGATTTTCAAATATTTAACTACCTTTCATCCTGCAGCAAATCCCACCTGGTCTTGGTTTTAATTCTTTTCACATATTGCCAAATTCCACCTGCTAATAGCTTTTCTAATGGAATTTTTAATTGAAATAATTGTAGATTCACATGTAGTTGTAAGAAATAACTTAGAGTGGTCCTGTGGTACCCTTTGTCTGGTGTCCCCCAATGGGAGCATCTTGCAAACTTACGGCACAATATCAACAACCAGGATGTTGACGTTGATACATTTCACCAATCTTATTCTAGTTCCCCAGTTTTACTTGTAATCATTTGTATGTGCATGTGTGTGTTGTGACTGTGTGTGTGTGTAGTGCTATACAATTTTATCACATGTGTAGGCTCACATATTCACAACCACAGTCAAGATACAGAACAGTTCCATCACTACAAGGATCCCTCCTTTAATTTAATTTGGATCTTGTCAAAATTCAATTAGGCATACCTGTATGGTCCATTTATAGGTTCTCTAATTTGTACCACTGATATGTCTTTTTCCCTCCACTAATATCACACTGCCTTCACTACTCTACCTAAGCCTTGATATTGGATAGAACAATACCTCCTACTTTCTTCTCTGTCAGGATGGTTTTCTTTCTTCCTTTTCAATCTGTATGTTTTTAATTTCTTGCTTTATTGCAACAACAATGACTTCTAGAGGTGTTAAAGTGAAAGCATTTCATCTTTGACCATTAAATATAACGGATTTGTTTCATAGATGCTCTTTATCAAGTTGATGCAATTCCCTTTTCTTCCAACTTTCTGAGAATTTTTATCATGAATTGGTGTTGGATTTTAAATAAATTGCCTTTTATGCAACAGTTGGTATTCTCATATTATTTTTATTATTTCCCTATTGATATGATGGGGTTATAGTGACTGATTTTGGAATATTAAACCAGTTTTGCATACCTGAAATGAATTCCTCCTGGTCCTGGTGTATAATTATTTTCATACATTGTTGGATTCTACTTGCAAATATTTTGCTTAGATATTTACAAATAAATTCATGAGAGCTATTGGTCTGTAGTTTTTTCCTTTCCCGTAATGTCTGTCTCTGGTTTTAGTATTGGGTAATGCTGACATCATAAAATGAGTTAGAAAATGTTCCCTCCTCTTCTACTTTCTGTAATAAATCATGTAATATTGGCATTAAATCTTCTAAATTATTTGGTAGAATTCTCCTGTGAAACCATTCTGAGTCTGGAGATTTCTTCTTGAAAACTTTTAAATTACCAATTCAGTTTCTTTAATGGTTATAAAACTCTTCAGTTTGTCTGTTTCATCAAGGGTGAGTTGAAGTAGCTTTTGGTCTTCAAAAAACTGTTCTACTTCTTCTAAGTTGTAAATTATGAGTGAAAAGTTTCTTGTAGTGTTCCCTTATTATCTTTTTTAATGGCTATAGGATCATAATGTTATCCATTGCTTCATTACTGATACTGGTGATTTGGAAGTCCCTTCTTTTTATTTTTATCAATTTTGAAATTAGATATAACAATTTTATAGTTTTTTTTTTAAGAACCAGCTTTTGGGTTTTTTTCCCCCTGATCTTTTTTCCTGATTTTTTCCTTTCTTCTCCTTGCTTTGGGTTTAGTTTGCTCTTCTTTTTCTAGCTTGAGGTAGTCTTAGATTATTGAGATGTTTCCTCTTTTGTCACTTTAGATGCAGCCCACATGTTTTGGGCTGTCACACTCTTAGTGGACACCTTCAATTACAGAACCCAGTTTTCTGTATATATCTTCAGATCTCTCCCTCTTTCTCTCTCTCTTTAGTATATTCTTCTTTCATATTTCTTCCACTGACTTAGATCAGCAGTAGTGACACTGGTCACCTGTCAACCGAGCTCGTCTGACCTCCACATCTCTACCCTGCTCTTTTCATGGATGAAGGTCTGAACGCGCAGTTCCTCCCCCAACCCTCTGTGGTGTTCCGCAAAACTCAGGGTATGCCTGCAGGCTGTCAGCACAATTAGATCTTGATGTTCAAAGAAAGGGATCATTAGTTTGGCCCTGCAGAGGGGGCCACCTTTCTTGGAGAACTCAGTGTGCTACTTGAGATCTGCTGAGGACTGAGTGTGCTCTGGGCATTTCCATTATTTGCTCCTTATTACATCATATTGTGTCTGAATGATAGTTTGGGTGCAGCAGTGTGCCCATGTAAACAACTTTTCATAAATTTGCAAACATACAGTGGTGGAATGTGATGCAATTATGACCAATGATATTAAGCAGAATATTTTTGGTAGGATATCTCATAAGATACTTAAAAAAAAAGAAGGGGCAAAGATTCAAGTGGCATGCCCTCATTAGCTTTTGCCCTGCCACTTCCTTCTTCATGAAACACAGTCATAATGCTGGAGGCAATGCAGCCATCTTATAACTGTGAGGCAAGAGCACATAATAGGAATGTGTGAAAACAGAGGAAGACATTGCCTGGTGCCTGATGTCATTCTGAAGCTCTTATAGCATCCCTTGACTTTATGTCATATGAGAAGAATAAGACCCTAATTTGTATAAGACACATTTTTGCATGATTTTGTGTTTCACATTATAACCTATTGTACCTCCTAACTAATAGGTCCTGTATTAGAAATTGAATGTGATTGAAGAATATAGTCCTTTCCTACAGTTACAGAGATGCAATTTTCTTCCTTATTTTTCATTCTCTTTACTCTCTCTAGTTAGATATGAGGGGCAATTAATTAGATTAGGGCACTTTTATTTTGTAGTTACACCATATTGACTGGAGAAAAAGTAGCTTACTAACTCAAGAAGGGTACCATTCCTACTTGGAAAACAAACCAACCAACCAACAAAACCCTATAAAACACAAATTAGATCTCTAGAGTCTATACTGAGTTTATTTCTTGAGGTCATGCATTTGGATTTGAATACACTTATATTTAAAGTTCATGAGACGTGGACTATTTCTACTTTTCTCACTGATCTGTATCTAGCTCCTTCACCAGTACAGGCAGAGAGTAGGTGATCAATGAATATTTGTTGCAAGAAGAAATACATGGATGTATCCATTATTATCTACACAAACACCCACGCGTACACATACACACATCCAAAAAGCTCTACATTAAAGTGAAAACAATGCCTTGGAGGAAGTTAATAATTTCTTTTACCTTGCCTACCTTTTCTGATTTTTCTTCATGGAAAAGAAAAAGGATCTCATTGGAGATGTATTTTTGAGAATAAAATGTTGATGAGATTAGATTGAAAAAAAATTCTGAAGCCCAGGAAGTGTATGTGCTACTGTAGACATTAGGAAGAGAGTTCTATCCACAGAGATGATTCGTACCTAAAGGAGAAGATGCCCTGGGACAGCCAATGAAAAAAATTGACCAGAGTATTTCAGTCGGAGCATTTTGTGATTTAGTTTAGCATGTGACACCTTCTTTATTAGATCCTACAATTGATAGTGAGAAGGATCTGTCTCTAAGAAGCAGTTAGTGTTGGACTTTGGATGGTTGATATGCCCTGAAAAATAGGATCCAAGGAACTTCACCAGACAGGTTTTATCTCTGAGTCCCTCTTACTGAAAACATTGCAGGATACAAGACTCAAAAATAGCTCCCACTCTGTCCCTCAAGGACATAATAAATATAATCAGAAGGGTAAGAGGATATAGCATGTCCATGAAATTAAATGGGTGTTTAAAAAAGGAACAGTTGCAGAAATGAATGATGAAAAACATAACTGTTGATATGAAGCTTTAATATTTATATTAATATAGTATGAATGTTGAGTTAGTGAGGTAAAGAATTATTATCTACATTCAATACTGCTCATGAACTATTCGCTGAAATTGTGGAAAGTTCTTAAATAATAAGGAAGTAACGATACTGTTTTGCTCTGTTGCTCTCCCTCAGATTCCTGGACACCATGTGAAAAAAAATGTGTATCCTCCTTTAAAATTTTCTATTACATCATGACTATTTTCCCGTATATTAAATATTCTCCAAAAACTGAATTTTTAATAATTGCATAAAATTTCATGGATTGGGTGCCCTGTACATTTTTTTTATCCAGTTTCGTAATTGGGCATTTTATGTCCTTTTTCTTTTTGCTAATAAGTATATGTATGTTTCATGTACAAGTATATTCTATGTAACTATTCACAGACATAAACCATTCAACATAATAATTCTATAAATGCACCTTATTCCTGTCTGCTTAGTGTATCATCAATTTCTGAACACTGCAAATTTTAAAATGAGGGAAAATACCTAAATATATAATAGCTTCTATTTCTTTGACTATGGGGAAGTTAAACTTCAGATATATATGTATTGTGTATTTTAGTTTTTCTACAAAGTATGTGGTTCTGCCTATTTTTCCCTTTTATTTTGACAGCAGTCGGTTTTTTCCTGCTGATTTATAGATTTTCGCTTATAGGCTCCATTTTGAAATTTAACTCTTTAATGTTTTGAGGTTATTTTTGTTTTCCAGATAATTAGGTCAACAAAGGCTAGGGATAATTTTCAACTTTAGGACCTTATTGGCATTGGCTTCTGAACTAAGACTGTCGGCTAAATGGGAACAACTTCCTCCTTAACTGCAACAAGACAAATTTCTATTGGTGCCTAGATATACCATTCAGGGCTGGGTTTATTACACATCTTAACCACAAGGAGGCTCACAAAGCTTTCCCTTTCACCACACCTTCCACATTGAGGAAGTTGGTTCTGGTGGGGACGAGTAAAGGGAAGCTTTTTTGCTGCAACAATCATTTTCCACTATGAGGAAACGTAATGTCTGAGCTCAGGCATCGTGGGTTCAAAGTCCTACTACTGAGCTAGATCTTTGTGCCGGCTGGGGCAAGTCACTTAATCTCTCTGTAACTTAGTTTCCCCTTCGGGCCAAAGGACATAATACTATTTTCTACTGCGTGGAGCTATTGTTAGGGCAAAATGAGGTATATATGTAAGTGCTTAGGACAAGGCTTTGCACACAGTAAGTTCTCAGTAAATTTTCAAGGTCTTTGTTTGTTTAGTTAGTTAGTTAGTTTTACTATTCCTCCCTCCTCCGCCATTTGATTGGGGCAGGAAGGGTTGCCTCTTGGTCAGAGGGCATGCCAATACTTGAAAAGCCAGGTGTGATTAGGGGTTTGGGTAAGGGATCAATTCCCAGAGTGATACAATGAGACAGAGCCTTGGGCTATACCCTAAACTAAACAGGCAAGAAGACTTCTGGACCACAGTGGCCTATCTCAGCAGAGATAAGAACATGTGACCAAGGTGGAATTTGTATTAACCTGGAAAACTTTTACATTCAGAGACCTAGAAGCACCTAGTCAGAGGCTTGAGAATTCAGGATCCAGAATCTATAAAACTGTCTTACTGTAAGAACTGATATCCCAGTCATATCCTGGGACAGCCTAGACATGTTAGGCTACAGAGGCCTAGAGAGACAAGAAAGAACAGTAGCTGGAAAGAGCACATATTTTTTAATGGATCATGTGAGGACCCGGCAGGTATCTAAGGATCTAAAAACCATGTAGGCGACCTGAGAGCAATCTCACTGACGCACTACAGTGGCTGCCAAAATTGTCTCATCACAAGTCTTAGATGGATACTTGGTCATACTTGTCGTAGTCCAAAATGTCATCTCTTCTTTCTTGGCAGATTCTATTGGTTTATGCTTTACTACAGGGATGCAGCAAACCTTTCTTGCCCCACATTTTTCTTTCTTCTTCTCATTTGCTTTGCAAGATTTTCTGCATCTGCCAGTTCCATAACCACACTTTCTGGCCCATCCATCTATCAAAATAAAGAGATGATGAAACAAATGTGACAGTGAATGTATGTATTTCATGTATAACTGAAAAATTGTGCTCTACCCTGGAATATGACACAACATTGTAAAATGACTATAACTCAATAAAAAGTGTTTAAAAAAAGATGATGAAACAAATACATGAACGAGTAAAGGCTATTACACTAAAGATGTTGGTAACTGTAGTCATAATGCTTAGAATGAACTGTTGAAATGTAATGGCATTCTTGGGAATATTAAATAAAGTTGTGCATGTAGAATGCTTGCTGCTGGTCTTGACACATATTAGATATGAGCAGTTATCTTCCTGCCTCCAACCAGCTCTAATTTGACTTTATCTTTATGCTTAGCATCTTTCCATCTTCATCATTTTTCACAGTCTCACCAACACCAGTTCCTCCTTGCCCCCAAATCTAGGTGCTTGTCAAGGAATGGGACAGTGCCTTCAATTATCTGGTATTTTTCCCCCTCTTCATTCCTGCACTTGTGATTTGTTGAGCACCTACCATGTGCCAGCCACTGGTCTAGGCTGATGCCCAGAGGATGTCTAGAGCAGTACTTTGAACACTGAAAGATCAGTTTATATTGCTGATCAGCAGGCAGATGTTCTCAGCCCTACATAGGTCAACAGAACACAGAGCGTTCATTGACCCAGCTTCCCAAGCACAGTGGGTTCAGTTGAGAGATCATAGTATGTTGGTTTAAATTACAAACTTGCTCTATTCCCCACCACCACCAACTCCCTTCTTGGGAAATAATTCCCAATTCTCTTTCTCCCTAGGACATTTGGACTGGAAAAAAATCAGAGTCAAGATGATGGCACTCCCTCCTCTATTCCAACTGCCCTCACCAGAGTTTACAGTAGGCTGAAACCAACTCAGGGTTAGCCCATAATTACCTTCTTTTGCTTTTCAAACAACTGAGTGATGGACAAATGCTTTCAGCTTGAAAAGCTGATCCAAGGGAGGATGCAACTTTCAACAGCACAAACCCGAAGGGAAATCATGAAATTAAAAGTCAAACTTTAGAATTCCTGGGAATCCCAAGTGGAAAACATTTCTGTTAGAAAGTTATTCCATCACTCGGCCAAGAAGTCCGTTATATTTTTAGAGTGCTTTGGCCATGTTCAGTCTGGAATCCAGAATCTTCTGTCCTAGCCTCAGCTCTACACTTTGAGGCTATTTAAAAACCTGTGGCTATCCAACATCAACCTACATTTTCACTATAAATACTAAGACAAGAGCAAGATGCTTTTCTGATTGATTTTAAGGAGCATTCAAAACCAAACGGGAAAGGCAGAGTAATGGGACTGGTTACCGCAGGAGGCGGTATAGAAGTGGTATCAGTTGGAAGTGAGAGGTGTCTGGGATGAGACCCTGTTGACATTCAGGACAAGGATATTAAGGACACTAGGGGTTTGGGGTTGTTTCTGCATATGGAAGGGGCTTCATACAAGAAACCCTGGCCTCTGCTGATATTTTTCGGGTTCCCTAATGAAAAGCACCACCACGGTTGGGGTGACAGACCACCCTTATCATGGGGCATGTTCATGATAAGGCTTTTCACCAGATCTGAGCCATCCCTGTGAGCAGTCCTCACTCCCACACATGGTGGGTCTTCCAATGATTCTACGATTTGGACCCCATTCCTACTCCCTTTTCCCTCCTCTCCATGGTCTGGTTACCTGGGGAAGCCTCAGCCAGGACCACAAGGACAGCTAAGGCCAGGAACAAGAGTTGAATATATCCTGAGAGGGGTGAGGAGTGATCCAGCAGCATACTGAATGTGCTAGGGAGGGTAGGTTTTCACTCTGTGTTTTATTGACCTGGGTAGGGCTGAGTCATGGACAATAAGTCAGAGAAGGGCGGAATGTTCCACCACCCAGGACATCAGGCTACAAGTCAGCAATGTGAATAGACCATCCAGTGTTCAGAACCCTTTTCTAGATTAGACTTCAGCTGGGAAAGTGGAAGGCATTAGGAGAGGACATACGAGTCCTACAAAAGTCTGTGGCATTGCGGAGAGAATGGGCCCACATTCCAAGAAGCCTTTCCCGCTCCTGTCCTTGGGAAGTTTAGCCCCCTTCTCTTAGGTTCTCACAGCCTCTCTGCTTCCTTCTTTCTATCATAATGTCTATCGCGAGAAGCTGGAACTAAGTCTTTTTCTAGTTATCTCCTCTATCAGACTGACACTGTCAAGAGCAATGTGTAACAGACAGTGAGACCCCTGAAATCAGGGACTGGCTTTGATTTCTGTGTGTCCGGACTGTGCAGTGAACATCTGTTGAAAACAATGAATGAATGAATGAATGGATGCATGGATGGTATTCACTTATATCCTCAGAATTGGCATTTGTCAGCTGAGAAAATGCAGGCCCACCGGGTGGAAGAGAAGGGTCTTGCCTAGGGTCACACTGTGGGCAAGAAAGAAAAGACTGAGAGCACTTATAACCCAACTCTTAGTCCAGCTCTTTTTAACTCTGCATTTTTCTCCTTAATTCCTACTCCAAATCTTTTTTTTTTTAACATTTTTATTGATTTATAATCATTTTACAATGTTCTGTCAAATTCCAGTGTAGAGCACAATTTTTCAGTTATACATGAACATATATATGTTCATTGCCTACTCCAAATCTTTGATATTAGCTGCTTCTGGGCCTTTCTTGGACTCTAGTCCTGAAGAACAGAGCAGCAAAGAGGGTGCAGAAGGGGCGCTGCCTTGACTCCATCAGGAAGTCTGTCTGTGAGTCCACTGGATTTTCTTTTTGGGGGTCGTTGGTCTGTTTTATGGTTATTTTTCACCTTTTGATGGATCCAGTGTTCTTCTATTACACTGTCTTCTTTGTGCAGTTGGCAGATACTAGAGACAGCCTGATGGGGTTCAGGAGGTCTGTTTTGCCTTTAATATCCAGGTAATGTGTTCTCCAGGAAAGCAGTGAGCTTGAAGCCATCCACTGAACTCTCACTGTCTCTCAGTAACTATGACATAAACTTTACACACATGGTCCCTTCGAATCTTCATAGATCCTTGATCTGTCCCAGGTAGATGTGAATTGCTCAGGGTTACACAGTGTGTAGGGTGAGGGGTGGACTCAGATCTGGTTTACCTGTCCCCAGAGCCCATGTTCTTTCTGTCATCCCAGAGGATCAAGGCCTGAGTAATGAAGGAAGAAGAAGCCTGCTTCACCTGAAAAACAGTCATGGCCTGAAGAGAGTTACGGTTGTTATCTTCTGAAGGACATGTTCTGTGCAGGCCTAGAGGGCAGAACTAAAAGTCTTGGGTGGAAATTGCAGGGCAGCAGGTTTAAACTAATTGGAAAGACCTCCGATGATTGAAAACATCTGGAAATAGCTAGACAGTCTGGGAGAAGTGGTGGCGCCCAGTGTCCAAATGCTGCCAACCGAGTCTGCGTGATCCGGCTCTCAGATTCTGCAGGGACGACTGCTGAGTTGCTGGATGTGGATCTGTTGACAAGGCACAGTGCTGGGCGCTGGGTCTAGGAGGGGAAGAAAGCAGCATCCTGGCACTCCGACTGGGGACAGAGACAACAGACATATAAGGCCAGATGGGGACAAGTACTATAAAGAAAAATAAAGCAGGATAAGGGATAGAGAATAATATGGTGTATGGTGTGTGTGTATGTGTGTCTGTTTTGAACAGATTATTCAGGAAGGACTCTCTGAGGAAGTGACGTTGAGTAGAAAACTACAGGGACTGAGGAAGTGGGCCACGTGGCTATCTAGAATCTTCCAGGCAGAGAAGAGCAAGGGTGAAGACTCTGAGGAAGAAGAGTGCTCGGTGTCTTAGGAAGAGCAAAAAGTCAAGTGTGTCTGGAGTAGAGTGAGGGAGGGAGTGAATAAAGGAAACTAAAATCATAGAGGCAGGCAGAGCAATAGTATGGAGCATTGCCAGGGGATTGTTCCTAAAACCCAAATCTGAGCTTTTTGTTTTTCCTTCCAAACCTTTCAAAAGCTGTACGGCGAGTACAGGAATCAGTTCTAAACTCCCTTTACGATAATTCCCTGCTCACCTCCATCGTCTCCCTGTCAGTCACCACCAGTGGACCTCACAAGCAACTTGTGTTCTTGACAATTAATCTGTTTCTTGACCTTTTTTATAGGCTTCGCATTTTGCTGAGAAGCTTCTTGCAAACCAGACTTATGTTTCTCTCTAAGCGACACCTAAGCAGTACTTGTGCCCTGTCTCAGCCTGTGTATTCATTTCTTCCCCGCCCGCAGGGGAATCTTATTTACTTTTAATTTTTTACAAATAAAAATTGTATATATTTGAGATAACAGTGTGATGATTTGATATATGTGTACATAATCAAGTTAATTAACACACCCACTGCCTCATATAGTTGTCTTTTTCTTTTTTAAAAAGGTGAGAACACTTAAGATCTACCTTCTTAGCAAATTTCAGATATACAGTTAAGTGTTAGTGATTATAGTTACCATGTTGCACACCAGGTTCCCAGTGCTTATTCATCTCCTAACTGAAATTTTGTGCCCTTTGACCTGCATGTCTCCATTTCATCTGCCCTCTCCCAAGCCCTAGCAACCACCTTTCTGCTCTCTTCTTCCATGAGTTCAACTAATTTAGATTCACCATGTAAGTGAAATTATACCTTATTTGTTTTCTGTATCTGACTTATTTCACTTAGCATAATGTTCTCCGTGTCCATCTATCAACATATTGTCCAAGCTGGCAGGATTTCCTCCTTTTTAATACTGAACAATACTCCAATGTGTATATGTGTACTTGTAGTATATGTGTACATATGTATATATCACATTTTCTTTATCCATTCATCCATCAACAGACACGTAGATTGTTTCCATATCTTGGCTTATTGTGAATAATGCTGCAGTGATCAAGGGAGTGTACATACCTCTTCAAGATAATGTTTTCAAAAACCGTTTTCATTTCCTTCAGGTATTAACCCAGAATTGTGTTTGCCATCTTAACAGGTTGGGTATCTCACTGTGGTTTTGACTTAGATTTCCCTGACGATTAGTGATGTTGAGTGCTTCTTCACATGCTTGTGGACCCTTTAGCTGTCTTCTTTGGGAAAATGTCAGTTCAGCCCCCTTGCCCTTTTTTTAATAGGATGACTTGACTTTTTTTTGCTACTGAATTGTATGAGCTTTTTATATGTTTTGGATATTAACTACTTATCAGATGTATGTTTTCAAGTATTTTCTCCCATTCTGGAGATTGCATTTTCAGTTGGTTGATTATTTCCTTTGCTATGCAGAGAGCTTTTTTGGTTTGATGTAGTCACACTTGCTTGTTTTTGCATCAGTTGCCTATGTTTTTAGAGTCAAATCCACAAAATTTATTGCAAGACTAATTTCACGTAACTTTCCATTGTGTTTTCTCCTAATAGTTTTATGGTTTCAGATGTTACATTTAAATCATTAATCAATTTTCAGTTGAGTTTTGTGTATGGTGTAATATATCTTCTCTCTTTTTACTTGGTTAAGCCTAACTAAAGCTTTGTTATTTTGTTTATGTCTTGAAAAAACCAATTCTTAGTTTCATTAATCTTTTCAATTGTCTTGCTAGTCTCTTTATTTCTGCTGTAATCTTTACTATAAATCTTGGGGAACCTCTTGGAGAGGCAGGAGGCAACTTGGACTCCCCCTGGGGACATAGATGGTGGTGGCAGCAGCCATTTTGGGGGAGTCATTTTACCACAAGAGGTAGAAATAAGCTTGTGAATGTTCTGCTCTCTCCAGACACCAAAATAACTCATCTCATAACTAGGTTGTGTTCCTTGGATACGAATTGTCAATAGATAAGGTAGTTCTTGGTCTTAGAATAAGCTTAAGTTCAGAAATGTCTGGCCACGTTTGATGACTCAGATGTTGATATGCACAAACTTATTTTACTGTTTTGGTTGAAGAAGAAAGAATAGGTTTAATACCTAGTCAAGGGATTATAAGCACAACAGTGATCTTAATGTTGGTCTTTTGACCAGCCCATAAGAACCCAATGATAGCCCTCCACAGGCAGAAGCTGAGGGAGCAGCCTCCTCCCAGGGTTAGGGTTAGGGTTAGGGTTAGAAAATGGAGGATATTCCCAGTGTCGGTCAGTCAGTCAGTCAGTCAGTCAGTCATCCTTGAATTAGTTCAGTCTGGCAATCTGAATTGGGAAATGCGGGGAAATGAAAGATCTCCCTCTCTTGCTGTCTCTCTCTCCCTCTTCCTCTTTCTCTGTCTCATTCCCTCCCTCTCTCTTACACACATGCACGTATGCTACACACACACACTCTACTTGCTGAACAGGTAGAGAGGTTTGAAAAGAGAAATAGAAGCAGAGGTGAGAGAGTTTATGGCAGATGCACATGGTAGTGGCAAGTTATTTTATGTTATATACTCTTTAGTAAAGTCTCACTAAACATCCCAGGCAGATTCTGCTGGGCTGTGGAGAACCAAAGAGCAGCTCTGTCCCACACTTAGGATGGGATGGAAAATGGGAATGCCACAGCATTGAGTTGTCAACACCATTCAGCACCAAAGAATCATTTTCTTAAGCATCCACTCTGTGCTAGGATCAGTGACACAGTCTGAGGATAGAGCAACAAATTAGACCAATGTGGTCCCTGCCTGAACAGGGGCTTCTAATCCATTAAAGAACATGAAGGCTGTGCTCCTGAGGACTTAGAAGAGGCACTGAAGATTGGTGATTAGAAATGCAGGCTGAAGAACCAAACAGCCTTGGATGTTGGGCAAGTCATTTAATTTTTATGGCCCCCATTTATAAAGTTATAACAATAATAGTGCTTTTTAAAGTAGAATTAAAGGGTTAAAATAAGTACTGTGAAGAGTGCCCAGCACATATGTCCTCAGTAAGTGCCACATCGCACCATTATCATCTTTACTGTAACTTTGGGAGGGTCAGCTGTAACTATGTAACTTTGCGCATTTTGAGAAAATCTAGTATCTAGCAATAAAGTCTCTGAGATGTATGCTATCATAGCATGAGTTAACTTACATTTAATAGAATGCATGTTGTTATTTGTCCCTAGTTTCCAGTCTTCTCTTCTACAAGGAACTGAGAAAAATTTCTTAACCAGTCTGGCCAAGGGAAAAGATTTTGTCCAGTTTCACCCAAAGTGAGGTTTTGTATCTGACATGTTTACTGCTGCTAAAGGAACATTACTAATGAGTATACAGAGTTCCAAGATAGCCTATGCTTCTTGTATCCACAAACACATAGAAAAGATCTCACTCCTTCTCAATGACTCTCTGGTCACGTTTGTCACTTAATAGATGTAATACAGCTTGAACTGGGGGAGTTCAGGTTATAATCACATTTAGCATCTTCTGTGGTACAGCTTATTGGAGGATGGCAGACGTATAGAGAGAAGTGAATTTTGTCATCAATGGTTTGAAGTGGGAAGAACGTGGGATAGAGTGTCACAGGCATACATTCCCATCTCACCCCCATTTCTTTCTAACATGTGACTTGAGGTGCATCATTTAATGTTTCTGGACCTCAGTTTCCCATTCTGTAAATGAAGATGAAGGAGAAACAGATTATTAACTTCCTTGCAGGAATCTGATTCCAATATGTATCCCCATGTTGCTCAAAATATTAACAATGTGTTTGTTCCTCATCAGAGCTTACATATGAGACAGGTAGTGGTCCTGGATTTCAAAAAGGAGAGGCATCATCTTTTTACTGTATATGTCCTGTTGACGTGAAACAAATAGATTGCCAGATAGTTCTCAGGCAAAAATGGATTTATTTGGGATCAGCAGAGAATTGCAGTTCAGAGCCTGCAACCAAAATGAGTCATGTGCAAGTCCTCCTTACAGGACAAGGGGAGGAGAACTTTTATAAAGAGGAAAAGGAAGTTGAGAGGGTTCTAGTAAACGAAGAGTCTATGGCTTTTCAGAGGCTAAGTCCTTCCCAGGAAAGAAGAGGAGTGTTTCTTCCTCCTTCCTCCCATGCTAGCGGTGTGTGAGAACTCCCTTTTCTGGTCTCCCAACTCCATTTAACTGAAGTTTCTGTTATTAATTTTTTTATAGTCCTATGGTTTTTTTTTTAAAGGTGGTGGAAATACATAAATTTAACAGATGTCAATTTAGAATAACAAATTCTGCTACGGAAAAGATGGCTAATTGTGGGAAAATATTGTAAGGTCCATAGTGCAGCTGGTGGGGGTGGAGAAGGAGTAACAGAAAAAAGCTTCTTTGTATGAGTAGATCTCTTTCCATAACTCAGTACACTTCTGCTAGGGGGATAACTTCTCTTTCAAGGCTTCAGCCTCCGCTGAGAGAATCTGAGCCTGTTGACTCTAAAGAGTGAATATCTAGTGCTGCCGGCAAATGAAGTCCTGTCCCAGGTAACACAATATTCTTTGCCTCTCCACCTCATTACCTATCCCCAGACTCCTAGAGAAGTCAATAAAATCCAGAAGCAGAGATGCACACAGTTCTGTACTTAATTTGTCCTACTGACTCCTCTGCCTTCAGTATCAAGAAACTCCTATTTCAGAACTACTGAAGAGCTGTAGAATCAGGCCATAAGACCATAAATAACCATAAATCTGGGGAAATAGCAAAAAGAAACTAGGAAGAAATGTTACGTGTGGAATGTTTAGGATTTGGCCCTCTGTTGTACGTGTGGAATGTCATGCTGAAGAGGAAACGCACATTCCAGGTAGCCTCAAATATATAACTAAGACCAGTGGACTGGAGGGTTAGAGTTAAATCATGAAATAAGGAAGAAAAATCATTTTTGTTCACTGAAATCATTTAGAAAATACACAAAGGAACAAATAGGAAAAAAAATACAAATCATCCCTTCAAACTGAAAGAACTTAGCATTTTTGCATAATTACATGCAGTTTTGGCTCTCTCATATTTTGGTTAACACTTATTGAAACATTTTAAATACTGGATTTAATTTGTTGATATTTTGTTGAGAATTTTTGCATCTATGTTCATCAAAGATATTGGCCTGTAATTTTGTTTTTTGTGGTGTTTTTGTCTGGTTTTGGTATCAGGGTGATAGAGGCTTCATAGAATGACTTTGGGAGTGTTCCCTCCTCTTCCAACTTTTGGAAAAGTTTGAGAAAGCTCCACATAAGTTTTTTTTTTTTGTATTTTTTTTTTGTAGACTTCCCCAGTGAAGCTATCTTGTCCTGGCCTTTTGTTTGCAGGGAGATTTTTATTATTATTATTATTACGGATTCTATTTCATCTCTAGTGACTAGTCTGTTCAAATGATCTGTTTCTTCTTGACTAGTTTTGGCAGGCTGAATGTTTACAGACACTTGTCCGTTTCTTCTAGGTTGTCCAATTTGTTGGCATATAACTGTTCATCGTATTTTTGTTATGATTTTTTGTGTTACTGTGGTTTTGGTTGTTATTTCTCCTTTTTCATTTCTTATTTTGTTTATTTGGGTTCTTCTCTTTTCTTCTTGGTGACCCTGGCTAGAGGTTTGCACAAAGCAGTGCAAAAGGATTAAGTCTGATGAATTATCACAAAACTGACAAGCCTGTGTAACGAATATTCAGGTCAAGAAATAAACTTTACCAGCATTATGGAAGTTCACTTCTTTTTCCTTTGCAGAGGTTATCACTATCTTGATTTCTAACGCCATATTACTATTTTTCTTAGTTTTAAACTCCATGTAAAAGGGAGTCATGGATTTCTTTACTCATCATTGTGTTATTGAGATTGACCCATGTTATTGTGTGGAGAAACAGTCTATTCATTTTCATTGTAATGTAGTGTATTTATTTTCCTGTTGATGTACTTTAGGGATAAGAAGATGCTTTTATGAATGTTCTTCTACATGCCTTTGATGAACATGTGTACTCATTTCAGTTATGTATGTGCTTAAAGTGGGTATAGTGAAGCATATGAACTTTATGTGTCCAATTTTTCATTTATATACTTACCAGCAATTTATGAAGGTTCCAGTTCCTCCACATTCTCAGCAACATATGGAATCATCACATGTTCAGCCATTTGGCATATGCTAAATAACATCTCACTGATGCTTTGACTTTTACTTGATAGCTAATGAGTTTTGACACCCTATCATATGTTTAGTGGCCATTTAGATACCCAGTTTTTTGAAGTGCCTCCTTATGTCTTTTTCACTCTCTGTGGTAAGCAAGCAAGGTAAAATATAATCTCCTTCCTCTGTACCCTCTACATCTACTGAACAATCCCAGCATTTTATTTGCTTTTTAGACTAGAGTCTTTTACCAAATTCTATGGCTCCCACCCGACCTCCCTCCCCTAATCATGAATATTCATAGTGTAAAAGACAGACAGAGGAGGCTGGAATGAAATTTTATAGTGAAAAAAATTGACAGGAAGATTTTAATAAAGGGAAAAGGTTGAGAATCTTCAGTAAGTAGGTTGACTAGTGGTGATCCAAAATTTTGACCAGTCAATGTTATTCTCTACTACATTAGAAAGAATGGTTGCATATGATTTCACACAGCACTTTTTGCCATTTGCACAGTAATGTATTTCAGCTTCATTTGCTCTGCATTTCCTTCTGCATAATCCTTCACCTCCCTCACACGTACTTCCAAAATCCTCTGTCTTCTGTTGTTTGGGTAATGTCTTCATGCTTCCTGGGGAAAATATGGCTATGGTTAGTCTCTATGTGATCATGATAACGGAAGATATAAAATTTTAAGTGCATGGGAGCTGTAATAAAAATAATCTATTTAAAATACACCCAAAGTAATAAAATACCTAGGAATAAATCTAACCAAGGAGGTGAAAGACTTATACATGGAAAACTATAAAACACTGATTAAGGAAATTAAAGAAGACTTTAAAAAATGGAAAGATATCCCATGCTTTTGGATTGGAAGAATCAATATTGTTAAAATGGTCACACTGCCCAAGGCAATCTACAGATTTAATGCAATCCCTATCAAATTACCCATACGTACTTCACAGAACTAGAACAAATCATAATAATATAACAAATATAACAAATCATTTATATGGAACCATCAAAGACCTAGAATTGCCAAAGCATTACTGAAGAGAAAGAAAGAGACTGGAGGAATAACTCTCCCAGACTTCAGACAATACTATAGAGCTACAGTCATCAAGACAGCATGGTATTGGTACCAAAACAGACATAGAGACCAATGGAACAGAACCGAGAGCCCAGAAATGAACCCACAAATTTTGGTCAACTAATCTTCGACAAAGGAGGCAAGAATATACAATGGAATAAAGACAGTCTATTCAGCAAATGGTGCTGGGAAAACTGGACAGCAGCATGTAAAGCAATGAAGCTAGAGCACTCCCTTACACCATGCACAACAATAAACTCAAAATGGATCAAAGACTTAAATATAAGACAAGATACAATAAACCTCCTAGAAGAAAATATAGGCAAAACATTATCTGACAGACATCTCAAAAATGTTCGCCTAGAAGAAATAAAAACAAGAATAAACAAATGGAACCTAATGAAACTTACAAGCTTCTGCACAGCAAAGGAACCATAAGTAAAACAAAAAGACAACCTACGGAATGGGAAAAAAATTTTGCAAGTGAAACCGACAAATGATCTCCAGAACATATAAGCAGCTCATACGACTCAATAAGAAACAACCATACAACCCAACCCAAAAATGGGCAAAAGACCTAAACAGGCAATTCTCCAAGGAAGACATACAGATGATCAATAGGCACATGAAAAAATGCTCAATATCACTAATTATCAGAGAAATGCAAATCAAAACTACAATGAGGTATCACACACCAGTCAGAATGGCCATCATTCAAAAATACACAAATGACAAATGCTGGAGAGGCTGTGGAGAAAAGGGAACCCTCCTACGCTGCTGGTGGGAATGCAATTTGGTGCAGCCACGGTGGAAAACAGTATGGAGATTCCTCAAAAGACTAGGAATAGACTTACCGTATGACCCAGGAATTCCGCTCCTGGGCATATATCCAGAAGGAACCCTACTCCAAAATGACATCTGCACCCCAATGTTCATAGCAGCACTATTTACAATAGCCAAGACATGGAAACAGCCTAAATGTCCATCAATGGATGACTGGATAAAGAAGAGGTGGTATATTTATACGATGGAATACTATTCAGCCATAAAAACCAACAACATAACGCCATTTGCAGCAACATGGATGCTCCTGGAGAATGTCATTCTAAGTGAAGTAAGCCAGAAAGAGAAAGAAAAATACCATATGAGATCGCTCATATGTGGAATCTAAAAAAACAAAAACAAACAAACAAAGCATAAATACAAAACAGAAACAGACTCATAGACGTAGAATACAAACTTGTGGTTGCCAAGGGGGCGGAGGGTGGGAAGGGATAGATGGGATTTCAAAGTTGTAGAATAGATAAACAAGATTATACTGTATAGCACAGGGAAATATATACAAGATCTTATGGTAGCTCACAGAGAAAAAAAATGTGACAATGAATATATACATGTTCATGTATAACTGAAAAATTGTGCTCTACACTGGAATTTGACACAACATTGTAAAATGATTATAAATTAATAAAAAAAAAATCTAGATTCAAACCTGGGCTCTGTCGTTTATTAGATCTTGTCTTTGGACAAGTAGCTTAAGCTCTCTGTCTCTCCATTGTTCTCATCTTTACAATGGCAGTAATAATAGACCACTTATTTTTTAGCATTTTTTTATTGATAAATCTATACTACACTTGAAACCATTTGGGCATTGCCACCCAACCCAGAAACAGCTACAGTGTATCAGAGGTCACATTGGCATGGATACATATGTACAACTCAGTTTATTCACAGATCCACAATCACGTGCAAACTGAGTATGGACATATGGGCTTACTGTACACACCTATTGGTGTGAGTTCAACAACTATGTATCAATGGACATGACAACGAAACAGTCACTCAGATATATACATGTGTATAAAAGACTTTTGTCTGAAAATCCTTTAGTGATACAGTCCCTAACATATTCTATAAGCATTAATTATTAGAAATATATGGGTTTCTCAAAAGAAAAAGAGGTCTTTAGAAAGAAAATAAAAACTATTATCAAACGTTTAACACTACTAGTGCCAAGAGTTTTTATATGTTGCTTCAGTGAAAACTTACAACAACCGGTAATTATCTCCATTTTTCAAATCAGAAAACTGAAGTACAAAAAGAGACCATGTTCCTGCTAAGGTCACCAAATTGGTAAAGGTGAGAGCCAAGATTTAAGTTCTGGTCTACATGACTCAAAGCTTCTGGAGTTAGTTACATCAGCAAGATGGTGGACTAGGAAGCTGCAGGCCCTCATTTCCCCCACAGAAACATCAAATAAATATTTTGAGGACCAAAGTAGCTTTGTGGGAACTCTAGTAACCAGTTAAGAAGCTTCATCAATCAAGCAAACACCTAACCAAGGAAAAGCCACACTCAGAATGCTAGAAACATTTGTAGCAATTTTGCTCACCCTTGCTCCACCCACTCCTTGGTGCAGCATAGCATGGTCAGGAGGAAGTTACTCAACTCCCATCTCCTCCCTCAGGATGGAAGAAAAAAAGTGGAATTTGCTTACAATATTCTGGCCTGTGTGTCGGCTGCCTGAGGGACTTGTTTCTGCCTTGCTTGACTAAGAGCATTGATGGAAATGATGGCATAGTTTGGATATCGAGTTAGAGCTGCTGAAGGCAGTGGTGTGCACTGAAGCTTGTGAAACTTTCAGGGGACTATAGTCCCATAGGTGCCTTAGAACAAGAGATTATGGAAAGAGGAATACAATAGAACACCTAAGGCCTTAAGAATAAACAAATGAGAGTAAGGGAAATTAAGACATTTAAAAGCAGCCATATATATGGGAAAATTGGGATAAGAGGAAACACACGCACAGGCTTAGGGAAAACACATTCTCAGAAAATACCAGAGAGGAACTTGAGCTTTCACAGTGGACTGATTAATGAAGATCTACCCCTAAATAGAGCCTGTATCAAACACTGGAAGAGAGAACTGTGGTTTTTTGTTTTTTTTAAATACCCAGTTTTCAGTAAAAGATCTCAAGGCATGCAAAGTACAGGAAACATGGTCCATTCAAAGAAACAAAATAAATCTCCAGAAACTTACCCTAAAGAAACACAGGTCTCAAACTTATTTTACAGACTTAAAACAACTGTCTCAAATATTCTTAATGAGCTAAAGAGGAACAAAAACAGACATCTAGCAAAATCAGGGAAAAAAATAAACAAAATGAAAATATAACAGAGAAAAAAATTAAAAGAATTAAACAGAAAATCTGGAGCTGCAAAAGAATAACTGAAATGAATGTCACTAGAAAGGTTTAACAACAGACTCAAAGAGGCAGATAAAAGAATCAGCAAACCTGAAGAAGGACATCTGAAATTATCAAGTTCAAAGAGCAAAAAGAAACAAAATGAACAGATCCTAAGAGTCTATGGACAACTATTGAGAATCCCTTGTACGTGGCAATTTGCTTTTCTCTTGCTTATTTCAAGATTGTCTTTTTGGCTTTGACTTTTGTAGTTTTATTATAATCTGTTTCAGTGGATCTCTTTGAGTTTATCCTACTTGGATTTTCTTTTTGCTTCTTATATTTGTATACCCATGTCTTTCCTCAAATTTGGGAAGTTTACAGCCATTATTTCTTCAAGTAAACTCTCTGCTCCTTTCTTCTCCTAGAACTCTCAATATACATTTATTAGTTCATGATGTTGTCCTTCTCCGGAGATTCAGTAGGCTTGGGGAAGGATACTTTGCAAGAGTTGCCCCCGCTGTGCCCAATTATAATATACCTCTACGTGATGTGAATTCCTCAACTCTTCCTAATCCTGACCTCCTAATACTCACATCTAGGTATTTCCCATACCACATCCCCTGGAGATGCATTTTATGATCTTTACTTCAAGATCAATTTAAGAGATGTTAAATCAAGTACCGACTACATCAGCAAACAAGAACTTTCCCAGCTCCACCCAGAGCCCAAACATATCTAATGCATTTATATCCTGCACACTGGACACCCCAAAATTTATCCTCTCCAAACTTCAAAGATTTTGCCCACTCATCTACATTTCTATGGCCCACTATTTTTATTTATTTAGTCATAAATCATTCATATATTAATTAATTCAATAGACATTTACTAAGGAAGTAAATAAAGCATTTAGATTAAATGAGAGATACAGATATTTATGACAGTCTTGGCTTTCAAGAAGATCAAGTAGGCTTTGATTTTCTTATTGGAGTAGATTGGTCAGAATAGTTCCTGGAAATGAATTGTTGCAGATGTATATATTAAATAATCATTAAGGAAGCAAAACTTTTTATAGTTCTTGAAGAATGAATTTCTGCCTTCCTTTTATTTGTAAACCCACTTCTGTGACCAATACTATTTGACTGTTTTACTGCACATGGGAACAAGTATACCTCAAGGAAGAAGGTAAAATAGGTCAAGAAATAGGGGGACAGGAGGCTAGAGAGTAAGAAGAAAGGGAGTGATGGAGCAGGAGAGGAGGAAGGAGGCGAAAGAAGAGAAAAGGCTAAACATAGTAACTCTGAGCTCAGGCCCAAGAAAGAAGTAACAATTCTGGTTGTCTACAGGGTTAGTTAAAGCTTCTCCTATGTTTCTGTCGTATTCTGGGGTGCAAGGTGAGAGCATATTTACTTGACAAGCCAAGGTTTTAAGGGATCTGGAAACATTAGAGACTCCCAGTTTTATTTACCTTCACTGCCCTCACCTGCATCTAAGGCTATTTATGGTTAATGATAGCCACATTCAAGGACGTTTTTGAAGAATGGGGAAAGATCATTGGATATATTTAATCCAGAGATGATTGACTGCCCAGCTGTGATCATCTCAGGGGATCTCATTCAAATCCAACCAACCTGTACCCTAGACTAACCCAAATTCTATCTATAGCAACCTCACAGTCAACCTCCTTGAAACAAACACCTGAAAAAACTAACTCCAAATCCCAGCTTTACCTCTATCCTATGCCCGCCCAAGCCCCAAGCCCAGGACAAACACAATACTAATCAAGCCAACCAACACCAATATCCAGCTTCAATCTAACAAACAGCCCATATGGAAATCCCATCTACTCCCAGCTTCTCACAACTTCACTGCAAGATCCATTGAGTCACAAATAGCAGTTCCATCTCTTCCTATTTCAAACCACCAGCCCCCCTGATTCCATAAATACAATCCCTCACTTCCAGTAAATCACTATTTATTTTTCTACCATCACTCCAACCAAAAGGTTTTATCTTCTTTGCACCACAATTCATTTCCCAATCTCCAAAGTAACCCCTTGATTGATTTTATAAATTCTCAACTTGGACTCAATTCCTCACACCTAACACATGTCCCAACTTGTCATTTCAATGACATTACCATCTTAATATACTCTTATGTCCAATTCTCTCCACCATTACTTCACCCAGAAGCACAAAACTCTTAAATGGATCATAACATTACAAAGCCAGTAAGACTCTGGCGTGACATGAACCTGGGGTTAACACCCTAAGTTGCCTACTCAAGGTTACCAGAATTACCAAACCACATGCAGGACTCCAGAACCTTTGAGAGTAGCTTAAGTTACCTGATGTCTTATGAACCAGGATCAGAAGGATGACAATGGTCATTAAATAAGGCTTCATAACTGCCAAGTCCTGAGAGAATAAAGAGCACCCAAGGAGGACAGAATAGAAGTCTTTGCAGCAGGACAGTGTCTTGCTTTATTAGTTTCAGAAGTAGGCCAAGTTTGTGGGCAGTGAACTAATAAGGATGGGACATACCTGAAGTCAGTGAGGCAAAAAGATAACATGTATTCCATACTTTATCCTGGACACTCTGTGTGAGTGTAGGAGCTTTGCCAGCACCCACAATGAGGTGGGCCTTCCTTCCCAGTAAGAGACAAAGTAAAAGTAGAGCCAGTTTGCATTTTGTGTAAGACAAATTGGAATGAATGAGAGAATCACTCAATCAACTAAACAAAAAAATGAATATGTAGTTATAAGAATTAAATAAACTTAATATATATATATATATATATATATATATATATATATATATATATATATATATTTATTGATACTCCTGTCAAGAGTATATCACACTAATCAGTAGCATTTACTGCATATCCAGCACTATACTAGCCATCAAGATAAAAGAAAAAAGATGAAAGGAAACTTGAGGGAAGGAGGATGGAAAAGGGAGGAAAATGGAAGGTAAAAAACATTATGCATTGGCTTCAAGATGGCAGAATAGAAGAATGTGGAAGCTCACCCTCTCCTGTGAATGTATCAAAAATACATCAACATGTAAAACAATTCTCGCAGAATACCTACTGAACTTTGGCAGAAGATCTTGTACAATTGAAAGCACAAGGTAAATCTTCATAAAACCAGGTAGGAGAACAAAGGAAATGGGGTGGGACAGAGCAGCGAAGGAGGAAAAGCGCCCTCACCTGGGGAAGCCCCCTCTCCAGTGGGGCAGAAGGGGAGCTTCATTTCTGCCAGCAACTCTACACTACAATCCTAATTATTCTTCTATTCCTTCTAGTTATTGCCCCCATGCTAATCTAGTGTAGTGGCCACTTGACCTTGCAATGCATTATTGTCCACCTGAATTTCATCCCATGTAAACAGGTGGAAGTTTTAGTAATAGTGATGCTACTATGTGCCAAGGGTAATTAGCACCCTGCTTACCACTAATAATAAGATCCCTATTCCTTTCAAACAAGTGGAAAATCCAATTCCAAATACCATTCAAAACTCTGCTTTCTAGGACCACTCGACGTCAACTGTCTTACCCTGGGTTCCCAAGGATGGGTTCTCAAAGTGTGCTTTGTGAACCACCAGTATCAGTACTACTCGGGAAGTAAGAAAATAAAAAGGTCAAAAATTGCCAAGAAACTTCTGAAGAAAAATCATCGGGATGATGACTTAACCTACCATATATTAGAACTACTTACATGACTATATAGTTGTTAAAATAGAGAAATCTTGATGCAGAGATAAACGTAATGACCAATGGAACAAAATAGGGAGCCCAGAAATAGATCATGCATATAAAGAATTTTGATGTATGATCAACATAGGTGGGAAATCAGTAGAAAAAAGAGACTAGTCAATTAGCGGAGCTATAAAATTTGGTCATACTTAGGAAGATGCAGTTATATTCCTGCCTCTTACAAAAAAATAAGAAAAATATGTCCCAGTAAAAAAAACTCCATTTAAAAAGTAAATTTTTAAAAACTTTATAGGTGTCAAAAGCAAGACTGAAATGTGTTAATTTCTTTCATTTATCCGCTAATATTTACTGAGTGCCAACTGTATCCCAGACCATCTGGGAACAGCTGGAGCTATAAGGATGAACAAGACAAACTTGAGTATTCAGAAAATACAGGTTAATATGTTCTTGACCCTATTGTAGGAAAGAATTTCTTTTCAAAAACCCAGAAAATGCTACCAGTAAATAAAAAACTAATAAATTGGACTGTATCAACAACAGAGTGGTCCATCTACTGGGGGGACTTTGATCTGAGATCCAAATACCTTGCCAGTTACTGATCTACAGATTGGTTCATCAGGCAAAATTAAATTTCTCTTTAAGATTTTACAACTCTACTGGAAAAAATGTATTATTAATTTAAAAATAATTTGACATAATTATTTCATACTGAGACATTCAGTATTACTGTTTTTCTCTCAAAAAATCACCAAAGCACAAATACAAATTTTACATGTTTAATACTTTCATCCTGTATGTCTTTATTGTCATAAAGGATAGGGTGCAATATAAAGTTTGTAAAGTTAAAAACCTGACACATGTGAGTATAAAATGAGCAAATGTCAATGATTTCATTTGACTAATGAATAATGAAGAAACCAGTAAGATGTTAAGACTGGTTTAGAGGAACAATGATGAATATAATCAATCGAAAGGATTCTGAAATAAATTTGCAAATAGATATAGACCTGTTTAATATCCTAAAGAGCAGTAAAGTATAACATTCAGTATAAACTTTCCCACCAAACAGAAATCATGTTCATCCAATTGCATCAAGACTCTTTGCATTGTTACGTATGGGAATAGTTGGCGTGACTTTCGAAAAAGAATTTTTGCAATATCAGTTTTCTGAAAATTGGCCTTTACCCATACAAAGTTTTAAAATAGCCTAGTCATGTGACAATGAATATATACATGTTCATGTATAACTGAAAAATTGTGCTCTACACTGGAATTTGACACAACATTGTAAAATGATTATAAATCAATAAAGAAATTTTAAAAATAAAAATAAATAAATAAATAAATAAAATAGCCTTGTCATTGGAAAGTCATTCAAAGGACCACACCCTTAATAGAATTCTAATCCCAGGAGGATCCACAAAATAATTTCTAGCTCTGCACAGAAAGGACACCCAGTAATCTCTTTTACTTATTTCCAAACGTCTGATAATTTTTCTTAACAATTTTTTGGTATAACAGTGCCTTTCTGAATATAGTTTTATTTCAAAAAGCTTAAATGCATGTGTAATGCTCCAAAATGCTTTTGTTTGGGGGTGGTGTTTGGTTTTATTTTGTTTTATCTTTGAAAGGAATAGATCTATTTATCTATAAATTAGAAATTACCTTACATGTTAACATACAGCTTTGTTGCCTATATTTAAGGTTAGCATCTATTCAAGTGCCTCCTTCTAGATTCAGTTTTGTTGTTTAAAATACAATCAATTCCTCCATGCCTTTGTATTCCCAAACATACTCTGAGAAGAGAGTTCTTTCTTTTCATCTATTATGTTTTGAGCAACAAGTGATTCAATTTCCCTAAAATAGAGTGAATCTGGTGAAAAGCCTTTGGTGTATTTAATCTAAGTGGAATAACACCTATTTACTATTATTTAGGATGTATTCTTTTGAACACTAGGAAATTATAGTAAGAATGCTTTGAGGGCTTAACTTATAGTGAGGCAATACTGTAGAGTTTCTGAAACCTTTCTGTACAAAATCTGGAGGTATATGAAAACTCTGGTAATGGGTTGGCTTTTAAGTCAGCAATACAAATGAGTTTTTTGAAGGGGGGAGTTTGACCTATATGTGCCTGAAAAGGCTTTTTTCCCCATTTTGGGTTTCATTAATGATATTTTTCAGCCTCTCTTAGACATACCTGTAAAACAGAGAATTTCGAATTTTGATTTCTTTTTGTAAGCCTCTTCTTCCCACAAATACCATGACTATCTTGTTGGCCAGAATGGAAGGTTTCTAGATTTTTCTCTTAGATATTTTGGAACATCTTGCCCTCAGAATAAAGCAAAAAAAAAAAAATACTAGTTTGGAGGTAATCTCTAATCACCAATTCCAAATTATACTAAGTGATATTATACCAGTTTAAAATAAGCTAAACAGAGATGGAACTGTCTTCTTGACCATTTGATTGAGGACCATTCAGAGCAGAGTCTGCCCTGAAAAACAGTAGACCTGATTTTTCTCAGGTACAGACAATAAGAGTTAACAGAGGTGACAAAAAATATAGTCAAACTCAGTTGATGGTTCCTACCTGAAGTACAAAGCATTTCTGAGCTCAAGTGTGGAACCGTGGAATCCCTGGACCACAGGAGGGAAATACAGAGGAGGATCTGAAAGTAAGGCCATATGGGAATTCGGTCCGCATTCTGTATTCCACCTCCACTTTCCTTAGGATCTTACAAACTATGCCAAATGGTTGCACAAGAATGGCCAGATTCAAAAATCTTAAGTGTTTGCCATTTATTAGAAATCTTTTTTAGTAATGTAGGTCTTGATGATTTATTACTAATTTGGGTGGTATCTATTATTTTCAGTTATTCAGATACAGTCATATTGAATTAGCATTTCATATCTGATACTGATAAATTGACATATTTCAAATTTGAGTAAAATATAAATTCCATATTTTAAAAAAAATCTTTTTCAAGAAGTAAGGAGGTAAATGTTTATCAGCCAGGGGCTGAAATTCACTTCACACCTGTTGATTAACACATCAAAATTACAGGCTTTCTTTTATAACGTAATATAGCTTAACATCCCTATAAGATCTTTGTTGATGAGCAACGGAGAGAGTGAAACTCGAGAAGGAAGAATGACAGGAACTGATGCTATGCTAGGGAGAATGAGGTGGACCTTATAAAATGACAGACTTCAAAGACACCATTTGATGGGCATACTGATAACCATCAAAAACAAAGGTAGACAAAGATACACTTGAAAACAAAGGAAAGCACATTACTTTTGAGAAGAGCAAAGGGGAATATGATACTGAAGATCCCTAAATGAGTAAAAATGTACATTCTCGGGAATAAAACATTAAGGACCTCTTAATTGGTTGAGTTTTTTCACTTTCAAAATAGTGAATCCTCTACTTTTGATTTTGCAAAGCTGATCTCATCATTAAATTGAGATCAGTCTGAGAGTTGGAACTAAAAGCACATCTTAATGGTTTGAACATGGTGACTTGAGATGAACTGGGGGGATCAAGAATGACTCTCAAGTTTCTAAACTGAGCAACAGAACGAATTGTAGATGCTGATTATCAAAAAGGAAAAACAAAGGAAAAGCCAGGCAAACAGGTTTGGAATTCAGTTTAGGACATTTGAGTCTCAGATGGCTGAGAAGTCCAAGAGGACATAACAAATATGTAATATAAAATGTAAGTCTAGACTTCAGAGATGTTGTCTGGGTTGAACATGTAAGTACAGAACTTGTCCAAAATCTCACAACTTCTGAGCAGTGATGGGGAACAGGGGACAAACCCTTCTGTCTTTATATTCATGTTTCTTTCTCTGAGACATGTAGAAACCAGGGAAATGAGAATCTGTTCTTTAAACCTAGAATCCCACAACAGTTTTCCCTCTACAAATACTATAGAAAGTAGAAAGTCTAGAAATGTTATATTTCAACTACAATGCTGAACCCAGAACCAACACTTTCTTCCAAACACTAAAATTTGGGTCTAATCATGCTACTTCTGCCAAAAATGTCTGCATCCCTTTTTGAAACCGGGTTCTGCCAAGCCTCTAATCTCTGTCAAACATGTCTGAATGTCACTGAATCTCAAACCTCTCAACATTATCGAATTTTTCTATTAAGCTTCTAAGTCGCATAAAAATTAAAATCCAACTATATAAATTGGTCATTTAATGAGTGCATGGACTTTGACCCATTGGTTTGGGCTGGGATTGTCATTTGTCTAATAATGAGAAATACAGGTAAAGTGTCTATGATGAAAAAGAGAGAAGACAGGAAAGATGGCAAAGAAATATTATGGGGCAGGTGACAGAAGAAGAACGCCCCCCCCCCCAAATGGCTAAAAAAGTAGCACGCAGAGACCAGGAGCCAAGGCAAACAAGAATTTCAAGGAAGGATTAAGGGCAGTGCAGTGAATGGGTAGCTAGAGGCAAAGTAAATGGTAAAAACATAGAAACGCTAAAGTTTTTCAACAAGGAAGGCATTGGTGAATAAAATCTGTGCCCTTTCAGTGATGTGATAAGCATAAAAGCCAGATTTCTCTTAGTTGAGGTGGAGTTAGGAAACTGGAACTTAGGGAACTTAGTTGAGAACACTAGTTTTAGAAGTTTGGGTTCAAAAAAGGAAAGAGATGAGACAGCCGTGGAAAAGGAGGATACATAACACAATGAAAATTCCATAGCATGTCAAATACTAGTTGTGACTGAGTTTGCAGTGGGAAAACAATATTCCTCAGTCCTCAAGAATGAAGGGATCGTAAAGTTCATCAGGTAAAGTGTTCATTCCAAATCCTTCTCAAGCACGATAATCACCACCATCTCTGCCCCATACCCAGAAATTTTCCTCCAGCCTCAAAACTGGCCAAGTCCCCAGAGACAAGCCTGCTTATTCTACTTTCCAACAGCTCTATCATTTAGACTTAGAAAACTTTGTTCTAATTTGTTCAGTAGATTCCTACACTCCATTCCAGCCATCCTTCTGTCTGGTTCTGGCTTTTCCTGAAGACACCATGTCATATCAAATATATCAGGATAGTTTTCTGAATGTAAAAGCCAACCTTATTGTCCCTGTCCCGATCCTTCAATGTTTACTCAGGGGACTCAGTGATCTCCCCTACATGTTCACTGGATGATCCAGACTCAATCCAGTTTTCACCTTCCCTCTGCAGCCTCCAGAACAAATCACAGCCCTCTTCGTGGTACCAAAGCAGAGCAGAAACATGATCTCCTCCCTTTCTTCAACATCTACGGAGCTATCCTAGCATCTTACTTGCTTTTTCGGTCAGTGCCCTTTCCTGTACTCCGTGGCTCCCCAGCTCCCAGGCTAACTTACCCCTGTCTAGTAATGACTGCTAACAGATGAAAGACACACACGTGAAAAGGAATGCATTTTTATGGGAAGAGTGTTCCAGCTGGGAGAGGAGTTACCCCAGGAGGGGGGAAGTTGATGATACTCAAATTTACGAGTGGCTTGAAGGGTTTCTAAGTGATAAGTTGGAGTTGGAGTCATAACCATTCTTTACATTGTTAGAACTGGCTATTTTCATAGAAAATTTCAGGCAGCACTTTTGATCGTTCAGACAGCCTAAGTATTGGATTTCATATTTTCTGCAGGCATTTCGGCACATGCCGTCATATAGCTGGCATGGATTCCAAGGCTCTTCTTGGCTCTTGCCGTAGAAGGATCTGAACAGGCCACCTGGGAAAAACATAGCTATATTTAGTTTCTGTGCGGCAGTGGTAATAGGAATGGGAAGGCATGATTTAAAGACGAGCCCTAAGAATATTAAGAGCACAGATCTGGAATCAAAAGCACCTCAGTTCAAATCGGAGCTGTGTCATTAGAGCTTTTTATCCTTGAACAAGTTACCTCAGTTCTCTGGTCCACCATTACATCATCTTCACAACAGGCATAATAATAACGCCAACTTCTTAACGATTTTATGATGACGAAATTAACACAGATACTAGGCTTAGAAAAGTATCTGGCACTTAATAAGAAGTAATTAAATATTGGGCAGTGGGGCTGATATGACAGTCTTTTCCTGAAAGTCCAGCACTTCAAGGGCTGCCACCGTGAGCACATATTGGACATGTCCTCAAGTGCCCGCACAGGTGCCTACTCCTCACCCAGCTCTCATCAGAGATTGCCAGGATCTACTCCGAGGTGGGACACACTTATTTGAGTGCCTACATGCCTTTGTAGTTTGAAACATTTGAGCAAATATGTACCATACATACTTCTCTTTGTACATTGGCTCTGCAAAAACAGACACTGTATGTACATGCGTAGAGCAACAGCAACACACACACAGGCACACGTGTGCAATAAGTTGAGCCTATACACATATACCCACATATGGCTAAAGCCCATTTGTGAATACTGATGGCTACGCATCAGTCATTTAGATAAGTGCACGTGTATACAGGCCCTTCAGCTGAAAATACCCCAGTGACAAAGTTTGTGACACTTAGCATTCTATGACTATTAGTCATGGGTAGTATTAGTTATCTGTTGGGTCTTTCAAAGACAAAGGAGCCATTAGAAAGAAAATAATGCTAACGATCACTACCATGCGTCCAGCATCTACTATATGCCAGGCATTTTGCAAATGACATTTCACTGAACCCTCATAAAATCCTTCTGGTATCTCCATCCTTTAGATGAAAACACTGAGACTCAAAGAGAGACCTTGTCGATCCACATTCCCCTAGTTGGTACTTGACCAAGCTAAAATTAAATTTCTGGTCTACATAAGAGACCATGCTCTTTCTTCTCAGTGTCATGTTGCCCCTCTGTGTGGTAGAATTTCTAGGGGAGGGTGGCACCTTCCTGCATGATGTCTGCAGGCATAAGGCCTTCTACAGCTTTCAACAGATAGCTCAAAACCCATCGTTCAGTACTCAAGGACCTTTTCAATCATCTACCCATCCCTTTATTCCACATCGATTTATCCACACTCACTCTGTGCCAGGCCATGTATCCAGTGCTATGCATGAAGGGGCCTCCAGTGCCCACCCACATTAATAAAAATTGGAAAAAGCATGTTTAATGTTATTTCCTACATGGAAAAAAACCCTTTATTAATTTTTTTTGACAAGAGGAAATAAAATTTTCAAAGTTTAGGTAAAGTCAGAGAATGAGACTAATGTAGGAAACGGAGTGAGACCGTGATGTTGGAGCATGGATGAAGGGCTGCCATTTTTTACCTCTTTCCTCTGGTTAACCAGCAAACTGGCTGAGGAAGCAGCAACTGAGTGCCTGCTCTGGATCTGAGTGCCAGTTTCTGGGGCAGTTTATATACACACCAGTACCAAAGTGCTATGGGGCGTATGCTACTGAGGCATTTTTTTCCCCTCTCATTCTCTGACTTTACCTAAACCCCATCATGGAATCTAGCTCTCTTTTGGCACCATCTTAGTTATAGGAGGTGCAAGGGGGCTCCCCAGAGTTACACACGCACTCTTCTGGCTAGCATCTGAACTGGAGGACTTCCCTTCTCTCCCAAACACACTGCATGGAAACTGGGACACCCAGGAGCTCCTCTTAGTGGTCACCAGAGGATGGATGGGAACATGGATAGCAAGAGTGAGGATCAGGCAAGTTGACTTTTCCTCTCCACATGGAAGCAGGTCAAGACAGCCCCAGGAGAATTCTGCTAATAGTGGCTTTAAAAATGAAGATTTGTCATAGATATTTATAGCTTCTCACTCCTGCAACTGTTCTGACTCTATATTGCCCGGTGTCATAAGTTGTAACACCCAAGTTAATGTAACACATCAAGTTAACACCTTTGATGATCCTTCCATCTTCAAATTGAAGTCAGAAGAGACTGGATCTTGAATCCCAGCATTGCTCCTGACCTCTGGACCTCTGGACCTGGTCTCCCCAAGAGAGAAATGGGAATGAGAGAGCTTGTACCAGATCAGAAAATCTCAACTGTGTTTGTGAAGAAGGAGATTAATAAGATACGTCATACTTTGTAGTAACCTGGGAAGTTTTTAAGTATATTCACATCAAATCTCTAGAGATTCTGATTTAATCAGTCCTAGGGAGAAGCCAGAGCAAGGGTGCTTTGCAAGAGTTTCGCAGAAAATACTTCTAAGCTTTTGCTTGAATTGAGAGCCACAACCCTGCCTGACCTTCTCACGTTCACCCATGGACATTGTCCAGCTCATTTTTCCACACTGTTTTAAGAGCAAATTAAAATATCTTAAATCAAAAACCAAAACATAATGTTTTTGACTCTTCCTAAGAGCTCCATCCAGAGTCAAAATCAATGTGACACATGATTGCTCTGCCACATGTGCGCCCCAAACATGATCCTCTTCCGTCCACCTTCTACTGTTTTTCCTACTTATATACATCAATAAACATTTACCAAAATCTATCCTTTGCAAAGCACTCAGCTCAGTACCAGTAATACATAAATTTAAAAGACTGAGGCTTGGCTTTCAAAAAGTTTAATTTCCTATGTATATGTCTGGGATGATGAAAGGAAAAAATGGCTTTGATTGTCCCAGAAAAGTTTGTCCAGAACTGTTCCTGCCCATAAATTCCACCTGGTGAAAGTATTAAATAGTTATTAAGGAAGCAGCACCGTGTACCACTTTTGAAGCATTGAGTCCTGTCTTCCTTTTTTGTTGTGTGTTTTGCAAACCTACCTGTGGTTTCTACGGTTCCCACGTGGGAACTGAGCTTTCCTGAACATGAGAACAAGAGTATCTCAAGTAAATAGGATGAAACAGGGTGAGAAATAAGGGATAGGTGAATGTGAAGTAGGAAGAAGACGAGGAAGGGAAGGAGAGGGGGAGGAGAAGAAGGAGAGGGGGGAGGAGAAGAAGGAGAGGGAGGAGAAAGAGGAAGAGGAGAAAATGCTAGACACGATGACTGTGAACTCAATCCCAAGAAAGGAGAAGCAACCTTGGTTTTCTGCAGGGTTGTGCTGAGACTACCCCCATGGCCCTCTGTACATTCCGAGGTTTTGTGGAACACCCTTGTGGATATTCCAGCTCCCTGATTTCATTTATCCTCACTGCCTACAGTTATATCTGCTGCTCTTCAGTGCCCCTGAAAATCACAATCAAGAAGCTTTTTTAAGAATTTGAAAATATGAGTGAATATTTTTCATCCAGCATCCATTCTCCTCATTTCAACAGACACAGCTCTGTGTGATGAATTTGACTGTCCTACTCAACTTTATTTACCCCCAAACTCAGGCTAAGCCAACCCCTGCCTACATAACCTCCACACATGCCCTGCTTGAATACACACTGGTGTGAACCAAACACTTATCTGCAACTCCCAGCCCTATCTCTTCGGATAACCACATAAGTCTCAATTATAAAACTTAACACAAACATAACACTAGACAAGCCACCCAACCCCAGTTCATAGCATCTATCCAAAATACAGCCCAACAACATACTTCGCTCTACACTCACTCTCAGTTCTACTCAATTCCACCCCCAGCTCAGTTCAATGATAAGTACCATTGTCTCTCCAAGCTCCAACAAAACATTAGTCCAGCCCAATTCTGTACATAGAATTGCTCATCCCCTCCTGATCCCCACTCATTTTTTCAAATTACTCTGTCTCTAAGGTCACATACCATCCCCACAACAACTCACTCTCCAAACTCCAAACTACCATTGATTCCTCCTATAACTCCCCAACTTGGATCTAATCTCTCACAAACAATCCATGAATCAAGCTTCCATCTCAATTGCAGCATTACCTGAAATGCGTCATGCTTCAACATGCCACTACCCCAGGAATAACAGGAACAACAGCCTCTTAAATTTGACTTGACAGAGCAAAACCAGGGGAGATCTTGACATGAGATGAACCTTGGGGGTAACATCCGAAATCTGAGACCAGATAAGCTTTAGGTTGTGCCTACTATATGTGAGTAGGAGTTATCTGAGAGGTTACCAAGATACCAATACCACAAGCGAGACCCCAGAACATTTGAGGGAGGCCTGAGTTACCTGGAGTCTTATGAACCAGGATCAGAAGGATGGAAATGGTCATTAAATAAGGCTTCATGACTGACCTGTCCAGGGAGAATGGAGGGCTGTGTTGCAGGGGACTGAATAGATGTCATTGCAGCAGGACAGTGCCCTCCCTTTATTAGTTTTGGAAATGGGCCAGGGTTGTGTTCAGTGAACTAAAAGGGATGAGACATACTTGGGTCAGCCAGGCAGAAGGATTACATGTATCACACAGCTGAGCTGGGCACTCTGTGTAAGTGTGGAAGGTTTGCCAGCAGCACTCATGTCAAGGTGGGCTTTTCTTTCCAGTAAGAAACAAAGGCAAATGAGAGCCAGTTGGCATTTTGTGTGAGATAAATTTAAATGAATGAATGAATCAATTGCTCAAACAAGCAAGCAATGGAAAAACTAATACATAATTACAAGAAATAAAGAATCCTTTTTTAAACATTTGTATTTATTCTCTTGATGGTGGAATGCCCTGCTCTATCAGCTATACTTACTGTATATCCAGTCTTTTACTAGGCATCATGGACAAAAAAGGAGGAGACTAAGGAGGAAGGGGCAGGGGAGGAAGAGAAGGAGAAGGGGAAGGAAGGGTAGGGAAGGAACGGGGGAAATGAAAGGAAAGAAGAAGAAAGAAAAGATGGGGAAGAAGAATGGAAGGGAAAGTATAAATGGAGGAACAGAGGAAGAGACATGAGGCAAAAATAATGGCAATTCATATTTACCTTGAATCTATCATATGCCAGTTTCTGTCCCAAATACCGTGGTATAGATATGAACACTTACTACAATGCTATAAAGTTAAATAGTAATTTCCACTTCATAGATGAGGACAAGAAAGTTTGTAGAGATGTTGTAACATTTCAAGACACACATCTAATGAGGCATAGAGTCTAAAATAGAAATGTTATCTGTCTGACAGTATATACCTTTGAAATTTCTCATTCTTTCTATAACGGAAGGGCAGAAAATGAGAAGTAAGACAAAAACATATCCAAGTTGCTAAAAATCAGAGGCTAATCACTGTTTAAGGCAATAACTTTAGCTGGAGGAATTCAGTGCTCATCCCTTGAGAAGTGGGAATGAAAGAATATTCTAGAGGAGGCCACGCTGACTTTTTATTCTAATGACTCATATGGGAGGTGGGGTCTAGTCTTTTGAATGACAGTCTAGAAATGAGTGAAAATGCTCTTTCAGAAGTCTAGGATAGGATTTTCACAACTTAACATGACAAGGCAAATGGAACTGGATTAACCCTCCCCAAAGTAAATGGAATTGTACTAGCCATCCCACTGCAAGAAACTATAACACTGGAAAAAAATAAAGAATAACTGTTTCAGATGTTGAATTAAACATAGAGCAGGAATGAAAAAGAAACCTACAAAATGTGAGAAAATATTTGCTAGTCATGTATTTGATAAAGGGCTAATATGCAAAATATATGAACTTACCAACAACAACAACAACAACAACAAAAACCAAATCATATAATTTTAAAAATGGACAAAGGACCTGAATATATATTTTTCCAAGGAGATTTTCAAATGGCCAACAGGTACAGGAAAATGTGCTCAAAGTCACTGATCATCAGGGAAATGCAAATCAAAACCACAATGAGATATCACCCCACACCTGTTCGAATGACTGTTTTTAAAAAGATAAGAGAGAACAAGTGCTGACCAGGATGTGGAGGAAAGGGAAACTTTGTTCACTGTTAGTGGGAATGTAAATTGGTTCAGATACTATGAAAAACAATATGAAAGTTCTTTATAAAATTAAAGGTAGAACTACCATGTGATCCAGCAGTTTCACTTCTGGGTGTATATCTGAAGGAAATGAAATCACTGTCTCGAAGAGATAGTTGCACCTCCATGTTAATTGCAGCCTTATTTCCAATAGCCAGACAGAAGCAACCAAAGTGTCCATCAACTGATGAATGAATGAAGAAAATGTGGTGAATATACATAAAGGCAGAACGGGACTATAATTTCTGAAAAAAAGGGAAACAAAAAAGGTTATGTATGGTTGCTCCAGATTTCTTCCTAGAGACACGTTATGAACTGTGGTGTAAGGAAGGGGAGCTCAAACAGACCTGAAGATCTCACTCAACTGAAGAGATAAAGATCAGAATTCAGGTGTACTGAAGTGGCTGGAATTCGTGAAGACACAGCAAGAAGACGACTGGGCAGAGAAGAAAATCCAGAAATCTGCATTGAGGTCTCCTTGAATCTTTGACTAAATATTAAGTTGCTTATGCACAAAGCAGGACTCCATGAGGCCTGGCAAAGAACAACTAACAGGGAAAGAGAAAGTTCCAGTACAAGAAGATTTCCAACTCAAAAGCTCAAAAATGGAAGATTTTTAAGCTCCGAGTATTCAGTGTGGATTTACCTGGTGGAGCATTCCAAATATAAAACAGAAGTACCCAAAATACTACATATTGGGATAGAACTAATCTAGCACCAGAGGAAAGTCTACTCTAGTCCAGTCCTAACAAATAAACCTTAAAAATATATACCTTGAAAGGATCAAATTTATCTACTAGTAAGCTTATTGCTGTAACAAAACACAACATTGCTTTCTGGTAGGCAGCAGAATCTGGGTGCTCAATAACAAAGCATCAGTAATAGGTAACACACAGTCAAAATTTACTAGACACTTAGAGAGGCGGGAAAAAAAGGAAGAGAAAACCAGTCAATATATACAAAGCCAGAAATGACAAAAATAATGGAATTAGCAAAATCTTTTAAAGAGCTGTTAAAAGTATGTTTAAGAGAGACTACTTCCAGTTATAGTAGCTGAGGCTAGATGATTCTCCATTGCAGAAAACAAGTTTAAAACTGGACAATATTATTTTAAACAAATAGTTCAGTTCACTTGAAAATGGCCAGTGATAGGCAACAACTTGATAAGTGTTTAATCATGAAAAACTGCTAGTGCAGGAGGTACCAACAATGATTTGTGCCCTTTCTGCCTAAGAATGTTCCCATCCCTCCAAGTGTGGGCAGTAAAAACAACTTAGCTTTATTGGCTAGAGGAAAAAGGCTGGGGAGTGTGGTGTCCATATGGGCTTTGAAAAGCTCTGACACATTCACGCATGCAAAGAAACAAAAAAGTATGACTCATACACGGGAAAAAAACAGAAAGTGTTCCAAAAGGAGCCCATACTGTGGACCTTCTAGACAATGACTTTAAATAAACTGTTTAAAATAAGTCCAAACAGGAAGAGGAAACCATGTCTGAAGAACTAAATGAGACACAAATAAAAGAAAAGACATTCTGTGTTCATGGATTGGAATACTTAATATTTTTATTATTTCTTTTTTTATTGAAGGATAGTCGGTTTACAATGTTGTGTTAATTTTGGGTGTATAGCATAGTGACTTGTATATATACTCCTTTTCATCATTATAGGCCATTACAAGGTATTGAGTATTGTTCCCTGTGCTATACAGTAGGATATTGTTGCATAGGCACATGAAAAAATGCTCAATAGCACTAATTATCAGAGAAATGCAAATCAAAACTACAATGAGGTATCACCTCACACCAGTCAGAATGGCCATCATTCAAAAATACACAAATGACAAATGCTGGAGAGGCTGTGGAGAAAAGGGAACCCTCTTACACTGCTGGTGGGAATGCAGTTTGGTGCAGCCACTGTGGAAAATAGTATAGAGATTCCTCAAAAGACTAGGAGTAGACGTACCATATGACCCAGGAATCCCACTTCTGGGCATATATCCAGGAGGAACTCTACTTCAAAATGACACCTGCACCCCAATGTTCATAGCAGCACTATTTACAATAGCCAAGACATGGAAACAGCCTAAATGTCCATCAACAGATGACTGGATAAAGAAGATGTGGTGTATTTATACAATGGAATACTATTCAGCCATAAAAACTGACAACATAACGCCATTTGCGGCAACATAGGCTCCTGGAGAATGTCATTCTAAGTGAAGTAAGCCAGAAAGAGAAAGAAAAATACCATATGCAATTGCTCGTATGTGGAATCTAAAAAACAAACAAACAAACAAACAAAGCATAAATACAAAACAGAAATAGACTCACAGACATAGAATACAAACTTGTGGTTGCCAAGGGGGCGGGAGGTGGGAAGGGATAGACTGGGATTTCAAAATTGTAGAACAGATAAATAAGATTATACTGTATAGCACAGGGAAATATATACAAGATCTTATCGTAGCTCACAGAGAAAAAAATGTGACAATGAATATATATATATGTTCATGTATAACTGAAAAATTGTGCTCTACGTTGGAATTTGACACAACATTGTAAAATGATTATAAATCAATAAAAAATGTTTTTAAAAATATTATATATATAATACTTAGTATCTACAAACACCAAACTCCCAACTTAACTGGTCTCCACCCCTTTCACCCCTGGTAGCCATAAGTTTGCTTTCTATGTTTGTGAGTCTTTATTTTGTAAATAAGTTCATTTGTGTCCTTTTTTTTGAAAAAAAAAAAAAAAAGATTCCACATATAAGTGATATCATATGATAGTTTTCTTTCTCTTTCTGGCTTATTTCACTTAGCAGAATGATCTCCAGGTCCATCCATGTTGCTGCAAATAGCATTATTTAATACTTAATATTTTTAAGATATCAGTACTACCCAAAGCAACCTACAAATTCAGTGCAATCTCTCTCAAAATCCTAGCAATTTGGGATGCAAGAACAGAAAAAAATCCATCCTAAAATTCATATGGAATCTCAAGGGGCCCTGGATAGCCAAAATAATCTCAAAAAAGAACAAAATTAGAAGCCTCATACTTTGTGATTTTAGAACTTACTACAAAGCTACAGTAATCAAAGCAGTGTGTGACTAGCATAAAGGCAGACATACAGACCAGTTGAATAGAACAGAGAGCCCAGACATATATCCTCATGTACATGCTCAAATGATTTCCAGCAAGGTTGTCAAGAGCATTCAATGGGTTTTAAAAAAAGTTTTCAATAAATAGAACTGGGAAAACTAGATATCCACATGTAAGAAAAAAAATCAGAAGGGGAGAATGAAGAGTTAGTGTTTAATAGATTCAGAGCTTGTCTAATACTAACGTTATTCTAGTCAAGTGTAACTTTTTGAGCCCAGCTGTTTAATCACCAGATCCTAAACAAGCATGATTGCTTCCCACTTCTAAAATATACTCACCCTCAGTCTTCTACATCTGATAGTTTTATTCCCAATGCTAACTTAATATAGTTCACTAATGGATCTTGTATGAGAGACACACAGGGAAACATAAAGGCATATTATGCAATAGTCAGTCCTCATAAGGTTTTTAGAGGCTTATGTTCTCACAAACATATAATCAGTCAAGTAGCAGCACTCTTGGCTATTACTTGAGCTTTCAAATTAACCATCAGTCTTAAAGTGAATATTTATAAAGATAGGAAATATGTGTGTGGGATCTGCATACTAAAGACCAAATTTGGAAAAATAGAGACTTTCTAACATCAATGAGAACTAAAATGTTAATGGGAACTAATAGCTGATTTATTAGAGTCATTGATTTATGTAATTCATTGTAGAACCCATACAGGACAACAAGATGAAATATCTAAATGAATATACACAAAAATATCCACTAAAGTTTGGACTGGGGAAATTAAAGTCCCATTACTTCTATCCAGGGACACCTATTCACAGTTTCAGAAATATTTAATATGCAGCTCCTCCCAAATTGGAAAGTTGGAATACAAAGGGAGCTAAGAAAAGCACCATAGAACATGGGATTACTCAGTGGTGTTATTCGTCTGTACCTCAATTGTATGCATCCATGGCTTCTTGTATAATCTAAGCAGCAATATCATTCAAATGAAATGAATATAATGAAAATCTTGGAATCATACCATTCCTAAATAAGGACCAGACAATTCAGTAAAATAATACAAAGACGTGTTGTTTGTTAGAAAATGTCTTTATAGGGAACATCTAAGTTATGTCAAGAAAGTCCACTGAGGCCAACATCACCTAGGACCTGGTGGCGAGTGGACATTGTAGAGCTTCTGCCATCAAAGGATAAGAAAGACTGTTCAATAAAGGTATGTGTGGTGCCTGGACAGCCAGAAGTGTTCCCATCGGCTAAAGCAGATCCTCAAATGGTGATCAAAGCCCTACTGAATTATATCATCCAAGTCTTTAGAATTCCTGAACATCTGGAATCCGATAGAGGATTTGTTTTATAGAAAATCAGGGGCTCTGTAAAACCTTACAAATACCAATAACTTATCATACTCCTTATCATTCCCAGTTTTCTGAACAAGTGAAATGAATGAATCTTACCTTAAGGAATTCTTTGGCTAAATTATACAACTGGCTTATGGTGACCAACAGCCTTACCTTGGTTCTATGAAAGTTAAGATTAACTCCCTTTAGCAAGCATGGTATTTCTCTCATTGAGTTAATGCTTGGAAACTCTGAATTTAGAGGTTAAGTGTAGTGCCTTACCTAGTAACAGTGAAAAACACGCCTGATCAAAGGGTTTGCTTGTTTCCCTAGGCTCATTCCACCATCGTGTGGCCAGATGATGGAAGACTTCCCCCTGAGAAGGTATCATCCACATAGACTAGAAGACAGTCCGCAGTAAAGTGTTCTAATGGCAGGCTGCATTGTCATTATGAGAGGGATGTAGGACCCTCCCCAGGTAGGGCTCTAACCAGGTCATGTTGATAGCTCACACCACTGTCAAAGTGAAGGAGCAGCACTGCTGGGTACATAGTTCGCATCAGTGACTGAATGGGTTCTAACTACCATTAAGGACCATATATAACCATGGGTTATATTCCCCAGACAGTAATTTACAATAATATGAAATATATATATATAATATATTATATATAATATAAATATAATATATAAATTATATATATATATAATATAAAAAATATATATATATGCAAGATGAAAGAAAAGAGCCTCTAATGGACTGATGGTAAAAGAGACAAACTGTAACACCAGTGTTACTTTATTTTTAGTTATCTTAACCATTATCATTTTTTGGTTAAACTAAATAATATTTACTTATTTATTTAGGGGTAAACAAAATTTATTCTAGGAAGAGCAACCATTATAATTTTAGTATTTTGTTTTTACCAGTTAAACATGGAGCTTATAGTTTTATTCCCCCTTCTTTAAAAAGTAAGTATCTCGCTCAATCTTACGGAATTTTCTACCAACTAGAAATTGTCCTGAATATGGAGTAAAAGCTCTTCATTTGTCTGTAACACTTCAGACCCACTGGTTGGGTGGTTTAAATTTAAAGGAAATGGAAAATTTCAAATCTTCCACAGACTTAAATCAGTATTACTCAAATGTTAAATAATATAATCTTCAATACCACCTCCTATTGTATTACTAAATATATCTTTTGGAAGGTATATTTATTAATTAATCAAGCAGAATATAACTATACTCAAATTATATTCCACAGGACATTACTACTCATTATCTTTCATAGCCACTGAAGCCTAAAGATGAAGAAAAAATATCTGAACCCAAATGGTGGAAATGGTTTCTCCAAAAGGTTCAACATACATCTTCCCATAAAAGTGAGTTTACCCTGTTTATAACCTAGCCATCTTCAGTCCTCATATCTAAGGCCCCTGGTAAAATTAAATGAACTGTATCTATATCTTAAAATGAGTCCATTTTACTTGTATGCAATAGGCTTTTCCATTTTGGAAAATTTTTACAGAAGGGTTAGAAGGACCATGTTCAAACTAAAAGAGACATTAAGTACTATGTTATGAAGACTCAAAACCAGGACCAGAACTGCAAACTCTTATGATATAGATATACTAACAACTTAATACCTTGAGGCAGTTGCAGAAATGTGTAATTTGGAGGCAAACAGGATAGACTAATCATCTAATACAGGATTTAGCAGTAGGAGAAAAATTAGAATGATACTGAGGATGAATTTGAAATTGACAGCTAAAAATGAAATCTGTTACAATAAAATATAGCTAAGGAATTGTCATAAGCCCTCACCTGTCAAACCAAACAACTAGCTAGTCAACAACTACAGGATATACTTACTAGTACTGAATTACTGGATTGTACCTACTTAAGGGAACAATTAGGTATTGGGCACAGTACTATCTATGGAAAGATGAAAAGATAGTGTAAAAAAACTGATCATATCATAGATTGAAAGCTGAAAATTGGCATTTACAGATTGAAACTCCTTAAAACCTTACCAATATAATATAATTTTCTCCATTACTGACATGGAACAAATGTGTTAGATGAGTGCCTGTCATTTAAGGATCCAGGCACGCAAACAGACAGGTACTATAATTCAGATGTTACTATTGGTATTGACAGTTGTTATAAATGGCAAATTGGATATGTTTGTCCCCAAGATTTGAAACAAGCTGAGCCCACTTCCTCGCAATCTAATAGATTTTTATGTTCCCTCCAATGGGCACCTCATAATGGAACTTTAATAATCAATGATATAATTTATTGGATCTTATATTGGAAGCATTACTTGGGAAGATGAGACTATTTTTTTTTATTAAAAAATTTTTTTGGTGGTGGGGGAGATAATTAGGTTTATTTATTTATTTATTTATTTATTTATTTATTTTTATTTTAGAGGAGGTACTGGGGATTGAACCCAGGACCTTGTGCATGCTAAGCATGCTCTCTACTACTTGAGCTATAACCTACCCCCCAGGGACTATTTCTATAGGCCGTGGTTTAACTTACAAGAATAATATAACTTGCAAAACTGATGAATATGTTGGCCCATCCAAGAAACATTTTTACACAAAGCTTTAGCCTACCACCCCCTACGTGCTGATTATCCACTAGGTATCAATTGGGTTAAGCTAAGAGGAGAACTGACAAATTCTCAAATTGTAAAATGTTTAGAAAAACAAGCTAGTAAAACTAATCATCAATTTGTAAAGCTGTTATGTGATAAAGGAGAATTCTTATGTGTAGCTAATCAAAAATCTGCTTTAACTATATACATCACTAATATGATATTTTCAAAGGCTAGTCACTTAAAACCAATATTCTTTAAAATAAAAAAATCATCCTTTTGTAATATTTATCATGGTTTTATCATGTATACTTATGGGGGCTTGTTGGATGTATAGAATATTAATAACAGCTCAAAGAGAAATCAACAATGCAATGCAAATTGTATGGAGAATCTGCTGTAACAAAACAGTATCAAAAGAGGAAATGATTGTGGGAAACTGAACTTTAACTTAACCTTACTAATGAACTTCAGCTTACTGGGGCATGTTGAAGGATATGACTAATCTTATGTGTAACTTACACTATTAGGGGCCACCCTAGGAGGTACTGATAAAGCATTTTAGAGAATAGAACATCAAAGCAAGTCCAATAAGGAATTATAAAAAACAGGATGTGAGAGTAAGATCAATGTAACTACCGATGCAAATTGGGTTTCTGCAGACTTTTACTAAAAGTAAACAATATTTTGGCTTAAGTATTTTTATTATTCTATTTATCCCTCTATTAGGTTGTCAATAAAAATCCATTCATTATTTTCTTAGTCATATCGCCAGGATTTAAATTATACATCTTTGACTTTAATAAGTATAATACAAACTAGTATCAGAGAAATGCAAATCAAAACTGCAATGAGGTATCACCTCACACTAGTCAGAATGGCCATCATTCAAAAATACACAAATGACAAATGCTGGAGAGGCTGTGGAGAAAGGGGAACCCTCCTACACTGCTGGTGGGAATGCAGTTTGGTGCAGCCACGGTGGAAAACAGTATGGAGATTCCTCAGAAGACTAGGAATAGACTTACCATATGACCCAGGAATCCCACTCCTGGGCATATATCCAGAAGGAACCCTGCTTCAGAATGACACCTGCACCCAATGTTCATAGCAGCACTATTTACAATAGCCAGGACATACAATAAATGTCCATCAACAGGTGACTGGGTAAAGAAGATGTGGTATATTTATACAATGAAATACTATTCAGCCATAAAAACCAACAACATAATGCCATTTGCAGCAACATGGATGTTCCTGGAGAATGTCATTCTAAGTGAAGTAAGCCAGAAAGAGAAAGAAAAATACCATATGAGATCGCTCATATGTGGAATCTAAAAAAAAAAAACCATAAATACAAACAGAAACAGATTCATAGACATAGAATACAAACTTGTGGTTGCCAAGGGGGCAGGGTGTGGGAAGGGACAGACTGGGATTTCAAAATGTAGAACAGATAAACAAGATTGTACTGTGTAGCACAGGGAAATATATACAGGATCTTGTGGTGGCTCACAGCGAAAGAGAGCGTGACAATGAATGTATTTATGTTCATGTATAACTGAAAAATTGTGCTCTACACTGGAATTTGACACAACATTGTAAAATGACTATAACTCAATAAAAAATGTTTAAAAAATTAAAATTAAAATTAAAAAATAAATGTAATATTAATTAGTAAGTTTGCCACTTCTTAGATAATATAAGAGCTTTAAAACAATATAACCCATAAATTCCTCTTTCAAACTATATCTTGTCTTTGTCATGTTTTTATGGTTTAAAACCATGTGATATGAATATTATGTTTTACATACCTAACATTCATTCAGATTTGCTCATAACTTTTTAAATGAACTGTCTTATTGAAGTATATAAACTACATTCTGTAAAGTACAGAAATCAAAATTGTGCAGAGCAGGAATCATTCCAAGGTGCACACACTTGTGTAACCACCACTTAGGTCAAGAAGTAAGATATTACCTGCAACTTAGAAGCCCTGATAGTGTTCCTACCCTGCCCCTATCCACACACCCCTCACCAAAGTTAATCATGCTCCTGAATTTAATTCTCTCATAGATAAGATATCCTAATTGGTTTTGCCTTTATATAAATGGAATTAGACTTAAGTGTGCTTTTGTGTCTGACTGTCTCAGTCATCATTATGTTTGTAAGATTCGTGTGGTAATAAGCATCAGATATTTTCCAGTGTGGAGTCATTAGGAATAATACTACTATGAATATTCTTATCCATGTCATTTTATGCACATATGTAGGCATTTCTGTCGGAGAAATTGGTAGATCATGCATATGTACCTGACGACCTTTTGTACCTACAGTCAAACAGTTTCCCAAAGTGGTTATTACCATTTTAATACATCCCTGCCAATATGTGGTGTTGTCAGTCTTTATTAATTTTAGCCATTCTCACGTGCATGTGTAATGGTAGCTCACTGTGGTTTTAATTTGCATTTCCTTAATAACCAGTGTGATTGAGAGTCTTTTCTTACGATCACTGATCATGTGGCTATTCTGTTTTGCGAAAGGTCTGTTTAATACTTCGGCCTTCTTTCCTCTTGTAGTGTGTCTGAATTTTTCTTAATGATTTGTATGAATTCTTTATATAGCCTAGATACAATATCTTTGTTGATTATGTGTTTTAGAAATAGCTCCCACAATTCTACTGCTTTTCTTTTCACTGTCATAATGATATCTTTTGTTCAGCCAATGTTCCTAGTTTAATGAGGTTCTATTTATCTCTTTTCCTTTGTAGTTAGTAGATTCTGTGTCCTGTTTACAAAATCTTTACTTATGCTAAGGTCATAAAAATATTCTCCTATGTTCCTTCTAGAAACTTAACTGTTTTACCATTTTTATTGAGATCTACAATGCACATGGAATTGTTTTTAGTGGCCAAGTTTCTTTTTTTCTCTGTGGATATCTAATTGATGAAGCACTATTTATTGAAAATACTATCCTTTCTTTTTTATTCTGTTATGTCACTTTTCTCATAAATTAAGTAACCATGTATAACTAGCTCTATTTCCGGACTCTTTATTTTGTTATTTTAGTTTATTTATTTTTGCCTCAATATTACACTTTACCAATTACTGTGGTTTTACAATAAATCTTAACATCCAGGAATATAAATCCTACAACTTTGTTCTTCAGGATTATCTTGACTGTTCTTTCCCCATTTATGTTTAGAAATCTTTGAGTTAGCTTGTCAATTTTCACAAAAACACATGGGATTTTGATAGTGATAACACTGAATCTACGGATCAGTTTGGAGAGTACTGGCATCATGTAGAAGATAGAGCCCTTCATTTGTTTAGTTTTTCTTTAATTTCTCTCAATAATATTCTTTACTGGTTTTCCACATAGAATTCTTATCTTTCTTGAATTTATTCCAAATTATTTGATTTTTTTATTCCATTGTAAATGTGTTTTTTCTTTTACCTTTCTTTTTTTTCTTTTGCAGAATTTTTTTGTGCACTTACTTAAATAATTTTTCTTAAAAAGGGAGAAAATAGCTGAAGTATTCCTAATAACTCTTTTCTTTACTGAGATATAATTGATGTATAACATTGTATAAGTTTGAGGTGTACAGTGTGTTGATCTGATACACTGATGTACTGTAAAATGACTATCATGGCAGTGTTTGCTAATGCCGCCATCATACTCCATAGTTTCTTTTTTCTGGTGAGAGCATTCAAGATCTACTCTCTTAGCAACTTTCAAATATATGATATTAACTCTAGTCACCATCTTGTACATTAGATCCCCAGAACTTGTAACAGTAAGTTTGTACCCTTAACCAACATCTCTTCACTTCCGCCTACCCACCCTCAGCCCCTGGCAACCACTCTTCTCTGTTTCTACTGTATGGTCTAACTTCATTTTCTGATGACTTTTGATCTGTATCCAGAAAAGCTGATGAACTTTCTTATTAATTCTAATAATTTATTTGTAGATTCTTCTTAATTTTCTACAAATACATGCAGGTGGGAGCTAATTCCTACTTGCCAGGGGTTTTGTGAGGTTATGAAGGATAATGACGATGATTGCTAACAATTAACGAGCACCTACTATGTTTCAAGAGTTTTTGTTCTTTCCAAAGAACAACTTTCAAAAGTGAACTGAAATGTAAACTGCAGTGTTAGATTGTCTTCAGCTCTTTAGAAAGTTAAACATAGTCAGAAGACTAAGAAGCTCTGGAGGATGAGTTGCTAGCCCAGCCTCTATTTATGATAGATGTTTTAATTGAAGAAAAATATGGAACGTTTCACGACTTTGCATGTTAACCTTGCATAGGGGCCATGCTAATCTTCTCTGGATCATTCCATTTTTATTACATGTGCTGCCAAAGCCAGCGCTACGATGGGGATGAATTTAGAGAAGCAGGGTCTGTCCAAGATGGAGAAACCAGCATCTATTTGGACTCTGCACAAAATTTCAAGGTATTTGTGAGTACTGTCTGTTCCCATAAGCACTTAGACAACCTGTGGGAAGGACACCATGGCAGCACGGTTCTATTTGCCTGGATGCATACTTGAATATCATGTCTCCTTTTGAGCTCAAGAGGGATACTCAGGAGAAAAAAAAAGTGCAAAGAAGGACAGCTCAAGCCTCTTTCAACACATTGCTAGATTTTGGAGGAGCTGCTAGATCTGATGTAGACCAAGAGGAAGTTGTGGATGAAAGAGCCAGGCAGGATGTGGGATCATTGTTGAGTCTGATCCATGAAATCTTGGACTTTGATCAAGCTCAGCAGATAAAATGCTTTAATAGTAAATTGTTCCTATGCAATATCTGTTTCTGTGAGAAACTGGGTCGTGATGTGCCTTGGAGTGCAGGCAAGTGAACTGCAAAGCCTGTCTGAAGAACTCTTTTGGAATCCAGATCAGAGATGGTCAAGTTCAGTGATACCTCAGCTACCCAGAACTCAACTGCCCCTTGGTGGCCACTCCTAGCCAGGTCAAATGACTAGTGGAAGCAAAGCAAGCTGGTCATGACCAGTTTCTTCTCCAGTCCACCTTGGACCCAAAACAGATGTGATGCCCTGCCCTTCCCATGCTGCCAGCTGCCTAGGATGCAGGAGCCTGCATCTGCTCCAGCTGCAATTTTTACCTTCTGTACTTTATGCAAATTGACCTACCATGGGGTCTTTTCATGAAGGATGACTGCAGGCTTATAAAATGAATATGTGCAAGCAGATAAGACCAATAAAAGATTTGGGGAACAAAGGTATGGTAAGAGGGTTATTCTGAAGGCACTGGAAGAAAAGGAAAGTATGGAGTGGCTGCCGTGTTGTGGAACTCCCATAGAGAAATTAGATGGATGTGACAAGATGACATGTACCGCCCGTGTGCGACACGTCTGCTGGATTGGCTTCTCTTTCTAGAGCAAATTCTTATAAAACATTTCACTGATCCTGACATATAACATTACCTTGGGTATGGTTAGCTTCTTTCAGTAGAGGGCAATGCCCAGAGACAGAGTCTGCTATGAGTTTCTGATATTATATCATCCTCACATTTTTAGATATATCCAGATCACTCCTTGTATATTTTTAACACATGATTAAATTTGGTTATCTACAATTTTATTTGGAATTTTGGCATATACATACAGACAGATATGGTCTATTGTTTTCTGTTCTTTATTGTTCTTAGCTGGTTTTGAAATCAACATAATATTAACCTAAAATCATCTGAGCACCTTTTTTTTTTTTCCATCTAAGCAACTTTTACATTTCCTCTATTTTCTGGAACAACTTGTGTAAGACAGAAATTAATTGTTCCCTCAAGGTTTGCGAGATCTGAGGTGACCATATGATTTATCCATAATTAATGTAAACAGGACACTTTCAAGAATAAAGGAGAGCATTATTAATAATTATGCCATGGCAAGAGAGTGTGAACAAAGACTCTTCTAAGCAAAACAAACTAGAACTCAGTGTTAACACTTTATAAGTGTGGGACCTGGTGGGAGGAGAGGTCTCTTAGTGCCATGTCGGGATCTTCATGCTTGGTTGATCTATTCAGGTTTTCATTACTTGCAGCACTGCTTTTGATGGATTCGTTTTCTTTGAAGTATTTTCAGATTGATTATGCATATTTGCTCGTCATAGAGCAAAGTGTTCCGTAAAGCTGGCATGCCCAAAGCACTATGTGTAACTTTTATATCCTTTCAATCTCTTTCAGTCTAGCACAGTCCCCATTTTGTCACACACTGACTTGTTGAAGACATTGGGCCAGTTGTTGTTATGGTGACCCACTTACCTGTTTTTCTTTAGTTTGTTCACCAATATATCATGCAAATAGGAGGTTAGTTCTAAGGGTTTTACCGATTCAAGTTAATATTTTTGGCAAAAATGCATCAGAGGTGAAGCTGTGTCCTTTAGATGACAACCCATCGGGAGTCACCTAATATCTGGATGTCATTTAATGTTCAGATTCATAACTGAGTTAAAGTGATGACTGTTCTTTTCATTGAGCTTCACTGAGAAACCACAGTTCTGGTTTTCTCCTTTATATTCAAGGTAATCTATATGATGCTACTTTTGCCTACACAAATGTCTGATTCCATGCTGATGATACACTTCATGGTTTTATCACAAATTCTAGTCCTTGACTGAGTCAATAAATTCTTTAGGATTTGCAAGATACAACTCTAGATTAGAACTTTCCCTTATGAACTAGATCTATTCGGTTGCTAGACATACAGCTCCTACTAGAGACACAAGATAAATACTTAACTCGTTCAAATGAGTTACCGGTTTCCAAAGTCAGTTTTTTTAGTGGTTGCCTCAAATGGTAATATATGAGTTTTTCTGGTTATCCATCTCTGAACATCATTACATAATCATGTCTTTTCACTGATTCAGTGTATTTCAGTCAGTTATATTTGGCTTTATTTTTGATGCTCAACATGGTCATAACTTTAAGTAGAAATTTCTTCCAGCTGGTTCCTATGTCCTTTTGAATGACATATTTATTAGTGTTTTAAATAAGTCTAAGCATTAGGTCTGATAAGAAGTGCAATTTCAAAATAGTGGTAAGCATAAGTGATATCGCAAAGTATATTTTTAACTGTTTTTTTGCTTTTGTTTTGGGGGGAGGTAATGGGGTTATTTATTTATTTATTTATTTAGTTTTTAGTAGAGCCGCTGGGGGTTGAACCTAAGACCTCGTGCGTGCTAAACACGAGCTCTGCCACTGAGCTATATCCTCCCCTCTTCAAGGTATATTTTTTAATATGGTATAAAATTATTTTTATTTCTATTGGTGATAAAGGCAAATGGTAGCTAATACTAATGAATTTATTGAACAAATTTGTAAATCAAGGAAATGTTCATATTTCAACTAGAGATTAGTGATAATAAAGACATTATTCTCCATTTGTGTACATAGTCCTCAATTTATGAACATGTACTAGTGGGAAAAGCTTTGGTCTCAGAGTGAAAAACCCTTGGTATAGCAATCTAGTGCTGCACATTCTTCTTTTTTCCTGTTTTATTTAGATATATTTGACATATAACATGTATTAGTTTAAGGTGTACAACAAAATGATTTGATATATACATATATTGAGAAATGATTACCACAATTAAGTTTAGTTAATATCCATCACCTCACATAATTGCAGTTTTTTTCTTGTGATGAGAATTTTTTTTATTTAATTTTTATTTTTTATTTTTGTATTTACATATTTTTTGTCAAAGTATAGTCAGTTTACAATGTTGTGTCCATTTCTGGTGTACAGCATAATGTTTCAGTCATACATATACATACGTATATTCGTTTTCATATTCTTTTTCATTATAGGTTACTACAAGATACTGAGTATAGTTCCCTGTGCTATACGATATAAACTTGTTATCTATTTTATATATAGTAGTTAGTATCTGCAAATTTCGAACTTCCAATTTATCCTTTCCCATCCCCTTTATCCCTGGAAACTGTAAATTTGTTCTCTACGTCTGTGAGTCTGCTTCTGTTTTGTGAATATAACTAATTTAATTTTAAATTTAATATAAAGAATTGCAAACTAGACATTTAAGAATCAAAAAAGTTTTTAAAGAACACAGAGCAGTCACAGAGATAGCAGCTGCAGGAATCAGCTGCCACTCCCAGGGCTGGGACAGCAAGAAAGGAGACTGCAGTTACCAAAGCTTAGAAACTTGAAGGAAGAGATCTGCAGAGCTGAAACTCAAACCCCTAAGGAAAGATCCCTCCTCAGCCAAAGCTGGTATCTCTGTGAAGCATAATAAGGCTGGCTCTGTAAATGATGGAAATTACAAACTGGGTCCAGCAGCTGCTGAGGGAATGCCTCGCCACTGTTGGGGTGAAGAAGCCAGGCGAGGGTAATGCTGATGGTGACAGGAAATAGACAGGAAGCCCTGAGGAAACAAATGGGATGGAGCAAGTGTCCCTCTAGCAACCTCTACTGGCAGAGCTTAATGAAGTGACTAGCAAAGAAGAACTGTGGTTTGCAGAGTGCTAACCTTAGCAGCGCAAAGCAGAGTGTATAGAAGGTTGGATTTGAAGCTGAGGGACAAGAGGCAATAGCTTAAGAAGTGGCATAGATATCAGTGCCAGCCTTGATGCTGACACATGCCCAAACCTTCTACTACTCCACTGCTGCAGCAGCACCAATCTCTTAAATCTAATTTGGTAGAAAAGTGCCAGAGAGAGATGCTAATGTGAAATGAACATGGAAGTAAATTCTCCCAAGATGCCTGAAATCAGGCTTCAGTTGCTTGCTGCCCTTAGACTAGTCTTCTAAAACAGGATCAGAGGTACTACTGAGCGAGCCCTATATCATTTGAGTTTCAGGGACAATTCTCTGTGGAAGTCTTCCAGGACAAAGATCAGGATATGAAACTCCATGACTGCAGGGTACCAGGAGAAGAAGGTGGCTGATTCATGAAGAATGGAAAATCATTTTTGCAGCAAGGCTGAACTCGGACATTATTAACTGCCGAAGCAAGATAGCTTTTGGTCAGTGAAGTAGAGAGAGACAGAAGAAACTTACCTGAAACTGACCAAGCAGACAGACATATGTCCTCACTAGATACCATTTGGGAGAGCTGGATACTGGCCAACACCCATAACAGAAGTGAGCTCTCCCTCCTAGTAAGGCAAACAGACAAGTGAAAACCGTCTGTCCTTTTGTGTGAGACACAAATAATAATGGACATTTTTTTAAGACAAGAATTTAGAATAATAAATTGTCTTTGCCCACCTGTCAGGAAAGAGTTATGGAGCACTTCTCATGCATTCAGGCTCCTGCTAGGAGCAAAGAAGGTAAAGGGGTGGGAATCAAAGTTGAGGGAAAAAAAGAAAGACAGAAGGTGGGAAGATCAATTAATATTTATCAAGCAACTATTTTGTGTCAGGCTCTGTTCTAAACAACAACCTATACAGTAGATACAGATAAGGAAATGGAAGTTCAAAGAGAGGTGTTAACTTCCCCAAGGTCACTGGCTCCTGAGAAAAGGATGAGAATGCAGATTTATCTGAAGTCTTGAGAAAAGTACATTTTCTTCACAGAGACAGGGTGGGGTGGAGGCAGCGGAAAAGATATTTATAAAATGATACTGTCGAATCAATATTTTCTTAATGGTCATTACTAAGTCAAACATATCCAACTTTTGGTTTAGATAAGAAACCAGTGGGATCATTTTCCTTGTCTGTTTCATTGTATGAGAGGAGTCGGAAGAGCCAGTGATCCCCTTCTGATTTTTTATCTTTAAGAAAAGATAAAATATAAGATAAAATATGACAAATTAAATATAACAACCAGGTGGAATTACAGAACTCGTGGAGGTTAAGGTTAATTTCATAGGCCATGCAGCAAACTTTGAAGTCTGAGTGGTTTGCAAAACATCTTTGTCAGCGTTAATCATCATAAGAATAGCTTTATCAAACTGGATATCATCTGCTTTCCTAGCAGACTGCATAGGAGGAAGGAACATTTTCTTCTTATCTTGTTGATATTTATTTCACCAACAGTGAATAGGATTTACAGTTCCCAGGATCTCAAGTGCCGGAATCTCAATAGTTACTAAGAAGGGGAGGGAAAAGCAAGTTTAAAACTGAGAGACAGAGACAAAAGAGGGTTTTTAACAAATAAAATATGGAGCATGTAACATTTTACATTCACAATTTCCTTCTCTGTTGCCACTACAATTTACCTTAGCCTTGAATTTGCAGAAAATGCCTGAGCTCCCTTTCACTGGGCTTCTTTTTCTAGACTGCACTGGAATCTATGTGAGAACATTTGTTATTCATTAGTCAAGACTGCAAATTATGCAACATTCCATAAGTGTCACCTCTTAATATAAACTGTTTCTTCCAGCACCATTACTATACTGCAAGTGTTGAATTTTTTTTTAGGAATTACCGTCTATATACACTTTCCTTTTACCAGAACTCCTCCCTCAGGGCCCTCTTCACACTTCTTTTCCTCCTCCATTTTCCCTTTTATACACGCAAAGTTTTCTGAAAACGTCTTAATTGTCTCTTCATCAGATGATAAAAGTCACTGCATAGCTCTCATTTATACGTGAATTTGTAGAAGAGATCAATTAATGGCAAGCCTCAGTTTCGAGACACCCATTCTGGGTGAGGATTTATAAATGGGACTTCAAAGCTAACAATCATCTGCAAGACTGCTACTTCCTTGGTCCAGCCAGTAAATTATTACTTAATAAATCACTGCATGCATTTGAAAAGAAAAGAGAGTCTAATCTTTGAGAATCAATTTTTGCTATTACTCTTCTTCCAGCCTCCTGCACAGCACAAATCTCAAGCGCTCTGGTTACCCAGGGTTTTTTCATAGTGTTCACTAGATTTAACTGGTCAACCTCCAGAGGTGTCCAGAAAGGTCTCAAACTATACATTGCACCACCTAGAATCCCCATCAGGACCGAAGACTTCATTCCCTAGCTGCCAGGAGTGCCACTGCTGACAGCTGCCATACCCAAGGTAATGTTATATGTCAGTTACATCTCAATAAAATTAATTGATTGATTGATTGATGGGGCGGAGAAAGCTGTCCTAATAAAGAGACTTGTACTCAATTTAAAAAAATACACGTTTATCTGGGCCACACTTCATGCGTAGAAAAAAAAAATCTGTCTAAACACTTACAGTTCAAATGTAGGTATGAACTGCTTTCTCCAGCTGAACACCATTAAAATAAAACCACTTTTGTAATACTATTGAGCAATTCTGAAAGAATCCAAAACATACCACCCAAGCCTAATTGGTGCTAAAATGTCCTTTTTCCCTCTATGTGTATCACGTCATAGATTACATAAACAAAGTGAGAGAGTAAATCCTTGGTGCAGACAAGCAGTTAGTTACTTAAGAACACCAAATCTGGTCTGCATATGAAAGATGCCTGTCAGACTCTGAAGGTCTAAATTTGAGTCCTTATTTGGGCAGTATCTGTGAGCACTGTCACAAGAGGCTGAACAAAGAACACAGGTGCTTGAGATGAGAAGGCCACAGTCTTGCCTGTGTGAATAATTGGAGTCATGACATTTTAGAATCACTGTTGTAGATGCTCAGAGGAGGACCTTTAGAAATTTCAGCTACTCCAGAAGCAAAGGAGTCTTTATTGTATTTACAGTTGTCTAAGTCATAAAATACCCTAAATGCATAATGAGTCAATGCTTTTTTTAGATTTGAGAAAACACACTTTATGAAGGGACAAAGGCTGCCACCTGTACAAAACACCCAGAAAGCAAAAACTAGGTGTTAACTCATATTGAGAGCAGACTACATAGGTGGAGTTCACCTTTCTTTTCTCTGATCTACCCATCTTTCTCCCCTATTGAATTCAAAATTTTTTCATTAGTTTTAATATATCTTGGTATGTACTTACATGTATATACAGTATACCCTTAACCAAACAATGATTAAATGACACTATGTAAGCTCTAATGTCAAAAACATAAAATGTCTTATCAAGCATATTTTAAGGCAATGTATATAATACTTTGATTATAACACCCATGACACCCACCCTAACTTGAATGACTTGAAGAACAGATTCATTTATATCAGTAAGATTACGTAAGTTTTTAAAAATTAGAGCTATTAGAGCAGTAACAGAGATTTTAATTTCTGTCTCCCCAAATGTTAATTTTCTTAAAGTATCAAGATAAACAAAGATTTCTACCCAATTGCCATATTATTGAATTGTTTTAAAGATCCCAATTCAATGACAGATTTCAGAAAACATATTTAAGTTAACTTTCTAAAGAACAATGAAGAGGAGAAGGGTATAGCTCAGTGGTAGAGCACATGCTTAGCATACACAAGCTCCTGGGTTCAGTCCCCAGTACCTCCATTAAAATAAATAAACTCCCCCACAAGAAAATTAAATAAATAAAGGACAATGAAATCATAAACATAATAACTATTTGACAGAGAAGTAAAGAAATCATGAAACTGTACCTGGATGGTATATGTGGCAAAACTATCAATCCACATAAGTGGAATATTATCTGAAATTTATAAGAAACAAATTTATAAACACTACATGTTTAAGTTATGGCTTATTGAATTGAAGACCTAAGTTTATAGTTCATATCTTTAAATATTATTATAATTGGTAAAAATTGATCTACAAAGTATAAAGAACTTAGGTATTTATTTTAACCATTTTATAACTAATAAATAAAAAGCCTAGATAAACTAAAACTATCATGTTTGTATTTTTATTTCCCACTGAGACAATTCGGAGAAAAATGAGTTCTTTTAACCCAAACTTTATCAAAAAATAAAAACGTTTCCCTTGCTTGGGAGTATTGATGGGAACTGGATGTAACTATAAAATCTCTCAACCAATTCGTGTTAAAAACTTTACAGAAGGTTTCATAATGCCTTTTTATGGTTACTGATTGTTAGCCTAAAGTCAATTTACATATCTTTTGTTCCTAATATTGCACTCAGCAGGAACACTTAGATCATTTAACTAAAATTAGATTTTCCCTTTTCTCATCCAAAGACATTGTTAAGTGAAAGAATTTATATTAGAACACAAGAACTCCATTTAAATCATTTTTAAGAACTTTGTGATTTTGCAAATTTCTTTATACATTTTTACTAATATATTTTTAAGATTTTATTCCTGAAAAAGTGTATTTTTTTTTTTTTGGCCAAAAGATTTTAAACAATTCAGTACTTTAATTTCTTCACTTGTAAAGAACATTTTCATGTATAAAATTGTAAGATTATTTATAGGATTATAAGATTCAGTCTCAAAGATTTCTTTAATTTATTTAATGTATTTGCACATTTGTTTTAATTGATGGGTCAATTCTTTGCCACTGCCTCCTAGGCTGGAGAGTTTTTTCTCAAAGTGCTAGCAGATTTAAAGCATTAGGAATTTGGGCTTGATTTATTTATTTTCCTTGGGTGTTAATAAAAACATCTAAACCCCTTCCAATAACCTCCTTGGGCAGCCTTGCCTATCTAATGTAGAGATACATTTTAAAGGAAACTCCTTTCTTTTCTCAGCTGTATCATATCTACATCAACATTTAAAGGTATGTGGCTTCTGCAACTGTATTTACTCTACTTAGGTAGCATCAGAAAGCATCAGAAAAACTCTGATTACAGAGTCTTCCTGGATTCTCCACTCCTGGTCTCTCAATTCACATGGTCTCACATATAGGAAAAAATCTCACAAACAACAGAAGAAGCTACAAATTCTTGGACAAGCTGGCGATTATAGAACAACCCTTATTTTTCAAGGAAAAGGAAGAAAAATGAAGATCTATTCAGACAAGAAAACACGTCAAGCTGCTTTGAACTTCCGGTGAATTAAAACTTGACCTCTAGGGGGCAGCAGTTCCCTGATACTGAGGACAAACAATATTTCAAAGATCCCTTTGTTTCTGGGATCTTCTGTACTGCCATCTTGTTCCCAAACAAGGGAACATTCTCACAAAGTAAGAAAACTCATTTACCTGGAAGTAGATAAAATTCTGCACTAATCAACACTCAAACCTACATTCATTGCAGGAGAACAGAAATAGGGTTCCCACCTTTGAGACCATCACTGATGGCTTCGTAAGTAAAGCTCTACCTGTATTACATGAACACACATGGGGCAAAAGCCGTAAATCCACAATCAGCAACAACTACAACAGTTTTAAAAATTTCCTAATGACTTTATAGATTCTTGGCAAATGGTTCTTTATAGTGTTTCTAAGACCCAAATGGAAATACAGCTTAGCTCTCCTTTGACGGTGTATAGTTAGCTCCAAATTCCATACTTGGTTTAGCCAATCTATTGCATAGAGTAATTTTGATAATGAAAGTCTTTCAAAAAACTTTTTTGAAATAACAAATAGCAAAACCATTTTATTTACTGCCTCTGTTCATGTGGAAATAATGAGATACCAACAATTTCTTTCCTGTATAACAAAGAAAATCATAGTATTTATAGTATTTAATAAAACAAAGTTGTCATTTTAGGTCTATGAAGGAAGATTTCAAAATTTAATGAGGTCAGAACAAAAGGACACAGGAATTTCACTGGAAGGATGCCCACTGGCCAGTGATGATAATTTGAACAAAAAAGAAGATTGAGGTTTCAGATACTAACCAGCTGAAGTAAGTTCACTTCTGATTAAAACTTGTAACTCTGGGGTGGGGGTAGGTAGCTCAGTGGTAGAGAGCATCTTAGCATATACAAGGTCCTGGGTTCAATCCCCAGTACCTCCATTAAAAACAAACTTGTAACTCTGGACGAAAGACGAGAATCAACCACCTGAGGAAAACAGAGTTAAAAATACTAAGTGAATCTCTGGCATGCCACGTAGTGGGGTGACTTTCTCAACTCTATTCTTCTTTTTCAAAATTATTTTGGTTATTCTAGTTCCTTTTCCTTTCCGTATGCATTTCAGAATCATTTTTTTGATACCTATAAAAAAATCTTTCTGCGATTTTGATTGGAATTGTGTTGAAACTGTACTGATGTCTTAATAATATTGAATCTTCCAATCCCTGACATAGTCTGTCCCTTTATTCAGGCCTTCCCTTTTTTTTTTTTTTTTTTTTGGTGCTATTGTCAATAGTACTCTTTTAAAAAGTTGAATTCCAATTCTTCCAATTGTTAGTATGTAGAAATACAATAGACTTTTGTATGCTGTTCTTGTAGACCCATTGGGATTTTCTATGTAGAAAATTATGTCACCTTCAAATAGAGACAACTTATTTCTTGACTCTAAGCTTCTCAAATTTCTAAATTAAGTATTCTGCCATTATTTATTCAGAAATTTTTTCTGCACCAATCCCTTTCTCCTCTTTGGATTCTAGTGATGAATGACATGAATGTTAGAAGACCCTTACATGCTCACAGGTTCCTGTTCGTGTTTTTCAGTCTTATTTGTGCCTGTTTTTCAGATGGGATCATTTCTATTGATATACCTTTAAATTCACTGAGTTTTCCAGTGTCATTCCCATTCTGCTATTGATCTTACCCAGTGAGTATTTTAGATTTTCTTATTTTCTTATTTTAGATGTTGTGTTTTTCATTTCCAAACTTCTCATTTTTAAAAGCAGTTTTTATTTCTTTGCTGAGAACTTTTGTCTTTCCGTTCATTTCGAAAGTGTTTACCTTTTAATTCCTGAGTCATGCTTATAAGATCTGCTTTAAAGTACTTGCCTGAGAATTTCAACATTTAGGTTATTTATGGTTGACATCAGTTGATTGTCTTTCCCCTTGAGAATAGGTCACATTTTCCTGGTTCTTTGCATGTGTGAAACAACATTAACATACTTACATATATTTCTTTGCTCTACTAGCTGAGAGGGCTTAAATGACACCTCTTCAGCAATAGAAACATCTAGTGCCCAAACCTTGGCTTCAGTATTATTCTCCATAAAAGAAACCATGCCTCCTCAGGGAAATGACTGATTCTGGGACTTGGAAAGGAAGTATATAAGATGAGCCTGAAGCATCTTACACGTAGTGCCAGAATGTAAGGAAGTACAAAAATTACGAAATTTGATGCAGTGAAAGGGTAAGAAGAACCGTTTCAAATTACCTGCATCACATCCCCCTCTCCAGAGCAGGGGAGGCCACGTTTTGCATCCCAGTCCCTCTAGGGTGAGTACATGTGACCTTCAGTCTCAGTGTTCTCTTTGCTTGAGATCCTAATTCCAAGCAGAAAACCAGTTCACCCATTGTAGCTCATTTGCCCTCAGCAACAATTAGGGGGTTATGGTTCTGTGATTAGCAGGTCCACCAAGGGAAGCAGTTCCCCAAAGGGACACGCTGTGCAGACAAAAACAATTTACTCCTACTACATTCTCTTTGAAGTGAAATTAATAGAAAAGTCACATGAAATTTTAATTTTTTGACGTAATGAAGACTTTCAAGGAAATAAAAATGGAGCACAAAAAAGATACCTTCTAGAACTCAAATACTGAGTAAATAAATAAAGGATGGTTACAACAGGTACTAAACTGCTGATCTATATGATGAAGTGGAAGGGATATTTCACAATGCAAAACAAAATACAATGAAATGAAAATTGTTAGCAGGGGGAATTCTTCCTGCACCTTCCTCCTGCTTTCATGAAAAGACTTGCTACACACTCCAAGAGGGTTAAGTACTTCTCCAGATTATGAGATCAAGAATTAGAAGGGGAATATATAGAAATTATGATTAGAAACTTCTCAAAACTGAAAAAAAAATAAGAATTTTTACGTTGAAAATGCTCACCAAGTCCCAGGCATATCCATGAGAGAAAGCACGCATCTAGACATAAACTGGCAGAACAAAAAAATCTGCCTTCCCAGGATAGAAAGACATTATTAGAAGCTTCCAAGTAAAAGATATAAGATTCCAACAAAGGAAAGAGGATCAAACTAACATCAGACTTTTCATCTACAATTCTGGAAATTGGAAATATAATATAATATATTATAATAATAAATAACAATAATAATAAAATATTTTTATAGACTGTTGAAGGAGGTGCAAATTCTGAATCAGCTTCACAGCCAGAGTACAATTTCTATGTTAGTCCCCAAAATAAAGAGGAATTCAAGGGCAAGACAAAGTAAAATAGTATGAAAATGAAATGGTTCCAATCTATAGAGAAGCTGTGAAAGTCGTAAGAACTGACACACCATAAAAATAGAGCAACAAAATTAATTTGTAATGTAGAGTCTAAAATAAAAAGAATTTGATTAAATGCTTAATCACACTTGGAAGATTTTAATACAATTATCTGAGGATTTCATAGTTCATGTAAACAGAAATTTAATAAGAATATTGGAAATTGATTAAAATTGCAAAAGCTTAATTTAATAGGGGACATTGTCCCAGATTATACAAAAAAAAATTAGCAATAAGAAATTACAACTACATTCCCAAAGTTAAAAAATAATAGGACCCAGTTTCTCACCATGGTCCATTAAGACCAGAAATAAACCACTGAAACAAAAATGACCAAAAGAAATAAACCACCTGGAAACATCCAGAACAGGGATATTAGACAATTCCTCGGAAGATTTATTAGTACTTCTGTGGCCAAGCAAGCATGTTGGCATAAAGTTAAATGACTTGTTCCTGCAAGGGCTGATATGGGCAAAAATGAGGCCTAAGAGAGACAAGACTAACCTGGATCCAGTACGTCAGCTGGGTGCAGAGTCAGCGCCTTATGTCAAAGTGTTCAGAGAAGTTACTGTGCTCTTTCCCAGGATACCCACGACACAAGCAGTATCCCCAGTACTACACTTCATCTATCCTGGGAATAGGGAATTTCTGATTACATCAGGCCCTGTTAATAAGAGTCCTCTCCCCAACTCTTCTCTCTTGACCTCAATGTTCCATCTATGAAATGAGGAATTCTGACTTACTTGATTCCCAAGATCCTAACTGTAGGAGGATGTTACGTGTTGTATTTAAAATGTGTTTATTCACTTCATTAAACTGTTGTTTTCTGGATTCCTCTTAATTTAAGCCGTTGATCCTGGAAACAGTAGAGATGGGCAGCTTCTGCCCACAGTGTGTTTTCAGTTGGTTTAATGCTGTGTAAAGAGGACCTGGATAGAGGGGGAGGGTCTGTGAACAGGATTATCCCACTCCCGTGAGTCGGGTGGGCTGGGGGCCAGGAAGACTTCCTGGTGTGTGGATCCTCTCTTTATATACTTCCATGATATTTTAACCTTCTCTTCTATTCTTCTGCCTCCCCTCAGAGGACCTAGAATTAAGGCTCTGTGTTGTAATGCTACTGGCCAAAGGATAAATGTTTCTTTGTACTTCTCCTTGTTTCATTATCAGTGATCCAGCCCCCTGAACCCCGCCCCATGGAGGCAAATAAAAATCTGAGTCCCAAGCTCCATTGCAGAATGTTCTGGACTCTTGGACCTGCCACAGCCTTCTCAAACACCATGAAATTCTTGCTCCTGACCCTTACTGTATTTTTGATCCTGTTCCAGATGTTGCCAGGTAACCGGAACCAGGGAAGAAGGAAAAGAGAGCTGGGACAGGGAACTGCCCATGAAAGTTTAATATCTTTCTGTCCATTCAGATAGGGTTTTTAAGGGCTCCTGAAATGTTCTTGATCTTATCAGAATATTCTCTTCCCAGGATAAACCAGAGGTCCCATATAGAAACGGATATCTGGCCAGGATCTCTAGAGCTGAGTAGAGCAGGATGTCTTCTGAAAAAGACACCCTTCAATACTCAGGTGTAATCTCAGCGTGTAAAATTGCCTTTGGTACTTTGCCCCAATCTATGTCCCGAGGACCTAACTAAGCAGCTGTCTGACTTCAGCTGTCTTTCTAGTCTTTACCAGATCAGGAGTCCTGAAGCATATCTTAGACATTAGGTCTTATTATCCCTTCATATGAAATCCCTGTTCCCATAGTCTGGGGTGATGGTATCTACAGAGCAGTCATGTGGAAGGGAGCACATGTCCTTCCTGCTCCTTTCCAGCTACTGAAGTCTGTGATTTTCTTCATGATTTGTAAGATTACACAAACACGTGGCCAAAACTTTGAAACTACTGTTTATGAAGGCCTGAATAATTTTTTAGACAAGGTACCATTCCCTTCATCTCTCTGATGTTTGAAACCTTTCTACGCATTTATAAATATGAAGGTACCTATGCTTTTTTTAACCAAAAGAAATGGCTACGTATTGCTCTAAAATTTTTTCTGCAACAATATATGATAAACATCTTCCTCGTCAGCACAGAAAAATTGGCCTCGTTGCTTCTAGAAGTCACATACTAGTCCATCATATGGACAGATCATACTTTCTACATCTAACCCCTATTGAAGGTAAAATGTGCTCTTTCCAGATATTTGATAAGACAAACAAAGCTGCAGCTGATTTCTTGCACATATGTTTTTACTTACTTGGACAGAAATTTCTCTGTAAGTTCCTAGAGGTCAACTTTCTAGATAGAGTAAATTTATAATTTTGTTTTTCTTAAGCACTTTCTCTATGTCTCCTTTGGATCAGACATAGCCAGAAGAAATCACTTGCCTTCCAGGGCAAAAGAGCTTAAGAAAACCCAAATGACCACTCTTTACATAAACCCGGAAAAATCAGGGTTGTGGCAAGTTCTCAATTGTAACACTGAAAGGAAAATAAATAATTTAATAGTGAAGGAAAGGAACCCTAAACCTAGAATCTTATATCCATTTACACTGTTATTTAAATGTGGGAGTAGAACAAAAATATTCTCAAGCATCATCTGAGGGCCTCAGAATGTTTGCCACACAAAGACACACTTTGAAAACAGTGTTGGTGAAAGAACTCAAATAAAAAGAGAAGTAAATCCCAGAAGGATGTTAGCAATGAGAGGTAAGAATTATCAATTAATTTGTAATTTTGTAGTTGACCTAAAAAGAAAAGTAGACTGAATGGGAGGGATAGACAAAGAAAATGTATCCCATAATTTCCATAAATTTTAGATAATCTGCGTGATTAGAAAGGGGATGACCAAGTCTCAGTGGAGAAAAAGTCAAGGAATGTGAGAGCACTGCTGAGGTGCTTGCCTTGATAAGGTCTAAGATATAATTATAGATGTTTCAAAATCAATAAAGATAGGTGTCATGGACATGGGCTTTATGTTATTGCTGATAGCATAAGAGTAAAAATAAAATAAATACATTTTAAACCATTTGAAAAAAATACCCTTATTTATTCTAATTAAAAATAGCAAATAAGAAAAAAACCGCAATAAGTGGAAAATGTAAAATAAGATAGGAGAAATAAGCCCAAATATAATTTAATTACAATAAATATCAATGGATTAAATAAAGGCTTAGGCTCTCAAATGAGAAAGAAAGATCAAACAACATGTTGTCTAAAAGACACAGACTTCTTAAAATTGAAGTATAATTGATTTACAATATTGTATTATTTTCAGGTATACAGCAAAGTGATTTGGCTACACATATATATGCATATATATTCTTTTATTCTGATTCTCTTTCATTATAGGTTATTACTAGATATTGAGTATAATTCCCTGTGCTTTACAGTAAATTTTTGTTGCTTATCTATTTTATGTGTACTAGTTTGCGTCTGTTAATCCCCTACTCCTAATTTATCCCTCCCACTTTCTATTTCCCCTTTGGTAACCATAAGTTTGTTTTATATGTCTGTGAATCTGTTTCTGTTTAGTATGATTTTTTAGATTCTACGGGTGGAATTAAATTAGCCCACTCTGCTCAGTTAATTTCATATAACGATACAACTTCTTACTTAATAACATCAGTTCCTGCTAGCTAGCAAGTTGCTTTGACATTGATAATAAGATGCTTAGAAATATAGTGTGTACTGAACCTTGCTTTGCTTACACAACCTCCCTTAAGGAGCACGAGGTTATTGTGAAGATTACAGATATGGCCACTCTAATTGTTATGACTATGAGCCTCAATGTCTTGAGATAATTGCCTTTCTTTACTCTTTTCAGTCTGCAGGGGCCGAAAATCTTGCTGGATCTTGAAAGGACACTGCAGGCAAGACTGCAAATCTGGTGAACAGATTAAAAAGCCATGTAGAAATGGTGACTATTGCTGTGTTCCAAGGAAGACAGATTCTCAGCACCATGGACCACTCCAAGCACCTATCAGGAAATCTCAAACTTTTAATAATAATTTGAAAGGAACTTTGCATTTGGAGCATGTACCAGGAGTCATCATAGAACCAGCAAGAATTTAGAGTGAAGCCGAAAATTTGGAGGACTTCTTAGGCCAGGGACTGTTAACTTCAGTCTCTTTTCCATGGGTCCATTAAAGCACATGAAAAACTCTTCGCTGTCACTCATTTCCGTCCTCAAAAGGCTGGATTAAGACCTTGAGGTGCCCAAAGCACTGAAAATACCATGGTGTCCCACCCCCATCAGTATATAATTCTAAACAAGACAATGGTAAACAAATTAAATAGTTATAAGGAAATCCAGAAACTTTCCCATGAAAGTATACTCAAAGAATTTTTTTTGAAACATCAAGTATCAAATTACTTCACCCAAGAAAAACACATTCCATTTCTTCTGCATCTGCTTTGATAGTATTCCAAGTCAGAGGCATTATTCTCTCCATTTGGGCCTCTGCCTTCCCAAACAGAGTTTGGCAAGCTTAAGGGAAATTCCCTGTTTTATATTTGCTTTCTGGTTCAACATAAGTAGTTCCTTGATTTTTTTTTTTTTTTTTTTTTTGCAACAGCTACCAGGACAGTAAGAGTTTTTTTGTAAATTAAGAGCCTCAGATAAATGCATCCTGTTTATTACTAACTCACCTTTGGTTGTAAACCTCTGTGTAACTTAGGCTAATAGAATAGAATATAGAGCCCAGAAATAGACTCCCTCATGTATGGTCAGTTAATATTCCACAAGGGAGCCAAGAATACTCAATGGGGAAAGAATAGTCTCTTCAACAAATGGTGTTGGGAAAACTGGATAACCACATGCAGAAGAATGAAATTGGGCCCCTATCTTACATCACTCACAAAAACAAACTCAAATGGATTAACGACTTAAATTTAAGAGCTGAAACAGTTAAACTCATAGGGGAAAAGCTTCTTGACATTGGTCTTGGCAATGATTTTTCAAATATGACACCAAAAGCCCACACAACAAAAGCAAAAATAAACAAGTGGGACTACATCAAACTAAAAAGCTTTAGCACTGCCAAAGAAACTACCAACAAAATGAAAAGGCCACCAATGGAATGGGAAAAAATATTTGCAAATCATAAGGGGTTAACATCCAAAATATATAAGGAACTCATAAAATTCAGTAGCAAAAAAAAAATAATAATAATAATAATAACCTGTACATGAAAAAGTGGACATCACTAATCATCAGGGACATTCAGACCAAAACCTCAATGAACTTGGTAAAAGACTAGATCATAGTTGTCTTCACTACAAAAAAGAAATGATAATTATGTGACATGATAGAGGTGCTATCATTGCAATGGCAATCATATATGTTTGATACAATATATAAATGTATCAGCTCAACCTGTCCCATACCTTAAATTTACACAATGTTATGTGTCCAATAAATTTCAATTAAAAAATAAAACACTTGTCTAAATAAAAAAATAATAAACCAACAAACTTCTGTCTGATGCCCTGCCCTAGAAAGTGGCCGGGCCAGAAGTGTGCCCTGAGGAATCCTTGTGTCTCCTTTGCTTAAAGACTAAACAACAAAGATAACTTTGTTGATTTGCAGGCTCCAGGGGCTTATTTTCTTGACCCAAGCTCCGACCATATTTGGCAATCCGAGGGCCTGTGTAGAAAGTAGCTGAACCCTGTGTGATAATACTTGTCTTCCTAAACATATTTGTGTTAGGGGAGGAGGCCCCAGAAAAGGAAAAAAAAAAAAAACCCAGAAACCTCAAATAAATGTTCCAGCATAAACACCAAAGGGAGGAGAGAGCTCAAGATCAGGTTCATTTGATACCTTTTTGTGGCCTCCATTAAGAGGCCCATTCTCAGAGTGGGTTATGGCTCAGTGGTAGAGTGTGTGCTTAGTATGCATGAGGTCCTGGGTTCAATCCCCAGTACCACCATCAAAAATAAATAAATAAACCCACTTATCTTGTCCCCCTTCCCCCCCCCCACCAAAACCTACAAGAGGTCCATTCCCAAGGGCCACTTCGGAGTCCTCAAGGACTCTGTATTGGTTTTGATCTCTGCACATCTCCATCTTCTTGGAGACTCAGCAAGATGAGAAGCCTTGAGCTCCCCTTCATGGTTTGAATATGTAATGATCTCACATTATGGGAACCTGTAAGAAAATCTTGTCCCAAATAAAAAGAAGGGCTTTTAGCAGCAAGTGAGGTTAAGCCCTGCTGTACTGGCCACAGTCTTGCAGAAAGTTCCTCACTGAGTAGCCCTCATCCAACCAGTTTTTGTTAATAATTATAAGTTCCCTGCAGATATGATTCTTTCTAAGCTTCAAATGTTAAAGTATCAGGAGCTCTATTTCCCTTTTGGGAAATTGAACAACAGTTAAATTTGAGCTCTAAGAATAAATCACTACTCAAAACATAGCAGCACTAAAAAAAAAATTTTTTTAACTGTGACATGGAGACTAGTACTATCACACTTCATAGATAAGAAAACTGATGCCAAATAGGGTCCATTTCATTAATTATTCAACAGATGTTTTCCAAATAACAATGATATTGAAAGACATTGTGGTTGACACTGGGGCTACAGTATTGAAGATGCCAAGTTTGTTGCCTGATCCAAGGAAGCTTTCTATCCAGCAAAAAGTGGAAAATAAACAAGTGAAAAATGATGAATTTTTTGTTGCTATTATAGGTGAAACAAGAAAGTGACTCAGACCAAATAACAACTGAGTAAGAGTGCCTACTTTAGAATATTCAGAGAAATCCCTTCTGAGAATGTGACATTCAAGCTAAAGCCTGAAACAAATAGCCATGAAAAAGTATCTTAGGCACAATGTTCTAAGGAGAGGATACAAAGAAAATATAGTCAGGATATGATAGAATATATTGCAATAGCAAATAAACCCGGAAATCTCAGTGGCTTAAAAACAGCAATTTATTTTTGCTTATACAAAGTCCAACGTAGGTCACTCAGACATTCTCCAACTTGTCATTAATTACAGCATCTGAAATATGTGGCATCTAAGATTATCACACCAAGGGGGAAAAGGGCTGGATGATCATATAAATTGTCCTTAACAGCCAAGGTAGGAAGACGTTCATCATTTTACTACTTATTCCCATTGGCCAGAGCCCAGTCACATGACACTAACCTAGCTACAAGAAAGGCTGAAAAATGCAGAAGCACATGGGTATTGGTAAGCTAACAGAATCTAACATGGTCTGAAATACAGCCAGATCCTCTTAATCTCAGAATGGCAAAGTAGCAATCTCTGAGCAACCCTCTGTCTCCATATCTCCAAACACTTCCTAAAAGCCCGTGACTTATAAAACCTTTGCGTGCCCTCCCAGTGGCTGTATCAGATGCTTGATCAATGTACCAGCCAACAGACTGTTGTTCTGCATGGGTTAGCATTTACAGATCTGTCCAGTTCAGTGCCCCATCCCTCTGCCCCCACCCTAGAGAGGCCAATAAAACTCTAGTTCAGATTCATACTGCGCAACGTGTTCTGGACTCCTGGATCCACTGCCTCCTACTTCCCAAGGACCATGAGACTTCTGCTCCTGACTTTTACTGTGCTTGTGTTCCTACCACAAGTGATCCCAGGTAATCAGAACCCAGGGAAGCTGAGAAAATGGAGGTAGAATAGGCTCTGGCCCATGTAAATTACAGTGTGTCACTGTACCCCCTAATCTGAGCAACGCCATAGCCCCCATATTGGGACTACATTCCCTGGCAGGGGTAGACCTGAAGGTAGACAAGTTATCCGCAATCAACAGGGGCAACCCCAACATCTGAGTTGTCCTTGGTTCTCTGTTCCAAGTTGCCACCTAAGGAACCAGATGACAGCTTAACTCATTTCAGTTCTCTTTCCACTTTGTGCCAGCTCTTGAAAAGGATTCCCCAAGCCTACTTTCCTAAGTTTCCCTGATCCTAGAAATCCTGTTACAGCTTTAAATGAGTTCTTTTCTCTTTTCTCAGAGCCTGGAATTGAGCAAACAGGTCAGAAAATATCTGCAGAGCTGTTATGCAAAAAAAAAAAAAAAAATAGAGCTGAATTTCCTTCTCTCTTGTCCAATAAAAGTCTATGCTTTTAATAATCACTGCTTTTATAAGTATATCAAAAGTCACAACCAGAACTTTGAAATTGCTACTGAGGAGGACCTGAATAATTTTTCTATTCAGCATACCCTGCTTTCTCCTTTGTTGTAAATCTCTCAAGATACATTTCAAAATATGAACACAGTCATATAAAAACTAATCTATATATTCCTTTTTTATATAAAAAGTAAGCATACCATACATGTGGTTATGCTGTGTTCTTCATTCACTTAATAATATTTTGTGACCATCTTTTCATGTCACCACCTAAAGATCTGCCTCATTCTTTGTAAAGTTGTAAAATTCCACAGTGGAATAAGTCATAATTTATGAGCAGTCATTTGGGAATTCCCCAGTTTTCTAAGAACCCATCAAGGAACGTACTTGTATGAATATCTCTACATATTTGGATAAGGATTTATACAAAATAGATTTCCTTGAAATCAGATGGCTTTGAAATCAAAAGGTAAGTGTGAAATATTTTATTCCATTAATTCCTCCTGTGTACGCCTTTCAGGACAGTGCCAGTAGAAATAAGTAGATCTCGAGAGGTTTTGAGTATAATTCTCCAGGTGCAATTCCAGACACAATCAGGGACAATTTCACATGATCCACATGGGACCAGTGTGTCTGTTTGAGTTCTGGTGGTGGTGTTGAGACTAGGAAAGACACAGATATGAAAGATCTTGTTAGAGCAATCCATAAATCATTGAAATGGAACATGTAGGGAGCAAAGGAAATATTACATGTTCTAGGGTTTTAAGTCTGAGTGTTCTGGTAAGAGATAAATTTGGCACCATTCCCTTAGGGGGAATAGTTGAGATGATGAAGGAAGCATAATGTCTTCCTATTTTATCTTGGACCATCCCTATGTTTAAGAAAGAAGAATAAAAATCAGTGATATTTATAGGGGCAGGGAAATCTCCGTACCTCTCACCAGCAGTGCACCAGGGTCACCACGTCACCATAATCCCTCCAATGCTCAGCATTATTTTTACCTGTCTGATGGGTATAAAGTAATATCACACGGCTGTTTTTATTTGCATTTCTCTTACTGGGATCAAAGTATAGGAACGGCTTGCTTTCAGTGACCTGCAAGACCCTGGGAGCTCTCAACTTCCATTATATTTCTCTAATTCTCTCCACCCAACTTTGTCTGCAGTCACCATAGCAACCTAAAGGTTTTGCAGAAACTTTGGGATAATTCCTGCCTCCTTGCTTGCTGCTTCCTCTGCCTGGTACACTTCCCCCACCAGTTAGTGTCATAGCTCACTTTCTCACTTCCTTCTTAATGGGGTCTTTTATTGTTTCCCTTCTAATCACACACTTCCTACTCACCCTTCCCTGCTTCCTGCTCTCCAGAATGCTTATCATCTATGCTAACAACATCTGACGTAAAAAAAGGTCTCAATTTTTTCTCTTACTTACAGTCTCATTTACTGTCTCCTGAGAAGACAGATCCCCGTAAGAGCAGAAAGTTTAGCTCATTTCGCTAATGAGAGTAGCCCCTGTATCTTGAACAGTGCCTTCAACATTTGTTGAATGAATAAACTTGTGCCTTTTTCCACTTCTGTTAATTGCCTGTTTATATCCTTTGCCCACAGTTTCTACTGGGCAAGTGATACTTTCTCGTTGACAGGCAGGAGATCTTTATCTATATTTTACATTATTATCTCATCAGTTTTAGTCCCTGAATATTGTCCCCCAATCTGTCATCTACCTGTCTATAAATTCTGCCCATGATATATCCTTCAACTGAACAGAAATACTTAATTCCGGGCTATTCAAATTCAACAGTATTTTGCCTTGTGGGTTGTGATTGGTGATTTTGTTAAAGAAATTCTTCCCATTCTTGTGTCTAAAAGGAAATCTCTGACATTATCTTCTAATAACTTTTTAACTTTGCCTTTCACATTTAGATCTTTAAGCCACCAGATGGAATGTGTATATCCACTTTTGTTTTTCTCATGGAGTTCACCAGTTTGCCCAACACTGTATGCTAAATAATCTATGCCTCTCCATTAATTCACGGTGAAATTGTTATTGTGTATCAGGTTCCCCATTTAAGCATGGGTCTATTTCAAGCTGTCTATTCTGTTCTATTGATCTATTTGTTCTGGTGACAATCTACTATATTTTTTGTGTTACCATGGCTTGGTAGGCTGTCAGTGTCTAGAAAGGCAAGCTTTTGTCTTGCTTTTTAAAAACATAATCTTAGCAATTGATGGCTTTTATACTTCATTATAAATTTTAATGTAAAATGAAGTTTCCTCAAAATCCCACTAGGATTTTGATTTGAATTCCGTTAAATTTGTGGATTAATTTATAGGGAAGTGAATCTATATAATTAAGTCATCTCATTTAAGATCATGTCTTCTGCTATAGTTTTAAGACCATAGAGGTCTTAGATATTCTCAGTTTAAAACAAGGTATTTCAGAGCTCTGCTGTGTATGTTAATATATTTTCTAGTTAGTTGTGGCTGATGTAGAGAAGTGCTAATGAGTCTTGTAGGTTGATGTGACACAACTTCTAAACCCCTATTAACTATATTTTGTTGGTCCCTTTTTTATATTATAATCATGACTGCTAGAATGAATGACAATTTTCTCTCTTTCATTCCAATCCTCATACTCTGGTTTGGTGTTTTGTTTTGTTTTTTTTTCCCCTTTAAGCATTGGCCAGGTATGCGACTATTATTTCAAATAATAGTAATAATAGAGAATATCTTTTTGTTTTCCTGACCTTAGTGGGAATTCGTTTCTCCATTAGATAATGTTAGTTCTAGAATTTACTACATAACCTTCACCAAATTAAGGAAATTCCTACTATTCTTGCTTTGCCTCAGGTTTTCATCATAAGCAAGCATTGAACTTTATCAAGTCATTTTTCTGCATAAAACAATATAATTCTATTATTTATCTCCTTAATTCCATAAAGGTAGTAAATTTCATTGAAGGATCTTTTAATGTTGGATAATATTTTGCATTTGGAGTTAAACCCTACTTGATCATAATATATTTTAATACACTGTTGAATTCAATTGGCTGATACTTCAGGGTTTTTAAAATCTACATTTATAAAGAAAATGAACCTATTGTTTTCTAGTTTTAGAATCAAAGTTACAGTTGTCTCACAAAAGGAGTTTGGGGTTAGTATATACATATTACCTTATATAAAATAGATAAACAACAAGGACCTACTGCACAGCACAGGGAACTATATTCAATTTCTTGTAATGAGTTGTTATGGAAATGAATCTGAAATATATACATATGTATGTATGGGTATAACTGAATTGCTTTGCTTTACATGTGAAACTGACATGGTAAATTGACTACACTTCAATAGAAAGTAAGAATTAAATAATAAATAAATAAATAAAATGATGCAGGCAGCTTTTCTTTCCCTCACTCTGCTATTTTCTGGAACTTTTTATGTAAGATTAGTATTTGGATCTTCTGTGAAATTAGTAGAACTTATTTTTAAAATCAGCTAGGATAAGAGCATCATTCACAATAGCTCAAAGCTGGAAGAAATCCAAATATCTGTTGATTGATGAAGAGATAAAGAAACTGTGGTCTACACATGCAGTGGAATATTATTCAGCTTTAAAAAGGAAGGAAATTCTGACACATGCTGCATGTGGATGAACATTGACGACATAATGCTAAGTGGAGGAGCCAGTCACAAAATGGCAAATAGTGCATGATTCCACTCACATGAGGCACTTAGAGTAGTCAGATTTATCAGGACAGAAAACAGAATGATGGTTGCCAAGGTGGTGGGGGTGAGGTATTTTTTTAATGGGTACAAAGTTTCTGTTGCAAGATTAAAAAAGAGTTCTGTGGGTGATGGCAACACAACAAAGTGAATTATACTGAACCATACACTTAGAAATGGTGAAGATGCTAAATGTTATGTTATACGTATCACTGCAGTTTTTAAAATCATCTAGAACAGACTCATAGGCATAGAATACAAACTTGTGGTTGCCAAGGGGGTGGGGGGTGGGAAGGGACAGACTGGAATTTCAAAATGTAGAACAGATAAACAAGATTATACTGTATAGCACAGGGAAATACATACAGGATCTTGTGGTAGCTCACAGAGAAAAACAAAATGTGACAATGAATATATGTATGTTCATGTATAACTGAAAATTTGTGCTCTACACTGGAATTTGACACAACACTGTAAAATGACTATAACTCAATAAAAAAATGTTAAAAATCATCTAGGGCTGAGGCCTTGGGGAAGAAGAGTTTTTTTCACATTTCAATTTTCAAACACTGATTAATTGATGTAGGTTTGTGTTTTCTTCCTAGGCTATCATTCAAATATTTTTAGGCATTTACCTATTTCATCTAGACTTTAATTAATTTTATTAGTGTAGAATTGTTGACAGTTCTTTTCTGTTATTTTTTACATGTTGTATCTGGTTTTATTTCACCATTTCATGAATGGTGTCATTTCTATTTTCCTTTTTTTTTCTTAATCAGTCTATCCAGATGTTTTCTGATTTCATTATTTCTAATTTCATTATTTCTACGCTTCTAATTTGTCTTATTTTTTATCATATTGTTTAATTTTCAGATACATGGGATTTTTCATTCTAATTTTATTGCATTTGGTTGGAAAATATAGAATGTAGGCTATTAAACAAATGGAATGTATTAAGGTTTTTTTACAGACTAAAACCTTGTTGCATAAAATGTTGTCCATGCACTAGCAGTACTGGTACCTAGAGGATTGTTAGAAAAGCAGAAACTCAGACCCTTTCCCACCAATTGAAACAGAATCTGCATTTTAACCAGGCTTCTATGTGATTCATATGCAAATTACAAAGTTTAAGAAGCCCTAATACCTTCATCTTTCTTAGGAACACCTAGACCATGGTAAGGCTCTAATAATGTTCTATTTCTTAATCAGAATGCATGGGTGTTCATTTTATTATTTTTTAAAGTACAAGGATATATTTTATATACTTATTCAAATGTATATTTTGAAAGTATTCAAAGAAATTTAGCCACGTAGGATGTGAGCAATGCAAATAACTCAATCCCAGTGACAAGAGGAACTTTCTTTATGTGGGTAGCTTCACACAGGCCCAGTGGCTTCTTTATAACTAGTTCCAATTCCTTCTGACTAGCAAGTGTCTTTTCGTTTATGGTAAGAATGCATCTCACTTTCAGAAAAGTTTTTAAAAATGGACAGATATGAGTTTGGGAACAGATACTTTCAGAAACACAGTATTTACCACGCCTGAGTCGGGAACCTCGCGGCCATATTCTAATTATGACCCGTGATGTTGTCATGGGATGTCAAGTGCACAGCCATGCTTGTAGAATTGAGAGCACCGGTATCCTAAAATCAGTGGTATTTCCTTTTGTATTTCAGCCTATCGTGGTGGAAAAAAATGCTGGCATAACTCAGGGCGCTGCAGGAAAAAATGCAATGCTGACGAAGTCATAAAAGCAGTATGTAAAAATCATCAATCCTGCTGTGTTCCAGTCGAAGAGCAAATGCCCTCAAACGAGGAAACTGTCACTTCTTACAAACCCTCACCTGATTTGGTATCGGGTATTATAGATCAAATTGCAACAGAAGGGCCCTCTACAACCAACTGAGAATAAAGCTCAGGAATAAAGGAGATGAAAAGTCTGACCCGGCAGTGAAAACTCATCTCTCTCTTCCAGAAGTTCACCCAAGTTCATGACTTCCTCTTGGTTGTCACTCACCCCATCCTCAAAGGGATAGATTAAGTCATATAGATTAATGCACTGAACATACCACCATGACCCAACACAAAAAAAGCTGTGTAAAGAAGTCCAAAATTTTCCAATGATAAACTCCTCAGTGCTTTTCTTGAAATTTCAAATTATTTCCACAAGTTTACATCCATTTTCAGTGCCCCGGTTGCAGGTTACCTATGCCCAGCCTTAACTACTTAAAGTAGTCCAACACTGGTCTTTCCATTTGTCCCTCTGTCTTCTCAGCAAGTCTTTTGGAATCCCAAAGGCAGCCAGTGTGTTAGTCCTGCCTCTCGATGGCAGTATAAATGACCACAATCAAAATTCCAAGTCTTTGTGTTTGGGAAAGGAGCTTCTAGGATCCTTATGAAGGCTTCCTTTTATAGCCGCAGACACCTCAGGTGAAAGCAACCATCTTAACAGCTGTCTTTGGCCCTAATGCCCCATGTTCTCGCTCACTGTAGGGAACTGGCCGGCCCAGGTGGGAGCTGGGAGGACTCGTTTTTACCCCAGTTGCTTCAGATCGGAAGAGAAGCTGTTGAAAGTTTGGCTGCATAGGTCCGTCTCCTTGACCAAGCCTTGACCACATATAGACATCCAAGGGTAGAGATGGCCCCTTAATTGTGGGTGAAAAGATGGATCGTTTTGTCCCCCTTATTACTGAGAGTTTTATCTATCTGCCTGTGATGGCACAAAAATATATTCACACCCCATCCCCTTTCAGAGAGGTCCAGCCACACAACTTCACCAAATACCTCAGTGTTACAAATCTACTAATCTTGCTCTTTCTGAGACCCTGACCAACCCACCAGTCAACCCTCTGTCACTGTCCATGAATTACTACAGATCCATACCTTAGACTAGCCCTCTTTCTACTGAAAAGATTTCCCTTACTCGCTGTCTAATTTCAGGGCCACCTCTAAATCAGGCTGTCATGCAGTACTCCTGGCTGGTGCTAGCAGATCATTCGAATTACTAGTAATTCTAATATTTTCAGTCTTTGAAAGTCTGAATCTCTGGTCTGTGGTTTCTGCTGGCCTAAATTCAAGGTACCTTATTTCCTTGCATGTTTTATGATTTGGGGCTCTGATCTTTGCATTTTCCTTGGAAATTTATCTGAGTAAATTAGTTGAGTCCTGTCCTAAAAGTCTATCCTTTCATTTGCTTCTGTCAGATGTCTTTGTCACTATGAATTTGGGACAACTTTAAGCTAAATCTTCATCTTGATTTTTCTGGGACCATTCATACACTGTGACTTCAAGCTAAGAGACTATGTGAGAGCCAGTTTGAGGCTGTAAATTCTCAATGGGGTTTTTTCCTATATACTAAGTACCAAGGTTCAAGACCAAGCAATTTTCCTTGACAAATCGAAGGTGAAGGAGAAGGAACATTGTATCTGTTCATCTTTACACAGCTTAGATAAAACTTTCAGGACCAAGATTTATGTAGGAGTCCCCTGTTAGACTCACACTTCTTCAGACCCTAGACACTACTGTCTTCTCTCCCCTGCCCACTCCCACACTGGCCAAAGTCATGGAAACCAAAGGTCAAGTTCACGTGATTCCGCAAATGTTCTCAAGACAAAAGCCAACTTTAGTTACTGCCTTCAGAAAAGTACCTGGTTTCACCGGCCTTTATAGTCTTTATCTTTTTTTTTTTTTCTTTCAAAATCGAGGACACTTAAGTTTCTTTTTTGGTATATTTTAAACAAGTTATTTTATATATTTTCAATGGGAGGGTTAATCTGGATTCTTAGATTATCATTCTGCCAGAAACAGAGGTCCAGAACCAACACTTTTCTCCAGGCTGTAAGCATTGTGGTCGTGAGAGGATGTGTGGCAGCACAGATGGAGGGAGAAAAGAAGGTAACTGTCAAAGGATGAAGCTGTCAATGTCTGAAACCAAAATATTGAAACATTGCTTTCCTAAATAAAATAGAGCCATCCTGGTCATGCATAGGCCATTAGGTGGAGCAAAGTGCTGAACTGTTACAGCATTTGACAGAAGCCTTTTGGGGAGTGGTGTTGGTTACAGATGTGGGGTTGAGTGATGTCCATTTAGAAGTGTATACACAGAAGTGAATCCAGCGTTGATTGGCTGACCTTCAAAGCATAATGCTATCCACGAGAATTTGGTTTTCAGAGGTGTGTTCACTAAACCAAGTTGTCTCTACTCAATGAGAAAGGTTTAAAACCTTTCAAAATATTTATTTACTATCATGGCTATAGAGCTGTCAACCTTTTCCCAGGAAGGAGGAGGGTTTTTATTCTCACAAGAGACGAGAAACTTCAGAGGAATGCAGTGAGACAAAGGACAGAAAAGGAACACCCCAAAATAAATGAAGAGCAGCCCAAAAGTTAGGAGGAAAAAAAGAAGAGTGAAGCCACAGAAGCCAGTCAAGTTAAGATTGTCAAGGAGGGGATGAACTGTGGTTGGAAATGCTACCAAGAGGCCGAGTGAGATAGAAATTGAGCAACAAATATGAAACTTTTAAAAACAAGTTCTGCTGGTGACCTTGGCCAGAATCAGTAGAACAATAACCACAAAAGCAAATTGTAAAGCGTTGAGGACAAGCAGAGAAATCGAGAAAGATAATTGGCAAGCTCGGCTACTCTCCTTTTGACAAAATGTGGAACTAAAATGGAAATATTAGCAGATATTAGAAAATAAGATACTAGTAGAGGTAAGACATTAAAAAGTCAAATTAGAATTTTACCTTTAAAAGCTAGTGTTGGTTGTAACTGAGGGACACAAGCCTCCTAGCTTCTCAAGAAGTAAAAGACCTTAACGATCATCAGAAAGAGCAACGGCATCTGATGTTTCAGGTCCTTCCACGGTAATCACCAAACAGACATTCAGCATCACAACTTGAAACCTTGACAGGAAGACTTATTCTACATTACACCAGCTGGTTAGGGAGTTCTTCCTTGGACTAGGATGTATTTGTTACAGGACCTCCGTCTACTGCCCTATGCATCATTCCCACTGGTTCTGGTCCCCCCCACTGAGTCCAACATAGCACAGACTAAGTCACGGCTCTGCCTGCACCCTGCAACCCCTCCTCAATGGGCTCAAGCACATTCTCTCCCCATCATCACTGATGTGTCTAGATTCTCTCTCTCTTGGTCACTCCAGTTGTTTCCAGCCTTCTCTCTCACAGGTCTGGATCCAGAGTGGGACAGATCTCTCACCATGCAAAACCCAGTCTCTCACTGCGATTTCCAATGGATGAAAGACACACAAGGTTGGCAGGTGCATGAATTTTAATGAGGGGTATTGGCAGCAGGTTGAGGATGGTGATCACTAGCACTCAAGATATTTTTGGCCAGCGGTTCTCTTGGCTCCAGTCGTTTTTCCCCTCCTTGCCATAAATGTCTATCCTTACGTAGGACTGGAGGCAGCATGACTGATAATTTCTGCAGTTGAGGTAGGGCTGTTCAGCCTTTTTGCAAGAGGGTCTACAGATTCCCAAGTTACCCATGCATCGAAGGATGTGACGTCTGCCTGGCCAAAAAAACAAAAACAAAAACAAAAACAGTTAATTTCTATTTAGCAGTAACATAGATCTGATGAGTCAGAGAGCATAGTAAAAACATAAAGAGCTAAAACAATAAAGAGATACCACTGCACATCTATTAGAATGACCCAGAACTGGAACAGTGAAAACATCAAATGCTGGCAGGGAAGTGGAGTAACAGGAACTCTCATTCATTGATGGTGAGAATGAAAAACGGTCTAGCCATTTTGGAAGACATTTTGGTGGTTTCTTACAAAACTAAACGTAATCTGACCTTATAATCCTACAACTGCACTCCTTGGTATTTACCCAAAGGACTTGAAATTTCATGTCCAGGAAAAAATCTGCACACAGAGATTTATAGTAGCTTTGTTCATAAATGCCAAAATTTGGAAGCAACCAAGATGCCCTTCAGTAGGTGAGAAGATAGATAAATGGTGATACATCCAGACAATGGAATATTATTTGGCGCTAAAAAAGAAATGAGCTACCAAGCTATAAACAGACATGGAAGAAGCTTAAATGCATATTAATCACTAAGTGAAAGAAGCCAAAGTGAGAAGGCTAAATACTGTTTGATTCCAACTATGTGACATTCTGGAAAAGGAAACAATAAAAAAGAGCAGTGGTTACTAGGGATTGGAGTAGGGGAAGAGACGAGTAGGTAGAGCACAGAGGATTTGGAGGGTGGTGAGAATACTCTGGGTGATACTATATTGGTGGATTCATGTCATCATACATTTTTCCAAACCCATAGAATGTGCAACGCCAAGAGTGGATCCTAATGTAAACTATGCACTTTGGGTGATTTGAATGTAGATTCATCAATTGTAACAAATGTACCAGATGTTGAAAATAGGAGTGGTCCTGCAGCAATGCGGGCAAAAAGCTACGGGAAATCCGTCCCTTCTCAATTTTGCTGTGAACCTAAAACTGGTCCAAAAAAATAAGTCTTTTTATTTAACGAATCCCTTAGAAAATAAAGCTGCTATGAACATTTGCCTACAAATTGCTGGAACTAAATTTTCATTTCTCTGGAATAAAGGCCCAAGAGTACATTGGCTGGGTAGTATAGTCATTGTGTATTTAGTTTTTTAAGAAAGAAACTACCAAACAATTTTCCAGGGCATGGTTGTACCATTTCACAGTGTATAAAAGATCCAGTTTCTCTGCATCCTTTCCACTATTTGGTATTGTCACTACTTTTTAATTGAAGTATAGTTGATTTACAATGTTGTGTTAGTTTCAGATGTGCAGCAAAATGATTCATTTATATGTATATATGTATATATATTCTTTTTCAGATTCCTTTCCATTATTGCAACATCTTGAATATAGTTCTCTGTGCTGTACAGTAGGTCCTTGTTTATCTATTTTATATGTAGTAGCGTGTCTATTTTAATCCCAAACTCCTAATTTATCCTTCCCCCACTTTCTATTTTGGTAGCCATAGGTTTGTTTTCTGTGTCTGTGAGTCTATTTCTATTTTGTAAATAAGTTTCTTTGTATCATTTTTTTAGATTCCACATATAAGTGATATCATATGATATTCGTCTTTGTCTGACTGACTTCACTTCGTATGGTAATCCTGAGGTCCATCCATGTTGCTGCAAGTGGCATTATTTCATTCTTTTTTATGGCTGAGTAGTATTCCAGTGTGTGTGTGTGTGTGTGTGTGTGTGTGTGTGTGTGTGTATAACATCGTCTTTATCTGTTTATCTGTCAATGGACATTTAGGTTGCTTCCATGTCTTGGCTATTGTAAATAGTGCTGCTGTGAACATGGGGGTGCGTGTACCTTCTTAAATTAGAGTTTTCTTCAGATATATTCCCAGGTGTGGGATTGCAGGATTATATGGTGTCACTGTTTTTAATTTTAGTGGTTCTAATAGGTATGTAGGGAACCTTACTGTGGTTTTGCATTTCCCTAATTGCTAATGATGTTGAACATCTTTTCATGTGCTTATTTGCCATCTGTATATCCTCTTCAGTGAAATATCTTTTCATGTTTTTCTTCAAATTGAATCATTTGTTTTTCACTGTTTTGACAGTTGTTTTTATATTCTGGATACAAGTTCTTTGCCAGATGTGTGATTTTTCTCCCAGTCTGTAGTTTGTCTTTCCATCTATCCTTTTCACAGGGTCTCACAGAGTGAAAGTTTTACATTTTACATTTCCAATTTATTGATTTTTTTTTCTTTTTTGGATTAACGCTCTTCATTTCCAAGAACTTTTCACTTAGCCCTAGGTCTGAAAGTTTTTCCTATATTTCTTCTACAAGTTTACATTTTACATTTAAGTTTGTGATCTATTTGGGGTTAATTTGTGGAAAATCAGTTGGTTGTACTTGTGTAAGGCAATTTCTGAGTTTCCTATTCTGTTCCACTGATCTATGTGGCTGTCTCTCCACCAGGAACACACAGTCTTGGTTACTTTAGCTATATAAATCTTGAAACCTAGTAGAATCATTCCTCTGACTTTTTCTTTGTTTTTAGCTATGCCCATTCCTTTGTGGACTTCTTTATAGACGAGATACAGACAGAATAATCTCATCTATGTCCACAAAAAAGCTTTCTGGAATTTTGATAACAATTGTGATAAATGTGTCTTTCAACTTATGGAGAGTTGACATATTTCCTCGTTGAATCTTACAATCTATAATCACACTATGTCTCTTCACTTATTTATAGTTTTGATTTTTTTATCACCATTCTATAGTTTTCAGCCTGCAATTTCTGTACATGTTTTATTAGGCTTACACTTAAGCGTTTTATTTTTTTGGAATGATTGTGAATGGTATTGTAATTTTAATTTCAATGTTCACATGTTCAGTGATAGGATATAGAAGTATAACTGATTTTTAGATAATGACAGTTGGACCCCTGGCCCTCTATGGTCTTCAATATCAAACCCAAACTTCTGAACTGGCATTCAAGGGCCTCTCATTCATTCCTCAAATGGTTAGTGGCACCCACTCTTTGCCAGGCCTTGAACTTGCTGCTAAGAACATAGGGTCCCCTATGTCCAAACGGGCTTAATACACACACACTCAAACACACACTGAAAACCTAAACCCTTGCATTGAATAAAAGGGATCTATTCAATTTTATTTTCACCAAAGAACATATGTTGTCCAAGCAAGGATGAGGAGAGATAAGGAGGAAATATTTTTATTCGTGTGGTGCTTGGACAAGAATCAAAGATGAATTCCTCATCCAAGTATCAAATGTAACTCAGACTGTGGACACTGCTGTGCAAACAGAGGCTGACTTGAGCTTAAGCTACACCAGCAGGCCTGTGTATCAGTCCCAGGAAAGGTCCAGGACAGGTGCCCAGCCATCCTTGCTTTGGGGTCAACGCTTCTACAACCGCCGGGTCAACCCCTCATCTCAGGGGCGCCTGCTCTCCACAGACAAAGTTTATCCCCATCTTCACTCCTCAGCCTACAAGGAAGAAAAGAGAGATTCCAGGAAGCCTTACAAGAGCAAAAACACCACTCTTTCTGTCATATCCCCTGGAGATGAGATCCTTTTCCATTTTCCTTGAGAAGGAAGGCCAATGTGGGACTTGGGTCCAAAAGAAGACTGTACGGCAGGGAGGGTATAGCTCAAGTCATAGAGCGCAGGCTCAGCATGCACAGGGTCCTGGGTTCAATCCCCAGCACCCCTTCCAAAAATAAATAAATAAACAAACCTAATTACTACCCCCCCAAAAAAGAAAGAAAGAAAATAGATATTCTACACCTTTCTAAAAGAAGAAGAAGAAGAAGAATGTACAGAGGATACATCTGAGATGGGAGAGCAGGCAGGCCAGCCTGCTTCAATCTTCCCCCCTGGAGAGAGGCCACGGCACCCCAGAAAGGAGTTTCAAAGATATTCAAACTAACTGGAAAGCTTTTGTCAGGGGGGCTGCAGCTCCTCCCACCTGCCCTCCTACCAGGCCTATATCACTATGTGCCACCACCCACAGTATCACCCACAGTGACTTAATGTCACCTTCCATGTCCCTGTAGCCCTCTCACCAGAACTCAGAGGAAAATCTGCTTATCAATGCCGTCATTGTTTTGAACCTACTTATGAACATAGGCTACTTTTCCTCCTTGGACCTCAGTTTCCTCATCTGTGAAATGGGAAGATAAGAGAAAGTTGCCTAGATTAGAGATTCTCACAGTTTGAGTGCTATCTGGAATAAAGAAAGTTTGACAAGGCAGTTGGAAATGGAATCTTATCTCCCAAAAGAATAATTTGACGAAATTTTCAAGATTTCACCTGCCCAGACCCTAAGTCCAGACATTCAGACAAGGGGATTAGGTATCTTCTGAAAATTTACAGTGACTTAGTAGTGAGTTCCAAGCCCTTTTTTCACCCCACCATCCCACCATTCCCCACGGTTGTCTCTACGTAAAGCACAGAGGAGGATCTTAACAAGTGTTGTTCACCAGAAAGTCACATCTGAGCCACCCTGGGCTTAACACCAGGCATACAGATGTAAATAAGTTGTCTTCTCACCCCCTGAGGATTTCCATCTGGTATGTGTATGTTTGGGGATGGGTGGGAAGGGGACAATGACAAATAATTCCACACTAACAGGATATGTGCCATACCTTCTTAAGAGTGACTCTTTGGGAAGCCAGTCGGAGCTGAGTTTGAATCTCTGCTCTCTTAATGTCATGTGACCTTGGCTAATTATATCACCTCCTAGACCTCTGTTTCTTCATCCATTGAGACAGGGATAAGAAGAAGGTTGTTGTAAGAAGAGAATGATTTCAGGCCTATAAACACCAAGAACAGCACCTGGCACAGAAGTGTCGATGACAACTATTATATAGCTATTATCATTAGAATCATTAAGAAATAGTGAGACAGAGCTTGGGTGATGGCTTTCCAGGGTGGGGCATTAACTGGGCTCTGAAGGGTGAGGGGCTCATCCCAGAGATAAGCCTGGTGATGGGGACAAGGTGGTGGGGACCCATGGACCAAAGCAACGTGAGGAGCAGGGGAGGATGGTGGGAGCTGAAGAGAAAGCCCAAGAGTGGCAGTCATGAGAAACGAGGCTGGGCCACCACGTGAAGGTCCTGAATGCCCAACCCCGGGGCAGTGAGGACCAGAGGAAGATATGTAAGCAGGAGAGCAACACAGTCAGATGAACTTCCTAGAAATAATCCTCCTGATAACAGAGACTAATGCAAAGAATATCTGGAGGCAGGGAGGCCAGCAAGGAAGTGTTTTGGATGGTCTCATCCAGGGCTTCAAGGCACAGGTAGCTCTGGTGAGCAGCCTCAGACCCCAGGTCACAGACATGAAGGCTGTGAAGTGGGCTTGGAGGTGGGCTGTGAGGCCAGAGCAGGATCTGAATTCCAGGCTCAACCCTAACAGTTGTGGGTTTCTAGACAAGAATTCAAATAGAGGTTCATGTATCCTATGCCTGAATAGTTAGTAGTTATGAATCAAGCTAACAAGCAGCATAAATAAAATATACCTTATTGCCCTTTATGAAAGATCCCTTCAGAATAACCTGGAAGGTCAGATCTGAGTTTATAACTCTTGGAGTCAGAGGTCCATGCAGCCCGAGAGGAGCTGGCTCAACTCCCAGCCCAGATCTCTTCTTGCCCGTCCCCAGCTCCACCCAGTTCTCATGTGCAGTCGTGGACACTCCAGCCTGAACCTCCAAGCTCTGCCCTCAGCCCCTGCAAAGAGGAGTGTCCCTTGGCATTTCTCCTGCCTAGATGTGCAGACGCAATAGACCCCACCTTCCAGGGGTAAACCTGGAGGGAAAGTCCATGCAGTCCCTGAAAGCACAGGGGTTCTTTGGGTGGGGAGTTCCAGACCCCAGCTACTCAAAGCATGGCCTAGTGGACCATGGGCAGGTGGTCTGGGCAGATCTCTGGGCAGATCAAGCCCCCTTACCCCCAAGAACTCCTCACCCATGAGGAGGGACTTAGCCAGAGGAAGCCCAGAGTAGGACCATGATCAGAGGAGGAGGGGTCTCTCTTTCCAGAGTCTAAGAATGGAAATATTGAATCGAGAGCAAATTATCTCCATGGTTCAAAGTGAACTCTGTCTCTCTGTCTCTATGACAGGCACCGTGCCTCAGAGTACTTCCGGGCTCTGACCTCACGGCAGGGAACACAGTCCAGGGGTGAACAACTGTGTTGGATAAATGAGACCCAGAGAATAGGATTTGAGATGACAAAGACTAGGAAGAGCCCCAAGTCCTCCAGCTGTCCAATCAGAATTCTTCATTGTTCCCGACTGGTTAGTCTTCTCCCAGGCTAAATTCTTAGTTCAAATGAGACAGGCATCTGTTTTCCTCACAGTCTAACGCAGCACATATTCCTCCAATGCTTAAATCAATGAACATAACAACAGCTAACATTTATTGGGGGCTTACTATGGACAGGGCACTGCATTCTGCATTATCCATTTCATTCTTACCGCAATCCTGAGATAGGTTATATTCACCCCATCTCACAGATGGGGAAGCTGGAGTTCTGAGAGGTGTATATGCATGGAGTCTGACTCATAAGTGAGACAGGACAGCTGAGGTTGAATGAATGAATCAATGAATCCACAGAAGAAGGTAAAAAACAAACGATGAACAAATTTGATTACAAATGAGTAAATTTATGTGCTTTATCTTTTTTTTGGTATTTGGAAACCTTCTGATCCTTGGGGCTGTGGGCTCTCAAGCATCAAAAGGCATTTTGGGGGGAAAGGTTATGGCTCAGTGGTGACAGTGCATTCCTAGCATGTACTAGTGCTAGTCCTGGATTCAGTCCCTAGTACCTCCATCAAAAAATAAAATAAAATAAGTAATAAACCTAATTACCTCCCCCCTGAAAAAAAAAAGTAATCTTTAAAAAAAAAGGCATCTCAGCCAACTTCCCTAGAAATCCAAGGATTTGGGCTCTACTCAGTCCCTGTCCACCCCAGCTCACTCACCCCCAAGATGGATCAACTCTCTCAGCCCAAGGATTCTCCCACTCTCAAGGTATTAGCTGTGTCTTTAAGTCTCTTGGCTTCTCATATGTTCTTCTCAGTCCACTCTGATCCAATAGCCTTTCCTGAAGCCAGTAGATGAGGAACTATGTCCAAGACTGAAATCATTACCCCACGGATGTGGCCCAACCCCATCGATATCTCTCTGCTAATTCTTAACACCCATTCTGCCATCCCCCCCCCCACCCTCAATCCATTTGGAATAACCTTCCTCATGATTGACTGACACAAGAAACAGATTTGCGAGTTTTAATGGAATGTGGGAACTAAGGAAACTGAAGCAAAGTAATTTTATCCACGATTTCCATGTGTCTTCCCTGAATTGTCAAGTTTGGCTTTAATGATTTACTTGTTTGTTGGGCGAGGAGTGGTCCAGGGGAGGACTCCATCAATTGTCATTGGTTTGATCGTCAAATAACGACTAAGGACACAGCACCGTTTACGATCTGAGCAGCGTGTGACGCTGTCTTCATTACTTTTGCACACCAACCGGCAATGTCCATTCAGCCAACAGTCTGTTACTGGGCATAGGAACAACCATTAAGGATGTTAGTATCCCTCAATGGAAAGACAAGAGGAGGAGGGGCAGGAGGGGAAAAGGGAAGGAGAGAGTTGAGTAGGTAATGCTAGACCCAGTCCCAGGAAAGGAAAGAAGAGGTCTCGCGAGGGGAGAGAACTGAGGCAATTGTTCCAACGTTGAGAACTTAAGGATTTTACAAAAGCCTTTTTCAGAATCCCCCCTTTTTGTCTTCATATCCCCCAAGCTCCTACTCCTAACTTTGAAGCCAATCACATGAAGCCAATGAAGTTCCCACCTAATGGAGCTGAGGAATAATGGGAAAAGGACCGTGAACACCTGTAATACTAGGAAATGGAAGAGATTCACCCACGTTTCAACAGACTCAGCTCCTTATCCTTAGCCTGACCTTGTCTAGCTTGAGCCCAACAAGTCCCAGCTCCAGCCACAACCCAATCTCCAGTCCTCCTTGATCCCATATTCACCCAAGCCAAACTCAAATACCAGTCTAATCTTAATAAGAACTCCCATCCGTACCAAACCCAGTGCCCCTGGAGCCCAACTCCAAGCTAAACCCCAATCTAATCAAGGCACCAAACTCAGTCCTGAGCAGCTGTCCATCACCTAGCTGAACCTCAAACACCCCGCACCATCCAGTACACCTGCCAGCCTCAGCCCAAGGCCCAGCCTAATCCCCAACACCAGCTCTACTCAACCCAAAACCCCATGCCCTCCTCCAGCCTGCTCCAAGCCATCAAGAAAGCCCAACTCCTTACCTCTAGCTCATCCTCATCTTCCCTCTATCACTTCAACCCCAGAGTCTTTCCACCCCCTTATAATTCCCCTTCCCAGCCTTCAATCTAATCTCCCAAAGCTCCCAGCAACTCCCAAACCTGCACCAAACCCTTCACCATTAAGTCCTCTCCCAAGATCCCACCAGAATACTAGCCTGCCGTTAAGTTCATGTGCTCCAAACTTCTATCATCCCCCCACCTTGGCAAAAAGAATCAGGGAGAGATGTGGACATGAGATGATTGTTAGAAAACCTCCCAAAACCACTTGAAATAAGGAAAGGTTTCAGATGTTGCCCAATTAGGCGGAAAAGGAGGGGGAGGGGAGAAGTCTGTGACCAGGATCCCAGACATCTGAGAGACACCCAAGTTACCTGATACCACTGGTTCTGTGGCCAGAAGGATGGCAAGAAACAGGAAAAGACACTTCATGGCTGGAAGGTCACAGGAGAAGGAGGCAGCTGTGCTGCTGGGTATGGAAATAGAGTTCTCTGCAGCAGGGATGAGCCTTGCTTTTATTGGCAGGACTGTGGGCAGTGAATTATAGCAGAAGAGGATTTATATCAGATCAGCCAGGCCAAAGGACAGTGTGTAGCAGATGTCGTAGCAAAGCACAAGATGAGAGTGTGGGAAACTGGCCAGCAACTGTGCCCAAAGTGCCTTTCCCTCCTGGTAAGGAGACAGGCAAATTAAAGCCATTTGGCCTTTGGAGATCCACAAAGGAATTAATTAATGCACAAATACATCTCAAGAAACACTTAATTTTTAAAAAATACTCATTCTCAACTTTCTAACAGAAAGACACACACATGTATGTCTTTCTGAATCTTGAACTTGCCAATCTCATTCCCAGTTCAAACCTCTAGTGTGTGTCATTTGTTCTTCCTGTAAAGTTCTGCCTTCAGCGCTGCCCACAGCCACCTCCTACTCATCATTCAGTCTCCTCAGCTCCAACGTCACCTTCTTTGGAGAAGCTTTTCTGGGTCACCTTAGATAAGGGTTCTCCCACCCACAGTCACTCTGTGTCATAATAATTTGTTTTGTGACCTTCATATATTTATCTGTTATTTTTAAATTTATTTTACATGTTTAAACTTTGTCTCTCCCATTAGAACATCAGAAATTTGCCCTGTAACCCTACTGCCCGTAGCATCACCTGACGTATTAATTAGGAAATGACTTCAACTATTTTAACAGACGTCCTCCCCAAACAATGATTCCAAAAGACAGATACTGATTTCCTTCTTATATAAAAGTCTGGCCAGCAGTCAAGTGTAGCAGCTTCATGACTCAGCAGGGAGCAAGATTCCACCTGGCTTGATGCTGTGTCGTCCTTATCAGGCAGCTTCATTTGATGATCCATGGGGGCTGCTCCAGTTCCCAACATCGAGTCCCCAGTCCAGCCGTCAGGGAGAAGGGAAGGAAGGAAATGAAGTACGCACCTTTCCCTTTAAGAGCCCCACCCAGAATCTGCACACGTTGCTTCCATTGCAGTCCAGTGACCAGAGCTCATTCAGAGGGCCATATCTAGCTGCAAGGGAGGCTGGAAATAGTTTCTTTATTCTGGGCAACCATGGCCACTAGCTAAAGTTCAGAGGGGGGGTCTTACTAAGAAGATGGGAAAGACAGGTCTTGGGGAGGAGCTAGCAATCTCTGACACACTGGGTATGCTGCAGGTGCTTAATAAGTGTTTGTAGACTGAACAAAGAACATATACACTGAATAAGGCTGTAAGAAGTGATCTAATGGGGAGGCAACCCAAGTCCTTCTAGAGCGTAGAGAAAGCCTGGGGACTGCGCCCGTTCAGCCGAGCTTCAGAAGTTGATAAAGGGCTCAGCGTCAGGCAGAATTTAAGAGACTATGAGGGGAGACAGAGAGAGAAGAGAATTCCAGAATCTTAGACTACTGGAGTAAGGTAAACATTCTGATCCTCCTATGAAAAAATACCAATCATAATAGCTCCTGATTTAATTAAATGCAATAACTTTTGTAAACTATTTAGCAAAGGATCTGACACATAGTAGTGCTGAACCATGATTCACTATCATTATTATTATTTTTCATCACTGTTATTATTGTCATCCTCAGAACCAGCCTCAGAAGTGGAAGTCACACGCCTCCATCTCACGCGTGACAAGATTGAGACTTACGTGACGTGAACTGCTCAATGGCCTCCTGGATGGGGAGAAGAACGGAGAGCAGAAAGCAGATTTTTCAAAGAGGAATGTCAGGGGAGTGGTCGGCAGGCAGCTGTGGCTGTGAACGTTGGAGACAGACGGGGAGGTGAGGCAGATGCCAAATCATCCTATGGGGCCTTCGATGCCATGCTCAGGGCTTTGGAATCCATCTCTAAGCAATGGGAAATAGGAAGCTCTTTTAGAGAGAACCATGGTGGCATGGTCAGATTTCTTTTTACCCAGAAAAATCTGTCTTCAGCCTGTGTTGAAAATAATTGCCAGGGTGGAGGCAAGCAAGGGAAGATTAATAAGAAGGCTGTTGCTTCCCTAGGGAATTACAAGGTCTGCATCACAACTGAGAAAAATCAATGTAAAGGATGTGAGAGAAGAAAATCATCACTGTGAGCTGGAACCCACAGAGATGAACCTCTCCCCCATGCTGTGGGAGTAGCCACCATAACCCGCTCATGAGCACTGACTGTCTGTCAAGTTGGTGACAAGTCTTTCACAGGTCTAGTCTCACTTCATCCTCACAGCAGCCAGGTATGGTTTCCCCCCTATTGTACTGCTTTGAAATCAAAAGCTCAGAAGCATAAGCATTTTGCTCAACTGTCCAAATGGGAAATCCAGGATTTGAACCCATGTCTGACTGGCTTCTGTCCGCAACCTGGTCTCCCATTGTTTCTTCGGACTTGGCCTCACAGGGGTCCCAGCCAAGGGAGGAAGCCAGTCAGAAAGCAACCTCTAGTGATGCTTGCCTAGAAAATTTTGAGGAGTCTCTGCAGAAAGAAGATGCAGGTAAGATCAGAAAACTGAAGGTCACCTGTTTGTGACCTTTGTTATTTTATAACAGGTTTACTGAAGTATAATTTACATGTTATAAAATCCACTCATTACGTGTACAAGGCAGTGAATTTTAGTAAATTCACAGTACCACTATCACTACAATCCAATCTTGAATGTTTCCATCACCCCCAAAATATCCCTCCTACCCATTTGTTGTCATTACCCATTCCCACCCCCAGCCATGATGGAAATAATATTTATAATAATACCATCGACTATGTATTAAGCATCACCTGAGGTTAATCCTTACAAGGAGGGATGTCTGACCCAGGAGGAAGCCGTGGCTTAGAGAAATAAAATGACTGAACCAGGGCCACTGAGGGGATCAGGATTCAAACTCACAACTCTCTCCAAAAGAGCCCTGACCATGAGGAAGGTCCTGAGAAAATGTGTTTGTAAAGATGTGGGAGATACCACATTTTTTAAGCCAAGGGGAAATACACTGCATAATCAGATATAGGGGATATAAAAGAAAGAGGAGCTGGTCAGAGAAAAATTCAAGAGAAGCAGAAGGAGATGGAGTCAAAGAATTAATAGAAAACACAGGACCTCAACAGAGGGAGATCTCCTCTGAGAAGGGGGTTTATAGAGTGACTTTATAGCATTGCACTTAAAATCTCATACTTTTATGTCAAACAGACCTGAATTCAAATCTTACCTCAGAGACTTGCTATTTCTGTGGCTGCTGTAGATATCCATCTGTTTTGTTGTTTTGTTTTGCTTTTGTCTAACATCTGAATCTATCTTCCATTTGGAATAAATCCCCTCACCCTAGAGGTTTTGGGGACCTGCAGTGCCGCCTCCCATAATTCACTTGTGTTCCTGCCCCTCTGGGATGTGAGCACGTGGCCTAGGTTCAGCCAATCAGATGCCCCCTTTCTGTTCTTTGAATCAGGCGCTCGTAATTCCTGAAAGCAGGAACAGTGGAGGATTCATCTTAGCAAAAGAACCCACCCACAGTGCTAGCCAGTGTCCAGGGCAGCAGGGAAGCAGGGCAGGTAGGGGTGGAGCTCAGGGTCCCAAGCAGGGGGTTCAGTGGCAGCTGTGTCCTCACTGAACTGGGTCTGTAGGCTGACCCTTCACTCTGACTCTACCTACCCCATCGTTTTCTCAGCGTGACTCTCTATTCTTTCTCTGAGCTGCCCAACAGCCAAAGTTTTCCTTCGCTAAAAACCATAGTGGATACAGCAACCCTGGGCAAGTTGTTTAACCAATTTGGGGATAACAATCATAGCTCCCTGGTGGTTTGTTGTAACCTTTAAGTGATTAAAAAAAAAACAAAACTGTGTATCCAGTGTTCAGGACAGTGCCTGGCGGGTAGTAAGTAGTCAATACATTTTAGTTACAATTCTTTGTTTTTGAGGTGAGAGAGAAGGAGATGGGAACCCTGAGCAGATTTGGCCTCTGCTGCCTCAGTGAATGTGGAGTTAAGTTCCTCTGCTGGCTGGAGGGACTAGGGCTTGGAGAAAATGGACAGTCTAGAGAAGCCACAGTGGGTGACACAGGAGAACAACCAGAGAGCTGGGAGGGAAAAACCTGTGAGGGAATTTGGGCCAACAGGAAAACCCAGGCAGGCTCGGGACCCCCAGCAAAGCACAGGGCAAAAATAAAGTCAGAAAATCTGAAAACTCATTTTAATTTCAGCATGAAAAAAATGCTTTGTATCATTTCACGAAAGTACATTTTTATTTCAGATTGCGTGTTGCTTTATTACTTGGACAGCCCCGTGAACTTCTGTGTTGTTTAAGGTCAGTCACTGTGTTCTCCGGACCTGCACGGTGTACAGTAGAGCTGATCAAGATGAGGGAGTGTGGGGGGCACCATCCAGCCGTGTGATGGAGATGCCGGGGGGTTGGTTTGGTCCAGGACTGGGGGCTGAGCACCTTACCATGTGTCCTTGAGTATGTCACCCAGCATCTGCAGGACTCAGTATGGAATGAGACAACTTAGCAAAATGTTGACCAGCCTATATTCTGAAGTTAGTCTCCAGCTGTGTTACCTTGGAAATTTTAATTAACTCTGTACCATGTCCTCAGCGGGGTAATGATAGTATTTACTTCATAGGGTTATTAATGAGGATCAAATGAGTGAATACCCATAAAGCCCTTAGAATAATACCCAACACTTAGTGACAGTGATGTAAGTATCTGCTGGCATTACTGTAATAGACCAGAAGTTCCCAGCCTGGAGATGCCAGGCCCTTCCTGATTACAGCTCTTTGCAATATTTTATAAGCCCCTTATGAATCCTTTATACACAGATTACCTTAGAAGCCCTACTGTGATTCAGAGAAATGGCCTGGACTGAGACAAGGAGAAATTGAAAAAGATGGTTTAATTGCTATGGCGCATTTAACTTTAGGTGTCTGGGTTTATGTTTGTATTGCATTTTGGTTTTTTGTGCTTATGTTTATGTGTATAAATTTGAGCAGAGCAGTGTACGCTCAAATATTGTATATTTCATGTATATTTTGTGCACGTGTTATTTGTAAGTATTTTGTGTACATGAGTACTTGAGTGCATATGTGTATGTTTATATCTACATATAGTTTGTGTGTAGAGGTGTAATTAGTGTGTGTCAGGGGGGACGTCTGTGGATTTTTGAGTACCTATGTGCATGTGTGTTTGTTCTTCGATCATCAAATGCCATGACCCGAACTCTGTACAGCTCAGTCCCTTTCTTCCCCTCAAGCCCCTACATTCTATGACTCTGGAACATGACAGTTGCACGGTGATTTTTCTGTTAAGCTGGGAATTCTGGGCCAAAGCTAAGGGAAGAGGCTGAAAAGGGAGAGTAAGGAGCAGGGGCTTCCAAGGTGGCCAGTAAGCAGAAGCCACTGTGGGCGAAGCAGCCAGGAGACAGGGAAAGAGGCAGACTTTGGTCAGAGAGCCAACTCGGCCCCTGGTTATTGCATGGTATCACCTGGGACCCATCAAGACCAGAACAGACTGTAGCCTTGGCCTTTGTAGTGCTTCCCACATGGGTACAGCCTGGCCCAGTCAGTGGCTCTGAGACTGGCACCACCCACCCCTGAAATCTTTACAAGTTACACTCTGAAGTTCTTGAAGGGACTACCCATTTCTACAGCCTGAATCCCACAGTGCAGAGGAGGAGGGAAGTACTGATTACCAAGTTCTCAGGGTAGGGATTTGTACCTTATTTACTCCTCCCATCAACCTGTGAGGTAAAAACAGGGCAAGAAGGTAATAGAAAGGAGAACCATAAAATCAGTCTTTTGTAGGCATCTCTCACTCGCATGCATTCACGTCATTGCCTCACTTTCCCAGCAACGTGGGAAAAGTATCCAGGTGAGGGTCTGCGGCTCCAAGAAAGGTGATACAGGGGCCAAGGTCACATGAAAGATGAAAGTAGGGTGGGACAATTAAAGAGGGTCTGGATGGTAGAGAAACCCCTACACCAGGGTGTCCCCAGCTGTGCCTTGTTTCAAGCAATGTTCTGTGAAAGAAACAGATGCTAGTAAAAGTATTTCTTCTAAATCATTAAAATATTAATAGTGACATGCCAGTTATGAATGTCCCCACCACATTCAAGCCTCAGGAAATGCTAGATTTCTTTTCTTTTTTTATTTATCTCCAAGATACCGCTCTCAAAGTTGGTGAGATGTCCAGGGTCAGTTATTGCTGGGGTTTCCTGACTTTCTCCACTTGTTCCTTCTGGTTCTGGGAAATGAAGAAGGACCTGATGCTTATTCCATGATGATGATACTTATTTCTCTTGCTCCTTCCTCATGCTCAGGATACTGCCGATGGGCTTTGCTGGCCACTCACCTGGCAGTTCTGGGCAGCTGGAAAATCACTCCTCACCGTAGCTTTCTCCACCGACCACAAGCCCAGCCATAAAGGTCTTTGCTTTTCTCCCAGGACCACGGTCATAGTGGTTGTGTCCACGGTAGTTGCCTTCCATGCCTACAACCCCATCTGAGTACCTGTCACCCTGGGGGCTTTATCAAACGCTCTTGAAATCAAACCCCATCTCTTCTCCCAGTTGTGGAAATTCAAAACCCCCAAATACAAGGCTACTCCTCCTGTCTTGAACCTGAAGCAAAAAAACCTTCATCCCATTCCTGAGACAATCCAGTCTAACTGCCCTTCTTGTACCTGACCTCCCTAATGAAGATAAGGATGGGGGAGAGAAAGGATTGGCATCAGGGCACAAACTCTCTCTCTCTCTCTCTCTCTCTCTCACACACACACACACACACACACACACACACATTGTCAATTCCCCAGTGGAAAAGGGAGAATACAAAGTATCCTGGCCTTCCTTCCAATACCTAGGCAGAAAAAATTATCTTTTTTACTCTTTTTTGCTGATGCTTCTTCAAATAAAACAGAAAAAGAAATTATCAGATAATTACTACATTAAATTCATACTATATCAACAGTGCTTGTTTAAAAAATACTAAATACACTTGTATCACTGACTCATTAATATGCAATAATTTCACTCTTGGGGCAAGGCAGGATATCCTCAAGAACTCCAGATATTCAGAGATGACTTCGCCTGACTCACAAAAGCATGCCTTTCAGTCTCCTCAGCAGTAATGGAAGCGCTGACCAGTGCACCACAGTGATGGATGGTGTGACTGTCACCCATCCCTGCTAAGTGTCCTGTCTTATCATCTATAAATGTATTTTCAGTATCATCCCGTAGTTATTGAATATCAAACACTTACAATTTTCCAATGTGAATCAACCCCTGAAAGATGGAATTTTCTCGTGAGGCCATTTCTGCTGCCTATTTGAAGCCAAACATACAAGTCATTAAGTCAGACAATTGCTAAACTGATCTTGATTGAATCCCCAGTTTGTGCCAAATTCTGTTCTGGGATGCAGGAAATAAATCGGCCGTGGTCTCTGTCTTCGTGGAGATTACAGCCTATCACAAAGACAGACGTTTAACAAACGTACGTACAGGTGTGGTGGGTGCTACAAAGGGGAAATGCAGGATGCAGTTGGCAAGGTCAGGACTAGGGTGAGCGAAGGAGGTGCCTGGGGTTCAGCATTTAAGGAGACCCTTGCACAGTCTTGAGAGTGAGTGCCTCCTTATATGTTGCACCCTGGGCACCCCCACTTCCTCTTCCTCGTCCTGGCCATGGCAATCAGAAAGGTCGAAGTGGAAGGAGAAACACTCCAGGTGAAGACAAAGGCTTTAGCGTAATATTCCATGGTAGTGATTATTTGCTGCATCTTCGGCCACTCAGCATCTGAACCCCTTTCCATCTGGGAACCATTCTCCATTCTTTGGGTCTTGATGGAAAAGAGGGCTGACTTCCCACTGTAGAAAGCACTAAAGGCAAATATTTTGGGTGCCACCTTGGGTGTTAACAGGCAGGCACACAACCCAGACTCAGCCAACTGGGAGCTCAAAAAAAACTTTGAATAATAGAGGACTAAATCCAAACCACAGGGCAAGTGGAGAAAATACTCACACGGTGGCCCACAGACAGAGCCACCACAGGAGCAGTTCAGGCGAGAGTCCAGGTGTGGTGCTGGTGTCCAGTGCCAGGATGGCAGTGCTGGTGGTGGGATCCTGGTAGATTATTTCTGCTGCCCACTCCCCCTTAGTCCTTCCAAGTCCACTTGTCTAGACTTCCAGTCAGTTCTATGAGCTACATGTTATCCTTCCAAGAAATGCCCTTTCTGCTGAAGTTGGTCTCTGATGAATGCTAACCATTACATCCAGGAAAATTTAAGGTGTTTCATCGTCAAATATGTCGAGAAAAGCCACATTTTTTAAAGTTCATTTATTTTTAAATTTATTTGGGGGGGGAGGTAATTAGGTTTACTTGTTTATTTATTTTTAGAGGAGGTACTGCGGATTGAACCCAGGACCTTGTGTATGCTAAGCATACACTCTACCAATTGAGCTATACACTCCCTACAAGGGTAACATTTAAATTTAAAGCCTGAACACCTGTGGCCATTGGCATTGTTGGTGTGAGTGTTGACCTCAGTGATGAGTGATTAAGGAGGACCAGTACCTGCCCAAAGTTAAGGTCATGACTGGAGCAAGTATATTCCTGGTTCAGGCTTGGCCAGGGCTGGGGTGTGGGAGCTGGGGTTAATTGCAAATGAGTACAAAGGAAATATGGGGGACGATGGAAATGTTTTGAAACCAAAAATCAATGAACTGTATCGCTTAGCATGGGCATGGGTAAACTTTATATGAAATGTAAATATCAATAAAAGAATTTTTTTAACTATATACAAAAAGGAAAACTTGCTAGGGTGGAAAACAAAAAGTCTCGATCTTAGAGCTCTAATGAGTTCACCATGTCCCTGGCAAAAATTAATTTAATGTTACTCTGTCTTCAACTTGTCTTGGTAACAGTTTTATTTTTATGATAAAAGTTGTCTAAGAAATGTGATCTTATCCACCCAGGAAAAGAAAGCCAAACAGATTACTCACAAAGGAAGAGCAATCACACTGAACCCAAGCTTCCCCTGTGCAAAAGTAAATGTCATAATAATGAAAGGAAGAAATTTTTACAGAATTTCAATAGGTCAAATGGAGCTCTCAGAATTACATGCTAAGCTGTAGCTCTTATCAAGGCAATAGAAAAATAACCAAGAGTGCTTACTTGATGTAAAAAAAGAGGTAGTTGACAGTTGATTCCTCTGAATAGGAAACCACATGCGTTTCAGATGGAGTTTGATTTGTAAATGATACTTCCCCCCAGTACCTCATAGAAACACATCAATTGCAAATATGAAGCCTCAAGTTCACTTGCCTTCAGTGACTGGCAGGTCAGGCAAGTAACACAAATGAAGGCGGAAGGCCAGGTGTACTACCATGGTCTGCCACAGTCATCATTTGGGGGGTTTTAGTGCTGCTCCTGATACTGAACTTCTGCACCAGGAAAACTTTAGGGAGTGGTGAGGACTATGGCAAACTGGAGAAGGTTCCAGAAGATTGACACTTTTCAAGAATGAGTAACCGTGTTGCTGGGCCTTTTAATTTTTTTTTAATCAGATTACTTAGATTTTTATATTAAAAATCTTCAGTTTACTGATCTGAAAATAAAGAATTTGTCCAGGAAAAAAAATTTAAGGCCTGGAGGATGGGACAAAAACAACTACATAGATATCAGAGGAAGGGCTTTCTTAGGCGGAAGGAATGGCATTCACAAGGCCCTAAGGCAGGAAAGAGCTTGTTGACATGAAGGAACAGAAAGGAGGCTAGAGTGACCTGTGAGGATGAAGGAAGACGCCACAGAGGTGAGCAAAGCCAGGTCAGGCAAAGTCTCACAGGCCATGGAAGGGGGTCTGGATTTTACTGTTAGGGAAACGGGAAGCCATAGTTTGGTGTTAAACCAAGCAGTGACAGGACATGATTTACCTTTTGGCTGCTGTATTGAAAATTAGAGGATTAAACAAGAAACCAGTTAGGAGACTACTGTAGAAATTCAGATTAAGGTAACAGTGGCTTGAACTAGATGGAAAGGCATGGATGGTCTTGAGATATATTTTGAAGGTAGAGCCACAGGACTTGTTGATAAATTGAATGAAATGATGCCAAGTAAGGAACCAAGGATGACCTCTTGGTTTGGAGCAACTGGGTCTGTGTTGTTACTATTTACTGAAAAGGGAAATAAGAGGGTAGTTTGGCGAAGTGAGGTCCCCAACAATAGTCCCATTCTGGGTACTTTAGGCATCCAAATGGAGATGTCACTTGAGGAGGCGGATCTATCAGTCTAGAAGTTTGAGAAAGTCTGGGGTTGGAGATATGAATTTGGAAGTGATCTGCACATGGAAGGTATTCAAAGCACCCAGTGGGGGGAAAAATAGAGAGAAAAGAGCCCAGAAACAAGCCCTGGTGACCGGGAAGGAGGGAAGGAGGAGCCTATCTAGAAGACTGAAAAGAAATTGTCCAGCCAATTAAAGGAAAATTAAGAGTCTGGTAACTTAGAAGTCAAGAGAAGAAAGCATTTCAATATGACGTAGTGGCCCCTCTGTCAACTGCTCAGAAGTCAATGAAAAGAAAATCGGTGTGCCTCTACTGAGCTTGGCAACACTGGAGATAGTTAATGACCTTTACAAGATAGGTTTCAATGGCAAAGTTAAAGCCAAATTGAACTGAGTTGAAAACTGGATGGGAAATGAGAAACTAGAGAAGTGAAGGCAAACAACATTTTGAGAAATTTTTCTTTAAAGAATTGCAAAGAAATGGGGCATAGTCCAGAGAGGGAGGCGGGATTAAGGGATGTTTTGTTTTAAGATGGGAGGTACTAGAACTTTGTATAATGATAGAAATGGTCCAGTAGAGAGGGAGAGAGTGAAGAGAATAACTGAAGAAGAAGTCCCTGAGTAAGGGAGAAAGGAGGGATGTGGACAAGAGCAAGGGTTGGTCTCTCAGGAGTAGGCACCATTGTTCCATCATAAACCAAAGGAAGACAGGAGGTGTAGGACCAGGGGAAAGAATATGTAGACTTAGTAAAGAGAAGATGAAGGAATTGTTTCAGTTTTCTCAAAATATGAATCAAGGAGTAATATTTTAGAGAGAAGAATTAATCGAAAATTGAGGAGACAGGATAAAGCATGGAATAGTGACTTCAAAGAGTAAGAAATCAAGCTTCCTAGAAGAAACAAGAGATCAGGTGGAGAAATATTGAGGGCTATTTGAGGTTTGAGGCCCTGAGTTTCCCATGCAATCGATGAGGCCAGCTAGATAGTTTTCTCCTAGAAAAATCAGCTGCTAAAGCATACATATGGAGAAGCCAAGCAAGCGGTCGCATTCCACCAGATTGGGAATTTAACAGGCAGCTTGGAACATGGGCGTTGAGATTTTCTGCAGAAGAATTGTTACAGGGCTAAATCATGATATCCAGCCTGAGTACAGAGGGAAGTGGAGTCAGGAGGTTGAGATGAGAGGTTGAGTGAAAAAGTAATGAAATCAATGGCTTCATTTACTTTTAAGAGTGATTCAATCTGGCAAGTAGGAGTTGGGACAAATTGGGGAAGGAGGATCTATAATTTTTTACAGGCAGGGTATTTCTATACAGGGTCTAAAAGGAGAAAATTGGGGGGGGGGGTCAGATCAATCTAGATTCAACTCACATTTATTGGAATCAAATGTATGCTAGACTCTGTACTGGGCACTTTCCTGTTTCATTTAATTCTCATGATAACCCTGTACTTTGGGTAGGATAAGTCCTTGTTTTGGAGATGATAAAATAAAACAGAAGGGAATTAAATGGTTTGCCTAGGCTGAGGCCAGGTTCACTGTTCTCATATTGAAGGGACTAGATAGTAGACAGGTGACTCCAAACAGAACTTTCCAACTCAGGATAAAGAATCAAGTTCTCTTTGATTAGTCAGATAAGTAACAATGGGTTGGGAACACTTGGGGCTGTGACCCAAATCATGGAGCTGGATACAGTAAAACCCCTGTTGTCTCAGTTCAGGACCAGTCCTGGAAAAGTACCAACTAGCAGTTCAATATCATGCAGCCCTGACAAGGGGGAGAGAAAAGAGATGAAGCATGAATCTACACGGGGCCTGATACCAACTCTCTCCAGGGTGAATTCCACAATCCTGGAGTCTCTAACAGGACAAAACTCCAAGTGTTATCAGGGGAGAGTTGCAGCCTTTGGTGTGAAAGTAGAGAAGGAGAACCAGCAGGCTAAGAACAGATTCTTGCGTTCATCGCAGGTCCTTCCTTGCCTCCTTGACTTCCCCTAAAATACCCTAAGATGGAGCCCTAGGGCCTGCCTCAGCCTTACATCTCTAGACTGTAATGCTACACTGTCCAATATAGTGACCACTAGCCACATTAGCTATATAAATTTAAGTGTAGGTAAAATGAAAAATTCAGTTCCCCAGGCACACAAGCCACCCTTCAAGTGCTTAACAGCCAGAAGTGGCTAGTAGTTACTATATTGGACAACAAGATAGAACAATTCTACTGTCGCAAAAAGTTCTATTGGCAGTGCTGGCCTAGAAACAAAGATCAAATGGATAGAATGAACATTCCTTATTTACACCATCTGGGAGCAGCTGTGGGCCAGCAGACTAGGAGCTATGTATAAGACTGCAGTTATGACCACCTACTAGTCCATCCTGTTCTCCCTAATACCCATGTGCACCCTTCTTCCTTAATTATTTCTTATATTATTTATTTATTATATATATATATATAATATTTCTAAATATAATATAACTGGGTAGAACTGCCAGGCACAAACAGGGTAGAGTCAAGAATGATTTCACAGAACCATAGGGTCCAATGATGATAGACTCAACTTTGGATGAGGTGTCAGGCCACAGAAGTTTATGCCAATCTTCCAGATGCATTTGAGGATTTACCCTTTTTCTCAGGTACGTACTTGGGATCTACACAGCACATAGTCTCATCCCTGCATAATATATAGAACAGTTCATTCTCTTCACACTTTGTTCTGCAGCTTCCCAGCTTACTCCAACACTTCATGGCTGAAATTTAAAAAAAGAAGGAGAGGGCAGGTCAGTCTTGAAGTAAGCAGAGGGCTGGGGAAGGGGGAGGTCAAAGCCCCGTAGAAGAGACAGTAATATGGGAAATTAGGAGGCACATGAGAAGCCCCCACAAGACATCCTCCGGGTTTAAGGGAGATTATAGGCACTATCTTTTCTTTTCCCACTTGTGTCCCCAGGCACAATCCCGAAGTTCTCCCCACTCCATGGCCTGGGACCTGCTAGGCAGCTTCCCCTCCCTGGCCAGCTCCCTCTGGGCAGGCAAGAGGGGATCCTCTCTCCAGGGTTTCATCTCCCGCATATTATAAGGTACACAGGTGCTCAGGTATTAATCCTTTCCCTTTGCCTTTGGGAACCTTTTTCTGACCCTATCAACAAAAGAGGACAGGAATCTGAAATACACCCATCAGGACATCCTCAAGTCTTCTTGAGTATCTGTAAAACTCTTCTCCACAACATCCCAGGGCTTTTTACTGGTCTTCACAAGCCAAGATAATTAGGAATCATTGCTCTGGGGAACCTACAACCTAAAGTAGCACAGATACATTGAGAGTGGAATCCGAATCCTCAATCAGAAATTCAGGAACCATTTCTATAGAGGCAACAATCGATCAAAATTCAAATTCCCCCAAGGAATGTTCTTGGAAAAGCTCCCATTTCCCCTATAGTCTATGTCCAGGTCTGTCTTCTCCATGTACCCTCCTGCCACTCCATTATCATATTCAGCTTCACCAGAGCCAACCAGAAAGAGGTTAGAGTGGTCACCCAATGACACTAGAAAAATCAGTACTAGGGAATGCAAACGTCCCCTTGGCTGGAGAGCTATCCAAAGGCCATTCTCCCAGCCCAAGCTGTTAGAGCTCCCAGAGTTTCCTGAATATGCATCAGGTTCCCTGACCCACTCTCCCTTGGGAGAGATCCTGGTTACCTGGGGTGACCTGGGCCAGGAGCAGGGTAACAGTCAAAATCAGAAGAAGGAATTTCATGAATGATGAGGGCTCAGGTAGAGATAGGAGGCTTCTAGGCTGGCAAGACAGACAGAGGTCTCCATTCTGGGCAGTCCAGACTGGTATTTATTGCCCCAGGGAGCGTGGCAGAGCCATGATCAGTGAACCAGCAAGGGAACAGTCATCTACAATTAGGTAGACAAGTAATCAACCACACTGGTTGAATGGCTGTTGGACACACCACCCTCCTCTGCGCTTCCAGGGGAGGCCAGGAGATGGGGAAGAGAAGTTAAAGAGAAGACACAGTCTTGCCTTTGAAGTTTTATAATGTAACTGGGGAGCCAAGAAGGGGGAAATGCTTTTACTATTTTTTAATTTTTTTAAGTTTTATTTTTCATACAATTTTAAAAGGTTACCTTCCATTTACAGTTATTACAGAATGTTGGCTATATTCCCAGTGTTGTACAATACAGCCTTGAGCCTGTCTTATACCCAGTAGTCTGTGCCTCCACTCCCCCACCCCTATATTGCTCCTCCCCACCCTCCCCACCTGTAAACATTAGCTTGTTCTCTGTATCTCTGAGTCTGCTTCTTTTTTGTTATAGTTACTAGTTTGCTGTATTTTTTTAGATTCTACATATAAGTGATATCATGCAGTAAGTGTCTTTCCATGTCTGATTTATTTCATTTAGTATAATGCCCTCCTAGTCCATCCATGTTGCTACAAATAGCAAATTTTCATTCTTTTTTACGGCTGAGTGGTATTTAGTGTGTACACACACTGCCTCTTTTTTTATCCATTCACCTGTGATAGATGCTTAGGTTGCTTGCATATCTTGGCAATTGTAAATAATGCTGCTATGAACATTGGGGTGCATAGATTTTTTTGAATTAATATTTTTGGTTTTTTTCAGATGTATAGCCAGGAGTGGAATTGCTAGGTCATATGGTAGGTGATTTTTTTTTTACTTTATTATTATTTTTTTAATTGGGGGAAGGTAATTAGGTTTGTTTATTTTTTTTTAATGGAGGTACTGGGGATTGAACCCAGGACCCTGTGCATGCTAGGCATGCACTCTACCACTGAGCTGTACCCTCCCACTGTGGTAGTTCTGTTTTTAATTTTTTGAGACAATTCGTAGTGTTTTCTACAGTAGCCGCACCAATTTACATTCCCACCACCAGTGTACAAGGGCTCCCTTTTCTCTACATCCTTGCCAACATTTGTTATTTATGTTCTTTTTGATGATAGCCATTCTGACAGGTGTGAGGTGTTATCCCATGGCTTTAATTTGCATTTCCCTGATGATTAGTGATGCTGAGCATCTTTTCCTGTGCCTGTTGGCCATCTATATGTCTTCTTTGGAGAAATGTCTATTTAGATCTTCTGCCCATGTTTTTGCCTGGGTTATTTGGTTTGTTTGTTTGTTTTTATTGAATTGTATGAGCTGTTGTATATTCTAAAAATTAAGCCTTTGTCAGTCTCACTGTTTACATTTTCTCCCAATCTGTAAGTCGTCTTTTCATTTCGTTTAGCTTCACAAGCTAAAAAGGAACTCCCCCACACCTGAGCCATAGACAGTCATCTCCATCTCTGGGGTGTCCGCCATTCTTAAGCTTCAGCATCTCCACTTCCTCATTTCTGCTGAAACCAACTATTTTGCCGTGGCTCTCATTCAAAGCTCTCCAAGTAAATAATCTGACTGGGGAAAAAGGATCTGATTCATTAGCTAATAGAGAGAAACCACTGTAAAACGATAGGAAACAATATAACTACCTCCCTTGCTGATATCTACAAATCTGAGCTTTTCTGTTTTGCCAAGCGTGAAGTCACATACACTTGATGAGTGAGGTGAATGCCTATAAAGTAAGAAAAGAAAAGGAGCAAAGAAAATTATGCAAGCAGAGCGGGGGTGGGGGGGAAATGAGTAGATTAGAGATAATCTCTGTGGGAATGTGTGCTTTCCAGACAAGGTTGCAGGAAGTCCACTGATGAATGGATTTTGCTGTGAAATATGCAGGAGCCCAAAGTCCCCATACTGAAGGTGTAATCAGAAACCTGGCCCTGAGGCCAATCCGATGTGCTTGATCCCTTTAAAAAGGCTCCTGCAGTGCTGCGGTCCTTCACTCCACACTATTTACCTCTCCCTGAGCCTGAAGTGGGTCCTACTGCTTTCTCTAGCCTCGTGCAAGACAAGGTGGTGTCTGAGATTCAGAAAACTCTGCATCTGTCTCCTGCCTGGCCGTTGACTCTTGTTTTGACCCAGTGTGGACCATAAGCCTCCCCAGTAGGAGTGTGCCTAGCCTAGAAAACGAACTTCCTTATGCATCCAGTGGAGTCATTACATCTTGCCTGGGACCCTTCCCATTCCTTTTTCAGATTTCTGCCACCAACCCCTGGTTTTTCCCTGCTTCTTGCATCAAAGGAAAGTGAATACCTCTATATTTCACTTCTTTATAGTTTTTAGGGGCGGGAGATATTGGAGGGAAGTGGGGAAAGAAAATGATACTAACTGATTCAAATAAGGCTTGGAGATTTACTGACTTTCTATTACATTCCAACTCTGGCTTCTGGTGCTAAATGTGATTAGCAATGGCAATGGGTGAGCTGGGTTTTTTTGGGGTTTTTTGAAGTTACTAGAAGTGATGTTTGACAGTCTCTCATCAGAGGCTGTGTGGGGTAATGAAAACATAAGCTTTGAAGACACACATATCTGGGTTCAAATTTTGCCACTTATTAGCCATGTGACTTTGAACAAGCCAATTAATGTCTCTGAACCTCAGTTTTGTCCTCTCTAATAAGGAGATAATATTACTGACCTCAGAGGTTTACCATGAAGATTAAATGAGGTAATACTTGTAAAGCACACAGAGCAGTGCCTGGCCTGCAGGAAGCCCCTGATGTTATTAACTATGAATTTTCACCTTCCTTGATTTCTTGGAGCATTTGACAGTTAACTTCTTGCCTCCCTAAATCTCCCCTGGCTCTCCTTCCTTGTCAACATAGTCAATATTCAATTTTTTAAAAAAAAAAAAAAGGACAAGGATTGTCAGTGATTCAGAGATCTCTCTGCTTACTATGCTTTTTCAAATCAAGGTTGAAGTTTTCAAAACTTTGGGTCTCAGGTCTAAGACTCAGATTGCTTACTCAGAATCCAAGCTCAAGGACAGATCTCACCCTCTGTGTCTGGAGTGTATACAATGTAATTCTGTTCGAGCTCTAGTGAAAGATGGTAAGGAAGGTTCCCAGCATTTTATCAGGGAGTGTTTCCAAGCTTATCCCTGCTCCTAGCACTCATTGTTCCACCCAGGATGTCTTCCCTAGCTTCTTATCTTTACTGTTACCTAAACTTTTCAAGACGTTGCTCTTTCTTTCAATACTTCATTTCATTGTCTTCTTTCCCAGGAACCAACCACTGATCTCACCATGTCAGGTGATGTTTTCATCCCTCCTAGAATGTTCTCGTTTAATTGCCCCCATCTGAAACTACTCAGGCCATCTTGAGTTTCTTGTGGACTGCAGACTGAGGTGCTAGGGAGGTAGTGGAGGAAGAAATGTCTAAGAGGGTTCCCGTCCTCCTGTCTTCAGGAAAAGGAAAGCAAGCGTTTATAAATGAACTCCATGTCCTTTCAAAACCACTCAAGAAATGTTTGCGAAATAAATTGAATCTTGATTAAGCATATACTACATATTGGGCTTTCTACTGAGCATAAGAAATATGGAGCAGTATAGGATACTGTCCCTAACAGCCAAGTATATTAGGATAAAGTAGGTTATGATGCAATAACCAAAAAAAGAATCTTGGTGGCTTATAAGAACAAAAGTTTAGAGGAAGGAGTCAAGACGGTGGAGTAGAAAGACTCACAGCTCACCCTCTCCCACAAATACACCGAGAATTACATCTACAAACCCACTGAATTGCACAGAACACCTACTGAACTCTGGCAGAACGTCTCTAGCTTCGAAATACAGGAGGATATTCACAAAATCCGATAAACAACAAGTTTATACTGTACAGCACAGGGAACTATATTCAATATCTCATAGCAACTTGTGTTTAAAAAGAATTTGAAACAAATATATGTATGTTCCTATATGGCTGAAGTATTGTGCTGTACACCAGAAACTGACACATTGTAAACTGACTATACCTCAACAAAAATATTTTTTAAAAAAAGAACAAAGGTTTAATTTACACTGATGCTGCATATCCATTGCTGGTTTGTTAGAGACGCTGCTCCATATCTTCTCACTGTGGATCACAGACTGATTCGCTAGCCACCAGTTGTTGCTAATCACCATGGCAGAGAGAATGAGAGCTGTGGACGGCCTTGAAGTGGTTGTTATATGCCCTGACCTTGGAAGTAATGTATAGTTCATAACTCACTGCCTACAATGGTGGCATGGCCCCATCCAACCACAAGAAGACCAAGAAGTGAATCCTACCATGAGCCTAGAATGCAGAAAGCCAGAAACATGGGGGCAGTCAACAAAGGGCAGGATGGTTAGGGAAGTCTTCATGAAGCTCTTTCTCCAAGTCGTGAAGGAAGATAGATTTCAGGGGAACGGTGAAAAAGAGGAGGGCATGAGACAGTATTCCAGGTAGGGGAGCCGTGCTAACAGAGGAATGGTGGCAGGAATGCTTGTGAGCCACTTGGAGACAATGAAAATACTGCATGGTTATAGCTACGGCCAGGAGTTCATGCACCATGTAATGTTGGAGAATTGCATAGTGATAAGATTTTTAAAGTCCTTGAGTGCAAATCTAAAATACTTAGACTGGGTTTTCAAGTCAAAATCAGAGAACTGAGAGGCTAAGAAGGTAGGGATCTGGTCTCTTCCTTCTCAGTTTCCACTTCAAGCTGAGCAGCTTCATTTTGATCTGTTTGATATATTGAGTTCCATCTAGGTTTTTGTTTTTAAAATCTTTCTACAAGTTGTTAAGACAGTAAATCTTAAAAGTTCTCATCAAAAATTACAGGCCAACATCTTTGATGGATATAGATGCAAAAATCCTCAACAAAATATTAGCAAACTGCATTCAACAGTATATATAAAAAGTATATATGATAAAGTGGGGTTGCAAGGATGATTCAATATCTCCATATCAATCAGTGTGATAACACTACATTAACAAAACAAAGAAAAAAATCACATGATCATCTCAATAGATGCAGAAAAACTATTTGACAAAATTCAACATCCATTCACGATAAAAATTCTCACCAAAATTTATATAGAGGGAACATATCTCAACATAATAAAGCCCATTTATGACAAACCCACAGCTAACATCATACTCAATGGTGAAAAGCTGAAAGATTTTCCTCTAAAATCAGAAACAAGACAAGGAGGTCCACTCTCACCACTTCTATTTATTATAATGTTGGAAGCCCTAGCCACAGCACCCAGACAAGAAAGATAAAAGGCATCCAAATTGGAGGGGAAGAAGTAAAATTGTCACTACTTGCAGATGACATGATATTATATATAGAAAACCCTAAAGTCTCCACCAAAAAACTATTAGAACTAATAATGAATTAGACAAAGTTGCAGGATATAAGATTAATATACAGAATAATATCTGTTACTTTTCTATACACTAATAATGAATTATCAGAAAGAAAAAGCAAGAAAACAATCCTACTTAAAATCACATCAAAAGAACAAAATATCTAGGAATAAACTTAACCAAGGAGCTGAAAGGCCAATGCCTGAAAACTATAAAACATTAATGAAGGATATTGAAGGTGAGACAAAGAAATCAAAAGCTATCCTGTGTTCATGGATTGGAAGAAATAATATTGTTAAAATGTTACCTAGCACATAGTAGGTCCAGTTTCCTCTCCAATATATACTTCCTTGCCCACGCCTTTCACTGGAGTTTGATTGGGTATACTAAGAGACAAACACAGAAGTCAGCCAAAGGTGTTTTAATAAAACTGAGGAATCTGCTGAGGTCAAGCTCAGGGCAGGGTTATCTTCATTTTTGTGTCCTCGGGCTTCAAGTATGAATTGGCTTTGGTGATACATTTGGCAGGAACTTGGGCTTCACACAGCACAGTTTACCACTCATGCAGAAAACATAGACTTTTTCATTCTTGGAACATTTCTCACGACAGGAGCCATGAAGATTCCAGCATTTTTCAGTGCTGCCTAATACAAAGAGAAAAAAAAAAGAAGAAGAAGAAGAAGAAGGGAGTCGGCATCAGTTCTATGGGGAAATAAGTCCTGGCTTGAGAGGACCAACAGCCAAGCAAAAAAAAAAAAAAAAACTGTTGAAACTGGGAGAGTCATCTCTAGATTTATAGAACAGTGATATGATACAGTCTCACATCATTTCTGGACACCTCATCCTAATCCCAGCCCTTCTAGAATGTTCTTTCTCACAAGTTCAGTGGGTTATGATGGTTAGGAACATGGACTGTTGGAACTCATAAAGCTGGATTTGAAATCTGTCTACCAAATGAAATCAAGCCAAATGGAAGACCTCTAGCAGATTACTTCCCTTCTCAGATCATCAATTTTCTCTTTCCTAAAAAGAAGATACAGCGCTTGCTTCAGAGACTTCTTGTCGGGATTAAATGAAATAGTGTTTAAAAACCACAAGCATTAAATAAATTCAGATATGACATGACAGGTCCTCAGAATTATAAATTTTAAAAAATCATTTCATAAGTAAAGATTAAACTAGAAGGAAGACATGATCAAATAAATGCAACAGATAATGGCTTAAAAGAAATATACAGAGTGATAAAGAGAATGTTTTAATCAAAAGGAAAGAGAGAAAAAGGAATCAATAGAAAGTTACAAATATTCATGACAGGTAAAAGAAATCCAACACACAAATAATAGGAACTACGAAAGATGAAAACAAAAGCAAGGGAACAGAACAAATACTACAAAGTATGTTCAATAAATTTTCCTAAAATAGAAAAAGATTTGAAACATGTATGGCAAGAGTATACAACATACCTGAAAATATTCATCCAAGACAAGACATATTCTAGTAAAATTATTGAACATCAAAGAGAAAAAATGCTTTGGGCATTTAGGTCCAAAAAATACAAGGTGATATAAAGGAAAGAAAATTAAACCATACTTAGATTTTTTTGAAGTATTGTTGATTTACAATGTTTCACATGTACAGCAAAGTGATTCAGGTAGATAGGTAGATGATAGATAGATAGATAGATAGATAGATAGATAGATAGATAGACAGACAGACAGACAGACACAGATATTCTTTTTTAGATTCTTTTCCATTATAAGTTATTACAAGATATTGAATATAGTTCCCTGTGCTGTACAGTAGGTAGGTCCTTGTTTATTATACTTAGACTTTTTGATAGCATTGCTTTATGTCAGGAAAAAAATGGTGCCACATATTTAAGATACTCAAGGAAAGAAAAAGTAAGCAAACAATGTTACATCCAGCAAAACTGACTCCCCCCCCCCAAAAAAAGGACAAAACCAAACTGGTATCCACATACTGAAACGTAAGAAATATTGTTCCCGTGAGCCTCCTTAAGAATCTAATAGGAAAAGTGCTTTAGACAACAAAATTAGAGGGGCATTGACACAGGACTAATAATGATCATTACTTACAGAATTATAATTAAATCAGGTTTAAAAGGAGGGAGCAGAGAATGTAATGGCTATATTTTCTGAAATAGAGATACAGTACAATGAAAAATGGGAGAATGTTTAAAGCATATGTGGAAATTTTAACTAGTTTGAGTAATCATGTTATTTTGGTGGTATTGGTATTATTTTACTAAAGCTATTGTGTATGTGATGAGGGAGAAATCAAATGAGTAATTGTGGGATATTCTAATTCTATCATCTGATGAACCTAAAAACATTCTGTCATAATAGGAGCTAAACTGAAGAGATTCCCATTGGTCAAGAATAGGAAAATTTGTGCTTCAGTGGGGATATTTCAATAGATTGGACTTGTGGCTTAGAATCATGAGTTCAAGATAATACTTGAGAAAAGCTAATTGCCCAGCCTCAGAGGCTGCCGGAAAATGAATTCATTGTCTCGCAAACTGATGAGCAAAGATAGAGTCCAGCATTTTCCCTGCCCCTCCTCTCTGAACCCTCTAAACCCCAAGGTAACCAAATAGTAGATGAAGAGAAGCATCTCTTTTATAAGTAGTTCAGCCAATAAATGAATGTTCTTCCCAACATACCTGCACAGCTACCCCTTCACTTTTTTCCAGCCTTTGTTCAAATGTCAGCTTTTCAGTGACCATTCCCTTACATCTTTTATCAAATTGCACATCCACATCCCCCTAATGCTTGTTAGCCCCTTCCCTGCTTACTCTACTCATTGCCTCCTCCCAGAGAGTGTAAGTTCCAAGAGGACAGAGGTCTTGGTTGGTTGTTTGGTTGATTGGTTGGTTGGACAGCCCTCTATCTCCAGCACCTATCGCAAGGCCTGACACATGGAATACACTCAACAACATTTATTGAATAAATGAATTATTTAACTAAGTAATGACATATCCACATGCCCCTAAATCCAGCTGCCATCATGGGAAGGAGAAGGGGAGAGGATGAAAGGAGAAACACTGAAAGACTAAACAATTGCTCAAGGCAGAATGAATCAATCTATTTTAAACCAGAAAAGGTGGATACAATTATTTCCTGAGTTAATGTACAGTCCCTCTGCCCCTTCCAGCCTCTGACTTTCTTACCAGCAGGATGAAAGTCCCTGGGAAAGCTCCAATGAGTTACAAAAAGCAGAGAAGCTCATTTGTTGCACACTAACATTTCAGTGTAGTCAATGTTGACCCCTCAACCTAAGATATTATTTCAAAATGAAAAGTGAGTAAATTGGAACTCAGAGCAGCCAAGCGGCTTGCTGGGGTTCACAGAGCTATTATGTGATGGAGTAGGTTCTCACCCAGGATTGAGAGGTTCTTCCCTCCTCCCCAGCTGAATGGTGTTTCATGCATGTGTCTACCATGAGCTGACACAAGGTATGAGTCCAGAGTATTCTCAATCCCCACCCCCACGTCCCGACCCCATGGAAAGGTTAGAGAGATGTCTAGAGGGTGGAGGGGGTGGAAGCTTCTGTCAGATGAGAAGGAGGATGGTGCTAGCACCTTGAGCTGGGCAAATCTGATGAAGGCCCTTCTCTCCTTAAAAATTTCTATGGCTCCGGCATAGGGGTTGACAGAGATCGGCAGCACTCATTCTGAGATTCTGTCTCACTTAAGACAGATGTGAATAGTGCAAAATCCAAGTGATTTCAGGGACATTGTGAGAAAAGCTCACTATTGCCTCCCTTCTTTCCTGCTTCCCATCCCTCCCCATACTCCTCCTCACACACCAGACCTCCTACCCTTGACCCCTACAGCTGACAAAAGAAACGAAGTCTGGGGGCACTGAGGGGAAAGTCTGGAGGTTACACCTGCTGCCTAAGATCTGGCACCTGCTATTGGCGAAGATGAATGTTTGGCAGTTCCCCTTTTATGGGGGTTTAAAAGACAACAAGGCTACATTTGCTGCACACCAAAATTTCAGTGTGTTTAATGTTGATCTCTCAACTTGATTTATTATTTAAAATTGATAAATCAATCAGCTGAAATTCAGAGGAGCCAAGTAGTTTGCTAGGAAGGCTACAGAGCTAGTAAATGGTGGGACAGGGTCTAGCCCAGGATTTGGGGGCTTATATTTCTTGCTCACATGGTGTTGCACATTGCCGCCTGCCAGACTATCCTCCCAATCCCTGGAGAGCCCCCAACCAAGATCTACTCTCCATCCCTCCAACGCTCCCCTGAAAAGGTCTAGGTTACCTGGAATGACCTGGGACAAGAGCACCAGCGCAGCCAAAGTTAGCAAGAATGGCTTCATGACTTCAGGTAGCCCAAGGACTCTCAGCTCTAGCGAGGTGATAAGCAAATGAAGAAGAGCTCTGGACTCTCTGCTCCCTCTTATCAACTGGGACACATGTCACTTAGATGTGCTCTCAGCTGCCCACGGGTACAGTGGGCCCTGGAACAGCCTGCCTCCCTCAGCCTTCTCAGTTACTATCCCGATGTCCCCACATCCACAGTTGGATCATGCATCCCTGAACCGATAAGCCTCCCTTCAGCTCCCTCCACCTTTTAGGAAACAGTGGAGAGAAATCATACAAGCTAGAGGGATTTTTTTTTAAATAGATGACCTTGTCATAACTCAATCTAAAACCCTCCAAGACTCCACATTCCACACTAAAAAAACCATATGGCCTTTACTATGTCCTATAAAGCCCTACATCATCTGTTCTAGAGATTCACTCTTACCGTGGTTTTAATGTAAGTTGAGCAAACTCCTTTCTTCAAATGTAATTTTCCAATCTGGAAGTGGAGGAGTAGAGAAGGGAAAATATTCATTCAGACCTTGGAAAGAGCCTGTCTAATTATTATTATTACTTTGAGACAAATGAAAACAAAAACACAACTTTCCAAAATCTCTGGGAAGCAGCAAAAGCACTTCTAAGAGGGAAGTTTATTTGTATTGATACTAACCTACCTCAAGAAATAAGAAAAATAACAAATAAAAAACCTAACCTACAATCTAAAGGAAGTAGGAAAAGAAGAACAAAGCCCAAATCAGCAGACTTAAAGAAATAATACAGATCAGAGATATAAACAGAGACAAAAAATGATAGACAAGATCAATGAAATCAAGAGGTTTGTTTTTTTTTTAAGCAAGAAGCAAAATTGGTAAGCATTAGCTAGGCTCATTAAGGAAAAAAAGAAAAGAAAAGAAAAGAGAGGACCCAAATAAACAAAATAAGAAATGAAAGAGGGGAAACAACAACCAATATCACAGAGATACAAAAATCATAAGAAAACACTACAAACAGTTATATGGTAACAAACTGGACAGCCTAGAAGAAATGGACAAATTTGCAGAAAGAGAAAACTTACCAAGACTGAGTCAAGAATAGATAATTTGAACAGACTGATGACTAGTAATGAATTTGAATTCATGATAAAAATACTCTTAGCAAACAAAAGTCCAGGACTTGACAGCTTCACAAGGAAATTCTACCAAACATATAAGGAAGAGCTAATGCAAATGAGAACTACAATGAGGTATCACCTCACACCAGTCAAAATGACCATCATTAAGAAGTCCACAAATAATAAATGCTGGAGAGGGGTGAAGAAAAGGGAATCCCCCTACATTGTTGAAGGGAATGTAGTTTGGTGCAGCCACTATGGAAAACATCATGGAAATTCCTTAAAGAACTAAAGATAGATTTACCATATGGTCCAGCCATCCCACTCCTGGGCATATATCTAAAGAAAACTCTAATTCAAAAAGATACATGCACCCTAATGTCATAGCAACACTATTTACAATAGTGAAGACATGGAAGCAACCTAAATGTCCATCCACAGATGATTGAATAAAGAAGTTGTGGTATATATACATATATACAATGGAATACTACTCGGCCATAAAAAATAATGAAATAATGCCATTTGCAACAACATGGAAGGACTAGAGATGACCATATTAAGTGAAGTTAGGTCAGACAGAGAAAGACAAGTATTATATGGTAGCACTTATATGTGAAATCTTAAAAAATGATACAAATGAACTTATTTGCAAAACAGAAACAGACTCACAGACTTAGAAAACAAACTTACAGTTACCAAAGGGGAAAAGGAGGGAGGAAGGATAAATTAGAAGTCTGGGATTAGCAGATACAAACTACTATATATAAAACAGATAAGCAACAAGGTTACTACATTCAATATCTTGTATAATGTTCTATATAATATTCTATAATGAAATATATATATATATATATATATGTGTATAACTTATACACTATGCTGTACACCAGAAACTAACACTTTGTTGGTCACCTGTGCTTCAATAAAAGAAAAAGAGCTAATATCTATCCTTCTCAAACTATTCCCAAAAAAATCGAAGAGAAGGGAGCACTCTCAAATTCATTCCATGAGGTCACCATTACCCTGATACCAAAAATAAACAAAGACACAACAAAAGAAGAAAATTACAGGTCAATATCTTTGATCACTATAGATGCAAAAATTCTCAACAAATATTAGCAAAATGAGTTCAACAATACGTAAAAAGGATCATACACATGATCAAGGGGGGCTAATTCCAGGGATGCAAGAATGGTTCAATATTCACAAATCAATTAATATGATATTCCACACTTGCAAAAGGAAGGATAAAAGTCACATGATAATCTCAATAAATGCAGAAAGAGTATCTGAAAAAGTTTAACATCAGTTCATGAGAAAAATTCTCATCAAAGTTGGTATAGAGGGAACATATCTCAACATAATTAAGGCCATTTATGACAAACCCACAGCTAACATTATACTTAATGGTGAAAAGCTTTTTCTCTAAAATCAGAAACAAGACAAGAAAGCCCACTCTCACCACGTCTATTTATTATAGTGCTGGAAGTCCCAGCCACAGCACTCAGACAAGAAGAAGAGATAAAAAGCATCCAGATTGGAAGGGAAGAAGTAAAATTGTTACTATTTGCAGATGACATGATACTATATATAGAAAGCCCAAAAGTTTTTATTCTTGCTGTATGAAACCAGAGTGATTTGTAGCCCTATGTAAATACCAAGGATTTTTCCCTTTTAAATGGCCCGGGATTGGGTGGTTTTCTAATACATACCATGGTAATTATTGAGCTGAAGTCTTGAGGATCCTTTGCAGGTGTCTGGAGGGCTCTCTCTGAGCACCTCTACCTTCTCTAATGTTGTGATCCGCTTTGATCTCACTGGATTCCCCGTTCTGTTCTCTACAACACTGGGAGATGTTAGAGAACATCTAGAGATGATCATACTAAGTGAAGTAAGTTAGTCAGCGTGTGATCTATCCTGGAGAACAGTCCATGGGCACTTGAGAAGAATGTGTATTCTGCTATTTTGGAATTGAATGTTCTATAGATATCTATTAAGTCCAACAGGTCTAATATATCATTTAAAACTACTGTTTCCTGTTGATTGTCTATCTGGATGACCTGTCCATTGATGTAAGCGGGGCACTAAACTCTCTTACTGTTATTGTATTATTTTCAAGCTCTCCCTTTGTGTCTGCTAATATTTGCTTTATATATTCAGGTGCTCCTATATTAGGTGCATATATTTTAATAAATGTTATATCCTCTTCTTGTATTGATGCCTTTATCATTGTATAATGCCCTTCTACCAAGTCCTGGAATTGAAGTTGCTGGATAGCAGGACATGCACAGTTTAAAGACTTTGGGTATTGGCAAACACACTCCAAAAGAGGTTGCACCAGCTTGCATTTCCATGATCAAGACCTTACTCTTTCCCTATATCCTACAAATTCTGGAATTATTAATGGAACAGTATTCTTGCCAATTTGGAGAAATGATACCTCACTGTCATTTGAATTCTTTTTTTTTTTTTGGATTCCTGGTTCAATTGGGAAGTTGGCCCTCCTGACTCACCACGGACAGGCTATGATGTCTGAGGTGTGCTCAGAGGTGCACACGTTCCAGAATCTTCCCCAGCTCCCCTGTCCCCTGTAACTAAGACAGCTTATGTGGTTACACCTATTCTGGGGTCTTCAGGAGGATAACAAAGGCTTTAAAACCAGAGCAAAGCACACCTGAAACTAACATCATCAATCAACTACACTTCAATAAAAAAATAAGAGTAAAAAAAATTACCACAAAGTTGGTGGCTTAAAAGCAAAATTAGTACACTGATTATGCAAGGAGCTGGCCCAGAGACAGACTGTGATTTTGCAAGAGCCACACAGTGTATTCGGGAATTGGGGTCAAGGGATAGGACCTCCGACCTAACTGTTTCAAAGACTTGGTGACAGAAGAAGTCAACCCAGACAACCCTCAGGTGCAAATCCAATTACCTTGCCCTGTTTCGATGTTTAAAACATAAACTGCTTCATTCTTTCACTTTTTATGTCATTTCAGCACCTAGAGAACTATATATGATACATTCCCTACTGCCCGTCTGCCCCAAATACTGATTGAAGAGATGGAGGCCCAGGGGAAAAAGTGATTCTCCCAAAATCACACAGAATGTTAGTCGCAGAGTCAGGACAAGATATGTTCAGCTCTGCCTCTCCCACCCTCAATACCCAAATCCTCTGTATATCCTGGCATTTTAAACAGTAGGGTCTCTTCTCTAAGGGAGGAATGAATCCAACAGTTACATTTCTGCCATATTCTCTAGCCACTAGAATGGAAAATCACATTTTGCAATTTCTTTACAGCTTTGTTGAAGTATGATCGGTATACAAAAAAACTGTATATACTTAACGCATACAATTCTATGAGTTTGAACTTATGTATTTGATGATGTTTTTGTAGCTAGCCTGGCAGGTACTCAGACAGCCCAAGCAAGGATGAAATTACATTTTGCAATTCCTTTCCCTGTGTGGAATCGAGTTAGGATTTGCCACAAACTTGCTTGCTTGCTTGCTTGCTTGCTTGCTTGCTTGCTTGCTTTTTCATGAGATCTGGGAGATGGGGATGAAGCAGCATCACCGTGCTCTGAAGGTTGTCATTGGTCAGAGCTGGTGAGGGACAGAATCACAGAGGTTTGTAGGTTTCAGTCTGTCCTCGCTGTTCCCTGCTACACGTCAGCTCTCCTTCCCAACTGCCAGCCCTGCTGACCAAAGTGACCCTGGGCCCAGGCCCACCGCTCAACACGCCTCTATGAACTCAAACAGGCAGTTGCTTTGAAGAACAAATGACCTTTCACAGACTTCTACGCCAGCTCCCTTAGTGATCCCACTACCCCCAGCACAGATCTTTCTTCCCAGCTTCTCCCACAATTGAATAGTGTCTCATCGTTATAATAAAATCCTTATTACCGAATGCTGATGGCATTCTGCTGCTTCCCTGAATGAGCCTTAACTAATACATATTTGAAAAATGAACCTCCTTAGAAATGAACACAGACAATGGTGGATTTCTAGTCATTGGGCACTGAGTCCCTTCCTAGCTTCTGTCTCCTCTTGTAAAGGTTTTAATTTAATGTTAAGGGGACTGGTTAGGGTTTTTTTTTTTTTTTAATTTATTTGTTTATTTTAATGGAGGTACTGAGGTTTGAACCCAGGACTTTGTGCTAAGGATGCACTCTACCGCTGGAGCTATTCCCCGCCCCCGGTAAAGATTTTAGGAGTTGTTTACACCTACTGACCTCACTCTTTCACTTACCTTTCATTCTTCATCATCCTTGATATGTTTTCTGCCCCTATGGAAATGGTTTTTCAGTGTTATTTTGTCTTGTAAATCCTACATATGCTTTTCCACCCTTGACTGCTGTATCAAGTAGGGTTCAGCTGGGAAACGGAAGCCACATAGGGTATTTCATATAAGGAATTGGCTGCACGGTTGTTGGAAGGCTGAAAATGAGCAAACCGAAGACCCTGCGGAAACAGTAACCACCCCCGCCCCCCGCCCCGGGCTGTGGGAACTGAGGGAAGAGGACGGATTTTCAAAACTTGAGTGTTCAGAGGGACCCAATAACTGGTTCTTGGATCTCTGAGGAAGGGGCACAGCCTGGCGCCCAGAAGGTCTGGCTCTGTGGGTAAGGTCCACTGCCTGGTCAGCCCTCGGGTGGCTGGGCGCTGCGGCTACTGGTACTGAGACGGCACAGCCAGGCTGGTGCGGGAGCTTCATCTCTTACTACCATTCTCCTGCCAGTTTCTGCCCCAGTTACCTCCTATTTCTCATATTCCACACCAACAGAAACCTTGGTACAGACTTCCCTTCGCCTAGAACCTCATTTCAGCTCATCGCCTGGCGCTTTGGTATTTATGCCTCCAAACACGGTTCATTGCCATTTTCCCTGCGAAGTCGGCCTCGACCTTCTGGAGTCCTTGTGCGTGGCGCCCCCTTGTGGTCCGTTGGTGCCGGCGGTTTAGAGCCGGGTGGAAGGATGCGTACGAGGTCTTGGATGTGGGACCTTGTTGCTTGACCTAAATGACGAAGGAAGCGTGCCAGCTCAGGGCGTGTGGCTGCACACTGCGGGCTCACGGGGCGAGGGGGCCGTGCCCGTGGTCAGCTGAGGGCACGTGCGGGTGACATCTGTTCCGGTTGGACCAAGGGAGGGGAAGCCAGAGAGGCCAGAGCTCTCCCCCAATTAGCTTTGCCAGCACATCGGACTTGCAGCTTCACTTGGCCACTTCCAGCCATGAAGCTCCTTTTGCTGACTCTGGCTGCACTGCTGCTCTTGTCCCAGCTCACTCCAGGTAACCTGGACCTCTTCAGGGAAGGGGCAGGGTGTGGAGAGTGAGACCTGGTCACAGAATCCCACGGATGGGGAGGATGGGATGCCCGGCCTCTGTAGGTCACCTCACGGAGTCACATGGAGGAGGAGCCCGCACCGGCGGCAGGCGCCAGATCTTAGGCATCAACTACACCTAGAGCTTCTGGCTCAGCCACCCCAACCCACTCTCCCAGGGAGCATGCCCGGGTGGCCCCACGTGTGAGGAAGAACGGAAGAGGTGGGCGGGAGGAGCAGGGAGAGGATGGGATAGTAGTGGCCCTTTCACAAAATTGTCCCCAGAATGATCTAGGCTTCGTAAAGACTGCAGCCACCTTAAGGAGAGAGGAGAGCTCATATTTATTTGTTGCTGTCTCTGTGCCTAGCTCTGGTGTTGGGAGCTAGGACCACAGAGATCAGTGACATGGCCTGGGAGGAACTCACTGCGAGAGACGTGAAATAGCATTTCAACCCAGAGTGCCAGAGGGGATCCAGGGTCCTGGGGTGCCCATGGTCAGCCCAGAATTTCAATTTCCTCATTTCTCAAACTGCTATAACAGAGCCATGCATATAGCCATCTAGGGTTGAGGGAACAACATTGAACACACTGAAACTTTGGTGTGCAAAAAAAAAAAATGTAGCCTCTTCATTTTCTATAACTCACCTAGATTTTCCCAGGAACTTCCATCCTGCTGCCAGGACAGTGGTGGAGGGCACTTAGCAATTAAATGTTCATCTGTTCTGACTTAAAACAGTTTCGAGTTAATTCCGTCTCTTTGGAATAAATACTCCATCTTTGAGCATTTCTCCTTCTCCAAGATTACACCTGGATTTAGGAGAAAGTAACTTGATATGTCATGATTTAGTCAATCAGTTCATTCAATAAACGTGATTGAATGGATTTCATGTTCCAGGCACTGTGGTAGGTACAGGAGGTAGAGCAGTGAACAAAACAGAACAAAACAAGGTAAGAAAAGCCTTCAAGGGGGAGGGTATAGCTCAGTGGTAGAGTGTGTACTTAGGATGCACAGGGTTCTGGGTTCAATCCCCAGTACCTCCATAAAAATATTAGTAAATAAATAAAAATAAAACCTAATTATCTCCCTCCCTCCCCCCCCCCCAAAAAAAAGAAAAGCAAGAATACTTCAGGCTCTTGGAGCTTACATTCTATTGAGGGAGGCAGAAAAAAATTTTTAAGAAAGTGAAACATACAGAATGTCAGATTGTGAGTATAAAGAACAAAACAGGCAGGAAAGGGGACAAAGATTACCAGCAGAATATGGATTTGCCATTTGAAAGGAGTATTCGTGGAATGGCTCACTGTGACCTGAGGGAGGATAAGGGGTGGGTCATGTGGATTTGTGGGGAAGGTATTTCAAATACAAAGCTTCTGACAGGATTGATTTGAGAAAACAGGGTTTCTCAGCACTTTGTCCTTTTGTTCATTAACAAAAGAAGTTTCACTGGTTCACAATTAGTTATCTGGTGTGACAAGATATACTGGGCTCATCGTGAACAATTCCTGCGCCAGACCTTGAACTAGCCATTTCTTCAAGAAGCCCTAATTTTTTTTAGTAAGAAAATGGCATTTCAGAACTGTGATCTAGATGCCAGCAATATTCAACGCTACTAAACTGGTTCTTCTCTCTACATCTTTACAGTAGATAGAACAGGTAGCAAAATCAACACATTGAATACACATGAAATACCTCATGAATTCATATTGATAATTCCTATTCAAAGTGAGGACTACAGGTTTTGTACTCAGACTATTCCGTATTACTTCAGTATGTTCTTTCTTCCACACCAATATTCTCAGATAAGCTGTGTACTCCTTCAGCATTTTCAAGTCACCTTTTGTTTAAAGAACGTTCTCTTGAATTATAGTTTGTAGTATTTCTTCTGACTTCTTGCTCTGATTTTATTTCTCAAGGTCTCATCTTGTCTCTGTATTGAATCTCCTCTGCCTATCTTTAATATTTGTTGCTTTCTATTGAACTTTTTTCTTATCGTTTTTATCAGTTTTATTAAATTATCATTTGTGTAAGATTAAATGTCCACATTTTAAGTATACAACACGAGTTTCAACAAATTTATACACTCACATAACCACCACTGCAATTGTGGTTTAATACATTTCCATTACCCTGAAAAAAGCTCTCATTCCCCTTTGCTATCAGTCACCTCTTGGGTCCCTCAGCCACCAGCTATGACTAATCTATATTCTGTCACTTTAGTTTGGCCTTTTGAAATTATACAACATGAAGACTTTTGTGCCCGGCTTCTTTAACTTAGCATAATGCTTTTGTGATTCAACCATGTTCGTGTGTCAGTAGCTTGTTTCTTTGTGTTGGTGAGTAGTAGTCCATTGTATGAACATAAACTACAATTTGTTTATCAATTAACTAATTGTTAGATGTTTGGGCAGTTTCCAGTTTTTCGCTGTTGTAAATAGAGCTATTCTGAAAGGGTCAATGCAAGTCTTTATTTCTCTAAATACCTAAGGGTGGAGTTCCTGGGTTGTATGATTAAGGTTATGATAAACTTTATAAAAAACTGCAAACCGTTTTCCAAAGTGGCTGTACCATTTTGCATTCCTACTAACGATACGAGATTTACAGTTGCTCCGCATCTTTGTCAACACATGGATTGTCTGTCTTTCCATTTTAACCATTCTAGTGGGCATGTAGTTTTCATTGTTTTACTGATAGCTAAAATACTTAATGACTAATCATATGAAACATTTTGTTGTGTTTATTTGCCATTTATGTCTTCTTTGGTGTAATGCCCACTTTTAATCAGGTTTTTTGTGTGTTGTATGTATTCTAGGTAAACTTTCTTTGTAAGATATACCCTTTGTAAATACTTTCTTCTAGACTATAAATTGCCTTTTGATTTACTTAACAAGTGTCTTTTGAAAAGCAAGAACTTTTAGTTTTGAAGAAGTCCAAAGTATTCGAACATTTTCTCCTATGGTTTCTTCCAGATGCTGTATTGTTTTAGCTCTTACATTTAGGTCCATAATTCATTTCAAGGTAATTTTTGTGTATAGTGTGAGATAAAGGTTGAGGTTCACTTATTTGCACATGGATATGCTAACATCGTTTAATGAAAAGGATTTCTGTTTCCCTCTTTGAATTACCTTGACATCTTTGTTGAAAATCAATTGACCATATAGGTTGGGATCAACTTATGGACTCTCTCTGCCATTCCACTGATCTATATGTCTGTCCTTATGCCAATACCATGTTGTCTTGGTTACTCCGGCTTTGTAGTAAAGCTTGAAATCAGGTAGTGTAAGTCCTCAAACTTTGTTGTTTTAAAAATCGTTTTAGCTGTTTCAGGTCCTTTGCATTTTCACATAAATTTTAGACTCAGCTTTTCAATTCTACAAAATAGCCTGCTGGAATTTTTCTTGGGACTGTGTTGATTAATTTAAGGAGAATTGAGATCTTATCAAAATTAAGTCTTTGAATCCATGAACATGGTGGCTCTCTTCATTTCTTTATGTCTTCCTTTCTTTCTCTGAAATGTGTTATGGTTTTTATCTTTTGCGTAATGTAGTGGGCTAAATAATGACTCCCCAAAGCTTTCCAAGCCCTAATCCCCAGAACCTATGAATATATTACCTTACATGGTAAAGGAGATTTTGCAGGTGTGATTAAGTTAAGGATCTTGAGATGGGGAGATTATCTTGGCATTTCTGGGTGCACTCAGTGTAATCACAAGAGACCTAATAAAGGGGAAGCAAGAGATACAGATGGAAGCCAGAGGAAACTGAGCACCCTCTATCACATCTGTTTTAACCCTTTTAAGATCTTCCAAACCCAGAACCTACCTCTTCTTAGAACTGACACCATCTCCATTCTTCTTTCTTTTTTGTGTGTCAGGTGGCACCCAAAAATGCTGGAATCTTCGTGGCAGATGCCGTCAGAGATGCTTCAAGAAGGAAAGCGTCTATGTTTACTGCACAAATAATAAAATGTGCTGTGTGAAGCCCAAGTACCAGCCAAGAGAAACGTTAAGGAGATTTTAAGTTCTTTGAAGCCTAAAGCCATCAAAATGCAGATGAAGCTACCCTGAGTCTGACCCCGATGGATGCCCGAGCTCTGTCAATAAACATCTCTGGCTGACCTTTGTGTTTGCCTGTTAGTCTACATAGCTGTTCTCAGAAGGTCCTCTTTCAGGTGGTCCATTAAGTCAAAACTATTCTCATCATAATAATCATTCTTTGCCTTTTTCAATCTCACTCTCACAAGTGTGCAGTGGAATTTTCTGGAATCTATGCAACATGTGATAATATCATTCTGGCAGCTAATGAAAAGTGTGCTTATGTATCCTTATGTTTCTAGAATTTTTAAGGTAAAGGCTTTAGGTATAAATGTGTTCATTTTCAGAGATTAACTCAGGTTGTTCTCAGTAATTCCATGGTGCTCTTACCGGCTGTCTTTAGCTATAATATTCATCTCTGTGACCTCATTATCATCTCATAAATCATTACTCTGAAATTCCAAACTTTTCTTTTTACCTACGTGGTAACGCAACAAGAACTAAAAACATTTTGTTGTCTTGGTTTGCAGAAGTGTGTTAACAACCAGAACCAATTAGCTAACAGAAGAAAGGATATGCTCTCCTTGAGTAAAAAAAAAAAAAAAAAAAAACTTATTCTAGTCTCTATAGTTCTTTTGAATACAATTTCTGGCACAGAATATTTCAAAGTTAAAAGACATGTTCAGAAGAAGGAAAATATGACACAATCAAGAATCAAAGTAATCAATAGAAGCAGACCCAAAGATGGCGCAGTTGTTGGAATTAACAGACAACTTCTTTCTTCTGGTTTGATTAAGATATAATTGGCATATAGCACTATATGTCACCTGATATATGTTTAACTTATACACTATATACATTTAAGGTGCACAGCATAATGATTTGACTTACATACATCATGAAGTGATTATCACGATAAGTTTAGTGAACTTCCCTCATCTCACATAGATACAAAGTTAAAGCACTAGAAAAAAAATTTGTCTTATGATGAGAACTCTCAGGATTTACTCTCTTAACAACTTTCATATATAATATACAGCAGTGTTAATTATACTTATCATGTTGTACATCACATCCCTAGTACTTATGTATCTTATAACTGGCAGTTTGTGCCTTTTGACAGCTTTCATCCAACTTCTCTCCCTCTACCTTACCTCTAGGAATCACAAATTTGATCTCTCTTTCTATTCTTAGAGAATTTCCTTTAATATTTATTGTAAAGCTGGTTTGGTGAAGCTGAACTCTTTTAGCTTTCGTCTGTAAAGCTTTCAATCTCTCCATCAAATCTGAATGAAAACCTTGCCAGGTAGAGTATTCCTGATTGTAGGTTTTTCCCTTTCATCGCTTTCAACATATCATGCTATTCCCTTCTGGCCCGCAGAGTTTCTGCTGAAAGTCAGCTGATAGCCTTATGGGAGTTCCTTTGTACATAACTTGTTGCTTATCCCTGGCTGCTTTTAATATTCTTTCTTTAATTTTTGCCATTTTTATTACAATGTCTGGTGGTGTGATCCTCTTTGGGACTCTGTGCTTCCCAGACCCGAATGTCTGTTTCCTTTCCCAGGTTAGGGACATTTTCAGCTTTATGTCTTCAAGTATATTCTCTGCCCCTTTCTCTCTCTCTTCTCATCCTGGGACCCCTATAATGTGAATATTAGTACACTTGATGTCGTCCCAGAGGTCTCTCAAACTGTCCTCATTTTTTTTTTCTTCTTTATTTTTTCTGTTCAGCTTCAGTGATTTCCACTTCTCTGTCTTGCAGCTCATTGGTTCATTCCTCTGTATCATTTAATCTACTATTGATTTCCTCTAGTATATTTGTCATGTCAGTTACTGTATTATTTGTCTCTGTTGGGTTCTTCTTTATATTTTCTAACTCTTTGTTAAAAACTTCTAACTTCTCTCTCTGTTCATTCAATCTTCTCCCAAGTTCTTTGAACATCTTCAGGATAATTACCTTGAACTCTCTGTAGGGTAGATTGCCTACCTCCCCTTTACTGAGTTCTTCTGGGGTTTTATCTTGTTCCTTCATTTGAAACATATTCCTCTGTTGCCTCATTTTGCCTAATTTGTTGGGGGTTTTTTCTATGTATCTGGTAGTTTGGTTCTATTTCCCAGCCTCGGAGAGGTGGCCTTTTGTAGGAGACGTCCTATGTATCCCAGTAGTGCACCCACCTCCAGTCACCAGAGCTCTATGCTCGAGGGGTGCCCTCTATGTGGGCTGCGTGAGTCCTCCTGTTGTTGCAGGCTGACGACTGTGGGGGGTCTAGTAAGCATAGCTGGCCCCCAGTCCAGTTGGTTGCCAGGCCCTGACTCATGCTGAGGCTGCCAGCCACTGTTTGGCAGGGCTGGGTAATGAGGCTGCTGGCTGTAGAGTTGGTCCTGGGACTAGTGCTGGCCCACTGGTGGGCAGAGCCAGGTCCTGGAGTGAGAGGTTGTGGGGCCAGGGGTCCAGATCTAGTATTGGCCTGCTGATGGGTGAACAGGGTCTTGGAATGAGAGGCTGCAGGGTTGCAGTGTTCGTGGGGCTGTTAACCACCTTCTGGTGGGTGGGGACAGGACTCAGGGGATCCCAAGGCTGGTGCTCACCCATTGGTGGATAAAGGCCTGTTGTGGGACCTAGGGTCTCTGGCTGTAGGACCCAAGGGTCCTGGGGTTGGTGTTGGCAGACTGGTGCGTGGAGCTGGGGCCAAGGGGGTCCTGGGGCTAGCGCCCACTCACCAGGTAGACCAGGGTCCTAGGGTCTCTGGCTGCAGGGTCCTTGGGGTCCAGGGCTAGTGCTAGTGTGCTGGTGTGCAGGGCTGGGTCCTGGGCTCTCTAGTGGCAGAGCCAGGACAAGGGCAGCTGTGGGCTCCAGGGGGTCTTAGGGCAGTAGGCCTGCCGGTAGTGGGGCTTGTGTCCCTGCCCAGCTTGTTGCTTGGCCTGGGGTGTCCCAGTACTAGTGCCAAAAGGTTAGTGGGTGGAATCAGTTGCCCCAGAACTAATAAGCTAGAGGGAGGATTCCAAAATGGCACTCGCCAGCATCAGTGTCCACATGGCAGGATAAACTCCCCAAAACGGCTGCCACCAGGGTCTGTGTCCCCGAGGTGAGCTCCAGTTGCCTCCTGCCTCTCCAAGAGGCTCTCCAAGATTAGCAAGTATCTCTGACCCAGGCTCTTTTCAAATGACGGCTTCTGCCCTGGGTCCCGGAGTATGTGAGATTTGGTGTGCGCCTTTTAAGAGTGGAGTCTTTCCCACAGCCCTCTGGCTGTCCTGAAAGTAAGCCCCGCTGGCCTTCAAAGCCAAACATTCGGGAGGTTCATCTTCCTGGTGCAGGACCCCTAGGCTGGCAGCCTGATGCGAGACTCAGACCCCTTGCTCCTCAGGGAGACCCTCAACTGCAATTGCTCTCCCTTTTGTGGGGATGCGGGTCTTGACTATACCATGACGCCACCCCTCCTGCCCATCTCGTTGTGGTTCCTTCTTTGTATCTTTAGTTGTAGAAGCAATAGACAACTTTAAAATAACTATTATAAATATGTTAAGAAAATGGGAATTCTGAGAAATAGTGAATAGTTGTTATTTTAATCCACTAGGTTTTAGAGTGGTTTGTAATGCAGTGATAGAAAACCGATACACTGTTTTTCTGTGTGTGAGTTTAGATTATCCTTTCAATCAATCTTTCCCTCTAATTTCCTTTCCCATTTGGTTACTGGGCACCATCTAACTGGAAGACTCCTGGAATCACTACTGATATCCTGGAAGTTTCATCCAGTCCTTCCCTCCCACTCCCCACCACTCAGGATCCTCACCATCAATATTTAAACATGGCATTTTGGGTCCCTAGTTATTAGTGTCAACTCAAAAATAGCATTGCCTTTCCCAAGTGTATAATCACCGTGGTAAATGGCCACAGTCGCCTTAGCCTGAAGGAAAATTTTCAGTATATACTTGCAACATTGTTATAGAGTCCTCCCTCCCTCTAAGGGACCGGCCTCTAAGTCAGTCAAGGGCCTCTTGGTCTGTGAATTTAAATGAGAAGCCATGATTCTCTATTGAGGCAACTCAGTAAGGGGTTTTTCCATGATGTGTTCTAGCAGGACATTTTAATTTTGTTTGCAAAATGGGCCAATACTTCATTTTCCAGAACAGTCACACATGTTGCATGCCATCTAGCTTCCCAGGTCCCCTATCTACAAATTCCAGGAAGGGTACCATTAATTTTGAAGAGTAAAAAAATGCCCCTAGTAAATTCCCCAAGTAACCTCTAGATGGCAGTATCTCTCCTTTGAGAATCTGATCTAGCTATTAACAGTCCTCTCAAACCTCATCTTGTATCCCTCTCCCCTTGCGTACCGTTAGCCACAAAACCATTCTCCCAGTTTCAGGAACAAGCCACCCTTCCCCTCAACGTCCTACACACATGCTGCTCTATCTGAAATACTCATCTGCAAACCCCCTCCCAATTCTTTGCAAGCACGATTTCTCATCCTACAGATCCCAGGTTACTCAGGTACCCAGGTAATCCCAGAGAGGTTACTCTGATAGCTCATGAGGTCCACCTCCCTCCAGACATCCCTCCCTTATTCTCAGTCACTGTTCTCTTCATGGCCTTTGCCACCATGGGTAATTTCAATTTATTTCTTGTTTAATGTCTTTTTCTTCCACAGGTTGTAGACTCCATGATGGCAAAACCTCTGTTTGTTCTATTTACTGTTGTATCACTAGAGAACAGCACAGTGTTTGTTTTTCTTTATAAGACAAATGGATTTGGATCATAAGCAAGATAACTTACCCAAATTCAACTACACGTGCTCAAAGAGAGAGAGAGAAATAAGGGGTTTTTTGTTTTTTATTTAACTTACTTTCTTACTTCTTAAATCAATTCAGTTTTGCCTTTTTTTTTTTCTTTGTCTATCTGACTATTCAAACTGGATTTTTTTGAAGTATAATTGATTTAAAATATTGTGTTGGTTTCAGGTGTACAACATAGTGATTCAGTATTTCTGCAGATTATATTCCATTATAGGTATTACAAGATAATGGGTATAATTCCCTCTGTTTTACAGTAAATCTGTGTTGCTTATCTATTTTATATAAAGTAGTTCATATCTGTCAATGCTATACCTCTAATTTGTTCTTTCCCCCTTCCCCTTCCCTTTGGTAACTACAAATTTGTTTTCTATGTCTGTGAGTCTACTTTTGTTTTGTATATATATTCATTTGTATTAATTTTTAGATTCCACATATAAGTGATATCATATAGTATTTGTTTTTCTCTGTCTGACTTATTTCACTAAGCATAATATTCTCTAGGTCTAGGAATGGTAGTATTTATTCTTTTTCATGGTTGAGTAATATTCCATTATATATATCACATCTTCCTAATCCGATTATTTATTGATGGGCATTTGGGGGTTTTTGCCTTTTTGAAAATTCACATAAATGGAATTGCTTAGGACATACACATTTGTATCTGGCTTCTTTTGCTTAACATAATGTTTTTGAGATTAATTCATGTTCTCTGAATCAGTATATTGTTACTGTTTTTTATTGAATATTATTGTACTATATGAAAGTAACTCAATTTATCCATTCACTTGCTGGACACTTGGGTTGTTTCCATTTATGAGATATTATAAATAAAACTGCTACAAACATTAGGGAAGTCTTTGAATATACATATTTCTATTTATATAAGTAACTCTGCAACTGTTTTTCCAAAGTGGTTGTCCATGTTACTTTCCCACCAGCAATATATTAGCATTCCAGTTGCTCTATAGCCTCACCAACACTCACTACTACGGTCTGTCTTTTTCATGTTAATCATTCTGGTGGTGCACAGTGGTATCCCATTGTCAATTTAATTTGCATTGCTCTGATGCTTAATGACTTTGAGCATCTTTTCATGGGCTTATGGGCCACTTGTGTATCTTCTTTTATAAAATGTCTGTTTAAATATTTGCCTACTCTATTATTAGATTGTCTTTTTCTTATTGATCTATAGGCATCATTTATATATTCTGGAAATGAGTACTTTGTCGGATATGTTTTGCAAACATGAGCAATAGCAGTCCAAGTAAGCCAGGAGAATCCCTCTGTTGAGCCAGTGGCTGCATGAGTAGAAGAAGGGAATTGTCTCGCTCCCCATGTGCGGAAAGTACCTGGCAATGAGGACATCACTCTGCATTGTTTATTTTTCATAAAAATGGCCCCTCAGTATAAACAATCACTTCCTTTGGTGCATCACCAGAGAAACACGATGTGCTCCATCAACAGAGGAAAGGCTTGCTATCTCTGTAAGTCCCCAGAACAACACCTTCCTGAGCTGTTTTCATAATTGGGCCATTTGACTGTTGCCTGGCTCTCAGACTTAAATGTAGCCTTGGCACAATAAACAGTTCCACTCAACACTCTGCCCTCAAAAACCCAGGTGGGAGATGCGGTGGGGAATCTCCACATCCTACCCTGAACCCCCTACAGTACCCATCATTGTATGGTTGTTCTTTTCCTTTCTTTTAAACCCAAAGGATCCACCTGATCAGCAGTATGAGAAACTCCTCTAACCTCCATTCTATTTAAAGAAACTTGATGCATGTAAAAATACATTGTATATATGAATATTATATATTTTTTATTTTTTATTGAAGTATAGTCAGTTTGCAATGTTGTGTCAATTTCTGGTGTACGTATATTTTATATATGAGTACTATACATATATATACACACACTGGTTTGTAACTTTATAAAATACATGTATAACTCTTTAAAGTTATTTAAAAATGTATATATCCATTTTGACAAAATATGTAACAAAAGCTAGCAGGGATTATGAAAGCATGGTGAATGTTTTGAAGCTCATCTATTTTTATTTTCCCACAATGCGTTCTAAGTATACTACTCAAGTTATAAAAATGAGAAATTTTTAAAGAAATTTCAGGAGGCATCCCAGTGCTAAAAATGTTGTTTTGGAAGACTAAGCACATATGGAAATGTTCATGATACACTGACATGTTAAAAAAAAAAAAAAAACCAGGACATACACAAGAATATGTATAGTTTGATTCCATTTTATTTGTAAGTCACATTTTACACATTTTTTTTAATTTGTGGGTATTCACGTACAGTGAAAATGATGGACTTCTGCTTTCTTTCTTGTTTGTGCTGCTCTGTTTTCCAAGTTTTCTCCAAGCATGTATTACTTTTATAATTAGGGGGAAAAAAGTGTTATTTTAAAAGTATAAGAGGGATGAGTGTGGAAGACAAAATCAAGTGCCAGAGGATGAGGTGGAGTCCTGGCTCCACCACTTACTGGGTGTACGGCCTGGGCAAGCTGCTTAACGAAGACCTTCAGTTGCCTTCTAGAACAAGGGAGGATAATAATACCAAATGACTGACAGAATGAAGTGAGATGACCTATGGAAAGCATTTGGCACTTACTAAAGGCTGATACGATTATCATCATCAGCTCAGCCATTCGGTGACTCTCTGGGGAAATGCCCGTGTTCTGAGTAGTACTTCCCAGCACCTATGCAGAGCAAAAATTCCTTCTCTAGCATCCCTCGCCCCCATGACTGGCCCTGCCTTCCTCCAGGGCTGGGGAGCTCCCTTCCTCCCAAAGCTTCCCCTTCAAACTGACCTGTCCTACCAACATGTGGCTCTTCCTCTACTTTGGAAATAGCCTTGACTTGAGAGCTAAAGATTTAAGACTAAGTCCTGGCTCTGTGCTGTGGGAGCTGTGTGGCCTTGGACAAGTCACTTTCCCTCTCTGGGCTTAGAAGCCCCATCTGTAAAGTATCTTGGGGAATCTTCTATCCTAGAATTATCTTGTCTCCTTGGTTTGTTAGGTGCATCTTCAGGATTTAAGAGGTTGGATGTACGCTTAGCTGAGGGTCGTTAGGACACTGGGTGGGAAACAGCCCTGCACACGTGAGGTTTAAGATTCAGAAAACCACCTCATCTGTTTTGTCTTGTTTCCGCCCTCAGAAGGACAACGGCTGCCTCTGACATGATGCGCTGAGAGAAACATGGCATCACTTCTGTAGAATTCCGACCAAAAACTGGAGCCAATCATGAAGAAATGCCAGACAAACTGAGAGTACACAAGGCAACCGGCCTGGTCGCCTAAAAACCGTCAATGCCATGGAAGATGGAAAGAACTGCTCCAGGTGAAAGGAAATCAAAGAAACATGACAACTGAATGGATTGTGTGATTCAGGGATTTCCTTTAGCTAATCTGAAGATTAGACAATAGAATTTTGTCAAAGTAATGTCTTGATTTTTATAAATGTACTATAGTTACCTCAGAAAATGCCTTTGGTTTTTTGGGAAAATCCAGTGAAATTTTTGTTTGTTTGGGGTTTTTTGGAGGGAGGTAGGTGTTAGGTTTATTTTGTTTGTTTGTTTAATTTTTTATTTTTTATTATTTTTTGTGAGGGGGAGGTAACTAGGTTTATTATTTTATCATTTCTTAGTGGAAGTATTGGGGATTGAACCCAGGACCTCGAGCATGCTAAGCAGGCACTCTACCACTGAGCTATACCCTCCCCCCAATTTTGTTTGTTTTTTTAAAGGAGGTAGTAGAGGTTGAACCCAGGACCTCATGCGTACTAAATACGCACTCTACCACTGAGCTATACCCTCCCCTGCTCCAGTAAAATACTTAGGTATAAAAAAGTATCATATCTGCTATATATATACACATATATCTACATTTATATATAATTATATGTGTGTGTGTGTGTAGAGAGAGAGAGGAAATGATAAGGTTAAAGTGGTAAAATGTTAATATTTGGGAAAACTGGGTGAAAGATCTCTGGGAATTCTTTGTACTATTCTTGTAGATTTTCAGAAGGTCTGAAACTCCATGGAGAAGTCTCAGCAGAAGTGCTAGCGTTTGCAGTCGCTTTCATTTACTGAGCCCTGATAAAGGGCCAGATGTTCCCATCTGAGCCCACAGCCACCCCGTAAAGAGCTAAAGAGCTGTCACTATGCCCATTTTGCAGACGACGACAGACAGGGGAAGTGACTTGCCCCGGTCACCCGGCCTGTGGCCTGTACGCGGCAGAGTGTGAACTTGCGTCTGTCTGACTCCTCAGTTCCGGAAATCATCCCCATCTTCTCGGCTAAAAGATAACGAATTCCCCTGAACTAGGTCTGAGAGCGTGCAAAGAAAGCACACTTTCTTCATTCTTTGTGAAACAGCTGAGGGGGGGAGGGGTCTGAGCACAGAACTAAATTTAGTTCAATCCAGTTTAATTCAACAATTTAAAGAGTCTCTTGAGGTTTCTCGAATTCTGAGGGACTTGGTCTCTTTGGCATCATTACTCCTCTCCCTGCTCCTCCCAGATATGGCGGCCGCTGGGGGAAGAGCGAGGCGGTTCAGTGGCCTGGGGCTGGCTGGCATCTGCTGGGGTCTGGGTAGCTTGGGACTGTCCTTGAGAACAACCACTGCTTCCAGCTAAGGCCAAGCTGCTGGTGAACTGGTCCGGCCTCCCTCAGACACACTGAGGCCTCGTGGGATACAGGGCTGCCACGTCACTTCCTGTCGGCTCTCCGTGGTTCTATGGCCGTGTCTGGGATTCTTGTCCTCTTTCTAGGCTCCAGACACCAAGCCCACATCAGCCCCACCACTTTGGGTCCTAAAACAGGCCCACTGGCAATCAGTTCAACATCTAGACCACAGAAACTCAGGCAGGACTGATTCTCCTGTGGTATGCTTTGTTATTAAATAATACAATGCTTCCTTCCTGGTTGGTAAAAGCTGCTACCCCAGCCCCTGGGCTCTCCTCCTCCTCGCCCGCCCAGCCGCCTTGGGCAGGCCTATCCCCAGATCCCTCTCGTGCCAGGAACTAAAGGTTTAATGCTTGGCACAGCAGGTCGCTTCCAAGACCACGCTCCAGCCCAGGCTCAGCCTCCCTTCAGAGGGTAAGCATTTTGACCTTCACCGCTCCTTTCTTAGCCGGTCCACACAAGGTCCATTCTCTTATTCCAAGGCTACACTGACCTTCTCCAAAAACTCAGAGGACAGTAGGCAAGAGCCCTGCTGCCTTTGGCCTTGCCTTCAATTTATCCAACAGGCCTGCCCTTTTCTGGGCTCAATCCCAGGGAGAAGGTGGACCAACACTTGCTGCTTCCAGCATAGCTCGGGACTGTGTCTGAGGACGGGCAACACAAGATTTAAGAAACAAAGAGATAAAGTGAAGAGCAAAGATGGGACCAGGGGACTCAAGATCTCGTGGATAGAGAGCGCCGAAAACCGGGTTGACATCATATTTATTAGGAGTATACAGCTCAGAAAAAAATGTGATCAGAGAGGTGGGGCTTTAGATATTTCATGAGATAAGCACTAAATTCTGCTTGCTGGTTAACTGATTAATTTCAGGCCTATCCCTTCCAGGAACAATCATCCTCCTGGGAGTATGCAAAATTTCTGAGTCTATCCTGTTATTGCCTCAGGGACATCTCGAGATAGCAAATATTTCCCCTGGGTAAACCACATGCTTTCATGCCAGAACAAAGTTCTGTTAATGGATGATCTGGCTTTCCAGGACCGTCTATTGTTTTACACTAAGGAAATATCTGCCCTCCTTCGTGCCATTATGGTCAATCTCAGGATTTCTCCTTACAAATTGTCTTTAGCATGATACGTGTTATAGGTCATCTGCTGTGTAGAACATTAAAACAAAGCAAGCATGTGCATTTTAAGCACATTTTAAGCAAGTAAGTCTGAATATAATATTTTAAGCTTATGGAAATCTAGGTGTGGCTTGTTTTCTAGCTGCTTGTTGTCCAGTGGCTTGTTTTCCAGCAGACACTGAGGGTCTTCTGCCAAGTTCAACCATAGAGGCTACGACAGCTACACACTTTCTTCCCAGCCTCCCTTATATCTAGAGTGGCCATGTGACACAGCTCTGGCCCCTGAGAAGTCAGCAGAAGTCTGCTCGGGTGGGTTCCAGGGAAAGTTTTTGCTTTCCTGGTACTAGTGAGAGACCAGCCCACAACAAGCCTCCTCTGCTTTCTGCTTTGAACAATGACATTGTGCCTTGGGTGTTCGGGAAGTCATCTGTGACCCAAGAGGATCCCAGAAGCTGCTTGCCCTGTTGTGGTTGCTGCCTACTCCTAGATTTCTTTATATGTGAGAAAAATAAGCCCCTAAAAGTTGACATTCCTATTTTTACAGCCAAACACAGTCCTGATACAGGGTAATTAGAACACGTCTGTCTGTCTGTCTCCCCGGACTCTGCTCACATTTTCTCCCTGCCTTGCTGTCCCCACAGTTTCCTACTCCAAAGAGAAGCAAACTTTTCCTCTATCCCCGCTCCCTGCTTATGTGAAAATTTTGCTTTCATAAAGTCCTCCTGGTCCTTTCCACCTGGACAGCCTCTTGAAATACTAAAATAGAAGATAAAGGAACAGCAAAAGTTCCTTTTACTCTCACCAGGCCCTGTCTTTCAAGCCAAATGCACCATCTCATGCTGTTATTTTTTTTTTAGTTAACGCAACTATATTTTTTTAATTTTATTTTTAATGGGGGTACTGGGGATAGAACCCAGGACCTCGTGCATGATAAGCATGTTCTCTACCAATGAGCTATTACCCCACCCTGCACCATCTCATTCTGAATGCCAGAAGCTTATTATAAACTCAATCATTACTAGTTATTACTATAATTAATTCATTATTTTTCTCTCATTATCATTACTATTGACTCTTACCATTAACTCTTTGTTTTGTTTTTGGGTTTTGTTTTTTTTTTTTTTTTGGCATTCCTATAAACTCCTAATCTCCTGATATTATAATTATCCCCATTTTATGGATGAGCAGACTGGAAAGGCTTACGGAAGTTGAGTAATTTTTCCAGAGTTGGACAGAATCAAAATGATACAGGCTGGACCGGAACCATTAACAATGGTCATTAATGCCCACTCTCCTCAGGCACCTCACTTCCCTCCACCAACCATCCCTCCGTCCCTCTCGCACTCAGTCCCTCCCCAACCCCTCACCCCACCCCCGGGGGTGGTGAAGCAGTGACAAGAGGAGACAGCTGACAGCTTGTGTTTTATTGTAGAGCAAGGGTGCCAGCCCCAGAACCAGTTAAACATTTTAAGTCTTGGAGGCCGCCACAGGCTTGATTCCATAGGCGAGACAGCAGAGGGAGGCATCCGGGCACAGGTGCATGTAGGTTTCGTACTTCGTGCAGTAAGGCCGGCAGGCCCCTTGGCCCATCCAGCATCTTTTGAATTCACTTCTCCCTATACAGGGGAGGACCCCGGGTCATAGAGTCACCCAGGGGTTGCAGGTTAGATTACTGGTCACAGATTTCACCACAGATCAAGGGTTAGGCCACAGACCACAAGTTGTCACAGGGCCCAGGTTAGATCACAAGTCACCACCTAGCTCTCTAGTCATCTGTTCAGTAAACTCTAGTCAGAGAGCAGTCCTCATGTCATAAGTTCAGCCACAGAACAAGAGTTCTGACCACAGGTCAAGGGTTAGACTAGAGGTAACAGGCTAGACCACTAGTCATAAATAAGACAACCAGTTACAATGTAGACCACAGATCTCAGTCCAGTTTAGCCCACACATCACAAGCTAGACCACTGGTTACAAGTCAGAGACTAATTCCTTGTCCAAGTGAACCAACCCATACCCTAGATTCACTCTAAGCGCTTTTCATAACAACAGTATACAATTTTAATTGGGCTTATAACCCCAGTATATGGGCAAAGAAACCAAGGCACAGAAAAGTTAACAACTTTGCCCAAGATCACACAGCCACTAAGGGAGGGAGGTGAAGTCAAAGATCTGAGGAGGTGACAGCAGATCATGTAGAAGAAAATTACAACTTCTGCATCTCAGGGTTGTTAGAAGGGTGAGCTCTGATGATGTGTTAAGAATCATTGTTATAGGAACTGCCATCACTTGGGAGTCAAGGTCTTGGGTTCTGGTTCCAGAACCACTACTTACTGGTTAGGAGAAATTGGTCAAGTTCCTTCCCTTCTTTATCTGGAAAATGAGAGGGCTGGCTTCAAGGAAGCCCTCATTGCTCCAACTCTCTAAGCTGTCACTCTTTCTGATAACCTCGCCTCCCATTTATTATTACTACGCATCAGGCACTGCACTTGGGCTCCCTCTCCAGCCTCCCTGGCCTCCTCCCTGTTCCCAGACACACCTGTCACCCTCCTGCCTCCCTGGCCCTTGCTGCTTCCTCTGCCTGCAATGAGCCCCTCTGTATTCTCACTGTATTCACATCGCTGCTCAAACTCACATCGCTGCTCAAACTCACCTCACGTAAATGAGATGTTTGAGATTTACTTCAAAATAGTTCACTGGGGAGGAGGAGGGGCAGGTGAGTAACAAAACAGAGTTGGTTCAAGTTGTCACTGTTGAAGCTGAGTAATGAACACCATGGGTTTTTTTAATACTATTTTTGATTTATGTTTGAGCCTTTCTGAAATGAAAAGGGGTCTTTTAAAAGCTGACATCATTACATTGCTCTCTCTGTTTGCATAAGTCTAAATTTTTCCCTAACAAAAAGTTCATTTTAACTTGCCTTGTTCCTTATATTATTCTCTCTACTTTCTTGTACATTTGAAATGTTCCAAAATAAAAACATTTTTTTAAAAAAGGATCAGAGGTCTTTCTTGACCATCCCCCCATCAGTTCTCCCATCACCTGCCACGTGCCCTTGACACACTAACCCCTTGTCTTGCTTTTATTCTTCCTAACACTTCTCTCCACATATGATTATCTGGTTATTTTCTGTCTCTCCTGACTGAAATATCAGCTCCATGAAAGCAAGAACCTTGTGTGCTTTCACAGTTTGATCCCCAGAAATTTTAATAGTGCCTGGCACACAGTAGATATTTTTCTAATGAATATTTGTTGAGTGAGTCTCATTTTAAAGATGAGGAAACTGAGGTGCTGGCTGATTTAGCAACTTGCTCTAGGCTGCCCAGCAAGCCAGTAGTGAGGCCAGAACGCTGGTCTAGGCCTCCTCTGTCCCCCAGAAGCTCAGAACCTACCCCTCATTTACACACACACACACACACACACACACACACACACACAGGTGATGTTACCTGGCGGCACATGACCCAGGACCAGGAGAGCCACAATAAGCAGGAGCAGCTGTGTCATGGCCACAGGGCTCTGGGGGGACACTGAGGAGAACACAAGAGGAGAGGAACCAAGCATGCTGAGCCCTGCTGCCGGGGGCCCAGCCTTTATTGGGCTGCAGATCAAGGCAGGAGCGTGGGCAGCAGGAGACCTAAGTGGGAGTCCGAGGCTCTGTGGTCCCAAGGGCGTAGCTGGAATCTAGCCAGCTGTGTGGGAAACTGATCAACCGCACTATCATATCCGGAGGATGCTGAGCTCTGAAGCTGGGGACAGAATTTTGTGAAGCAATGCCTGGGGTCAGAAACTGGACATCTGCCCCACCTGAGAGAGTGAAGAAAGCCTTGGCTTCAGAGAGACCTGGTTCAATGACCAGCATCTCCCTCTAATCTCTGTGATACCTTGGACAAGTCACTTAGCCTCTCTGAGTCCCAAGCTGTCATCTAGGAAATGATGACAAGCCCTCCTTGCAAGACTAGAATACATGGAGGGTCCCTTCCAATGCCAAGGACATCAGACCAGAACCCACTGATGCATTCAAACAAGCATGTACAGGTAACCCCTGAACAATGCAGGGGTTATGGGTGCCTACCCTCCCCAGCAGTAAAAAATCCACTACAGCAGTAAAAAATCTGACCGTTTAACAAGTTCCCCAAACGGTTTTTATGAGGGCTATACAGGGTATAGCTCAGCGGTAGATTGCATGCTTAGCGTGCACAAGGTCCTGGGTTTAATCTTCATTAAAAAGTCCACAAACAATAAATGCTGGAGAGGTTGTGGAGAAAAGGAAACCCTCCTTGGTGGGAATGCAATTCCCACTATGGAAAACAGCATGGAGATATGGTGATTCCCTAAAAAATTAAGAATAGACTGATTACACGATCCAGAAATCCCACTCCTGGCATATATCTTGAGGAAACTCTAATTCAAAAAGATACATGCACCCCAATGTTCATAGCAGCACTGTTTACAATAGCCAAGACATGGAAACAACCTAAATGTTCATTAACATACATATATATACACATATATAATGGAATACTACTCAGACATAAAAAAGGAGTGAAATAATGCCTTTTGCAGCAACATGGATGGACCTAGAAATGATCATACTGAGTGAAACACATCAGATAGAGAAAGACAAATATCATGTGATATCACTTATACGTATAATCTGAAAGAATGAGACAAATGAACTTATTTACAAAACAGAAACAGACTCACAGACATAGGAAACAAACATATGGTTACCAGGGGGGAAAGGGGAAGAGGGATAAACTAGGAGTTTGGGATTTGCAGATAAAAACTACCATATATAAAATAGATAAACAACAAGGTCCAACTGTTTAGCACAGGGAACTATATTCAATATCTTGTAATAACCTTAATGATAAAGAATATGAAAAAGAATATGTATGTATAACTGAATCACTATGCTGTACACCAGAAACTGACACATTATAAATCAATTATACTTCAATTTTAAAAAAAACCCACAAAGTTGTCTCACTTCTAGGCAATGCTACACCACTCACAGCCCATCTTGTAGGCAGCAAAGGGAAGCTTAGAGGGCCAAGCCACAGAAGGAAGCCAGGTGTAAGGGGGTTCAGCGTCTGCCCAAAGCCCTGCAGGAGTTCAGCGAGTCTACCATTTTGCTGGGGGAGTTGCTCCGAGCTGGACACCTGGACCCCTCAGCCATGACTATGAGCCCCACCCACAGATACAGCCTGCTCCCCCAGGGGCCCACATACATACCTGCCCCAGTCCTTCACCACCTAAAAGGAAGCACCCTTGATCAAAGACCCATAGATGGCCAAAATCAGGACCTTAAACCCAGGACCTTGTGCACGCTAAGCATGCAGTCTACCGCTGAGCTATATCCTCCCCGCCTGTGGTGGATTTTTGACAGCCGCGGAGTCCCCTACAGCCACTTCTCTCCTATACCAAGTTCACAGTGTCTCTTTCCTCCTCCTACAGGCCTGGGAAGATAAGGGGAAAAGGAAAAAACAAAACAAAAAACAAAAAAAGCACAGTTTATAATAGAAAGGAGCAGAAGGCAGAGACCTGAGTCCCAGGCCCGGGGAGGCCACGGTTTGCTCATCCTCTTAGCGTGGTATCAGAATCAAATGAGCCAGAAACCCAGGCAAAGTGCTCAAACCATATCAGGCACAGCACAAGAGTTCAGTAAATATTCATCAAGGAGGAGACAGCCATTCTCCTAGGCACAGGACAGCCCTAGCTGCATAAGGGGCGCTCACCCTAGAATTTGGTGAACGAATGAAATGACTGCTGCCAAAACAAGCATTCAGAACTCTTTAGTGCAGGCTCCCTGAGCTCCCTTCTCCCCTGAAGCCACCTCCCCAAATTAATTCTCCACCCAAGCAGAGTTTCTCAAAGTGCGGTCTATGAACCCTGCATCAGGATCACTTGGACACTTGTTTGAAACGCGGATTCCCAGATCCCTCTGCCGGGACTGCTGAATCTGCCTCTCTTGCAGGGTGGGGCCTGGGATCTGACCGTTTAACAAGTTCCCCAAACGGTTTTTATGAGGGCTAAAGTTGGTGCGTCTCATTGCTGGGGTGGATGGTTGCGGATGCTGAGGGGATGCAGACCCAGGAATTCAGAATCCCCATCCCTCCCCTCTCTCGCCTCCACCCCGACCCCCACGCCCTACGAAGGACTTGAAGTGGCAGGTCAGCTGAGCTCTATGAAAAGTCTTTTCAGCGGCCAAGGCGGTGAGGCCGAGACCCCGGGGCTGCCCTAATGGGGCGGGGCTGGACGGGGCGGGGTCGCGGCTCCTCCCCCGGCCGGGCCGGCGGGGGCGGGACCAGCCTGAGGGGCTGCTCGCAGAGGCGGTGGTACCGACTGGAGCTCCCGGCAGCTGCGGCGGCCGGACCCTGGACCCCTCCCCACGCCGAGGTAAAGGCCTGCGCAGCCCGCCACCAACTTAGTCAAGTTGGAGCGGAGTTCGTCAGGAGCCTATAGGGGGATTCTGCGGCGCAGGCAGGGGCAAGGAGGAACCCGCATCCCGAGGTGAGGGCCCCCCGACCTGGGGCCGGGAGGAGGGTTGGGTAGCCTCGGACAAGGAACCCTCCCGGGATCCGGGGACTCACACCGAGGACCACGGGCTGGGGAAGCTCGGACTCACTCCAGGGATGGCATGCCCTCCTGGGCCCTGTAGGTCCCGTCTCCACCCACCCAGCTCCATCAGGCCCCCTTCCTGTCACCAAACCTGGGGACCGGCAGCCTCGAAGCCCCTGCCCGCAAAGAGCAGCTGGAGGCTGTTGCGCCAGCCGCTCCTGAATTTTTCACGGAGGGGGCGGGCCGGACACGCCGTTACCATGGCAGCAGGGTGCTCGGGTTTCAGTCGAAGGGAACCCCCAGACCCCCTCGCCTTTCTGAGTAGCAAGCTGCCCCTCCTGCCTCTTCCTTGGACCTCTTGGGATCGGGCAGCGGAAATGAATCCCCCCAGGGGCCCTCAACTCTCCTCTGTACCCCTCAACCTCGAACCGAACTGTGGGGAAGAGAACTGTGGGGTAGAGGAGGACGGGGCAATTCACGTGTCTTTCACGAACGTGGGTCTCATGTTCTGAACGGGAGGAGCAGCTCTGTGTGCACGCCTGTGTGGACAGTCCCACCTCGCTGCCGCCCCTCTGCCCGGCTGTGTGTCATGGGTCATCCTCAACGCATAGAAAATGGGCTCTGGGTGTGCATGTATATGTGCGCTCATGAGCACACATCCCTCCCAGCCTGACCCACGTTTACTCTGGGCCGGACGCCAGAAAGCCCCCAACCAATGGATCTGAGGCGCCTCCTCCTCCCATTTGAACAAAAGGGGGGTTGGGAGGAAGCCGTCTCAACAGTTAATCAGGACCCTACAGAAGAGGTTCAAAGCATCTGGCTTACCACCCACTCCCCCTTCTTGCCCAAGGAACAAAGGAAGGAAGGAAGCCCCCCTTCCCAAGGATGACACTAAACACTCAGCAGCAAGCAAAGACCCCCCTATGTCGGCGAGCCAGCACTCCACTGCCCCTGTCCCCCTGGGGCCACCAGCCTGGCCTCCTGGGCACAGCACCTTCTTCACAATCCCAGCATCCCCGACTGGGCCAGTCAGCCTCCCTCAACCCTCCCACCCGGCAACCTTCACCTGCCCCCAATGGTTGGTCCTCTGAATCCAGCGACTCTGAAGGTTCCTGGGAAGCCCTCTACCGCGTGGTACTGCTTGGAGATCCTGGCGTAGGGAAGACCAGCCTGGCCAACCTCTTTGCAGGAAAGCAAGAGCGGGACCTCCATGAACAGCTGGGAGGTAGGGACCCTGTGGGCTGGGCTGGGATGTGGTCAAAGGAATGGAATCCCTATCATCTGGGGCACAAGACTGCCAAGAACAGTTGTAAAACTCTTGCACTGCTCAACTCTAAGGGATATCATTCAGGTAGATGATGAAGTGAATGGTGCCCCCTAGAGTTGTGCAGGGCACAGCCTGCCAAAGGATCTACAGGAGGGAAATTCCTTGAGTAAGTGAGAATTGGGCCAATTTCTCATGGAGGAGAAGTGTGTGATTCATTTCCATGTTATAAGGGAAGCAGTTCTGGGTGCCATGAGTCTCAGGTGTAAAGAAACGGTGGGCTTCTACCCAGCTATCAGACCCTCCCAGCCCCACGGACATCCATCCATGCCCACCACGACCTGCAGCCAAACTAAGATCCTAACCAAAATGGAGACTTCCAGACTCTAAGTTCTGGGCTCTGGGTTCCTTATTACCAAGAGATGCAGCGAGCTGAGAGGGTCGGGGGCTCCAGAATGATGGGGAACAGGGACAGACAGGACAGAGGAAATGAAGTGGGTCCCTGCAGCACTGGCTGAGAGGACCAAGGGGGAGTGGTGGGGGGAGGGGTGGTTAAAGGCAGAGGGAAGGTGGGGACACTCTGACCAGGCCCCTTCTCCAGCCTTGACCTAAGAGTGAGAGGCCATATGAACACATGTACACCTGTGTGTATGACAGAGGGGGAGATTGCAGTCCAGAGGGTAACATGACCTTCCTGAAGCATGCACCAGGGACAGACCAGCACTGGAAGAATCCCCAGCCCAACTTCCACCACACCACTCCACCCTCATTCAATCAGCCAAACCAACAAAAGCTTTCTCAGTACCTACCATGTGCGCCCAATACTGTGATGGCAGCTGGGGAGACAGGGGCTCCTCATGACGTTTCTTGACCTACCAGGAGAGACAGACATCAAATAAGTGTGGTGAGCACTTGAAGGAGAAGTGGAGGGGATGATATGACTGGAAAGGGGAGCTAGGGAGACCTCTACCCTCCCCCAGCCTGCATCTCCTGGCTTTTTCCTCTGTTGCAGAAGATGTGTACGAGAGGACCCTCACGGTGGATGGAGAAGACACCACGCTGCTGGTCATGGACACTTGGGAGGCTGAGAAACTGGTATGGCCCAGCAAGCAGGATCTGGGGGGAGGGGTGCTGAATCTAGTACCAGATTCCTGTTCCCTCCTAGAACATAACAGAGCAGGGACAGGGCAGGGCCCATCCTTAGCACCCCTGAAAACCCACCCGCTCCATCCGCTCCTTACAGCCATCCCAGGATGCGCTTCTCCCCCTGCAAACCTCCCTCTCTTATAAGCATCGTCAGTCCACTCCCCCACCCACATTGTGCAGAGGAAGGAACACTGGGTTTAGCCTGAGGTTGAACCCCCAGCCCCCTTCTTTGTCTTACCAACTGGCTTTGTGTAGTTGACTTCCCACTCTGAGCTTCAGTTTTCTCACCTGATTAATGGGTCAATCATTCCTGCCTTCCTTACCAGCTGGTTTTTTCAAGTTCTTACACAATTTCACAGAGGTAAATGCAGCCTAGAGCATGAAAAAAATGCTGACCATGAGTGAAGAATTGTAAATAATGATAACTCTTTTGAATCATAACTTGGTAGCTAGTTAAAAAAATAAAAAGGAAATCAAAGGATGTCCTTCCCTAGTCCACTCCAAAGCAGGAAGAGAGCTACGGGCAGGGACATGTCCCCATTATGGTTATCTTATCTTGTTGGAGTTGTCTTTTTTCTTGCTATGCAGGTAATATATGATCATTATAGAACTTTGAAGACATACAACTAAGAAAAGAGAAAGATCTAAAAATCGCCTGGGACCTCATCTCCCTAAGGGGTAGGCCCTTCCCCTAACATTCAGGGAGGCCCTGCCCACAGCATGGAGCTTAGGAGGGCAGTGTTGGGTGATTGACAAGAATGGCTGACAGCTCCAGTGATAGGACCAAAGCCTAGGGAGGAAGGAGCTATGGGACCAATTCCTTTGAATCAGCATAACAGGAAACTCAGGTCCAAAGGAGCATCATAATAATGATGATGATTCTTCTAAAAGCAGCTGACATATATGGAGCACCTTCTTCCTAAGTGTCAGCCCCTGTGCTAAGCACTAGACATATGACATGCAGTCAAGGCAAAAACTATACAGCGAACGTACTTCTGATTCTCATTCTACTGAGGAAATCAAAGCTCGGAGGTTAAGTAATGTGTCCAAACTTCTCAGCTAGCAAGTGGGATTCAACCCCAGATCTCTAAGACCACAAAGCTTGTACTCTTATGCACAAGGACTGCCCCCTCCACCCACACTGGGAGCATCACCTTCTGAACCTCCAGCTGAGGTTCCAACTCCTTTACTCATTTGTTTTTTAAGAAATATATCATGGATCAGGACACTGGGGACCCAGCAGTGAATAGGCAGTCATGCCCTCTGGCCTCATGGAGCTCACAGACTGGTGAGGGAGGGTCTGCTTTTTGGATGTAGTTGAGAATCCTAGGGGGCAGAGTCCAGTGAATTAAGAAGAGTGATCTGACTGGGAGTCCCATTTAGGGGATGGGGAGGAAGAAGATGGAACATGAAAGCAGGAATTGGAACTCTGTGCCCAGCTGCTGTGTGGCCTTGAGAAAGTTTTCTCTTCTCTGGCCCTTGGTTTCCCTACAGTTTCCCTGGCCTGTGTCTGTGAAGGCAGTTCCCAAAGAGGGTCCACACAGTAGCAGCCTTACTGGAATAAGCATCCATTCTTTCCATCCTTGGGCTGGATGGTATTTTTTGACTCAGAGAGGCAAAATCTGACAGAACTGGGAGGACCGTTGGTGCATCCAGGAGTACCCTAGCATGACTGACCATCAAGGTCACCTGGAGAGGATTAAAAATCAAATTCTCAGGCCTCAGCCCAGGCCTAATGAACTAGAACCTATGAAAGTGGGGTTCTGGAACCCATTTTTTAATCACTCCCAAGGGGTTCTTACCCACCAATCTATGTACCAACCGGCTTTTGTGATCCTAACACATAGCAAATCCTCCATAAATATCTGTGCAATGAATGAAGGAATGGTCAAGACCCACCCTCTCATCCCGCAGGTGAGAAAACTGAGACTCAGAGGGAGGAAGGAACCTGTCCATAGTCAAGGCTGAGAACCCAGAATGAGAACCCTCATCTGTCTGACTCAGTTCAGGATTATGTGGGCTGGGGAAGGAGCAGTATGGCTGTTGAGAACTAACTCCCTTTGACAGTGATGACCATGGATCTGATGCTTCCCTACTTATCTTTCTTATTTGGCCATCCGAAAACTTTCTGGGCTTCTTTTCCCCGCACAAACAATGCTTCCACCACACTTGGCATTTCCCACTCCTGGCCCACTCTCTTCCCTCCTGCTCAGCCTACTCATCCTATCGACTCCATTCACCAGTCCACTGTGAAGCCCTCCCACACTCTGGCTAGTTGAGTTCTTCTGGCCTGCCCCCACCCCAACCCCCATGGCTCCTCCAGGCACCTGCATATGCCCCCCCCCCTTTTTTTTTTGCAATTAAGAAACGTTTTACTCTTTTGGAGAATGCTTAACGTCCTGAGACACTAAATCTGTTGGCTCTTTTTTATTTTAATTGAAGTACAGTCAATTACAATGTGTCAATTTCTGGTGTACGGCACAATGTCCCAGTCCTGCGTATACATACATGCATATGCCCCTCTTAATGGTATTATCACACTGCATTATAACTCTCCATTTTTATAGCATCTCTTCTCAACTATGAGTTTTTGGAGGGCAGAAACTGTCTCATTAAGCCCTTAGAAAGTTGTTACCCAGATGGTTCAGTCTCAGACTGCTGCCCGGGACAAAAGACCATCATCCAAAACAATATCAAAATTACTCCAGTTCTTTCCTTTCCTTGTCAAACATCTTGAAAGGACTCCACTTCTTAAAATGCTTCTTGCCTCTCCCATCCCCTTCCCTTACACCCCACAGTTGCTCCTTCAACTCTGTCTTCAAGACTATCCAGAAAAATGCCCCCCTGGAAGTCTGCCTCCTGTCCCCACTTCTCTCCCTTCCTTTTTTCCCTGAATTCTGGACTGCAAAAGGCCAAAAGAACTGTCTATCAACTCCAAACCCTCCTTAAACCAGACAAAGAGCTCAACCAGCAAAGCCAGAACCCTCCTTAGCAGGACCAGGAACCAAATGAATTTTTTGTCCCCAGTGTCCATCTGGCCTGAGTGAGAGAATGGACTGAGGTAGTGCCACTAGCCCAATTCTTCAAGCAGAGAAATTAAGGCTCAGAAAGGATTGGTGCTTTCCCAAGGTGACTCAGAGAATTACGGCAGAATTTGCCCCCCAAACCTGTCTTAAGTATAAACCTCAGCCCCATCCTGCCCGTTAGACCATCGCAGCCCCACCTTGCTCAGCCAGGCCCTAGGTACCCTCTCAGGATGGACCTGGGCTCTCTGCCCTCCAGGATGAAAGCTGGAGCCAGGAGTCGTGCCTGCAGGTGGGCAGCGCCTACGTCATCGTGTACTCCATCGCAGACAGGGGCAGCTTCGAGAGTGCCTCTGAGCTCCGCATTCAGCTGCGGCGCACACATCAGGCAGACCACGTGCCCATCATCCTGGTGGGCAATAAGGCAGACCTGGCCCGCTGCCGGGAAGTCTCCGTGGAAGGTGAGCCCTCATCCTCCGTCATTCCCCGAGCCCCACTGTCACTGCTTCTCTTCATCTCAGGGACTGTCGTGCCCCACCACCACCCTGGCTGTCTCCATCCTGCACCTATGTGCCTAAGCCTGTAAGCTAGAAACCATGCTTGCCTCCTCTCTCACTCCCAAACCGTCCCCAAATCCTATCAGATTCACCTCCCTTAACCTCACATTCCCTCCTCCCTCCTGCCCATGCCCACAGTCTCTGCCCCATCCTGGCACCTCCATTTTAGCCTTGGCCAGCCACCATACTTCTCTACCCCGACTCAACCAGTTCTCCTCACCAGCTGCCAGAGTTTCCAGAACCAGAGCTGACCTTGTCACTTCTTTGCTTAAAAATGTCCCTATGGCTCCCAAATGCCTTTAGTCAGAGACACCAGCCATGATAGGCCCAGTGCCTACCAGCTTTTCAAGGGCTTACATCTGAGACTGGAAAAAGACAATTATTGGCTCCCAAATACAGTGAGGAAATTATAAATTCAAATTTCACAGAGCTTTAATGGTCTACAAAACATAATAATGTGACAGTCAGCAACTGAAAACCAAAATGTTTTAAGTTATATATATATAAACTGTATTTAAAGTGGGATGGGAATATTTTCATATGTTTGATGTATCAGGTGGGACCCATAAAGATTTCAAAATGGCCCTACTCACAGAGCAAAATCTAAAAAATATGGAAACTGAGACCCAAAGCAGAGAAGCCAGTTCCAAAGGGTCACCAGCCACCGAGGACTAGAACCCAGGCCCTTGCCTCCAGTTCAGTGGCATCCTGGAGATGAAAAACCATACGATTTATTAGCAGACATCCCAAAAATCCACAACATGATCCCCAGGAGATTTTGTTAAATTGTAAGTTCCTGGGCCTCACCCCAAGCCTACCAAATCAGAATCTCCGTGGGTGAGCTCAAGAATCTTCATTTTAACAAGTTCCTCCAGATAATTCTGATACACAGAGTAGACCCCTTAACTGGCATTCAAGACCCTCCCCTAGCTGATCTCAGCCTCCCTGACTTCCCAACCTCATTCTGCTACCAGTATCAGTCACTAGCTTGTGAACTAACTCCTCAAAGCCAGGTCTGATTTATCTCTGAGTCCCCTGGCACGCAGCACAAGGTATAGGGAAAGAAAAATTGTACTTCTGGTTGAGATTGAATACACCTCTTGCTACCTTTATGTCCTTTCTTCCGGTTGTGGCTCCGCCCCGCTTGGCTGACCCCGCCCCCTCAGAGGGCCGCGCCTGCGCTGTGGTATTCGACTGCAAGTTCATCGAGACGTCCGCCACCCTGCAGCACAACGTGGCGGAGCTCTTCGAAGGCGTGGTGCGCCAGCTGCGCTTGCGCCGCCGGGACTGCGCAGCCCGGGAGCCGCCCGCGCCGCGACGGCGGGCGAGCCTCGGTCAGCACGCTCGGCGCTTCCTGGCACGCCTGACGGCGCGCAGCGCCCGCCGCCGGGCGCTCAAGGCCCGCTCCAAGTCTTGCCACAACCTAGCCGTCCTCTGAAGCCGCCAGCCCTCCCAAGGGTTATTGGACACTGGGATGCATTCGGGGCTGTACCAACGCCACCGAGGGGCAGCGTCGCAGTGGCTCGGAGTCCGCATTGTGGGCCTTGCCGGCTCGCTGCCCCAACGGATGGAGAATCTCCCCGAGCCTCAGCTTCAGGGACCCCTCTGCCCTCGGGAAACAATGGACAGACTGTGGGACCGAAGCCCAAATTGGGCACAGAATAGTTTTTTATGCGATGCGTGTCTTTTTGTAAAAAAAAAAAAAAAAATCTTTCTTGTCCTTGAGCTCTGGCCAACCCTCAGAACCAACCCCCCAATAAACCAGACCAGAAGGATATCCTGTCTGAGTGCCGGACCCCTTCTTTTGGGCTCTTCCAGGCGATTACACCTTCCGCTCTCCCATCTACACGGGCTGCAGAATGGGTTAACACGCTGACCTGGGTGTCAGGGTCAAATAAATAAAATCACTGGGCCAATTGTGTTGAGGCCCTTTTCCCAACTACTGGGCACAGCTCCTGCTTCTGCATCTTTAGGGGAGACCCAGTAAGCACAATAACAGTCAGTGTGTTGATCTCCCATTTTCTCAATCCATTTTTTAGATTGTAGATTCATCAAAACTTCTCTGAAAGGAATCTCAGCACTCATTCTGGCAACATAATAGCTGGTGTTTGCCGGGAGCTGACAGGGTGCTAAACTGTCACAACTATTAATTAATCTTCACAACCATGTTTTACTAACTAGAAAACTGAACAGTGAGGCTTATGCTCCAGATCATACAGGTACTGTAAGTGAAGTTGCCAGGATCCCAACCCAGGCTTGTGAGACTAGAGTCTGTGCCCAACTTATCCAGAGTTCGCTTGGAGAACGTGATGAAAAACTATAGACTCCCAAGGAAAAGGGCTTTCAAACACAATTCTGTGTACAGTTTAAAAGGGATGGGGGTTGGACTCCATGAAACTCAACCCATTAATCCCCAGGATGGACCCCAAATTTAACTCCATTCATTCATTTTTCCAGCTGTGGAAACTGAAGCCCAGAGAGGGGAAGTGAGTGCCCCAGAGTCATCCAGCTAGTGAGGGTAAGGACTGGACCTCAGGGCTCAGCCTCCTCCTCCGCTGTCTGTGTGGGAAGTAGGAGGTAGTGAGACATCCCGCCTGGCTGGGGATGGGCCTTGGGGGTCAGGTCAGGAGTTTCCAGCCTAAGGGGAAATGGTGTCACTCCTCTGAGAGGAGAACAAGATGCAAACGTTTTGGACCATTATGTCCCTGATGCCTGACACCCCTGCCCCCAACCAGCTGCCGGCCCAGTTGCCTCAGCCCCCGACGTGGGCCATGACCCAGCTGCCGAGAAACACCAAAGTGCAGGCAGGGGAGCCACCGTGTCCTCCAGCTGTGACCCCCTAGTCTTGCCAGCGGGGCACTGATGGCACTTATTTTCCCATCCTAACTCCAGCCTGGGGGGAGGGAAAAGGAGGAAGGTCTTCCCCCACCCCAAGCTGTCTCCAGTTTGCAGTCGCGGGGAGGGGCTACAGTTGTGGAAAGTTGGCAGAGGCAGCCAGCAGCAGCCGGGAGAGTGGAAAAAATGATATCAAACCCGGAAAAATGCAGACCGGATGGAGGGCCTGAGCCGGCCCTGGGAGGTGAGAGGGAGCAGGGGAGGGAGGAGGAGGCCCCACTGGCTGAAAAGAGAAGAGGGGCCAGGGAGAGAGCGCAGGCACTGGTTTGGAAAAGCCTGAGGACAATCACCATGATTCCTTCCTTTCTTCATCCACAGATATTTATTGAGGGCCTACTAAGTGCAGGTCACAGTGCCAGGTTCCCGGGAGGTAGTGGTGGACATAAGTAGGGTTTTGCTCCCTGGAGCTCACAGTTTAGTAGGAAAGACAGGCTAGAAAACAAGAACATGAATAAAATCGTTGCAAACTGATAAGGAGCTAATCAGGGCATCAAGGAAAGCCCAGACAGTAATCCAATCCTCTTAGTTCACAGATGGGGAAACTGAGTGCAGGAAGGGGAGAGGGCTTACCTGAGGCTACTCAGAGCATGGAAGAAATTGTTGAGACCAGAATTTTTGGGGTACAAGGGGAGGGAAGAAAGAAAGAAATAGTACAGACTGGTTGGGGGTGGGGGGATAAGCATGCAGCCAACAGAGCAAGAGAGCACGGTGGTGGCCCTAAACCAAGGGGTCTGTGTTCAACCCCTGCTCCCCACCTCTATGCGCCTTAGTTTCCACATCTATAAAATGAGATTCATGACCATTCCCTCCCTCAGGATTGATGTGAGGATTAAATGACTTAAGCTGTGTAAAGTACTTCTAACAGTTCCTGTGTCGGGGAAGATTCAGTAAACGTTGGTTCCTGCTGTCATATCTTCCGACCTTAGGGAAACCAGGGTTTATTTTGAGACTGAAAACTTGCTCGGGAGTCTTTGCCCTGCTCTGACACTGGAGGACTTCGGGAAAAAATCTCTTTCCTTCTCAGGCCTCACTTTCCTCATCTGTAAAATAAAGGGATTGAATCTGAACTTGTAGCATATATTCATGTACTCCCACATCTGCTGTCTGCCTCCCCCACAGAAATGAGAGGCCCACAAGGGCAGGACCCTCGATGCTGGACTCTTTCCTTAACACCTGCATCACGACCTGGCTCACATTAGGTGATCAGTAAATATTTGTGGAATGGTTTAATTAACGGATATGTAAAATGGCCTTTCCTAATCCTGACCTCTCTGATTCTAGGCGTCTGCGAACAAGGCATGGCTGGGAAAGCATGTGAGAAAACCACAATACTCCTCCCAGGGACGTGGCCTATTATAGTTTAGAAAGTTCTTTCTCATCCACAAAAACAAACCAAAAAAAAAAAAAAAAAAAAAAAGCTAACTCTGTTTTAGCTCTTTCTGTGTGGTAGGCGCTATGCTCCATGCTTGGTACGTGTTTTCTCACTTCATCATCACCACAACCATCTGCTTAATAGGTACCATTTAGCAGATAACAGATGAGCACATTGAGGCTAAGAGAACCCCAGAAATTTGTCCAAGGCCACACAGCAAGAAAGGGGAGTCAGTAGTCACACTCAGATCAGCTGTCAAGAGGCAGGTAGGAACTGTCATCTTCATCTCACAGTTGGGGAAACTGAGGCCCAGAAAAAAGAGATGAATCAGCCAAGGTTATGTAATCATAACAGCAAGCAGTTCCATCACTCTTACCATGTATCAGGTGCTGTGCTAAGTGCTTTTCATATCTTAAATCCTCAAAACCGGTCACCGGTCATATTATCACTATGCCAGTTTTCAGATGGAGAAACTATAGCACAGAGAGGTTCAATACCCTGCCAAGTTTGCACAGATAGCAAGTAGCAGCACCAAGATTTAAACCAAGGTAATCTAGGCCCATGGTGTGAAGGGCTCATCTATATCACACTGTCCACCGGTTCAGCAAGTCCAGCACAGGGTGGTGTCGGCCCAGTCCCCTACTGCCTGGGCTGGGGACAGGGCAGAGAACAAAAGCACATTGAGAGTATCCTCAGCCGCCAGATGGGTCTTTCCACCTTGAAGGGAAACTGTTATGGAAAAAGTGATAAAGCTCTGGAAAGATGAATGTCTCCCCAAGGGCCTCAAGTCTCCTTGGAGTCCCCGCCCCTGCCCTTTCGCTATGGGGGAGAGCCACAAACTGTGCCGGCCTAATCCGGATGAGATGAAGGCCACCTGGCTCCCAATACACCCCAGCCTGGTTGCTCAAATACTGAGGATCACTGGCCTTGATGGAAAGTTCCAGTTTCTCAGCCAGGGGCATGAAGCTTCCACTCCGGGACCCTCAAGGAATCAGGTTCAGGCTAGAAGTCCCTTGTCCTTGGATGGTGGGAAATTGACATCTCACAGGCACAGCTCAACCATTCAGCAAACTTTGACAAGGGTGTGTGCTCTGAAGGAAGGTAAGGAGGGTAGAGAGGGTCACAGCTGGCTGCTTTATTTAAAAAAAAAAAAAAAGGATTAAGAATCTCTTAGCTCTGCCATGACGGAGTGAACTTAGGCAAATCAAAATATACAGAGTGAAGGGGTTAATGTGGAATTCTTTATGCGACTGTCTCAAGAATATTTGAATATTCTAATTCAACAGCCTGAAGAAATCTGCAAGTTCAGTTTCAATTTCAGAAGTGTTTTCTTCTGTTCAGTTCAGGGCTTAGTTAAAAATAATACTAATGGTGGGATAGGAGCTCTGAGTTCAGCAGGGTGTGCCATTTTCCCCAGTTCCATCTGGTTCAAGTTCAAGGCTAAGATAGATCACTATTCCAGTTACTATGCTGCATCGCAAAACACCCCAAAGCTTAGTGGCATAAAAACAATCATTTTATTATACTCAGAGATTTTGTGAGTCAGGAACTTGGGCTGGGCAAAGTGGGCACAGCTCTTCTCTGGGACCTCAGCTTGGAAACGCACAAAGACTGGAGTGACTGGAATCACCTCACATGGCTGGAGTTGGAATCATTCACAGGTCTGGAGGTGGATACTGGCAGTAAAGTGGAGTCTCAGCTACTTCTCCAGGTGGCCTGTTGCTTCTGTTTCCTTTTGTTGCTGTAACAAATTACCACAAACTTTAATGGCTTAAAACAGTGCAAATGTCTTAGCTTACAGTTCTGCTGAATAGAAGTCCAACTTGCATCTCACTAGACTAAAACCAAGGTGTCAGCAGGGCTGCATTCCTTTCTGGAGGATCTAGAGAAGATCAGTTCCTTGCCTTTCTCAGCTGCTAGAGGCCAATCACTCTTCTTGGCTCGCAACCCCTTCTTCCATCTTCAAAGCCAACAACATCGGGCCAAGTCCAGCTCACGCTTTCATCTCTTTGATTCTCTCTCTTCTGCCTCCCTCTTCCACCTTTGTGATTACATTGAGCCCACCCAGACAATCCAGAATACCCTTCCTGTTTTAAAGTCAGCAGGTTAGCAACCTTAAATTCCATCTGCAACCTGAATTCCCCTTTGCCACATAACATAACATATTCACAGGTTCCAGAGACTAGGACATGGACATTTTGGGGGGCTATTAGTCTGCCTACTATCGCAGGATAAAGTAGAGGCTGTAGGAAGGCCGTGGCTGGGTCTCCACTCTCCTCCAACACACAAACTCAGTCTTATTGTAATGAATATATAGAGAAGACCCTAAAGTCAAAAGAGTTCCTTCCCAGTGGGATGCTGGGGGCACTGGAACACTGTCCCCAGAGTGTGACCTTTCCTGTCTCCCCCTAGCCCATGCTGGAGCACTTCTTCAAACCTAACACTGGGCAAATCTCCACCCACCTTTCAGAAAACCCTACTCCTTACTGACAGAGGTAGGTCTTGCCTCAGAATTATCCCTCACCCCCAACAGTAATCTTCAGAAACCTGAGTTACTGGGGCTGGATGAAGACTCCAGGCAAGGGTGTTCTTAGCTCTTCTAGTCTTACAGAATGGTCCAGAGTAAGTGTGACCACTCCAAACTCAGTCCTCTTTTAAGGTCTGCCCACCCATGTGAATGAGTCTCAATGGTTTTTCACAGGGCGAGTTGTCTAGGAAACCATTGTTGAAGCTTACAGACACACACACACACATGCACACGTTAATTCTAAAACCTAAACTGGGGACCACTAACTCAAATGCTCACAGAATCAGACAGGTGACATAAGTCAGTGAAGTAGCCAGGGCAATGGACATTAGGGAGCGTCAAGGTCTGTGGCAAACCGGAAGTCCTGCCCTGCCTAAAGGGATGACAGAACTAGGCTTCCTGTTACTCCCGTTAGGATACGAACCCAGTGCTGCTAGATATTTCCACTTTTCTAAGGAAACCAGCAAGCCAGATATTTATGTGAAGTATCCCAATTCTTCAATAATTATTGCTAACCCCAATTTTTTTAACCCCTGGATGGGAGAATCAAAACATGTCCCCCAGCCAAATTCTGACCAGAGGCCGACGGTCTGTAACCTCTGATCTAAACCCAAATAGTGATAGAGAAATGTATTCTCAGCCATCCCCCGTCTACAAGGTCATCCCTCATACCATGAAGTTAATACTTAATTACGAAGAACGGCTTGTTCCCTTTGTTCAGCTCCTCCCTAACCCCTTTCCAAAAGTGCCTCCTCAGGCCTATTGAGATACCCAAGGTACCCGATGCCAAGTGGTACATTTTTAAAACTGAACTTTGAATTACAGAAAGAATACATTTTAATTGCAAGAATAAATCAGAAGAGAAAATATACAGTAAAAGCAAAAATTTATTTATGTGGTAAGCTGCCTTTAGCTACTCATGATAGAAATCCTTATAAGGATATTTTCTAGCAAGATGTCCCAAAGTAGGCAATTCTAAGGTTGATTCATCAGCCTTAAAAGATCAGGGCCCTGTGTCTGCATCTCCATAATTCTCTAGGCATTTCCTTCCCGGTTGCAACATGTTTGCAACAGCTCCAAGCATCGTATCCCCACACCAGTATCCCAAGCAAGAATGGAAGAGGAATGGTTAGAAAGAGATTTTCTTCTTATCAAGGAGTAAATTAGATTCCTAGCAGTTTCCTTTCATATCTCATTGGCCAGACTGAGTCTTATGACCCCCTTCTAGCTGCAGGGGAGGCTGAGAAAGCAACTATCTGTCAAAGAGGAATGAGATCGCCACACCTGGCTCGGTTATAAAAATTCATCCCTTTGCTGCCCTTTTGTGAGCAGGAGAGATGAGTAAGTGTTGTTGGATAGCAGTTTTAGTATTTGCCACAGAACTCCTTTCATCCTCTCCCCAGGGGTGCCCACCATTAGCAGTTTGGGGTGTACTCCTCCTGATTTTTCAGCCTATTTACATACACACTGCAGCAGACATTTGGCTATCTTTCTTTTCTTCCACACTGTCACAGCCACAATTTTGCTCTTTTTCATGGGATCAAGAATAAACCCTGATTGCTTTAAGCAAAAGTTTAGTTTAAAGATGGACCTACAACACAGCTGTAACCAATGAGCTATGAAGGAAGGTTGGCTTGCTGGCTGGTTCTAGAAAAAGTTTCTTTGCTTTTAAAAAAGAGCTGAAAAACAAGCAAACAAGCCAAAAAATAAAAATAAAAGAGCTGTAGCAGAAAGGGACAGTCCCTTTTTCCTGATCATTGAAGTGTATGGATGTGTCACCTGGAATTATAGCCACCATCTTGCAATGATGACAGGATCTAGTCAGGAGGAGGCAAAGCCAAAAATGGGGAGTCCCTGGGTCCTGGATGATGAAGTCATGCCAACCCAGAATGTGCCCAACCTCCAGAATGACTGTTATGTAAGACAGAATGTCTTCAATGTTGAAGCAAATTATCTTGGGGATTTATGTACCAAAGTCAAAATCACCCATCTGGTGTACACACAAGATTTGCTTGCCTTCTTCCACATAAATGGGGTCATAGTTATTTGTGTTCCATTGCATGGGAATGAAAGTTACAAGGGACTGAAAAGTTGCAAGGGATGAAGTCCCATATAGCAATGATGGAAACAAGAGAGAGGTATTTGTCCCCCTCATGTAAAAGAAGCCCAGAAGCAGGCAGTCCAAGGCTGGCATGGCATCCCACAGTGCAGGGACCTGGCTCCTTCTATCTTCTGGTTCCACCATCTTTAATCCATTATGCTGCTCAAGCTGCAGTGGTCACAGTCACATTTCAGCCAGCAGGAAGTGTAGGGCCCTCCAAAAAATCACAGCCTCTCAGAAGATGCATTTATCACCTCTGTTTACATCTCATTGACTGGAACTTAGTCACATCACCACACTTCATTGCAAAGGAGTCCAGAATATTTTATTCTGAATAGCCATGTGCCAACTCAAAATCAGGGATTCTATGTTTTAAGGAAAGGTAGAAGGGGCAGTAAGGGACAGCAAGCAATCACTGCCATGATACTGTACGTATTAGGTATAATTTGCACTTTTCACTTAATTTCTCCTGGCTTCCTATCCATGCCAGTAAATATAAATTTATCTTGTTATTTTAAGATTTATTTTGTTCTTCTTTTTCTAGCTTCTTAATATAGAAACTTAGATTATTTATTTGAGATCTTTCTTCTTTTATAAGGTAAGCATGTAAATCTACATTAGAAAAAAAGCTATGTCATTTATATAAAACTATAAATTTTCCTCTAAGCACTGCTCTAGCTGCATTCCACAAATTTTGGTATGTTATATTTTTATTATCATTCAGTTTAAAATAGTTTCCAATGTCCCTTGACTCTTTTCTTCCCATAGGTTATTCAGAAATATATTGTCTAATTTCCAAATATTTGAGGGGTTTCTACATGTCTTTTCATTGTTGATTTCTAAGTTAATTCAATTGCAAAGATTTGTTATATGGTTCAACATAGGGTCTATCATGATCCATGTTCCACGTGCTCTTGAAAATAATCTAAGTTCTGCCATTGTTGAGTGTACTCTTCTGAAAATGTCAATTAGGTCAAGTTGATTGAAAATGCTGTTCAGTTCTTCCATATACTTAGTGATATTATGCCTACTTGTTTTATCAATTTGTGAGAAGGGAGTGTTGAAATCTCCAATCATAATTGTGACATGTCCATTTCTCCTTTCGATCTGTCCATTTTTCCTTTAACCTGTTCTTTTTTATTGCTGCAAAATATTCCACAGTATGGATGTACATATTTCACCACTGAAAGTGAGTGAATTTAGGTCATTGTAACTGTTTTGCCCTTACAGTATGGCAGTGAATATCCTTGCACATGGAAGAGAGATTATCAAATTCACATTTACTAGGTCAAAGGGCATGTACATTTTACATTTGACAAACTGTCAACTTGCCTCTAAAAGGGCTCTTTTTGTTTATATTCATATCAACAGTGCCCAATTCCCCACATCGTGACCCACATTAGATGGTACCAGTTGCAATGTCATTTATAAGAAGTATATATTTTGTCGTTCAGACAATCAGGGTGTATTCCTCACATATGTTTTGTGTGTCCACAGGTCCTGCCTCACAGCTCCCAAAACCCTTGGTATACCCTGAGTGATAAGAGATAATGGGAGTATCTTTTGTTATAATATTTGCTCTCTTGTCCTCATTTCCTGAAAACTAGCTGCAGAGCCATGAAGGTGGAATAGATGTCTTGTTATTCGTAACAAGCCCCTTTCCACCACATCTGGGTTTATGTTAATGAAGGTGACTTTTGGAAAGTACTTAAGGATGGGGGCTGGTTGCCAAGGGGACCAACCCTGAAAAGAGGAGTGGAACTTTCAGTCCCACCCTCTGATTTCCCAGGAGGTGAGAGGTATGGAGGTTGAATCAATCACCAATGGCCAATGAGTCAATAGGTCATGCCTAGCTAAAAACCCACAACAAGGGTGTTCAGAGAGCTTCCAGGCTGGGGAAACAGACTGCCTCCACGTGTCCTGGTGCTGAGCTCCAAGCTCCACCAGGACAGAGGGTCCTTTGTTCAGGACTTCACCATATGCATCTCTTCATCTGGCTGTTGATTTGTATGCTTTTCATATCCCTGGTAATAATTTGGTAATTTAGTGAGTGAAAGAATTTCCTGAGTTCTGTGGGCCATTCTTCCAAATTAATCAAACCCAAGGAGGGGGTCGTGGGAACCTCTGATGTATTGTCAGCCAGCCAGAAGTACAGGTAACGACCCAGAAGTCGAGGGCCGTCCTGTGGGACTGAGCGCTTTATCTGTGGAATCTGATGCTATCTCAAGGTAGATAGCAGGGTGGCCGAGAATTGCTTGCTGGTGTGGGGAGGCCTCTACACACACACACACTCACACACACACACACACACAGTGGAATTTTGGGTCTAGGAACCCAAAAGACCAGTCTTTTCTCATTAACTATTCTCTCAGGGACAGGATGAGGGAAAAAGGTGTCTCATGGTTTACTGTTTACATGGTTTATTTCTCTGATTATACCAAAGTTGAGCAATATTCCTCTCAATGAATATGCCAGTCACTGCCCAAAACCCTGGTGAAGCCTTTGAAACTACAGCTTCCAAGGGCTGGATTCGGTTCTTAGCCTAGGCTACTCCACTCTGGAGCTGAGAGGTACTTTTCTTTCCAGTTACCAGGGCTATTTCATTAATCTTCACAACAGTGAGAGACACCATCTCACAGACGAGGAAAACTGAGGCTCCAAGAGGCAAATTATCTTGTCCAAGTCACACAGTTAGTAACCTGCAGAGCTAAGGATTAAATCAGGAATGTCTAACTCACAAGTCTGCTTCCCAGGGTAGCTCATTCATCTCACACGTTAGGAAACTGAGGCCCAGGCAGATAAAATGGCATATACAATTAAGTGGTGAATGAGCAGCAACCAGTTGACCAAATACTTCCCCTCCTTCTGGGTCTGGGTGACCAGCTGCAGAAGAGACAAGACAGTACAGGCAGGGACAGCCACCCAGCAGAGGAGTCAAGAGCATGGAAAATGTCTCTTTCAGCCAATTTTCCCGAGGAACCCTGGCTGAGGCTCAGGGCTGGGAATGGAAAGTGTGCAGGGAGGAGGCGGCAGCCGTGTCCATCCTCATCCGGAGAGGCTGTTTGCAAAGTCCTGCTGGGAGAGGCAAGGAGGGGGAGCAGATCCGGGAGGCCAAGGGTCTGGCATCTGCCCAGAACTTGGTCTCCTGGGAGAGGCGGAGCGGGCGTCCCCCGAGCTCCCTGCCTCCTCCTTAGGCTCCCCAACCCTGCCAGCTCCTGCTGTGCCCGGCCGGCTTGTCTGGGCATCCGCCATCCTGGAATCGAGGCACTGGCAAATCCAGCTCTCTGGGGACTGTGCACAGCTGATTCAGGGAGGCGCGGTGGCCAGGAAGAGGGATTGATCTGACTCTCGGAGATCTTGACCAGGCTGAGCTTGAAAGCCATTGGCTTCATCAGTGGTCTGATCTCTGTGATGTTAGTGCGGCCCCTCTGCCTGGAAAATCTCTCTTTGCTTCTCATGAAGTGTGTGATCCCACCATTATAGAGACGCCCAAGTCTGGTATTCAGCCAGGGGGCAAAGTAGAGCCTTACCAGTTGTCAAAATATTTAGATACATTCCTCCTAGTTATTAAGAACCCCTGTCCCGAATGCTGTTACCCTCCAAGTAACGCCAGTCCAGACCGTCCCCTGGGACCACACAGACCTCCCCATTTACATCCACTGAAGGGGTAATACCTGCTGTAGCAGAGCCGTCCCCCACATGGACACGTTAGTGAGTGACAGCCATAAAAGTTAACACTTTTCATATCATCCTTGGAAACGACCTTTGGCTTACAGCTTTGTCTCTTGTTTAAGGTGAATTGATAGAAATTTAGAGGTAAAAGCGACTTGGGCAAACTCTTCTTTTTCCAGATGAGGAAGTTAAGGCCCAGAGAGAAGCAGAGACTTGCGCAAGATCACACGGCCTGTTAGCATAAGCAAGAGCCCTAGAACACCGGTCCCTGACTCCTGACAGCATCCTTGGGTGGCAACTTGTCCGGTTGCCACCCAAGGATGCTGAACCTGAACGTTAGCAGGTGATGTAAAGGGGTGGACAGGGAAGAACCTGGCTCAAGGCAGAACTGAGAGGCAATCATGTGGCTCTTGTACCTGGTAATTATCATCTTGGCAACAGTCTCCTTGGTCACTATCACCACTGAGATAGTTGCTATGGCAACCACCATCCGGGGCCCCAACTTCCTGACACCAAGAGAATTCAGATAAACCCAGAAGCAAGTTTGTTCCATAGCACTGACCCAGATCAGAGCTCTGAGTAGGAAAGAGACTTGCTCAACATCACACGGCAAGTTGGTGATGAAACCAAGTTCCCCGAGGCCCCGCGTTTTCCATGGCTAACACTCCCACCCCTGCCCCCGTTTTTCTGCCTGCCTCACTCGGTGCTTCCTACATTCCTCTCACCGTCAGTCAGGCTCTCCTTCCCACGGCATCTCACCCTTGGCTGCCTGTCAGCCAACTCATCCTCCTGGGAACAGGCTGACATAAGCTTAGTGTAGGACTCATCACAGAGGTTTTCATCATTAGCTGGGGCTCCCTGAAGACTGAAGAGCCTTTAACACCATATGCCCCCGTCAAAGGAAATGATCTCTAATGGTGGAATTTCAGGCACTATTAGTTTAGAACTGAGGAGTTCTTTGGGGGCAGACAGGCCCCGTGTGATGCCAAACAGAGCTGCCTCATTGTGGAAAGAGCTCTGGGATGGGAGGCCAGCGGCCTGGGTTTCTAGCCCTGCTCTGAGTCTCATCCCCTGTTTTGCTTTTATCAAATCCCTTCTCTTCTCTGGGACTCGGGGTCCCCACCAAAGAGATGGGGATGTGCTTACTGTTCTATAATTGCTTCCTTCACCCTTCAGAAGGCTGCTGGGGACCGGATGCAATCTGGAGTTTTAGTATTACCAGACATGGGATGGTGTGGTTTAAAGAACTGGCCATGGTGAGGAATATGAGACTATCTTGAGGGCAGTGGGGACCCATTGAAGGGTTTCAAACAAAGAGATAAGATGCTGAGGTATCTTCAGGAGATGAATTAAGAAGCTGTTGAAATAGTCTGGGAGACATGATGTGGCCTGGATTGGCCAAAAGTCTCGGACATGGACAGCCTCAGATTTCTGTGTCTGGATCAACCTCAAAGGCTGAGTTTAAGCTTCAGAGTAGGCTTGCTCTTTTTACATCAGCCAGGCAGTGGCCTTCCCAGAGCCAGTGCCCACCAGACAGGTCTTGGGTTCCCCATTTCACCTGGGCTGAGTCTGATAACTGGCCTAGACTGCCCTCTGCTGGCAGACGAGGGCACTAGGGCAAGGGGAGCCGCTGTCTCCCAAAGAAACACAATTCTCAATTGAACAAGAGAGAATAACTCGCCCCCAGAAATCTTCCCCATCTCTGTTAATAGAATCTCCGTCATCCCGTAGCTCAATTCAGAAACCCAGGACTCGGTTCCTCCTCTTCCCTCACACCCCATCAGGGAGTCCTGCTGATTCTATTTTCTAAATAAAATCCTAAATCAGAAATTCTCTAACTGTATCTAATCACGTCCACTTCTCTCCATCTCCACCAGCCACAGCCTAGCCAAAGCCACCACCATCTCCTCTGTGGTCTGTTTACCCAGCAGGAAGAGTGCTCGTGGTATACTCTGTCTCCCAAATCCTTTCTCCCCAGTGGAGAGCTCCTCGTACCACTCAGAGTTGAACCAAATAGGGAAATCCCTGATATACACACAGCCTCGCCCCGCCAGGGCACTCTGTGGGTGTGGAAAACTATATGAAGATTCGGGAGAACAGAGATGCTCACGCCAGAGCCACATAAACGCACTTGCCCGCCCACCAGTGGGAATCTTCCCCTCTCTCCACATAGTGTCCCAGCTTCACCATCTCCCTGGCTCCTCTGCTTCCTCCATCCTCCCCTTCATTTCTGTCTCATTCTCCCCCTCCCACAAATTCCCCATTAATTCTAATGCCAAGGAAATTTGCCATCTCTGCTTTTGGGCACCTGCCAGCCCGGGCTCTTAGGATGTCACATTCCCCTTAAGCAGATTGTCAAGGTTGTCTTCCCATACTATACCGATGTGCAGTTCCCATCCCCGCAAAAATACCAATGCCGAGGCAGTAAGATTTTCACCTGAGTACCTTGCAGTGCTCACATTCTGGAACTAAGATTCCATCATTCCAACATCCTATGGCCTGGCCCAAGATTACAGGAATCCTCCCTGACCCTAGACTCAGACCATGGGATGGAAGCCTCACTCCCTGCCCCCAGATGACTTGTGACAGTAGAGCTGGACACCCTGACCACGCAGAGCCAAGGAGGCACATGAACCTGGGGGCCTCTGGGTCCCTGAGGCCAATCATAGAGTGTTAACTCAGCTCATGGTGCTGCTGTTGTAGCCCTCAGCCTGACTGTGAAAGAGAATAAAGACACGCCAGAGAAAAGCAGAGAAAGATCCTGACGGTGGAGACACCCTGGTTTTGCAGGGTAACTGATGCCCAGCTCTGTCCCTGCCTCTGCTGTCTAGGAGTTGGTTATTAACCTCTTCCCTGTAGTTCAAGAGCCTGAACATTTCCACCTTTGCCTAAAGTTGTCCAGCTGGGCTTCTAGCCCTCGCAAACCACAGCACTGACCGTCAGAGCAGCATTTGCCTTTCCCTTGGCAAACCCAGGCTTCGTCCCCAACCCAACAAAGAAGAAAGGGAACTTTAAATGACAGCTTTTTCTTAAAGTCTTCGAAGATCTTGTATTTCCTTTTTGAATGTCAGGAGCAGAGGAATGAGTTCATCACACTTGTTCCTTCACGGTAGACTAACATCACCCCTGTCTTGCTTTACTTATGTACATATTTTTTTGTTTGTTTTAATTACCAGTTCCCACTCTCATTCCAACCCTCCTATAGGCAACCATTCTAATGGACTCCATTTGTATCCTTTCATATGTAAACATCTCTGTTATATTTGCAGTGTTGTTACGTGATAGGTACTTTCATTTTCTATAAATCATATCATGTGTGTTATTAATGCTCAGTTCAACATTTTAAAGATCTGTAGGTGTTGATGAGGGCAGGGGGATGATAAGGGATGCACTTGGGATCCCACCCAGATCCCCTTTACCAGACATAGTGGCCAGACCCCCAGCTGTTGTGAGTATTGGCTAAAAAATGCTCACAGCTGCCACCTTCTCTGGAGAATTGCTCCTGGTCAAACAGAAGCCAACTAGCCTGACCCCTAGACTGTGGCCAGTGACTGACAGATACAGGGGCACAAGAGGCCACAAGTCTCAGTCTGTGCCCCAGAGGTCCCCTTGGGGTTGTGCTGGAGCGAGTCTCTGGCTGAGACCCCATCCTCACTGGCCTTCTATCTCCTGCCTTCCCTCTATCTCTTCTTCCTAAGGACACTTCCCACCAAATAAGAATACTTATCTCAGGCTCTGCTAGAACCTGACCTATGATAGTGACCACACAATATCTTCCAAACTGGTCCACTATTTTTATAATTGAATTATAGTCCGTGTACAATGTTGTGTTAATTTCTGGTGTGCAGCATGGTGATTCAGTTATATATTCCTTTAAATACTATTTTTCATTATAGATTATTACAAGGTATTGAATATAGTTCCCTGTGCTATCCAGTAGGACCCTGCTGTTTATCTATTTTATATATCCTAGTTAGAGTATCTGCAAATCACGATCTCCCAATTTTTCCCTCCACCCCACCTTCCCTGCCTGGTAACCGTAAGTTTGTTTTCTATGTCTATGTGTCTGTTTCTGATTTGTAAGTAAGTTTATTTGTGTCAGTTTTTTTTTAGATTCCACACATGAGCAATATTATGTGGTATTTTTCTTTCTCTTTCTGGCTTACTTCACCTAATATGATCATCTCTAGGTCCATCCATGTTGCTGCAAATGGCATTATTTCATTCTTTCTTATGGCTGAGTAGTATTCCACTGTATAACTTCTTTATCCAGTCATCTGTTGACGTACATTTAGATTGCTCCCATATGTTGGCTGGTAAATAGCGCTGGTATGAACATTGGGGTGCATGTATCTTTTTGAATTAGAGCTTCCTCCGGATCTATGCCTACACGTAGGATTGCTGGATCATAAGGTAAGTCTATTTTTAGTTTTTTAAGGTATCTCCAGACTGTTTTCCATAACAGCTGCACCAAACTACAACCACACCAACAGTGTAGGAGGGTTCCCTTTTCTCCACATCCTCTCCAGCATTTATCGCAAACTGGTACAGTCTTGAGACAGTACGGGGTTCTGTTAATAATCAGGCTGGGGCAAAGGGCAGAAACCATGACTGTCCTGCCCAAACCAGGATGTGCACTAGCGAAGGAGGCACTCGGCTCGCTGCTTCTTGTAGCTGCCTGCTATCCTCTGGTACACACCCAGCACGTTTTGTCCATTTGTTCCCCAGGGACACACACTTCCTGCTATGGCCAGGGGAAAAAAAAAAAGGTATTGAGGAAAATCTTTGGACATATTCCCCAGTAGGCTTATGTGGGCATTCCTCTCTGACTGTAGAACTGAAAACACAAGCCACGTGAGCCGTTGTGGCCTCCAAGAAGATCTTCCTGAGTGAGGATTCTGGCCTGAATGTAAGGAGGGATAGAAGCAGAGAATGTTCCTCCTTGTTTCTTTTATCTTAGTGAAACCTTGTGGCATTGACTGCTGGCTACTAGAAACACTAGGAGTGCCCTGAGGTTCCCAGAGGACATAACACTTGACTTGAGCTTTGAGGGACGAGTAGGGGTTAACCAAGGTTGTGGAGTAAGATAAAGAAGGTTAGATGGAAGGAACAATATATTCATTCATTCCTATACAAATATTTATTGAGTGTGAGTACTTAAAGGCCCAACAGTCTCAGCAGCTAGTACAAACAGTGAATATTTACCCAGAGTTTTCCTGCTTTCCTGTGCATCTCTCACAACGATCAAGAACACCAGGTCTCCTGGGCTTCTGATGGGGGGACTATACCTCCTGCAAAGAAGGAGGGTCTCCTACACCAGCATTTCTCAGGCTAAAGGTGCATGTGGATCACCTGGCGATCCACTGGGTCTGGGTGGAGCCTGAGATTTTGCATTTCTTACAGGCTCCCAGCTGATCCTGCTAGTCTGGGGAATCACACGTTGGTCAGCAAGGTCCTGCAGAACCACAATTCCATTATCACACCCCAGCGATCCATATTTACATTTCCTCTGCTCGTCTGAAAATTTTCTTTGTAGCCTTTTGTCAAATGGTGTGATTCAGGAACCAATCAAGGATGATACATTATATTGCTTTTCTCTTCATTCTCCTTTCATCTACAGCATAGATTTTTCTTTTCTCTTTCATGGCATCGACACTTTTGAAGAGTTCAGGCTAGTTGTCCTGTAGAATACGCCACAGTCTGAATTCTGCTGATGTTTCCTCATGAGTAGATGCAAGTTAAACATGTTTGGCAAGAAAGCTACACGGATAATGTGCCCCTCTTCTTGCATCACATCTAGTCATTTTGTCCCATCCCATTTGGTGATGCTAAGTTTGGTGGCTTGGTTCAGGGAGTGTCCACCAGATCACTCCATTATAAAGGGAAGTTTTTCCTTTTACAATTAACAAGTAATCTGTGGGGCAAATTGTGTGAATATCCTGTTCCTCAAAATCCTTTTTCCCCATACGTAGTTTTAGCATCCACTGATGAGCCTCGCTTTATTATTTTTGGAATTATTTAAGCATGTAATAGTGTATGCAAGTGTGTGTAAATGTATGCAAATATATGAGAAAAAAATGGAAAATCTGAAATTCATTCACAGTGACTGAATAGATGAAAAGGAATGGGGGGTAGGGCTGCATTTTTCTTTAGAACAAGTATTTGGTAATTCAACTACCCCAGGGTCTAAACAGGCTCCATTCTTGACCTCAGCTCAGATCTCCTATGAGAAAGTAACACCATACAGGAGGATTCAGCAGATAAAGCCTTGGGGCACCCCCCCCCCCTCAGACTATCTTATCCCTGTCTCCGGAGAATATCAAGACAGGTTGGCTCCAAGCCAGAAATCCAATCCTCCAGAAGCCTTGACAGGAGCTTTCTGAACTTGAGTCGACCCCTCAGTTCCCTGGGTCATATTCAGTCTCCCATGAGTGTAAAGGGAGATAGCCAGATCTGCCCCAGGGCCAAACTAAATCAAGTGCTCAGCCTAGCACGAAGCAGAAGTGTCTCTGATTTCCAATTGTATGCTCTCAGATGAGGAGGCTCAGAGCCATGAGGCCCAGCTGCTGGGCAAATCCTGTAGCCTGAATTATTGATGGATGAATTCATCAGGCACACTGCCTTCACCCATCCACTCAGGTCATGTCCAGCTTGCTGAAAAACAGAGCCTTAAACTGTACACCATCTGCCCAGAACTACATTACTCTGGTCCAAACTCCTTAGCCTTCTGTATAGCTGGAATATTAGAAAGGGCAGAGACTTTGGAGTCCTACAGCCCTGAATTCAAGTCTCTCCTCTTCCTCTGCTGACTGTGTGACCTGGTTGGGTAGTTTACCACTGTGAGGCTCAGTTTCCTCATCTGCAAAATGGGACTAATCCAATCTTACCAGAGTTATTGAGATCAAAGAAAACACCCATAAAGTTATTAGCAGTGCCCGACATGAACTAGGCAAACAAGTTTACTAACCAAGCTTTTATAGTCTGACTCCTCACCTTTGTCTTTTCTCACAGTGAATTTTATACTCCAACCCCACCTCACCACCTGTCCAGCTTGGACCAGGCTATGTGGTTTTATATTATTTGTGTCACTTATCAACTTATTGCCTCTCTGTTCTAAATCCATCATTTTTGCCAGCTCTGTGATAATGGAGCTGGACTTTGTAAATATTTCTCCTTTGACAGCTGGTATATGTTAAGCCTTTTCAGTAGAGAGCACTGGAGGGACACTGGAGGAGAATGGATCTTCCCTTCTTGGTTCCAGGTTGGCTCACTTCCTGGGTTCCTGGAGAGCATGTTTTTTTCCCACTGCTTGGCCCCAAGTTTCTCCAGTGCTAGGTGCCGGCAGAGTGCAGCTTTCTCCAGTTTGTCTGTCACATACTTTCTCCAGCTCTTATCTAGGGCATTAGTAGCATAGCCAGGAGCCCCAGACAACTCAGGCCTGCACCCAAGTCCAAATCACTCCTACCCACACCCTCACCTCACTCCTGGACACACTTACACATGGAGCACCACAGAGCTGGCCATCTACAGAGCCAGCCACCTAATCTTTGTCCTCTGGAACTGGCTGCAACCACCCTGGACTGAGCCATATACAGAAGTGAACTGGGTTCCTAGAGAGGGAGGTCTCTCTAAGTTTTTTATCTCTATTAACATGCTATGCATATATAACCACACATTAACATCCTATAAACTCTTATTTATTTTATTCATTTTATTTATTGCCCTCTTAACACCTCCCCAATCACACTAAAAAACGCAAATTTAATGAGGATAGGGATGAACTTTTAACTATATTGTTCCCTTCTGCGTTCCTAGAGCCTAGGACAGTGCCTGGCATATAATGGGCTACTCAAATATTTAAGGAGTACGGGAACGGTTAAATATTTGGTGAATGTATGCATGAGTAAACAAATTCTTAGGATCTGTGGGGGTGAGGGAGCCTGGGATTAAGGGGGTTGACTGAGACTGGGGAATGGGATCCTCAGGATGGATGTCCACTGCCGTGGTCCAGCGTTTCTTTCTCTAACAAGTTGCTTAGCAACCGGCCGTCCTGCCCTCTGCCATCACTAGAGGGCGCGCGGGCGGGGAGACGTGAACGCGCACGCGTGCGCGGCGGGCCGGCGAGGAAAGCACGTCACTTCCTGTTTCTTTAGGGGAACGTGGCTTTCCCCACAGCGCCTGTCTTCCCTTCTGCGTCTCTGCTGCAGCGGCCGGAACAGGAGTCGGACCCCGAGCGCGGCCTCGCCATGGACTCGGCCCTCACTGACCCGCATAATGGCAGCGCCGAGGGAGCCGGCCCAACCAACGGCACGACGCGGCCGCCTTCCACGCCCGAGGGCATTGCGCTGGCCTACGGCAGCCTCCTGCTCATGGCGCTGCTGCCCATCTTCTTTGGCGCCCTGCGCTCGGTGCGCTGCGCCCGCGGCAAGGTAGGGTCAGCGGCAAAACCCGGCGCTGTCCACCTCCCACCCGGGACATGGCTGACACGGACCCTCCCCCCACCCGCCCTAGACAGGACAGACACCTCCTCTCCCCGGATACTGCCCTTTCCCAGTATTGCTTATCACCGCTTCCCCACCCCGGGCCCCCATCCCGGAGCTGGCCTTAGGTGCTCAGGGTCTGGGCAGCGATTCGCGAACCAAGTACTGACACCTTCCTCAAACAGTGGTTTATACCCTGCATTGGGACCTTGACACATCCTTCCCTTTGTGCACCGCACTGGAAGCACTGTCGGCCGACCCTCACACTGTGATTCTGACACTGTTCTGAGCCCGCTGGACCCAGCCAGACCAGCCGCATCCTCTGCCCTGGCTGCTCATCCCATCTGAAACAATCACTCCATCTGGCTTTGGGTCAGCCCCCATCTGTACCTGATGGGGCACTGGGCCTGACACCTCCTGAATGGTACAGATGGTACAGTCTCCTGTCATTCCTCACCCTATCCCAGGGCAAATTCTCACATCCAGGCGCATCCCTAGATTCTGACACCAGTCCAGCTGGAATCTGTGACCCATAGTGTGCTGTCCTTGAACCCCCAGATCAGCCCCTTGCCCCACCTCAAAAAAACTAATACAAGAATATAGCCCCCAGCTCAGGCCCCAGTTTTTTGCATCACTTTCTGGGATAATTTCTAGTCAGCCAGCCCCTCAGAACCTGGCACCTTGGTTCCTTTCTTTTTACCCAGGCATAGACCTCTTAGTTTGCTGGTTTCCTCTCTCTGACCACCACCCAGCCTCAGACCTGTCCTAACCTGAGCCCAGATCTTAATTCTGAATCCCTATCCCTGTCCCCACCCCAGACCCTGAGTCTTTCCCAAAGTAGCTCTTCTCCCTGTGCCCCTTCACACAGTCTCTCCACCAAATGAAGCTTACCTGCTGAGTAGCTAAGCTGCTGTTGGCCTCTCTTGTGAGACTGGGTGAGACCCCATCCCTGGCCTCCAACATCTGTCCCACTGAATACCTAAGAGAACCCCAGGCCTTCCACTTCCTGACTTCCTCTCTCCCACCCTTCTTCCATATATTAAGCCCTCTCTAGCCCATTGCACCAGTGGCTTCTCACTTCCTGACAGCCTCTCCCATCGTCCTCCACCACCTCCCTATCTGCAGTTCCCTGCTGCTCTTCCCCCACCCAAACCTGAAGTTGAACCTTAGCGGAAGCTGTCTTCCCCAAAGAGTACCCACAAAGCATCTGCTGCTTTTGAAACTGCTCAAGCCCACGTTCTCGAAACATTACCCAACTTGAGCAGTGGCGGAGGCCAGCCACCTTCTTTTCCCAGGATCAGAGAACTTGCTGCTGGTTCCTTCTATGGTCAGATGCAGAGGGGAGTGGTCAGGCAGGACTTAGGTGGCCCCGCTTGCCTAACTGTTCAGCCTCTTCTAAGCAGAGTTCAGGTGGCTTTCAGCCTCCCTGCCATGCCTCTCAGGGAGATGCTCGGTGCAGGGGTAGATTCTGAAACAGACCAGGACAGAGGTTGTGAAGGGCAGCATGGCGTGAGCTGGGTGCTTGTTGTGAGTGCCTCCCCAGGCTGTGAGTAATTCTCCTTGGCACCACCTGTGTGTGGATCACTAATCTCTTCAGAAAACATCTCTAGACAACAGAATTTCCTGAACCCCCACTGTTGTCCAGAGTGGAGGGGTGCTGCAAAGATGAGTGTGTCAGAGCCCTGTCACCAAGGAGTTTAGGTGTCTGGATGAGAGAGGAATCATTGGAGCTGTGCTTGTAGTACAAGCAGTGCTGCAGGGGTTAGGGAGAAAGACTGAGCACACTTGGGGCAGGGGAGGGTGACTTTGTGCTGGAGGGGGCTTGAGCCCTAAGACAGAGGTGGGATTTCAGCCAGAAGACGTTTCAGGCAGAGTAAACCAGGGAAGCAGCAGTATGAGGCGATTCAGGAGAGAGTGGAAGGTCTGGAGTGGCTGGGGCAGAGGGCAGGGATGAAGAGCGCTTTAGATCCACTGTAGCATCTGAATACCTCTCCCCAGCACCTCCTGCAGGACAGGAGGGTTGGAAGACTGTGCATGGAATTGCAGACAGCCTGACCCCTGGTAGCCTCCCACCACCAGTAACCAAGGTACTCTAAAGTTTACAAAGCCTTCACCCTCTGATTCTCCCAGCAACTGAGTGAGGCAGACAACCAGTTTTATTATCCCCACTGCACAGAGAAAGAAAATGAGTCAAAGAAATGACTTCTCTGCCAATTAGGGGCAGAACCAGGGGTCCCTAGTCCTGGTCCGGCTCTCTCCTTGATGCAGGTGCCTCTGAAGACCCATACAAGTAGCATTTTGACCTAGGGAGAGGACAGCTAGATGACTCCCTTTTTCTACCCTGAGTCATGTTTCCCTGACCATTTGGCAAGGAGAGAGAAAAGTTAGCTTGGGGACCCAGGAGTTTTGAATTCTCCCTAGTGTTCGACCCCACAGCTAGCTGAGAGGGGGCACAGAAAGACACAGTTCTCCCTGGGGCCCAGCTGTCCATGACAGGCAGGGCGAGTTGTGAAATCGTGGGAGGAGAAGGTGGGGCATCCAGGAGTGTGTTGGGAAGAAGTAGCCGTGGGAGGAGCCGTCTGAGAGCCGGGCCCATCCCTGTCAGAGATCTGTGGTCCCATAAGGGAGCAAATCCCAGCAACAGCTACATTAGATTGCTTCACAGGCCCTTGGCCTGTAACTCAGAGGAGCCCCCCAGCCAGCTGGACTGGGCTCCTGCTCTGTGCCGGCCCCTGGGCTGGGCACCAGGGCTGCTGGGACAAAGAAGGCCAAGCTCTCCCCTCACAGAGCTCAGTCACCAGGGAGAAACAGCTGTGCGACCAGCTGACTGAACCACATTCTGATGTACCTGCTAGAGGAGGCTGCAGTGACCTTTGCCGGGGTGGGTGAGAGGTCAGCAGGCAGAACAGGGAGAGAGGGAGGAGTGGGACCTCAGGAGGGTCCCCAGGACAGGGGCTCAGGTGCGGTAACACAAAGATGCTCTGGGAGACTGCAGCCCTTCTGAGGTACAGACAGAATCCTGAAGGCAACACAGCAGTTAATTTTCATAGTTACAACCCATTTGCACTGGTGAAAATTCAAGCAAAGCAGAAGTGTAAAGGAAAAGCGCCCCAGTGCCACTTCCTTGGAAGTAACCCAGTTAGCTGATTGGTGTGTAACCTTCCAGACCTTTCAAAGAAATAAGCATATGCTTTCCCCTCATTTTTGCTGTACAGCTCTTTTGTTATATATACACTCTTTTCTGCACCTAGTTTTTTTCCCCACGTGTATGTCGGAGATGTAACGTCTCAGTGCCTGGAGAGCAGTCGTGCTCTGCTTTCACAGCTGTGTGGTGGCCACCTGGGCCCCACAGCCCTGATGCTCAGAATGTAATCCCTGGACCGGCAGCACCCGCAGCACCGGGGGACTTGTTGGAAAGGCAAAGTCTGAATCTGAAGTTCAAGGTGGGCTGAGCAGTCTGTTCACAAGCCCTTCTGGTGATGCTGACTTGCGCTCACGTGCAGAGGCCCCTGATTTAGAGTCCTCCGCTGGTCAGTCAGGTTGTGTCAGTCTTCTGTTGTCACAAACCATGCTGAAGTTAATCTCCTTATAAACTTGTTACTAAACGCTTTTCTGTATATGTAGGATTAATTCCTTGAAATCGATTTGCTGGGTCAAAGGCTCCGTGCATGTTTGATTTACATGGGTTTTACCAAATTATCCACCATAGACGTTGTACCAGTTTCTATTCCCAGCAGCAGTGACCTCAATTCTTGTTTAATGACTGCCTGGTAGTCCATCCTCCAGAGGCTTCTGAGCTGGTGTGTGATACGATCAGGTCTGGGCTTCAGAAGGAGCTCCTGGCAGAGGAGGTGGCAGGCAGGAAGGAAGCCAGTAAGGTGGTAGCAGTGAAGACTGCAATGGAGGCGGAGGACTGGTGTGGGGACCTTGTTCAGGAAATGCATAGGTGAGTGAGTGCACGTGGTGGTGAGAGAAGACGCTGGGGTCTCCACTGGAGCAACTGTGATGGAATGGCCCACGAATTCCACATCCTTTCTAGGACATGGCCTGGAAGCAGAACTCCCAGAGTGCCAACTGAGCCAATGACTTGAAGCCAGCATCCGTCTTCCCTTGCTGCGTTCGCTTCCGCCCTGATAACAGCATCAGAATGTCACTGGAAGCTAAATTTACTGCTGCTCTTTGTGTCAGCTCCCACCCTCCCCCTCCCTCCCCGCTGCCCTCACCCCATTACGTTTTGTGTTTCAGGAGCCATTGTATTTGCATCAGAGCATCTAGTTTAAAAATCCAAACTGAATCACTGGAGAATCCTGACAACGTTTAGTATTTTTGTAAATACAAAGATTCTGTTGCCTTCAGGTTTCCATTCCTCAGAGAGGTCACAGGCCCCCTGAGCATCTTGTCACAACTTTCCAGCAGAAATTTCCAGATAGGAAAGGTAGAGAACATCTAGGGGTAATAACCAAGAGTTTGGGCTTGGAACCAGTGTGAATCCTGGCTCTGCCACTCGCAAGCTGTGTGACCTTAAAGCAAGTTATATCACCTCTCTGAGCCTCAGTTTCCTCATCTATAAAATGGAGTTATTAAAAGTACCTGCTTCCTGGGCTTGTGTGAGGATGAACTCATGTAAACTGTCTGGAACAGTGCTTGGCACCCAGAAAGCTGTCAGTGAACGTTATCCTTGTTACTGTCACTGTCGGTCAGATTTCAAGTCCCCCGTTCTGACTGAGCATGGCACAATGGGATACTTATAACAGTCATCACAGAGGAGACCAGATTCCTCTGCCTGATGGAGCATCTGTCCAGCCTTGGTTTGCCATCCAGGCCTCTTCCCGCCCAGGATCCTGGGTTGAATTGAAGGGAATGTGTGGAAACGAGCTGTAACACTGGTTTACAGGTGAAGCCAGAGTCCTTGAATGCCTTCACACTGTGTGCTCTGCATCTGTAGGCCCCTCTGCCTGGTAAGCTCTTCCCTTCCTCATTCACAAAGCGAACTCCTTGGCTCAGTCAGCATCCATATGGCTCCTCCTATGTACCAGACCTTGTGCTTGGCCTTCAGGGCCTTCAGTAAGCGGCCTCTGCTCTAACCACCCCTGATAACTCCCCAACTTCCCTACAGAAGGACACTTCCTGTCTGCTCTCTCACAGTTCCCTTGTACTTAATGATAATACAGTTAGTTTGTACCGCTTGAGTGAAGCTCAAGGCACAGCAGTAAGCATTTCCAATGCCAAAATCTTCGAATCCTGACAACCCATTTTACAGTTGAGGAAATTGAGGCTTGGGAGAGAAAATAACTTCCCCAAGATCCCAGACAGGATGGGGAGGGCATCTGGGCCTGCTGACCTCAGAACCTGCCGCCTACCACTGGGCACTCGTGCCATGTATCACGGAGATCTGCGCGTCCTTGATCTGTCATGTGTCACACTGTTGTGATAGTCTGTTTACATATCAAGCTCTTGGCGTACCTGCCTGTGAACTCCTCAAAGTCGAGAGCTAATTTATTTTTGTGCCCACCCTGCTGCTACACAGGAAATAGGTTGAGTTTGTGGAGGTGCACAGCGGGGGCAAGGAGTTTGCCAAGGCCGAACAGCACAATGCTGCCAAAAGCAGAAACCAAAGACTGGGGAGAGAAGCGGGGAGGAGGATGACCCTGCCTCTCCGTGTCAGTATTGCTCACCCCCTCCACCCCCAACCCCACCCCGCTGCCTGCAAAGCTGCCAGAGAGTGACTCACAGCTGCCTGGTCCCTCCAGAGGGCAGGGTCTACCTTCCCGCCCTGGGCCCAGGCCACTCAGCCACACATGATTGGGTTCAGTTAAGAGCCTCCCCAGTCACCTCCCCCTGATAATCACCACTTCTCAGCTGTCCACAGTACTTTACAGTTTGCCAGGCTCTTTGACATCCCATACCTCATTTGGTTTAAGCCTCTTGGACCTTTGAGAGATAGATAAAGCTAGAGATTGTCATCCTGATTGACAGATGAGTAAACTGAGGCTCAGAGAGCAAATGATTTGCCTCAGTCAACGTGATAGCCATTAACAGAGCAGGGAGTCCCAGGGATGTGCTTTAGAGGCATCTTTACGCAGTGAGACTTACCGGGTCCTGGCAGACTGTGAGGAGTTTGCCTAGTGCAGAGAGGTTGTGGAGAGCATCCTGGTCCCGAAAGCTTTTGACTTGGTGTTTTTTAATAAAATTTAAACCAAAATTATACTACTGTTGATGGATTTTCATTTGAAAGTCATTTGGCATGAATTCCGTGGAGCTGATTTAATTTCCTGTGCTGCACTGTTACTCCATTTCCAATTTTTTTCCATTTTGATAACACTGAAATGATTTTGATTGCATTCAATTTTTTTTCATAGAAATATTTATCCTCTGTCAGCTCTTTACCCAGACCACATTCTTGCCAGCTATAGCATCTGCCATTGTAAATGTAATTGTGGCTTTTACTCTGACCACATACAGTTTTCCCAGTCAGGTTTCTTGAGTTTTGAGTTTTATCAAGTTTTGCTTCTGGCAACGCTGTCGTCCTCTGTGCAGTTTCAGCCGTTGTTAGTTTTTTGTTGTCACTGGTTTATTTTTACTCATGATATTCACTATCCACTGGATAAAAAATTGACCATGCTTACCTCTTAGTAATCCATAAGAAAACTGGAAATAGTCCTCATTAGACCTAGGACTACTGTACCGTCACTGGTTTCCAGGGTTTTTTTTTTTTTTTTTTTTTTCAGTTATTACGTACCCACTGCCTCTGCCATAGCCCTTCTCCCTGCATGTGCTGCACGTACACTGGGTCCCCCCTGGGCTGTCCCTGTCCAGATCTCAACAGCAAAACAGTGCCAGGCCAGGTGGGCAGCAGCCCTGGCAGAAGGAACAGCACTAACAAAGCCTTGAGTCAGGAAACCATGGGAACCCCTGAGGCACCTCCATGAACCTGGCAGACAGGGAAGGAGATGAACCAGCTGCTGGGGCACGAAGTTCCCACCAGCATCCAGCCCTCAAAGGCCAGAACCACCCCCCGCCACTTAGCAGGCACCTGTTTTCTCTCGCCTAGAACGCCTCGGACATGCCTGAGACCATCACCAGCCGGGACGCCGCCCGCTTCCCCATCATCGCCAGCTGCACACTCTTGGGGCTCTACCTCTTTTTCAAAGTAAGTCCTTTTGTCACTGTGGTGTCGTTTGGTTTAAATAACTTTATTTTATTTTGTTTTATTTTTCCCATTGCAGGAGACATGCATGCTCATTTATAGAAAATAAAGAGCAGGAAAAAGACATTAATTCTCCCCTAGACCCACTGCCCGGAGCCCCCCGCCATGGTGTTGGGGACTCTCCTCACCCATCTTTATTTCTTTTCTCCATGGAGCTTTTTGTTTTGTTTTCGTGATTCTAGTTTGGTTTGATTTGTACTCTTCATGTCGGGATGGGGTATAGCTTGTGTCTTGGACGTACTTCTACCATACTAATTGCTTTTTTTTTTTTTTTTAATTTATCGAGGTTTATTTTCCCAATAAAAGTTACACAGGCTCAGTGTTGAAAACCTGGAAAACACAGAAAAGTAAAAAGGGAAAAACAGCAGCCATCCAAAACCCCACTACCAGAGACAATCACAGAGTCCCTTTTGAGGTGTGTCCTTCCCTTGCGTCCCCCGTGCATGGTTCCTCCGTAGCTGTGACCACGTGCTGCTTTCAGTCCTGTAGCTGCTTTTTCCACTTCACATTAATAACATCATGAACATCGTCTCATGTGACTGCAGACTCTCGGACTTTTTTTTTTAATGTAACACATACTGTTTTCTGATTATAAACGTACTATATGCAGAAAACTTGGAGGGAGAAATATTGAGAGAGAAGACTTCACCAAGGTAATCACCATTCACATTTTGGCCTGTCTCCTTTCAGACTTTTCATAAGTGGATTTTGTGCCTAATTATAATCATTTTTTAACTAATTTTTTTTAATAGTACATCACATCACAAGCACTTTTTTCCTGGTCATTGAAAATTCCTCAAGGATAACTTTTCATTTATATTTTAAAAGTACAACATACATGGTAAAAAAAAAAAATTTTTTTTTTCACTCTAGGGGAAAGTGCAAATGAGCCATAATCCTCTCCTCAGTGTAGTTTCTTGGAGTCTTTCCACTATGCATAGATCTACATTTATGTAAAAATTTTAAAACAGTATATATATGTATATGTATATGTATATCTCAAACATATGGTTTTTAGCAGGGAGATATTTTTGTATCAGCACATTCAAATCTGTCTCATTCTTTTTTCTTCCCCCCTTAATGGAGGCACTGGAGATTGAACCCAGGACCCTGTGCACGCCAAGCACACGCTCTACCACTGAGCTAGACCCCCCACCCCCATTTCATTTATTTTCATAGCTGCTTGTTCTGTTTCACGGATGTGCCCCTGAGGGGCATTCAGTGCTGGGATATCACAGCACTGCTGCCATGAACATCTTCATGTACTTATCTTTGCATAATCACGTCTCTTCAAGTATATCTGCAGTAGGATTGCCAGATCAAATAGCATCTCCATTTGTAATCAGAACAAATAGTGCCAAATTCCTCCAGAGAGACTATGCCAGTTTACACTCCCTCTGACAGTTACCAGTGGGCTGACTCCCCTCTACTCCCACCCACACTGAGTAACATCAGAATTCTTTATATTTACCAGTCTGTGAGTGAGTCAAACACATAATTTTAACGCCTCTTTCCTGTTGCATCACTCCCTCATTATTGGATCAGAACTGTTCTTAATGTTTTCAGAATGTCCCCACAAGTAGACCACAGTTGGCTGACAGCATCCCTCTCACCGTAAACAGAAACGTCATCCTAATTTTTACTCTAATAAGTAAGAGTGCATCAAATAGCGTCTGGTATTCACTGGATTTTTTTTTTCTCTTTTTCCTGGACCTCGGATGAAGAGTTAAATTTATTAGAGGCTTTGGTTCATAGCACGCCACCTTGTTTTTTTCACCTTCTTCACCCTTGATGCCAGCCTCCATTTCCCACCTTCATTTCTCTCTCTGCCAGAGGCACCCACCCTGATGCGTTTGATTTGTGTCCTTGGATGTTTGTGTCTCCTCATAAAATACATGGTGTTAGTGTATCTGTGTGTATTTAGTGGAAGACTAGTTCCCATCAATGGAGCTGTGTTCCTTTTCCTTGCCCTGTACTTTTGCGATCTCTCTGTGGCTCTGTGTACATCTAGCCCACTGCCTCCGACTTGGTTTATGGCAACTATTTCTGAAGTCTCTGCTGTGCTAAGTGTGCGGAATACACACCCAGGCCCTTCTGACATTTTTAGTATTTAGGATTCTTTCCTTAGGCTAGATTCCCCAGAAAGGAATTTCTGGCAGCAGAGGGGTGTGAACATTTTTATTTAAGGCCCCAGATCTCAGCCTGTCCTCCTATCCAGGCAGGTAAGCCCCAGCCGGCCACTGTGTGTCAGAGGACATGGCACACCTCTGCCCCATGTCACTAGAGTGTCCCATGTTGAGATTTCTGGAAGGCAGCTGCCTGGATAACACAGCCAGCAGATTCCTTCCAACTGATGGCCGGTGGGGCAGTGTGCCTAATAGTGGCTCTCCCTCAGCCCCTTTCCTCCACTGCTGGTGGGGGCACCAGAGTTTGTAACATTGCTCAAAACCATAAAATTTACCTTTTCCCACCTCATTTAAACCTGGTTTCTTTGAGTCAGCTTATGAAAATGAAATCCAACAGCATAAGAAAAATAAAGGAAGAAACTGGGGTCAAGAAGAAAAAAATAAAATAGGAAAAAACAATGACGCTTTGGGTGAAGACCATCCCCAGACCCCATACCCTCAGCTCTAAAGACATACTCTTGGCGGAAGTGCCTTGGACACAGGTGTGGCTCTGACTTTCCAGCAGCCAAAGCACAAAGAAGATGAGACTCGGTGCACAAGTCGTAGTCCACACAGTCAAGCTGACCAGACACTCAAAGGCGTGGGCAGAGAGAAAGTGTTCACCGGGGCCCACATTTACAGAACGCTAAGAGAACACCACATTTTCACAGTAGAACGGAGTCCACGCGCCTGTGTCGATGGGAGCATTCCCATTGGAGCCACTGATTGGCTCATCCACGCAGTCAATCTACAAACGTGTCCTGAGTGCCTGTTGTGCACCAGGTCCTGTGCTGGGTGCTGGGGACACCGCAGTGAGAAAGACAGCTGGCCCACCCTGGCCCTCGCGGAGCTTCATAAGTGGTGGAGACAGACCCCCGATCAAGCGATCGCATATACAAGGATGCAGTTACAGTCCTAGGAAGTGCTGTGAAAGCGGGGCCCATAGCGCCAGGAGAGTGCAGAGGAATCTGCTCTGCCCAAGCCCCCGTCTCAGACAGCAGCACCTCGTCCACACTGCTCAGCCAGAAACCCGGGGCCGTCTTCCCTCCTCAGCACTCGTGGCCAGCAGCCCTGGGCACATCCTGCACCTCTGGTCCCAGGGCAGATCTGGACCATGATCCCCTCTCATCACTTCCCTCTACCCCCAGCCCAAAGCACCAGCCTCCTGGCTGCAGCGCCCTCCACACTGGGCTGTCTGCTTTGACTTTGGCCTGTGGGGTCTGCCTTCCACACAGCAGCAAAGGGGTCCTCTCAGGTCATTGGATCAGTTCCCAGCCTTGCCCTCAGCCCTGAAATCCTGGCCTTTCTTTCCCAGACAAATCTAAAGCCTTTTTCACAGCACTGTAGGTCCATCTCCCTCCTACCTTCTCAGCCTCATCTCCTAACACTCCTTCCTCCCTCAGCTCCAGTCCCACTGGCCCTCACTATTCCCCACACATAGAAGCACATACCCACCTCAGGGCCTTTGCACTCACCCTTCCCTCTTCCTCACAGGCTCTTCCCCTATATGTCCTCACAGCAGCTCTTTTACTTCGTTAAAGGCTCTTTTCCTAAACAAAGTGAGTGTCCCCAAATCAGGAGGCTCTTCCAGGCCACCTGTCTGACACAGAATCCCTCCCTGCTCCCTGCCTTTGCGTTTCTTCTCAGCTCCCATCTCCACCTGACAACGTGTTGCACAGTCATCTCTTTTGAGATTGTCCCTCACTGGCACATGATCTCCATGAGAGCAGGGATTTTTCTGCCTTTCCCTCAGTTCCAGGGCTGAGCATGACGGTCTCGTAGTAGACTGTCAGTGAACGTGAGCTGAACTAACGGGGTGAGGTGGCTGGAGGCCATATCGAGAAAAGCTGCTGGGAAGCCTGGGGGAGGAGAGGAGAGGGTCCCCGGCAGCAGAGGGCGTGTGCATGGGCCACCCACAGTGGGAATGCGGCACCACGAGGCCCTGGGAAAAGGCCAGTGTGCCTGCAGCTCATAGGACAAAGAGGGGCGTGGCATGGGCTGAGGAGTCTGTGGTGGTCACAGTCTGTGAGAGGCTGGGGGAGGAGGTGGGCAGACAAGCGTTTGAGCAGATTCGGAAACAGCCCTGCTTGAGAGTGGCCAGTGTCCTTGTGCCCCACACAACATGTGTTCCCTCCCAGTAAAAAACTAGAAGACTATGCGGCAACCATGGAGCGATGTAGCACTGCCGCCTTCACAAAGTCCATAGTTAACGTGACCACTGGCTTTGGGGGTGCCGTGACAGAGAACATGCATTTCTCAGGTTCACCTAACAATAGCAGGACAGAGGAGTAGCTGTTGGGCCTTGCTGTCAGAACTTCCAGTGTCCCTGTGGGAGGGGTCGTCGAAAGAGCACGGAGAATGGAGCAGGGCGCAGATGACTTGTGACTGGCATGCTCAGGGCCGTGGTGGCCACTGTAGGGGCTCCCTAGAGTTTTGAGCAGAGAGAAGGAAGCTTGGAAGAGAGCATTCTGAGGTTCAGACTCCCCTCCCCCATGATTCCCACTCAGGACCCTGGATACACACACAATGTCGCCTGAGTCTCCAAATAGTCGAGCACCGAGCGCAAAACTGCAGACTCCTTTGGGAGGTGCCTCTGAGGGCTTGAGGTTCTGTCCCTTTTTCCTGTTGCCACAGAAACTAGAAGTCCATAGTGTCTGGGACTCCTGACACCATTCCCCATCTCCAGAAGGGTGAGACCAGTCTCCAGAAGGGAAGCGGGGATTCTGGTTTCCTTGTAGCCACTGGCAACCCTGACATCCTGTTTCTCTTTGTATCTCTGCCTCAGATATTCTCCCAGGAGTACATCAACCTCTTGCTGTCCATGTATTTCTTCGTGCTGGGAATCCTGGCCCTGTCCCACACCATCAGGTCAGAAGGCATCTCCGCGACATTTGAAGCAGCTTTCTCAGGAGCCAGTGCAGGGTCTCGGATGAGAACATGACCTTTGGCGTCATTCAGAGCCAGGTTTGAATCCTGGCTGTAAAACCCGAGGGCATCTTTCCCGTGTGTCAGACCATGGGTGACCTAGAATGAGAACCTAACCTCTCTGGGCCGCAGTTTCTTTACAAGGAATGACGAGACTGTCCGGTGGGTGTTTCCCACCAGCGTTGTGGGGAAAGTTACTTGTGAACAGTAGTGTCATGGCAGTTGTCACAGTACTCAGGTGAGTAATGCCAGTGCCACCTGCCAGGTGTTGTGGCTGCCGCACTGGGCACTGAGCTGGGCTTCTCAGATGCGATCTTATTTCATAAGAGGGAGGCAGGGCAGTGAGAAGTGAGGAGTGCAGGCTCTAGAATTTGACGATCTGACTTGGAATCCAGACTCTGCCACTTAATAGCCCTGTGACTTTGGGCAAGTTACTTAATCTCTCTGGCCTCAATTTCCTCACCTGAATGTGGAGGAAAATGATCATACCTTCCTTATGGGTCTTGTGGAAAGCTTTCAGGGCAGTATCTGGCACTCAGTATGTTCAGTAACTGTTAGCTGTGGTTATTATTATCGTCTGTGATCACCTTATACAGTTAGCTTTTGCTTTTAATCTGTGTTATGTTCAGAAACTGAAGCTCAGAGAGGTTAAGAAATTTGCTAGGATCACACAGCTGACAAGCAGCAGAGCCACGATTCAAACTTGGTCTGTGTGGCCCCAGAGCCCATCCTCTGTCCACTGCCACCCTGCTCAGATTGCCACCAGTTTGTGGCAGTTCAGAGGGGACAAAAGGGCTAGGCCAGTCATCCTCGGGGGGGCTGCTTACCAAATGGGAGTTGTGCCCCCAGCCCATTCCCTAGCTGTGACAGCAGAAGTGTCCCAACCTGTTTCCATCTGGCACTTTGAGGAGGTACAGCCTCAGGCTGAGAACCAGGGATAGACCGTGAGGTGGCCAGCTGACCTGGAAAGGTTCCCAGAAGGCAGGCATGCAGCTTGAACTCAGCTTTGAAAGGTGGGAAACCTGGAAGAGGGCAAAGGAGGGAGCTGGGAGGTCTGTGCGCATGGAAGGCACAGTCAGGATCCTTCCAGAGCAGTCAGGGAGAAAGAGCAGGATCTGCTCGTGGAAGGCGTCGGGTGTCAGGGTGAGTTTGGCCTCGTTCCTCTAGGCAGGAGCTGGGGAGTCAAGAGCGTGGGCTGAGAGGCCGTCAGCCCTGGAACACTAGGCCTGGCTCTGCCAGCTCAGTAACTTGTGTAAGTTACTCGGGCTCTCTGAGCATCAATTTCTTTTCCTGTAAAATGGAGACCCTGTGCGTCCCTCCTTGTGGGGCGTGGGAGGGGCCAAGCGTAAAGTGCCCAGAGCACAGTGCCAAGCACGCCCAGGATGAGCAGCGGCCCAAGTTCATACGCTGGGACTCAGCTCTGGTCTTTTGACTGAGTTCAGTGTCGTCTTCCACTACACCTACTCTTCAACCACAGGGTCTTGTTCTAGTCACCTTGGGAGGATTCTAGGCCAGCCCTTCAATCCTAAAATGTGAAAGCCCGGAGAAGCCGAGTGACTTGGACCCAGCAAGTTAGTGGCAAACCCAGACACCCTTCCTCAGAGGATAGGCCTCTCTTTTCCTGGTGGACCGGAGTCGGGGTAGTCACTCCCCATGCTGGTTAGGGTTCCCCCAGTTCTAGCCCCTCACCACCGCCCACCATCCACAAGAGCCTTGAGACACCGCCCCCTCCCCCCAGTCCTCCCCACAGCCCAGCTACTACCTCAGTGTGAGAGAAGTCAATAGATTCTGTCAGGCCATGTGCTGAGGATTCACTATTTCACTTTACCTCAACAATCCTACTAGAGAGATAGCCATCCACGGCCCAAGCAGTTTATTTTGAACCGGTATCATTTTGACACCAAAAACCTTTTTTTTTTTTCTTTTGGAACAATGATTGAGGAACATTGTCCCAAATTTCTCACGGATTAACCAAGAAACAATTTGTCTATCTTAGCCAATTCATAATTTTTTACCAATAGAAATTATCAACAGAAAATAGAACCAAAGCAACTAAAAATGCATATGGTACAATTTGCTAGTGACTGAAAATTAGCAGAAGACTCATTTTCTTAATAAAATATGGAGTAAGCAATGTGACCCAGGAAAATTAGATCTTATAAAAAGAATGGATGGCTGTGGGCATAAGGGGTACTCACCATACGGGGTCTGAGCTGTTCTCTAAAATACTTGATAGGACTAAAAACTGATGGAAGAAATCATTACTGTAAAGTTTACATGGAAAAGAACTGAATCGGATGAAAATAATTTTAGCAGAAAGGAGGGAAGGCATAATTTAATCCTGCCATTTAGATAGTTGATCCAAGAATTAAATTTGCTTTTCTTCAATCAAATTGAGTTTTCCTAAGTATTTCCTGAAAGAATTTTGATGAGATGTTTATATCCACAAACTTAGAGTCAGACCTTCCTCCGGATTCAAACAACTAGATCTAAAGGTTTAAGACAGGAAAATGGAGGCTCAGCGGGATTGAATGACCACCAGAAATCACAGCTAGTAGGAGCAGAGTGAGGTTTTGAGCCCCGGTCTGTCTAATAACTCCACAGCCAGACCAGTTTTGGTGAAAGTGATGGAGAAGAGAGAACTTAAGGAGGGGTTGGGCACCCTCTCCAGTCGGCCTGTGGTCTCCTGAGGATCAGTGAAGGAGAGGCCTGCTGGGAGGCTGTGCGAGCGAGCCCCAGGCAGAGGTGCTCATGGGATTCCCTCCCTTCCCTGCCCGCCTCCAGCCTCCCTGGGAAGAAACCACAGCTTGGGGCGTTGGAGGAAGGTGAAGGCCCGCAGGCCGCCCTTACCCTGTACAGTCGCCAAGGCTCCCATGCCAGTTTCCTTCCTGCCAAGGGAACCTGAGCTTATTTTTATCACCTATGAGCTCATATCCCACCCAGCTGACCTTTAGAGGGAAAGGCCTATACAGCCAAAACCTGCCACCCCGGGAGGGCAAGTCCACGTCACTAGTTCCACTGACCCTTGCCTTCCACCCCCAGAGGAGCAGAGCACCAGGATGTGGTTTCCCAGCAGGAAACAGTGACCTTTAGGTTTGACATGCGCCATCGAGGGCCAGAAGGAGGCTCTTCCTGCTAAAAAGCCCACATGCAGGGGTGTTCAGCAAGGACTTACCAGCTGTCTCCCGGGCCCAGGTCTGGCACAGGTGAAGTGAGGGTGAGGAGACAGGACCCCTGCCCTCAAGGCAGGCTCACAGCAGCCAGGTTGCTTGACTCTTGCCCCAGGTTACTAGCAGCCCCTCTTAGGATAACAAAGACATCGGTTTAGAGACTTCCTGTTTGGAGTTGAAGCTGCAGTTAAGCTTACAGGGTGCCAAGCATTCGTTTAATCCTCTTAATAACCCTATGAGAAAGATACTGTTGTAGTGTTCCAAAAGAGGAAACAGTTGCACAAAACAGCTCAGTGGCAGGGCCAGGATTTGAACCCAGGCAGCCTGGCTTGTGTCCATGCTGCTAACCACTGCTCTTAAGGCAGAGGCCAGGCTGGAGTGAAAGGTTTAGCACCTCAGGCCTTCTCTCTGCCTCTGCTCACACCCTCTAGCTTCAGACTCCCTCAAAGTGATTCAGCAGACTGAGCTGAAAGTAGCTTCCAGCCTACCTATCCCAGCTGCTGCCTCCCATCTGCTCAGACCCATCTGTGGAGACCCTTTCCCAACTCCATCCTAGTGCCTGCCATGTCAATATGTATTCCCAGAGCCCTTGCAACATTCATGCCGCAGCCTGCAGACTGGGAGGGATTGGCTGTTTGACAGGTGGGGAAACTGAGACCCAGAGGTGGTTGCTGAATCCACATTTTGTTCCTCCAAGCCCCAGAGTCTTAGAAAGCTCCCTTTCCCCTGCCTTTGCTGCTATGCCCTGGGTACCCCTTGGCCTATGTCCATTTTCCTACAGTTGGGAGCACCATTCTGGATTTGCCCACCTCATTAGTCTTTGTCAGTCTGAGCTAATGTTGCCGAATGAAATAAGTGAAAGTGTGTAGTGAAGATGGAAGCTCATACTTCCTATGACCCCTGTTGAGGGTCTGGTGCTGGGCTGAGCTTCTCCCCGCCTTCTCTTCTATCTTCACAGCCACCCTTTGAGATAGGTGGTATTACCCCACATACACTGAAGTGGCTCACCCAGGGCCACCCATGGTAGAGCAGGCTTCAGGGCAGGGTCTCCCAAGCTCATGGTCACTCCACAATACTGCCGCCCCGAGAACCAGGCTGAGCCGAGAGCCCCTGGTTTTCTGTCCCTTCTCTGAAGGTGATCCAGAAAAGAACATCTCTGCTCCTGTCTGGCCAGGAAGTAGATCATGCTGAGGAATCAGAGGGGATGCTTCCAGAATCCTGAGCAGCAAACAGGCCCCGTGGAAGGAGTGGATGTGAGGTTGTTCCCACCCTAGGGACTATGATTCCTCTGGCTGATTAAGTCCAGCGAGTTTGTAAAAATCTCAGGCCTGACAAGTCAGGGAATGGGGCGATCTTCAGGTCCTTGGACTTTATAGGTCTGGAAGGGAGTCCAGGAACATGCATTCTTTTCTTTCTCACGTTTAATTCCTTTTATTTGGCCATATAAAGCTGACAGCATGCTGATTACTCAGATGAGAGGTGAAGGTAACAGTAGTTCAGATTATACTGTTCATGCTTTGTCTGTGTTGGCACAGTTTATATAATATTTAAGGAAACAGAATCACCTGGAAAGAATTGCCTCATGTCAACATAACTAAGTGTTCTGGGAAACTGATAATTAAAGGAAATGGTTAAAACAAATCCCCTCAAACAGAATACCATATACTTTATAGTCAGCTCAGGCTTGCTTTGGGTCTGCTGACTGCTACAAAGAGGAGTGTGCTGGATTTGTATGGTGTTTACAAAATGTATTAAGATGGTTTAACAGGCTACCTGCAAAAGGTCAATTGGATGGACATTTTAATGGAAAATCTCTAATGGCCTCAAAATGCAGAAGAATGCTGCAGCTTTGATTTTGCCACATTGCACACATCTGGATGGCGTTTGGAATAGAGACGTCTGAGAAATTGGGACAAGGGATTTACCTTTTTGTTCCGAGAGTCCAAAGCAAAATTCATGCCTCCTCCCCCATTCACCTCTCTACCTCCAGCCCGGGAGAAAGGGCTGCGGATCTCATGTCCCTTTGTGGGCCTGGCCACAGCTGGTGCATCCCCTGCTCTACTCTGGACCAGACCAAGTCAGCTGCCACTGGCTGGGGAGGAGCCAGCCAGGAGGAAGTGGTCTGTCTAGGACCACCTGAGGTTGAGGAGCCCCCCCCCCGGCTGCTGGCCTTCCAGCCTTCTAAGCAGTGTGGGGCCCCATCGTGCTCACTCTGAGGAGTCAGAGCTCACCCCAGGATACTGGTTGGCACCTCATTCCAGCTCTGCCGCCTCCCTGGACACAGTGGATCTCCTTGAAGAGTGAGGACTTGCCCTGTGCTGGCTCGAACCCGAATATGCATTATTGACTTTCATACAAATGGTGCAGAAACCAGACTGTGGAATCCATTGCTCTCCTATCACCTGTGTTTTATGTGAAAGTCTGCCTCTGCTTTGTGTTTCTTAGGTGATAACTAAGAGGCAGTATGGAAGTACTAGGAGTCTAACTAGGTTCGAGTGTCAGCTCAGATACTGACTCCCTGGGCAGGCACTTTGCCCTCTGAGGGCCTCTGTTTTCATGTCTGTACAATGGGCACAGTAACACCTACCTGTGGGGCATCTTTGAGGGTGTTGGGAGATAACAGCTTGTAAACCAATGCAGGGGGCGGGAGGAGGGGTCTGTGATTGCACCCGGGTAACAGTTTGCCATCCTGCTTTGTCTGTCCTTCCAGCCCTTTCATGAATAGGTTTTTTCCAGCCAACTTCCCAAATCGACAGTACCAGCTGCTCTTCACGCAGGGCTCTGGGGAGAACAAGGAAGGTCAGTGCTGCCCGCTTTCCCCTGCCTTGGGTGTCCCTTGGGTGTCTTCACCTCCCTCCCCTTTGTCTCTCCAACACTGGGACTCCCCGGTACAGTGAGCGATGGGAAAGGTGGGCTCTGGGTCACATCCCAGCTCTGCCCCTGGGGGTATATCTTGACCTCTCTGAATGTTAGGTTTTTTTTTTTTTTAATCTGTAAAATGAACATTATAATCTAGTATCTCCCTTATAGGCATGTCGTTAGGACTGTGAGTAAGTGGTGAGGGGAGAGCGTTCAGCATACCACCAGGCTCGGGAGGGACGCTCAGGAAACAGTTGGCTGGCATAGCTATTTTTATCCTGTCTAATTTTAGTGTGACTACTTCCCAACCTAAGATTTGAAAAGGGGTTCCATGGCTTTCAAAAAATGAAAACCACAAGGAATTGCGGAAAGCCTGGGCCATGGGGGTGAGTTCTGGTGTGGGTTCAGATGCCGTAACCATTTTATCAGTGGCTTGGCCAGGTGGGAGGTACTTCTCCTGTGTACAAGTCTGAGCTGTGAATGTCACACTCGTAAACGTACCCAGCAGTCTGCCTTGTCCCTCGAGAGCAGCAATTTCGTATGAGTCCTTTGTGCATCTCTAGGCATCTGTGCCCAGTCAGTGGTTGTTGAGTTTTTTCATCTGTCTCGTGCTCTGCGCACTCGGGCACTCGGGTCCAGGTTAGCACACCACCGCTCCACAGGCCCTCCTGAGAGAGGGAAAGGCAACTGTATCCTGGGCCCGTTTAGCTGCAGGGGAAGCGAGAAAATGTGACCGTGAGCTCACTGGCCTTGTGTCCAGTTAAAAATCATCAGAGTGCTTTTACCACAGAGGAGAGGATAAAAATTGGGGCCAACAAGCAGTCTGCTACACTCAGGAATCTGAGAGAGGAGGCTGTGCTCTGTGGCCCTGGGCAGGCTCCACCCCCTCTCTGGGCTTCCTCATTAGGAGAGTTGGAGGTGATGGAGAAGGGGTCTACCAGCAGGATGTCTGCCGCAGGGCTCCCCGCCAGCGCAGCCTCCCTCCTCCCTCCTGCTGCTTCTCCAGGCCTCCTCCTTACCTTCTTCCTCCTCCTCCTGGTGACAGAGCGCTGCCATCAACCTTCTCGATTCCTTTGGTGGCAGAGTAGGAAGATTCCCGAATGAACTGGGACCTTGCTAAAGACCTGGGCTCTGTGCAGCTGGCATTGATAGAGCCCCCAGTGTGTGCAGGCGCCATGCTGAGCACTTTGTCAGGGCATCTCAGCTGCTCACCACAGCAGTCCTGTCAGGGGTGATGTGATCGCCTTTTTACAGATGAGGAAGCTGCAGCTCAGAGAGGGAACTGCCTCCCACTGACCCTGCGCCAGGCCTGGATTCTCCCTGGGCCTCCATTCCCTCCACTAGGAAACTGGAGGGGCTGGGGGTGGCTCCAGTGAGCACCCCCGGCCTGTGGGCCTCTGACGATGCCCACAGCCATGCCCTCCTCCGTCCAGGGGCTGACAGGTGGGAGGGGCAGCCCCGCCCCGGGGAGTGGACTTACCCGGCCTCTCTGCCCAGAGATCATCAATTATGAGTTTGACACCAAGGACCTGGTGTGCCTGGGCCTGAGCAGCATCGTTGGCGTCTGGTACCTGCTGAGGAAGGTAAGAAGCCAGGGCTGGGGCAGCGTGGGGGAGGCGCTGGGGGGCAGGAGCGGGGCTCACTCCCGCCTCTCCTCAGCACTGGATTGCCAACAACCTCTTTGGCCTGGCCTTCTCCCTCAACGGAGTGGAGCTCCTGCATCTGAACAACGTCAGCACTGGCTGCATCCTGCTGGGCGGGCTCTTCATCTACGATGTCTTCTGGGTGAGTGGGCCCAGTGGGCGCAGTGCTGGGGACAGAGGCTGCCACGGAGCGCACGCCAGCCCTGGGCTGCGGGACCTGCGTGCTCACCCTGAGCCGTCACTGAGGGATTGAGGGCGGCCTGACTCCGGCACCCTTTCCCTGGCCTCCAGCAGCCTCTTCTCCCCTGAGCAGGCAGTGCTGGAGGACTTCATCTCTTGGGAAGGGCAGAGCCCTGAACTAACATAGGATGCCTGGCTGGAGCCATTAGAGACCCTTTCCCAACTCTATTGAATTGCCCCTTTTGCTGCCCAGAACCAGGAACCCCATGAAGTGTCCATATGGGTGTCCAGTGTCGGTGGTCACCAGATCTCAGCTTCCCCTCTGCTCCGGAGCCCTTCCTGCTCCTGGCCCTGCCCCCCACCCCATCTCTGGCAGTGGCACAGTGAGAAGCCCAGGGACAGCCATTCCTTCCCACCCAGTCCTCACCTCCCTCTAGACTCCTCTCTCCTCCTTCTAGGTATTTGGCACCAATGTGATGGTGACAGTGGCCAAGTCCTTTGAGGCACCAATAAAATGTAAGTGGCCTCCCCACCATGGGGAGCCCGTCTGCCCCCACCCCCATGGCCCTCCCTGTCGTGGTCCCTGCTTTGGTCAACACCCTCCCTTAGCTCTTCCCCACATGTCACCTCCTCCTCTGAGCTCTCCTGTGTCTCCAGCCTGCTTTCCTTCTCCTGTTCAATTAGTCAGCTGTGACACACAGCCACCCTCTGCCCAGGTCCTGGCCTCCAGCCACCTGGTCACAGTGCAGGCGCCGTGGGACGAGCTGAAATGAGAGTGAGCACAGAGGGGTAGGCATGTCTTAACAGAGCAGAAGACCCCCACACCGAGACCTGGAGCCCCTTTCTGGATCCCCGTAGTGCAGAGCTAGCTGTCCGCCTGCCCCGCACCGCTCACACTGCCCTGTTTTTGTTCTTCATTGTATCCGTTGTTTATATATATTAGAAAATCCAGCTACAAGCATCTGTAAATGATGCGGAAGTGTTATTTCACACTGCAGCAGGGCCAGTTGTAGAGCGTCTGGAGTTGGGTTGATGACCCTCAGTGGAGTCGCCAAGAGCCAAGGTCCCCTCAGCCCTCCTCCCCACCGTTCTCAGCATGTCCAGGGGCAGAAGTAGGGAACTTCATGTCTCTCTTTCATCAGAGAAGGATGTTTTTCCCCAGATCCTCCCGGCAGCCTCTCTCACATTTCACTGGCCAGAATTGGGTCACGGGCCCAAGTCTGACCCATTCCCCAGCATGGGATGGGGAGGGCACGATGAACTTGTAGCTTAAGCCTTAGACTAGTCCAGAATCACCTCCTGGGATCGTGAGACCCAAAGAGGAGAACAGAATCAGAATCATGACGGAAGGAGAAAGGCATTGTGGTGAGCGAGCCCCACCAGGAGCGGGGGCTCAGGGCGGCAGGTGGGCAGACGGGGTGAAGTCAGTCAGCCTGAGAGTCAAGAGTCAGCTGTCCTCGCACAGTCTCCCTCCCTGCTCCTGCACGCAGCTCTCCTCCGAAAGAGGCTTGTGGCCACTCAGTGCTCCTAGATGCTACAGCCCCAGCTCAGTGACCCCAGAGGAAAACAAGTTTCTCCCAGCTTTGACTTGGATACACCCCTGGGGCCTGGCCTGACCCAAGAGCTGGGCACTCCCGCTGGGAATGGTGCATAGGCCTGGGTCACCGCCCTCTCCAGTGCCTGGGGCAGAGTATGTGAAGTGGCAGCCCCCCAAAACCGAGGGTGTAAGAGAACAGATGCTGGGCGAGCCAGAACAGCAGCTGTGTCCCACGTGCTGTCCGGGATAAACCCAGCCAACGTGTCAGGAAAGCTTTCCTGGGTCACAGGAGATGAATACGTGTTTACCAACCAGGCTAGGGCAGTGTGGGCATTTGGAAGAATACAGCTTCAGCCAAGGGCTGCAAGCAGGAAAACGTGTGGAGGGAACGGAGAGTTGGGGAAGGGATGTGGCTGAATTGAGGCGAGTGGCAACAAAGAGGCCAGGTTTGGGGAAGTCAAGGATGGCGTGCCAAGAAGCCCAGACACTGCCTGGTAGGCAGTGGTGAGCCACTGGAAGGCTCTAAACAGGGAAATGACAGTCATATTTGGTTTCTGGTGCTTGGAATTTGGTTTTCTGGCTTGAGGAGAAAGCTTATTGCCCTGTACTGCTCAGAGGCAGTAGCAGAGTGTTAAGTGCACATATGCTAAGTCAAGAGGCCTGGGTTTAAGTCCCAGATCTGACACTTGCTGGTTGTGTGGCCTGAGGGAGGAGACTTCATCCCTGTGAGCCTTGGTTTCCACATCTGCCACTCAGAATTGAATGGTACGAGGATTCGGGGAATGAGTGAGGAAAGCTATAAATCATTGTGATGCATTCAAGGCAGGAAGAAGTGGCTAGGGAAGAGCCTCTGTGTTTATTAGGGAAGCACAAGCTTGCCCAGAACACCCAGCTTCCTCTGCTTTCATACCACGGGCCAGAGCAGGGTCACGTGACCACCCCTCACTGCAGGGGAAGTCCGGAATTCAGCGACCAGGTCCAGGTTGTCCTGATTGTCTTGGCCTTATGCCACACTTGATTCAGCACCTGGGAAGGCTGCCCTTTACAAAATCAGGACTGGGTTAGTAAAGAAGGCACAAAGCAGTGGTTAACAATGTGTGCAGATCACCCAGCCCTCACCACAACCCTGTGCGGTCAGTTCAGTTATACCCAGTTGTTACACCTGTTTCACAGGTGAGAAAACTAAGGCACAGGGCAGTTAAGTAGCCTGTGCAAGGTCACACAGCATAGCCAGGATTCAGACCCACAAAATCTGACCCTGAAGCCCCCACATGACTTCTCTCAGGCTCCAAGGCCCTGTGGATGAAATCTGGTTACAGCCACCTCTTGCCCTAACTGGACGCAGAGGGAGGCATGTCTCTCAGTCTGTATTTATCCAGACAAGCCGGTCAGCAGCAGGATTTCTTAGTAAGGGGCTTTAAACAAGGAATTTGTAGGTCTGTGGCCTTTTCTCCCTCAGCAGATGCAGAAAGAGCCAATAGCCTGAGCTCCCCCTGCCTCAGGACAAGGGCCCTTCTGGCCATGCCCCTGCTGCAGTGAGATGGAAAGCCTACTAGATTTGACACAACATTGTAAAATGATTATAAATCAATAAAAAATGTTAAAAAGAAAAAAAAAGAAAGCCTACTAGATGTCAGCTCTTTCATCTCTTATATACTGTGCTTCAGGGTCAATCCCATTTAACCAAAGGGCTCTGTAGCTCTAAAAGGGCATTGAAATTGAATGGTATGTGAGTTACAGCTCAATAAAGGCATCAAACCTTGGGCCTCAACTATCCTAGGTCCTTCCCTGCTCCAGCCAGCTGTGATTCCAGATGGAGGTGTAACCCTTCAGCCCATCAGCATCCTGTCACCTCCCCCCTCCCATCCCCCACCCAGAAATGCAAAGTGTGTAAGTTCTGTACAACAGAGGGGGAGGGCTGAGTCAGAGTGCCCTGGGCTCCCGCCAACTGCTCGCATCCCTGCCTCCCCCTGCAGTGGTGTTTCCCCAGGATCTGCTGGAGAAGGGCCTGGAAGCAGACAACTTCGCCATGCTGGGACTCGGGGATATCGTCATCCCAGGTAACGGGGCCAGAGTGGGGGCCGCAGTGCAAGGGGTGGCAGGGGAGTCCCTGGAAGAAGACTGGAACACAGCCTTGCCTCCGGGAAAGGGAAAGAGAAAAGGTTTGGCTGGGGGCGTCCCAGCCCCCACCCCTGGTCAGCCTGGGGTTTGGTGAAGGGGTCCACCTCAGCACACATTGTAGAGTGCCAGCCCTGTGCCCCACCCTGAGCAGGCACTGGAGGGACGGCGGTGAGCAAGACTGCCCTCACGGAGCTTCTGGCTGGGTGATCAGATGTCATTCACGGACTGCAGAAGTAAATGTATATGACAGACTGAAATACACTCGAAAAAGCACATTCCGTGACAGTCTTGAAGGAAGCTGACCCTCTCACACACCTACACGTGCACACACCCCTTCCACATGTTTGCAGGGAACACAGATGTGCTAGGACTGCCACAGTCCCTTTGGTCCTCCCCACCCCAGTGCCGGCAGGGCTCCAGGGAGAACGTGCGCTGTGTTTGTGGACACGGGCGCTGTGGCTGTGGGCTGCTGTGTCTGCAGCCTTGGCAGAGGGACAGGTGGCATGCATCTACTCGTCTGCATGAGCTGGCCTTTGAGCCCATTATCTGCATTTGGGTGATAGCGTACCCGTGAATATGGGCACAGGTGCCCCTGTGTGCAGTCCTGAGCATTGGCATATGTCCATGGGGGCCTTGCCACACCTTCGGGGCACCAGCAGCCCAAACTACCAGTGAGGAGACTATGAGCAAAGCTGAGCCTCCTCTCAGGGCGGCTGAAGTGGCTCAGGCTTGAATGCTGTGTCCGCAAGATCTGGGCCTGGTGACAGGGGCAGTGAACATCCGAAGGGCATGACTTACTCCCCTGGCTGCAGAGGCTCACAGTCGGGCAACCCTGGTACTTACTTTAAGGAAGAAAGTTGGTTACAAATTAAAAGCCAGCTTATTTTCCAGTGTAGGAAGTAACAGTTCTTCTAGCAACGTGGGGTCTACAGGCACTTCTGTTGTGGTACTCTCCTTTTGTGTAAAGGATGGTGGAGAAGCAGAGCCTCTCTCCTTTACTGGTGAGGAAACTGGGCTCAGAAGTGAGGGGGCTCGCATGAATTCACACACTAGGAAGCACCAGGGCCAGGACGCAGCCCAGGTCTGTCTGACTGCAGTAAAGTTCAGACTGTCAGAACTGCTCTGCGACAATAGTAACAATAACGTGATCATCACAGAGCTCTCATTTCTCAAGCACCTGTTGTTTGCCCCGTGCTCAGTGTTTTTTATACATTGTCTTTGCTCCTCCTGGCAGCTGCCAAGGTAGAGGGCATTTCCTTTTTACTGATGGGAAAACTGAAGTTCAAAGAGACTTGCCTCAGGCCTTGGGGCCGTGGGGGTGTGGTCTGGAGCCCTAGTGTTCCCACCGTTCACGGGGAGACCTGCTTCCCCAGGAGGCAGCCCCATCACACTGAAGAAACAGAGTCCCAGAAGCACTCGGCTCTCCCTGCGGGGCGGGATCTGTCACAGGTCCCCGCAGACTCCCCAGTGTTGGCCGTAGTTCTGGGCTTGAGGCCTGCTCGGGACGTCCCTGTATGTGTGCACATTCCTGCCTGTGTCTGAGTCTCTCGGCAGTCACAATCGGGGAGTTACTGCACCCTCTCAAGGAAGAATGGGTTGTGTCATTTTGAGGCCCAGGTGGATTATGACAAGTGAAAGCTCTTGGGAGCTCTGACCCTGAATTAGGTGAGGAGCAGTTGTAGAATTCAGCCACCAGGGGGCACTGAGTTCCCAGCCCTGTTTCCAGAAATGCCGCTTTCATCTGCTCTCCACCCACCAGCTCCCTCACAGTCTTCAGTGAGGGCTAACTCATTTTTGTGATTGAAATTAATCATGTTACCAGTCAGTGCTTCTGATCGGCACGGAATGTTTTGGTTCCTGGGAGCCTGTTTTCAACGACATTCAGCCCTTGCTCTGAGCCAAAGTCAGGGAGACAGACGCACAGATGGATGTGATGTTTGTGGAGCATACAGAGGCTGGACTGGCTGGCTATGTCATGAGGACTCAGGCTTCTAGGGTGTCCAGGCTGGGTTTCAGAGTGCAAAGAAGAGCACAGCGGGTGGACAGAGTTAACCATCCCCTCCCGAGCTGCTACAAGGCCTCCTAATGATGGGCTTGCCCCTCCTCTTTCTCCCTCCAACCAAGCAGCCACCACGGGGGTCTTTTTCAGAATCTGTTTAGGTTATTCACCCACTTAGACCTCTTCCAGTGTGTCCCTTTACTCCCAGGATGAAGACCCAACTCCTCTCGTACCCATGGCGCCCTATATGACTGGTCCATTCCCAGCATCTCCTCCTCTGGGCTGCAAGCTACTGGCTTCTTGACCCCTGCCATACCTCCTGAGCCCTCTTTCCTCAGGACCTTTGCACGTGCTGTTCCATATCCCTGGCAAGTGTCACTTTGTCACAGAAGCCCTCCTTCCTCCCTACCTCCCCCCAACCTGAGTCTCATCCCCTGATAGACCTTCCCGTGACACAGGAAGTACCCTTTCACAGTTACAGTCTTAATGTTGATTTTTGTTAATATTCGATCAGCATGCCTACCCCTCACCCCTGGGGCTGGGCTCTGAGAGCAGTGGGTTTGCTTCCCCCTGTATTGCCTGGAGTGCCTAGTACTTAGGCACTCGATAAATGTTTGAGTGGATGGATCCAGTGGGACATGCCGTGGTGCTGGGAGGTGCCAGGTCAGTGTGGTCCCAGGGACCTTCTCATTTTTCCAGGTGGCCTGATGGTAGAGAAACAGGATTTCTGCTGGCAGTTGGTATCATTAGCCACACCCTTGGTCCCGATGATTGCTCCGTGACTGAGAACTGGGGACTCAGGACTGAGGCTGGGGATGCAGTTGCGTGTTGGTTCACGACCCTACTTCCACCACCGTCTAACCCTGGCTTTCTCCCCGCAGGAATCTTCATCGCCTTGCTGCTGCGTTTTGACATCAGGTGAGCTACGTAGGAGCCCTAACCCTCAGCTTCCAGGAGCGAGGGGCCTTCCCTGAGCAAGGAGGTTCTCTGGGGTTCTTGAGTTTGCAGGAGCCCAAAGGAGGTAACCTGGGGGACCAGACCCTCCATCCCCACAGTGGCCAGGACAGTTCAGATTTTATTTGTGTTTTTCATTTTGAGGTTCTAAGTGTTCAAAGAGCCTGTGGCTTTAAAAATACATACATTTATATATGAGTCACAGGCCAAGAGATTTAAACCCAGAAGGTCCTGGTGGTACCATGGTGCTTTTTCTCACTGTGTGACCTTGGCAAGTGAAGTGACCTTTCTGAGCTTGATTTCTCATCCTGGAATTAGTGGTAAACAGAAGCTGCTACCTCAGGCTGACCGAGGGAGTGCTGAGCACAGGCTGACCTCAGCAGCTCTCAGGGAAATCCAGCTGCAGGCGCAGGCGTCATCATTATCGTTTTTTATCAGCTTGGGTCAGGTCACCATGTCCCAGCTGCTCCAGCTGTTCCCCACCCTCTGCTTACTCAGACTTTTTTCAGTTCATTGTAGAAAGTGAGCACAAGGGAGAGGGAGGGGGGCCAACTTGAGCCACCACTTAAAACAGAAAAGGTAGTATCATGTTAACAGAGCTGAGCAACTGGGCTTGCCGCCAGCAGGTGGCGCCCAGGCCTCCCAGTGGAGGGCTTGCTCTGTGTGCTTAATTTCAGGGTGGTTTCTGAACATTTCATAATCTCCTTGTGCCCAGTAGTTGCAAAAACAGGAATGATGTCGACAGTGGTAGTGAGAAACTCGGTGCCTGAAATCCAGTTTGCACGTGAAACTTTTCCCTACTCACATAGATCTGGGTTATTAGGGTACCAGCCCTCCAGACCTTGTGAGCACATGGGCTTACTGACAACCTTCGGAAGGGACTTGGCCTATTTGTATGCAAAAGCACATCTGTGCCAGCTGCTCTGCTCTTGGCTATTCAGAGGTGACACAGAGTGAATCCCTCGAGAGTGTCCAGGCCGTTTGCTGGAGACATAGATTCAGCTGCCAGCACCCTCAGAAGAAGAATCTCATTGCTGGCCTGGACTCGCAGGATAAGCATGCCCTTCAGAGCTGGTCCCAGAATCTGTGCACCATTCCCGAAGGGAGTCTGTTGTTCTCCCAGCTCTCCAGCAGGACAACTGTCAGTGTAGTTGCAGCTCCAGGCTCAGAAGCAGCCAGAGCCAGGAGGGAAGGGGGTCAGGAGTACAAACGTTGCGGGCACGCGCAGAGGTCCTGAGCTGGCGTTGAAAAGCAAAGTCAGGTGATGACAGTGCCAGATTGCCTGTGGGTCAGCTCTTCTGAAGCTGAACTTGGATGAATCTTCATGCCCAGAAAGCCACTGGCATTTTATCCACGTTGTCAGCATCCATTTAGTATTTACAGGGAGCTACTGAACTTTTAGATCTACTGCACTTAGAAGAAATAATTTAGCTTTACAGTTTCTATATCAGTGATCCTCAAAGCATGACCCACCTATATCAGATTCAAAATGCAGATCCCCAGACCTGTTACATCAGCCTCCCTGGGGACTGGACCTAGAACTCTGTATTTTTTTTTAACATGCTTTCCAGGTGATATTTATGCTGGCCTAAGCCTCACAGCCAGTGATCTAGGTTATAGCATTTGATATTCAGCAGCTACCAGGGGGATGGCTCGTGGTTTTCCCATTTTGCAGTTGAGTAAACAGAGGCTGGGAGAAGGCAAGTCACACTTAGCTGGGGCAGTACCAGAGTGCACGCCCACCTCCAAGCCTCCAGCCCAGAGCTCCCAGCCTCCCCGGACAGCCCCCAGGGCTTCCCTGGCTCCTCTCCTCAGCAGGGATTTTGCCGTACCTGTGCCTCTGTCTAACCCTCCTCCTCTTCCTCCCCAACGCCGTCCCTGAAGCTTGAAGAAGAACACCCACACCTACTTCTACACCAGCTTTGCAGCCTACATCTTCGGCCTGGGCCTGACCATCTTTATCATGCACATCTTCAAGCACGCCCAGGTGAGCAGGACTGTACTCAGCATGTCGGGAAGCTTGCACTGCAGGTGACGGGGACTGACTTGTCACACATATGAGCAATAGAGTGGTGGCAAAGCAGGCAGGTCTGCGATGCTCTTGGCCTTTCCCCCCCAGTTGTTGCGAGATGACTGCCACCGCCTCAGGCAGCACGTGCACATTACTGACGAGAAGGAGGAAGAGGGATCCCAGCCATGCCTGCCGCCTTCACCAGGAAGGCAGACCCTTGCTCAGGATCCTCTCAGCAGATTCTTGCCCACATCTCATGGGTGGCCTCAGCTGTGATGTGGCTAGAAAGAGTCTGTGACTTCTCCGCTTCGGTGGTGGGAGTGGACAGAAGAACGGGATCGGGGTGGGTGGGGGATATCTCAGCCTGTTGTCCAGCCACCAGATGAGTGATGGGGTGTCGGGGACCCCCTCACTCCCTCCCTGGGTGGGCCAGGCTCTGCCTCCTTCTGCCAAGATGGGAACTGAGATGCCACGGAGTGAGCCAGGGAGGGGAGAGAGAGTGGGTACGATTGCTCTCTGCTGGAAATAAGAGCATGTCCCGTGCGCCAGGCTCTGCTTGGTACTTCATGAGAGTCCTGTGAACAGATGAGGGAGCTGGAGGTCAGGGGCTACAGGGCAAGTATGCTGAGGAGCCAGGATTCAAGCCTGTGCCACGTGGAGACCAAGCCCAGGCTCTGAACCCCCAGCCACGAAAAGGCGGTATGGGTGGAGGCTCAGGGAGCCCTGCTGTAAATCCAGACTCCATTATCAATTCCTGAAAACAGAGAATGAGCATAAATAATAGTAGCCACCCTGGAGTTGTCTGAGGATGAAATTAGTTAATACAAGTAAAGTGCTCTGAGCCAGGCCAGGCCCAGTTAGCACTGCTGATCCTTCTCCACCCTCCCCTCCTCCCCTTCTCTTTCCCCCTCCCCAGACCGCTGGCCACAGAGGAGCCACCTTTGAATTAATCATAAGAGCTGTTGACCAGTTACTCTGTGCCAGACACTGTGCTAAACCCTTTTGCTCATTAACACATTTAGTCCTTTGATATTTTCACATCTACAGTCTGTATCTTTGAAGTTTATACTAGTATCTTATAGAAGGTCCAGGGTCCCCTGGCCCATAGTTAGAGAAGCCAAGAACCAGTAGGGAAGTACCTCTCATTCACCTCTGCTCTAAGTGGCATCAGGAGCTGTGCAAGCTGAGAGGGGCATGCACTGGGCAAGGAGGGCACAGAGAGTGATTGGGGGGCCTCTTGGAGGTCTCCAGCTGTCAGCCCCATCCGGGTCCAAGCCCAGAGCTGTTCCCCTTGTGGCCACCAGGTGGCAGGCTTGCCTTCTCCCTGAGCTAGACTCAGAGAAGGTAGCTTTCACACAGGCTCTGGGTAGAGGTGGGAGAGGTGGCCCTCTCTGTGGGGAAGCTGTAACCCAGAGAGAAAAGGCGCCTTCCCCAGGTTACACAGCAGGTCAAGTTGGGCCCTGGCTGGAGCCCTGGACTTCCGGCCCCAGGCCTGTGCTACTCGCCAGTAGCAGCCCAGCCGTTCTCCCCAGTCATCCACATGCTCATCTCCCTGAAAATCTTTCTTGAGAAGGGAATTGGGACACCAGGGGAGCCTGTTCTTTGAGGTCGCTCTTCCTCTCCAAGACATAGGCAGCTCCAGCACCAGCAATTCCCTAGGTAGGGGTCAGGTCTACCTGTGTGGTCTTCAACCCATTTGGCCTCTATCAAAAACCCACTGCGAACCAGGGAACTAGCAGCCTCCTAGAAGGGCCCTTAATGGTGATCAGGTGTCCTCATCGTACAGCAGGAGTGGGAAGCCCAGAGAGGAAAGTGGCTTATCTGTGGTCACACAGCAAAGCCAAGGCAGGATGGAGAGCCAGGAGTCCTGACCCCTAGCTCACTGCCCCGAACTGTCCATCCCAGCCTCTCCTTAGCACTTTCTTTGGAGAGATCCATGGTGCCTTGAGAGGAAATCAGAGAACAGGCTCGTATCCCTCTGATACTGGCAAACTCACTTCCCAGAGGAGCCCCTCAGTTGGCGCCAGCTCTTAAGTGAGGATTTAAGCCCTTGGTGGGGCCAAACATCCGCCTACCCTCCTCCCAGGAAGCCCTCTATTTTGGCCAGTCTGGTCTTGGTGAAGAAAATACACTAGACTTAGAGACAGAGGAACCTGGGTCCACATCCTGACCCACTGTGTGATTTAGGGCAGATCCTTTTTCCTTTTTTGATCCTCAGTTTCTTCCTCTGTAAAAATGGGTATAAGGAGATCTACTTTTCAGAAATGAAGTTTTAATAAGTTTGTTTACTTCATTTTTACTTCATTAATTTTTGCTTTTGCCTGCATTATTTTTTTTACCTACTTTTGGGGTGTTTATTCTTTTTCTGGCTTCCTGATTTGAAAGTTTATATTGTTTGTTTCAGGTCTTTCTAATAAGTGCACCTTCAGTTATAAATCTTCCTCTGAGTGCTGCTTCGGCTGCCTCTCACAAGTCTTGTATAGACCTTTGTCATTGTGATTTCTGTCGCTCTTGACCCAAAGCCTATTTTATAGTGAAGAACTGATGCAGCGGGAGAAGCTTGGCTGCCCGGGTTCAAACCCAACTCAGCCATTTACACACCCTGTGTGACCTCAGGCAAGTCATTTCCACCTGTCTGAGTCTCAGTAGCATCATTGGTAAAACTCAGATCCAAATGCTTAGCGTGTCACTGGGTACAAGGAGAATATATATGAAGTGGTGTGGTTCACAGCCCACCATGGCTCGGCTCAGGCTCAGGGCACTGGGGAGCCCTGTTCTCAGCCAGGTGCTGGCTTTGCCTTAGGAATGAGAGCCTCTCACCCTCGCCCTAGTCCTCTCTGGCACAGGGCTTAATTTTGTGAGCACCTGTGAGGAGGCCTGTAAATACCAGGCCCTCTTCTGAGCACCGGGAATCCAGCAGTGAACCAGACAGCTGTGGAGCTTGCTCTCACGGAGCTGACAGCCTAGCAGAAGAGAAACTCCAGGCTGTAATGGCACATAGATGTTCCCTTCCAAACTGCCGAAGAATGCTGGGAAGGACTGCAGGGGGCCCCGAGAGCGTGCAGCAGGGGGCCTGGTCCATGCAAGTGAAGGCGTCCGCACAGAAGTAACAGCAGAGCCGAGGTCTGGAGGAGGAGGAAACTAGGCACAGGGAGGAGGAACATCCCAAAAACAGCATGTGCAGAGGTCCTGTGGCTGGAGGTGACAAGACCAAAATTGGACCAGTGTGGCCAGAATAGGGCAGGGCAGGTGAGGTTGTCATAGGAAGCAGGGATCACAATACCAGGAGCATTGGGGGCCATAGAAGGTTGAACAGCAGAGTGACGTCCAGCTTTCAGATGCTGCAAGAAAAAGGATGGCTGTAGAGTCTGGAAGGCCCAAGTTCAGTCCCCAGTTTGCCACCTAGGCCTCCGAGGCCTGAGCTCAGTGCACACAGTACATGAACAGAGCCTCTTACTGTAGTTGTCCCGTTCTCCAAACCCAGCTTCACCAGGAGTCTCCTCATAGGCTCTGGGCCCAGACCAGCTGGGCATGAATCCTGGTGGAGCCAGTGACCAGCTGGGTGACCTCAGTCCAGGCCACAGCAAGTGCCCTGTACCTAGCAGCTATGCTGTCATCATCATTGTCATTATAACAGGGTCTCCTGGAGCATTTGTTAAACATGCAAACTTCCAGCCGCAGACCTAGGGAGCAGGGTCTCTGGGGATAGGACCAACCCAGGAGGCTGCATGTTTAAATCTGATGTTGGGGACGATTAGGATGCTGTCAGCCGGACACCGGAGCACCCTTAAAGCCCTGCACACTTGAGTCGCTTTGGGTTTCTTGCATCCCCTCCCAGGGAGGAACAGCCCTAGTTTGGAGTCGGGAGCCCCGGGTTTGGGCCCAGCCACTGACTTGCATCTTGAACTCAGGCACACCTGGGAGCGGGGTGGGGTGGTGGGCAGGGACCTGAGTGGGTGTCCTGCCCAGCACTGCCTTACCAGCCTTGTCCTCTCATAGCCTGCCCTCCTGTACTTGGTTCCTGCCTGCATCGGCTTTCCTATCCTGGTGGCACTGGCCAAGGGAGAAGTGACGGAGATGTTCAGGTAAGAGGGGACGGGGGCAGACCTTTGCACGGCACAGGTGCACCTGCGACAATGAGTGGAGCCTGCCGGGGCTGCCTGTACATGTCTTCCCACCGCCAGCCCCGCCCCCCGCCCTTTCCACCAGCACGTGGGTGCCAGGCCTGCGGCACCAGCAGAACCTTTCTGTGGGCTGGGAGCCAGGGCAGCGCAAGGCCTTGGGGCTCTTGAGGCAGCCGTCACACCCAGATGCCAGCTGAGTCTTGAGATGGGACTGGCTGGTGTAGATCCCCCCTCCCCTCAGCTGCCCCACTGTGAGGAGCCCTGGGTCCCCATCCTGACTCAGCTGCCATGGGACTTCAAGCATGTCCTTTCCCTCCCCTGGCCTCAGCGTTCACACGTGGGTAATAGAGGGGACCCTCGTGTGATGGAAATGCCCCAGATAAGAAGTCAAGAGTCAGTCCCTGTACCACCACTTCTGTGGCTGGAACCCCCAGCAAGCTGGTTTCTCTCCATGTCATTCCCACACATACCCTTCCCCATGGCCATGTGCACACCTGCCACACCCGTGCACAGCCGCACCCAGACCCCAAGGCGTGCGTGATTCGGACAGGTGTCTGCTCCCCGGCAGCACCAGCCCCACCTGCCAGGGACCCAGAAATAGCTGCCAGCTGCAACTGATGCTGCCCACTTGGGGGCCTTCTGCCCGCTCCACCTGCCTGGCCTCCACGTTGTCCCTCGAGCTCCTGCCAGAGCCTTTTGTGCACCTGGCTGCCTTCAGGGGAACCTGTGACTCACCCCTCCCCCGTACCTGCCTCTGCCCTCCCTGCCCTGCCTAGAAGCCCCAGGCTCCCGGCTTGCCCGCCCATATCTCCTGGCCTGGCAGCGCCCTGTGGTCTCTGAGGCAAGGCTGGGGGTGAACTTGGGGGCAGATCTTGGAGAGCTTTGGGGGCAGGGGTGGGACCCAATCTGATCCCAGAGCTCAGTACCGACCCTCCCCCTCTGCTCGCATCCAGTCTCAGCCCCCAGCCAGGACAAAGAGTGCCTCCTTCACCCGTTTGGTGCTTGGTTTCTCTAAATGTTCACCCACACAGGCACTCTGCCCCACCTTTCTGCCCCCCACCCACCAGGAGGTCCTTAGGTTGAGGCAAAAAAGTGAATGCTCTGACCTCTTTCTGTCCCTCTTTCTCCCTAATTCTCCACCTTATTCGTGATTTTATTTTTGGCTTTATTGGCGCTCCCCTTTTTTTAATCATCTACTTCTTTAAAAATAGGTAACACATTCACATGGTTCAAAATTCCACAGGGACAACCCCCTCATGCTCCAGCCACCCAGGGACAGTGTCTCTGTCACTCGACACTCAAGAGGTATCTCTACACCTAAAAGCACATGCGTACACACATCTTGCACAGTTGGTGGCATTCTCGGAGCACTCTGCATCTTGATTTTTCACATGACGGTGCATCTCAGAGCTGCCTCCACAGCAGCACGTGCACACGAAGGGCAGGCTTGTATCTCTGCGCAGCTGCAGAGCGCCCCCAAGGCTAGGTGCATCTTTTCTTTTTTATTCTGCAAGTAACACTGACTTCTTTCCACAGAGTTTGCAAGTGCAGAAATAGATAAAAGTAAGACCCAGTCCTGCTCCCTGCTCCTGGGAAGACAAGTCTCTGTCCTCCCTTAGTCTTTTCTTCTCCATCTCTCTTTTCTGTCTCTCTGTCTCTCACACAGCTACGAGTCCTCGGCGGAAATCCTGCCTCATACCCCGAGGCTCACCCACTTCCCCACAGTCTCGGGCTCCCCAGCCAGCCTGGCGGACTCCATGCAGCAGAAGCTAGCTGGCCCTCGCCGCCGGCGCCCGCAGAATCCCAGCGCCATGTAATGCCCAGCGGGTGCCCACCTGCCCACTTCCCCCACTGCCCCGGGGCCCAAGGTAGGGCAGACACCCCAGCTCCAGCGTACGGGGCAGGGAGCATTGCGGGGGCAGGCGGCACGAGGCGCTCCTCCACCAGCACCAGGCAGGCCCCCAGCCGTGGGGTGGGGGCGCAGGGCTCCAGAACCTCGGTGTCCTCACCAGCCCTCAGGGGCTCACAGGAGAGAGTGGGCGTCAGCAGCCCTGGTCGTGCGGTGGTAGGTGCTGTTCCCACTCTCTGTACACCTGGACGAGTCACTGTCGTCTTTCGGAGCCTCTCTTTGTTCATCTGTAGGTGGGCACATACCTGTCTCACAGAGTTGATCTGGTGAGGAGATGTGGGTATTGTCCTTAGCATGAACTCACTTGCTCAATAAGCCCATAGTAAGAGCCAAGTCAGAGTGTCTGCCTTTGAGAGTGGCACCTCGCCACTTGCCACTAGAGCAACACCCCTCAGGGCGTGTGCCCTGGGTGGCAGCCCATCTCCCATAGCCTCGTCCGGCTGCCTCTTTTTCCCCCACTCTCCAGGGGAAGGTTCCAGAAGCTTAAAGTTGGTCCGCCCAAACCCAATCTCTCCTCCATTTGCCACTGTCCTTGCCACCCCTTGGCACTACCAGGCACTGAGAGGGCAGAGGGAGCAGCTTGTCTGAGGAGGGCGCACAACGGGGCCGGCCCAAGTGCTGGAAGGCGCTGGGCTGAGGATGTGTGTGCGCAGGGGTTTTCCTGTGATGGTGGGGAGGGGGACACAAAGATTCTGCTCTTCCTTCCTCTAAGTGTGGTTGTGTTGTTTTGTTTTGTTTTCTGATCAGTTATGAGGAGTCAAACCCTAAGGATCCAGCAGCAGTGACAGAATCCAAAGAGGGAACAGAGGCCTCAGCATCAAAGGGGCTGGAGAAGAAGGAGAAATGACACGGCTGCTGCCTGACCCTCTGAGGGTGGACCGCGCAGGCAGGGATGGGGGCGCCCAGCACAGGCCGCAGGCAGAGGGTCCTGCCACGGAGGCTGGCAGCTCCAGGAGAGGGGCAGGGGCAGCAGGGTCCCCCCCAGCGGGGGCCTCTGGGGCCTGGTTCCCTCTCCCCTTACTCTGGCCTCTCTGCTCCTCCCCATCCCTTCTAGCAAAGGAAGCCCCCCATTGTCCCCACCCACCCAGGTGCCAGTGGGAAAAGTGGGTCTGATTTTTAGACTTTTGTATTGTGGACTGACTTTGCCTCACATTAAAAACTCATCCCATTGCCTGGGCAGGCTGCTGCACTTCTGGAAGTTTCTCACCCAGTATCTTGCAGTAGGTTTACTAGCTCTCACCCTCCCACCTAAAGGCTTTCCTGTAAGCCCTTCCCTGGGAACTGGGGACTGTCACAGCCCGAGCTGAGACCCTGACCTGTGGGCCCCTCTGTCCCGGATGTCCACCCGGTCCCTTGCCAGTATGCCAGCTCAGCACCCCAAGGATGCCCTCTGGCCAGCAGAGGGGGCCCATGGCCCTCTCCCCAGCCATCCAATTTCCCTCACCATGTTCCCCCCCCAATACTTGGGGGCAGTGAGGGTGTTAGACAGGTGCTGGATGCCTCACTTACTAGGGGAAAGGTCAGGAGTAGGGGGCGGCCATGGTACCAAAAGACTGACTCAATTCAGCAAGGGGACCAGTATCTGTAAAGCCAGGGCAAGGGGCAGGGCCTCATGGGCCCTAGGGAAGCTTGGATTTTATTCCCCCTCTGGCAGGAGCCAGCTTCCCTGGTCCTGATGTCCATATGGCTTCAGCTGGAGACCCCTTGGACTGGAGATGGAGGCCCCACTGTTCCCATTCTGCCCATTCTCAGGGTTTTTTCCAAAATGACTACCACAGAGCCAGAAAGATCCTGATTCTAGGAGCTACTCCCAGGGTCCCTGGAAAGGCTGGGGTAGGGGGGATTGGGCCCAGTGCTTCTGAGAGGCCATCCAGGCCCAAGAGCTGGAGATCCAGCTCCAGGTTTCTCCAAAGATTTGCTGAATACAGCAGCCCTAGCCTGCAGGAGAACCCCCAGTGGACCAGGTGAGGCGTGGGCACATCCCTCATCTGCCTACCTGATGTGGAGTCACTGGGTGGAGAAACTGAGGTGGGAGTGGGTGGCCTCTGGCCTGAGACTTCAGGCCTTCAACACCCAGCCCAGAGCTCTCCCTTGTACAAGCTCCAGGTTTAAAGGCTGAAAATGACAGTGGCCTTCAGACAGTATGGAGGCAGCTAAAGGACAAGTAGGAGCAGAGAATGGGAAGTATCACTGTAAGAGTCTCACTAGGTATCAAGCACTTCAATATGGGATTTCATTCAATTCTCATGCTGTTAGGCTGTGCGGGTGCTCATATTAGCTCCCTTGTGCAAATGAGAGAATTGAGGCAGCCTGAGCGTAAACATGGATTTGACATTGAGCAATCTGAATTGAATCCGGAGTTCCTAAGGACTCAGCTACTCCTCTGCAGACCCCTGGGTCTGAGTCACTGCCTGGTATGCTGGCACCTTTGAGCGAGTTATCCAGCTTCTCTGGGCCTTGGATTTCAGGGAAATGGAAGGAAGGGTTGGAAATCTCAAAAGCTTCTCCTAGCCAAGGGGGTCCCTTTCAGGGGCTTCTCAGATCTCTGCTGACTCTAGCCACCTCCAGAGGGGAGACCGTGTGGTCCTGGAACAAGGCCTCTCTGAGGGCGGCAGATGGGGCAGGCAGCCCAGGCACACAGCGCGGTTGGTTCTGCGGCCCAGAGCCCACAAAGGCCTCATTGAGTCACCGCCAGCCCCCGGCGGAGGCTGAGGTGGCAGTGGCGCCGGGCGCCTGCCACCTAATGACCGTCCTGGTCCGGCCAGATGTTCCACAGACCTCGGCAGCGGCCGTCCAGGGCCCGCCCGACCAGCCGGCACCGCAGAGGCCACTCTAATTCCAATTAACCAGCTTCAGCTGAGCAAACAGCGGGCAGCGGTGGCCCAGCCCGGGCGGTAGGCCCGGCCCGCAGAGCCTCCGAGTCTAGACTCCAGATGTGAACCGCCACAGCCAGAGTCCCATGGAAAAATGGCACCAGGCCGGGCACGGATTGGGCCTGCACGCCGGAGAGGCAGGGGTGGGTGGCTGGGCAGGGCCTTGGGTGGGCCTATTGCCAGCCTCACCCCAGGGTGGGAGTGGATTCTTGGGAAACTGCTCCAAAACCCCAAGTTCTGCCCCTGATTTGTTAGGTGTCCCTCCCTATGGCCCCAGTCTCCCTTGACTATAGTAGGTGAGAGGGAGCCACTGTAGGGGGAAGAGGAAGGCCAGCCCTGCTGAGAGCTCCAGTACACGCTTTCATTTGTATTTGACATGTGCCTAGCATTATGCTATGTATTTTAGAAATACTTGTGTAATCATAACAACCCTGTGAGGTAGGTACCATCATTTTTACAGATAAAGGAAATTGAAGCAGACAGACAGTGCCCTGGGGAGATTTGAACCCATGGTGCCTGGCATCCAAGAACCATGAAGTTCACCACAGGTGCTGTTTGACATGAATCAGGATACTGGATTCCGTGTCCCTGTCTTGGGGCAGTGTCAGAGAGGAGGGTCGGCGTCTGACAGCAGTGCTGGCTGCCAAAAGGTGACTGGGGCAGGCCTACCCGTTCTGTCCTGCTTCCTTAGCTGTGAAATGGGAAAGACCTTCCCTCGCCCCAGCTGGCTCCAGCTTTGCAGAGTAAAGCCTTGAGATGCCCTTTCGAGGCTCCAGCACCAGGTATGAGTTGGGGACCAGTCAAGCCCTGGGGCATAGCAGGGAACACACGTCAACCGCTGGTTCTCAGCTGACATTGTGATCAGGGAGACAGACTTGAAATCGCCAAATAAATGGATAATGTCAAGTGAATGATAAATGGATAATGCCAAGTCAAGCTCTCAGGCAAGAGAGGTGCCTCCCACAATCTTGTCTGGGGGGGGTCCCTGAGCGGCAAGGCCAGAGCCTGTGAGATCCAGGTCAGAGTTCTGTTCTTGCACAAATGGGAAAACCAAGCCCCCCAACCCCCAGACAAAAAAATGGCAAAACTTGGAGGGGGTCTCCCAAGGTGTGGAGACCAGAGGCGGGGCCTGCTGCTCCCCGCTCACCCAGCTCTCCCACCGCTAGGATTCCCTCCCTCCACGTTCCAGGCCGGGTAGTGGGAGGCGGAGGCTGGGAGGAGGCAGCATCCTGCCCGGGTGCGTCAGGAAGGGCCGAGCGGGAAGGAAGGCACCACCCCCACCCCCGCCGTGGCCACACCTGGGCTCTCCAGGCGGGCAGGGGGCCCGGGCCGGCGCCTGGCTCCAGCGAGTCTGGGCCGCCTCCCCACGCCGCCCCGTGGGGGCCGCCAGATGGGCCGGCCGCCCGCCCAGCGACGCAGGCAGGAAACGGCCGCGGGGCCTGCCAGAAAGGCGGGGTCTGCATGGGCACGCCCCCTTAGGGGAGGGGCCGGGCGCGGGGAAGGCCGAGATGGTGAGAGCTTTGGAATCCGGGCTCTGCCACCTACTAGCGGGGTTTTTTTTGGGGCATGTCGCTTCCCTTCTCTGTGTCCCAGTTTACCCACCAGTGAAATGGTGCTGTTTATCCCAGCTCTTATCACTGTGTGGCCTTGGGGCAGTTTTTTTCCCTTCTGTTCCTGGGTTTTCTTACCCGGAAAATTGGGCGACAGGGACGGGCCGTCTCCACTGAGATATAAACTGAAGGAAGAGCTGAGCCTTTGTTTCCCTCCCCACTTTTGAAACCTAGCACCTGGCCCAGGGACCTAAGAGTGACACTCCGTATTTGGTGAATGACTGTTGACTCTCCCAAGTGTGGGACAATCCTAGGGACCTAACACACAGTAAGTACTTCATAAATGGACACACATTATCTTGGGTCCACTGCTTACCAACCTTGTGGCTTCAGGCAAGCGGCTGCTCATCTTCGAGCCTCAGTTTCCTCATCTATCTTATGGGTGTCCCTGAGGATTAAGTGAAATAATTCACAGAAAGCACATACACCAGGTCCTCAATAGACGATATTTATGGAAGAGTCTACAAGATGTGTAAAAAAGAGATACTATTTGGGTAAAGCTGAGTGCAAGAAAGATACAAAGGACCTGGGTGACTTAGGAAAATTTTACTGTACATGTAATCTTTTGTATACTTTGTATTTTTTTTAATTTTGATTTTTAAAAAATATATATATAATTGAAAATAAGAATAAACCCAGCCCTAGCAGAAAGAAACATTAACTACTATCTCCATCTGGCAAAGAAGACATCTAAAACTCAGAAAGAGTCTGTGCCCATGATCATAAAGAGCTAGGAAATGGCAATGATGAGATTTGAACACAGATTTGTTGGACTCCAAACTAAATACAGAGGAATGAGGAAAGGAAACTCATTTAGCCATCTATACTATTTCCAGGAGGGGAATCCCAGTCGGAATAGAGAGAAGAGGTCAGCAGAGTGAAAAAGAGTGAGAAATAAGGAAAGGTGAGCAGATCCCACAAGGCCAGGACAAGGAGCTTAGTTTTATCCTGGAGCCAAGGAAGGATTCTGAGCAGGAGGTGACATAGTCCTTTCTAAGCATTAGAAATAGGGAAGGCCAGGAAGCTAGGGATGGGGCTCTAGGCCAGAGATGGCAATGTCCTGATAGATAAAAGAGCAAGGGCCATGGGGGTGGATGAACAAGAGAGACTGAGGACTCAAAGAGGCCCACGGTCACGGTCATCCAGATGTCCCTCAGCAGCTTGGCAGGGCCATGAACCCAGGTGTCCCAACTCTATTTACCAATTTCCTCTTCCTCAGAGGTTACTCAACCCCACCCTTAAGAATGTCCTAAGATCCCTGAAGGCGCCCTGTATCAAGTACATTGCTAGGAAAAAGCCTAAATTCCCAGCAGCTCTGAGTTGAAGGGAAGCAGGGGAGCTTGGTGGGGCAGAGCACTGATTGAAAGAGCACTTCCCCCAGCCCAGCGTGGTGTTCTCTGAGTGACGGGCCTGCGATCATGTTTGCAGGCAGTTGTATGTGTGCCTGATGCCTCCATGGGAGCCCAGTGCGCCTCGTGCAATGTACACAATTTATGTTTGCTCAAGGCACATGTATGTGCACAGGCAGACCCAGACACGTGTGACCTGCACGTGCGCCAGCCCAGGGGACTCGTGCACCCCATCCCTGCAGCACCAGGAGGTGTCCAGTATGTCCTGGGCAATGTGAACAGAAACCGTCACGGAGGAACAGCAGCTACCATTACTGAGCATTTAGTGTGTGTCAGGCACCATCCCAAGTGCCTGCATTCTGCATGTGGTGAGTCCCCATCACACAGATGAGGAAATGAAGGCTCAGAGAACGGGCCAGCCCACATGGCAATCAACAGCCTTCCCCACCCCTGAGCTCACATGAGGCCACCACCCCCTTGTCATTTTTTCATGTTATTAAATATTCATTTATAAAAACTTTTTATTATCCCGAAGTTGCATCCATGCCTTGTAGAAAATTAGAATACGTGTTTAAAAATGGGAACATAAAACCACATATTCCTGCCACCCAGAGATTACTGCTGTTAACAGCTTAACATAGAGCTCAGATTTTTTTTCTTTCTTTCTTTCTTTTTTTTTTTTTTAACACAAATCACATCTACGGTGAAAACTCTTGACATCTATATGTAGTTTCCACAGTTAACTATCTATCCCCTTCTCATCTGGGTCAGGTGTCCTCTCATCTAATACCCAGACAGCATCCAACCTCTTTGTCATTTTAAAGCAGACCAGGTGAGACAAACAGGCCATCTGCATGTGAAGGCAGACCCCTGCAAGGCGGATGAGGCCTGCTGGGGTCTGTGATGGGCCCTTCCTCCCCTCTGCACCCTGCCCTCCTCCAAGCGGTGGAGGGGCCCAGCCAGTGGCCTTCTGGGACCAGCCAGGGGGCAGGGTGCAGAGGGGGCCCAGAGAAGGCTCTGCATTCAGAGCCTCTCCACGTGCCTGTCCCCTGCAGGCAGGCACTCCCCTACTCTTGCTGCCAAGAGCTGGGTGCCCACCCCCTTCTCAGGCTACCCCAGGGTCCAAATGGGGCCCCAGAGTTGGGAGGAAAGGTGAAGGCACATGAGATACTCAGGTCACAGATGGTGGGGGGAAGCAGAGACACCCTGGGCCAAGGCTGGATAACCAGCTGCCAAGGTGTGGAGTTGTGGGGAGGGGGCACCTTTCTGCTTGAGAGGTTCTCTGTGCAACTGTATGTGTGTGCGTGTTCTTGTGAGAAGCTGTGTGAGTCTGGGGTTTGTGCAAGGGCGTGGGTAAGTGAGGGCGTGGAAACCATGGCTGGGACTGTGCAGCTGTGTTTCCACCTGGTGGTTGTGAACTCGTGCTTACGCGTCTGGATCTATCTTGGTGTGTTTAAGAGTGTGTGCTTTTGAGAACACTTATGAGGCAGCATCTGCGCTGGGGAGCGTGTGAGAAAGAATGCAAGAGAGGGGGATCACGTGTGACTGGGGGTGCGTGTGCGTGGGAAAGGGTTCTTGGAAAGGCTCTGCTTGGATGCGCTGGTGAATGTGCTGTTCCACCTTCTTTCTGCCCACGTGTGTGAGTGGGTGTGTGTTCCAGGTCTTGTGCTACAGTCTTTGCTCCCCTGTGCCTGGGTCACTGCAAAGCCTCAGCTTTCTCATGTGTAAAATGGGGACACCCAGTCACTGGTTGCTGTTGTGATTCTGACTATCTGACTCTCTCAACTACCTGCCTCCTGTCCAAGCTGGCCCGTCTTTTCCACTCCAGTCAAACTGAAGTCACCTTGTTTTTTAAGCCCCAAATCTGCTTCTCCCAATTTGTTCAGCATTTTGCTAATCGACCTAGATTTACCTAGGACGTACTTCACATGAATGAAAGCCATCCAGGGAACAGCGCTGGGAAATGACCCCACAGAGATGCTGACTCGTGCGCAGGCTGTGAGAGGCTCGTCTCCAACTGTTCAGGTCCAAGAGTGCAGCACAATCAGTGGGAAAGTTGCAACTGAGAGGGGGAAGAAAAAGATTCTTCCCGCCTTTAAAAAAACTTTTTGTTTTCAATCTGTGTCTCTTTTAAGCCCCACAGGATGGAAATGTCCTAAAATAAGAAATTAAACAAGAGGGAAAATCCCATTATCTGTTTTTCTAATGGGTCCCTCAGGATTCCCACGCGGACCCTCTTCCCAGCCGCTGTGTGGTCCAGGCCTGAGAACACCCAGCCCCCCGCCCACGGCCCACGCCCACCCACCACCCAGCCCGGGAGGCGGCTTCCCAGGATTCACATGGTAATGAAGGCATCCATCTTCTCCCAGACACACACTGGGCCCTCCGACCCTCTCAGGACCCCCACACAATGGCCCCCAGCGCTGAGGCCCCACCACCTGTTGGATTTTCCCAGGGAAGGGAGGGAGAGGGTGGAGGAGAAGAGCCCCTTCCTCCCAGCCCCCAGCCCCAGCCCTTTGGCCCCCTGGACCTGGGAGTCAGATAGTGAGAGAGCCTCAGTCCCTCCCCAGCCGCCTGCACCCTCAGTTTCCTCATCTGCAAAATGGAGGTGGTGGTACCACTTTCCAGCGTGGCTGGAAGTATACCGTTGGCAGTACTGCTAAATGGACTGCAGACAAGTGGGGAGTGGGGCCAACCATAAGCTCTTAGTGATCACCACCACTTTATGCTGGACCAGGCCAGAGGGAGCACATTGTATCATCGTCACAGTGTATGTCCACCACAACCCACTGCTGGCACACCTAGGATCCATTTGTAGAAGAGGAACTGAGACCCAGGGAAGATGGGCTTAAATGTTACTCATCTCTGTCTCCCCAGGACTTGGCAAGAGCCTGGCACACAGTAGGTGATTAATAACTGGGGATGGCCTGAGTGAGATAACTGAGAAATAAAATTCGCATCTTTATTCTCTGGGTCATGGAGTCTGTTTCTTTGTCTTTTACAGTCTATTGAGCATCTATTGCAAAATGCTCATGAATAAATGATTCCCCAAATAAATACATAATTCCACCTTGTGTAAGTAACAGAGACTGAGGGCAGGAGGGCATTCACAGCAAGCCTCTGGGAGGAGGGATATCACCAATTACAGCAAGTAACAGAAAATCAAAATCACTGTCTCTAAGTGGAATCTTGGAAATCCCTGGACCACAACCTCCCACCCGCCCGCCCCCCCATCCCCCGCAGCCACCACTGCTGCTCCCCAGTGCAGAAACAGCCTCTCTTGCACCTTGCTCAAATTCAACCTCCCCTTAAATATTCAGAGGTTTTCTTTATGCATTTATGGGTTTAAGGATAGGATTAAAGATTATTTTAATTTTGTTTAGAGCTGATCTATAATGAATACGTGTTATCATTTGAATCAGCTTTAATGCATAGAATACGTTATTATGAAAAAGCAGATTAGGCAGAAGTAGAGGCCACAGAAAGGAGAAGGTCTGCCTTCTTTTTTTTATTGAATATAGTCAGTTACAATGTCAGTTTCTGGTGTATAGCATGTTTCAATCATACATATACATTCATGTATTCATTTTCATATGCCTTTTCATTATAGGTTATTACAAGATACTGAATATAGTTCTCTGTGCTATACAGAAGAGCTTTGTTTTTTTATCTATTTTATATATAATAGTTAGTATTTGCAAATGGAAAGTCCACCTTCAATCCAAGTCCCCGACTTGATCCCACATCCCAACCCCAGAGACAACCCCTACTCAGCCTGCTAGAGGCTCTGGGCATTTAAAAAGTATATTCTAGAGAAACCCTGAAAACGTTATGCAATGTGAAAGAGACCAATCACAAAAGACCACACAGTATATGATTCCACTTATAAGAAACAACCAGGAGAGGGAAACCTATAGAGACAAAAAGTAGATGAGTGGCTGCCAGGAGCTGAGAGGTAGGGGGAAGTGGTAAATGACTGCTAATAGATACGGGATTTCTTTTGGGGACAATGAAAATGTTCTAAAATTATTTGTGGTGATGCTTGCACTTTAAAAGGATGACATACTAAAAACCATTGAGTTGTATGCTTCAAATGAGAGAATTGTATGATATGTGAATTTTTTCTCAATAAAGCTGTTAAAGAGAGAGAAAAAAAAGTAGATTCTAGAAATGGTCCCGTCTCAGAGCCCTCAGCCCACTGACAAGGTGTTTACTACCTCCAAGCCCCCGGGTCCCACTTCCAGGTGGCTATGGCTGTGAGGGAGTCTCAGGCCCAGTCACGAGTCCAGGTGAGTTTCTCAGACTGGTTCACAGCTGTCTCCAAGCCACACAGTCTCAGAGTGGGGGAAACCCCAGAAACAGAGAACTTTTAATCTTTTCTTAATCTTTTCTGGGTCCAGACCGCTTTACTTTATATTTCATTTCATTTCATTTTTGAATAGGTAATACATAATCATGGTACAAAAATTTTAAAGTACAAACACCTCCCTCCTTCCTCCCTCCAGAGGCAGCCACGGCAATCAGTTTCCTAGTAAGACACAAGCAAATATATATGTACATTTTTTTCCTTCTTTTTAAACACAAGTGGTAGTAGTCTATGCCTACTACCCTGCAACTTGTTTTGGTTTTTTTCCCAGTTAACAATGTACTTGGAGACCTTAGCATTTTTTGATTGAAGAAATTAGGTTTGTAAAGCACTTAGCACACAGGAAGCTAAAGGAGGCATGATATACAGGAACCTACAGGCCTTCAGAATCCTTAACTCCAACCCTAGTCCTGCCTAATCCTTGCTGTGACCTTCACCATGTCACTTATCATTCGGGACCTCCAAGTACATCATCCCTTAATAGGCGATGCACAGAGCATCTTTTGCTCAGGGTGGCTATGAGAATTAAAGGAGATAATGATTGAAGGAGCTTCATAAATGTGAGCCAGCATTGCTGCTGCTATGATGATGGTGGTGGTGGTGATGCAGACACCGGTGTGCGCTGACACCTCCACACTCAGATGCCCCACTAATACGGGAGGCGTGGGTGAGGAGGTCACACGGGGGCGGGGCATTCAGACCAGATTCCTCAGATGTCTCTTTGGTACTTATAGCAAGAGGGTGGGACGGTTGGGATGGGGGCAGCTGGAAATAAAAAGCTTGCACCAGAGAAACCCTTAGACCCAGTCCTCGGCTCCCCACTTCCTAGTTGCCCCTGGCGGTGGCCACCCCAGCTGCCCCTCGCTCGCCGCCCTCCCGTAGCAGCCGCGGGGGGAGGGCGGCAGGAAAGCGAGCTGGTTTTTCCCAGGCTCCCCCCTCCCGCGAACATCTGGCCGCGAACATCTGCCCTGAGCCTTTGTCGCCGGGCCCCAGGCCGGCCTTGCACCCATCTGCCGCAGCCCGCGGCCCGCGCCCATCTGTGCGCCGCTCCCCCGGGGCGGCTCCCGGCGTCCCGCCCCCGCCCGCCCGGCTCGGTTCCCACGGGGCGAGCGCGGGAAGCCTGGCGGCCCATCTGCCGGGCGCGGCGGGTCTGGCCGCCGGGCAGCCCCAGGGGGCGGAACACCACACCGCGCTCAAGACCGCCTTTCAGGCGGGTGCGCGCCCCGAACAAAGACCGGGGTGCGGAGCGCTCCCCGCCGGCTCCGCCCACGGTCACGGCCCGGGGCTGCTGCGACCTGGGCGCCCGCGCTCCCTCCTCTTCGCCAAGGGCCCCCTTGCTAACCTGTCCGCTAGCCCCGGATACTCGGGTCCCCCTGCGCCTCCTACCACCTCTCGCCCCCAACCTTTAACTGCGCTGGCCCTTCTGCCTGGAAATACCCCTTTCCCTCCTTGCTTGCCCAGCGTTTCATTTCACAAGATGTTAAAAATGACGGAGAAATATAGCGAGTCGTGTTTCCAGTACCTATTCCCACGCCCCAGAGCTAACAACTGGGCAGTGTGCTGTGTTCGCTCCCCTCCCATCTTCTTTAGAGAATAACCTAGTACTAGACTAGCCCTCTGGTAACCAACGCCCCCTGTCCGCTTCTCCCAGACTGCTTGCCACCCCCTCCACCTCCTAATTAACATGACGACTTTGGCATGTTTCTTCCAGGCCATGTTTTCTTATACTTTTACTACACAGAAATTTGTTTGTGGAGTTTTTTTTTTAATTTACACTTTAAAAAAATCATTCTACATTTTTCCCTAAGCAACATCACATTTTTTGCATGTATCCAGCAGAATACATACAAGTCTAGTTCATCCCCGCTAACCGCTGTCACCATGTCCACTGTCATTTCATTCCCCTGTTCTCCTGCTGTTGGACAGGTGGGTAGATAGATTTCAATCTGTTCTGCTGCCACCACAGCTGCTGTGCTCCTGTGGGACGTGTCTTTAGCATCTTGAGCGCAGGACTTTCAGGATATGTCCGTGGGAGTGAACTGCTGGGTCATAAGGTGTTCTGATGTTCACTTTTACTCGATATTGCCCAAGTGAGCTCTCAGGTGATCATACCAGTTTACATACTCACCAGCCAGCAGTGAATGAGAGTTTTTGTTTTCCCACGGCCTCGCCAATTTACATAATCAGACTTTGAAGTTTTGGCAGTTTGACGTGACAGTTGTCTCCTGTGTATATCCCAGAGATGTGCAAATTCTCAGGCTCAGAAGCATCTGCCTTGCCCCTCTTCACTTTTTTTCACCTCAGCTGGGATACTGCCTCTTCGTACAAGAAGGCCTCCCTGATCTCCCTTAGCTGACTGGGGTCTCTCACAGGCTATGCCTCCCATCCTTTGTGTTTCCCCATCAGAGCACTGGGAGCTTGGGAGGTGACTGCCTGCTCACTAGAGTGTGAGCTCTTATGCAGGGACCATGTTTGCAGGCTGCGGGGAGCCTGAACGTGCTGCAGAGATGCTCCCAGGAGGCTTCATCTCCTCAAAGTAAGGGGCTCCTCCTTCTAGTTCCTACACAGCGCCGCCCTCCTGGGATGACAGCAGCCCACGAGTCAGCAGCATCTGGTTCCCCAGCCTGTGGACACAGCAGCCAGGAACCAACCACTTGGCCAGTGAACATGGCTCCCTGAAAGCACCAACCTCACCTTATTGTTTCTTTCACTGCGTGCCACCACTGAGCACAAAGTCAGTGTGTACTAGTCCTTTACAGAATGAATGAATGGGCGGAGGAGAAGGTATAGCTCAGTGGTAGAGTGAGTGCTTAGCCTCCAAGAAGTCCTGGGTTCAATCCCCAGTACCTCCATTCAAATAAACAAACAAACCTAATTACCCACCCCCCCCCCAAATAAATAAAAATACAGAATGAATGGTTGGCATTTGATGATTCTAAAGTTCTGTAGTTCAGTAGGGAAGCCTATACGCCAGGGTTTTCCTCTGGGAGAGGCAGAGTAGTCACAGTAATAATAATGAAAAGCATCTACTGAATGCTGACTTCGCTAGGCACTGTGCTAGGCTCTTTAGGTAACTTAATTCATTTAATCCTCATAGAGATGGGAACTCATACTGTTGGGGGAACTGAGACAGGAGGAAATGAAGTGACTTACAGTCCCCCAGCTCCTAAGCAGTGGACTGGGGTGTGAACCCAGGCCTCTTCTCTGGAGAGACCTCACTCTCCTGTCTTCTAGGAAAAGGGGCCCTTTCTTCCTTAAGTGTTTCTGAGATGTCAGCTTCCTTTTAACCAGAACAGTCCTGCTTTTGCAGCAGAAAAAAATCCTAAGACCTTTGAAGAGACTTGAGAGGTTGTCTTGAGTCACACTATTTGAGGCATACAGCCCCACCCATGACCCAGGGCAAGGGTGCAGCTGGAGGTGCCACCCCTGGTGACAGGGTACTTAGGGTTGGGGTGAGCAGAACGGGTGGGACTGCTCCAGGCTCTTCGGTTGGGTAGGGACCAGGGCAGGCCCTGAGAGACACACCCTCAGCTGGTTCTGGGTTCCGGGCCCCAGGGCAGGGGGAGCCAGGTGTACAGAAGGCAGGTGAGTCAGGGGAGGGCCAGGCTGCACACCAGGCAGGGGAGGGGACTGCTGCTTATGGGAGAGGGCCCTCGGGGGCCTCCTATTCCTCCCCAGTGGACATATGGGGAACTCACCGAAGCCCCCAACCAAGGCCTCTTTGCCCAGTCTCCCTCTGCGGCCCTGCATGGTCCTTGCAGCAGGAGCTTAGGCTCTGCCTGGCTCTGCAGAGGGCACCCTGCTTGGAGTGTGCCTGGATGGTGGTATCAGTTTCTGTGGCTGCCAAGGTCAGACTAGCTCCCACGCTTCTGCCCTGGGCAGGGCCTAGGCTGGCATTCCTGGGCATGAGTTCCTGGGGTCTGGGTGGGTGTGGTTAAGTGGCTGTATTTCCTTGTGGCTTATGTAGGATTCTGAATTTGTGTGTGTGTGTTGGGGGAAGTGTCTACATCTAAAAAGACTTTGAGAGTGGTGGGAGGCAGTATGGGGTCTGTGAACTGGCAAAGGGTGTTGGCTGGGTAAGTGCCTTATGGGGAGCAGGTGCACAGGGCAAGCTGGCTTGTTGATTTGCATCTAAGGATGCAGGCATTGTGTGTCAGCATCTTGATGTGAGCAATACTGATGGGGTGTAAGTGTCTGTTGTGTTTGCTGAATGTGTGTTGCTGAGTAGCATGTATGTCTGTGGGTTGTATTTGTTGAGGATGTTGTGGTGGTGTGTTGCTTTAGTGTGGTTCTGTTAAGGTGTGATAGTCAGGTATTTTGATGGGTTGCCTCCTTGGCATCTGTATTTTTGTGGATGTGTTGGTTGTGCAGATTTGGGGATTGGTTGTGTGCTCGGAGGCTGGTGTGTTGATGGTCTGTATGGTGCACTGCTGTGTTGTGAGTCTGGCAGGCTGCTCTGTTGGTTTTGTGTGTATTATGGTGTTGCTGTCAGTCAATGTGTTAGTTGTGTCCAGATGCACATATGTACTGTGTTGGTTGTGTAGGTGTGTGCATTTGTGTCACTCAGTGGGTGTGTGTAGCAGTGTGTTTGCACAGCCCTGCAAGTTTGGCCTGTGCTGAGTGACCTAAGATGGGAGGCTCTGGGCCCTGACTCTGCCCTTCCCTTTGGCCCCTGAGACCCCAGGGCAGTGGTGGCCCTTTGTCAGGCCACAGGAAGGCCCCACCTCCTCCATCTGCAGGGGACCCAGGGAGGGGCCCAGACTGGCAGGCTCCAGCCTCCCTGTTCATTGTTCTGGGGCCTCTTTGGAAAACAGGATGGGAGGCAGAAGTGGACCCAAACCTGGACCTCTGTACTCCCCGAAGTGACCCAGAAGTCTGGCACAGAACCCCTAGGATGGAAGGCAAGCGATAGTCCTTGTTTTACAGATGGGGAAACTGAGGTCCAGAATGAGAAAAGGACTTGGCAGAGGTTTAACACCCATTAAGGACAGACGGTTTGAAGCCTCCACACCCTCATGTGCCATCCACAGTCTCCTAGTAGTTTTGGAGGATGCAAAATTGAGACCCCTGGAAGGGCACAAAACTGTGTTCTGGTTTCCATTTCTGAGAGCTTAGGGTGTGCTGAGTACTGATGTGTCATAACCCTGTGGGTTAAGTTCAAATTTTGTCCCCACTTTGCACACACAGTAACTGAAGATCATAAGGTAACGATTCATTCATTCAACAGCTATTACTCTAAATATAAATACTCTTCTAAGTACTATGCTGTGTGACCTTGAGTAAGTAACTTACCCTCTCTGGGTCAGGCCCTGTGCTCAGCTCTAGGGACACAGCAGTGACCAAAGGAGCCTGGGTTCCTGCTCTTCCAGAGCTCACAGCCTGGGGAGGGTCTGGCAGGCTGGAGAGGTGGACAATACCCAAGAAAACAAAGATCATTTCAGATGGTAATAAATTCTATGAATAATTAAGACCAGGGGACTGTGAAGGAGAGTGAATAGCCAAGAAAGGTTCTAAGAAGGCCTCTGAGGAGGGGGCCTTTGACCTGAGACTTGAAGAGTAAGTCTTGTAAAGATCTGGACAAGTGTTCTAGGCAGAGGGAACAGCAAGGGCAAAGGCCCTGAGGCAGGACCACACTAGTTCAGGCCATGTGGCTGGTGGGATGGGCAGGAGATGTGGTTGGTGGTGCTGGCAGGGGCTGTGGGCTGGGGAGGAGTTTGGATTTTTTTCTTAGCGTGATGGACGGAGAGGCAGCATTGGCTGAGCACACAGTTCTGGGGGTAGAGTGTGGAGGGGGCACTTGGAGTCTCCTGTTACAGGGAGGCGGGGACAGCCAGAGCCAAAGGTCTCTCCCCCGCAGCTCCAGCAGTCCCAGCCCAGAGGCGCCGGCCTGGCGGCTGGAAGACTGCGCTGTGGGCACATCTGGGGAACAGCTGCCGGGCCAGGGCCAGAGAGGGTCACGTGGCACAGGCAGGACCGCCCTGGAGCCCAGAAGGCCAAGACTCCTGGGAGGGGCCGCGGGGAACATGCCGGACATGAACGCCTGTCCACAAGGATGCACCCGCATGTATACACACATGCACACCAGCCCCTTGGGGGCCCCTCACAGCCGTGGCTGTGGGAGCCAACCTGCCTGGGTTCAGTGCCACATCCCAGCTGTGTGATTTGAAGCAAGTCATTCAACTTCCCTGAGCCTCAGTGACCTCAGCTGTAAAGAGGACTCCATGTTAGCACCTAGTCATGAGTTATTTTTCTCTCATCAACAAATATTCCTTGAGTGCCTCCTGTGTGCACTAGGCCCTGAGTTAGAGCAGTGAAGAGGACAGCACTGGTCCCTACCCTCCTGAGCTCACCATCTCAGGTTAAGGCTTGGAACCATGCCTGACCCAGAGTGAGCACTTAGAAAATGGGAGCCATTTGTCTTGAGTACTGGAAGCCAGAGAAGAAATGGTAAAGGCAGAAAGGGAGATGTGGTGACAGAGAACCCATAATGAAAAGGACTTTGCACACGTCACTCGCCCGGGGCTGCGGCCACCTCTTGGTGTAGTTGATTTCGTTCTCATGCTACTCTCTGAAGAGGAATGAGGATTAGGAAACTGAGGCTCAGCTTGTCAATGGAAGAGCCAGGATCTGAAGGTGTAAAGGGCTGGTCCCTTCCCTTCCCTTCCCTTGGCCCCAGTAGCCCCATCTGTGAAATGGTACATTATAATCACACAGCTGCTGCCAGCCCCAGGGACCAGCTGTGAAACTCGGATGGTGCCAGGTGTGTAAAGGGCTTCCTGAGAGACCTGAACCCCGAACCCTGGAGTGGGACCCTGGGGGTTCATTTACTGAGTCCTCCGAACTTCCTGGCCATCAAGAGAGGGATCTGTTTTCCTGAGCTGACCTGTTAAGTAGGGCTGAGAGGCAAATGCTCTCTCGACTCACACTACCAAGGAGAGGGCCAGAAAAATGCCCATTTGGCAAAAATATAAACAGGCGATCTTTATTTAAACTCCCTGTCAGGCCTTAAAAATGCAAGAGATAAAGAAACCAGTATCTAGAGTACTGAAAAATGTTTGGAGCGAAATGAAGCCAGCTTTTCCTCACAGGCTTAGGATGGGTGTGCATATGAGGGGGTGTCATTATTTTCTGTTTGTTTTTTGTTTTGCTTTGGGAGGGTGATTAGGTTTATTTATTTACTTATTTATTTTAATGGAAGTACTGATGCTAAGCACGGGCTGTACCGCTGAGCTATACCCTCCCCTCTGGGGATGTCATTATTTTAATTGGGAAGTTTGAGGGGAGCCCAGTGGAGTAAACATTTCAGGGATCTGGAAGCCCTCCTCACAGGGATCACAAAAAACCCTAGAAGCAAAACTGCAACCAAATGGGCCCCCAGGGAACTGGCCTGGAACTGAACAGATGCTGTTACTGTCTACTGTTTAGCGAGCACCTACTATGTGCCAAGACCACAGCAGGAGCTTTGCAAGCCTAATCTCAGTGACTCCTCCAAGTAAACTAAGGAGGCTGGAACTGCTATTATCTTGCTAATGAAGAAACAGAGGCTCAGAGAGGTGAAAGGTCTTTCTCCAGGTCACACAGCATCACAAGCATTTAAATCCTGAGCTGCTGGACCCCAAGCCTCAGCCCTTTCAACTATTGCACAGCCAACTGTTTCTCCTCAAATTCTCAAAGCTTTACGTTTGTCCAGACACGTGCCCCTCATATGTCTTCATCCAGGCCTTTTCTCCTTGTGCTTTTCCCACATAAAATGCTCAGAGGATAAGTCACCTCCTCCAGGAAGCCTCCCCGATTTCCTCCAAAGTAGAATTCATCTTTTCTTTGTGTGGCTAAGGCACCCAGTAGGCAATTTTCATAATACAGTCTTGATGTGGCTAGCCCAGGACCTGGCTGGAGGCAGTGACTCATAAATGCTACATGCACTTAACTATTGGGGGTCCTAATTGTCCCTTGACTTTCCTTCTCTCTCCTATTTATCTGCAAAGTATCTTTGACTTCATCCTAATCAGCAATCAGGCCAGAGGGGGATATACTAAACACTTGGAGTTGACTTTCTTTTAATGCTTATTCAATTATTTGGTTGGTTTTGGTGTGGGGGAGCAATTAGGTTTATTTATTTATTTTAATGGAGGTACTGGTGATTGAACCCAGGACCTCATGCATGCTAAGCACACACCGAGCTATGAGCTATACCCTCCTCATTGGAGCTGACTTTTTATTACACAAAGTAGTACATGAATACACTTCTGTTTAAAAATATATTCAAATATAAAATAGATAAACAATAACGCCCTACTGTATAGCACAGGGATCTAGATTCAAAAATCTTATAATAAACTATAATGGAAACGAATCTGAAAAAGAATATATATATGTATAGCTGTGAATCACTTTGCTGTACAACTGCAACTAACACAACACTGTAAATCAACTATACTTCAATTAAATACATATATGTATTTTTTTTTTTCAAGAAATACTAGAAAAAAATAAAAATAAATACTGGGGTGGGGAGGGAATAGCCCAGGGTCCTAGGTTCAATCCCCAGTACTTTCATTAAAAAATAAATAAATAAACCTAATTACCTCCCCTAAAAAGGAAATGCCTGTGTGTAATGGATCAAAGACCTAAAACTATAAAACTTCTGGAAAATGTAAAAGAAAAGCTTTGTGATCTTGGATTAGGCAAAGATTTCCTAGATATGACAAGAAAAGCATGATTCATAAAATTAAAAATTGATAAATGGGACTTCATCAAATTTAAAGCTTCTGCTCTTCAAAAAGCACTCGAGAGGATAAAAAGACTAGACAGACACTGGAGAAAATATTCATAACTCATATCTGATAAATGATGTATGTTTAAAATATATAAAGAACTCTCAAAATTCAATAATAAGAAAGCAAACAACCAAATTAAAAGAAGCAGACAAAAGATTAAATGGTGGCACACGGGACCCTTGTGATAGAATTGCTGTGTGTCTTCAAGAGTGAAGACGGTGATCACATGAATCTACACGTGTGATTAAACTGCGTAGAACTAAATACCTACACACACACCAGAGTGCATGTAAATCAGCGAAATCTGAATTTTACCAGATATCAGGTGAAATCTTGTTGTGATACTGAACCGTAGTTATACATGATGCTACCATTAGGGAAACCGGGTTAAGGATATAAGGGGTCTCTACTATTTTTTACAACTGCACGTGAATCTACAATTATCTAAAAATAATTTTTAATGAGCAAAAGAAGTGAATGATACTTCACCAAGGAAGATATAGAGATGGTGTATAAGCACATGAAAAGATGCTCAATGTCTTTAGTCATTAGAAAAATACAAGTTAAAAAACACAGTGAGATACAACACACCTATTGGAACGGCTTAAAAAGACAGACCACACCAACTGTTAGAGAAGATGTGGAGGAACTGGAACTTTGACACTGCTGATGGGAATGTCAAATGGTACACCCACTTTGGGACAGTTTAGCAGTTTCTTATAAAGTTAAATAAATACCTACTATGTGACCCAGTCATTTCACTATTAAGTATTTGCCTAAGAGAAATGAAAGCATAAATTCATATAAAGACTTGTATATAAGTGTTCACAGCAGCTTTATTTGTACTAACCCAAAACTATAATCAACCTAAATGCCTGTTGACAGGTGAATGGATAAACAAATTGTGCCATATCCGTACCCGACTACTATGCAGCAATAAAAAGGAATAAATATGGATGCATCGCAAAATAAGAAATCTGAGTTAAAGAAAGGAGGCTGAAAAGGCTATATACTGTATGCATGATATACTGTATATATTGTACTCTAGTATATCAAATTCTAGAAAATGCAGGGGAGGGTGGGAGGGTATGTCTCAGTGGTAGAGTGCATGCTTAGCATGCAGGAGGTCCTAGATTCAATCCCCAGTATTTTGCTTTTAAATATTTTTTATTGAGGCGGAATTTAAATACAATGAAGTGAAAAACGAGTATGTGTGTACACGTATGACTGAACTATCATGCTGTACACCAGAAATTGACAAGCATTGTAAACTGACTATACTTCAATAAAAATAAATAACAAATACAATGAAATGCACAAAAGTATATAATTAGAAATGTTTTGACTAATTCATACACTGTGTAACCCGCACCTCATCATGATGTGGAACATTTCCATCCCTCCAAAAGGTTCCCCACACCCCTTCCTCAGCAACTCTCACCCTCTGCTCCCAGAGACAACCACCATTCTGACTTTTTCCCCCTAGATTAGTTGTGTCTGTTCTAGAATTTAATATAAGAAAAATTACACAGTGAGGTGTTTGACAATTTTTTCTGTAGCATACTTTCCTCTCTTGTTTTAAATTCATTTCCAGATACACATGTACTCGGGATCAGTAAGAGGTCCTACCTCCATCCCCAGTCTAAAACTTGCTTCCTCCACCAATAATAGAATGTGGATATTTCTTAGAGCCTTGCTTCCCACCTGTTGCACAGCCAGGCCACAGTACTGATGTTCTGTTCATAGTTTACATCACATTGATGGACATTTGGGTTATGTCAACTTCTCCCCTCGCAAGTAGCCCCTCAGAAAAACATGTTGAGCTACATCTTTTGTGCCTCTGTGTGTAGGGTTCTCTGGAATTGATTCCAGCAAGAAAAATTCCTGGATCAGTTAATAAGCACTGGGTACCTAATTTTTTTTTTTAATGTAGGTACTGGGGATTGAACTGAGAACCTCGTGCATGCTAGGCACTCACTCTACCACCAAGCTATACTCTTCCCCCAACTGGTAATGAATTAACATTCTAATTTTCTCTGGTTGGTCCTTCCAGCTCTTTAGCAATTATTTTGCACAGCAAAACGTTCTCTCCAATTACTTGAGGATTGCTAAACAAGGCCTAGGGAGTTTGGAGAGCTGGAAGGGTGGGATGTGTTAAGGGGATGAGAAGTCCAGTTAATTAATTAGTGATCTCTCTTCTTTGAAGCTGGTCTCACTGATCAGGTTTCCTGGATTCCAGATGTGGAGGCAGGGGGTTTATCAGCCCTTCCCCCAAACTTCTGTGGGAAAAGGAAACCTGTTGATACCCAGTAAATTAATTGCAGGGGGAGGAGGGGCCCCAGTATCATCCTCTCCTAAGTGAGCACAGAATTTTAGCCCTGGGAACACTGTGTGACCCTGGGTGGCTATTCTAAGCTCAGTTTCCCCAGCTCTGGCCTATCGAGGGCTCAGGAGGCCAACTGCCTACCCTGGCAGAAGGAACTGCATTACAATAAAGTGCCCTTGTTATAATAATGCAGCCATTACAACAGCTATGGCTCCTGGGAAGCTTTTGAGCTTAGGTTTCCTCTGTATAAAGAAACCAAACGGCTCCCCACTTTATAGAGTTTTGGCGAGGATTACAGAAGATTGATAAAGCAAGCTCTTCACACAGCGCCTGGCGCAAAGTCAGAACGTTAATAAATCGTCACCTTTGTCATTATTATCGAAATACCAGGCAGATTTTAGGGCTCAGAGAGGGCCCAAGACCTCACGAAATTCACCCAGCAGCAGAGTTGGAATCGGAACTCTTTTTCCAGGAGGGAGCGGAGAGCTAGAGGTGGGGAGGGGGCGGTGAAGAAACCTACCCAGCGGCGCGAGTTGTGGGCCCGGTGGGGAGATTCCCAGGTGTGGGGCAGGGAAGTAAGGTGACCCTTGCCCAGCGACCGCGCCCGCGGGGGAGCGCATTCCCAGGCCTCCCGCGCAAGGTCCGCAGGTGACAGGCGGGGCTGGGGGGCGGGTAGCTGCGGAGAACTGGAGGCCCGTTTGCCGTCTCCATGACGACCGCCCGCGCGGCGCCAGCCTGACAGCCCGTCCCGGTTTTATGAATGGGTGACGTCACGAGCCTGGCGTCTAACGGTCTGAGCCGCTTGTTCAGACGCTGACACAGACCAGCCCCGGGAGTAGTGGGGGCGGGGGGGAGACTCCAGCGCCGCAGCTGCTGCGCGGTGGGAGGGAGACCCTGATCTGAGGTCTTTAGGGGAAAAAAAACTAAGAAGCGAGAAAAAAAGTTTAAACCGCTTAATGATGTAGATTCGGGGAATTTTTGCAGGGGGCTGAAAATTCACAGGAGATTTAGGAAAGCAGTCCACTCAAGGCACTTTTTATCTAGCTCAAGTCCCATTTGTCCAGTTCCCAATACTGGAGGAAAACTTTCCCAAATTAATTGCTCCCATCCCGAAGGGCCTGGGTAAGCACCCCCGTCCCAAGAACATTAAACAGCAACATTCTCTGGGAACGAGGAAAGGGAAGACAGCTCCAGGGAGGCAGAGTGTAGAGGGCCCGCTTTCAGTTTTAGCTCAAATATTCGGGAGATCAGGATACCAGAGGTAATCTTCCAATAGGTTCCAGAAGCCCAGGCTCTAGTATTGAACTCTCTGTGAGAGAGCCTGCTTCTGAGTCGGGACCTCAGTTTCCCTCACCTGTAAAATGGGGCTAGAGAGGTGAGAAAACGAACTAGGGAAAACTGACTCCTGTAGTCTTTTCATTATCAGTAACTCCGATTTAGTCTTCGCGTCTCCTTCCAGAGGAGCCCAAGGCAGCCCTCGCCTCCACTAGCCACCCCGCCCGGTGCCTTCCTACTCTCTCTGTTCCTGAGACTTCGGCCCCCTTTTCATGCAGGTGAGAGTGCACTAGTAGAGCAGGAGGCGGGACCCAGAAGAGCTTTAGGCCGCGCCTCCAGACCTCCTATTGGCTGTTTTTGAACGTCTGCGCCCTCCCCTAGGGGAGGGCCCGGCATCTTTATAAAAATCGGACTGTAGAGCTTGGACCGTGCTTCCACAGCAGTGTTTTTACGGTGCTGTGCTTGTTCAACACGCCCGGCGGCCGCCTTTTCCGTCCGCTTCTTCTCTCACCCCGACCCCAGAAATCATGAAGGTCGCTAGTGGCAGCGCCACGGCCGCTGCGGGCCCCAGCTGCGCTCTGAAGGCCGGCAAGACGGCGGGCGGCGCGGGAGAGGTGGTGCGCTGCCTGTCTGACCAGAGCGTGGCCATCTCCCGCTGTGCCGGCGGCGCCGGGGCGCGCCTGCCCTCCCTGTTGGACGAGCAGCAGGTGAACGTGCTGCTCTACGATATGAACGGCTGCTATTCACGCCTTAAGGAGCTGGTGCCCACCCTGCCCCAGAACCGCAAGGTGAGCAGAGTGGAGATCCTCCAGCACGTCATCGACTACATCTGGGACTTGGAATTGGAGCTGAACTCAGAATCCCACGGCGGGACCCCCGGGAGCCGGGGGCTCCCCGCCCGGGCTCCGCTGAGCACCCTAAACGGCGAAATCAGCGCCCTGGCGGCAGAGGTGAGGTGCGAGTTGGAGCTCGAGATCATTTTCCTTCTACAGATGGGGAAACTGAGGCTTAGAGAGGGAGGGGGGTCTTGGCCCTATGTCCGCCCCATCCTTTCGGGCACCTGGCTGTGCAAGGATACCCACGGAGATCGGAAAAAGCGCTGTCTTGCCTCTTCGTGTCTGCGGGGGAAGCGGGACTTGTAGCCTGTAACCTCCAGCCCGGCCGTCTCAACTCTCCTCTCTCCGTTTCACAGGCGCCATGTGTTCCAGCGGACGATCGCATCTTGTGTCGCTGAAGCGCTGCCTTCCGGGATCGGCGGACCCCAGTTCTCCAGCGGTTGAGGGGAATAAGTGCTCTCTGGTCCTCCCAAGCGCCTCGCCAGAGCTGGGGAGGAACAAGACAGATTGGCGGCCACTGGGCGCCTGCTGGATCCAGCCCAAGGGTGGGGGAGCTGAGGAGGGCAGGCTGACCCTTCTCGCCCACCAGCCACCAGAGACTTGGGGGAGTCCCCCTGTGTGTTTCTATTTTTTGAAAAGCAGACATTTTAAAAAATGGTCACGTTTGGTGCTTCTCAGATTTCTGAGGAAATTAATTGCTTTGTATTGTATATTACAATGATCACCGACTGAGAATATTGTTTTACAATAGTTCTGTGGGGTGTTTCTTTTTTGTTGTTGTTATTAAACAAGTACTTTAGATGGTGGTAAAGTTGCAATGACTTCTTGGATCCAGGGGAGGGGCCTGCGCTGAGGGTGACTCCTGACCTTTTTTTGCAGCTGCTGCTGGGGGGAAGGGACTGGAAGGCCACATCTGGACTGTCGCTTTTACCGACCTGAAATGAGTTTCCGGTGTCTTTAAAGTCTATTCTTTCTCCCTATCCCTGGCCATTTCCCTGCTCCCCGGTGTCATAAAATTAAATCCTCTAGACCTCTAGGGTTTCTCAAAGTGGTCATTGGGCCATCTGGGTCACCTGGGGAGGTTGTTAAAATGCAGATCAACTTGTCCAGGCTCCCCCTGGGTTGAAAAGTGTCCAACAAATCAGTTAAGTTGGAGAACCAGGTCACTGGACCACCTGCATCTTTGCTGAGATAGGTGAGTGAGACCCAGAGAAAAGGGACTTGCCCAGAGCCTCAGCTTGTCTGAGGCAGGACTTCCATCTTGCCCCATTCCCCAGTAGGAGGTTCCTCCCCCATGGGCCGCTGAACTCTGGATCCCAGCAGGCTGCCCTGAGGCTCTAGGATTGTCCAAGTGGGTGAGCAGGTTGGCAGGGCCTGCCTGGGCACAGCTGCTGGGCCACCTGCTCTGGGTCTGGACTCAGCCCCCTCAGCCTGGTCCGGCTCTGTCAGCAGCTCTTGGACCTCCTCTCTCCCTCAGGGCTCCTGTGTGGGTTCTGAGGAGCAGTGGGCGAGTCAGCCCCTAGCTCCTGAGCAGGAAAAAGTGTCAATGGCAAGGACCTATCTGCCTGGACATGTGAGTTTGTACTCACAGGAGTGCATGTAAGTGTCTGGGCCTGCATGTGTGACGTGAGTGAACCGGTAGTTACCCCGTGGGGCTGGGTCATCTGTTGGTGAGCAGGCCTGGGGGTATGGAAGAGGAGCAGTGTGGGGATGGCGATGTGTGCAGAAGGGCAAATGTGAGCACATGTGTTCTTCAGATAAGTGAGCAACCTCCAGCTGTTTGGGCTTGTGTGTTCTGCTGAAACGCACTGTGCACCTCTCTGCGTGGGTCTGGCTTGATGGATGGGTTTGTGTGTTTGGGCGCTGCAGAACCACCCTGGCTTTCTAAGTGTGTTCTGTAGATCGGCTGGCATTCCTGGGTCTCTGCTGTTCTGGGGGTGGGAGTGAGGGTGGCTTTATTCTGACAAACCCTTCCTCAAAAGTTCAAGTACCAACTTTCTGGGCAATCGTTAGGCCCTTGGGGACACCCACCCTCTATTCCTACCAGGGTAGCTCCCATGTATTACACAAGGAGAAACTGAATCCCAGAAAGGGCAAAGAACTTGTCTCAGAGAGGGTAAGGACTGTTAATTTGTCAATAAACAGAATAAGATAAATAGCATCGAGCACCACGAGCCTGACTGTAAGTCAGGATTCTGGATAATAAGGATGAAGTATCTCATCTACCGAGCACTCACATAAACCACCCCCTCCCCGAGCACATTATAGACTTTATAAAAGAGCCCAGTGTTTAGAGGTAAACCGTGTCCTTTGCTACTCCCCACTCAGCGCGCCGCCCGGCTGCTGTTTTACAGCATTGACTTCACGGAATTGCTGTAGAGAATAAATGAAATTGAGCACTTAACACGTAGTGTTTGTTAGCTATAAATTATCATTATTAATTGTCGCCTGTGTGTCCTTGGAGTGTCCTCCGAGGCACACGTGTGCACCCACTCCCTCCCGCGTGGGGGCCCCGCCGGCCAGCCCACCCACAGGGCCTTGGGCGGGTCCCCGCGCGGACGCTCCCACGGCAGGGCTCTTTTCCAGGGAGGAAGGGGCTACGCCGGGGCGGGCCACCTCCCGCGCCGTGCAGGCACACTCTGGCTTCCACGTTTCCCTCTTTTCCCCTTTGGCCCGGGCCCAGCCCATCTGGAGGCCGGCTCGGCGGCGGCCTGGGAGCGTTTCCATCAGCTGGGCCCGAGGAATGCGGAGCTATTTAACCTGAGCATCCCCAGGTGTACGGAGGCGCCTGGCTGTCTGGGGCCCGCCGCCTTTGGCACGGCCGCGCTAGACAAACAGCGCGCCGCCCCCGCCCTGCCCCTCCGCCCGCAGCTGCAGCCGGGCCTGGGAACGGGCGGGCGCCGGCGGCTTGCATAAGAGGCTCGGGCCCCGCCGAGGGAGAGTGCGGGGAGGGAGGGGGGACAGGGGCCGCCGGGGGTGAGAGCGAGAGTGTGCACGCACGTGTGTGTGTGCGTGTGTGCAGAGCGCAAAACCCTGCTGTGTCGCAGCACACAAAACCCTGCTCCCTGCGTGCGTGTGTGTGTGTGTGTGTGTGTGTGTGTGTGTGTGTGTATAGCACAGAAAGCCCTGCTCCTTTCTGCGCCGTTTGGGAAATCATTAACTCCTTAACCCTCCCGGACAGGGTGCGGCAGGAGCGGGGGGCCGGGGGTGGAGTGGGGTGGAGGGGTGCCGCAGAGAAACACCAGGACAAAGTTCCTTGGGCATTGGACCCTGCCTCTCCAGGGCTTTGCTCCTCAGACCTGAAGGATTTTTTTCTTTTCATTAACAAACACTTATTGGGCGCTTATTATGCACCAGGTAGGTACTATACTGAACGCTTTAAAAAATTAATTCAGTTAACCCTCCTCACTGCTGTATGGCGCAGTACTATCCCATGTGCATTTTAATAACCACAGCAGCAACAGCAGTAATAGTAGGCTAACATTTCAGTAGGGAGGCTGGTAGAACACAGCCTCTGAATTATCCTTGACATGCCTCACTTCACCGTCTGAGTCTGCATCTGAGAAACGGGCTCCAGAACCTCAGCCTCAAGGATCAATTAAAGGGATACATGTGGAAAGCTTAGCACCCTGCCTGGCTCAGCGTAGACTCTTGGTATATATGTTGGTGTAAAATGTTTTGAACCCTCACTAAGGGGATTGGCTCATTAGCCCTGTTGGGTGTGTGAACCCATCACTGTTGCTACTTTTCAGAGAAGAAAAGAGATCGCAAGGGTAAGATGACCACCCAAGGCCACATGGGGACTCTGACTTTGAACTTTTTGGAAATCAAGCTTATGAGGGGCTTCACGTTGCCACAGAACGTCCAGTTTAGCCTTTTCATCTTATTACCAACTGAAATCACACCGGGTCATTATATATTTTTCTTTTAAACACATAATCAGGAAAAATGCAAGACATAATACATAGCACAATTTTTGCAACTCACGTTTAGGCAAGTCTTAATTTAAAAAAAACTAACTAGAGCCTTGATAGATGGAAATGGATCAGGCTCTCTCACCCTCTAAGAGGTCCTGGGCCAGGTCCCGTGTGACCAGGTCCTGCGTGGCAAATGTCTCCTTGGGTCCTGGAGGCCCTGGCATCTGGGTGCACACTTCTTGCTCCATAGGGATCAAGGGGGCTTCACAGGCAAACAGAAACCGTACACCTGCCAATCTGAGTTACCCCAGACCTCAGAGTGCCCCTGGATACCCCCACCCTCACCCATTACCTCCTGAGACAAAGACTCAGGAGTAAAACCTTTCTTTCACACCGGCTACTCTTACTGAATTCCCGGGACTGCGGCCAGGGAGGGCTCCCGGCTACCCAGGGTCACACACTGCAAGGCTTCCCAGTGACAAGCGGCCTGGGATCCCAGCCTGGCTGCCAAAGGGAAAGGAGGTGAGTCACGGCCAGGCCACGGTCCGGGCGCTGCTTTCCGGGAAAGGGAAGGGAAGAGAAGAGAGGAAATCAAACGGCCTGGAGGCGCCCAAGGGGGCGGGGCGTTCTTATCTTCCTGGACCCGCCCCGGCTGGCGCTTCCTGCCCTAACTCTTGCAAAATCCTTTTCCCAGAGCTGCCCCCCAAGAGGGGCGCGGCGGGCCCATACAGGGTTGCATCAGGGCCTTGTGCAAGGGCTACCCGGTGGGGAGGGCTGCAGCTGCAGGCTGAGAGGGGACAAGGGACGGCAGACTCAGGTGCTAGGCCCAGGGCCACTTCTGATTGGCACTTGCCAACTCCGTGGCCCCCAGCATCCTCAGCTTTAAAATTAGGGTGTTCCGGGGAGAGGGGTGGGTAGAGCAGATGCTTAGCATACACGAAATCCTGGGTTCAATCCCCGTACCTCCATTAAAAATAAATGAATAAATAAAATAAAGCGGGTGTTCAGTCACTGTTCTGAGGTTTTAGTGCCATCATCCCTGTCCCAGTCTTCGAAAGAGATGACAAAGTAACTGTAGCAGCCCCAACTGGTTCATTCAGCAAATATAGTTGACCCGACTACAAGTTATACGTGGATTTTCACTGCAGAGGATCCGTTTCCCTAACCCGCGCATTGTTCAAGGGTCAGCTGTAGTTACAAAGCTTCCACTTGGGCTAGGAGCGGGCTGCAGGAACGGAGAATTTAGATAAAAATCCCTGTCCTCTTGAAACTTACATTCTAGTGGAAGAAGACAGACGGTAAATACAAATGCATAAGCGTAATCAGAGGTAGATTTCCCCTGAAATGCCTGAGGCTTAAACTTCGAGTCTTCTTATCTGAAAGAGACCTAGCAATGCATTCATGTTTTTCTATGGATGTATTTTTGTAAAATTTACAACATATTGTGTCTAGATTGCAAAAATCTAGGCCCCACAAAACTTGGATTCTACTCTGTATATACAGAAGCAGGATCCAAGCTTGAAGGCAAGGCTGCTGGAGGCAGAGCAAAATCATGTCTACGGGGCTGTTCGTTTTTTCAGCTTGAGAGCCGGGATCTCCAAGTGGCAGTGAAGAGCTGGATGGATCAGTGCGCTCCAACACAGATGAACTCTCTGCAGACGTGAGCGACCTGCCCGCTCCGGCCTTTCTCAGACCACGGGCGCCCCCTCCTGGGAATATTCAGAACTGCGCCAGCGCCTGCGAGAAACCAGGCCTGGTTCCTGCGGGTAGCCAAGGCTGGTGCCGTGGCGGCGTCTAGCGGACTGTCTGGAAACTGCAGCCCGAGCCGTGAGTGTTTTGGAAGAGTATTTCTGTCTGGTATGTGAATGTGTGTGTGTACATGTACACAGCAGGCGACGAATCCAGAAATCTCCACCGTCAGTCGCTGCTCTGATCAGGACCTTAGCTACCCTCCCCATTCTCTCATCTTTTTCCTTCTTTTTTACTGGATGACAGCCACCTCTGGGCCTCATTATCTCATCTGTAAGAGAACTCAGGCAAATTCTTGAAATTTTTAAAAAACTGTGAAATGTACTATACATACAAAAGAGGACATATGATGAGTGTATGCAGTTTAAAGACAATAAAACAAACACTTGAGTACCAGCCACTCTGCTTAAGAAATAGAATATTCGGGGGTGGGGAGGGATAAATTGGGAATTCTGGATTTGCAGATACTAATTACTATATATAAAATACACAAACAGCAAGGCCCTACTTTATAGCACAGGGAACTATATTCAATACCTTGTAATAGTCTGTAATGAACATGGAAAGGAATACATATATATAATTGAATCACTATGCTATATGCCAGAAATTAATGCAACATTACAAACTGACTATACTTCAATTAAAAAAAAGAAAAAGAAATAGAATATTAAATCTTTCAGTGCCCCTCTGGGTAAAACCCCCACCCTCCGCATAAGGCATTAACCATTACTCAGAATTTTGCATTATTTAATCATTTGTTCTTTTTTTTTTCCCCACATATATACCATTATGTATCCTTAAATAATCTATTGATAAATTTTACCTGGTTTTGTCTTCTATATAAATAAAATCATACTAAAAAGTAAATAAATGGAATCATACTGTGTGCAATTTTCTGTCACTTGCTTTTCTCATGGAACTAGAATTGCATGAAAGTCAGCCATGCTGATGTGTGTAGCCTTCGTGCACTCGGTTTTCACTGTGTGTACTGTTCTAGGATGTGATTTATTTACCCAGTCTCTTGTTGATGGACCTCTGGGTTGTTTCATGCTTTTTGCTATTATCAGCAGTGCTGCTCTGAGTGTCCTTGTGCACCTCTCCTGGAGGAGACGTGTGTGAAGGAGTGAGGTGGTGCATCACAGGGCATGCCCATTTGAAACGTTACTAGGTTGGGCTGGAGTCTCTTGATTAAACAGAAAAGCCATAACTGGGACGGCCCTGACATGCCACTTAATCCAACACACTGGTTGTACAGCTAAGAAAAGGAAAACCCAGGGAGGTTAAGTGACTTGCCCAGAGTTCCCCAGCCTTGGCCTCCAGGGCTAAGGTCAGAGCCCCGGAAGTAATTTTGGGCATGGGCGATGAGAACATACTTCCTTCCCATTTTGAGGATAAGCAAGACTATTTTACCTTTAAAATTGTCTTCTGGGCTGGTTTCAGAATTCCGGACAAAGTAGAAACAAGGGTGCTCCTTGAAAATCGTCCCACAGACACACACGTGTGCACGTGCGCGCACACACACACACACTCTCTGATGCCATCTCCAAGTCCTGCCAATTCTAACCCCTAAATGTATTCCAAATCCATAGATTTCTGCCCATCCCCACAGCCATCCGCCAGGTTCCATCTTCTCTCACCAGAACATTGCAATAGCCTCCTCATTGGTTTTCCTGCTTCTAGAATTTTCCCCCTACGTTCTCCACAAGACAGCCAGCGGGCTTCTTCTAAAATGTAGGCAGATCATATCACTGGCCTGCTTAAAAGTTTCCTGTGCCATCCAGTTGTCTTAGAGTAAAATCCTAATTGTGCACCACAGCTCAAAGGCCCAGTCAGACCTGCCTCCGACCTCCCACTGTCCTGCCCACCCCTGCTCCTCACAGCCCTCCTGTCCCTTTGGTCTTTTTTCTGTTACTCTTTCCTGACTGGGAGGCCTTTGCTGCCTGAAATTCTATGCCCACAAATAAATCTTGTCATTCAGGCCTCTGCCCAAATGTCACCTCAGAGAGGTCCTCCCTGACCACACCATGTCCTTCCATTCTCTGCCTCTTGCCCTGTTTTCTGTTTCCTTACTAGCCTCATTCACATCCGTACTTGTCCTTGGGGTAAGGTGCTTAACCTCGCTGGACCTATTGCACTTAGAACAACTTAATAGCCTCGTGGCAGTTTTTTTAAATGGCTGCAAATTCTTTGTCATTCCTTCCTTTGAAAAGTGGGTCTATGTCTCCTCCTCATGAAGCCGGACTGGCTTCTGTGACCACTTTGACAGAAAGTGATGTTACGTGACTTCCAGGGCTAGATCATGAAAGGCCACTCAGCTTCAGTCTTTTCTTCCTGGGGTGCTCGAAGCCCGATGGGCGACTGGGCGACTGTCATGCTGGGGAGGCCGGGCCCGCCCACTGACACCTCCAGCTGAGCTCACTTCCGGTCATTCAGGTCTATCTTGGGTCCTCCAGACTAACCTAGCGGTCACCACTGAGTGACCTCGGTTGATGCCACATGTTGCCAAAGAATCTCCCAGCCAAGCTCTGTTGGAATTCCTGACCTGTAGAATTTTCCAGCTATAATAAAATGGCTGTTGTTTTAAGACACAAAGTTTTGGGGTAGTTGTTACAGAACCACATACAACCAAAATGATCTTGTGTATTGTTTGTTTATGGTGTCTCCTTTCTCTGGAAACAGTGTTCCCTGGGCTGCTCTGTTCTCTGCTGTATGACCACTGCCTAGCACAGAGCCTGGCATACAGTTGGTGCTCAATAAATACTTGTTGAGTGAATGAATGACAGAGTGGGTGAGTAGATGTATGCACACTACTCTTGGCTCCAGCTGCATTTATCCTGCTGGGTGGGGTTTTGGGAAGAGGGGCACCCAAGCTCCGGCCATCCTCTGGCAGCCCAGTCCCTAGCCCTGGAAGGCAGTATTGAGAGATGCTTCGGTCACCAAAGCCCACTGTGGCATCAGGGCCTCTCCAGTAAGTGCCCACCCGCCATGACCTCTTTTCTGTGTTCTAGCCTCCAGGCTTCGCATAAGTTCCTCCCAAAGATGTCTACCAAGCCTCCTTTATCTGAAGCCACCTCCTCCAGAAAGCTGGTCCAGTCTGGGAACTCCTCTAGGGTCTCTACCTGACCTCCAGAAACAAGTCTCCTCAACTGCTTCTTTTTAAAAACAAAATTTTTTTTTCACTTTTTTTTGTGGGGGGAGGGTGTTGAACGGGAGGTCATTAGGTTGACTGATTTTTTAACTGGCGGTACTGGGGATTGAACCCAGGTCTTTGTGCATGCTAAGCATGCATTCTGCCACTGAGCTATACCCTCCCTCCTCAACTGCTTCTTGATCACAACAATTACAGAGGTTTCTCCAAGATCATTCCCACCCAGTGCCTGCAGAGTACCTCCCTGCCCCCTACCTCTGAACCTGCACACACAGCCCTCTCTCCCACAGTTCAGTCCTCTAACAATGACAGCCCCACCCCAAGGTATCTACTATGTGTCCAGCCCTCTGCTGGATGTTTTGCTGCCAGTATCTCATTTCAATACCTCCACAACCCAGTGAGCTCAGATCCATAATTATCCCACGTTGTAAATAAGAAAGCTGAGGTTCCAAGAGGAAAAACAGTTCCAGGTACATGGCTGGCAAGTGCTCTTCTGGGATTCAATTCATCATTGTCTTCATCATAACTAATTTCTCAAGTAATGACTGTAAAGGTAACAATCCACTAAAGAATGCTGAATTCAATGGGTTAAACTTTAAGTGGAAACAGGATGTTTTCACAGTTTCAAAGTATCTCCCTTAATGTACTTGATAATTACAAAGAACAAAATAGTAATTTTAACATAAATCCAGCAGATACCACCTTAGACAAGTAATCACTAATTACACGTATCAACCTCACATAGTCCTGGGAGGGTGCACTGAGAAAGGCATACCTCATTTCTGTGATATTTTCCCCCAAAATGCACATCCTCAATCTGATCATGAGAAAACCTCAGATGAACCCAAATTGACATTTGATAAAAGAGCTGGCTGATACTCTTCAAATGTGTCAAAATCATGAAAAAGATGGAAAGGCTGAGGAACTATCACAGATTGGAGGGGACCAAGGAGACATGACAACTGAATGTGATGTGGGATCCTTCCTGGATTAGATCTCAGAACAGGAAAAGGACCTTAACAGGCAAACTGATGAAACTCCAATAATTTCTGTTATTATAACTTTAGTGGGGAGAGTGTATAGCTCAGTGTAGAGTGCGTGCCTAGCATGCACGAGGTCCTGGGTTCAATCCCCTGGACCTCCATTAAAACAAACAAACAAACCTAACTACCTCCCCTTGCCAAAAAGTAAAATAAAATATATGTAGAAAAAACAAAAACAAACAAAAAAAAATAACTTCAGTTAGTAGTAATGTACCAAGGTTAATTTCTTAGCTCTGATGAGGGTTCTACTGGTATGTAAGATGTTGACAAAAGGGAAAGCTGGGAAGGACATACAGGAACTCTGTACTATTTTTGCAACTTCTGTAAGTCTAAAATTATCTCAAAAGGGAAAAAAAAAACATTAAAAAGAGAGAGAGAATGAAGGCTAAGCTGGGGCGAGCCTCCTACAGCCCATCTCTACTGCTGTTTACAACTAAAAACTCTAGACAAAAACAAAAAGCAGCTCCTTAAGAAAGAACACTATCAATAAATAACAGAAAGCAGATTGGAATGAAAAGCCACAATCAGAAGAACCACCCACACAGCAGTGGTGAGTTTCTTGGTAAATTTTTTTCTTGTATCTTCTTGCTTGGACCCTGGGAGCTCTGAGTCAGGAAACTGCACAGCTGACCCAGGCAGCAAAGACTCCCATAGAGAAGCCCAGCGTCCTGGCCATAGCTGGAGAGTGGGAGGAGATTGCTATTATTTTCATTTAATCTTTGCTCTCACCTAGCCCTGCCCCAGGACAGCGCCAGTCTGCTCTGCTGTTACCAGTGCTGTTGAGAAAAAAGCCCTGAGAAAACCACCTTCTGGAGAAAAGAACTTGGCAGAGGGACCCCTGGGTATAAATGGTATAGGGCAGATCCTCATTTTTGTCTTTTCTCTTGCTGATTTGTCTGGTGGGCAGGCTCAGTGTACAATGGTGAAGCAGGTAGAACTTGGAGAGGACTTTGTATTTCTGATTAGAAGACCAGAAAAAGGGGCCACCAGAGCCAGAGGATGTAGATAAAATCCTGGAGAGGAGAGAAGGGATAAAGAAAACCCTCTAGTTCTGTGTCTAAACCAACACAAGTCCTGGGCTCAACCCCAAGATGAGCCTGTGTGGGAGATGCCCCAAGAAGGTTGTGCAAGGCTTTGAGTACTGACCGCCATGTGAACCACTGCCCAAGTCCCAGACTAAGCCCTGCACCAGGCAGACCCAAACAGCACAGCAAAGCTTGTAAAGTAAAACTGATATTAGAATCCCTACCTACATAAGTTGACATAGAACATGCAGGCTGAACCTGACCAGGTTTGCCTGCTACTGAAAAAAAAAAAAAAAAAAAAAAAATCTCCAGAGGCGTTTACCATTACCCAGAATCTCACAAGATAATGTTGAAAATGTCCAGGATACGATACAAAGTTACTGAATAAGGAACATCCGACCAATTCTCAAAGCAAAAGACAATCAATAGACGCCAACCATGAAAAGACCCAGATGTTAGACTCGTCAGGCAAAGACTTCAAAGCAGCTCTTATAACAACACTCCATGAGGGAAAGACGAACATTTTAGAATGAATGGAAAAACAGTCATTCTCAGCAGAGAAGTAGAAACTATAAAAAAGAACCCCAGAACAGGTGGTGTTAGTCCAAAGGTAACAAGCTTCAGTAATACAGGACAAACAAGTTTGGAGATCTGTACAACCCAGGGCCTATAGTTAACACTGTATTGTATGTACACCTAAAAATTTGCTGGGAGTGTAGATCCCATGTTAACTGCTCTTACCACAAAAGGGAAATCAATATTTTTAAAAAGGTTGGGCAGCAGGAGGAGATGCCATATAGTTATGGCCTTGATTGTAGTGAAGGTTTCAGGAGTGCATACTTATTTTCAAATGCATCAACTTGTATACATTAAATACCTGTAGCTTGCTGTATGTCAATTGCACTTTAATTAAATGATTTTTTTAAGTGTCACTGAGTTATGCTAAGAGAAAAAAAACCCAAATGACCAAATTAAAATTTTAGAACTGAAGAAATACAATATGCCAGATCTTAAAAATTCATAGGATGTTCTCAATAGCAAAAGGGGAGGTGACAAAGGAAAGACACCATAAACCTAAAGCTAGATCAATAGAAGTGATCCAATTTAAAAAAGAGAGAAAATATATTTTAAAAACTGAACAGAGACTTAGGGACAAGTGGAAACATATCAAAAGATTTAATATGCATATCATTGGAATCTCTTAAAGGTGCAAAAAAATTTTTTAATGATGACTTAAATTTCCCCAAATTTGGTGAAAAACATAAGTTTACAGATTCAAGAAACTCAGTGAACTCCAAGCAGAATAAACTCAAAGACAACCATGTCCAGACATCTCATAATCAAACTGCCAGAAACCACCAACAGGGAAAGAAAATATTGAAAGCAGCCAGAAAAAAAAACCAAAAACTTTACATTTAGGGGGAATAATCATTTGAATGACTGCAGATTTCTCATCAGAAACCATGGAGGTCAGAAGATAGTGAAACAGCATCTTTAAAGTGCTGCAAGAAAAGAATGGTCAACCCAGATTCTGCACCTAGCAAAAACATCAGGAATGAAAGCAAAATAAATTCTCAGTGCAGGAAACTAGGAGAATTTATTATCAGTTGGCCTGTGCTAAAAGAATGCTAAATGAAGTTCTTCAGGCTGAAGGGATATGACCCCAGAGAAAAACTTGGAAATTTAGGTATAAAGAAAGAATAAAGGAGGGTATAGCTCAGTGGTGGGGTGCATACCTAGCATGCACAAGGTCCTGGGTTCAAGCCCCAGTACCTCCATTAAATAAACAGATGAATAAAACTAATCTCCCCCCAAAAAAAGGTTAATTAAAAAAAAATAAAGAGAGAAAACAAAAAGGAGGTAAACATATGAATAAGTATAATAGATTATATTTCTCCTGTCAAGTTCTTTAAAATATGACTTGAAAGTAAAAACCATAACATTTTCTGGGTTATTTCAATGAATGTAGATTTAATAAATATAGTACGTATAACATAAAGGGGAAAAGGTAAATGAACTTTTATGGTTTTAATGCATCTATGTTTTATTTGAGGTGTAAATTATGAATATGAAACAGATTGTCAAAAGTTAAGTATGTATATTGTAATCCCTAGGGAAACTACAGACCTTAGAGAAAATTAATATAAAGATGTACAACCAAAAAGCCAATAAGTAAATTAAAATGGAATACTAAGAATAATCAAATAATCTAAAGGAAGGCAGGAAAGGAGGAACAGAGGAAGAGAAAGAGGAGATAATAATAATAATAATAATAATAATAATAATAATAATAATAATAATAATAATAATAATAATAATAATAATAAAAAGTAGACCTAAATCTGCTCTTACCAATAAGTACATTAACAGACTCTTTATTACATAAATGTTCCAATTAAAAGACAGCAGTTGTTGGGTTGGAGTAAAAATAAATAAATCAATGCCCTCAATAACCAGTTATATTCTGCCTACATGAAGCCCACTTTAAATATAATTATATAGGTAGATTAAAAGAAGGATGGAAAAAGACATACCATGGAACCCATAATCAAAAAAAAAGTTGGAGTGGCTATATTAGTAATGGACAAAGTAGACTTCAGAACAAGAAAAATCACCAGGAATAAAGAGAGACATTATATAACAATAAAGGGCTATTTCCCCAAGAAGACATGACAATCCCAAGGGTGTATGTGCTTATCAACCAAGTTCTTAAATATATAAAGCAAAAACTGATAACTCTGAAAGGATAAATCAAGTCACAATTATACTTGTCAATGTCAACACTCTCCTTTCAGTAATTGATAAAACAGAAATTCAGCAAGGATATGAAACATTATCAACCAAACTGACCTAATTGACATTTTAAAAAATTACTTATTTTTTTCTTTTTTGGGGGAGGGGAGGTAATTAGGTTTATTTATTTATTTTAATTTTCTTTTCTAATGGAGGTACTGGAGATTGAACCCAGGACCTCGTGTATGCTAAGCATGCACTTTGCCACTGAGCTATTCCACCCCCACTGACATTTATAGAGACTTCGCTAACAGCATAAAACACACTTAATTTTCACGTGTACATGGAACACTCACCAAGAGAGATCATACTGGGCCTTTTACATTGAACAAATGTTTAAAAATTTAAATGATACAAAGTATGTTCTTTGCTCATAGTGGAATCAAACTGAAATCAAGAACTAAAAAATAACTGGAAAAACCCCCAAATATTTGGAAACTAAACAACACACTTCTAAATAACCCAGAGAAGTCTCAAGAGAAATAAGAAAATATTTTGAACTGAATTAAAATGAAAACACAACATATCAAAACTTATGAGATGCAGCTAAAATAGAACTGAGTGAATTTCATAGCATTAAATGCTTATATGAGAAAAGAGGAAAGGTCTCAAATCAATAATATAGGCTTCGACCTTCAGAAACTAGAAAAAGAAAAAGCAAATTAAGCCCAGATCAAGTAGAAAGAAGGAATAAAGAGCAGAAATCTATGACATTGGACATAGAAAAACAATGAAACCAAAAGCTGGTTTTTGAAAAGAGCAATATGAGTTGTCTCCTTATAAAATGGGAAAATTTGGATGCAGACACTCATACAGGGAAGACAGTGGTAAGAGACAGAGGGAGAATACAGCCAACCGTAAGCCAGGGAGAGAGACAGAAACAGATTTTCCCTCACAACCTACAGAAGGAACCAACCCTGCAGACATCTTGATTTTGGGCTTCTAGCTTTCAGAACTAGGAAGCAATACATTTCTGCTGTTTAAGCCACCCTCTCTGTGGTACTTCGTTATGACAGCCCTGGCAAATTAATGTAACTAACACTAGAATTTAGTAGTGTCCTAGGATATATGGTCAATATAGAAAAATCAATTGCATTTCTATGTAACTGTAATGGACAACTGGAAATTGAAAAATTTTAAAATACCATTTAAATCAGTATTAAATATTTATATATATTTAAATAATAAATGTAAAAATATACTTAAATAATAAATATTTATTAAATATAGTGAAGTGTCAATCTAACAGCAGCCTTAGTCAGTTCAGGCTGCTATAATAACATATCATACATTGAGTATTTTATAAGCAACGGAAATTTATTTCTCACCATTCTGGAGGCTGGAAGTCCAAGAGCAAGGTGGTGGCAGATTCCATAGCTGGTGAAAGCTGTCTTCTGGTTCATAGAGAGCTGTCTTCTCATTGTAACCTCACATGGCAGAAGGGGCGAGAAAGCGCTCTGGGGTCTCTTTTGTAAGGTTCCCAATCCAATTCATCAGGGCTGTACCCTCATGACCTAATCACACCCCAGGGGCCCCACCTCCAAATACCATCACATTAAGGATTAGGTTTAACATATAGGAGGGACATAAACATTTAATCCATTGCACAGCCTGATCCCACTTCATCCCAGTCTGGACATGCAGGGACCTGAGTGAACAGGCTTGGTGTGTAGAGCATGCAGGCCAAGCAAGCCTGTGGGTTTCTATGTGTGTAATTTGGGACTGATTAGAGAGGGTACTTTCCACAGGGGTCAGGGAAAGCCTCTCAAAGGAGATGATATTGAACTGAAATTGAGTGGTGGGGTTTTGAATGTCAATACCTAAGACTCTTTCTTGTCCAAGTTCTGAAACAACTGAATCAAATGAGGAGTCGGGTATACTGAACCCAAATAACATTTGGTTACTGTTCCAGTTACTATCGCTGCATAACAAATCCCCTGATAAAGTCAGTGTATAAACCAGCTGTCTGATGTTAACGGATTCTCTGGGTCAGGAATTCGGAAGGGCACAACAGAATGTTCCATGACATCTGGGGCCTTAGCTGGGAAAACTTGATGGCTAAGAGGGGTTTGATGCCTGGGGCTGGGATCATCTGGAGGTACTCATGTCCAGAAGTTGAGGCTGGCTAGAGGCTGGTTGTAGACTGGCACCTCAGCTGGGCTGCAGCCAAACCACATACAGACCTCTCCTTCGTTCTCTCCGCATGGGCTAATTTGGCTTCCTCACAGCATGGTGGCTGGGTTCTAAAAGAGATTGTCCCAAGAGAGTCCATGGTATTTTATGATATAGCTTTGGAAGTTACACAGCTTCACTTTAACCATGCCTACCACAGAGGTGATTTGAGCCCCTGAACCCCAGGATCCCATCATCTCAGCCCTTTGCCAGACTGGACTGTTCTCTGGTGATTAGAGCAGAGCACTGGGCTGGACCTCAAGGCGATGACCACACTGCCCATAGCTCCATCCAAAGCATGGCTGATATGTCAATGTTGTGGGCGCCCGTCAGACAATCCCTGCTCAGACCATCACATTCACTCTCAAGGCCCCCAAGCAGAGCTTGGGTGTGATTGGCATTATAGAAAAGCGGAAACTAAGGCTATCAAGGAAGCCAGGAAAGAGGGGGCTGAAGCCAGCAGAGAATGGACCTGGGACTAGAATCCTAGATACAGGCTTCCCAGAGGCTCAGCTTCACCGCCTCTGATATTAACCAGGGGGTCCTTTGACTGTCATTTGTACACATCTGCCCAGGTCGGGGGTTGGGGTGGTGAGGGCCCTGACCCCAGGCCTGGGGATTCCAATACAGCAAGCTCGGACAAAACCCATCCCCACGCCCCCTCTCGGATACCTTTCTGGCCGCTCAGTGCCTTTCCCGCGCTCAGAGCGTGCGGGCTGCACGGTCCTGCCCTGCTCCGGGCGCGGCTTCGCCTCCTTTGCCTCAGTGGTAGCATGCAACGTGGGGGCTCCCGCCTGCACGCTCACTGACCACGTGGTGGGGTCGGGGCCTGCGTGACAGTCGGGGCAAGGCCGGAGCCTGCGCTGGCGGGAGAGGAGTAGGGAAAGGGGGCTGTGCCCGGCGGGGGCGCGGCTTGAGTGGCTGACAGGGTCGGGGCGCGGCTGAAGCGTGCTGTGGGAGCAGGATGACAGTGAGGGCAGGGCTAGGAGGGGGCAGCACCACAGATAACTGAAAGAGCAAGACGAGCCAGGGCGAGAGTGTAGCGTGCCCTGTGAAGGCAGTGCAAGGGACACAGGGCAAGGGACCCGCCCGGGGCTGAGCGACTGAGGAGGAGCTTAAGGGTAGGGGCGAGGCCGGCGGGCGGCTAAGCAAGGAGAGCTGGGCGTGGCCAGGAATAACTGACAGGACTGGGCTAGGACTGGAGACGGCGGAACGCAGACTACTAGGTAGAGCCCAGCCGGACGGGGGCACAGTGACTTCCCGAGGGTCGGGGAAGTACGGCTGGCAGCTCGAGGACTGGGAAGGAGGGAGGAGACGCGAGACGTAGGTGACGAAGTATGAGTGACAAGGCAGGTGGCGGGACCTAGAATAAGGGCCGCTTGTGGGTGGGGCTAAGGGGCCATGAGTGACAGCCAGAGGGGTTGGCCTCAAACGTCCTTCCTGGCGCTCTGTAAGGAATTCCTCTTCCGGCCGAACACCGTGGGCTTTGGGCATTTCGTGCCCCAGGATGTGGTGGTGCAGAGTTTTCAGGCCCGCCGGAAGGAGATTTCTATCTTCCAGTCCACCGGTCCCATCCCATCCCATTGAAATCCATCCGAGGGAGTCCACCTGACCCTGATCGCGTTACGGGGTGGTTCCTAGGGCCAGGAAACCCGCCATTAGCGACCGTCCCCGTGGCAGCCATGGTCCGGCGTCAGTTCTGACCCTGCCCGCCTGTCCACGGTTGCAGAAGTGCTTTCTGGACTGGCCTCTGCTGGATCTGCGGGTCTTCGCGAAACGTCCTCCGAAGCGCTGCCGCCCCGGCACCTTCACTCTGGCTCTGCCCTTCGCTAAACAGGCCTCAGTGTTCCGGAATCACAGCATCTCCGGAGTCCGCAGGTTAGCATGCTTTCCAGCTGGTGAGAGGAACAGGCCTAGCCCCTCTGTCCTGACCATGCCCACTCTGTTCACCGGCCCCTCCCTCCGACCAACTGGCCGCACCCCCTTAGTGCCTCCGTTTCCCTGCTCTTCTCTGGGCCCCTTTTTACACGCAGTCCCCGCACCTAAGGATAAGCTCCGCCTACTTCTACCTTTCCCTGATCCTCAGTTCTGTGCTCCGACAACCCTCATCTCTGGCCCCGCCCCTCCTGTCCTGGGTCTCCTCCTAAAGTTCAAACTGCTCCAGGCTCCCCATGGGCCGTGACGCTTTGTCCAACACCTCTTACTACTTTCGCCTTCGGGTCTTCCATGAGGTCAGGGTCTTCCTGAGTGTCTTCTCTGGGCTGAGGACTAGGGGTGGGTCCTGCATGAAACCTGAATTGGGCGGGGGCGGAGGGGTAGTCAAACCAGCAGGATGCTGAGATCATGGCTCAGGTCTTCGTGTCTGGGCAGAATCTCGGGGGCTCCCTGGATCTGATCAAGTGAGTGAGCGGTGCCCCTTTCTATATGGGTTTCCACTGGGGCGTCTGAGCCGCAGGGAGGCTGGAAAGGGACAGATCCCTCTCACCTCCCAACCCTGCTGTTTCTTCAGTCTCAGCCTGCATTGACATGTAGGGCCCACTGCAATGAGTGGTGTGTAATACCCCATCCGGAACCCCCCTAGTGCCCACCAAATTTCCCGGGGAAGACTCCTACTCCTTAGACCCGGGGAGCCCTAAGTGACCTGCCTTATAGGAGAGTCTGATGATTCCCAAGCTCCAGACCTTGAGAGGCTGCCTGACATCACCCCCCAGGCACTGGTGCTGCCCTATATCAAGCTTGAGCTGCCAGGGCAGCCGTCACCATCAGCCCTGGGGGCTGGCTTCCCCAACAGCTGTTCCTTGTCACAGTATCACCCCACATCTGGGGCCTGGAGTTCCCACGGAGGTGGGGGTGGGAGAGGGCAGAGAACAGAAGGGTCGAGTTCTCCAGATGTCTTCCCTTGGGAGGCCCTGTGAGACATGGGGAAACTGAGGCCCAGACATCGTGTCACTGCAGAGCAGCCAGCACTTATCCGCCCCTGGAAAGGTTTAGACTCAAGGTGTGCCCTCCCCAGGTTGCCTGAAGGAGGCTCTTCCCTCATCCTTAGGGCTACTCTTTAGGACACCCTGGATAGCATCCAGAGGTAAGGTGGTTCTCTTGGGGTTCTCTCAAATCTGGAATTCTCTGGATCATAGGGAAGGGGGAGGAGCAGCCCCAGAAGTAAGCATGGCTAGTTCTGGGAGCTGGGGCCCTCTTGGACACCAGGAGACTCCCATGCTGCCTTCTCACCTCCCAGAATGAAGGTGACATGCATCCTGCCCACTCTAGGGTCTCTCTAGCACCAATTCCTGAGTCCCTGCCCTGCTAGGCTCATCTGCCCCCAGGGAACTAAGCCCTTCTTCCAGACACTTGCTAGACTGGGTCTCTCTGGCTTCACTGGGCTACAGGAACCCTGATAGATGGGTGGGTGCTCAGCACACCTCATGGGCCGAGTGCTTGGAGAAAGCTCTGGCCCCTGGCCACAGAGGGCACCCACAGCCTTCGTCCATCAGTCCACCAGCAGTATTCTAACAATCCCAAGCCACATCTACTGAACTCATGTTCTGCTCCATTTAACTACATCACTCCCCTGCTTACCTTTGGTGGCTTCCCATCTTTAAAATAAAATCCAAGATCCACAGTGTAGCCTGTGAGGCCCTGATTGGTGCTCCAGCCCCTTTCCAGTGCTCTCTTTTGCCCCTTACAGTCTGGCCAAGATGGGCTCTCTCTGTTCATTGAACACACCTGTGTTTTTCTGCCTCTGGGCCTTTGCACAGGCTTTTCTCTGCTTGGAACAGGATTGCAAGTCCTATAATGACAGAGACTGTGTTTTGTTTTGTTTGTCTCTACAGCCCCAAGCATTTAACCTGTTAAACAATAGATACAGAGTAAATACCAGCTGTAATAGGTCTTAATAAATAATTCTTGAATAAACGTACCTGATGCTTTTCTGTTGACTTACTTAATCTTTACAACAGCCATGCAAGGTAAGAACTATCATTAGCTCCCTTTTACAGAAAAGAAAACAGAAACTCAGGGAGGTTTGGCCATTGCTGAAGGTCACACAGTTAAAATTTGAACCCCAGAGGGAGGCTTTTTTCACCTCTCCTTGGGTATGGGGGCATGAGCACCAGGTGGTACAAGCCAGTTCCCAGATTCTAGATGCTTGTAGGCTTACTGGAGCAAGGGGCATTGGGTCTGGGCTGGAAAGTTGGAGAGACTTGGGTCCTCATAGGCCCTAAGAGAGCATTCTAGGTGGAATAAACAGCAGTGAGCAAAGCTGTGGAGGTGGGAAGATTCACCTCCTGGGACTACTGTACTCGGCGGACTGGGCCAGCCCTGGACACACAACACATCCAGCTGGTCCCAGGGTGCTGTCAGCTGGAGGTCTCCAGAGGCAAGACCCTTGTGGGCAGGGAAATTGATGCGGGGAGTCACTGTGCACTCCCTCTCCCCAGGCTGTGGCTGGGAGCCCCTGGGGACGCGGGCTGGGCGCTCCCAGGCCCCGCAGAGGCGGGAGGTTCCCACGCAGGGGCGGCCCTGGAAAGGGTTGTGGGGCGGGCCCCTGGGACGGGCGCCAGCGCTCCAGTCCCTCTGCAGCCGGTTCTCCGTTACTTGGAGCAGCTCGGGTCGCTCTCTCTTTCCTGCCTAGCCGCGAGGTGAGTGGGTGGGAGAGCCGGGGCGCCCCAGCCCCGCCGGTGGGGGATGTGGTGGGAGACGCGGCTGGGACTCTGGCTTTCACCACCCGGTGAAGGCCCGTGGGGGTCGCTGCTATAGAAGAGGGTTGGGGGGTGGGGTGGAGTGGGGGGTTGCTGGCAGCTTGGAGTTGAGGGCTCCTGGGGAAGTCTCCTCTGTCCCCATATGGGGCGCGGTCTCTCCTCAAATGTAGATTACTCCTTCCCTCTCCCCGTACGTGGAACTCTTCCACCGACTTATCACCGATGGGGAGCACGTCCTTGCCAGATGTGGAGCCCCTTCCCACTTACCACATGTGGTAACTCCTCCCTCTAATTATTGGGTGCCTCTCGCTATCCCTAGATATGGGGGCCCTTTCTCTTTCCGGAAGTGGAATACCCCTTTCTTCTCTCTAGATGTGTGCCCTCTTCCCCTCTCTGACCCAGTTTGGTCCTTGTCCTCCTCTAAATCCCCTCCTCACCCCCCTGGGATGCCAGCCCCTGAGATTTTTCTGAGAATAGTTGGGGTTGGGGTTGGGGTTGGGGTTGTGCTGGCCCATCCCCCTCCCCCACCAGGTCCCACAGAACAGGCTCTCCAGGCACTTAGGCAGCTAATTATGGGGGAAGGGGTGGGGGCCAGACCATCTGCAGGGAACCTTGGCAGATGGCCCTGTAGCAAAGAGAGTCCTGCTCCCTCCCTACCTGGACTCCCACCCTGTTTCCTCTGGGAGATAAACAGCTGAGGGAGGTCTCCCAACACAGCCACCCTGAGCTGGGGCTGGGACCAGAACCCAGGACCCCAGCCCCAAACTGTTCAGACCCTGCCTTAAGAGTTAGGCCTCCTCCCACTTCTCAGATGGTAAATTGAGGTCCCAGGAGGGGGCTCCAAATGTCTAGGACCCCCATCAACCCCCACAGGTATATCATACAAAATTAGAAAGGTCAGGGACAGGAAGTGACCTTGAAATTCTGGGACCTGCCCCCACCACACCCGTGAAAAAGGTGTTTGAGTCCTGAGCGGACAGGCAGGGGCCAATGTGGGAGCAGGACTCATCCACACATGTGCCCCAGATGTCCTTCAGAGCATCCTGGAGCTTGGTGCTGAGAAAGGGAGGACTTGGAATTCGAGGGATCCACAGCCCAGGAAGCACTGGTAAGACCTGGACACACTCTTCTCTCACCTAATTCCAAGGCCAGGGCCAGGGGTCCTGTCTGCAGGCTGCCCTGGTCCCTTCCAAGCTGCCCTGGGCCTGCCTGGAACCATTTCCCACAATTCCACTCCTTGGTCTGGGGCCACGTTTCTCCAACAAATGGAGCCTGGGGGTGCCCAGATAGCAGCCCCCTCTGTCCAAGCTTTCTCAGGGCCTGACCCCCAAACTTTGGCCCCTCAGGCCTTTGTGTCCTGAAGTGGAGGGTGCTGACAGAACCTTGGCCCTCCTTTCCAGACCCTTGTGTCTGTAGTCAGAAGAAAGAGGCCTAAAGCAGGAGAGACTTCAGTCAGATAGCAGAAGGGCTTTCCTAACCCTGGGGAGAATAATAACAGATAACATTTATTGAACACTTACTGTGTACCCTGAGCTGTGATAAACATTTTACGTAGGTTAACACATTTAGACTTCACAGCAACCACGTGAGGTGAATGCTGTGCTGTTATCTCCATTTCTCAGATGAACAAACTGAGGCCCAGGGACCTAGATATTAAAACAGCCAGGACTCCTTGCCCAAAGCCATTCCCATGCTATCTGGGCAAGGCGGTGCCAATGCCTTCCCTGTGGACATCTCTGATGACAGTAAACAGGAGAAGCTTTACTGAGACCCTTCTAGCACCCAGCCCTGTTCTGGGTACTCATACAGAGCCCCTGAGGGCTTAGCCATAAAGGAAAGCTTCCCAGAACGGAACCCAGAAGTAAAACCAACCTCCATCTATCAGTGTAATTTACGGAGCATCCACTGTGTGCCAGGCACTGTGTTAAGCCTTTTGAGTGTGTTTATCTTGAAGCTTCCACAACAGTGTGAGGTAGGACCTCTTATTATCCTGACTTCTCAGATGAGGGCACTGAACACAGTGAGGTGAATGGGCTCATCCAAAGTCATGCCCTTGACCACTCATTCAAAGCATGTAGATAGCGCTTAACAGTTTGCAGAGCAGTTTCCCATCAGTCTTCTCAGGCCTAACATGCCCTCCTCACCTCAGATCTTCCAAGGGACACAGGATTTGAAGACAGAGGGGCTGAATTGCAGCCCTTGCCCGACTCCCTGTTGCTCTATGAATTTCAGCAAGTCCCTTAGCTACCCTGTCCATAAGATGGAAATAATACCACTGTCTCAGAGTGATGCCCAGTCAATGAGTCAACTCCCCACAAGGCCTTAGAATGGCTTCTGGCACACAGTAAGTTCTTAATATGTGCCACCTCTTTGTTGATATTATGATTAGCGCTGGCACATCCCAGGCACAGACTGAACTCAGCTCCTCCCTTGCACCCTGCAGCCCACAGCAAGGAGAAGATGTCTCCTTACACCAACTACCATGCCCAGCGCTCCTACCCCATGCCAGACGAGCCCTTCTGTGCGGAGCTCAACGCCGAGCAGCAGGCCCTGAAGGAGAAGGAGAAGGGCAGCTGGACCCAGCTGAGCCACGCCGAGAAGGTGGCCTGTAGGTCTCAGGGTCGGGCTGGGGTTGACTTTGCAAAAAGGGGCCTGGCCTGTCAGGGAGCAGCGGGCAGGGAGAGCCCCCGGCCTGGACAGCCAGAAACTCCCAAATACCTGAATGCATGCGTGAGAAGGAAAATTGATTCCTTTGTTCATTTATTTTTTTTTAATTCACTCAGTGGCTTATACACAGCCTGATGCTAGGCAGTTCTGGGAACACAGAGGTGAACTACTCGGATGGTTCCTGCCCTTGGGGAGCTCTCAGTCCACTGGGGGAACCACGTAAACCAAGATGACTTTAATACAGGATATGTGGCTAGGGTGAGGTGTGTTCAAGGGGCTGTGAGGACCCAAAGGAGAGAGAGCGATGGGATCCTGGTGAGCTTTCCAGAGGAGGGTTGCTCCAGCTGGCCTTGAATAGTGAGGGGAAGTGTGCTGCCAGGTAGTGGGAACAGCATGGGAAGGATATGGGAGCCAGAGAGCATGGAGAGTCCTGAGCATCACTGAGCAATGTGGGGGTTTGGAGAGAGGCAGCTGAGGTGGGTGGGAGAGCAGGGGCCTGACCCTGGGAAGCAGGAGGGATATGCGACTCCAAGCACTGCCCACCAGAGATGCCCCTTGGAGCCTGGTCACCAGCTCCTGGCCCAGCTTTGTACACAGTAGATGCTTAATAAGAATTTGCTGAATGGACAGCATCTGCTGTAGGGAGGGGGAGGCTGGAGATCCCTGAGGCCAAGAGTCAGCTGGATGCTTGGAATGGATGCACCTGAGGTCCCTTCTCCCCCCAACTCCCCACCTGCCCTCAGTGTACCGGCTTCAGTTCCACCAGTCCTTCGCGGAGATGAACCGTCGCTCCAACGAATGGAAGACAGTCATGGGCTGTGTCTTCTTCTTCTTTGGATTCACAGGTCTGATGATTTGGTGGCAGCGGGTCTTTGGTGAGTGGCAGGGCCTTACCTGGCTGCAGCCCTTGGCCAATCCCTGTGGCCACAGCCTCCAGCTTTTATAGGGGAATTATGCTGACACTCATCTGAAGAGTTATGAAAAATCCCCCAAAGAGGTATAGGGTGAAGGGCAGAGCATGGCTGCCTGGATTGGAACATAGCACTTCTGCCTCTCTGGACCTCAATTCCCTCATCTATAAAATGGGAATACTCGTGCCCACATCTCAGGGTTCTTATGAGGGTTTAATGAGAAGGAGCTGTAGACTAGTGCCTGGCACTTAGTCATGAATGGTGTTGTTACTAATTGCTGTTATTAACCATTAATTTTTCAGTATATTTTTTCAGCTGCTGTAGCAGAGTCTCCAAAAGACTTAAGAGCTTAAACAAGATAGAGATTTTGTTCTCTCTCACACAAAAGGCCAGGGGGAGTATGGGGATTCCACAATATCAGGCTCCTCCTGTCTTGTTGCTCTGTCATCCTTAACATGCAGCTTCCTTCTTGACATACAAAATGGCTTCTCCAGCTCCAGCCATAAAGCCTGCATTCCAGCCAAGAAAGGGAAAGGGAGGACACACTCCTCTTTAAAGTCCAGAAGTGGCACCACGCACATCCTATTGGGTAGAAGCGGTCATATGACTATGTCTAGCCACAAGGGAAGCTGGGAAATGTTGTCTTTAGCTGGGTGATCATGTACCCAGCTGACCATTGATTACTACAGAAGAGTGACTCTCAGAGCATGCTCCCTGGGCCAACAGTTTCATTTGCATCTCAGCCCCACTCTGGATCTCCTAAATCAGACACTCTGAGGCTAGAGCCTAGCAATCTGTGCTGTAACAGCCCTCCAGGTGATTCTGACGCCCAGCTGGGTTTGAGAAGCACTGCTCTGGAAGTAGGGGGAGAGGATGTCGGGGATGAGCTGGCAGTCTCTGCCTCAACTGGCTTCACCTCCAGGGGCCTCACCTTGTTTCCTCTTCTGTAAACGTGAGGGAATTCCTACCTTGTGTGAGGATGAAATGAGAGAGCCTATGGGAAACATTCTATTCTAGCCCAATATTTGGCACTAATAAGTGTCCATAAAGATCTTTCCCTTTTTTCACACCCACTGGGATGGAAAGTACCAGGGACGAAGTTCAGGATGGCTGAGTCAGCCTCAGGTGCAGATGGTCCAGGAAGAAGGATATGAGCATTGCTGGGAGTTCAGGCCCCCAGACCTTCTCTCATCCACACATCAAGGCACCTAAAATGCCTCCATGGGTTCAGCCTTTAGTTTAAGTATTTCCCTCCCTAGATATTTAAAGTCCTACCTCCTACTCCTAACCCTCTCAGGAAGCATAAGAAATTGTCTTATCCCGGACCCTTCCCAAATGAGTGGGAGGAATCTAGGTGTGTATAATTATAGTAGCTATCGCGTATTAGGGGCTTCAGATCTGTCTCACATTGTGCCAAGTGCTTTATAAATACTAACTCACTCAGTCCCTGCAACCCTAGTGGATAGGACCCGTTCTTGACAGGAAACCGGGGCTCAGAGAGATGAAGTGACTTGTTCAAAGTCAACATAGCAAGGGAGTGGTAGAGCTGGGGTCTGGATCCAGACGGACTTCAAACCAGAGTTCCTCTTACCATTGGGCAGTGTAGGTGAGGAAACTGAGGCTCAGAAAGGGGAGGGACCTTGGCCCAGGTCCCGCAGCAAGTCTAAGGCAGAGGTGGGATGATATCTCAGCAGTCCCTGGAGTGCAGTTTTAGTGGGGAGTTTGGTGGGGGATGGACAGGGTGGAGAGGGGTCCTTGGTGCAGGGCACCCTAACCTTGTGCTTGGAGACCCTCGCTCAGCGCAAGGAGGTGGGCCTGGCAGGGTCCTGAGTGCAGCCATCCCTACCCTGGAGCCTTCCCCACCCACAGTGTTCCCTAAGAAGCCCATCACCCTGACGGACGAGTGGAAGGCCCAGCAGCTCCAGCGCATCCTGGACATGAAGGGCAACCCTGTGCAAGGCCTGGCCTCCCGGTGGGACTATGAGAGGAAGGAGTGGAAGAAGTGACCCGCTGTTCCCCCTGTGGCTACACCCCAGCCCAGAGCCTGCCCCCCTCCCCTGCCCTCCCCTTAACCCCAATAAAGCTGGCCTGCTCTCATCTGCCTTTAGTCTCCACTACAGTCTTTACCTGCCATGAAACCTACAATCTATACCTAAGATTAGGCAGGACAGTAGGTGAGGGGCAATAAGCCACTTTCCAGGAGTTCAGGGCCCCACTTATCAGGGAGGGCTTCCTGGAGGAGGAGGGGTTGAGTCCTAAAGGATAGGTGGGATTAGAAAAGACAGGAAGGAGAGGGAAGGCATTCCGGGTGGAAGGAATGGCTTGAGCAAAGGCAAGGGCACCCCTTTATTCAGTCAGTTAACAAATACTTACGGAGTCTCTGCTATGAGTCAGGTACTAGTCCAGGCCCTGGAGACAAGGCAGTGAGGAAGACAGACGAAGTCTCTGGCCTCAGGGAGGAGGCATTTCTTCATGCAGGTGCATGAAGTACGGAAGTACGGAAAATTGAATAAGTAAGGATAATATACAGTACGTCGTGACATGGTAATATGTGCTATGAAGGAACAGAACAGAGCAGAATAAAGGGACAGAATTACAGGGGGACTCGGGTGGTGGGTGAAGCCTCCTGGAAGAGGTGACATGCGAAGAGGTCTGGATGGGATGAGGAAACAAGACTTGTAGCAAAGACAAAACAGCGAGTGCAAAGACCCTGAGATGGGGTTGTGGTTTGTCTGTTGGTGAAACTTCAAGGCAGCCACAGTGAGTGGAGTAGAATGCCTTAGAGAGTAGTAGGAAGGTGTGTGTTGGGGGGGAAAGCAGATTATATAGGGACCCCTACTCCACCCCCAACCAGCAAGAGAAGACTCCTTTCTTCTTGGTACGTCCCCTCCAGCATCCTGTACTGTAAAGGAGGCAATGCTCAGAGTCCAGCTCACTATTGTAGAGGCAGCACTGAGGGGTGAATTTAGACGTCTCTGTGTGGCCTGTTTGGGCTCCCGCAAAGCACAGTGGGTAGGTTCCAAGAGCGAGAGTTCCAAGAGAGCAAGAGGGAAGTGTATTGTATTTTTATGATCTTGCCTCAGAAGACACATAGTATCACTTCTGCTGAACCTTGTTCATTAAGACACTCACAAAGGTCCACCCTGGTTCAAAAGGGAGAGGACATGGGCCTCCCCCACTTGATGGGAGGACATTAAGGTCAATGTAAGATGTGAGATGGGAAATATGTTGTGGTCATCTTTGAAAAAGACAGTCTGCCACCCAAAGTCAAGCCCAGTATCAACGAGGAGAGAAATGTCCTTCAGCACAGTGCACGTGGAGAGCGTGGAGAGGGAAGGCAGAATTGTGAGTAAATAATACAACCTGCCGCAGACGTGTAGAAATAACCAACACAAAATCAAGTTGACAGAAACTAAAACTGACTGTGTTAAATTGGTTATGGACTAAAATTCAAACAGAGAAGAAAAATTTGACATTTAGATAGTCAAATGTGACCTGACAAAATTGGACCAATTAGAAATAATGGACACAGCAGACAACACACAATGGCAGGAAACGGGTGAAATCAGATGTAGACTAAAAATGACTGAGAGAAGAATCAAATCTTCATGGTGGCATTTACTCCATGAAACCAAGTGATTATCATGAAAAAATAATTTTTTAAGATTAAATTTAAAATGGGAAACATTAGCAAGAATTTAACTTTGGTGATAAAATAACTGATTAAGGAATTGAATTGGTTTTATGTAACTTGCTCATGAAAATTCTTTCCTGATGTATTGGATTAGTGTAATTCTGTTAAAAATAGTTGAACCCAAAACTCACAGTTGAAATAGTCTTGGGGTAAACACATTTATGAGGTCAAACCATTTGGGTCAAAATATCTTATAATATTAAAATTTTCAGTGAAAGGTGAGAAAGAAACTCAAAAGACAAGTGGGGAAATAAAAATTATGTATCTGTATGAAAGATAAACGGCTGATTTCCTTAATATGTTTAAAAAAAATCTGCCAAATCAGTAAGAAAAAAACAAGAATGCAGTAGAAAGTAAGCAAAAAATATGACCAGGGAGATTATAGGAAAAGATAAGAAATGGCTTAAACAGTTCTTATGCAAAAGTTCAGATACACAGAAAAGACTAGTCTAACAAACCTCCATTTGCCTTCTGGGAGTCTGCAATTATCTGCTTATGGACAGAATTTCTCCACCATTGCCCCTGAATTATTTTAATGAATCCCAGGCATCATATCATTTCATTTGTAAATATTTCAGTATGTCAATAAGCACCATTTTAATATATATAGCCAAAATGCTATTATTAGACAAAAAGTCTTAATAGTTCGTTAATATCAAATATTCAGTCAGTATGCAAATATCCCTGGTTGCCTCAAAAATTTTTATTTATTTGAATTTTCTTGGAATTGAGGACCTACCTTAAATCTAGATTGCAGTTGGTCATCTGAATCTTTATCTGGTTTTGGCATCATGGTAGGTCCCTTCCCTCTGTTCTCTGGAAAATATTATCTAGAAATAGTGTTAATTCTACTTCAACCATTTGGTAGAGTTCTTCAGTGAAAAAATCTGGGTTTGGAGATTTTTTTGAGGGGCAGCTTTTACAATGTAAATTCAATTTCTTTCACTTTTAAAAGACTATTAAAATTATCTATTTCATATTGAGTAAATTGTGGTAGCTTGTACTTTTCAAGAAATTGATCCATTCAAATCTACGTTGAATTTACTGCTATAAATTTCCCTGTGAGAACTGCTTTTACAGCATTTTATTTGTCACTATTTTCTGATTTCCTTTGTGACTTCTTTGACTAACTGGTTATTTAACACTGTGTTAAACTTCCACATGTTTGTAAATTTTCCAGTTTTCCTTCTGTTATTTGTTTTTAGCTTTATGCCACTGCGGTCAGAGGATACATTATATGACTTCAATCTTTAAATTTAGAGACTTGTTTTATGATCTAACATACAGCCTATCCTGGAGAAAATTTCACATTCACTAAAGAATGTGTATTCCGGTGTTGGTGGTGGAGTGTTCTACAGGTGTCTGTTTAGGTCTAATTGGTTTTTAGTTTGTTTAAGTCCTCTATTTCTTCTCATTTCCTTTGGTGTATATTTTTAAGATTTGTTAAATGGTTACCATGGGGATTACAATTACATACCATGGGGATTATAATTATAACCATTTAGTATGAATTGTTACTAGTTTTTCTTCAATAACATCTGAAATCTCCTATATAGCTCTGTGCCTCCCCTTTTATATTATTTTTGTCAAAAATTATATGTTTATACCTTGTGTGCCCAATAACATAGGTTTCTAATTTTTTTATGCATTTTTATTTTAAATCATGTAGGGAATAGAGTTAAAAACCAAAAAGGCAATAATACTCCTTTTATATTACTTATGTAGTTGCCTTTATCAGAGTCCTTTATTCATATGTCTTCAAATTTCATTGATTTCTGCTCTTATCCTTATTATTTCCTTCCTTCTGCCTGCTTTGAATTTAGTTTTCTCTTTTTCTAGGATGTGAAGTGGGAGCCTAAATTATTGAGCTTTTTTCTCTTATGTAATGTATGCATAAATTTTCCATTTGGCACTGTTTTAACTGTGTCCCACAGATTTTGATATTTTGTATTTTCATTTCATTTAGTTCAATGTGTTTTTTTATTTCCCTTGAGACTTCCTCTTTGACCCATGAATTACTTAGAGTTATGTTGTTTAGTTTCCCAGTGTTTGGACATTTTCATTTATCTTTCTGTTACTGATTTCTAGTTTGATTCCACTGGTGGTCAAAGAACACACTTTGTATGACTTCAGCCCTTTTAAATTTGTTAGGGTTTGTTGTATGGCCCAGGGTATGGTCTATCTTGATATATATTTAAAGGGCTCTTGCAAAAAATGTGTTGAGTGTTCTGTAAATGTCAATTGTTTGTTGATGGTGTTGTTGAGTTCTTCATATTGTGGGTCATTTTCGATCTAGTTGTTCTGTCACTTGTTGTGAGAAGGGTACTAATTGTGGATTTATCTATTTCTCTTTTTAGTTCCATCAATTCTGCTGCTTTCCTTTGATTATTGATTGTATGGTATACATATATTTTAACATTTTTTTAGGCGGGAGGTAATTAGGTTTATTTATTTATTAGTTTGTTTGTTTGTTTACTGGAGGTACTGAGGATTGAACCCACGACCTCATGCATGCTAAGCATGTGTTCTACCACTGGGCTATACCTTCTACCCCCATTGGTATTTTTTTTTTATTCTTTTTCTTTCAACCTGCCTATATATTTTAAGTGACTTTCTTATAGACAGCATATAGATGGTTTTGTGAATTTACTCTCCTAATATCTTTTAATTTAGACCATTACACTTAATATATTTATTGACATGTTAAGACACACCACCTATTTTTTTTTCCTGTGGGTTCTCTCTGTTACTCATTTCCTTGTTTTCTTTTTTCTGCCTTCCTGGGGTTATTTGAGTGTTTTTTTAAAAATTCCCTTTTAATTTATCCATAGTGTTTTTGAGTATGTCTGTATAGCTTTTCTAGTGGTTGCAGTGGGTATTACATATACATAACTTATCACAGCCTACTGGTACCATCATTTTCCCAATTTAAGTGAAGTGTGGAAACCTTACTTTCTTTTATGTCTCTTTACCCGCTTTGGTTATTGCCGGATGGGGGTGGAATTCCAGGCTCCCAGTGTGGTCTCCATTGGCATTGTGGGGAGAAGGGGCGGCAGGAGAGGGCTCATTAACTGGCAGCAGAGAGGTAAGCCCAGGCTCCCTTGGCCTTATCTCACAACAGCCCACAATGGTAGGGGTGTTGGGGCACCCTGAATTAGAATGGAGTCTAGGCTCCCCACTCAGCCTTTGCTGCTGTAGCTGGCCACAGTTTTCATAGTTTTTTTGCAGTGGCATTTGGCTGGAGAAGAGCTGCTATTGTCTAAAAATTTTCTGTCTTGCTAGATTGTTTCTTTCCCAATCCTTTGAACAGAGAGACAGGCTTTGGTTGGCGCTGCTTTTTCTTTTCTATGTCCATTGACTTTTTTGGGTGACCTGCTCCAGTTTCTTTGGCCTCAAGTCTGGGATCTCAGAGGCAGAGAGAAAAACCAGGGAGCTTGCCACTGTGTCGTTCCTCAGGTCGTGAGGTCCCCGTCCAGTCTGCCCTCTCTCCACCTTCTGGAGTTTTCTTATGTTTGCTGCATACACACTGTCCAGGGATTCTGGTTTACTTAGCAGGAGAAACAGCAGGAGGCATATCTGCTGCATCTTCCCAGAAGCGGAAGTACAGAACAGGGGTCGTTGGTCCTGAGGAGTTTCCCCTAGTCTGCATTTTAATGATTGCATTCATCTGTATCATTTATTGTGTCCTTCCAGTGGTCACATTTAGAGGCTTTGGTCAGATTCAGATTTGACTTTTTGGAAAGAATATTTTGTAGGTGTTCTTTTGTCAGGAGGCACACGATGCCTCACTATCTGTGGGCTGTTTACAGCCTTTGCTGGTGATTGTGTAGATTCGTTAACTTATTAGCTGTACAGACGGCTTTAAAATTACTAAAAGATGTCAACCTCAATTAGAGTCTCAAAAATGAAAATTTAAAGTATGGGATACTATTTTTTCATCGGCCAGATTGACAAAGATCAAAGAATGTTAACACAGATGTTGGCAAGGGTGCAGGAGACATTTTCATAGGATGCTGGTTTTGGGTGTGGCCGTCAAAATGAGGAGCAGCCCAGCAATTCTGCTTCTGCAAATATCCTATGGCTACCACTCACGTGTGCAAAATGATGGATCTGTGAGGTTGTTTATTTGAGTGTTGTTTGGATTAGTGAAAGTGGAGAACTACCAATCATTCCTGCCTCAGGCAGAATTTCCCACCCATCCAACTGGTTTCCTACAAAGTCTTGTAAGTTGTGGCAGATGTCTTGGCGCTCCTGCCATGTGCCTTTGGACCACCCTCGAAAGTCGTGTGCAGCTTTGGTGGACAGTTCTCACTAGAACAGGCACTGTGTCTCCTTGACCTTAGGTTTATGCTTAGCCCAAGCATGGGGCAGGCAGGAGGTGCCAAATGCTGAGGAGAAATAAGCTAGCTGCAGCCCTCAGGCAATGAGGCGTGGGAGTTAGTGGATAAATACCTCTGTGTTCTTGCCCCTAGAATGTTCCATGGGTCTTTCAAAGGATCCCCTGGGAAAGAGCCCCATTGCCTGAGGTGGCAAGTTACTCACCATTGCACCTTCTAGTGACTTCCTGTCTTTCCCAAACTCACTGTCCCCACTGCCCTGGGATTATCATTTAAACTATTTACACTTGAATCCTTTACACTTAGGCTTTGTGTTTGAGGGATATCCATACTAAGGCTAGAGTTTGGGACAGTTGGAGCTCCAGACTAGTCCCCTCAGGGGTCCTTAAAGCACTGGTTGTGAGGGGTGGGAGGTCTGACAACATAGCCTGATAAAATTTATATAATATTTATGGTGCCAGAAACCCTTCTTAAGTACTTTACAAGCATAAAATTTGCATTACATCTGCAATATACCCATCAAGTAGGTATAATTATCATTTTCATTTTACAGGTGAAGAAATTGAGGCACAGACAGGTTAAGTCACTTGTCCCAGGGCCCTCAGCTACCCCAAGCTGTCTGCTAATAGAGTCCTGCTGTTAACCTGTCTCTCCTCTGGCCCGCACTACTCCAGCAGGATGAGCTAAGCACAAAGTTGGGCTCTTTTTTCCTGGACCTCTACTGCAGTGGTCACCTGCATGGCATGTGGCCACCATGGGAGGGCCACCCACCATCCACAAGGACCCTCCACAAAGTCTGTGGAGCCACTAGAGAAGTTAGTTTTCCAGATGCCCAGAGAGCTTGGCACAAAATCTAAGAGAGATTAATGTGCCAACCAGCTATTGGGGGATGTTCCACCACAGTAAACGGTTTGCAAATAAGGCCCTTATTCTTAATTTTGTTTATTGTTATTATTTTTACCACGCAATAGGATGGGGCACAGGTTTTTCTTTTTTTCTTTTTTTTCTTTTTTTCTGTCCTGTTTTGCTTTGTGGCTGTAGGGGTCAGGGGTTGGGGGGAGCTGTTTTCCACATCAGTGCAATTCAAGCCAAGCCTTCCTGATCCAAACACTGGTCATTTCCCACTCAGCAACGTATTTACAAACCTTGCAAAACATCTAAGACAAGGGGTGGATACAGCTCAGTGGCAGAGTGCTTGCTTAGCATGCACAAGGTCCTGGGTTCAATCCCCAACACCTCTGTAAGAAATTTTTTTAATTAAAAAATTAAAAAAAAAAAAAAGTAAGACAAACAACTGTAGCGGGCTAGGCCACTACATTATGTTACATGTTTCTTCATTTTATTCTCAGAAAACCGTTTTCTTACTTTATGTCCATTTCCTCAGTACCTTAGTGTTTTAAGATTGACTTTCTCAAACTTTAAGACTGACTTGTTAAAAGAAAAAAAAAAAAAAGACTGACTTGTTAGAAGTTTGTAGTAAGACCCCTTAAACTCATAAGAATTCACAAGGCTCTTTATCATGGAAATTATTCAAGCTAATTATTCATGTGTGAACCTACTGAAATGGGCTGCTTTAAATAATTTAGGAGGGAATTAATACTCCATATGCCCTGAATTCTAACATTAGTGCAAGGATATTTATTAAAAATCAAAGAAGACATAAATTTGTAGGGACAATATATGTTCATTTCTGTTATTTTCTATATAGTAAGAAAAAGTTCCTGTTATTTTTGCCTCATGACGAAGGCTGTGATGGTGGAGATAGAAAAATGGAGACCTGGATAGTATGTAATGAATTTGATCATGATATAAGTTGCTGATTTTTCTGCATGACTTGTTAATTTTAAAAAATTGCACAAGGAATGCACACAATCATTATCCTAGATGTTTATAGAATTCAGACAGGTATAAAAAAGTGAAAGCTAACTTTCAACCCTTGGCTCACTAAAAGATTTTTTTTAATCATAAATAGGTGTTGAATTTACAAAATACTATTTTGAGATCTACTGAAATATCATAAGGATTTTCTTTGTTAATGTTTCAATACAATGAATTACATGGAAAGATTTCCTATTTTGAGTCAATCTTGTTTACCTGAAATAAACCCTACTAGGTCATGATGTCTTATTCTTTTTATATGATGCGAAATTCCATTCATTAATATTATACTTAGAACTCTGGCTTGCATTTTCATAGTAAATTGGCCTAGAATTCCTTTCCTTTCTTTCTTTGCTTTTCTGCCTCCTTCCTTTCTTCCCCTTCTTCCTTTGTGCTTCACAGCCTCGCTCAGTTTTAATAACAGTTAAATGATTTTCTAAAAAAAAAAAAAAAAAAAGGTTTGAAAGCTCTTGGTCATTTCCTGTGTTCTGGAACTCAGGATTATTTTAAAATACCCAAAATGAAAAAGTTCATTTGGATTTGAAATCCACTTCATTACAACATTGTATTTGTCAAATAAAGTAAGGGAAGAACTACTGGAGCATAGTTATATTTAAATTAAACTTAAATGAAATTAAAATATTTCAATTGTGAACTTTGGAATGGTTTAACATTTTCTTTTATCACCTACATGAGGTTACAAAGTCCTGTTGATGCTGACTACCAAGAATCTGAGATCATGGATAATAAATCTTTATCAGGGATTGTGTAAACCATTCTGATCATTTGATTAAAACCTCAAATAAAAGAGTTACATTCACAGAGCAAGGTCAAATTTCTTAAGAAATAAATTTTAAATAATGCATTTTGATATTTTAATCAAAGCTAATACTTCATACTTCTCTAGTTGTATTTCATTTCTCTCATCATAAAAATACATGGAAATGGAATGAATTTTCCCCCAGGACCCACAAAGACAGTCCAAAACCACTTCCAGCTTTCTCTCACTGTGCAATTCCAAAATATTTTATGTGAGTGTCAGGGCATGTTTAAGGTTGGAATCACTGAATTCAAGGTCTAGTTAAAAAGAAAACATGGAGTATTACATGGCTGGAAAAAAGAGTGGAGCTGCCCTGAATTAACTGCTGAGGCTGCAGGATGAGTACATGAGGATTCGTGTATGAAAATGGAAACTTCTATAAGAGATACTATTTTGGTAGAAAAAGCAAGGCACTGTGTGTGTCTGATTATGTTACTATTTGCATTTTTAAAAAGGATAAAAATGTATTTATATTTTTGTATTAGCCTGTATGTGAAAAGACGTTTTTGGAAGGATATCAAGCATCTGGGGAAGGGACTTGAGTGGCTACAGTAAGGGGTGGGGGCCAGGGACCTATCGTTCACCTAGGGTTGGCAGGAGGCTGGATGTTTTCGTCTTAAACTAAGGGGAGTGGTGACCCTGAGCCCCAGGAGAGTCATGGAAAGCTCTGAACTCGGTACCCAATAATTGGAAGTGTCGATGTCCTTCTGGTGGGCAGGGCAGGGTCTGGAGGACACAGCAAAAAACTGGCCAGGCGGGAGACTGAGATTGTGGGCACTGTGCGAGGACACCTGGGGTTGGAGTGTCTGTCAGGTGGCATCCCTCGGCCACCAGGGGGCAGTCAAGCACGGGACGGGACGGAGCTTCCGAGGCAGGCCCCACCTCCAGGCCCGCCCAGTCAGCTGGAGTGCAGGCCTCAGGAGCCCTGCTCCCTTTCCTAGACCCCTCCCCGATCTCTGGCCACAGCCACGTGGAACTCCATGAGGAGCGCCTCCTGCTTCCTCCAGGAGTGCTTGATGGCGGTGTTATCACTGCCGCGCCCCTTAACATCCAGTCCCCCCAAGCTTGGCTGGGTTATCTCATTCAATCTCGACCACAGTCGCTTGAGATGGGTACTGCCATCCTATCCATTTCATAGATGGGAAAGCTAGGGATTAGAGAGTCTAGGTAATTTTCCCAAAGACCAGGAATGGTGACTCAGGATACACACCTAGCCTGTCCACCCTCACACTGGAGCATTAACCAAAACTCGGCTTCTCCACTTTGCTCCCCCTCCAGAACCTTCTTCACCTAGCAGCCAGAGGGCGCTTTGGGGACTCTAAGGGGTATATAGCTGACTGACTGACAGCCTTCCTCTGGCTCTCACTGACCTCAGGATCAAGTTCAGTCTCATGACCCCACCTCTCTGGCATCATATTAACCCAGGAGCCTCCAGGCCTACCAGTTTTTCTTCAGCCTGAAGAAAACTCTTGCTCATCTCGTGCACTTGCTTCTTCATTTTGCTTCCTCGCTTCTTTTGGAAAACTCTTACAGACTCTTCAGGCCCTGGCTCTGATGTTACTTCCTCCAGGGTGCCCTCCCTGATTCCCAGACAAGCTCAGGTTCCATAGTAAATATACTCACTGTAAGCCCTTGGGTTGTGCTGGCCTCAGAATGTGCTTCATTTTGTAATTACAATGATATACCACTTTTCTGAAATCTCCAATCACCCTTGGTTCCTCTTCTCTAGAGCTCTCTCTAATCCATCAGCCGATCTTGTGGGATTATCTTTAAGATGTTACTTCAAGTATGACCCCTTCTTTCCTCCTTCCCTGCTAAGCCTTTCATGTCTTGCCATGCTTTCCTCGGGGTCATCCTGTTTCCACCTTTGCCCTGCAACAGCTAGAGCCATCCTGATATTCATGTGGCTGTCGCTCCTCGACCAGAATGGAAGCTCCATAAAGGCAAGAGCTTTGCTCCCTGAAGAATCCCCTGTGCCTCAGACTGTGCTTGCACAGCGCAGGGGTCAGTAAACACTTCCCAAGTGGCCACTTGACTGTTTCTCCCACTAAAATGTCAGCTACTGACAGCAGAGGCTGTGTTGTCCTGTTGACAAATAGCCCCAGTGCCCAGCACACAGCAGGTCTCAATAAAAGCCCAGTGCACAGGTGGAGGAATTCAGGCCCAGAGGAAGGAAGGGACTTGTCCAATGTCCTCCCCTGGAGGCAGCAGGGCCAGCACCAGCACCTGGCTCTCCTGCAGCCTCTCTGCCAGCCGAGCAGCCCCTCCTTCCCTGTCCTCCCGGAGCACACAAGAGCCCAGGCCCTTTGTTCACTGAATTAACAGTTTATTACTGAACACTTTCACCTTCACACAGACTATTTCAAAGAGCTGGAACAAGTGTGGGGTGGGGGTTGGGGGGAGGGACAGGTGTCCCTCAGGAGCCAGGACCCCCGGCTGGCTTCCCCGGACCAGGGCAGGGGAGGGAGCATCAGGCCGTTCAATCTCCGGGCAGCAGCTCTCCACGTGCACGCGCACAGCAAGCCAGCAGCTCCTCACACATAAATACAGACACGCTTAACAAAAATAGTAATATTATCTTCACAAGGAATAAAAACTAGTCTCAAATATGTACAGCAGAGAGCCCGGGGTGGCCAGGGCTAGGCCAGGGCCCCCAGGGATGAGACAGGCCATGGGTGGAGCAGAGGAGAGAGGGAGGCCTGAAGAGCTCCTGGCCAGGCCACTCTGACCTTGGCAGCCCAGCTGCCCAGGCTGAACAGGGGTGGGGCACAAGTTCTTCAGGCCCAGCAGGACTGGCCCTTCCAGCCAGCCCTACCTCCACCCCACACACAAGGCTCTCCTTCCTGCCCTTCCTGCCTGAGGTAGGGAAGACCCTAGGGCTCCCACAGCTGCTCCCTGTAGCTCCCCTTCACCTCTGGGCTGAGGCTCCTGAACCCCACAGGCAGCAGCCTAAGGCAAAGATGCCACAGGCTGATCTCCTTGCAAGAAGTGAGGCAGCTGAGGCCATAAACAGCTCTGGGGCACCTGTCTTGGGCCCAGTTGGTCCCTCAGTCATGGTCATGGGAGCCAGGGAAGGGGAAGGGAACTGGGGTAGTGCTACACTGCAAGGGCTACCCAAGCTTTGGCATGGGGTGCTTCCTGCGGCCATAGCCCCCTCCATCCCGCTGGGCTGGCCTCTAGTCAGAGGCCTCTAGAAGACATTGAGATTGGGGGTAGGGACTTGGGCCAGGCCAGAGGTGGGGAGGGGGTCCTGGTCCTTGTTTCTTTATCCCAAGCAGCCTGAATCCCTAATTAGTCAGAAGTGGCCCCTAAGTGGCTCTTGGACGGTGGGGATGAAAGGAAAGGGAGCCCAGGTCCGGGAGGAGGAGGAGATAGGAAATGATCAATTCTGAGGCCACAAACATCAAAACGAAGGCAATCTAGTCTCTCTTTCTAGGGAAAAGGGTCAGAAAACTTTCCAGCTCCCTGGCAGGAAAGCGTTCTTGGGTAGGCTAAGGGGGAAGAGGGTTCCACCAACCAGGCAGGGCACTCTAGCCCCCAGCCACAACCCTCCCCACTACCTGTTAGCTTTCATGGGGCAGATTTTGGGGAAACTTTGTGGGTTTCGAGGCCAGGAGAACTGAGGTGTTGGGGAAGGCGGCTCTCACAGAAGCATGGTAGATTCTAGAAAACTAACTGCGGGGACCACGTCTAGGCCCAACCCTGTGATGGGTGGGTGGCCATGGGCTGCATGTAGTGGTTCTCCTGGTGGCAATGGTGGCTGGACGGAGGGACGCGGTGGAGGCAGGATGGGGGTGTGGGACTGTGAGTGGGTGGTCAGTGTCTGGTCATTTCCGACTGAAAAGCGAGCCCAGCAGAACCACACCAGCCACAGTCATGCCTGTCAGGAACCAGCGGTTGAAGCGCTCCTGGCCCTTCCGGCTCTCGGCTGCTGCGTTGTTCCCATAGAGTTCCACAAAAGTGTCCTGCAGGGAGACAGAAGAGAAGGGCACATGCTGTTTGAGTCCTCACAGTAATGTGGGTGGGTGGGACAGAGAAGGGCCAGCGGCAGGCAATGGCCCTGGTGACCTGAGAAAACGGTAGCTGTCCATGCCCACTCTGAGCCAGATGAGGGTTAAGGGCTGCCCTCCTTCCTGACCTTCAGTTGGGGATAACCAATCAATTTTATTATGGAGAAAACAGGTGGGAAGTGGGAAAGAGTTTTGTCCAAGGTCAGACATCTGGGAAGTGGTACTTCAGGAGGTGGGAAAGCAATGGGCAGAGTCAAGGAACTGACAGGAGGCCAAGAGAGGAGGGGAGAGGGGTGTAGGGCTGAGAGATAGCTGGACCACACGTGGTCTGGAAGCCACAGAGGAGCTCGGAGTTGAGGCTGAGGGTAGTGCAGAACCAGCGGGCCTCAGCCTTCCCACTGCAGCAACAGAGGGAGGCAGGCAGAGAAAGGTGACAGGGTGAGATTCCCAGAGTGATTCAAGGGCAGAGCAGGGCAGAGTGGAGACGGTAACAACGATGCAGGACAGGGATGGGGTCTATGAGGCCTCAGCCGGTTCCCCACCCCAGGGGGCTTGACCTTGGTCCCACAAGGAGGTGAGCACCAGCCCTCTGCCCTGAAGGCAGTCAGGAGGGAAGCACATGATGTGGGGAAAGAGGGGCTGCGGGTTAAATTTACCCAGCCTAGGGTGGAGCCAGCCTGCGGGGCAGGGAGAGGGAGCTTGGAATACCCTTTAATGAGTGAGCTTTGCACCCCATCTGTCCTTTAATCCGCTCAACAATGCTGCAGTGCAATGCTGTTTCTCCTCATTGACAGGCCAGGAAGCTGGGCCACTGAGCGCAGAAGGACTTGGTCGGGTGAGCCAGATTTGTGGTAGAACCAGAATCCAAACCTGGTGTCTGGCACCTAGAAATCAGTGTGTTTTGTGTCCAGGGAGGGAACAGATCACTGGCTGGTTCTGGAGCTCACACCATGGGCCCACACCTCCACCTGGGCCCAACTGGCTGAGGAGTGGCCGCCCCCGACAGCGCCTGCCATTTCCAGTTGGCCCCACGGCCCACGCAGCCAGTTTGCTCACTGTAATACCTGCTTGGCCCAAGTCTAGTCATGACAACATCCCCTCAGTCCATGCTCCACGCAGAGATGTTTAGAAACACAGATCAGATCACGGCTCACCAACAGCTTCCCCTCGCACTTAGAAAGCCAGCATCATTTCTGTTCATATCCCTGGTGCCTAGCAGAGGGCCAGGTGCACAGAGCTGCCAACCTGACTCCAAGAATTCTCAACATTTATGAAGCCATTAGGGAGGGAGCAGTGATGCAGGAGCCAGAGTGACCACAGAGCTTAGCACATGCTGAGGAGAAGGCACCGGGAGGGGAAGGCAGGCAGGTGGGGAAAGACCCGCCATTCAGACCATATCCCTCTCCAAGACTCCCCATCACACAGGGAATCAAGTCTTAACCACGCCCAGTGAGGTCCAGTGGGACCTGGCCCCTCCCCAGTGCACATTCCACTCCAGTCGCACTGGCCTCCTTTGCTGTTCCTGGAACATCTGCTGAGCTCAGACCTTGCTGCCCTTGAGTGTGGAGCACCTGACCCCAGGTCAGCACCTGCCTTACTCCCTCATTTCACTCCTGACTCTGTTCAAATGTCATCTCCTCAGAGACACCTTCCCTGGCCACCTTGTCTAAAATGGTTCCCCCAGGCCATCTCTCTCTACCTATCCCCTTACCGTGCTTTATTTTTCTTCTCGGCACTTATCATAAGCAGAGTCTACACTTGATCTTTGTATTCATTTGTCTCCTGCAGTGGCCGTGGCTTGCTGAGGCAGAGACCTTGTCTTGTTCCTACATACCCAGTACCCAGAACGGTGTCTGGCACAGAGTAGCACCAAGTGCTCAATAAACACATGAACAGAACGAAGGTCTGCATGTCTCCTGAGTGCCGGGCGCTGCCACCCCATTTTGCCTTTATCAGAATCCCCAGATGTAGAGCTCTGAGCCCCATTTCACAGATGAGGCAACTGAGATTTAGAGTAGGAAAGACCTTGCTTGGAGTCACCCAGCTAACAGATGGCAGAGACAGGATCAAAATCCAGGACTGCCAGGCCCCACAGGGAATGCTGCTACAGCAGGACATGTCCCTGTGTGGAGGCTGGGGGACACGCAGCTTTGGGCCTGGGGAGAAAAGGGCAGCGGTGGTGGCAGCTGCCAGCGTCCTCACCCTTTGGCCTTGTTGCTGCCCAGTCTCTCCCCCTTCATCCTTGGTTAGCCTCTATGGGTGTTGGCAGACCATAAAATTCTTATAGAAATTTGAATTTTTCTGGTCCCAAGTGAAGTAGGCCCAGGTGAAGTCACAAAAAAGACTGATCTGGGATGGGGGAGAGTCCTGGGCTGTGGAGCATGGGAGAAGGGAGGCAACAGCCAGAGGCCCTGGTTATCCCATGGGGCCAAATGTCCCACAAGAAACCAGGGACACTGGGTTGCAGCCAAAGTGGGAGAGGCCTGGCTCCCTGGATGGGAACTTTCCTGAAGGAGAGGGCTGGCAGCCACAGGAAATTTTCGGCTCTGGGGCTGTGTTGGAGTAAACAGGCCCTGTCCCTGCAAGGGCACAAAGCACTCACTGTCCAGGAACAGTCATTCCAGGGAGGAGGGAACATTCTCACGTCGGTGCCACAGAGACAAGGCTCTGACTGGCCCAGCCCCCACCCATGCATTCCCGGTTGGACAACCTTCATCTCCATTTCAGAAGCTCCTTCTCCTAGGGAGGAGGGAGAGGATCTCGAAGGGCCATGGATTCCGGGGATTGCTTTTGCAGAGAGAGCATAAGCAAAACGGGGCGTGCTGTTCCAGGGCGGGTGCTGGGGAGGCAGTGGTGTGGGTATATTTAGCCCATGGTTCACACGACACACTTGGAAATAAACACAGCCATTTTCTCAGCGGGCGGCTACTCTCGGTAAATAAACAGGATTGCAGAGCTGCCCTGGTCTGGAAAAGCAGAGATAAGCCCCCACTGCTGCTCAGGGGCTCTCACTGTTTTGAGCCAGGGCTGGCACGGTGGGCAGGGGGTGAGATGTAAGGGTGGGCTGCAGGGAGGTCTCTGATGTCACAGAGGCTTTCAGGAGACCCAGGCCAAAGAGACTACCTGCATACCCAGCTTGGATTAGAGCACAGTGGGCCAAGTTTCTCTCTGGAGCTGTGACCACTACCATGGGGAATCCACGGGGGGCAGTTTCAGGGCCACTGGGGGCAGGCAGTGGCTAATGAGCTCCATGGGAGAACCACGGACTCCTAGGCAGGCAGACCCCCAAGTCAGCAAGGCCAACCTACCCACCCACTTTACAGTTTCAAACAGCCAGTTTGCGGCAGAGCTTGGACTAGGTATTGGGGGCTCCTGACTTGGCATTGGGGCCCTTCTGAGTGGTGGGACAAGAACCAGGGTCCCCAGGAGAAGCTAAGGCCGGACTACTTTCAAGGTCCTTCCTCTAACAATGCTGGCCACACTCATGGAATGGCCCCACCCCCACCCCCCAGAGAGCCTCATGCCACTGCGTCTCCGCCAGCACTGTGTCCTCTAACTGGTCACCCTCCCCACATCTGCCCTCCTCAGTCAGCAACCCTACTCAGCTCATATGACTCCACTATGGAGTCCTGTCTTCCAAGACCTCCCTACTCATCCCTCCCTTGACTCCAGGATGAATGTCTGTCTCCTTTATGCTTCCAGGACTTTCCTCTTTGAACCTTCACTCACGCCATAACTACTGAGCGCCTACTATGCACTAGAGACACAGGAGTGAACAAGACAAAGTCCCTGCTTTCACGGAGCTCGTGTTCTAGGCCACGCATTCTCCATGGGGGGTGGTAGGGGCACAGCACAGAAAGATACACGGCACAGCTGCAGCATTCAAAGTCATGGCAGGGCAACTGAGACAAAAATATCTAAAAAAAAAAAAAAAAGGACTCAGTGGAGGGGTGGCGATAAGGAAAAAAAGGTTGAGAAACACTGTCCTAGTGGGAAGCAGAGAGAATAAGAAGCAAGACAATTTCAGGGAAGATGGGGTTTTGAAGACAGTATGTCCTGAGCAGGTGATAAAGAATACCGGGGCACTGATGGAGGTGAAGTGGTCAGAGAAAGCCTCTCTGGGGAAATGAGGTTTGAGCTGAGACCTGAATGAAAAGGTGGCAGTGGCTGAGGAATGATCAAAAATCTTGGGTTAAAAAGAGCATGTTCCAGCAGAAGCAACAAGTGCAAAGGCCCTGAGGCCTGAAGGAGAGGCAGGGCATCCCTAGGTTGAGGCCCTCTGTGTGTCAGTCCCCCCATCAGTCTGAGGGCTCAAAGCAGATAGGGACCAAGACTGACCCACATCAGAAGCCAGGGGCCCATCCAGACAGGAAGATTGACTTCGGCTAGATCTCTGCCCAGAGACAGCCAACTGAACAATGCAGGTCACCCTGCAGCCACTTGAAACCCTAGAGAAGTCAGAAAATAGGCTGGCACAACGATGCCCCTGGGGCAGTGGCCCGAGTGCCAGGGGACCACCTGCCCTGCCAGGGGCTGAAGTACAGTCCTCCAATTCCCACCCTTCTCCTCTCTGGCCTCCCCCGTCTCCACGCTTCTTCCTAGCAGTGTGACTCTGAGAAGGTTACTTTACTTCTGTAGCCCATAAGTGTCCTTGCTTGTTAAATAACAATAAAATAACTTATTCTAGCAACTGACCTTTATCCCACACCTGAGTGTTGTACCCATGCCAGGTGCCATTCTAAGTGAATCTCTTTGAGAGGAACAAATGAATGACTACTTTCATTTAATCCTCAGAACATTTATCACAGCCTCATCCTACAGATGTGAAAATGGAGGCTTCCGCGTCCACCCACAATCTGTCTCGGAAGTGGTGGGACTGGGATTTGTCTGAGTTCTGGCCTCATGCTCATTCTGCTGTCTGACCCTGCCACCTCTGTCCGAGCTATCTCCACCCACAGAGAACTAGCCTCTGCAGTGGCTGCGGCAGCAACAGATGACATTTCCTGAGTACTTACCTTTTGAGACACTCTTTGTGGTCCTTTCTGTGGATTCGTTCATCTGACCATCTTTACAGCCTGTCGGTCAGTGGGTACTACTGTTAACCCATCATACAGCTGACAGACCAAAGGCCCACAGATGATTTGTGACTTGGCCAAGGTCACACACTTGGTGGCCTGGCTGGGCTGCCTGCACCAACAATCCGACTCCAGTGCCTTTGCTCCTAACCTCGACACAGCATTCTGCTCACTTTCAAAAGGGCAGTTCTTCTCGAGACTCCATCACGGGCCAAGTGCATGCACTTCTGTTCCTGAAAGAGGTCCTCATTCTAAGCCTATGTAAACTGAGGCTCAGACACACGAGAGACCTGCCCCAAATGAGTAAGTGGGGAAGCCAGCTCATTTTCTGGGCCAGGTCTAGAGTCTTGAGTCCCTCTAGAAGGAGGAAGGTGGCCTGAGGCCACCAGCTGAATGAATGAGTTCTAGCCCCCAGCCAGCTGAGGGGAACTGGGTGCCACAGGAAAAGGATGTGACGCACGCCAGGAGAGAAAGTGAAACCCTTCCGTCCTGGCTTCAGTGGGGAACAAGTACCTCTGCCAGACGGCCCTTCCTTCCTCTAGGGTGACTCGGGAGGGCCCAGGCCCACCGCTTCCTTCCTGCTTGGTTATTTCGGGAAAGAGGTAGGTGGAGAAGAGGAAGGGGCTCCGAGCAGCCCGGGGAAAGTGCCAGGGACATCAGGACTGTATCTCACCTGGCCTCGTCACAGCCCGGCACGGGCAGGCCAGAGTCCCTTTCTGCTCCCAGCCTCAGTTTCCCTGAGGGAGGGGCTGGTAAATGCCTGCTGAGTAGACAAATGAGGCCTTACTAGGAGATCCCAAGGAGATGGCAGGAAGGGGCATGGGGAGGGGGCAAATGAAGAGACCTTATCACCCTCTTGGCAGGGAGTTGTAGGCGGAGACTCGGAAGAAGTGAGGTTTGTGGTTGGAATCCACTTCCCTTGGCTTTCCCGGGGGAGCTGTTGGCCTGGGCAATGTGAGAGGAACACTCCTCTCTCCTCTACCCCGGGGAATGTGGGCCTGGAATGTGGGCAGCCCAGAGAGGCCACTCAGTGAGGCAGGGGCAAAGGGATGGGGGGCCAGACTGTCCCGGGGCCAACGCCTCAGCCTAGCCAGCCTGGCTGTGGGTGGTAGGGCAACCTCTCTGCCTCTGAGCCCCGGCTTCTCCTGCACTAGTGGTGAAACCGGGGAAGGGAAGACTTGGTAAAGCGAGGTGACCTTGGTGTTAACTGGCTGAAGAGGGTGTCATGAAGGGCCCAGGCCATCTGGGCTTTAGGGAGTATTTGGAGGCATCCTCACTGCAAACTTCGTGTTAATCTTTCTCTAACTGCCCCCATCAGCTGCCAGCCTCTCCTCCTCCGCCTCCTCCCCCACCATTAGTTCTAAGAAGCGCAGCCTGACAGATGTGCTCATTTCTCAGAAAAGGAAGTGGTTGTGCCGAGAGGAGATAACACCTCCGCTGGGGATTGAGAAAGCTATCGTATCGGGCCCAGCAGTGCGAGCGTGGGCTCCCCACCTCCTCAGCTCAGAAGCGGGCACTAGTCTTGGAGGCAGAGAGAGAACTGAGAAGAGCATTCGCTGGGGGCACAGATGCTCACTGAGGGGCTCGTGGCTCCTTCCAGTGGAGTGATGGCTGATATTTATTTGAGCACTTACCACGTAGCAGGCATGGTGCTAAGAGCTTCGTGGTGTAGACAAATTCACTTAATCCTCATAATAACCCCACGAAGTAAGTGCTATCATTACTCTCCATGGTACAGAAGAGAAAACAGGCATGGAGAGGTCAAGTGACCTCCCAAGGCCATGCAGTTCATAAACGGCAGGGTAGGGATTTGAATTCAGGCAGTCTGGCTCCAGAGTCCAAACACTTAATGGCTGCTGGGCAGCTGCTACCTGCTCAGTTGCCTTCATGTCCTAGAATTCTGAGGCCTCCCCGCATCTCATCCTTGGTAACTCCCTATTCTTTCATGAGTAGATGGCCTTTCATTCTTCTCCCAGTGTCCAGAGTGAGAAGGCCCAAGGCTTACCCTTGAAACAGTCAGACACCCAAAAGTGACCTTTCAACATATTCATCCAACCTTTACGTGATGCTCAAGCTTACCCCTAACGTTCTCATTTCCCAGATGGCGTTCAGAAAGGTGGGGCACCAATCTACAGATTCAGTGCAATCCCTATCAAAATACCAATGGCATTTTTTACAGAACTAGAATAATTATAAAATTTGGATGGAAACACAAAAGACCCTGCATAGCCAAAATAATCTTGAGAAAGATGAGCAAAGCTGGAGATGCCACACGCCCTGATTTCAAACTATACTAAAAAGCTACAGTAATCAAAACAGTACAGTACTGGCACAAAAACAGACACATAGATCAATGGAACAGAACAGAGAGAACAGAAATGGACCCACATTTATATGGGCAATTGATATATGACAAAGGAGGCAAGAATATACAACAGGGAAAAGACAGCCTCTTCAACAAACGGTGCTGAAAAAACTGGACAGCTGCATGCAAAAGAATCAAACTGGACTACTCTCACTATGAACAAAAATAAATTCAAAATAGATTAAGGACTTAAATATTTAAGACTTGAAACCATAAAACTCCTAGAAGAAAACACAGGCAGTACGCTCTTTGACATCAATCTTTGTAATATTTTTTTGGGTATGTCTCCGCAGGCAAGGGAAACAAAAGCAAAAATAAACAAATGGGACTACATCAAACAAAAAAGCTTCCGTATGGGGAAGGAAACTGTCAACAAAACTAAAAGGCCACCTACTGAATGGGAGAAATTATTTGCAAATGATATATCTGACAAGGGGTTAATATCCAAATACACAAAGAATTCAACATCAAAAAACAAACAACCCAATTAAAAAATGGGCAAAGGATCTGAATAAACACTTTTCCAAGGAAGACATACAGATGGCCAACAGGCACCTAAAAAGATGCTCAACATCGTTAACCATCAGAGAAATGCACACCAAAATCACAATGACCTGTCATTTCACATCTGTCAGAATGCCTATTATCAAAAAGATAACAAATATCAAGTGTGGGTGAGGATGTGGAGGAAAGGGAACCCTCGTGTACTGTTGGTGGGAATGTAAATTGGTGCAGCCACTATGGAAAACAGTATGGAGATGCCTCAAAAAATTAAAAACAGAACTACCACATGATCCAGCAATATCTCTCCTTGGATATTTATCTGAAGAAAACAAAAACACTAATTAGAAAAAATATATGCACCCCTATTTCACTGCAGCACTATTTACAATAGCCAAGATATGGAAGCAACCTAAGTACCCATCTACAGATGAATAGATTAAGAAAATGTGATATATATACATATATATAAACAAAATATCAGACATAAAAAAGAATGAAATCTTGCCATTTGTGACAACATGGAGGGCATGGAGGGACCCAGAGGGTATTATGTTTAGTGAAATAAGCCAGACAAAGACAAATATTATGTGATTTCACTAATATGTAGAATCTAAAACAAAACAAATGAATAAACAGAACAAAATATAAACAAAATTATAGATACAGAGAACAGGTGCATGACAAAGTGGAGGGGGAAGGGGTAGGAAAGAAATAGATGAGGGAGATAGGGATACAAACTTCCAGTTGCAAAATAAATGCGTCTCGGGGATGAAATGTACAGTGTGGGGAATATAGTCAATAACTATGTAATGTCTTTGTACGGTGAGAGATCTTAACTAGACTTACTGGGGTGATTAGTATGAAATGTACAGAAACAGTGAATCACCATGTTGTATAACAGGAACTAAATAAACAAACAAATAAAAACTCATAGAAAAAGAGATCAGATTTGTAGTTACCAGAGGCAGGGATGGGGGGCTGAGGGGAGGGGAAGGAAGAAGGTGGTCAAAATGTACAAACTTCCAGTTATAATACTTGGCATATGAGGTAGAACATGATAAATATAGTTAACACTGCTGTATGTTATATAAAAAAGTTGTTAAGAGTAAATCCTTAGAGTTCTTATCATAAGAAATAAATTTGTTTTCCTGTTTAATTGTGTGTCTAAATGAGATGATGGATGTTCACTAAACTTATTGTGGTAATCACTTCATGATGTATGTGATCAAATCATTATATTGTAAACTTTAAACTTATACAGTACGGTATGTCAAATATATTTCAGTAAAACTGAAAGGAAAAAAAAAACGTTGGAAGGTCCAGATCACATAGTAGGTCTGTTTCACTCCAGCGGGTCCATACCCCTGGGAGTTCTAAGTCATCTCCAGGGCATTCTCTGCTTAAACATTTGTGAGAAGGGGCTCCTTCCCTCCTGTGGGGAGCATTTCATCTTTGGGCAGTTCTTTTGGAAAACCTTCCCTTCAATCAGCTCTACCGGAAAACTTTTTCCTTTCCCTCTACCTCCCCCCATTGGCTGGCCTTAGTTCTGGTCCTCTCTCCTCTGCTGCTCTCCTCCAACTCTGAAACCAAGGGCTGCCTAAGAACGCAACATGAGCTGGTGGGACGCCTTGCCGGTCTTGCTTCGGGCCTTGGACCAGGTCCTGCTGCTCTCCAAGTATCAGTTTCCTAATTTGTAAAATGGTGGTACTATCTAGATGAGGCCAAGGTGACAAATTAACTTCTATTTTTCCACCAAGCTGGGCTACCAGAGCAAAGAGTAGGCAGGTACCAAAAGAGTCTTAAAATTAGACTAAGATGTTTAGCTTTGGACCTCTCTATAAAATGGGGATTAAAAATGTACTTATTTCACAAGAACAGTGTGAAAATTCAATAGTAATACATGGCAAGCTCTTAGAACTATGTGTAACACATAGTAGACTTTAAGCAAATGCCAGCTATTATTTCTGTTCTTATTATTAGACCAAGGTTCAGCTTGAGTCTTAGAACCTTCTCCATGGCCTATAAGACCCTGCAGGTTTCCTCAGCCTTGACTAGGGCCAGGCTGCTTCACCTCGCACGTGCCACGTTCTCTTCAGCCTCAGGACCTTGGCTCATGTTGGTCCCTCTGCTGGGCTCTCTCCTACTGATCTCATAGTTCTTTGAGGAGGCCTTCTGCTCTCCCCCTCCATGTCTCCTTCGGCTCTCTCATCAGTTTGCTGAGCTGCTCACTCCTGACCACGAGCTCTGTGCACCAGGCCTAGGTCAGCACTGGGCCCAGAGACAGTACCAATGAGTATGGCTGACAAGTGAGGAGGGAAGGGAAGAAGGCCAGTTCCTTCTCTCTTCATCCCCTATCCTCAGTGTCTGGCAAAACTAAGGAGGCCCTGAGACACCAGGTGATTGGGCAGGGTAACTGGGTCTCCACAGACACCAAGTTCTCCCAGGCTCATGCAAAAGTTCTGGATAAAGCATCTTTTGCATTGTGCTGAGGTAATAGGCAGGAAGGACTGGGGTAGCAATCTACAAGGAAGAGGGGCTTTGTCTCTGGGGCCAACCTCCTCCCTAAAACTCTGCTTTCTTCTGGGGTCTATGCCTCCAAGTACTCCATGGTCCAAAGCAGCCACTCCTTCCACCTTTCTGCCTGAAGCTGCCTCCACTCCCTCATCTGGTGCTGATCAATGCCGCATGCTGTGGAGAGCACTGGACTGAGAGTCAGCAGGTGTGGGCTTCATGCCCCAGCTCTGTCACTGGCTTGCTTGTGGTTAGTCCATTCTGCTGTCTGGGATGCTGGCAAAGTCTGGGACTTTCCTCATCTGCAAATGAAGGGGATCACCTCAGAGGGCTCTTACTAGTGCTGCCGCATGAGGAGGATGAAAATAACTCACCCATGGGCAAATATGTGACCACCTGTGTTCCTCTCTCAAGGGTATCCAAAAGTTCTGATAATTTAGTGCGGAGGGTGAGAGGCAACATTCTGGAGTAGGACTTGTTGCCTCCACTTCAAAGCCTGCTGAGCCTTGCCCTCCAACCTGCAGATTCCAGAGGAAAAGGGCAATGGGCAGGTCTGTGACCAGGGCCAGCTCCTCAGAGGGCCAGACCTTGCCGGGCTCTGCCCCAGTGGCCTCAACCTCCTCACCCCAGCACCGCCTCCAACTAGCCCAGACAAGTCCCGGATATTTTCAGCCACCTTTATCTGATCGGAAATGTTTGGAATTCCACAGAAGAAGGCAATGGCTCTGGAGGATTTGGGGACGGTAGCAAATCCACCCCTCCAACATATGAATGCTCACACACACACCCTTGTAACCAAAACCTCAGAGCTGAAGTCTCCCTCAGGCTGCATTTCGTACATTCTGGTTTCTTCCAGTCTTCTCATTTCATCTCCAACTCAGTCCACCTGCCTACCTCAAGGTGCAGAACAGCAAGATGCCTGAGGTGGTGCCAGGAGAGCTGGCATACTCTGTAGCCAATGATGCTGGGGGACAGCACCTGGAGGTTTGCTGTTCATAGTCAGTGCCCACAGGACCAACAAATTACAGATCACCAGCAGCAGCAGCAGGAGGCCCAGAAGCAACTCACTGAGTCACCTGATGTGGCATGGGGACCACTCAGAAACCATGTATCATGATCTGTGGTTGACAGAGATGTCTAGTTTGACCCCGACCCTAGACAGATGGGAAACTAGACCCGAGGAGGTGAAAGGATTACCCCACACAGCCTCTTCACCCCTGGAGCCCAATGGTGTGGATCTATAAAGTGAGAACACTGTCCTTATGTCACAGACTCAGCAGCAAGAATTAAATGGTCCATGGAAAGCACCTAATAAATGTGAACTGTTATCTTTTTATATCTAAACATGAATGACCCTATTTGTGCTTCTCACCTTGTTTTCTCATTATTTACAGCCACAAATAAAAAAATAACATCTCACATTGACTGAGCCCCTGCTTGAATTTTCAAAATCTTGCAAGTAGGTGTTGTCCCCATTTTACAACTTACATTTTATAAGGAAACTAAGACTCAGAAAGGTTAGGAGACCTTGCCTGAGATCTCTGGTAACTGAATGAAGGGGGCTGACTCCACAGCACGCTAAATCTGCCAGTGCAACAGGACAGATGCAGAAGGATGTGACTGAGCTCTTCCTTCCTTCCCCTTTCACCCAGCCACCACCCACTGCTTATTGAGGCTCTTGGGCCCTGGATCAGAGATGACTTTGAGGACAGGGCAGAGGCTTGTCCCCTGGGCGCCTTGGAGGGGCGGAGGAGGGGTGGGGAGAGGTATGCAGATGTCAGCTCTGTGCTTCGCCCCACCCCCAACCCAGCCCCTGCAAGGCCAGTCCTTATAGAGAGCCCCTCCCTCCATCTGGTCATTATCTTGCAAATAAAATGATGCAAGTAGCTTTGGTGGAGCTGTTAGCTGAGTTTTCTAAGATAGACCTTGACCCTTTTGTGGGTTGACCTGTGGGGTCACAGGAAAGCTTCCTGCTTTGCTCTGGACACCCATTCATTCCATAAATTTTTATAAGTGTGCACTAAATGCCAGGCACTCTGTTAAGTGCTGAGGATAAAGCAGTGACCAAATTAGATGAAAATTCCTTCCTGCATGAGTTTATAATTTAATGCAAAGAGAGGCAACAAACATATGTGTCAGATGGTGATAAGTGCCAAAAAGAAAAATCAGTAAGAGAAAGGGATTAGAGAGAAACATGGAAAAGTGCGGAATTAGAACCTGAGGTCAGGGAAAGAGAGGTGACATTTGATCACAGACCTGAGTGAAGTGAGGGAAGCAGCGATGCAAGATCTAAGGAAAGGAAGAGGGAACGGCAAGTGTCAGGCTCCGTCAGGAATGCACTTGGGGAACTCCAGGAACAGGAAGGATGCTGGTATGGCTGAAGCTGAGCAAATGAGGGGAGACTGATAGCAAAGGGGTCTGGCCAAGGGTGAGATTGTGCAGGGGCCTGTCCTTTGAGTGACAAGGGAACACTGCAGGGTTCTGAGCAGAGAAGGGACATGATCTGATTTTGACTTTAACAGAGTCCCTCTGGTTGCTGGGTGGAGACCTCCAGGGGCAAAGGTGGAAGCAAGAGGTCTGATGAGGAGCTGATGCAGTCAGCCAGGAGAAATATGAGGGCGGGTAAGCCAGGATGGTGCCAGAGAAGCTGGGGAGAAGCAGTCAGATTCAGAATTTATTTTTAAAAGTAGATCTGAAAGGATTTGGTAATGGACCGAATGCGGACTATGTGAGTTGCTTGCTTCTCTGGCCCTGTTTCTCATCTACAAAAGGCAGGGGAAGAGGTCTTTGAGGATTTTTTTCCAGCTTGATAACTATGGGAATGCTATGGCGTGGAGAAAGAGACAAAACCATTTCTGCTGTCATGGAGGCAAAGCCATTTGCTCACCTGACCTCCAGGTATGTGCAGGATCATGGAGTGGCTGGCCTAGGGGGTGGATTGGGGATAGCTTGATTTATATTGGGAGGGAAGGGGCATTAGAGCTGTGCTGGGTGTCCAGGGCCTGTTTGGCAGAAAGTGCTTAGTGAGTGAGTGAATGAAGCAATGCCAGGAGGCCAGGATGTGTGCAAGAACTTTCCAAGTCCTTCTAAATGAACAAGAGGTTAAGTGTGGCCCAAAAGATTCCTCCCCTGTCATTCCTTCTGCATCCATTACGTTCTAGGGTGAATCTCAAGTCCCCATTCTTCATGAATGGGAGACTTCGAGCTCTGAAATCACTAAAGCAGAATTTTAGAGCTTAAGGAAGCACAGACACATCTAACCACAATTTCATTGTTTTGGCCTTATCCATGTCATCATTTATCATTAACATCTTCCTGTCATTTGATTTACTGTAAAAAAAAAAAAAAAACTTAAATGTATTGAAAATTCTTAACCCACCCCCCAACTTGTTCTTTCAGCAACTTTTCCCCTCTCAGTGAATGGTAGCACCTTCATCCTCTCAGGTACTGAAGCCTAGAACACCTTGGAGTTATCCTTAAGCCCTCTCTAGCTCCGATCTGTCAGCAAATTCCTCTGGATCTATATCCAAAATTTATCCAGAATCCCATCACTTACCACACCCACCCCCATCATTTGGTCCAAGCCAACATCATTTCCTGCCTGTATTGTTGTAACAACCTCCTTACTGAGCTATCAGCTTCTTACTTTCTCGTATGGTCCCTGCCAATACAGTAGCCAGAAGGGTCTTTCTAAAAGCAGTCGGATCCTCTCTGGTCAAAACACTCCACTGCCTTCCCACCTCACTCAAAGGACGAGCCACAGGGTCTCACACAAACCTTTAACTTCCACCACTTTCTCCTCTGCTCACTCTGTTCTAGCCACACTCATCTCCTCTGCTCTTCCTCAACACTTGCCAAGCACACCTTTTTCACCTTGGGGCCTCTGTACCTGTTCCCTCTGTTTGGAATGTTCTTACCACAGATTGCTACATGTTTACTCCCTCAGGTCATACAGATCTCTGCTCATGTGGCTCCTCATCAGAGAAGCCTTTCCCAATCACTCTTTTAAAAAAAAAATACATAAATACCAGAAGTTACCTAGCCACCCTCCACCCCCACCATCACTTCTTGTCTTTTGAGAATGTAAACTCCATGAAGGCAGATATCCCCAGCAGCTAGAATGGTGCTTGGCATAGAGCAGACATTCAGTAAATATTTATTAAATGAATAAACGAAATGAAAAGTCAACTTATTACTACTATAAATAGAAAATCAGTATCATTTGCCACAAATGGAAATCAACACAAAATAAAAACACTGACTATTAATAATTTTAAATGTTTATTTGTATATCACCTATAAGTTATCTAGACAATCAATGGTACATGTATTGATCTTGCTCCCACATCTTTATGAGAGAGGTATGTGAGGCCTAGGGCAGAAGAAAGCCTCAGGACAAAATCAGCCAGCCACTCAGAGGCCAGTCCAGAGCAGCCACACAGATGCCCCCTCCCGGCCTTGGAACCACAGCCCCACACCCCAGAGTATACACAAAGACGGTGAATCTTGGGAAGGGTATAGCTAGGTTGGACCAACAGAGCTCGTCTTGACGGGCCAGGAAAGTTCTCCCTTGGGCCAGGCACAGAACTGGCAGCTCTGCTGAAGAGAACAAAGGCCAAGGAGGAGCGTGCCAGGCTGGAGGAGCCTCACAGGGCTGCATCGTGGGAGACAGGCACGCACAAACCTGTAGGTGAAGTCCATGGAGACCAGACAGCTGAGAACAGAAATGAAAACAGGCTAGGTCCCAAAGGGTGGCAGCTTTAATCCTGTAAACACCAGACAGACGTGAGGGTTCAGGTGCAGGCCGGGGGGGCAAGCTGAGCCCAGGGGAAGATGGGACCTTCCCACTCTCCTCCGTCAGTGATGATGACACTAAGCTGAGCTGCGCAGAGGCACCGCCAACCCTGCTACTAGTCACAGCAGCCATCAGACACTAAGGGGGAACATCACGGAGACGCCCTCCGAGTCCCGATATTCCAGACGGTCTCTTCCGGCACCCTCCTCAGTCTCAGCCAGCTCTGCCTCCGTGGGCCCTTGAGGATTTGACCCCTGTTTGGAGAGGAACATCCTTTTCCCATCCCCACAGGGCTTAGCAAACATGGCTGCAGGTGCAGGGGGTAAAGCTAGAGCTGTTATAACTGCCAGGCCAGCAATGCCTGACCTACATCTCCATGGTTGGTTGCACGCAAAGAAAAATACCAGGGATTTCCGTTGGTGTTCACCAGATGCAGCTGCCAAGGGAAGGCTTGGCCTTCTGAAGGCTTATTGTGAGGAGGGCAGGACAAGTGGTGAGCTGGCTGGGAGAGGCTAGGGGGCTGGCCTCTAAATTATTTCCTGGCTTTGAGGACCTCCCTAGATTTCAGAGAATCTATCAAAATTTTATTTTCTCTACCAAAATCTTCCACTGAAGCTCCCCTCCCCTCCTTCTAGTATATTACCTTTACTAAGAATTGGGAGAGAATGAGAATGAGATTCTATCTGGGAAAAAATTCCCCAAACTAAACAGTCATTCTAATTGTAAACTGCTGGCATTTGGAGTGAGCCTTTAGATTTGCATAGAAAAAATGGCAATGTGGAAGTTTTGCAAGGCAATATAAAAAGGATCTGGGGCCTTAGTGCTAGGACACTGGGTTTACTCCTGTCTTTGGTGGCAGAGACATATCTGGCTATGGACATCTCAGTTAAGCATCCTGGCCTCACTCTTCCTATCTGTCAAGTGTGGAGGATGGACCGGAGGGTCTCTAAGGCCCTCTCTCCAGCTCCAAAGTGCATTCTATTCCTAGGCCTTCCTCTAGCACCCCCGCACCCCTGCAGGGGAGCAGTATTGTGTAAGAAAAAGTAAACTCTGTTAGGTGACAAGGGACCAGAGTTCTAATCCCAGTGTTGCCATTTATTAACTTTCTGTGTGGTCTTGGGCAAGTTACTTCACCTCAGGGTGCATCTTTTTTCACGTGTAAATAAAAGACTTGAAAAATGTGTTGAAAAAAAAAAAAGTACTATAGGAACTTTGGTGTTATCATGCCTCGCTTATGTCATTCACCCCTCAGCATATGCCTGCCTCCCAAATGGCATGGTCTTCACCCTTCACCTGCAATTGCCCCAACCTGCAAACAGTAAGATCCTGGAGACACAAAATGGAAAAAGGGGGTCAGAACCCAGGTCTGTCTGATTGCAGAGCCTGTGTTCTCCCACTACAGAAATGTGGAGGCAGCGTGGATGGTGCAAAGGACTTGGGACTTGTAGTCAGAAGACCTTGGTTCTCTGCATGGTAAGAGGAACACCTCTTCTACGTCTGCCAGCGTAGTCAGAGGCTCAATGAGACAGTGTAAGGACACAAAGAAGCACTGGACAAACCTTAGTCAGTGGTCCTGTGCTATCACTTTGGGACCCAAGCCTGGGTTTCCCACGGAAGAAAGGAGAGCAGCAGGCTCAGCTGTGATATCTTAGGGGTATCACAGCTCCACTTTTCAGCCATTAGTCCTAAACCTCTTCTTGTCTTCTCTTTTTTGGTCTTCTCTCTTGTCCGTATCTGGTCCAGACTCCCTTTACCTAGCACAGAGCCCAAAGCCCACAGCAGTCTCCCCTGAGAGTCTGTGGAGGGGTTCAGTTCTAAGTCTGACACTTATGCGCACTGCACACTCTGGGCTGATCGCTTAAACTCTGAGTCTCAGGGTCCTTCTTTACAAAAAGGGCATTAGACCCAACCCAGTGTCAATAAGGGTTTGCTACAGGTCTAACTATGTTCTTCTTCCTGTCTCGTCTGAACTCCTCTAACCCTTGTAGCCTTTTCCACTGACTTCAATACTTGCAGTCTCATGACATAGCTGTCGAGAGCTAGGCCTGTACTTTATTCATCTCTTCTTTCCCATGGAAGCAGTGAGCACAAGAGAGGTGTTCAGAGAGCACCTGCTGTGTGACTGGGAGACGGGTCCTTTATGAGGCAGTATCAGTGGGCCATCACCCAGGATATCACCCACTAATCCTTGGACGTCACACTACAGCTACCCTGGGCTCAACACTGGGGATGGGGTGGGGAGTATGAGGTAAATGGAAGCTATAGGCTCTCTCCTTTAAAGCAGTCAGTGTGAGGAAGAGAACCCAGATTCACCCTCTGAAGGGGGCACCAAACAATATAAAAAAGCAGAGAGAGCCAAGGGAAATCCATGGACGCCAGAGTGAGTGAGTGAAGGAGTCCGAGTCTAACAGATTGCTATTTGGATTCTGTCTTTATTAGCATTTGACCTTGAGACAACTATTTAATTTGTCTTGCTCTCAGTTTACTAATCTGGACAACGGGAACAACAAAATGCTTCCCAAGCAGGATTATGGTCAAGGTTAAAATTACAACACAACATACTTTACTGCACCTTGCACATAATAGGTTCTTAACAAATGGCAACAACTGTATTTCACTAGTATATTAATCATAGATGGGTTACGTCTATGAGCCCCTCTGACAGCCAACAGAGTTCTCACCAAGAACCAGTAAGACTATGGTTCTCTAACAGCAACTGGAGCTCTGGATGGAGAAAAGTTCTCCTGACAGAATCCTAATTAGATTTGGAAACTATCTCAATGGAAGGAAGGGAGGTAGCTCAGAAGAGATCAGAGGCCTCAGATCAGACATGTGGGTCCCATTAAGGACTCCATAGCTTCCTGGCTGTGTGTTCTTTTGGCCACTTACTCTCTCTCAATCTGAGTCCTTATCTGTGTTAGACTCTAAGAGCCCATGTGATTCCTCCTGAGAGGCAGTCAAGGGTGTTCTTTAAGAACACTGGCATTGAGGATTCAAACCTGGGTTTAGATCCCAGCTCTGCACTCACTAGATTGGGTCAGTGACGATGGCACACTATTTAACCTTTCTGAGCTTCAATTTTCTCATCTGAAAACCTTCCTTGTTGGGTGGCTCTGAGTATTACCAGATAATGTGCCTGTTTGAAACACAATAACAATTTCATTTGATACATGAAAGTGTTATCTTTGTATCCAGGGCCTGGCACTGCAAAGCACTCAGTAACTGTTGTGAATTAAACCCTGCCCCAGTGGAAGGGGTGCAGGGAGAAAAGACACCCCTGTAAACTGGCTCTGCACAAGTGCATACACCCTTTGACCCTGCTACTCCACTTCTAGGGATTTATCCTCCACAGATACCTTGTATTCATACATGGGCCAAATGACAGGGCTGTTCACTGAGTATCCTAATTGCAAAAGACTGCAAAAAAGTGTCTACCACTGGGAACTGGTTAAATAAAAGTAGAAGACAGGACCATGTATGCAATGCTATGTAGCTATTGAACAGAATGAGAAAGTTCTTGAAGGACTGATATGGAATGATCTCTAAGAGACACTGTCAAGTGAGAAAATCAAACTGCCAAATAGTGTGTGCACACCATTTGTGTAAAAATCAGGCAAAACATATGTGTTTGCTTATGTCTACAGAATCCATTCTCCCAGGAAGGGAACTAGCTGGCTAGGAATGGGAGGGGAGACATTTGTTCCTTTCAAATTTTGAATCCCATGAATATATTACCTGTTCCAAGTAAATGAATAAAAAGTTAAAGGGAGAGAGGTGGTTTGAGAGAAGAGAGAAGAGAGAGAGAGAGAGAAATTAATCCTCCCATGAGAAGCAGTTGGGACTCCCCAAAGACAGACCCTTTGGCCAGTTATCATGCTATCAGAAAAGAATGACAACTCTGGTATTTGCATCCTGTGACACCAAAAGAACACCACTACTATGTGACCAACTGCACTAGAGTTAACACCATCTCAGCCTTTAGCCCTAGTAGAGGACCAAGATCCATGATGAGGTTCCTCTATCCTCTGGGTTAAGTCTGTCCAGGTAGAGTAATAGGGAAAGAAGGTCTTGGTTAAAATAAAAATTATCCCTGAGAGTCTCTGAAGACAAAAGGGAAGGGAGGGAACCTAGTCTTGGAGGGAGTTGGGGCAGTCAGGCTCTTAGGGGAAGGGCTGGCAAGTAGGCCTGAGAAGCCTCCTCTTTTTTCTTCCTTAAGCCCCTACCACACTTTCTCCTATTTTCTTTAACAATTAATCAGCCTGCTGCTAAGTGCACTCTGTCAAGGAGTCCTGGAAGTAGATGGAGACCCAGTTGGCTCTGGAAGAAATATAAATGGCTAATAAAATATTAGAAAAGATGACTTATCTCATAAGCAACCCTGGAAATAGTCCTTGGACATTTTTAACTTTTTATTGAGAATATTTAAACATGTACAAAAGTAGACAGAATGATAAAATGAACTACCATCATTCAGCTTCAACAATTATCAACTCAGTACCAATCTGATTTCATCTGTTTCCACTATCTCTCACCCCAGTATTATTCTGAAGCAAATTCTAGACATAGCTTAGTATGTATTTCTAAAAAGTAAGGAATTTAAAAGAGAAAAAAACCATAACCACAATGCCATTATCATATCTAAAATCTGAAAGAAAAGAAAAAGTCTTGGAAGGACTTTAAATGTGATCAAAACTCTTTCCCAAAGAGGGCACCTTTGTTCAATATGAAATATTAATGCAGTGTATATAACAAGCTCTAGGTACAACTCATGTTATAAATAATTCAGATTTGTAGATGTTAAAAACCTATTGAAATAAAGGTATTCCCCTAACAAAAATACTAAGATGACATGAGAGTCAATTTCAGATCTATCAAGGACTTAAATGTGAAAAGGCAAAACTTTAAAACTTTTAGAAGAAAATATAAACAAATGCCTCTAGGACCACAGATTAGGAAAGGATTTCTTCAACATAACATAAAGGGTGTAAATCATAGAAGAAAACATTCAACTATGGTAGAATTCTAGTCATCAAAAGCTATCATATACAAAGTGAAAAGGCAAACTACAAAACCAAGAGCCTATGTTATAACACATGTGGACAAAAGTATTCAGTATATATACAGAATTCCTATAAATCCATAAGAAAAAGGCATAAGAAAAAGAAAACAGCAAAGATTTGTACAAAAGAGGAAACATGAATGCTTAATAGATGTAAGGAAAGATTCTCAACTCCACCTGTAATCTGAGAAATGCAAATTAAAACCACAAGATACCATCTCACACCTACCAGCTCTATAAAAATTTTAGTCTGACCCTATCAAGTATTAAGAAAGATGTAAAGCAATGGAAACTCATACACTGCTGTTTGCAGCATAAATTCTCACAAACACATAGGAAAATATTTGGGCATTACCTTCCATCAAGCAATTCCACTCCTCAGTATACACACACAGTACAGCAGTATCTGTCAAAGTGTGGGCCCAGGACCTGCAGCAGCATCACCTGGGAACTTGGTAGAAATGCAATATCTCAGGGCCCCAACCCAGACATACAGAATCAAACCCTGTGGAGGTGGAGCCCAGCAACCCGTGGTTTAACAAGTCCTCCAGGTGATTCTGATGAGCGGCTAAAGTCTAGGAACCACTGCCTGGGAGAGATTCTTGAACATGTGCATGTGAAGGAGACATAAACGATGTTCAAAACTCAGCTGTTTGAAACAGCAAAAAAAAGGGAACAACCCAAATAACCACTGACAGTAGAATGGTACATAATTTGAGATATAATCATCCAAAGGGATATGAAAATGAATGAACTACAGCTATACAAACAACATCGATGGATCTCACAATGTTGAATGGAAAAAGCAGACTCAAGATGAATACATGAAGTATGGTATTTAAATGAGATTTAAAAGTTTGCAGACTATATATCTATATATATGTATGTATATATATAGTAAAACTATTTTTTTTTTAAAAAGGCAAGGGAATGATAAACACAAATCCCAGGAGAATGGGTAGGGTATGAATGTAATTGGAGAGGGGGCTCTAAGATGTTCATAGTTTGATTTCTTAAACTAGGTGATGAATTTACAGATGATCATTTTCCTATTCTTGAAATTTACATAGTCATAAGATATTCTCTGTTGTATTTATGATAAATTTCTTTAAAGGGGGGGGGGTCTACTGGAACAGTGTAATATATGGAACCAGAACCACAACCACTAAGTGGCTACATGTGTGGTGTCCAAAGGGTTAAACCTTTTCTCAGCCTGTGGGTAGGAGGGCAGGCAGCAGCTGGGGCACAGTGGGAGTTCCTGGCTCCAGCTGGCTCCAACCTAGATCTGCCTGGATCAAGCACCACGCCCAGGAACTGGCACCTGGTGGGGGGGGGGGGGCTCCGGACAGGTGGCACCTGAAGCCCTTGATGACCTGAACCATGAGAGGGATTGAGCCCAGTCAGATGGATGGTAGCCTCCTCCTTTAGGAGCCCCTCCACCTGGTAAGAAAGTGTGCTGGTGGCAGCTTAGAGCTGGTGAGGAGGAAGAGGGTCGGGGACTCGGGGTGGGGGTGGGGAAGAAACCGGGTGGGCTGGGCTCAGATACCAAGGGAGGCTGCTGGGATTAGCACCTGCTGAGAATGAGATTAGGTTTCTTGGGAAGGGCTCATCTATCTAATGCCCCCCAAAAGCTGTCTCCCTGTGGCTTTTCTCTGCTGGACAGATGGTGTCTGAGCTGCCTCTTGGAGGGTGGGCTCCTTGAGGGGGTGGTGGAGGTGGGGTGGGAGCTGATGCCTGCTTGGTCATGGGATTCCCTGTCTTCCACAATAATCATGATCAGAGCTCTTACTGAGGACTTACTAAATGCTAAGCACTGTCCTAAACCCTTCACACAAATTACCCCCATTTAGTTTTCACAGCACCCAACTGCCTATGGCCTAGAGAGTAGGTTTACATTTGAGGAAACCTAGGCTTGGTATACTTAAACACTTGCCCAAAAGTTAAACAGTGAACTAGGACTTGCATGCAGACAGCCCTTGCAGGAAACTACAACGATGACATCTTCCCCTTCTCATTAAAGGGCAGCAGGCTCCTTTCAGTTGCTCAGGCCAAAAACCTGGACTCTGTTGTCTCTCACACACCCTTATCCAATCATTAGCAGATCCAGCTGGCCGACCTTCAAATTATATCGATGCTCTGACACTGCTCACCACTTTGGCCACGCCTCTACCCCTACATCATCCACATCACCACCTGCCTAGCTGCTAAGTGGTCTCCTGCTCCCACCCCTGCTCATATAGTGGATACTAGGACTTTGGTTTGTTTACCCTATATGCCCAACTTATAGCTCAGTGCCTAACACATGGAAGCCACTCAATAAATATTTGTCAATGAACAAATGGATGACCAACATCTCTCAGGAAATGACTCAGATTCAGAAGGGAGGAAGGCCTGCCTGAGTGCCTTTAGCTTTCTCAGTCCTGATGACCTCTGGTATCCCAAGGCAGTGGTCAGCGCCCTTCCCTATTATGAAATGTCCTGGGTGTACAGCATCACCACTGTGTCACCTACTCATGCCTGCACACATGCACATACACAGGGACACAGGAGCTGGACAAGGGCTGCTCCTGAGAAGGAAAGAACCTAGGGCACTTATTTCTAGGGGACTGTCCTCCACCTGTCCCTGCACTGTATACACTTTGGTTTTTATTCTCAAGAAGGAAGTCATTGGAGGATTCTGAACTGAAGAATGACATGATCTGACCTCTACTTTAGAAGGATCACTGGTTGCTACATGGATAACAGACAAGAGGGAGGCAAGGGCAGAGGCAGGAAGGTGGCTGGTAGAGTTGTCCAGGCGAGAGAGGGAAAGAGCAATAGCTATTGCTCTTTCCCTCTCACATCCCACGCACAGCCTTTAACCTGGCCAGCTCCCCTGCCAAATAAGAAACAGCAACAGCACATGCCTGGGACTCCCTCAGCATTTCCATGATCAATATAGCACCTCATTAATCAGAGAAGAAAACGGAGGCTCTGAGAGGCAAAGTCACCTGTCAAAGATTTCACAGCAGATTGTCAGCATCGAAAGTCTGTCTTCTTCCCACCTGAATAGGCTACTTCCAGCCAGCATCCATCCACAGCCCATCCAGACTCCAAAGCCCAACTCCCAGACCTTAACTCAATGGCCTTCCTTTGAGAACCTATCTACAGGGCTACCATTCATGGTGCACCCCGTGGGTGCTGGGTGCACTGCTGATTGCTTTACATGTGTTACATAATATCCCAGTGATCAAGGGGCCAGATACCTGGTGACGTCCAATTTACACATGAAAACAGTGAGGCTGAAGAGGCAAAGTCACAGAGCAAGTAAGCTGTCTATTGTCCTTCTCGCCTGGCACTAAGCCAACTTTTTTTATTACTTTCTTTTGATTTTCTTTCTTCTTTCTTTAAAAAAATGTATTTCACTTATTTTTCTCCCTTTTCGGTCACTGGGTCAAGGGAGGAGATACAATAGATCACCGTGTGAAGGATGCTCTGCTCTAAAATGTAAGCTGTCTTTTTGTCCCCTTGACTCAACTCTAAAATGTCTTAAGGTCAAAGTTCACAAATAACATTTGTTTGTCTATCCTACAGTGCTGGGCCTGAGCCTTGGACTTGGGCAAAGGAGATCAGAAGGGTCAGGAGTTCTTGTCAAAGTCACAGGGCTAAATGAAGTTGGAGGAGAGGCGCAGGGGCACTCTTGGGAATCCTACCCCTCAAGGGTTCCCCTAGCTTGAGAAGCCTTGAGGGCACCTTTCTCCAGGAAATGCACCTTCCAGCTTTTTTAAAGCGGGAGAGAGCACTGTTCCAGCTAAGACCCTGCAGACAGGTGGAATGCCTGCACTCAGCCTTGTTCTGAAGAGACTTGCAGAGTGGGAAGGAAGGGGCAATGACTTTCAGTTCCCGTTAATGTGTCTAGAAGCAGCAGCTGATTCAGCTAGATGATGTCACCTTCCCAAACCTCCTGACCAGCAGCTGAGATGGTAAAAGCAGGAAACTGGGGGATACTCAGCTGGCTAAGCCTGAACATGCCTCTGACAAGGGCCAACTGTGACCCCAGGCTCTGGGGCATCCTCCTGCAGTTGAGCACAGAGTGCCCTCAGGTAAGAGGACAGCAGGTGTCCTTCAGGACCCTCATTCCAAGATGCTGCCCAACTCTCCTTTTGCTCGGCAGCCTTCCGCATGTCCTGGACTAACAATGTTTCACTTATTCCGAGGGTGGAGCACTGCAAAGAAGCCTGGATTTGGAGTCAGACCAATTTGGGTCTGAATCCAGGTTCCACCATGTCCAGGCTGCAGGTCCCTGGGCATGGAACTTCCTGTCTCTGATCCTCAGTTTCCTCATGGCAAAGAAACTGGGGCTAACAGACCCCTCACCCACAGACTGGGTGGGAGAATAAACGAGAAAATGGATGTGGAGTGCCTGGCGTGGGAGAGTGGCTCAGTAGGCGGTAGTCACACTTACTCCCTGTGATCTCCGAGAGGGAGGAGTGAAGGACCCAGAACACAAAGGGAGGGCAAGGCCCAGACTGGGCCCACCAGTGTCAGAGCTGAGTATCTGTGTGGGCCTGAGGCCTGGCCGAGCCAGGTTCAGTCTGCCTTGCTTTTCTGTTTGCAAAATCTTTGCTTCAAATCTTTCCAAGCTGGCTCTTTCTCCTTAATCTACTCTCAGGTCAAATGTCACCTCCTCAGAGAAGTGTCTTGACCTTCTTATATAAAACTGCTTCCCTAGATACTGCATTACCTCAGTTTCTTTAAATCACTAAATCCTCTATCAGGAATCATCTTATTTGTTTATTTCTCGGGCTAGCTGTCTCCCCAGCTAATATAACAGGTCTGCCAGAGCAGAGTTCTTGACAGTCTTATTCATCACAGTGCCCCCGGCACTGAACACAGGGCTTGGCATGTAGTTGGTGTTCAATAAACGTCTGCTGAATCACCAAATGAATGAACGCATTTGGGACGGCCAAAGGCTGAAGTGATGATGATCCCACACTTACTTCTCTGCTCACTGTCAGTTCAAGGTCCTGGCTCTCATTCCAGATGCTGGCACATGCTGCCTGGGAATCAGTGGACTGACAGGTGGCCGGGATGGGCATCCATGCCTGGCAATGACTCACATACTGAGATACCAAGACTGACAAGGAGGGCCTCGGGACTCTTTCCCTGGCACTCAAGGATCGCACAAATCTAGCTCCAGGTGACCAGTTTCTGGCTTTATCACCTAATAAGTGACCCTTCTTCGCACACTCCAAAGTGGACTGCACCCCTATGGGCCTCTTGAGAGTCCACCCCAGCCTGCAAAATTGTGCTTGCTCACGTGGGGTGCCAGCCCCTACTTTGCCTGTCTCCGTGGCAACCACTGCACAAACCTCACCTCCTCTGTGAAGTGCTTCTCTTATTTGGCATTTAGCATCTATTGTGGGCTTTCACAAGATCTCTTCTTCTCAGGTGCATTATTTCTTCTCTAACTCAATTGGAAGTGTTCTGAGGGCAGAAACAGGTCTTCGAATGGCAATATTTCAATTAATCTTCTGGGAAAAGGCTCTCTTTGAAACAAAATTGGCTGGGCCCAGAGGGGTTTGGGGAGAGGACCAGGCTCCTCGTTGCTGGACTGGGCCCTCAGGTGAAGGAGGAGGAAGAGGCCATTATGCTGTCTCAGCCCAGGAGCCCAGCTATGAGGCAGCGAGGGAGCCAAAAAATCCTGGACCATCACATGCAGTCTAGGACAATCCCAAGGTCATGTGTATGACTGGATTTTTAAAACACCATCATTTTTAAGAATCTGGGAATAATTTAATTATCAATGATAAAGAGTGAAAGAAAAACTTTGCTCAGTTCAAAGGGACTTTGTAGTACCTGCTTCTGTGAACTAAGCTTAGTCCTGGCCCTAGTCTCCTTACCCATACTTTCCTTTCCCTAGACTCCCCTCGCTATTTTATCCTTTTGATCGTATGAATTTTCCTAAGTTGTCTTCAGCTCTTTGTAAAATAGAGTGAGGCTCCAATAAAACACAAGAGTTGGTCCAGTTTTCTTTTAAATGCCACATGGTGTACAAAAATGATGTTCTAAACAACTCATCAGGACAATTAAAGATAAGTGCCAAAACTCATACATGTGAATCACTAAGTATCATGCTTGGCACTCAGTGAGCATTCAAAAGGTTAAGTTGAAAGAACACACAATTCTTATTAGCATCTCTTCTCTGGGCTGAATCAGTTTTCTCAGGGGTAAAATAAAAACAATGTCTTAAAGTTGTTCATTTTTTCAATCATTCTTTCCAATATCATTCATGGAATGTTTACTGTACCTATAAGGAAAAGCTCTAGGTACCAGAGATAAAATGATGAATAAATCAAAGTCCTTATAATCATGGAGCTTATATTCTAGTAGAAGAGAGGCAGAAAACAAGTAAACAAAAAGAAAATTTCAAATAGAGGTTGGTGCTATGATGAAAATACAAGAATGTAAAAGACTAAAGAGTGATTTAGAAGCAGCTCGGCTACTTTAGACCAAAGGTCAAAGAGAACCTCTCAGAGGAGATGACCTATGAGCTGTCAACTGAAAGAACTAGCAAGACAAGCACCAGGGGCAAAGCACTCCAGGCAGAGGGAACAGCAACCACAGAGACCCTCAGACAGGCACAAGTACGCCAGGAACCAGGAACAGCAGGAGCCCCAGTGGCTTGAGTGCAGAGAGGGAGAGAGAATGATGAAGGACGGAGAGGCAGTCAGTACCAGAGATTGCAGGCCTCAGAGGCCTTGGTAAGAACTCTGGGTTTTATTCCACGTGAGTATTGGGTTGTAAGCAAGAATGAAACAAGGTCTGAACTTAAGTTTTCAAAAGACCACTCTGCCTGCAGTGGTGGGGCAGAAGTTGGTTTTTAAGGTCCCTTCTTAGCTCCAAATATCTGACTCTTTTCTCTGTTCATTCTAGGTTTCCATGAACTGGTTGCTTGAGCAAGAAAGATGCATCCTCCTCAATAGAGAGGGAGCAAAGAGAAAGAGCCTTTTCTGCCCCGGCAGAAGCAGGGAATCTGTGTCACCCTGCTCTGCAGGAGACGGAGGGAGTGGCCCAACCAGGGAGTGGTGGGAATCCCAGCTTGGAAAACATCCCCAAGCCACCTGTATTGTTTCTACCTCCCTGTGGAAGTTTCTGTCAATGACACAGTGCTCTGGAATGCTCCCCCCAACCATGCACACCCAATCTTCCGTTTACAGAGGCATAGTTGTACTTTGCATTCCTCCCAGGATTTAGCTCAAATCTAGCCTACAGGAAATGGTCGATAAAAAGCTACTGATTGATTAATGAAGAGAGGGAATATTCTCAGCCATTAGGCAAATATTAATGAGTACTATGAGTACTATGTTGGTCTCTAGGGATACAGGGTGATTAGTATGGGTTTCTTGTCTTCACTGAGCTCAGAATTCAGCAGGCAGACCAAAAACCACAGACAGCTACAATGCTGGATACAGGAGTAAAAGGAGCTGCATTTACTAGACCCTCTTTATCCAGAAGCAGAACACTGTGAGCTCTGGAGCCAGACTGCTGGGGGTTCAAATCATGACTTCACCACTTACTAGTTATGCATCTTTGGACAAATTCCCTAGCTTCCCTATGCTTCTACTCTGTAAAATGAGAATTACAGTAAGAATGCCTACCTCATTGGTACTCTTTTTGAGAATTCAACGAATTAACACAGACGAAATACTAAAGTGTAAGTGCTCTATAAATGTTAGCTATTAAAATTACTGTCGCATCTGTGCTAAGCTTGACATGTATGATCTCATTTCATCCTTACAAAAACCCTACAAGGCAGGTATTATTATCTCCGTTTTTTTCAGATATGGGAACTGAGGTTCAGGAAGGGGGGAGTTATGTGCCCAAGATCTAACAGTTGGCATGTGATGGAGCCCAGATTCAAATTCAGCTCTGTCTGACTCCAGAGCCTGGAATTCCAACAGTGAAATGATCCCATTCTCTTAAAAAGCCCCCAACACAGTGCCCAAAACATGGCAGAGGCCCCATAAAGGGAGCTACGGTTATTATTCCATCGTTCCTGGAGATTTTCCAGTAGTAGGTGCTGTGGAGCCTAGAAGAAGTGCCTCTTTCACCCTGAAGGAGTCTGAGAAGGGTTCAAAGGTAAGTGACCTAGGCGCCAACTGCAGGCTCTGCTTTGGAGTTCTATGGGTTCTTCTAACTGAAGCTTGGGATACTAATTTGGAAACCTACCTTCCACCACTAAGTCAGACCCAGAAACTGCCCCCAGGTGCCCAGACACCTGCATGGACAGGCAGGCAGCTTCCTCAGGGCTGACTTCTCATCTGGCCCTACACATCTCTCAGTTTCACCACTCAGCCACCAGCCTGGGGCCTCAGGCCTGCACCTGCTGCTGGACCCAGTCCCAGGGGACCCTTTCCCAAAGGACCATCTCTGAGTGACTTTCTGGGGACTTCCTTCATATGGTAACCCCTAGGGTTCCATATGAATGTGGGTGCTGTGAACAAACGGAAATTTTTCTCACCAAGTAGCAGACGGAGTGGGTAGAACAAGGAGGGGGGGTGGTTCTTGTTCTGAATCAGAGGTGAGTGTGGGGTGAGGCCCACTGGGCATCCCAGTTTTATATTTAAGCAGCACTGATCCTGGCCAGTCAGAGCTCCTACCCAGCAGTCCGGCTGAGGTGGGTGATGATCTCCTAGGCTGAGGAGATGATAGTCATTTCTATTTCCCATCTGAGTCATACTCAGAGGTCTGGCCTAGCCGGGTAATTTACCTGCAGAAGGCAGCCAATGGCTGAACCAATGACTGACCAAACTTGACAGTGAGAGGAAAAGGAAAGACGCACTCTTTGGGGAGCTTTTACTCCTCACCAGGCTCTGTGCTGGGGCACTTTTCATGCACCGCTCATCATTACGAATGTTTATCAACTCGGACACTAAACACTCAGCCACCAAGTGCTAGGTCCAACAGTAGCTGATGACAGTGAATGAGACGTGGTTTCCACCCTCAATAGGCTCAGAGCACATTGCTCAGCCTTTCTCCCAACAATCCTGTGAAATGAGTATTATTTCCCTTGTACAGATGTCTAGGCTTAGAGAAGTAAAGTAACTTGTCCAAATTCATGAAGCTAGATAAGTGAGAAAGCTGGGATGTTACTTCTACTCAAAAAGCGCTTATTGGTTGAATGAAAGAATGAAAGAATGCATGAATGGCACAGTTATGGTTTTGACCTCAGTCAAGGAGCAGCAACAAGACCAAATATTTGTAGTTCTCAAAGTGCTTTTTCATCTATCATCTCCTTGGGCCTCTCAGCTAGCCCACGAGGGAGGCACGGCAGGCGTTATCTTTCTTCAGCAGATGAGGCAACAGGCTTACGGCCACGCAGCAAACAAGGAGAGGGGCCATCCTGGAAAATTTCCCAGTCCCCATGGCACCTTGTTTAATCATTCGAACACATGTCAAGCATCTACTATGTGTTAAGCATGTTCCTAGGCTCTTTAAATACTCAACTCATCAAGTCTTCCACTCAGTCAACAAATAATGATCGAGCACTTTCTACGTTCCATGTTCTGTGTCAGGATCTAGGGATACAGCAGTGAACAAAGCAGAGGAGGAGACCCCTGCCTTCCTGGAGGCACTCAGCAAAGATCGAAGACAATATGCCCCATTGCCAAATGCCCAGTCAGCAACACTGGCCAAACCCCTACTGTGTACAAAGCATGACTTGAGGTCCCTGTGGAGGAGGCTGGGGACAAGGTTATGAGCTATAGTCCCCAGCTTTAGGAATCTTAAAATCTCCAAGCTCTTGGTTCAAAGGACATCCACATTCTCTGTCAGCCTAAAAGTCTGCTCTTGGAGAGTAGCTTCAACAGTGATCACAGCTACCTGATCACCTGTGAAGGCAATCTGCTCATAACAGCAGTAATAGTGGCCGGCATACCACGTAATTACTATATACCAGGCTCCGCGATAAGTGCTCCATGTATTTTACCAGTTATTTTCAGGATCAAAAGAGTCTTTCAAGAAAAGTACTACATATTATTTTCACCTTTTAATAGATGAGGAAACTAAGGCTGGGGAAGGTTAAGTAATTTGTCCAAGGATAATTAGAGAGCAAGCAGGATTCAGCATTGGTTTGTCCAATTTTATACCTGGCTCTTAACAGTGACGGAATTTCTCCCAGGAAGGCACTGGTGAGGCAGACACCAAGAATACCAATAGCAGCTGCTGCCTGGGAGGGCTGGGGCCTCTGGAACCCCCAGCAGATTCTTCCTCACCCTCTTTTATCAGGTTTGAAGGTCACACTGATATGGAAAGGTAAGGAGGGAACGGTTAGGTATGCTCAAGCTACCCTAGGGCCACAGGAGTCTTTCCTTTGCCGTTGAACCTCCAGGGAAGAAGTTTGTGACCTCCATTTGCCACCACCAACCCCAGAGAGAGACAGAGGGGGCGGGGATGGGGGTAGGGAGGGGGTCTTTTCCCAGAGATAGGGAGAAGTGGGGCACACCAGGGAAGACGGGAAGAAACCTGATTGGCTCCTTCCTGTCTTGAACAAGAGGCCTGCGCATGCGATATGGTGCATGTCCTTCACATGGAAGCCTCATGGGGGAATGCCAGGGTACCTTTTGGACCTAAGAAGCCTCAGAGAGGAGAGGCTGGCAAGCCCTGAACTGCAAGCTACGCTAACAATTTCTAAGCATTGTAACTAGGTCATCAGGTTCCTGGAGAAGCCAGCTGTGGCTGGGGGATGGGGAGGGAAATTTTGCAGTCTACAAGATCCTTACTTCCCTTCAAGCTCCGCCCTCCCCGAAATCTGCACCTGCTCCCAAACTGACCCCTCCCCCAACCTGGGCCCAGCTGTCAACGGCTCCCAATGCCCCACCCCTGCCTTCCATGGGCCAGAACCATGCGGAGGGGGGCATGGGCTCTTGGGCAGGAGGTACCTTATTGCCACCTGAACCCCTTAGAAAGGAAGCTGTGGGGCAGGGAAGGAGTGGCCTCTCCTGGGGGTATTTCTTGTTCCACAAGGGCAGCAAGAGAGCTGGGCCCTGTTGGGCCTGCCAAGGGTACCTTCCTGGCATTGTTGCCGCAGGTGGCAGGAGACAGGTGATGTTTACCCTGCTGAGACCAGAGTTGCCAAAAGGCTTCAATCAAGTCTTTGAATCTGCACCTGGCCTGGAGCCCCAAAATAACAACCAAGGCAGCCTACCTGATCGGCAGGTCACAGGTGCCTCTGACTCTTTTTCCCCTGCAGCTCTGCCTGCTGAGCCCTGGCTGCCAAGGGATTCTCTTTTCCAGTGATTACTGGAGACCTCTCCCCTTTCGGCCCACTTCTACCATCAACCAGCCCCATCCCTCTGCCCAAAGGCCTGCACCTCAGGCATCCTTCCCTTCTTCCTTCCAGAACCCAAGCTGCCTCTTCACTATCTCCCAAATGCTTCGTACACATTCCACCCTCCAGCTCTGTCTGGGTGGTTCTTACCTACCAAGGCTGCCCTTGCCACATTCTTTCCACCTACTGAAAGCCTTCATGGTCCACACCTTCCTAACAGGTAGTAGTAATGCTGCCCAACGCTGACAGAGCACGCCATGTTCAGGCACTGTACTAGGTGGGCTACAGAGTCACTCACTCATTCAACAAGTATTTGCTGAGTGTCTCCCATGTGCTAAGCATTCTACTAGATGCTGGGGATGAAGGAAAAATGAGACAAAGCCCCTACACTCTGGGAGCTTAGGTTTTATAAGAGGAGATGGGCAGTAAAGAGGTAAACATGTGTGGCCCCTCTGAAGAGGTGATATCTGAGTTGAGATCTAAATGATAAGATAGCCCTGATCAGACCTGGGGGAGGGTGACCCAGGCAAGCCTTTGCAAAAGGGATCACCACCACTATCTTCATCAAGGGTTGACTATTACCTTCATTTTACAGATGAGGAAACTGAGGACTTGGTGTGAATTGCACAAAGCCACACGGCTGAGAAAACTATTATTCAAGCCTCTAGTCACCTTTCCCCTTCCTGACACTTTCCAATTCTGCCAAAGAATTGGGCCTGGGCTGGCGATGTAGTTGGAGAGGGAGAAGGTGGACACTGATGATGCAGGCTGAGGGTGGAGGCCGCCGGTCTGACAGAGGTCCAGGGCACCTGTGAGATGCAGCCAGTGGGTCTGTCCTCTTCCATTTCTGGAGTCTACACTACAGATTTGGCACAGTTTGCCTGGAGCCATTCACCAAGTGTTGTGGGTCTATTCCTACTGCTTTAAATGAGTTTAGGACAGAGACATCTTTGTAGTCTAACTTGCATCTAATAATAACAACTCTTCATGTTCATTGAGCAGATCCTGGCTGAGCCCTTGCCCAACCCCAGGCCCTGTGCCAGGTACTCAGGGTAAAATAAGCCAGTCTGGGCCTGCAAAGAAGCAATGATGCCATTGGCTTAAGTGTAGGCTTTGGCACCAGATACAGCTGAGTGCAAGACCCAGCTCTGCCTCTCACAATGTGTGTTACTGTGGACATGTTACAGAGCCTCTTGAAGCTCTGGATTCTCCATCTTCCCACAAGAGCAGTTGTGAGGACCAAACAGGATGATTATGTCAGGGGCATAAACATAGCACCTGGCACAGAGCAAGCACTCAACACATAGCATCTGTCATTATTACTAAAAAACACTTCTGTATTTCACTTGCTCATCTGAGCCTCACTTCCTCTGGTAGGCTGGTACTACTCTCTCAGATCTATGGATGAGAATTTAGAGATGATTTGCTTAGTGCCACAGCACCAGCAAAAAATTAAGCTAAGTGTCAAATCTTGAGTGCAGTTTTATCTGTGGGTGTGTCGAAAGTGATTAGTACATACTATAATGAACCCTGCCTGATGTGTCTGGGAGCTGAGGGGACGGAAGGGTGAAGCACACGGCCTGACTCAGACAGCAGAAGGACAGCAGCAAGGCCCAAGGTGTGGGGCACGGAAACAGGCCACTGAGGGATGGGACCCAACCCCCTGACCGCAAGAGCCAGTCTCCCCAGCACTTAGCACGTACAAAGCATTCATCAGTATTTGCTAATTTAACAAATGCAATACAACTCGGAGCACAGCTCTGAGCGATGAATCCAGCCTTAGGGAAGGCACGCAACATCAATAACACTGAGTTAAAAGCCAGAACACAGATTCTCAGCCATTTACTGTGGGGTAAGGCCCCTTGCCTTAGCTTCCGCTCTGAAGTGGGACTGAACATACCCACTTCACCCACCTCACTTTGAAATGATATATACAAAAAGGTGTGGTAAATTATAAAGTATTATCATGCGTATAAGAGCAATTATCCTCATGCTATAGACCACTACGGTGGTCAAGGGTTATGAAGTCAAGCACCTCAAGGTTGAATCCCAAGTTGTCCTGGTACCAGCCTGTGAAGCCCTGAGCATGTCACTTTTCTCTGAACCTCAGTCATCTTAACCATAAAATGAGGATAACACCACCTACCCCGTAGGGTTTTTTAAGAGGGCTTAGAGATAAAGAACATAGGCTTGGAGTATGACAGACTTGGTTTCAAACGCTGACTCTACTTCCCACTGAGTCCCCCCAAATCCCATCATCCTATAATAATGACGTTGTTGGACGGTGACACAGAGAGGACATTGGTAAAAGCCCTGTCACACGGTGAGCACTGGATAAATGTCAAAAATCATTTAGACATTGGTACAGTTGGGGGAGGGCACAGTGTAGTGTTTAAAAGTGGGAGCTTGGATGCTACCCTCACAGGCTTTGTCACTTACTAACTAGGCTACCTTGCATAAATTGCTTAACATCTCCAGACCTCGGTTTCCTCATTTGTAAAATGGGGATAATAATAGTAGCAACTTCAGAGTGTTGCTGTGCGAATGGAATAAATGAATACGTGTAAAGCATTTTGAACAATGTCTGGCACAGAATAAGCACTTGATAAATGTTAGGTGCTATTAATAGTAATGTTAACAATAATATTAATCACCAAGTGGAATAAGAGGGAGGGACTATACAACCCTGGGACATGGGCATCACGTGGAAGAATACCAGGGAAGCCCCTGGGCAGCTGTTGCAGGCCAGTTCTCAGCCTCTGAGAGAAAGACTCTTCTACGGAAAGGACATGAGGCAGGGGGCTCCTGAGCAAAAATCTCAGTCCTGCTGACCAGGAGGCCAGCCTCTGGGGAGGCAAGTCAGGCTCCTTGGAAGGACACAGTGTTCCTGGCCCCGCCTGACTCAGGGGAACAAAGGCACGTGTGTGTGGCCAGGGAGGAGGGAGGGGAATGTTTCCCTTTCAAGAGCGGAACAAAGGATCTGAGGCATAGTTGAGTGCGTTCCAATCCCCTCCCAGGCTAGCTCCCATTCCTCAGATGATTGTCCAACAAGGTTTTCAACCTCCTAGCTTCCTCCTGAAAGGTGACCACGGGGAGCGGTGGCAGGCTCCGCTTCGCTCTACCCTCTGTCATTGGTCTCCCAGAGCAGGGTTTCTATGTGCCAAACCTCTAAGACCTCTCTCAGGAGTCCCAGGCCTGTGCAGGGGGTGGAGGGTGGGGACTCCTAGGGGAACTCAGGGTTAATGGATGACACAAAGCACTGCAAGTGACAGGTTTAATGTCCCTCTAGGGGGAGTCCAAGACTAAAACTGCTACTTAGTGGTGGAGCCATCAGAGAACACGGGAGTTCTGACCAACCCCCAATGTTGAGTGGGTGGAGAGGTCTGACAGAACTCAGTGGAAATACATTTTCTAAAACTTAAAGGGATGATCTTGGGTCAGAGAAAGAAGTTAGGTGAAGGGTGAGGGGGAAGGGAGCAAAGAAAGTAACTGACAAGAAGAAAGGGAAGGACATGGCCAAAAAAAGTACTTTGTGTGCGTGGGGGGGGGGGCAGCCTTTGGGGATACTTTCCAGTTTCCACACTCTCGCCAGCAAGAACCCGGCTGCAGGGCTGGGACAGGAAGCAGTCCATGGAAGTCATTGCAATGGTATTTCCTGAAGAGCAAGAGAAAAACCTCTAGTTCTGAGGGGAGCTCTGGAGTCTGCCCACAAAGCCCTGCAGCTCGGAGTTAGCCTTAAGGCTCCTGCTTGGCTTGAGAGTCTCATCAGGGATGGAACCCAGTAGCAGAAGGTCCCAAAGGCAGTTTCTTTCTGCAAAAACACTATTTACAAAAATCAATATGTAATAAACAGGAAGCCAGATGATGTGACTGAAGGAGCCCTAGAATGTGGCTGCTGTTTGCTGATATGAACAGATACTATTCTGAGAGGCTTAGGACCTGAACTAACTCATGGAATCTTCAGAATAAGGTGCTGTTATTATCGCCATTTACAAGTTAAAAGACTTGCCCAAGGTCATGCAGCAAGTTAAGTGGTGAAGTCCAGATTTCAAAGTCCTGTGTCCTCCTCCTGCTGTAACCTTGGCCAAGTCACTTCATCTTTCTCAGCCCCATTTCCCTCTGCTCACTTTCCTGGACAGTTTATAAGCCTCAAAAAGGCCAGGTGGATAGGAAAGCACTTTCTCAGCTGTAAAGTGCTACGTAAACGTGGGGTAGCATTTACTGTGGGATCAGTGATAAACTACCCTCCATGGATACTGGGATTAGTTACTTTTTAGCAGTCAAAGTGCTGCAGTTGTTCATAGGAAAGAGCCGTCCTAAAGCGTAATAACTACTGTGAAATATGCCATAATGGTGGAATCTGCCACAAGGCCTAAGGCCAGTGAGAACCAGGATTCCTAGACTGTCTACTTCAACCCTCCATCTCACAGATGGGGAAACTGAAGGCTAGGGGTGAAGTGACCTGGCCAAGGTGAGACAGTGAGTTGAAGCAGATTTGAGTGTAGAACTGGGATCCTGCCTCTAAGACCAGTGCTTATACCAACATGGTAAAGAAGCACTACGGAGCTCCTGCCATGACAGCAACCCTGCTAGAGCCTGCCTGCCCTAAGGATGTGCCACAGCGTCACCACGGAGTCCAAACAAGGGAAAATAGATGCTGAAGATCCTGTGAATGGGTATCTGACATGAGTTCTGTGGCAAAGATGATCAGAATTATGATACCAACCCGTGCCAGGCTCTATGCATCTCAGGCAGATCTCATTAGGTCTTTGCCATGACCTTGTGAACAGGTAATATTTGTCCCAAGGATCAGAGAGTTCAAGGAGCTTGCCCAAGGTCATAGAGCTAGACATGGGTAAGCTGGGACCTCAACCCAGAGTAGTGCAGTTATTCAGACAGAAATAATGCTAGAGTAGGGGGAATCATTCAGGATACCACATTTGAAAAGAACTATCCCCGAAGAACATCCAGCTTATTTAGCCCTGATTTATGATCTTCAAGTTGTTAAAAACTGTGGCTTCCAAGGTGGCCAGATCCTTCAATACACCACATGCAAGCCTGGTCTTGTCCTCTAGTCCGTTTTTATTATTTCCACTTTGGCCTCCTGATCCAAGTCACCATTCTTCCTCACCCAGCAGTTACATTAGCCTCTTCCCTGGACTCCTGGCTGCCACTCTTGCAGAATTCAGATCACTTCCCCCTCTCACTCCAGATATTCTCCTGGCCTCTTTCTCACTCAAAGCCACATCCTCATCATGGCCTACAATGGCCTATGTGATCGGGCCCCTGGCAACCTCTCCCTGCTCAGTCCCAACCACTTTCCCTTCTCACCTTTGGCCACTCCCCTTCTGCTGTTTCTTCTCCAGCCACACCGGCCTTCTTGTTCATCCTTGAACCTGCCAAGCACACTTCTTCTTGAGCCCTTCCCTCTGCTTATAATACTCTCTCTACAGGTACCCATAACATTCACCACTGACCTTCTTCAGGTCTTGGCTCAAGTATCACCTTTCAGTGCTGCCTTCCCTGACCACTCTTCAAACTGCAGTCCCACCTCCCTTGCTAGGAATGCCCTATGCCTCAACCTGCTTTATTTTCTTCACAGCTCTTACTATCACCTGGTACATGTTGTATATGTATGTAATTACATGCTGTCTGTCTCTCCCCACTAGAACGTGAGCTCCACAACACAGAAACTTGGTTTTGTTTAACGCTATACTGCTAGTACCTAGGACAGCCTGGCACACAGTAAGAAATCAATTAATACTATTTGAATCCATGAATGAATAATTAGATAAAAGGCAATTCCCATTATGATTATTCCAGTTTGATAACTATCTGTTTCTTCAGAAATGTGGTGGGCAACTCTTTCATTAGGTACCTGCTATGCCTAAGACTTCTGCTAGCACAAAGGAAGCAAGTATGGACAAGATGTGGACTCCACCCTCCGGAAGCTCCTAAACCTGGGAGAGGTATGGTAGTTTTAGAAATGCCTTCTTCACACTCAAACTGTACCAATGTGACTTTCCTCTCATATATCCAAATTCTGCTGGGTACCATGCCATAAAAAGGCTTAGCCCCTCTTCCTACAGATATTTGAAACCAGTGATCATGCTCTCTTGGGTCTTCCCTTCCCCAAGCTAAACAAAAAGACCCAGTGGGATTGTCTGACTCAGATCTGCCAAATGGGAACAGGGAAGACAGACTGTCGGCTGGAGAGGCAAAAGAGGAGCGGATCCAGGAGTAGAGTGACTCCTTCAAAGAAAAGAGCGAGTCCTTGGGGAGGACTCCATGGAATTAGGTTGGGGGTGGGGACAGGGTCTTGCTAATTAAGGTAGTAGATTATGTATCTATAGCAGAGCAGCCCACTGGGATCATCCCCAAATCTATCTGTGCTAAACCCAAACAAAACCTTGGCTGCTGAAAGAAAGTCCTGTGATGGAAGGCTGCGGGCACTGGAAAAACCAGGGAGGCTGAGCACAGAGGAGATGCTCAAGCCCACTGGCCTAAGGATGGATACCTGCCAGGGAAGGGACAACTAACAACTGCTGCTTCCTGTAGCCCAAACAAACCTGGTGACTGCCCACACAAAAGTCAAAAAACTCTGGGTTCCGCTGCGGCTGCCTGAAAAAATACCTGGGTAATTTTCTACCAGAAGCTGAAGGGCTCTGTGGGGCTACTGGGGAAACTAGTCCCAGGACGTCTGGAAAACCCTGTGATGGTGATGGAGTTTTAAGGGCAACTTTAAATGTACATCCAGAACTGGGTGTTTTGTTTTGAGGGGGAGCCCCTGAGACACTTCTACCTCACTTTGGGACCTGAATGAGATTACTAAAAATTTCCACGTTTGGGGTTTCTAATGGGGTTTCCCCAAGAAAACCGCAGAATTGCCAGCAGCTGCCGAGACCTGCAAAGGTCACGGAGGTGCTTCATTGAAGCACGTATCAGTGTCAAAGAAGCCAGAACAGGCGAGAAGAAACCTACAGAAACTAGAAGACCATGGAGCCATGAAGCCCGGGAAAGGCCGAAGTATGTTTTCTCCCCCCCACACACACTCTTCATTGCTCTCAACAAGGTGTTTCCATCAAGCTAAGGGGTTTCCCAGGGACAGTAATTCCAAAATGTCCTGGCCCACCTGGGTCCTCACCCCACAACTGTCCAGATTCCCATTGGAAAGCCCCAGAAACATGCTGTCCCTTCAGGGAAGGTCACATCATTTACCATTCTAGGTGAATATCTCAGAGGCTGGCTTTGTTTCTCCAGAAACTCTGGGGGCAAAGTTCAGTTTTCTGAGGCAGGTAGCCCATTCATTCAAAGAGGTGGCTCCACCCTACAATTAAGCCCAGGAAAAGCCTTTGTTCTAGAGCCTTTACTAGAGTCAAGCTATGGCAGGTGGCTGTCATTATTTCATTTTACAGGTGGGAGAGATGGATGGACCAGAGAGACAGGTTCAGCATCTTGCCAGGTGACTCCAGGTAGGCAGCATGGCTATATGCCTAGAATTCCAGCCCTTAGAGAATCATGCACAACTCAGCAGATATACCTGGAGCAGGCCGCCATCCCGTTTCATGCACACGATATTCACCTATTGGTTTTAACAACAAAAAATTAACCAGAAGCTCACTCTCCCTGGGCAAACCCCTGATAACCCCTTTGAGTTTTGCCAATGCCAGAATCTACAGAGGCTACACCCATGCCTCTGGGAACCTGTTCTTCCCGCAGTTTCTGAACCGCTCACAAAGGTGCTGCTCTTCCTGCAGCTCCTGAACAAGGCCAGCATCACAGATCCGAGCAAGCACCTTCACAGGCATGATGTGCTTGGCCCAACAGCATCTCTGGCTCACATGATTTCTCCTACCACAACCTGATATGGATGGAAAGAACTTAGGCTTTGGAATCAGGCCCACCTAGGTGTAAGTTCTCACTTAGTCACTTAACTGGCAGAGGGATACCTGGGGCCAGTCACTTAGCTACCAGGAGCTTCATATGTAAACTGGGAATAAATCCACCTACCTGAGAAGGTTATTGTGTGGAATATATGAAATAGCATGTCATTTCCACGAGGGGAAGTACTGTGTCTGGTTTATGGCCAGCACCTAGCACATGCCCACCTCATAGGAGATGCTCAGTAAATTTTGGTTGCATAAGTAAAAGACCTAACACAATGCCTCATGCCTAAGATGTATTCCATAAAGGCTCATTTCCTTTTCCTTTCCTGTAGGGATGCTAAATTTAGAGCATATCCCAGGGTGGAATGGCTCATAACTCTTATACTCATGGACTCCCCCAGCCACAGCCTCCAGGAAGGTTATGAGATGCCACTGCAGTAGCCAGTCTGTAGCTCAAACAGGACGATACCTGAGAGGGAAGTGGGCAGGTACCTTCTACCCAAAGGATCCCACGTCAAACGTTCTTTACCTCCTGGCCTCAGGGAGAATGTGTGCCCAGAAATGGTTCTGACATAACTGGCTCTTCTGCACACATCCCCTCTGTTCACCAAGAGGAAGTAACATATGGTATGTTGTCCAACTGGCTCTGACAATTCTTGAGCAAAGAGACAGAAGATGGAATTTCAACCCAGGATTGATCTAATGAACTTGCCAGATGCTGTGTCTAAAGCCTCTTTCCGTGTACAACACTGGGTGACTAGCAATTCTCTGATCCAGGTAGCCCTCTCAGAAGCTGGCTGGCAGACCAGGAACCTCTCCCACATTGCTTTTTGTTAATAGCTGGCAACAATCCACCTGGTATTAGGACCACTGGCCAAAGACAATAGTCAGGCGAAGTGGGCAAATGGCCCAAGTCTCTACTTGGAGATGCTTCTGAGGGTGTGTCTGAAGTGCTGGAATCCTGTCCCTCCTGTAATAAGCTGAACAAATATTTGCCCCAAAGAGAATCAAAGCAGGAGGGAATAAGAGAGGTCCTCACACTAACCAAGAGGAACTATTTAATCATTTATCCCCCCAGGGAGTTCATTTACAGAATGGCTTTCAAGTCTGGTCAGCCCAGGCTGAAGAGAGCCCTCCACCTTCACCTTCCCCAACCCTACCCCAGTCATCTGACCCCTACTGACTTGACCCCTTGGCTTACAAGAACCAACAGCGGGAAGAGTTGATGAAGTTGCAAAAAAAATGGGTGGGGTTCCAGGAGGTCCCCGGCTCAGTGGTAAACTGAAGTGCCTGCCACGCCTTAGGCCCAGCCTCTGGATAATTGCATTCTTAACATTCCTGAGTTCATGGTGCATGGCCCTTCCACCTCAGCTCCTTCAATAGATGATGAATTTTCCACAGCCAGCTCCATATTCTGGGTTTTCTGAGGGGAAGGAATACCTCTCATAAGCCCTGCACCTCCCCTAGGCAGGGAGATAAGCAAGGAGATAGGACTAAGTTCACCGCAAAAGAGCAAAAATAGCCTACAGTGACCACTGGTAAAGGCTCTCACCACTATCTCATCCTGACTTGGAGATAGGCAGGGGAATTCTCTTCCCTGGGAAAGGAATGAGGCATGACTCCCGGGCCCAGAAAGTGTATCTGGGACCATTAACAACTACTACAGCAAACTTGCTGGTATCAGTCAGTCGTCTCATATTAGCTCCAAGATTTACAATATCTGCAAGGCAAGGAGGGCTTGCCACACATTTTTAGTGGAAGAGACTGAAGGTAAAACTGGCCTGTCCAAGGTCACATGGCTAATTAAGTGACAGGGCTGGGACTTGCACCCGTGTCAGTTTCCTAAGTCTGCCACTGAATCTCAATGTCCCACAGAGCCCCAAAGACCGGGTTCTTGCTTTGCCAGCAAAACAGTGCTCAGTGAAGAGGCCCCAGGGCCCTGGCCAGAAAGCAACAGGCAGAACAGCTGGAGCTCCCCAAACGACCCCAGGCACTGAGGTGCAAAGTCCCTGGGCTTAATGCGTGTCTCAGCAAGAGCTCCGCAAACAGGCCAACCACACAGAAAGTTGCACACTTTAGAGCCAATGAACACAGGGGTGCAGGAGAAACACAATTGGCCCACCGTAACAGCTTACACCCTAAAATCAGACAATCCTCAGCCATCCAAGCCAGTGGAGCTCCTGCCTGGCCATATAAACCTGAAATAAAGGGAACTCAATTTGGGGGAGGGGAGCTCGGGACACCACTGACATCCTGTGGGAGTAAGATGGGAGAAGCTTGTGGGTCACTGATCCTCCCTATCTCCTCCAGGTGTTACACTCATCACCCCTTAGAGTGGTGAGCCATTATGTCAGGGTAACAGGAACACTGGATTAACTTTCAACTCTCAAAAGTTTGGGACCAAATGAACACACAGACTATGTTTTCTTCAGCAGAGAAACTGGAACACAAGTATGAAAGAGTAGGGTCATGAAGATGACCAGAATGAAGATGTCTGGTCCTTGTGGAACTAGGTCATGTGTATTTTAGAACAGTTAACCTCTTGTGGTGCAATGAGGTCAGTACGTCTCCTTAACAATCAACATCTCCAATAATCACCCAGCACAACAGAAAGAGATACAGGGGAAAGGCTGTTAGAGATCTGCCAAAAGGTCAAGGAAAAGGAACACACAAGGGGCGTGGTCCTTACCCAGCCGCCGTTCTCCTGGATCCAAGGCTCTAGGTGATCATTCAGGTAAGTGGCCATCCAAGTTGCGATCCGACTCACCAATACCTGCATCTCCTTGTCTACGCTTTCCACGCACAGTGCCCCACCGAAGGAGAAAAAGGCCACAATGCGACCCCAGTTCACCCCATCCCGGAAGAGTTCATTCACTACCTGCTCAAAGCTCTGATATGCTGTCCCTGGGGTGATGTGGAGCTGGGACGTCAGGTCACTGAATGCTCGCCGGTACCTCAGTTCAAACTCATCACCCGCCTCCCTCAGCGCTTGCTTCACCGCTGCCATGGGGATCACCTCCCGCGCATCCAAGCTGCTGCTGTGGCCAGTGGCTCCATTCACCGCGGGGCTGTCTGCCAGGTGCCAGGATGGGTTGCCATTGATGGCACTGGGGATTTCCATCTCTGATTCAGTCCCTTCTGGGGCTTCAGTTCTGTTCTCTTCCACATCACTAAACTGACTCCAGCTGTATCCTTTCTGGGAAAGCTTGTAGGAGAGAAAGTCAACCACCAGCTCCCGGTTGCTCAGAGACATTTTTATAATAGGGTTGGGCTCGACCAGTCCATTGTCCAAAACACCTGCTCACTCACTGAGTCTGGTCTCTGCTTAGTGGTTCTCTTCTGAGATCCAAAGTCAAGATGAGGTTCTGAAGAGAGAGAAAGAGCTTCAGGAAAAAAAAAATAATAGATGCATGCTATTTACCCTACAACACCCCATTCCCGCTCCACGTACCAGAACTGGGTTCTCTGTGGCTCTTAAGAAGGTCTAGGTCTAGCTTCCAAGGGACTTCAATGAAGTCAAATTGAAAGCACCAGTGGACTCTGAATCATTACACCGGTCTTTTTTTTTTTTTTTAAACCCCAGCCACCCCCTTTTCTCCGAATTGTCTTCCTCAGAAAGTCACCCCCATGGGCAGTCTGCCCCAACCACAACCCCCGCACCACCTACATTCAAATCCGTCTCAGGCGACGGCAGGCAGGTGCAGCCCCCGGAAGATCTTTTGTATCATATAGGTCGGGAGAAGAGGTGGCAGCCGGGATGCCGGTAACTCAGCCGGCCTCGAGGAGGCTGGCAAAAAAAAAAAGGCAGCTCTGGCTGGAGGGATCATACGACCCGGCAGACCGAGAGCCCAGAAGGCGACACAGGAATTACGAAGCTTAGGAACCGGCCCCCTCGCTGGCTTCTTCCTCCATCGCCCAGATCGAGGGCGGCCGCTCAGCAGCCGCGGCCTCCTGCCACCCGGGAGCCCAGCCCCCTCGCTCTTGCACGCCCCTTGGCTCTCCGCCTCCTACTGGGAGCCAGGAGAACTCTCTCGGAGGTGGCTGGTGTGAGGTTTAGTTTTTGTTTTTTTTCTATTTAAGTACCAGCCCAGTGTGAGGCTTCCGAAACCCTGAAGGGACTTCTCAATGAGGCTCAAGGTTTCGATGAGGGACGGAAGGAGGGGGAAACTGCCTCGGATTTGCGGTCTGACTTCGGAAAGGCCATCCCCGGGCCTTTCTGGGAGGCTGAAAGCCGGGGACCCCCCAGAAACGCCGCTGGTTTTCTCTGAATTCCCCAAATGCCCTGGACGTGGCGGTGGCGGTGGGGGATTGCCGGGTCCTCCATTCCCCGCACGGACACAATGGCCGCCGGCGCCCTGCACAAAGACCGGTGAGGGTGAGGCGCCGGGCCTCTCCTCGGGTCAGCGAGAGGGGTTGAGGCCTGCTCGAGGGCCCCCACAGCTGAGATCACGTTTTCCTGGGGACAGGCCCAGGGCGGCTTCTTGGCGCCCCCGGGAAGGCTTGGGGGTCGGGGGCTGCACCTCTTCGGAGCCCGGGGTGGGTGGGCTGCGGCCTCGCGGCTTCCTCCGCGCGCTAGGCCGGGTACCCACCGGGCCACCGCCCCGTTGCTAGGCAACCGCTCTCCCTCAGGGGCGCCCCCTAGACCTTTCTGGGAGGAGGGGTCTCGCCCCCGGCGGCCCGCCCAGGCGTAGCCAATCAGCGAGCCCAGGCAGCACGGAAGCAGGACGGCGAGGGCTCCCATTGGGCGCAGCGCCTGCCACGCACAGGGGAGGCGGCACTCTCACCTGCGAGCCCCGCGAGCCGTTGGGGGCCACATCCCCCCTTCATCGGCCAGGTCGTTTCCAGACGCGAGCGCTCTTCGCGGCCGAGTTCTGCGCCGCGGACCCGGGCCGGCCTACCTGGCTGACGGCTCGCGCTGTCTCTTCCGAACGAACCGGCCTCAGTTTCCCCTGAAGAGACCCGGGGAACTTGCAAGCTCAGTCACTTCCGGTGCCGCGGCAGCGCGCGCGAGCCCGAGACGCAGAGGGAGTGCGCGCCTTGAGGACTGGCGTCAAGACCTGGGCGAGAGCGCCCCTTGCTGTAAAGCTGGGGAATCCGGAGACGCAAAAAAAAAAAAAATCAACGTTTACATTCACTTTTCCATCCATTCATACGCTTATTAAGTTTCATCCACCTGTCAGTTTGCATATCGAAAAAACATCGTGTTGTGGCTGAGAACCTTGTGTCTGAGATTCCAATTTTGCCAACTGGGGAAGTTACTCAACTGTTGTGTGCCTCAATTATCCCTAACTGTAAAATGAATAAAAACTAACCTTCCTCATTGAGTTATTGCCATGATTAAAAGAGTTGTTATTTGTGAAGTCCGTAGTATATGCCGCATTAACTCATTCAGGAAATGTTTCTTTGCGTTGCTGAAGATAGAGTTAGGAACAAGACAAGACGTGGCCCATGCTTTCACAGAGACTTAAGCCCTGTGAGATGGAGAGACAGTAAACAACTAGGATAATAACAAACAAGGTAATTTCAAATAGTTACTAATGCTATGAAGAAAGCAAATCAGGGTGTTGTTATAAAGAGGGTGAAGGAAGAGGTGCTGCTTTAGGGTGGGTGGTTACGGAGGTAAGCCCTACCCTCCCTGCCCAGGGAGGAAGTGAGGCATTTTTTTCAACAATTGTGCGTAGGGTGGCCAGGGATGCCCTCTTTGAAGAGATGACATAGAACCCAAGGCTTAAGCATAAGAAAATGTCAACTCATCGGAAGAGTTTAGAGAACATCAACCTAGACAGAGAGAACAATTTGTGCAAAATGTCCTCAGGCAGGCAGATCTTGGCACGTCCCAGAAGGTGAAGGAAGGTAGTGACGGAGGACACATGTGAAGCGAGAGGAGTTTGGAGAGTTGACTGTAGAAGTGAGTTGGACTTGATTGTAAACATTGAAAGGTGTCTTATTTTATAGTATTTAATCGATTAAAAATATAATATTAAAAATATACCAAATAGCATAGAATTAAAAAGTAAGTCCTCATCCCACTCCTGCTATTCAATCCGCAGTTCTTGTCACAGAAGTCATCACTCTTAAGCCCTTTCCTCTGTTGTCTTTCAGCAGATGGTCCGTGTATTCACAAGCAAATTTATATATATAAAAGTTTTACACAGATAGTAGCATGCTATAAACAGCTTCTACATCTTTTTTTTTTCTGAGCTCTGTGCTTTGAGTCTGCCTCAATTTTTTAAATTAATGCACAACTTTTTAAATATACGCTTTAATTTATTTGCCCAATCCACTGTTTGGGAACACTTAGGTAGTTTCCAGTCTTATCTTATTACAATAAAGCTATAACTTGTCCATTTGTTATTTTGAATATGTGGGAGTTTATCTGTTAGGTAAATTCCTGGAAGTGGAATGACTGGTAAATGAGTATATTAATTGTCTTTGTTTTGTTTTAATGGATATTGGCAGAGTGCTCTACGTAGCAGTTGTACCAGTTTGTCCTCCCATCCATACTGTAAGAGACTGCCTCTTTCCTCACATTCTGAACTACGCAGTGTGTTATCAAACATTTTTATTCTTGCCAATCACATAGATAAAAACTGAGAGGTGCTTTTATTTTTCATTTCTTTCTTTCTTTCTTTTTTTAATGGAGATGCTGAGGATTGAACCCAGGACCTCCTGCATGCTAAGCATGTGCTCTACCACTGAGCTATATATCCCTCCTCCCATTTCTTTTTATTAAGAGTGATATTGAGCAATTTTTCATGTTTATGAGTCCTTTGGGGGGGGAGGACTCTTGTTCTGGCGAATTCTCTGTTCATTTGCCCTTTTTTCAGTCAGTCTGTTGAACTTTTTTTTCTCATTGGTTTATAGAATTTTTATCCTTTTTTTCTACATGTAAGTTGTAAATAGTTTTCCAGGTATTATTTATTACCATGGAAAAACTTTTATTTTGTATGTATTTTTATTTATGAGTCTCTTCCTTTGTTGTTTCTGGGTTCTATGTTATTCTTACAAAGACCTTATCCAGTTTAATATTATAAAAGGAATTCTCTGGTTTCTTCTAGTTTTTACATGGTTTCATATTTTATGATTCAATCTTTGCTCCATTATATGGTCGCTTTGGTGTGACATGTGAAGCAGGAGTCCATAATTTTTTTCCAAATAACTACCCAGTTATCCCAGTATTATCCTCTTTTCCCAACTCACTTGAAATGTCTCCATTATCATAGTCTACATTCCCCAGTGTACTGTGTCAATTTCTGAACTTTCTATTATGTTCCATAGAAGGTTTTAAACCAGAGCAGGACATGATCTGATTTCCAGCTTTAAAATTTGTGGTATCACAATCATTTCAATGTGGAAATTTTCATTATAGAGGTTTATGATGTGCTTTGGGAGCCCAGCAGAGAACAGATCAACTCTACCCAGAGACATGGGCTTAACTGAATTGGTCCTTAAAAGGAGAGTAAGATTTTGCCTGGGAGAGAAAAAAAGTGAGGGATATTTTAGGCGGAAGGCACTGCCTGAACAAAGGCATGGAGGGTTAATGTGAGAGCCCAGGTGTATCCTAGAAATAAACTGGGATGACTGAGAGGGAGTGACGGCAAAGGAGACTGGATGGAAACGTGTATCTACGTGTGCAGGACACTAAATAGACACTGGAGAAGCCAACTGGGCTTTTTGAACAGAAAGGACATGAAGAGATTTATGTTTTGGGAAGATAGAGATTTTGGGGAAGAGAACTTTGCAATATTTATCAAGAGCCTTCAAAAATGGCTCTGGAAAGATCATTGAGAAATAATCTTTGATTGGAATCAAATTTAAGAAAAGAAGTGAAATGCAACCAAAGATTTACCAACAGAGATACTTACACAAGGTTATTTATAATACAGGAAAGAAAAACTAAAACTGAGCAGTTCAATAAGCAGGGTGATGCTTTAAATGGGTTAAATTCACACAGATTTAATGATGTGGAAAAATGCTCAAAATATAACACTTTGTTAAAAAAATTAACAATGCTATACTGAGAATTATTCTAATTTATTAAAAAATGTACAATTCATGCAAAATACAGAGGAAAGAATTATACCAGAATGCAAAAAGGTGATTATTGCTGCATAGTCAAATTATGGATGATTTTATTTTCTTTTTTATACGTCTCTGTATTATCTAAATATGACTGTATTTTCTTTGATTGGAAAAAACTATTTAAAAAAAAACATGTTTGCTAAGATTTAGATGATGAGGACATGCTTATGGTAATGTTTAGTGAAAATAAAAGTATACAAAATTAGATGTGTGACATGATCTCAACTCTAAATACCATGCAGAGGAAAAAAGGCCGGGAAATCAGTATGATAAAGGCACAAGAAAAATGGAGGAAGCCCTGTACAAATGCTAAAGAGGAACAGAAACAGAGTGGTCAATAAACCAGAGTTTGAGGTAGATGCTCAGCCTCACTAGTTATCAGGGAAAATGCAAATTAAAACCTCAGTGAGATACCATTTCATACCCACCAGATGGGCAAAAATGAGAAAATCTGATAAAATCAAGTGTGGTTCAAGAATATGTAATAACTCTGGAAAAAAATGTATTGTTAATGAGTACAACTGAAGATGCCCACAACCTATGACCCAGCAATTCTATTCTTTGATATACACTCAAAATAACCCCCCCCCCAAATAACTCTTGCATATGTGTGAGATGCAGGTATAAGAATGTTTATAGCAATACTACTTGTAATAGCAAAAATTTGGAAACTACTCAGTCGTCCATTACAGCAAATGGTTAACCAAAGAGTAGTATGTTTATACATAGTAATATGATACACTGAAAAAAATAAGCGGATTTAGCTACACTCAGCATGAAGGAATCTTAGAAACATACTGCATGAAAAACATTGTTAAAGAATAATGCAATCGGATTCCATTTATATATAGTTTGAAAATAAGCAAAATTAATCAACATACTGTGTAGGGTTTGTGGCAGCCAGGCTCCTCCAAGATGGTCCCCTGCCTTCTGGTATTCACACCATTGTGAAGTCCCCTCCCACCATGTACCAGAGTTGTTCTGTGTAACTGATAACAAATGGCAGAGATGTTGGCATGTCATTTCCAAGATTAGGTTACCAATCTCCCTCTCTCTCTCTTTCTCTTTCTCATCACCCTGGAAGTAGCCAGCTGCCATATTGTGATCAGCCTCATGGAGAGGCGCATGTGTGATAGGGAACTGAAGCTCCTGCCTCCAGTCACAGGGGGATCCTCCTGCTCCAGCCAAGCATTCGGATGACTACAGCCAACACTTGACTTTAAACTTTATTTGAGTCCCTGAGTCAGAAACACTCTCTGAATTCTTGACCCTCAGAAACTGTATACCATAATAATATTTGTCATTTTAAGCTGCTAAATTTGGGGGTAATCTGTTCTGCAGCAATAAATAGATAACTCATACAGTGAAATATACCTATATGGTAAAATGATAAAGAAATATAATGGAATAATCAACACGAAATTCAAGATAGCCATTGCACATTAACAGGGAAGGATACAGAATGAACGAGAGAACAGGATAAAATTGGGACCTTGAAAGAGAATGGAAATATTCTTCTTACTAAATTGAATTGGATGTATACAGAATGTGTTGCCTCATTACTCTTTAGACTTTTTATGCATTTTACACGCATATATATTTATATTTGTATCTACTACTATTTATTATATCTAATAAATCAGTTTTAAAAGGACTGGAAGGAAATACACTTAAATGCTAATAGTGGAGATGTTGCCTGTAAAGGCTAGGTTACTTTTTTTTTTTATTTCTTCCTTAATAAATTCTGTATTTTCCAAATACTACAAACAAGAAGGTGTTACTTTTGAAATGAAAAAATAAAGACACATGTATAAAAGTATAAAAATGCATGTGTGTGTAGATAGTTATATGAAGGTTTGTATTTGCATCAAAAGATTTTTAAAAGATACACATTCATCTTTCAACACTAGTTTTTAAACTGAGGTGTAGAATTGGCATGTGAAATGGGGGCATTTGCACTTTTGACTTCATACCTATTTATGAACACTGATGGACCTGGCTGCAAATCTTAACTCTGCTGTGTGACCTTGGGTAAGTCATGTCACCTATTTGAACCTCGTTTTTTTTTCCTTCTGGAAATCGGAAATAAGAGCACCTACCTGGTAAGGTTTTTACAGCAATTAAATGAAAGAATAAATGTACAGCATCTAACATACACTCTCACTCTGTCATAAGCATGTATTACTTTTGTAATTTAAAAACTTTTTTAAAATAGAAAAGTCTTAACTATTAACTATTACCTTGACCTAGGCCAGGGCCGACTGCAAATGCAGAGGATGGAATTTCAAGCGATTCCCTTCTTCCTGCTCCCAGAAGAGGACAGAAGCACCACTTGAGCCCGGTTACCGCTGATCTTACATGAGTTTTTTTTTCTTTAAACTTTAACTGAAGTACAGTCGGTTTACTATGTTGTGTTAATGGCTGGTGTACAACATAGTGATTCAGATATACATATATACATATTCCTTTTCATATTCTTTTTCATTATAGGCTATTACAAGGTATTGAATATAGTTCCCTGTGCTGTATAGTGGGACCTCACTGTCTGTTTTATACATGAGCTTATTGGGAAAAAATCTGCATCAGTAGTTACTGTCTACCCCTCCAGCCCCCAGCCCCTGACAACCACTAATCTACTTTCTGTCTCTATGGATTTGCCTGTTCTGGAAATTTCATTTGCATGGAATCATACAATATTTGTCCTTTTGAGTCTGGCTTCTTTCACTTAGGATGTTTTAGGTTCATCCATGTTGTCCTACATATCAGTACTTTATTCCTTTTATTAAAGAATACTACTCCATTGTATGGATTTATCACATTTCATTTATCCATTCATCAGTTGGTGGACACTTGGGTTGTTTCCTATAGTCTATTACTTTTAATCACAGTGTGCTAAGGTCTCTGTAGTCCTTCCTCCAAAATAAATTCCGTATCAGCCTTGAAGGAAGAGACTGGGACACCCACAGAGCTTCCTGTGCTTGTTTGGATGGGAACTGTGGAAGACAGAGAGGTGGCCCCTTCCCCAGGGATCCTTTTGATGACTGTCACCTGCAACCTTCTGCAAGAGGTGTCCGTGAGTGATCACAGCCACCTCTCCTGGAAGTGTCTGAGGGTTGTGTTGCACCCAGAGCCAATGACCAACAGTCCTCTGTTCTCCAAGAAGGAGGTCTCCATTGAGTTGGAAGGCAGGTCCATATTTCTGGCTTGGAGACACCAAATAGATGGTGGAGAGGGTGACAGACACAGAGTGAAGAAGATCCGGAAGGGGCAGGAGTAGAAGTTGGAGCTTTTCCCTCTCACTTTTTAAAACAGAGCCTGAAGAGCCTGAATAATTTCTCCCAGACAGGCTCCCCCTCCACCTCTCTTGTAAAGGGTTTGGCCTCTAGAGTTGGCCTTCCTGGGTTCAAATATTGGCTCTGTCACTTACAAACTTGTGTGTGACCTTGAAGAAGTTATCTAACCTCTCTCTGAGTCTCAATTTCCTCAGTCTATAAGATGGAAATGATAACCTTACCTACCTTCCAAGGTTATTGTTAGGATGAAATGACTTAATACGAGCAAAGCATTGCCAACAGTGCCTGGTAGACGTAAGTGCCAGGCAAGTGCTGGGTGTTATCACTTATTCACACCCTTGGGAAAGGTGGAGCATTGTTCTGCATATTTTTAAAAAACCTAATGGTTTTGTAATGAATTTATATTAATCAGCAATTTATGTTTTAACTAAAAAATGTGTCTCAAAAATACCTCCCTGTCACTCCAGATCTGTACAAACTCTCTTCGAACTGATGTTTAGTATTTCGCCCTGTAGACACTTGATTGAAATCCCCCCCACCAACTAATGGACATTTAGGTGGTTTCCAATTTCTCATGACTTCGATGCAACAGCCTACTCATTGATTTCTCTATGTCCACGCTTGTTCGCCTTCCGTCTGTTTTCAGCACAGCAGCCAGAATTATCTCATTAAAAGCACAGACTAAATCAACGCTCCAAACCCTCCCAGGACTCCCACCTCATTCAGAGTGAAAATCAGTTTCCTTACAATGGCCCAGCTGGTCTGCATCCAGCCCAGAATAAATCTGGCCTCATTTACCGGTACTCCCCTCCTTGTCTGTTTGCTCCAGCCACCCGGACTTCTGACCTCTTTCTAAAACGTGTCCTCTCTGCTCCTGCCTTTGCACTTGCCGTTCCCTCTGCCTGGAACACTCTTCCTTCAGATATCTGCATGGCTCACTCCTTCACCTTCTTCAGGTCTTCGTCCAAATGTCCCTGAACTACCTTATTTAAAATTGCAACCCCTTTCCCGTGGATAAAGCCAAAAGCATAATGCCTGCAATTGTGGATAGAGTGGACCAGGTGTGTCTAGGCCTCCTTTCAGCTCTAAAATTCTGCTTCAGTGATTTCAGGCCTCAGTCTCCCATTTATACAGAATGGTGACTTGCGACTCAGCCTAGAATATAATGGATGCTGAAGGAATGACAGGAGAGGAATCCCTAGGGCCATGCTTACCTCTTGTTAATCTGGAAGGACTTGGTAAATTCTTGCACACATCCTGGCCTCCTGGCATTGCCTCATTCACTCACTCACCTTCTGCCAAACATGCCGTGGAAACAGCACAGCTCTACCACCACTTCCCTCCGGAAGTAAAGTAAGCTACCTTTACCTCCACCCCTACCCTGGGCCTGGTTGCATGTACTTGGAGGTCAGGTGATGTGTCTGCTGAAAGTGGACAGCCACAGCCTGGACAGACTCTGTCCTCCCTTTGTCAACGTCAGCTTCCTGAAGACAGAGATTTTGTCTGCCTTTTCTCTGCTGTTTCCCCATACTTAGCACAGTGGCTGGCACATAGTAGGTGCTCAGAAAATGCTGCAAGTGACTGTGCCTCTGTGTCTCTGACAAAGTTGGTTAAGTGTGTCTTTTGGAATTAAACCTAGAAATAGAAGTCCTAAGTTGCAGGGCACATGTGTTTGACATTTTTAAAAACTTTAAAAGTTAGGTTTATGGAGGTTTAATTGATGTAAAATAAACTGCACATTTAATGTGTACAATGTGATGAGTTTTGCCTTATGTATAAACTATTACCACAAGCGATATAAAGAAGATATCCATTGCCCCCAAAAGTTTCTTCATGCATATTTGTAATTCATGCCTCCCATGCTCCATTCCCATACATTTATTTGCTTTGTGTCATTATAGATTAGTTTGCATTTGCTAGAACTTTACGTAAGTTAAATCAAACCTCTTAAATAGATGTTGCCAAATTGCCCTTTCAAGCAGCCAAACCCATCCATGGTCCCACCTGCTGAGTTACCTTGCACATCCTTGATACCATCAAACTTTTCATTTTGGTCAATCTGATGGGTGAAAAATGGTACCTCTTTGTTTAACCTAAATTTGAATTTTAACTTCAGTATAACTAGTGAGGCCAAGCACCTTTTCAAGTCTTTAATGACCAGTTTTGTACCTTCTTCTAAGAATTGCTTATTTTCCCCATTTTTTTCCTATTGAATTTTTGTCATTCTCTCACTGACTCATAGATTTTTTTTGTTTACATTCTAGGTTCTAATCCTTTTTACATGTGTTGTAAATATTTCACCCCTCGATCTTTGTTTTCTTTTTAAAATGTAATTTTAAAATTGTGTTTTGACCAGTCTTTTCCTTTATATCCTAGTTTTCCCCTTATATCTTACTTAAAAAATTTTACCCACTGTCATAAACATATTCTTTTAAACCTTTAAAATTCTTAATTTTTGTACCTTTAGGGTTTTAATTCATCTGAAATTTGTTTTTGTAAACGGTATTGGATACAAGTCTAACATAATCTTTTTCCCAAATAAAAAGCAAATGTCCCAACTCCGTTATTTGTTTGTTTCCATCTGATTTGAAATCCTACTCAGCATTTACTAAATTCTGATATACGTGGGATGGTTTCTGGACTCTTAAAACTTTTCTATACTGATCTGTTTGTTTTTAAGTATTTTGTGGAAATATCCTGCTTAAAAAATTGTGGATAAACTATAAACAACAAGCTCCTACTGTATAGCACAGGGAACTATATTCAATATCTTGTAGTAACCTATAATGAAAAAGAATATGAAAAAAAGCTATCTATATATATATGTATAACTGAATCACCACACTGTTCACCAGAAACTAACACAACATTGTAAATCGACTATACGTCAATTAAAAAAACAAACTGGGGAAAATTTCAAACACATATATATATGTATGTGTATGTATCTATGTATCATGAACCTGTCACTCAGTTTTAACAATTTAATTTGTGGCCAATCTTGTTCTATCTATACTTCCACTTACTTTCCTGGGAAACTCCTGATTATTTTGAAGCAAATTCTAGAGTCATTTTATCCCTACCATTTCTATACGTATCTCTAAAAATAAGAAGTATTAAAAACAAAAACAAATAAAGAAAAAAATGCCACTCTTGCTGTTTATCTTTTGAAGAAACAAGACCTTTTGTCCTGGAGAGTTTTCCCATCCGGATTTTGCTGATTGCACCCCATGGGGTCAATTAATAACACTTTAAAAATTACTGTAATTTCATAACATATTAATATGAGATCTGGCATGGAAATCCCCCTGCCCCAGCCCCGTCCCCTACTATTTTTCAAAATTCAAATGCCACTTCTTGGGCTTTTCCTCGTCCATACGAATTTTAGAATCAATTTGGCAAATTCCATGACAAAACCTATTGGAATTTTCACTGCAATTGCCTTGAACTTTTCATATGGAAAATGAACATCTTTACAATATTAGATCGCCCTATCCGTTAATTAGGTATGTAACCTTATTTAATTATTTTTATAATTATTCAACAAAGTTTTACAGTTTAAAAAATTTCCTGTAAAAGTCTTGCTTTTTTTTTTTTTTTAAACTTCGTAGCATTTTTTGTTATTACGAACGTCGATCTTTTTGTTCTCTTCTGACTATTGATGATGTATGGGACCAGACTTTCTTAATTCAAATCCCATCTCCTCCACTTAAAAAAAAAATGTGGTTTTAGACAAGTTTACTTAGCTTCTCGGAGCCTCTTCCACAATTGAGGATAATGAAGCCATGGAAGTAGGTGGAATTAAAACGGAAGAACCAAGCACACAAAATACCGCCACTTTTGCCAGGAAGAGGGCGTGGATTTGGATAGAGTTTGAGAGACTCCTTCAAGTTTGGCAGACTCTGGGGCGAGTCTATGTTGCATGCAGGGGGCTCCATGATAAAAAGAAGTGAATTCCTATGAATATTCAAGAGACTATGTACAATTTCAGGGAGAATAATAAATGAAGGATTTTCTTCCGCGAAACTTTTGGGGGGGTAAAGGACGTGCACCATCTGTTACCTAAGTGGACTCCCCTGTCTCTTCAGTTGGTAGTACCACCTTTCCCAGTTTGGAGCCGAGCATTTTGGGCTTTGTAGTAATTTCCTCATTCGGGCTGTTCCAACCGGCTCACGCCGTCTTACGAGACTACATTTCCTAGGAGTCTCCGGGGCCGGTTGTTTGCTTGTCCCTCATCCTGACTTCCGGCGTCGCTGCGCTCTCTAGAGCCAATCGGGAGGCCGGGATTGCCGGTTCCCGGCACTCTGATTGGTCCGTTTGACTGAGTCTGGGTTCAAATTTTCAACCGTAGTGAATGAGTCCCGCGGCGGGTCTTCCGGGCGGTTGGTTGTCAACGCTGAGGCGAGGTGAGCCGTGGGGAGAAAAGGGGAGCAGACTGGAGCACGGGGCCACCTTCTCCCTGATTTCCGAGCGGTAGGAGGTCGCCTCCCAGCGCCCAGTGCGGCTCGCGCCTCGAGGGACAGGCTTCTGGGACGTTGTGGTGCGAGGGGCGACGTCCTGTCCGGCGGAGCTGGAGCGGGGCTTCCGGCCTCCCTTCTCTTGGCGACAGGATTCCCCCTGAAGTTCGGCGGCCCGGGTCTAGCGGGCTGTGTCTGCAGGTAGAGGCGGAGGCCGGCGGCGGGAAATAGGCAGAAGGAGGAGTTGAGGAAGGTTGTGGGCTAAGGATAACGGTGACTACAATTAGATTATTATCCTGCACACAAGAAATAAGCATTTACTGGACGAAACTCTCTGTGATTTCTCATTTAATTTTCGCCGCAAGCCAGTGAAGTCAGTACTGTTCGTAGCCTTCCTTTATAGGGGGGAAACTGAGGCCCGTAGTCTAGACACATTTCGAGAAATGGGTGAAGCAGCAGTCCTGCCCGCAGGACGTGTGGCAGTTGGTGGGGGAAAACAGATGTGGTTACAAACAACTACATTTAAAAACTACTGTGTAAGATAGAAAGGTAAATGAGGTAGTGTGGGAACATAATTGAGGGAGAGTTTAATTCCACTTGGAGTTGTCTTTCTGTTTTGAGAGTTAAAATTTGTTTTATTCCTATTTGCCCAGCCCTCCCCTTTTGTGGCGAATCACTAGGTATTCTTACCTTTCTAATTTCCTGTCCTAAAATAGGACAGCGGGAAGGAAAAGTGAACCAGGCTATGTAATATTGTAGGATTGTTTTGCTCTCTGTTTTATTAATATGTGGTTACTTTTTCTCACACACAATTTTCCAGTATTTAAGTACCAAGGACTTCCCTCCAGTCAGTCCTGCTTGGGACTTGACAGCATCTGGGTGCTCTACTGATTTTGCTTGGAGTTTTCCCTGGTTCAGCCTTACCTTCTCTTTACATCCTATGGTCTGTCTTTGAATTTGTCACACTCATCAGATGTCAAAATTCGAACTATTTGCTGTGATAATAAGGATATTTTTGTTTTGTGGCCTCAGTGTATCCCATGTCCTGTCAAGCCACCCTTAAATCAAACGAAGTCTTATTGTGGGTATATCAATTCAGTATTAAGTTGTCACACACGGGATCAAAATTATTGTGGCTCCTAGCTCACTTAGCTAATTAAATGACCTTTGAGGTTTTACTATGTGCTCAGATTGGTGTTAGATACTTCGGGTATACAGAAAAAGGGTTTTCTGGTTTGCTTGAGGACAAAAGTCTGATTCAAATGGACAAGTAACAGAAAAGACAAGATAGCATCTGAGTTCTCTATTGTTTTGTACTGTAAGCGCCCTGGCAATTTAGAGGTGAGGAAGATCTCTGAGGCTTAAACAGACAGGGGTGGCTTTGTGAAGCAGGTGGGACATAAACTCCTCTTGAAAGGGGAGTTTGGTTAGACAGGAACTAGAACAGTCTTGGTGCACAGAAATCACCCATTCAATATGTGTTGAATTGGAGAGGCAAGAAGGCGTTGTCTAAATTGACTACAAAATTTCAGGTATGGAAACTGGGTATAGTGAATTAGGTTGATACACTTGTTTAAACTTTCAAATTATTTAAATGAAATAGAGTTAATTTGGTCAGGCTTATTCTTAAGTCTGTGTATTCCCAACCTTAAAAAAGTTAATTTATCCTGCAGTTGCAATTAAGCTTCTCCAGGAAACAGGATTATGTGCAAAGGTCCTTCATTTCTTGTTTAGGTACCGGGAGAGGTTCAGAGTTCTATAGTCCCTAAATATTTTTTTCTTCAGCCTTTCCTGGATCTCTTCCTTAATTCTTTTTGAATTGCTGAGGAAGAAAGGAGGAGGAGAGATTTAAATGTCCTTTGGCAAACTGAATTTTCTTTGTGGTAGGTGAAGGTAGGCAGCAGAATTGACTCCAGAGAGATTGAACACCCCAATCCATTCTGTGAATAGATTGTGTTTGAAACAGATCAGCAGCCCAAGGTGCTTTGTGAAAAAAGTATAGATGACTGGGAAGGGTTCTGTTTTTGTTTGTTTTCATCGAGAAACTGGATTGGAGAAAATTAATGATTACTGAGAAAGGTATAAAATTGTATATAGGCGCTTACTTTAGAAATTTTTTTAATAAAATTCTATTTCTACTTTTTTTAAACTAAAAAAGATAGTAAAATGTTTTTCTTATTTTAAGTGTCCCTACTGTTTCTCCTGATGTTTGAATAGGATAGAAGTGCACACTACCACCTCTTGGTGTCAGTGTTCCTAAATTGCAGGGTTTGGAAAGGTTGTTTGTAAGTGGCAGTATGTAATGTAGAAGACACCAGGAGACAGCAACTGTAGACTGAAAAAAATTAAGAACACTTTTATACTAATGAAACAACAATCTGCTAAGTTTGGCATTTGAGGGTATCCAAGCTATTTAGACCTTAGCTCTCAGAAGCACTCTGGTTTTAAGAGTGGGGATCCTTGGTCTTTTAGCTCCTCTGCTTTCTGTTAAGCTTTTTTACTAACCTTTTTTCTGCTTCTTCAAGGTTCCTGATAAAAAGTACTTTTTAGACTTCAAAATTTCAGAAGAGAGGTGAAAGAGCGTACTGCAACTTTGAGTCAAGTTTATAGGCAGGTGGGCTGATAGACGGATTAAGCTACAGGTAAGTCTATATCCACGGTGTTAAATTCAAAATAAATAAGGGTAACATTAATATATTAGCTTCGAAAGTGTTAAAATAATTTTAGTTTATTATTATAAAGTAATTATTTTGGAAGAAAATTTATGTAATATGGAATAGCAAAAGAAAGTAATGTTACCCACTATCCCACCTCTCAGATAAACTATGGCTAGCACTTTAATAGATTTCTTTCCAATTTTTTTGTGTGTCTATATTTGGTTTTAAAAGTTAATGTACTAAAAACCTTCATTTTTTTGCTTAATAACTAGGTTATGAATATTTTGTCATATCATTAAAATTTTCTGTAACATTATTTTAATGGCTATATGGTATTCCATAATATGGTGGAACCATTGGTCAAAAAAAATACATATTTTTTGGTATCTAAAAAAAATGATACAAATGAACTTATTTATGAACCAGAAATGGACTCACAGACATAGAAAATAGCTATGGTTACCAAAGCGGAAAGGGGGAGCAGAGGATAAATTAGGAGTTTGGGATTAACATATACACACTACCATATATAAAATAAATAAACCATAAGGACCTACTATATAGCTCTGGGAACTATATTCAGTATCTTATAATAACCTATAATGGAAAATAATCTGAAAAAATACATATGTATGTAGCTGAAACACTTTGCTGTACACTTGAAACTTACACAACATTGTGAATCAACTATACTTCAATTTAAAAAATTTATTTCTCCTTTAATTTGAAAAAAAAGTGCATATTTTTAAGACCTTGGTACATAACACCAAATTGCCTCATAAAGTTATGCTGATTTACATATCCACTAACAGTTTATATTTACACAGACACAATTTTACATTTTAAAAATATGTAATAGATTCACATGGCACAAAAGTCAAAATAATATAAGAAGATTTATAGTTAAAAATCTGCTTCTAACCCTGTCATTGTCTACCTTACTCCCTGCCATCTCATTGGTAATCACTTTTTCAGGTTCCTGGGGAGTGTGTGAGTGTGTGTGTGTGTGTGTGTGTGTGTGTGTGTCTGTGTCTGTGTCTGTCTACTTTCCCAACCAGATACCTTTTGAGGGATATAAATCTCTACAAGACTGAGTAATTGAGATTTGACTAGGATTATAACCTCCTACAGCCCCACTGTCAACCCTTATAAACTCTTTCAGCTTCTTTTGGAACATCAGAACACTTGGGTATTACAAAGATCTCTGTAATTTGGCCTAGAGGTAGAAGGCATCTTTGATTTCTATCCAGGTTCTAGTAATCGTGTAAGAGTGGATTAAGGTTTACAGAGTTCTGTGGATGAATTTTAAAAAGCAGAACTGAACTGAATTTGTAATCCTTCAAAAAGAGCGGTATGAAACTCATACGTTTGGGAGGGAAATGATAGAAAAATGTATTTGCTTGAGATTTCTGGACAGTGATGAATTAGAACAAGTGTCCATGTGTCCTGTGCTGACTTCTGAGTGCTTGGACAGTGAGGGATTGTCGTTGGATTTTAAATTGACCCAATTTTGGAAGCTTCATAGATTCTGTAAACAGATCCGATTTCAGCATAGAAGTTAGCAAATGAATGTGGAAACACAAAGTCCATTAACTTCCTTCAGATTTAGTTTGTGACTCTGGTTAACAGTTAAAATTGCAGTCTGGATTATGTTGCCATTTACTGTCTCCTGCCAATCCTTATGTACAAAAAAAAGGGGGGGGGGGGAGAATGTAGGTATTTTCTCCCTGGGTAAGATGAAAATAACTCAACTCTATTTAACTTGTGGTAGTGTAACAGGATCTCTTATCCCTTATGAAAATAGAGTGTCCCTGGATAAATGGCACTGCCTGGGATGGGACCATCTTAACTAACTACACTTCTAATGGGGTCTTGACTTACTCTGTTTATTCTATTGCATTTCCAATTATTTAACTCATGATTTTTCCTCCCACAGAAATAGGCAAGACACAATTCACAAGCGGGATAGTGAGGTGCTTGAGAGCACCGAGGTCTTTGTTTTGCTTATAGAGCTGTCTACTATTTCAGCCTTGCTTAGAATGCACCCTTTTCCAGCTTTCCCCCACCTCCTCTGAACCTGCAACTTCTGATTTATAGAGCTTGTCATGGCTAGTTATTTTTGGTTTGAGAGTGAAGAGAGACAGGAGGCCTTGGAGGTTAATTTCAGATAAATATGAAAATAGGTTACATTGCTGCTTCTTCAGACTTCCTCAGTTGTGTACTTCCCCCCATATGTTTTCCCCTTTCCATTTATCTCTTCCCCTAGAAAAAGTCGATACTCATCTTGAGCCTGTAGAGCTCTGCAGGGCTGTCTTTTATGTATCACTTCCACCAGGAAGCCTTCTCTGACCCACCTCACCTGCTCCCCTTCTCTGTACTCCCATAGTACCCTTTGTTTATCCCCCACTACAGCAAGGGTCACCCTTTATCCTAATTGTCTGTGAATTCCTAAATGGAAGGTATTACATATATCTTTTTAGTCTTTGTTTTTTGGAAACAAAAATGAACTATATGATATGATTGATAGCACTTAATAGGAACTTTCAAAAGGAACCTAACCAGTTCATAGCATTTGGAAGAAGCTTTTTCTTCAGGTCTGTTGTAGGATTATTGGTCAGAAAGAGCTATCTTCACTCAGAATGTTTCTAATTTTGCAGGAGTCTGAAGCTGTGGTGGATTCAGATAATTTTGAAATGTGAAGCTGATTCTTTTGCTTGGCAGCTTGATTTGTGTAGGGGAATGTGCTTGACGCATATGCCTTTTTTTTTTTTTTTTTCTTCAGTGAAACCTGTTGACAGAAATTCAATCTTGATTAAGGGGTGCAGGAAGGCGTCCAGTTCCACCCTGCTTGGGGCTCTCTCATTTAAACGGTTGGCTTTGGCCCTGGCCTATTCCATTTCCCACTAGGCATTTAATTTTTGAAGGTTTTGAATCCTAATATTTATTATTTGTGGGAGAGGCAGTGTAGTGAAGCTGGCATAACCCAGTAGTTAACTTTTTGTTTTGCTCATCCACTTGTGCTATCACCCGTTATTTAGGAAAGTCAGACTTCTCAATTCATATGTATTTATTTATTTGTCCTCTTTTTTTGGTGGTGGTTGTGGGGTGGTCTCTTGAGTTGGCCATATAAGACCAAAAGATAGCTCAAGAGAAGCTTTTTTAAAAAGAAGTCATTTTTAGAAAATAGTATTTTGGTTTTAAAATATCACCTAAATAAAGATAAGGTATATTTAGGTTTGAGCCGCTTTGCCTTTTAGTAGATCTCAGAGGACATCCCTCCTTCCGATGCTTGAATACCCTTTTCATAGTCTCTTTTACTCTGGAATATCTACTGAGAGGTTCAGACTAACCTCTGTCTTATTTATAGCAAAAATTTATATGCAAGAGTACAAACTTAAAAAAAAGAGAAGTTAAAGGGTGATATTTTACTTTAAGGAAGATTCAGCTCAGAGCTTTCCTGGTGTATTTAGAATATGGATTTTAATTTACCAGAGTGTTCTCTATGAACAACTTGTCAGGGATGCTTAATTTTTGTATAGAGCAGGGTTTATTTTTATATTTGTCTAACAGGTTAGTAAGATTTGGTTACCTACCTAATATTTGAAGGAATATTTGTAGGAAATCCTGTATATTATAGTGACCCCAGATTTTAGAATCCTATAACACTGCTACCTGCTAGTTGGTGATCTCAGAGTAGCTTAACTTCTCTGAGCCAGTTGCCTTATTTGTAAAATGGTGATGATGTCATCTGCCTTCTATACTGTTAATGCAGTTCACATGAGATGATTTATGTGATGTGCCTGGTGAAGTACTTGGCCTGTACTGGTAGTATTTGGAAGTTATTATCTATAAATGGTTTTGTCTCTTGCTCCTTGATATTTGATATTGTTCTTTATAAATATCTATTTTTAACTAAATATGAGAGGCAGTGGATAAGGACACCCCCTTTCGGGCCTGTCTGGGTTCCAGTCCTGGCTTGGCTGGTTTTTAGTTGCATGATCATGAACAAGTAGTAAATCTCTCTGTGTCTCAGTTTCCTCATCTGGAAAATGAAGATAATGGTACCTACTTCATAGGATTACTATGAGAATTTAGTGAGTTAATACAAGTAAAACACTGCCAACAGTGTTTGGCATGTCATAAATACTCAGTAATTAATAGCTATTATTATTTTTTAACTTTGTTTCAAGTTTATATACCTTTTTATTAGGTCAATATACAGGAACATTTTACTTTTATACAGAAACATTAAAAAAAATGTGTAGTGTTTGGATATGTAAAGTTAATAGCCAGTTTGCAGGCCATGTAAATGTGAAGCATTATTTCCAAAAATCAAAAGGTTTAACAATTATTGCTGGATTATAAGAATATTTAGTAAAAATTCCAGAAAGCCTAGTGACTTCTGGACTGTAAACAAAGATTTAGGAGGAAATAATACTGCTTAACTAGTTCTTTAAACTGATAAGGTATGCATTTATGTAACAAAACATATACAAAAAGTATAGAAGTTCATGTAGTGAAGTCTTCGCCTGGCCCAGACCTGCCAAGCTTTATTCCCAGACCCAAATACTGTTAACACTTTTGTGTTTTTCATAATTATGTATGTGTAAGGGTATATATGAGTATACATTACCCCTTTCCCTCTTTTTAACCTGAATGGTAGCATGCACTTGTACATTTTACTTTTTTCATTTAATAGCTCTTGGAGTTCATTTTGTACATATCACATATATAAAGTTACTTAATGTTTCATTATATGATTGTGCCATAATTTATTCAAATAACCTATCTATGATGGCTGCTATAGCTCTAGCCATTACATCTGCCTTCAAGGCAAGAAGGATGAAGGGAAAGGGCGAGAACAAGGGCTGCTATGTGAATTTTTTTATACTTACATATGCATAAATACACATCAATAAGATAAATTTCTACATTTGGCAAGATCTATCAAAAAGGAAAACGCAAATTACCCTCCAAAGAGGCTAGCAGTATAGCTGCATAATTAAAAAAGATAAAAAGGATGTGAGGGGTTAAATTTGAATACTTTCTGGGTGGTTTTCAGCAGCATCCTTTGGTGGAATCATAGTTTTTAGGAGGCTAAGTGGAGTTGCTACATATTACATTCCTGCCTCTTTCCTCCCCCAGCTTTAATTGTCTTCATTACATTCCTGCCTGGGAAGTGTTCCCAGTGACCTGGGTTAGGCATTAAGATCATGGGAATCCAAGATTTTCCCATGTCTTCCAGCATGTTTGTTCACAAGAACAGGGAGACTTCTTCCTTGCAGCAGGGGAATTTTAACCACTGTCAGTTGCTGGAGAATCTTTCAGTAGGGTCCTTTGAATAGAAATGTGGTCAAGAAAAGGAAAACTATCAGTAGGTCGAAAGGCAGTGATTATATCACATGGTAGTGTATTTCATAGCACTCAAAATACTTTCTCATTTGTTTATAGGAAGCAGGTAGGCAGAAATGTGGAGTGACTTGCTTGTTGTCATGCCAGAGACGGGGCTAGAATTCTGGATTTCTATGTTGGGGGATTATTTTTGCCTATATATATGTGACAGAAAATGTGACTTTAACAGCTTATACAAAAAGAGTTTTATTGTCTGGAAATAGATGGTTGCTGATATTTGATTATCAGTGACCAGTATCTCTGATGTCTGGACCATTGTCTGTTATTCTCTTTGCCATTCACTCCTGTGTACATGATGAGTGCTATAGCTCCAGTCATTACATCTGCCTTCAAGGCAAGAAGGATGAAGGGAAAGGGCGAGAACAAGGGCTGTAGCTGTATCAGGAAGGTAAGAGTTTTTCTATGAATCTCTCGGCAGATTTCTATTTTGTTCTCATTGGCTAGAACTGTCCCATGGCTACTCCAAGCTTGGAAGCTTGGTGATATAGGGGGTGACTTCTGTAAGAGTACAGTTACTATTTTGATGGTGTTTAGTGAAAAATATTTTATCATAGCTTGACTTAAGCTTGACTTAGTCTTGAATTCTCTTTATACTTATAGTTTGTACTATATAATTTAAATGTTTATACTGTCGTATTTATTGTGATAGGATTCCTGTCTAGATTTTAAATTCCTTTGTGTTACCAGTATTTACTTCTCTTCCAAGATACAGAATACTTTAAGTACATGTTGTTCTGTGTGAAGACAAATGGCTCATTATGTTTCATAGGGAAATTATTTGCCAGTGAGTGTAGCCTCTAGGCTGTTTTTCAGATTACTTTCAGCTATTTTCTTAACGCACAAGGTTTCAGCAGGACAGGACACAGGACAGTACTTAAAGTACAGAAAAGTAGGGATAGGCCCATATCTTTGTTTGACTTGTTTCTTTTACCCCATTTGCATGTTGTGCCTTTTATATATTTTTGAGTCTTTCTCTTCATGCCCAGGAATAGTATTTTTATGAAAGCATTTTCTAAAGAAAAAGCTTGTACTTGGCAAAACTGTATTGAACTCTTACTATGCGTGAGATACTGTTGTAAGCACCTTGATGGATGGATAAGGTATACACAAGTGAGTAAAACCCATCCTTGCCTATAAGAACTTAGTGTCTACTAGGAGAGACATTTGCATAGTTAACTAATATAAAATTGGTTGGCAAAAAAGCACTATGCCTTTGGAGAGGTAACAAGTATGTATGATAGCTGGAAACTGGGAAAGAATTTATAGAGAATTGAACTTTGAATGATGAGTAAGATACTGGTTGGCATGTATAAAATTTAATGGTGTGTTTCAGAAATTGGGTTTTTCAGGGTAGAGAGAAAGTAAATTTAATGTGGGGGAGGCTAGAAATGAGAAAACGGTAGATTGAGGGAAAATAAAATAATGAATGTAAAACACCTGTCACAGCGCATGGTGTGTTCATCAAATTTGCCCTTTCCCTAATTCTAACATATTTACCTTAAGGAGTCCTTCAAGTTACCAAAGAAGCAAAGTTAACTTTTAGTGTGATTTGAAAAGTAAGACATACTGCCCAGGTGGTTTTCAGAATTGCAGATATGATAGTAAAAGCAAGGTAATTGCTAGGGAATCAGTACCTTAGATAAATGTACAACCAAGTTTCTGAACCATTTCTTTCCTTAGGAGGTGACTTATTGAGAAAAGTGACACGAACGCTGGGGAAAACCTGCTCTTCTGCACCAAGGGTGGGGAACAATGTCACAACTTACAACCTCTTATTCCTATGATGCTCCCACGGACTTCATCAATTTTACATCTTTGAATGATGAGGAAGATACCCAAAACATAGATTCCTGGTTTGGTAAGTGTCTGCTTTATTTGGTCACTTTTAGGGTCAGTGGTTTGCTTTGTGCTGAGGACCTTTCAAAAATAGAAAGAGTTTTAAGAAAATAACTAAAATATAAATTTCTTTCTGCAAGGTACTTTGTCATCCATGATATGATAGAAATAATTGAAATTCTCACTATTTTGGGAAAGGACTATCAGTAGAAATCAGTATTTTACAGTTAAGAATGACAAATATTTAAGCTTTAGGAACATATGGGGAAATCCAGATAAGGCAAAGTTGAGTGAAATTCTCAGACATGTCTGTAGTGAGGGCAACCACATAAAAACTTACTCTACTGTCACTGGACATAGAGTATAATATTGCAACTGGGGCAGTGATACTGATACACTCCACCAATCTTACTCACACTTCCCCAGTTTCACTTGTACTTCTTTTTATTTATGTGTATTAAGTTCTTTGCAGTTTTATCACCTATGTAGGTTTGTTGATCTACCCCCACAGCCAAGATAGCAAATAGTTCTAACATCACAAGGATCCTATGTTGCCCTTTTATAACTATACTCCCCTCCCTATTGCTGCCTCTCCCCAGTTCATTTTTAAATGGAGGGATTATACTACTCAGAACCAAATCTCCAAATAGAGTTTGGGTTGCTTGTTGTTGGGTCGTGTGGTATGACACAAACCCTGACACCAGGTCAACAAGTAAGGATGTGATTTTGTTTTTATATTACGTTGGAATAAAATATGAGGCCAGTGATATGTCAGGCTAGTAGTTGCTGGGGCACTTTCATTTTTTTCTTTCTCATGTCCTTTTTCTCCTCATTCGGAGAAATCAGTATGTATTGGGGGACAGAAATGAGTCCATTGCAGCTATACTCAACACTTATAATGTAGTGTCTAAATGTGATGGCACATACCATTGTCTTGGAAAAGGACTTTAATGAGATGCGGTGGGGATCCTGAGGGGAGGGGTCTGCTGGGAGTGGTGTAGGAGGAAGGGTGGATGAGACAGTCATCTGCCACTCAGAGGTCTTCCCTATGCCCTTATCCACTGAAACCCTGAGAAGTAGCTGGGTTGTCTGACTAGCTCTTTTTCCAAGGTTTTCTTGAAAATCGGAAAGGAAATATTAGTATAACAATACTATTAAATACAGTTTGGAAGAAAAAATGAATCCCACAATTTTTTCAAAATCACCTTAGCTCTAATATATTACTTCCTAATTTTCTTCTAAATAATCACATCTTTTTACACAGTTGCAATCAGAGTGTATGTTCATAGAGTTAGTGCTGGGACTCACTGCATTCCTGAAGCTTCTATTAGTCAGCTGTTGGTGGAACACACTTTTCACTGCTTTGCCCTAGCCTTTATGTACCGCAGAACCAAAGATAAAATTTTTTGAGAGCCTAGCTCTGTTCCATCCTCACATACCCCACACTCGCCTAGTTGAGGAAGAACCTCAACTCAATTATAGACTGTAAGGTGTCCCTTGTAAGCCTTACAGATCTTGCTGGCTACAGTTTTCTTTAAGAGGAACATGATGTATTTACGTGGTAGATAAGGCCAGTTTATGCTTGTATGGCCCTAAAGTGTATCAAGCAAAGGTAAGCTAATCACAATGCAGAGTCTGCACTTCTCCTTTTTTCTAATACATTGTTGCAGTGTTGCCAGTGTTTTAATGATAGTTTTTGCAGTCTCTATCTCCGATGTACAATGTGTTCTTATTTCTTCTTGATCACTAGAACTGTGCTAGTACTTGCCAAATGAGTTAGAAGTCTACTGGTAGGAGGCTTTAGGCCCCATTTTAAGTATATGGCACTGATTTATTTTGCTTCTTTGCTGATTGTTTAGATGATGATGGTTTTACTTTTTCACAGAGGAGAAGGCCAATTTGGAGAATAAGTTTCCTGGAAAGAATGGTACAGGAGGGCTTTTTCAGGGCAAAACTCCCCTGAGAAAGGCTAATCTTCACCAAGATTTCACACCTTTGAGACCAGGTAAGAAAGAACATCTCAGAAAAAAGCTCCTTGGCAGAATGGTGAAGCAGTATATTAGAAACCTGAGGGATCTGGGGAAATTACCTAAATGCTGTATCCCTTGGTTTTTAATTGGTGAAATGGGCTAATTCATTTACTTATTTCATGGTGAATGTGAAACTAATGATTTAGTGCTACATTTTTTCCCCAATCTTTTGGAAATTAAGCTAACATAGAATTTTATTGCTTAGATACATAACTGTTTTCTTTTTATGATAAAATTTAATGTACCCTAACCTGAATCTGGCTGGGAAACAAAACAGCAGGAGAGAAGAATGTACTGCTTGCACACTGTACAAGAATTCTTTGAGTCATATATCTTACTTTGAAAGATGATTGACATTTAAACTAGCATTTACTAAATCTGCAAAGTATTGTCTATTTGATTAGAATAAGAGAAGAATTCTTTAATAAGTCCTAAATTCTCAAAAATGATTCTTGTTTTGAAATAACAGCTATATTTAGCTGTAATTTATATATCATACAATTCACCCACTTAAAGTGTACATTTCAATGTTTTTTCATATTCACAGTGTAGTTGTGCAACCATCATCACAATCAATTTAGAACATTTGAAAATTAATCTTTACACCAGAAATTGACACAACATTGTAAACTGACTATATTTCAATTAAAAAAAAAAAGATTTTAAAAAAAGAGAATTTGGGCTTTTTCTCTTTTTCTTGATGAGTCTGGCTAAAGGTTTATCAATTTTGTTTATCTTTTCAAAGAACCAGTTCTCAGTTTCATATTGGACAATGATCCTTGAAAGGTATAACCTCTTAATCTGGGGAGGGAATTATTTTTCTTAATATCATCTTAGTATTTTTGCTGCCTTGTTTCCTAGATCTTATTTCTTCTTTCTTGTGTTCTTTCATTTGTTCTTCATTTTGCAGGGGTACATTCTCAGGGAACTCCTAATATTAGGTGTAGGAGAGGACAACTTTGAATTGTCACATGTCTGAAAATGTCATCTTTCCAGCTTCATTCACAATTGAAAGTTGAACTTAATATAGAATTACAGATGAAAAGATTTTTTTTCTTGACTTCTGTGAAGGCATTGTTCCTTTGTCTTTTATCATCCTGTGTTAACTGATGAGGAATTCAGCTTATCCTATTTTCCTTACTTAGGTGATTTCTTTTTCTCTATGGAAACTTTCAGAATTTTATTTTTTTTAAATGTCATGAGAATGTGTTTGGGATTATTTTTTCTGAGGTAGTACCTCAGGCTGGCAAATAGGCAGGGCCCCTGGATACTTCATTTCTGCTTCAACCAAAATAGCTTTAATAAAGTGATCTTCTGCATAAGATTTTATTGGAACTAAAGGTTCCACTGTTTGAGAGGGATATATACACACACAAAATTTTCAATCTAGTGTTTTGTATTAAGTCATATACATGTAGATGTATCTCTCATCTCCGATTTGTTTCCTTGGGATTTGAGTACTGACTAGTTTTTGCTCTCCTGCAGTTGACAACACTTACAACAAAGAGGCGGAAAAAGAAAATCTGGTGGAAGAGTCCATTCCATCAAATGCTTATTCTTCTGTAAAAGTCAAAGGAACCACAACAAGAAATACTACAGCTCAGCCTCAGAGGTAGGACTGTTTGGGGCTCAAAAGTGGTGATTATATTAATAATGTTCAAAGAATAGTAACTGTAGCATCTACTATGTGAACTACATTGGACTCTTCGTGTTACCTTTTTTAATCTTCATAACATTTATGAGTTATACATAATATGCCTGATTTATAGATAAGGGCTCAGAGGTGCTAAGTGGCTTGCCTAAGGCAAATTTATTTCAGAGACAGGATTCACACTGATCATTTTGGCTCCAGAGTCCTTGCTGTCTGCACTAGCAACATGGGTTGCCATTTTACGTTTATTTGTGTGGATATTTGACAGATTTTTTTCCTGTTGTAAGTAAACTCCATAAGGGCAGGTATCATGTATGCTTAGTGCCTAACAGTGTCTGGTAGGAGCAAAGCTGAAAAACTGAGCAAACGGGTGGATGGATGGGTGGGTGGGTTAAGCTGCACTCTTGGCATTAGTGACTTCCGAAATCTAATGTCTTTGAATGTTGCACTTGGTTTCAGTATCCTCTTTTTAACCAAAACACAATGTTTGTCAGTCTTAATATTAGTTGTCTTCAGATGGCAGTAATCAAAAGAATATTCAAATTAGATTTTTAAAAACTTTTACCACCTAATAATTACCACTCACTCATAGAGTTTAAATTCTAGGACTGTTTATTGCTTTATACTTTGATGTCACCAGAATATCCTCAAGGAAGAGGAATGGCAGAGTATTTCTAATACTATTGCTCAGAAGTAATGAAATGACCCTTTACAAAGCCTCAGGCTGGTATAAGAGGATCACCATTTGAGGATGGTATCATACATGCTGATTTTAATCTTTCCTAGTTAAGAAGCCCATTTTAATTAAAGAATTCTATGAGATCTCAACCAACTAGGTATGTATCACAGGAGATATAAGAGATTGCTATTGGTTGATACTGTGGTTTCTGTTCCATGTTTAGATTGTTAAGTGAGGCCTACGGAAAAGGGACCCAGTGTCCTATAGGTTTTTTCAGAATCTAGAATAGTGTTAGTGTCTTGGCTTCTCCATTTTGTATATGTATATGATTACTAAAAATGTCCCACATTCTGACTGAATTCTGGAGTGATTTTTGAAAATGATGATATGACCTAAAGCCAGCTGTTCTCAGAGTCAGAAGACCTGAATTGTTTTTTTGTTTTGTTTTAAAGGCAGGTACCTCTAATACTCAAAACCTTAGTTTACTGACGTATCTCAGGCTTATTGCAAGAAATAGCAAATAAGGTAACATGTGACATTAGTTTGTAAATGATACTGCATTATGAAAATGCATGAAGAAGTAAAACATTAGTGCCATTTATCTCAGATCTCAGATTTATCTTAGTCCAGGGATGCCTAATATAGAAAGGAACAGTAGATGAAATAGGGAAGGTGTAGATAATCATACAAATTCACTATTTCATTTTCACATGGTTTTGATGAATAGGCTAAAAGATGGCCATAACTCTTTTGACACAGAATAGTTAAGAGTTAACAAGGCCTTAGTCTACAGTAATAATTTCTCCATGCAGGTGTTGCTTTACTACAAATATACGTTTTAATTCTTGTAATCTCATCTTTTAGTGATTTCTCCCTAAAGACACCCAGCAATTCTTCTCTTGACTTTATAACATCATTGTATGCTGAGTTTAAGTGATAGTCCAAAATGGTCATGTCTTCATGTACTTTGCCTTCTTTCTAATATTTATGAAACCATGTCCATTTTAAAAAATCAATTTTATTGGGGTATAATTTGCATATAGTACAATGTACAGATCTTGAATGCACAGTCTGATTAGTTTTGACAAATGTATAACACCATGCAACCACGACACCATGATCAATATAGAACATGTCCATCACCTCAGAATGTTTCCTCATTCCTACCCCTTTGCAGTCAACTTTTACTGCTCGCTCTTTCTGCTTTCTCACTCTCCCACCCCCCACCCAGAAGCAACCACTGTTCTGATTTCTGTTGCTATAGATTAATCTTGCCTGTTCTAGATATTTTTATAAACGGAATTGTATGGTATGTACTCTTTTATATCTGCCATCTTTCACTGAACATGTGCTTTTGAGATTCATCCATGTCATTGCATGTATTAATATTTTGTTCCTTTTTATTGCTGATAATAAATTTTATTGAATGGATATACCACAATTTATCCATTAACCAGTTGAGGACATTTGAGTTGCTTCCAGTTTGGGGTTATTATGAATAAAGCTGCTATGATTAGTTGCCTGTAGATTTTTCATGAGGAAATGTGTTTCTCTTGGGTGACTATCTAGGAGTGGAATTGTTGGGCCATACTGTTAAGTGTGTTTTTATAAGAAACAGCCAGAATGGTTTCCGAGGTGACTGTACCATTTTACATACCTATTAGCAATATATGAGAGTATCAGTTTCTCCACATCCTGGCCAACACTTGGTATTGTCATTCTCTTTAATTATATTTCATTGTGTTCTTAATTTGCGTTTTTCTGATGACTAATGATGTTGGTCTCATTTTCATGTAATATTTGGCCATTCATATATCTGCATATGTAGTTGCTTTTTTGGTCTGGCTCCCTAGAGTCTCTGCTGTGCCTGAAAATGTTAGTGGTCCGCCAAGACTGAGTAGAGGTTATACTCAGGTTTAAGTGTTCATCCTCTTTGTGGTTCTCTTGCTTCTGGAGTTTTGCTCCTAAATTTCTAGCTGTTTTGCCAGCCCCAATGTTTGTCTTCTGACACTTAAAGCTTAGTAAGACTTAAGCTGTTTAGGATTCTACTGTATACACATTGGGGAATGCACTAAATCAAAAAAGCAGCAAACTCACCAGTCTCACCTAGTGCACTTACGTCTTTAAGGATGGACACCTCACCAGTTTTTGCTTTTTCACTGGGGCCCCCTTAGACTCCCCTAAATATGCATAGTTAGCATATGTGTGTATACATAGCATATATAGTAGCACATAGGAATTTGTGCTGAGTTTTGGCTCAGATTTTGGGTGACAGCTTTTCTGTAGCTCTTTCATTTCCAGGATTTTTCTCCTAAATTTCCAGCTGCTGTACTGGCCTTGAATTCTATCTTCTGTTATCTATAGCCAGTGAGACTAGAGTTTTCTGCTGCTGTAGCTGCCACATTTGGGGAGTGCCCTCAGGCAAAAAAGCTACTAACTTATAATTCTTAACCTTTGCAGTTGCTGCTTTTCATGGATAAATGTTCCTCTTTTTCTGCCTGCTTTTGGTCACTTTACAGTGCCTTCAAATAGTTACATTTTTGTATTTTGTCTACATTTTATGATAATATGCAAGAAGATTTGTGTGATAAATTCACTCTGCATTACTCCATGTATTTGTTTTTATGAGTACTTTGAGAGATTGATACGAAAATATTTGCAGATGAAAGATAAGAAATTTGAGATTTGCTTTAAAATCTAGGGAGTGGATGGAGGGAAAATTGACAATGTGATTGGCTGTAAGTTAATCATTTTTAAAGCTGAATGATGAGTACCTAGTGATTTATTATAATATTCTCATTTTTTAGTTATGTTTCAAATTCCCTATGATAAAGATTTTAAAATTAGGTAGTCTATGCAATCTCATAAAAATGTGAATATATAATAATAAATCTTAAAGTATTGAGGGAAATTAACCAAGATCTAAATAAATGGCAGGGCATACCATGTTCATAGTTTGGGAGACTCTACTGTAAATATGTCAAGTCTCCTTATCCAATCTGTTGATTCAATGAAATCTCTATAAAAATCCCAAAGGTTTTCATTTTAGATATTGATAAGTTGAAGTAGAATCCACAAAGAAAAGCATTGACATGCTTTTAGAGAAGGAGGTTGTTGTATTTGAGCATATTTACCTAATCAAATGATAACCATAAAGAGAGTGAAAAGCCAATCCCCGGATTAGGAGAAGATATTTGTAACACTTAAAACCTACAGAGGGCTCATATTCACAGTATATAAAGAATTCCTACTAGCCAATTAGCAAAGGATTAACAATGCAGTAAAAAACAACCAAGAGATTTAACTAGCACTTTATGAAAGAGGACAACCAAATGGCCAATAAACATGTGAAAAGGTGCTCAAACTCACTGGAAAAAGCAGATTAAAACCACAATGAACTTCTACTGTATACCAATTTATATGACTAAAATTAAATCATTTGACAGTACCAAGTGTTTAGGAGAATGTAGAGCAACGTTGGACTCTTACAGATTTGTCAGTGTAAGCATGAATTGGTATGAGTACTTTGGAAAATAACTTTAGTTGATAAACCAACGTCCTATGACCTAGCAATCTTATGAGTTAACATATCCAACAATGTGTGCAACAATATGTAAGAATCAGCAGTAGACTGGATAAATAGTAGTACATTCCTACAGTGTTATACAGCATTGAAAATCAGTGACTCAAAACTGTGAATCAGTGTGGTTGAATCTCACAGACATAATAGTGAGTGAAATAAACCAGATAGAAAAAATACTTAAAATAGTCTGATTATAGTATAAAGTTTTTGTTTCCTTTCTAAATGTACCATATTTATGGAATACATGTTTGTATGATAAAATGATAAAGAAAAAGTAATGATTACTGTAAAAGTCAAGGTAGCACCTGCTGCTAGTGTTTTGTTTCTTAGCCTAGGAGGTGATTTCATGAGTCTTCACTTTGTAATCATTTAACTTAAGTTTTGCTTTGTGCACTTTTTGTTATGTGTTATATATTTTAACAAAAAGGGGTGCCATGGCTAAAACAGGAGAAAATAAACACGTTAGTAAATTTCCAGGAGACCTGATTTCTAATTTCAAGTCTGACAGCAGTTAGCTATGTCACAGGGTCAAGTCACCTCATCTCTTTTTACTTTTATTCATACCTCTAAAAGGAGGGAGTTGCACCAAGTGATTGCCAGTGCCTTTTTACAAAATTAAATCAGCTTTATGGAGGTCTAATTTATGAACACCAATGCACTAAAGTACCAACAATTTATGGTGAAATTTAAAAAACTATCAGTAAGACAAGAAGATACTAGATTTTTAGAGTGGAAATAATACCATTTTTTATAACCCTTCATAGTGTGACATATTTTCACATTTCTGAAGAGCATTTGCATATCTAGTAGATGTACTCATTAAAGATAAGTTTTATGAATTCTTCTACCATAGAAGATCTCTTAGACTCTCTGCTCAGAAGAATTTGGAACAGAAAGAAAAACATCATGTAAAAATGAAAGCCAAGAGATGTGCTACTCCTGTAATCATCAACGAAATTCCACCCCCCAAAAAAATGAAAGTGTAAGTAGCCACAGCTTCTGTCAGTTGGCATAGGTTTTACCTCTGTTTGCTCCTGTGATAAGAGCAAGTGGAATATGTGGTGCTTGTTCTTATTTTTATCAGTTGGGAATGTATTTTGCCGAAGGTAACAGCCATTTAACTAGAGTGGCTTAAAGAATAGTGAATTATTTGCTTCACACAAGTCTAGTTTACTGCTAGCTTTATTTGGTTCAATGACATCTCTGTGAGTCTTAGTTTTTTTTTTTTTTTCCCATACTTGTTGCTCAAGGTGGCTGCTCTTTGTTTCTTAGCTTCTTCCTTGTACTTGTTGTCTCATTGTTACAAGATAGCTGCTGTATATCTGTAGGTGTCATATCCATGTTCAAGAGAAGAAGGGTCTGGCAAAGAAAGAGGGGCAGCACCCATATCAGGAAAGTGAAGTATTTTCCAGAAACCCTTATGTTATACCTCAGTTGACCAAACTGTAAATTAGATCCACTCTAGTTGCAGTAGAGATGGTTGAAACAAGTATAGTATTTTTTGCCTTCATACATTGTTGCCCCAAATAAAATAGGAGTTGTATTAATAAGAAAGAAGGTGGATACATATTAGGAAGACAACTAGCTGTCTGGCATTTGTTCATTTGATGATGAGCATTTAGAATCCCTTCCTATCCTCCTGAACCATCACCAGACAACTTTTACCTTGACTTCTGTTGGTGTTCTCAAAGTTTACCCATTGTAGCCGTTGGTATATATGATCTGATTGATACTATTTGGAAGAATCTTGCTGCTGAAGCATGGTTGTTGTCCTAAAGAATGAGAAAATTTAAGCCATGTGTGGTAGATCTGGGGAGGAGGGTAGAGCAGGATATGCTGCAGGGAACTGAGAAGATGTTTTTTGTCCTTTTGAACTCAAGTTCTCAAAATAAAAAGAAGGCAAAGGAAGAGGAAGAAAGCAATGCTCATCAAGATATTTCCGAAAAGAATGAGTCTTCCCCAGAGAAAGCCAAGACCAGACATACTGTGCCGTGTATCCCACCTGTAAGGTATGATTCTTTCCTGAATTTCAACTTTAGACTCTGTAGAATAAAATTACAAATGGGTAAATTTACAATCTGTTTGATGCATATGGAGCTTGGGAAACTCCTAAAGCTGTAACCTTGGTATGGTAAATTGTTTTATGTCCTTGTGGATACTTGAATCTTACACATTGAGAAAAATATATTAAAACAAATGTAAAAGAAATATAAAAGGAAAAAGTTAGTAAAGGTTATAACTATCTAAATTGAACAGTTTTTATTTTGCAAAGCTCCATTCTGAACTTTACTTAAGTGAAATGCATATTTTTTATAATCAGTGTATAAAGTCTTTGGGTTCTGCTTTACTCATTCACTGTGAGACTATTTTATTTTCTGTACTGCTGCAAAATCTTCACCTTTACCCCTTTTTGAAAGATTGTTAACATTCTATAAAATTAAATTTAACTATTTCTAAATTTTCATCAATATTTTGGAATAAATTTTGTATCTTTTTTCCATAGTGTTACCTAAGTTAATATTGATTTATTAGATAATATTTTTTGGTTTTGCTGGTTATTTTGTCATATGTTAAAAATCTAATCTATATAATCCCTTTAGATTTTTTGAAACATTGAGTCTCTTTCTCCTGTCCCCTCTCATCTCCTTTACTGGTTTGCTGTTTAGGCAGAAGATTCTACAAAGTACTGAGGAGCAAGAATTAGAGAAGAGAAAAAAAATGCAGCAAGAGGTGATGGAGATGCGGAAAAAGAATGAAGAATTCAAAAAATTTGCTCTTTCAGGAGCAGGTCAGCTTAGTTCTGACTGAGTCTGATTTATGAGGGGGTGTTTCTCATAATCTTGGTAGGGTTTTTAAAGTCTCTAAAGCAAAAAAAGTCTGTCTTGGTCAGTGGTCAGCATAAAAAGATGTGTTTACTTAGAAGGCTTAACATGGGTACCATTCCTATCCCAATAATCATTTCCTAGAACATTTTACATACATTGGTCCTTTCTTAGAGCATGCTATTCCTCTCCCTCTTTAACTGGAGAAGTCATACCTATCTTTTGAGGCCTTTTTTCATGAGGACTTCCCTCCTTTCTCCAAGTAAAATTAATTCCCATCTTCTTTTTCCTCCTAATTCCTTTTCTTTGTATTAGAAAAGAAAGAACTAGGATTGAGAAAGAAGGTAAAGCAATTGGGAAGACCAGTTTTTTGCTGCTGTTTTCCCATTTTATCCTAGGCAGAGGAAGAGAAAGCTGAGTGAATCCAGTAGTAGCTATGGAAGAAAAGGATGAGGGACCTGAAGGGATAGATTTCTCCTTTGCTCTGGCATAATTATTATTGGTGGAGTCAAAGTTATAAAGCTCTGTTTACCAGGTTGAAAAAGCATCTCTAGTGTTTATAGGGTCTCTCTCTTAGAGATGTTTAGTTGAGTGTATTTTAAAGTTAATTCATAGCTTTTCCTACCAGAAGTGTTCCAGTTACTCTGTGTCACCAGAGCTATGACCATACCCAGAGATGGGATTATTCTTCCCTGTGCTGCCTTATTGTAGTTTGACCAAAGGGCCTCCAACCCAATAGTACTCAATGAATAAGGCACATATATTGGTTTCCCTGAGGACTGTTTCAAGTGTTGGGTTGTATGTGGAGTGTAAACAAAGTCAAATCTATGATAATAGAAATACCGAAAGAACTGGTTAAATGGGGACTTACTTTATGTTCTCTATTCTTAGTGTTACATGTGTGTTTTACTCTGTTCCTCACTTAGGGCACCCTGTGAAGAAATCGGTGAGCCAGGTGACCAAATCAGTTGACTTCCACTTCCGCACAGATGAGCGAATTAAACAACATCCTAAGAACCAGGAGGAGTATAAGGAAGTGAACTTTACATCTGAACTGCGAAAGCATCCTCAATCTCCTGTAAGCTAATGGACTAAATTAATATTTTTGTTACTAATTCAGTGAGGATTTGGTGTAGTATTTGTGGTCACTACTTAGAATAATGTAATTAGAGAAGCATATGCTTTTGAGTTAAGGTAGATCTACACCCTCACTTTGCCTCCTGTTAGCTGTATAATCTTGGATAAATCACTCTATGTCTCTGGGAGGCATCAAGTTGCTGTGAAAATTGAATTGAGAATGTATGCAAAACACAGAATTGAGTGTGGCAAACTGTTAAGTATAGGCTTATTACAGCTTGTGCGATTACGAAATTTTTGAAAAAAGCTTGTGTCTGCAAAGTTGTGTGCAAAATATAACAGAGTTTATGAGGAGAATGAGGTTGGGGCAGACCACTCAGATCCTATGCAGTTTTGTTACCAGAGCACTAACAAAAACAGTAACAATCCTAAATAAAAATTCTAGCAGTGAGAATTTCTACTTGAATTTGCAGTCAGCATCATCACTTGTTGAAGTTAGTCCTCTACAGTCGTAAATCCTGGGATTGTGCTTCTTCCTTTGAGATGTAGGTCCTTGAAGATTTTTTTTTTCCCCAGTCAGAGACCAGTTTTATCAAAATTAATGATCTAAGGAATAGGCTTCTTCATCAGTCAGTTTTTGGTAGGATGTGTGGAGGAATTTGATTCAGGCAGCTGTCTGACCTGATCCAGACCCAGACTCAATTCTTTTTTTTTTCCTTTTTAAAGGGGAATGGGAGTGGGATACCTTTGCAGCCATTGTTTTCCCTTCCAGTTAAGAAAACTTGCTCTTAATTGCTTCAAAACTTAACATGCTTGGGAAAAATCATCTTATGAACTATTACAGGACGGACAATTTGTTAGGTGCTAGATCCCTTCTCCCTTTTTTTAAAAGATGGGAATAGCCTGGTTATAACCCTTGCTCAAGGACTGAAAAACCTAAGAGTAATTATCTTGGCTTTACACAGGCCATTTTCCTTTTGATTGTCTGTGCTGAATATGTGGCTTGTGGTCAATCTGAGGTCTTTCGTAACACTTCGTTTTGGGAACAACTTCTTTCTTTCAGGCCCGAGTGGCTAAGGGGTGCACCATTGTTATGCCTTTCAACCTGTCCCAAGGGAAGAAAAGAACATTTGATGAAACAGCTTCTACATATGTGCCCCTTGCAGAGCAGGTTGAAGCCTTCCATAAACGGACCCCTAACAGATACCACTTGAGGAGCAAGAAGGATGATATTAGTAAGTTTCTTTCCAATGTCATACCTGGTTGGAGAATCATACCTCCGCTAGAATTCCCTTTGCTTACATCTTAGGCACAAATTTGCCTTTAGTTGAGATCCTAGCTTTTGAACTAAAGCATGGCATTCTGCCTACGGGCAGACAACAAATGTATACATAGTTGAACATTTCTCAAACCACCCAGCTCTCTGTCCACCTTGATCCTCCTGGTCAATAATTGGGAAGGGGGAATTAAGGTAATGTGAGATGTCACTACACACAAGGCTATTTTTGCCATGTGTCAAAGTGCACACTTACTCACCTACAGAAAATGAAAGCATTCCATTCATTTAAGGTTGTGTGCTTTTTGTTCAGCGTTTCGACATAATGTTTTACCACTGCAGACCAGACACTCTCTTTGGTGTAGGGAGTTGTAGAAGTGAGAAAAATAGACTTGGTACTATTCAACATCAAGTTTCTAATTCAGTGGGAGACAGAAACAAATAGATGGTAAGTGCTGTTAATGTGGAGGGAGATGTAAGGATCAAGGGAGGTGCAAGATAGGGAGAGAGAAGTATGCTGAGAAGTCCCTGGAAGGGAAAGAAGTTGAAGATACAGGAGAGAAAAGAGATAACCAATCACTAAGTCCCTGTGCAGGCAGGTAGGAGAGAGATACTTAGCATAGGTGGAGTGATAGCTCTTTGAAAGGAGGATGGAAGAGGGGAATGAGTGCAAATGCTGATGGGTTTGCAGGTTTAGTGGTGAACAGATGAGAGGAATCTAGTCTAATAGTGTCTTTCTTTTTGAAAATAATTCTACAAAAAAGTAAAGAAGTTTGAGGAGTGGAGATGTGATATAGAATGGTTGTCAAGAGCATAGGGGTAGCATTGTTGGATAAAGCAGAATCTGGTTGTTTTGCCTTTGAAGGTTTCTAAATTTTTTCTGCCTTTGTATAGACACTGTTTAGTGCTATGTTATGTAGCCAGACGAGTCTCTTTAAGGGCAGCATTTCCTGATACTGTTACTATGTTCTAGTAGCCATTTGTCAAATTTTATATTATGAAAATAATTAAATGTCTTTCTTTATCCTGCTAGAAATACAGATATTAACCATGACTTTCCAGATAACATATGACTCTTAGGGTCTGATATGCGCCGCTCTTGGAATCTTGGTTCTGGCAAATAGAAAGAAAAATTATTTTCTGCAGTTTGAATTTAAAACTTTGTACAGTTATAGCTCAGTAATAGTTATAGGTATTTCTGAAGCCTGGGTTATTTCTAAAATAAGTAGATTTGGTTTCTATCTCCTACTGTTAGGTAATAAGGTCTAACTTAAAGGATTTACTTTATATAATTATGAAAATTGACAAGGTTGCTCCTGGCTGGGTAAATCAATATTTTCTGTGAGTGATGGTGATGATCTTAATATCGATGCTTTGACATAGTTGTTTTACTTTTTCCATTTGACTTTCCGTGAGAGATGGTCTTGATGTTTTGTTGTAGCTGCTTTTAGGGAATTCATAATATTAGGACTTATTACTTGGTCTTTACAAAGGACTTATTTTAAAACTGGAATAAGCAAAAGTTTTATTTGTCAGTAACAAGCAAAATAGTTGGCATTGTCAGTAGAAAGGCAGCACAGGCCTGTGCAGTGATAAGGAATCCATCAGATACAGGTGGATTCTAGGTTCAGAATATGATAGTAGAGTTTACCCAAAGGCTACCTTCATTGTTACCCCTCAGGAAAGAGTGACAGAGGAGAAGGGACTGAATGTCAGGTTGACTGACATGAGCTGAGCTGAGTTGTGGAGGGCCAGCCACTCTGTAGTTTGGCATCTCTGGGCTGCCTAGCTGAGTTAGCACCTACAGGTAAACGGGGTCTTGGAGAGCTGAGTGAATGTCTATGATCTTGCTTTATAGCTCTGTTACCCTCTAAATCTGTGGCCAAAATATGCAGAGACCCCCAGACTCCCGTACTGCAAACCAAACAGCGCGCAAGGCCTGTGACCTGCAGAAGTGCGGCGGATCTGGAGGCCGAGGAGCTCGAGAAACTGCAGCAGTAAGTTACAGTATTTGTGAAAGAGTTCCAAGAACCTGCCTACTTTCTTCTTGGTCCTGTAAGGGGGGCAGTTGATGTTTCTCTTGCCTTGGGAATTGTGGCTTTTGAGTGACAGGCTCTGCCCTGCCTCTGTGGTGAAAGGATTGAAAGTGTGAATATGGAGCTGTCCTGGAGTGTAAAGTGGCAGTTGGGGGGGAGAACTTACTTATAATTCCAGTTAAGGAGTGTCCTCTGAGGTTAGTTTAGGTAGATCCCACCCTTTTATGGCTACCCGAGGGGTTATTAAAGCTAATATCTGTGGAGGGAACCGGAGCTTAATGTGGTTAGCACTGGAGTTTGTCTCCTGGTTCCTTTCATTCCTTCTTGTACTTCTTTTGAGAAGGGGAAGCTTCTTGAAGAGAAACCCGGTCTTTAAAGTGATAGGAATGTTAGTCTTTCTTATTTATTCTTTGCTCTTGAGGTAGATGTAGTGGCTTGGAGAGAGCTGAAATTTTGCTGTGCATGATGGGTAAGCCTAATGATTATTATTTTTCTGGTTTTGGCTTACTTTGTTCTTTGTGTAGTTTTCATTTTATTGAAAACATTTTTTTATGGTCATCACTTAATTCTCACCTTATAGATACAAATTTAAAGCACAGGAACTTGATCCCAGAATTCTTGAAGGTGGTCCCATCTTGCCCAAGAAACCACCTGTGAAGCCACCCACTCAGCCTATTGGCTTTGATTTGGAAATTGAGAAGAGGATCCAGGAGCGAGAGTCAAAGAAGAAATTGGAGGATGAGCACTTTGAATTTCATTCCAAGCCTTGCCCTACTAAGATCTTGGAAGATGTTGTGGTAAGAGTGATGAGGCTCTGTGCTGGCAAAAGTGTCCTGCTCATACCAAATGTCCACCCACTCACAAATGCTTGAGTAGATACTATGATCAGGGCTTCATATTAAGAGCTGTGGCTGACAGAGAGACATGTCAGAGGTGGATTTTGCTCTCAGGAAACTTAAAGTCCACTAAGGAAGACAATATCGGTGTAAATAATATAAAATGAGACAGAAGTGCTCTAAGAGAGATGACAGTTAAAAGTGCTATAAGAATTCAAGGAGAGAATGATTTCTTCCAGATAGAAGTTCAGGGAATGCATTGTGGAGGAAGAAGCATTTGACTTGAGCCTTGACAGTGTCATTGTCATCATCTTGTTGTTGTCACTATTAAAAAACAATAGCTGACACTTTCCCTATGTTCTAGGCACTGCTCTTAGCTCTTTTTGTATATTAACCCATTCATTTTGACCACAACCCCTTTAGTTCGTTTACTGTAATCATCACCAGTTTCATATGAAGCACTTGAGGCACAGAGAGGTTAAGTAGCATTCCTAGGGCCCTCAGCTGGTAAGTAGTGGAGCAAGGATAAGAATTCAGGCACTCTGGCTCCAGAGTCTATGATCTGAATACTTCATAATACTGCCTCTCCACTGTATAGTAGAATTTGGACTTGTAGAAATGCAAATGAAATGGACTGGCTGAGCATTCTCAGGCAGTGGGAGTTAGAAAAAAAAGAAAAAGCCTAAAGTTGGGAAGCATGGGGCAGCTACTGGGAACTGTGAGTGAGTCAGTTAAGCTGGAGAAAGGAAGTATATCAAGAGGAGCACCTGGAAACTAGATTAGAGAAATGGGTTGTAGTTTGATGGTGGCTCACAGTCACAGTTTTAAACAAAATATACCATCAAGAAGAGATGCCACAGTCAAAGAATAAGTAATGCTATTCAGCAGCTGCATAAGTGCAGAGATGGTTTTCAGATATATTTCTATGTAGATGGAAAACATCCTCTTCCCCAAGTTTAGGTTGACTATGTCCAGGTACTCAGGACTCTGTTTTCCTGTCCTCTTTCTTTTTGCTTGTCCTTTAGAGTCACCATGGTTTTAAGTGAAACTGTGCACCAATATACAGTCAGTCCTCCTTATCCACAGGTTCTGTGTCTGCAGATTCAACCAGCAGAGGACTGAAAATATTCAGGAAAAAAAAAACTCCAGAAAGTTCTAAGAAGCAAAACTTGAATTTGCTGCTCTCTGGCAACTATTTACATAGCATTTACATTGTATTTTCAACTGTTTTCATAGTATTTACATTGTGTTAGATATTATAAGTGATCTAGAGATGATTTAAAGTATGTGGGATGATATAGGAGGATGTGCATAGGTTATAAGCAAATCATTTTCTATAAAGGACTTGAGCATCCTTGAATTTTGGTATCTTCAGGGGTCCTGGAACCAGTTCCCTCAAGAGACCAAGGGATGACTGTATTACCTTTGACTGGATACTTAATTTTGTTTATTTTATTTTCTTAGCACTAAGTCAGAAGCAGTCTGAAGTTATATTTTTCTAGGCTTTAAAAAAAGCATGATAATCCTTAGAAATGATTCTTCCCTTCTTCCTTCCCAGTACCTTTTTTCAGTTTGAAAGCTTTCTGCATATGAGACCTCTTTCTATTCACAATGCTTTTTTTTCTTTTTTGCTATGATGCACATGTATGATAGGCCAAACTCTGTTACATATCCTTTTAAGAAACCTCTTTCCACTCAGGTGATTAGTCTCCAAGAACTGTACCTTCTTTGTCGTTGCTTACTCACTGAGGAAACTGTTCTGAATACAATAAGGGAAATGTAGGTTGTATGCAAATTTCAGATTCCTAGAGGCCAGAAGGGCTCAACTTTTTCATTTTACACACCAGGAACCCAAGGTCCAGAGATGAGAAATGACTTCCTCAAGGCTTCTGTAACATGCATTTGGCCCCTTACTTTTGATAAGCTTTTTCTCCAAGCTCCTGGCTTTTCCCCCTGCTACAAGTTTTTGTTTTTTATTTAATTTGCATATCATGCTCTCAAGTTTTACTATGTCCTTGTATGTCATATACCAATATTGACTTTATATATTTGTAAAATGAACTCATAGTTAAAGTAATTTTAAAGGGAACATGAAATCATTATATAAATGGAAAACCAGTACTTTTTGCCATGAATAATGACAATAATAGCTAATACTTAAATAAAATAAGCACTTTGTATAATAACTTACTTCTCATTATAACCCAAGAGGTAAACACTACAGGTACTATTATCATTCTGTTTTGTAGAGGTTAAATAACTTGTCCAAGATCACAAACTAGCCAATGGCAGAGCTGGGATGTGAGTAATTTGGGTAACATGGTTTCAGGGTCCATGCTCTTGTTTTAAAATAAAAGGTTCTTAGGAAAATACAAGACCATTAAAAAAAAAAGTCTACATCCTGCTTAATGTCCTCTTCCATACTGACTCCATTTTTGGAAACACTGATTTAGGAAATTGGTTTGGCAGTTTGTTGTACTTTGGAAATGCTGAGGTGACGTGGTAAGTGGGTTAAGGGTGACTAGAGTTCATTGGGAGTTAGTTAGGTGAGATCTTAGATTAGCATTATACCAGGTTATGCCTTGTTGAGAATTCTGGATAAACAGATCAGCAAAGCACTAGGTAAGTAATTAAGTTGTGACTGAACTGATATGGTGTGCTGTAGGGAAGTGATTGCCAAACCCAACCGGTTCTCAGAATCCTCTGGGGATCTTATTACATAAACAGGTTCCTGGGCCCCACCCCTGGAGTTTGGATTTGTTAGGTGCAGTGTAGACTAGAGAAAGCCCGGGTGAAGAACTTGGTGTCTGACACACAGTCAGAAGTCATGTTAATAGTAATAATTGTAGCATGCTTACACTGTACTGAATGTTTTACCTAAATTATCTATTTCTTATAATAGCTCTTAAGAGATAGTTTCTATCTTTATCCCTACTTTTTAGATGAGGAAAGAGACGCTAGGAGGTGTCTAGTATGCAGAACCAGGATTTGAACCTGTCATCTCCTTAAACAGTGTATTATTCTACCCAACAATGCTAACTTATCATCATTTGTCTTGGCAATAGGAGTTTTTGAGTCTGATGTTGGCTGTTTGCAGCTCTCTCCCTATGGAAATTTCCAGTGATTTTGCTTCAACTTTTGGATTCTTGAGAAACAAAGCATAGAAGGACACATAGATCTATTCCCTTCCACCCTCTTCATTTTTTATTAAGAGAGGCTTTGAGAGGGGAATATGGCTTGCCCATAGAAACATTTTTTAAAGTTGGTGGTAGAACTGAGGTTAGGTCTTTTAACTTCTAGTCTTGGACTCTTACAGTGGAAGAGCCTGCCCCCCAGAGCCTGAACGTAGCTGCTCTGTCAACCGCTGTTATGCCCATCTGTGTCCCCCGGTGCCGAAGCTCTCTTTCCGTGTGTCCTCATGGTGTTTCTTGTGCTCTCCCACTTGTTGATAGGTGGCAAGGAGACAACGGGGCTGATGAGAGATGGGCTTGGGCAGCAGTGGGCCGTGAGGCAGAGATGGAAAAAGGGTTCTTGGGGCAGAGGTAAAGTGATGAAAGCCTTGAGCTGAAGGGTGTGAAATGTGAACTTGGTGCCGACATCTAGCGGGGAGCTGGAGCACCACAGAGGTGGGTGTGGTGACGGTGAGGCCAGTGAGTAATTTTAGCAGCGATATTTTAGGGATGACTCGGGGAGACTGGCAGGCTTTTTGAAAAATTTTTTCATACTCTGAGCTATAACATTGCTTCATAGTAATTTCCTAATTGCTCTGGGACAGGCCTGAGAATTTGTCACAGGGCACTTAGGGGCATATCTTGCTTTAGGGAGAGGTGCTCACTCCCAATATCCCATCCCCCATCCTGGGCTGCTTTTCCTAAATGCATCATCTTTTCACCCACATTGCCCACTTCTGACCATATATGACCTCTTTAGAGATATCTCCCCTCAGCTTCCTTTCGGAGTTTCCCCCATTATCCTTCAGCTCCACATTCTGTTTGGTTTCTTTAGAGCACTTGTGGAAATCAGGAAATATTTGATTTGTTACTTTTTCATTGTCTCTTTCCTCAACTGGAATGTGAGCTCCCTGATAGCAGGGACCATGATATCTGTATTGTCCACTTCTGTTTCCCCAGCACATCAGCATAGACACTGCAATATTAGATAACTGAGTGACAGGCCAAGCTGAAATGCAGCAGCCTGTGTTAGACACTGGGAATTCAGGTGGAAGTAGACAGTTTTTGTCCTCAAAGCTTTCACAGTCTGGGAGAGCAGATTGACATGTAAACAAGTAAGGACAGTGATATTAATCAACACACATTCATTGGACAATTGCTACTTCTTGTAGGTGCTGTGGAGAATGCAAAGGAATGCAAATGGCAGTATCCCTGCCCCCAAGGAGCTTATAACTAAAATACGTAAAATAGCAAAGCAAGACGCCTTCTCTGTTTCTAGAAACCCAGTTTTCTTTATTTCTGATTGAGCCCCCAATTGGCTTTGATTGCAGCAGAGATGGGATGTGGATGGATAGTTGCCTCAAAGTTGACTTCCATAAATCACCTTTCCCCCTCCTGCAACTAATTATGAGGACTGATCCCATTCGTAAACATCTCTTTCTTGACTTATTTATTAGAGATTTCTTTTAAAGTGCACATCTCTCTGCTGAGAGGATGCAGAGAGAGGGGAAAAATAGGAAAAGAGGGATTATTTTAGAACTAAAAGAGTCCTTAGATATTTATTTCAATTACTTTATTTTATGAAAAGAAAAAAAAAAAAAAAAACCTGAGGCCTGGAAGGCTATCTGCTAGTGCTATACAGGCTATATAGATTGGAATCCAAGCTAGGCTAGACCAGAGTTCTGAATCCTTGCTCAGTGTTCTTCCCATTCCCACATGTCCTGGTTGTGTTTAGGCAAGAGGGTGGTGTCCACCTGTCCGGGATGTCTAGAACAATAAATTTTTGTTGTTGTTTTCTGACAAGCATTATTTGAAAACCCATTTCATGGACTTCTGTCGCTGATTGCAAGTTCTGCTGTATTAAATTTTACCATACTAGTGATTCTGGTTTTCTTTAGAAAATGTATTAGAACTCCCACAGCAGAATGAGAATTACCTTTACAATGGTCACCTTGACAGTATTAATTCTTTCCAAAGATTGATATTGTACAAAGCATTTTGGAAAACCCATTTGTCTTTTATCCTATGGCATAGTCTTTTGGATCTCTTTAACAATGGCAAGTCTTCATATTTTAAAGATTGCTTTTAAGAGCTGATCTAAAGTTATTTGGAACTAAAACTTCTGAGTAGTGTAAAATAATAGAGCTGGAAACAGTTTTGTTTAATTAAAAGTAAAGATTGAGCAACTACCTTGCATGGCCCTAAAACTGGCTTTGAAGGCCACTCCAAGAAAGAGATTCCAAACATGTCTGGAGCAGTTGCAGCATTGTTGGGATTAAGGAGAAGTCTCCCAAGGTATAAATTAGAGTCCAAGAGTCTTTGAGTCCAAGTTATAAATTTTGTTATTCATGCTTACTATATTCACTTAACAAACATTTACTGAATGCCTTATACTTGCCAAGGTCTGTGTTAGATATTAGGGATTGATGGAATAACAGTTCCCACTCTCAGAGCATTCACGGACTAGTAGGAGGAGATGAACACCTGTATAAACAAGTGCAATGAAGTTTTATATGTACTGTACATAACAAACTATATTTGGGGGAGAGTGGGGTCAGCTCTTTAGGTTATGGGAGTGGAGAGATCTATTGAAAAGTTTTACAAAAGAAGAAATGCTTCAGTGGAGGCTTAAAAAGAAGGGTTAAGTCCTTCCAAGGAGCCAGATCATTTCGGAAAGAGCACAGGCAAAGGTACTGAGATGAGAACCAGTGTTAAATTTTGGCAGCTGCCAGTAGTTCATTGTGGTTGGAGGGTGATGCCTAAGGAGGGGCAAGAGATAAGGCTGGAGAGTCGGGTAGGGAACTAGATTATGAAGCATCTTGAACTTCATGTCAAGGAATATGTTATACTGCTGTAGGTAGACAGTAGGAGCCATTAACAAATTTTAAGTCAGGAAGTAATGTGATCAGATCTTCTGACTGTATACAGCAGATGGACTGACGGAATGAAATGAGAAGCTGAAAGACTATTAGAAGGCTAGTGGAATGGTACAGGCAGTAGATGATGTGGCCTGTGGTACGAGTTAGAGAAGGGGCAGAACAGAGAGCTGATGGGGCAGCATATGGATGTAGGTGTAACAGATAAAGAGTTACAGAGGATGTCTCAAGGTTGTTTTGATTTTTTAAAATTGATTTGGTCATACACTTTATTCAAAACAATAGCCTGAGAGATACCATTTTGCAATTAGGATTAATTGCCAGATTCATGATAGAATGTAAATTTGATGAGAATCGGAAAATATTTATAGAACAACTTTCTAAAATATGTTAGTTTTGAATGCATGTAGAGTGGGACACATAATTCAGTCTGCAAGGATTTGAGGTGTTGGCAGTGTTTTGGAATCACAAAAGGGGCAAAATCTTGAGAGTAGTTGAATGTATTAGAATTATGGAATATAGAAATTAAATGGCTCTCTTAATCCACCCTCAAAGAGATGTGAGAGTTAACAGTTTGGTGTTCTTTCCAGATTTTATTTTCTATACTTAGGTAAATTACATATACATTTTAAACACACACAACAAAAATATTGTCTGTTTCAGCAGCTTATCCTTCCTCCCTCAATATTATGAACACTGCTGTATGTCAGTAATAAAGATTTATTTTATTCTTTTTGATGGCTATATAATATTCTGTTGTGTGGATGTACCACAGTTTAAGGAAGGATTTAATTAATTCCTTCTTGGTAGATTATGGGGTTATTTGCAATTTTTTACTCTTTTTAAAAATGCTATATTGAAGTATACCTAAAAGCTGAGCTAGAGATCAAATACTAGAGTGTAATATTGGGTGAAAGAGAATGACCATGTAAAGATTTAGTAGTTAATTCCTAAAGGTTGTACCAGTTTGTGCCCTGTACCCTTAACCACTATATGTGATCACCCACTTCTCTTCACATGCCAACACTGGTGTTAATCAGTTTTTTAAATAATAGTCCTATAAGAGAAAAATACCTTAATTTACATTTTAAAAGTTATTGAGATTGAGCCTTTTGTGTATCTTTGTGAACTGCTTGTTCTTTGCTCATTTGGCAAAAGGAAATTAAGCTAGCCCTTGCCCAATACTATTTTCCATTTGCTTTCTGAGGGTAATGTTTTTGAATATAAGTTCTCATTGTAGAACTGTATGTGGAATAGATTTAAGAGGATGGTATCTATTCTGTTCCTAGATAACATTTAGAAGTCTTTGTTTTTGAGGGATTGGGGTATAAAAGGGGAGAGAAACAATAACATATTGATATTATTTTCTGTTGAATGTTTTTCATAAATACCAAAAAACATTTTGATGAATCCTATTTTTATTGAATATACAACTCAAAACTATGTCTTTGTTGTTTGCTGGGCTTCTGTCATGTTAATCCACCTTTTGAGTACTAATAGATACCAATCTTAGTTGGATAAATAACAATATACTGAAATATTAGCTTTTTTTTTTGATTCCTGGTGTATGAACTTCTGAAAAAGGGATTAACCTTATCACACAGCCTAGTAGAGATTGTTCTGGGATATCTAATTGAGTTGCTTACTCCTTCCAGGGTGTTCCTGAAAAGAAAGTACTTCCAATCACTGTCCCCAAGTCACCAGCCTTTGCTCTGAAGAACAGAATCAGAATGCCCACCAAAGAAGATGAGGTGATTCCCTGGGATGAGGGTTTCTATTCCTTCCACATAATCTAAGCATTACTCTTTCTTAAACTTAGTGGAATTCAAAGGCAGTTACTCTTGCTGGAGTTGTCTTAACAATGGGTATGAACGTTTGATCATCTTTTTGGTTCTTCCAAAAGCAAAGTAGTTAGTAAGGGTATGAATCTTTCGGCTTTCAGTGGTAACTGGTTGTAACTTAATGGAAGCTTGTTTGTTTCTATTGCACTGAAAATTAGCCTGCTGTTGTAATGTGAGTCAAAAGTTGCCAAGACTTACACTCTTTTGCCTGAGTTATTGTCACCATTCAGTGAGAGACTTTTAAAATTCATACTAAGCATTTAGGTCTGCCCTGTCCTATCTCCATTAGCCCAAGGGTTGCACAGGTGACTGTGTGGTGGTGGTTTATGAAGTTGGGATACATAAACTGTCATTGATCAGGCTAGTTTCTTGTTACATCTCCCGTTTTATCTATAAATATCCAGAGTTAAGGTAATTTTATAGCAGATCTCAAGCATAAGCCTTTTTATAGTTTCACTTGAAACTAAAATACACAGTAATCTTATGTTACCAGCTTGAACCCAAACAACTTACTTGGTCCTATTCTGGGTTTGGCTACTGAGAATACTCCCAGTCACATGTTTTAGTGGAGTCTGGAGGCTGGGTCAAAGAAGAGGCCAAGGTACATGCTTGGTTAGTACCTTCCTTCTGTTCTTCATTTTATTCACACTATTTGACCTCATTTAGTTTTTACAACCTTCTTGTGAAAACTTTTAGATCCTTTAAGAGTAATTGGGTTAGTTTATCAAATGCTTTCACATTGGTTTCACCCCTGTGAGTTGTTAGGTGACTTTGTAGGTTGGTGAGTTGGTGGGTATCCCTCTTTGATAGAAGAGGAAGCTAAGACACCTAAGAGGTTGAGTGACTTGCCTTAATTAGTGACTTCTCTCATATGTCTTCTGACTCCACATTCAAAGGAGGTGAGAGAGAGCAAGTAGTCTTGTTTCTAAACTGCAGTTTTTTCCTCAGGAAGAGGAGGAGCCAGTAGTGATAAAAGCTCAACCTGTGCCGTATTTTGGGATGCCTTTTAAGCCCCAAATCCCAGTGGGAAGAACTGTGGAAATATGCCCTTTCTCTTTTGATTCTCGAGACAAAGAACGTCAGTTACAGAAGGAGAAGAAAATAAAAGAACTGCAGAAAGGGGAGGTAGGTGTTTCCATTTTTGCAAGTAGCACGATACTATTCTTTGATGCCTCAAAGGTAATCTTTTATGTTGCAATGATAACTATAAAATCACTGACTTCCTTTGATCCCTCTGAGAACCTTATGAAGTATAAATAGGGCAAGTAATTTAAAATAACCGTCTGGCACAAAGAGGTTAAGTGACTTGCCCATGATCATGCTGCTAGTTATTGGCAACATTGGGAGGAAAACCTCTTTTTCCTTTTGAGCCCATTACTCTTTCTGCTACACCATGCTGCTTTGGTAACTGGCCTTTTCTATTTTTCAGATTCATTCAAATATTCTGGAGCAGCTGCTGCCTTCTGGCTAAAAAGACTATCTTAAACCTTAAGTTTTCTTTTCTATTAGGTGCCCAAGTTCAAGGCACTTCCTTTGCCTCATTTTGACACTATTAACCTGCCGGAGAAGAAGGTGAAGAACACAACTCAGGTTGAGCCTTTCTGCTTGGAGACTGACAGAAGGGGTGCTCTGAAGGCACAGACTTGGAAGCACCAGGTGGGGATGGGGAGAGAGCAGCTAAAATGTGAATTGCTTGATTGTTGGTTTGTTACAATAGGTAGACCCACTATACTGAATTTACCTGGGAACTAACATACTGGATTATTTCAGGGGCTCTCACTCTAAATTAGAGGTCAGCAAACCTTTTCTATAAAAGACCAGATATTAAATATTTTAGGTTTTGTAGGTTACATATAGTGTCTATCACATGTTCTGTATGTGCGTGTGTGTTTCAACTCTTCAAAAATGTAAAAAGCATTTTTTGCTCAAGAGGTATACGAAAAGAGGTTGCAAGGTGGATTTGGCCTGCAGGCTTAAGTTTGTTGATCTCTGCTTTAAGTGATCATCTGGGGAATGTGAGAAATGATAGGCTTTTTTTTACCTCAAGAGTTAAGATCTTATCTATTAGACTTGTTCATTAAATGTTCACTCCTTTCTTTTCTTTTTTTCTTTTTTTTTAATTGAAGTATAGTTGATTTATAATCTTGTGTTAGTTTCAGGTGTACAGCATAGTGATTTAGTTATACACATATATATTCTTTTTCATTATAGGTTATTATAAACTATTGAATATTGTTACTGTGCTATACAATAGGACTTTATTGTTTATCTATTTTGTATATAGTAGTCTGTATCTGCTAATCTCAAACTTAAAATTTATCCCCCACCAACCCTTTTCCCCTTTGGTAACCACAAGTTTGTTTTCTATGTCTGTGAGTCTGTTTCTGTTTTGTAAATAAGTTCATTTGTGTCATTTTTTTTAGATTCCATATATAAATGGTATTATATGATATTTGATACTTAGTATGATCATCTCTAGGTCCATCCATGTTGCTGCAAATGGCATTATTTCATTTTTTTTTTTATGTTTGAGTAGTATTCCAACATATATATATATATACTACAATTCTTTTTTGGGGGGTGTTTAAGGAAAAAAAAAATACATATATATATTTTTTAATGGCGGTATTGAGGACTGAATCCAGGACCTCATGCATGCTAAGCATGCACTCTTACCACTGAGCTATACCCTCCCCTGCTTATACCACAACTTCTTTATCCATTCATCTGTCAGTGAACATTTAGGCTGTTTCCATGTCTTGGCTATTGTAAATAGTGCTGCTATGAACATTGGGGTGCATGTATCTTTTTGAATTAGAGTTTTCTCTGAATATATGCCCAGGAGTGGGATTGCTGGATCATCTGGTAACTATTTTTAGTTTTTTAAGGAATATTCATACTGTTTTCCATAGTGGCTGTACCAAATTACATTCCCACCAACAGTGTAGCAGGATTCCCTTTTTGTTCACTCCTTTCTGTTGGTGCTTTGATAAGAAAATACACGGTGAGAATAAATTCTCAATATGGTATGTTGTTTTCTCAACATAGTGTGCTCTTTGCTCTTTATAGATGACAGGTGATTAAAAAGTTAATCGATTGTTGGCTGATTTAATTGGAATCTAATTCTACCGTCTGAAAAAAAAATTCCCTTGAGCCCCTAAGTTTGTCAGTATTGATACAGTCTCTTATTCTGGACGATGAAAGGGGCTCTGGCCTAATCTTTTTGTCTGTGGAAAGACACCCCTCTGAAGTGCAAGAGACGTGATTGCTTATGTGACTAAGCACTTATGTAGGCCCCTTGTTAGCATTGTTCTTGAGGAGAACTTAGGACTATTGGCTTTGGAAGCAATAGTGAAACTCTCTTTCAAGGACCATGACATAGAATGTCTATGTGTGGGGTACTTCCCATAATAAAAAAAATGTTTAAAACTTTTTCAGACATACATAAAAGTAGAATAGTATAATGAATTTATATGAACCTGTCACCTGGTTCTCTCGTGATCAAAACATGGAAAATCTTATTTCATCTATAGTTCTACCTACTTGTCTCTATACTGGATGCTTCTACCTACACAAGATTACTTTGAAGCAAATCCTAGGTATCATTTCATTTCATCTAAAAATACTTCAGTGTGTATCTTTAAAATATAAGGATTAAAAAAAGCATAACCACAGTACTATTATTGCATTTTAAAAGATTAACAGTAATTCCTTAATAGTGACAAATAGTCAGTGTTCATATATCCCCAAATCCCTCATTTTTTTAGTCATATTGTTCAAATCAGGATCCAAATAATGTCCACATATTACATTTGTTTGATAAATCTCTAAATCCCTTTAATCTATAGGCTGCTCTACTTGCATTTTATTTGTTGACTAAACTAGATTGTTTGTCCTATAAATTTTACAGTCTGGATTTTAGTCATTGTATTCCCATGGTGTTGATTAATATGTTCCTCTATCTCCTGTATTTCCCATTATTGAGTATTTAAATCTAGAGACTTGATTAAATTCTGGTTAGATTCTTTTTGGGATTAGTGGGGAGAATACTTTACAGGTGATCCTATCCAGGGGTATATAATGTCTAATATCTACTTGTTTATTTTTTGTGATGTTAAGATAGGCCTTAAAAGTATCTTTAAGGTACTTTCTAATTCTCATGGGGTTCAAATATTGTTGATCTGATCTACTTAATGTAAAAGGGATTTTAATTTGGGTTTAAATTAAATCACCTGCTGTTTTTATTGATGAAACAGTTCAGAAACACTAGAATTTGAGTAATGAGGTGGTAGTTAGGGAAAGTTGTGTAGTTGCCGATCTAACAGATTTTCTTTCTAATAGCTGGAAGAAGAACTGAAACAGCAGAAAGAAGCAGCTTGTTTCAAGGCTCGTCCCAACACCGTCATCTCCCAGGAGCCCTTTGTTCCTAAGAGAGAGAAAAAATCCCTCACTGGTAATAGTTTATGTGTTCTTGTGGGATTGGGGCAGTATTGTCAGACTTCCTGGGACTCAGTTATGTCAGTACAATGTTGTGTCAATTAGGGAAGCATTTGCCTGTAGAGGATCTAGTTTTCACCCCCTCGATCTTTGTTGAATCCAGCAGCTATGTTGATTTGTAGAATGTGTTGGGGTCGGATTGAAAGAACAAGAGCCTGGGCAGAGGCAGCTGGCAATTCAACAACAATTATACTTTCCCCATCCAGGGAGTAGCAAATAAGTGAGGGAGGGAGAGCCAGGACTTCTTTCTGGACTTCACCCTGAAGCAAGCCTTCGATAGAAAGCATTTGATTTGTTAAACAAGGGCAATGTGTCAGAAAATTGGGATTCTCCTCCTAAATCTGTCTCAAAATCACTATGTAGTTTTGAGCAAGCTACTTTTCCTGTGCAGATCTTGCTTTTTCCCTAATTAGATGATTTATGGGAGCTCTTCCAACCCTTAAAATTTTAGAACTTTTGTGGTTTTACCCCACCTTTCTCCTAGCAGGGCTTCCTTAGAGCTCAGCCTTTCTGTTTCCATGCATGTCTGTGCCAGTTGCTGGAACTGTGGGAGGTTTATGCAAGTCCTGCTTGTGCACCAATATTCTCTCTGTTTCTGTACTCAGAGGGTCTAGTTCAGGAAACTTTCCAGCTGGCCACTGAGAAGAGGGCCAAGGAGCGGCAGGAGCTGGAGAAGAGAATGGCTGAGGTGGAAGCTCAGAAAGCCCAGCAGCTGGAGGAGGCCAGGCAGCAGGAGGAAGAGCAGCAGAAGGAGGAGCTGGCCAGGCTACGGAAAGAACTGGTAACCGGGCAGCCCGAGCACTGACTAACCCGTGGTTGTGTCTGTTTTGTTTTATCTGTACCTTGCCTACCTTGCCTTGTTCCGGAAAGGATCTAAGGTGGCCTACAAGGATTCATCAAAGAAGAGTGAAAATGAGAAATCGCACAAGCCAAGAAGGGCGGTGACAAAGTTGAGATGTGAACAAGGCTAAAGATGTGTAAATTGTAATCTATGGATCTGCTAAGTTTGAGCCATAATTTTGGCCCTTTTTAGGAACCAACCTGTCAGTTACAAAACTCAAAATGATCAGGAGATATAAACAAGCTAGTTATTTAAAAAATACATTTATCCTTGATACTGAATTCAGCCAGAATTTCTTCCAGGGGATCTTCATAAGGAGGACATCTTGTGCACAACTATGCACAATTATGCATTTGTAGGACTTTATTTAACTTATTTTTATTGTTATTTTGTTAAGGCTTAAGAAAATCAATGTGTTTTACAAGAATACATAGGTAGAGAAGGACATGGGAATTGTGTGATGACTGTATCTTCATTTTCCTCTTAATACTTGACTCAAATTCCTTGGAGTTAAAGTGCATATCAGTCCAGGTGGCCCTCCATGCTAACACTAGATAGTGATTTAGATATTAGTTATCCGAAAAGAAAGCGTCGTTCACATTAAGAACCCTTTCACTAGGAGGGCAGCAAGCCACATTAACTTTATTAATGAAGAAGACAGTTTTAGATGAAACTGCATATGATTAGTAGAAGGATGAATATAGAAACATGTAAGTTGTTGAGGTTCTGTCTAAAAATGCTAAGCCAACAGCTGTATCAGCTGTTGGCAGAGGTGGCTGGCCACAGGAAGGCTTTAGGGACAAACTATTAAAGGAATTAGCTCCTCGACAAAATCCAAGCTACCCTTTGCTGATTGGATTTTAAAAACATATGTATAATCCTTGGTCCTTACAAAACCAGCCTTTTTTCCAGCCTCAAGTGTTTTGAATTTTCTACAGCACTTGAGTCTTGTCTCTTGTGTTTGTCCATATCATAGAACTTTCTACTAATCTGGCTTGATTCAGGGTTAATTCTAGACTGTCAGAAGGATGGATGGGACCATATGTTCTCCCAGAAACCTTTCCTGGTCATTGGTTTTGTGTGTGTGTGTGTGTGTGTGTGTGTGTGTGTGTGTGTGTGTGTGTGTCTATGCTTTTGGTGAATATTAAGATTCAATAAGCTTAAGATTATACTCTAGCAAATTCTTAATATACATCTCTTTTCTTCTGTAATTGAATACAGCCCCCTTATACCCTAGTAATAAATAGTCAAACTGAAGATAGATGCAAGCTGAGGGGCCCAGCACAACCTGAATGAAAACCAACTTGGGCTCCAAAGCACATGTGTGTTGCTGTTAAACTGTGTTGCCACCCCTCTGCCACCTCTTTGAATTAGTGACTAGGATCTGTGAAACTATACCAAAATTTTCTCAAGAAGAAAAATGAAATCACCCATAAGCATAGTTCTCTAACATCCTTAGCAATGGTAACCCTGTTTTTCTCATTCTGCAGGTGCACAAGGCAAATCCAATACGCAGGTACCAGGGTGTGGAGGTCAAGTCAAGTGACCAGCCTCTGACCGTTCCTGTATCGCCCAAGTTCTCCACTCGATTCCACTGCTAAACTCAGCCATGAGCTGTGGACAACACCTGGGAACTGGAGCTGCTCTTTCCATTAAACCAGGAGCCTTCTTTGTCACAGGAGCGTGGAGAGAATCCATTTCTCCAGGCTTTGCCCTGCCCATGCCCGACAGAGCATGCCTGACAAGTGTGGACTCCGATTCCTTTGAGGGTTGTTTTCCTACATTACTGAGGCTAATAATGAGACTCGACTCACATATATCTCAACCGGACTCCATGTAGTTGTTTCCTTTGAACCATCAGTTGACCTTTTGTATGGGTCCTAACTCTGACTAGAATTTAAATTCTCTGTATTAGCACAGTGTTATTTCTGTTGCCCTTACCCCTCCTTTTTTTTTTTCTATTTTAATCAGAAAATAAAGATAGTTAAATACTGAGACAGGATTTAAGTCATGGATTAAATGAGGAACCATCAGTAGTATATCAGATTCTTCTCTGCAAAATGAATTTAGAGTTAAGAAGCCCTTGGCTACAAGGGGGAAAGGCTCGTTAACTGCATGACAAGGAAGAGAACTTACGGGGAACCTCACAGTGGCCATCAGCAGGCTTCGGGTAGAGCTGCTGTTCAGGCACATTCTTCCCTTTTTGGTGCTGATGATAACAAGGAATGCTGAGCAGTGCATGTTTTAAGTCCTCCAGTGACCTGGACTGTAATAAATATTTTTGTCTTCCTCTCCCGATTTTGTTATTTGATGTTTTTAAATCTGTCAGGCCCCTTTGGAGGTCACATCTTATTGGGGAAAGTAGGTACTTTGAGAGGAGGGCTCAGGAACTTTTAAAAACATATGCTCTATCCTTAAAGGAAAGTGCTTCGTGACTTTTTTCTGTGTTATGTCAGAATATTCTCCCATGTTTTGTTAACTCTCTCCTAGGAACCACTCTGGAAGTGTGTTATTCCAACAGACAGACTGTGCCTTCTTCCCTAAGTGTGCCTTTTCTCACCTGGTAAACTCTTCCTTATGAAACTCAGCCCTAGTAAAATCTTTTTCATAAATCCTTCCTTGACCATCTGACCTCAGGTAAGATGACAGCTTCCTTCTTTGTGCCTTCCAAATGTTCCTTCTGTATGTCTCTAGTAGAATAGTTATACCACTGAGTTACTTGTATTTGTTTATGAACTAGTAGAGATGCAGATAACTAAAATTATGTTAGTCTTTGAAGGTAAAAATTATGTTAATCATCTCTGTATTTCTCAGCACAGAATTTGCTAGGTGCATGTTAAATGGTATATTTTCTTTTAGATTTAACATTATTTATGAACTCCTACTCTGTACCAGTCATCTACTGTGCCACGGACTATAAAAGCCCAGGCAGACCTAGGCACCATGTATGATGTTAGATCTATTTTATATTCCTTTTGTTTATTCATTCAGTAAGCATTGTCTACAGACCACTGTGGATTTAGTGACAGACGACAAAGCAAGATGATTTGCAGATCCCTGGGCCTCATGTAGGCCCACAGACTGATAGAAAGAGCAGTTCCTTTATTCATTTCCTAGAGGTATATGCTCTACAGTTCCATAACTACTTGTGTAGTTCATTTAACAAATAGTGATTTGCTGCTAACTCTATATACCTTGGCACTGTTCTAGTCTCTGGGAATATAGCAATGAACAGAAATAGAAGACCTTGACTTTGTGGAGCTTACCTTTTAGAAGGGGAGACAGACAATAAACAAGTAGTTGTCTCTTCTGTTGGGTGATAAATGTTTCTGTGACTGACTGCTGTGTGGAAAATAGACAGGGGTGGGGAGTTGAGGGCATGTGAGATTGGAATTGGAAGGTGAGGAGGTTCTTGTTGTTCAGGGGAGAGCTGATAGTGGTTTGATAGGGTGGCAGCAGTGGAGGTGATGAGAAGTGGTGGGACCCTGAATGTATTTTGAAGCTGTAACTGACAAGACTTGCTAAGAGATTGGAGGTGGAGAGAGAGAGAGAAGATAGTCAAGGAGGGCACCCAGTTATCAGTCCCAGAGAGAGTTCTCCACCACTTGTACTGTGAGAAGCCCCATTCTACCCCAGTCCTCATATCTCTTGTGGATTCTTGGTGGTGGGGTTTTCATTTTTTCCTGGTCACCTCTTACTTTGGTTTTCCTGCACCTGTTCATCTCTTGAGCCCCCTCTGTGTCTATCCTCTGTAGCTTTTCTCTCTCCCATGTGTCAGCAGTTCTCTAGCAGTTTGCTGTCATTCATATGTTACTATCTGGTATTCCGTGTATTTTGTCTACTTTTTGTTTTGGTTGTTTCAGGTAGAAGAATAAATCTGGCCCTCAAGTTGAGGGTTTTGGAGAGAGTGTTATTGAAAATTATGGACCTATGGAATCCTTCCACCTCATTTGTTCCATTCTGGATTACTACCCCCTCCCCCAACACACCCATGTCAGGGTGGTAATGTGTGACAGTCTTTTAGAGGCAAAACAGGGATTATGTTACTTTAGAGCAAATAGCTTTTAAAATTAAGGTGCAGACATCCATTGCCTCTTGTTTCCCAGAATGTCTCAATTTCCCAGGGGCTGTCTGCTCCTCAGCACAGTCTGTCTGGTATCGAGTCCTCTCTTTCTGGACCATCTCACATGACCTTCATTTTTCTAGTGCAGCCTCCCATTTCCCCTGAAACTCAAACTCCGCTTTTATTTTACAGAGAAATTCAGGTTCTTTCTCTCTCTAGGCCATGTTCAAGAGGGAGCTTCTCTCCCAACACTCAGAGGTTACCCCAGAATTTTCCTAAACAAAGACCATGTCCTCTAATAGGAATTTACTGAATTCTCCTGAGAAATCTGGCTGCCACACTTGGCAGTTTTGCAAATCTCTTAGCACACACACACATGCAGATTGTTGGAATTCCCACGATTTCTGGGAAAGACTATTTTCAGTGTTGTTTTGATTGGTCGTGGTTTCCCATTGCTAATAGTCTTGTGCTAATTAATACAAGATTATGGCTCACTCTTGCTTTGGTTGCTCATTTTATTCTTGTGTAATTGCTTTGTTGCTATCTTGACTGCTGTTTTATTCCTTACCTGTTCTCTCTCACTGAATGTTGTCCTTGGAAAGTGGATCTTGAGTGGTAGACAGGCTACAGTGACAGTTGCTCCAGCATTTGATAGCGATAAGTCCTGTACACAAGTAATTGTAACGCAAGATAGGATGTGATTGAATAACAGGAGACAGAAAAAAATGCTGCAGGAGTTTAGGGATTCTTGTTGGAGGTGAGATTGTAGTTCTTAAAGATTTTTTCTTTTTTTTTTTTAAGTAAAAATTATGAAAGTAATACAGTCATCCCTCGGTATCCACAGGGAATTTGTTCTAGGACCCCCTGTGGATACCAAAATCCAGTGCTCAAGTCACATATAAAATGGCATATTTGCATATAACCTACACACATCCTCCCATATACTTTAAATCATCTCTAGATTACATATAACTGAAAAGGAAGCATGTCAAGATTTACCTAAAGGTATACACAGGTTTAACCAGATATTCAAGCCAGTAAGCCCCCAAGGCTCAGCTAAGCCAGGAACTAAAAGACCAAGTGTTGCTGACCTGTCCTCGTGTCCTTGGGACCTCAGGTCACTAGCTCAGGACATCACGTAGAGGAACTAGACCCCACTACAGGTATGCAGTGGGTTGAACCTGCAGGTGCGGAACCTGTAGATATAGAGGGCTGACTGTACTGCCTTTTGAAAACAGTACAAACTATAAAATAAAACATGAAAGTCTCCTTACACTCCCTACTCCCATTCCCCTCCATTGATAGCAGTTGTATATTCTTCCAGAATGTTTTCTATGTACATACACAGATTTATAGAACATTTTTCTTTTTTTATAACAAGATTATCACATTATGCATTTGCCTTTAATTTTAATTTGTCCTTTGAAGGTTATGCATTCACATCGTTCAAAATTTTAAAGCTACAAAGGTGCTCAGTTCCCCAACCCAGGGATAGTGCTGCCAAGTGTGTTCCTGTGCAGAGGTGGCCTCAGCATAAATGTCTTTCTACCTGCTCCCTCTTATTTTTGCACAAATAGTATCACACTTCACACTGTACCTTGTGCTTTTTGTGTGTGTTCTGCATTGAATGATGTGGTTCAGATGCTACCCTGGGTGTGTACTAGCTGTCTTCCTGGCTGAAGTATGAAGCCTCTTAGGAGAATCTAGTGACGTGGAGACAGACCTGTAGTGGGGTCTATTCCTCTATGTGATGTCCTGGGCTAGTGACCTGAGGTCCCAAGGACTCGAGGGCAGGTCAGCAACACCTGGTCTTTTAGTTCTTTTAGTTCCTGGCTTAGCTGAGCCTTGGGGACTTATTGGCTTGAATATCTGGTTAAACCTGTGTATCCCCTTAGATAAATCTTGACATGCTTCCTTTTCAGTTCCCTTCTGAATCTCGTCTGCTGGGAAAGTTCCTCATTGCTGAGAGTAGCAGTTACAAAAGCTGTCAGCCACGTGGCTGGGCTCCTATTTCTGCACAGGCAGGCTGAGTTACAGCTTGGTGGTGTGGATCCAGGTAGGAATCAGTCAACATTCTGAATCCTGAGCTGCCATCTGCCTTGCAGCCTAGTGGGATGCTCAGTTTAGACAACATATAAAGTTTCCTGGATGTGGGACAAACCCCGGCCTATGGAAAGAGCAGGGAGGTTAAAGTGTGTGGTACTTTGAGCAGTGACGAAGGCGTAACCAGGGAGTTGACATGTTTGCTCCAACGCCAAGAATTCCAGGACAATTTGTTACCCAGCTGAGGCCAGTGTAGTTGCTACAAAAAAGAAGCCTGAGGACAAAAATGTACTTTTCCTTTGTTTTCTTTGTCTTGCTGCATACCTGCTTTGTTTCCTAGTGCTGTAGTGAAGGTTACTGACATCAAAAACAAATGTCTAATGGTGTTTGCTGTTCTCTTTCTTGCAAGAGAATAAGAGGCTGGGCTCAGGGCAAAGCATGGCTCTTCTGTGCTGAAGGTATCAGCTTCCTAAAAAGGCTTGACAAGTGCTGACATTTTACTTGGAGGAACCATAGTTGGAGGGGCTTAGGAAAATGCTCAGTTTTATCAGGAATGATTTCACCAGATCAGGCCTAACCTGAAGGCATCAATTGCCATTTCCCTTTTTCTTAAAATTTCGTTAAACAGAAAGAAAAACCTGGCCTGTCTGATCTGCCAAAACCCATGTAGTTAAGGGACTCGTGTCCCAGAACATCTCAGGCAGGTGTGTGAATGAACTAAGAGTTATAGCCAAGTACTGTTACCTTGCTTGTTTCAGCACCGGTGGTATTCTCAGGGCTTCTTTCAGGAGCAAGGGTGGGAGACGTAGTTTTCAGTGAGTCAAATACTAAATAGTCAGTGGTTGTAAACTGTGGTATGAAAAACACATTGGGGTGTTATTGTCAAGCTTGCTGGTAAGGAGAGATGAAAAGTCTCTGGCCTGACACTGATGTTGATGAAAGATTAATCAGCCGATCTAAGAAAGAATTGAAAATTTTTATTTGAGTCAAATTTGAGGATTATAACCCAGGAAGAGCATCTCAGAAAGCTCTGAGAACTGTTTTGTCCACTAGAAATCAAGGCACAGTTATATAAGTTTTTTGAGACAGGGCTGTACATCAAATGATGTATAAATGACAGTTTACCTAATCCAGATCTAAGCATCATCCTGGTGGGTCGTGTGACCCCTTACAAGATCAAGAAGGAATGTTATCTTTTAAGGAGTTGTCTTGGTACTAGAAGAATGTTGCACTTGATGGTTGAGGAGGTATTCCTGCCAATAGGCGAGGTTTGGTTGATGCATAATGCAGATACATAGCGCACAGTGGGGTGAGAGGAGGTCAAAGGGCAGAGAAGACTTTTTTTTATGTTTGAATTTTTCTTGTCTTGCCAATTTTACTTGACACTGACATACTCCACTCACAGGTACACAGACACACCCTCTTCTGTCACTAAACAACAAGAAAATGACTTTGAATTTGCTCTGTGAAAAATCTCAGCTGGGTTTTGCAACATTTTTGTTTTCAGTTTTAAAATTGGGATTTTTTTGTTAATTATATACAATTTGGAAAATTGGTAATAGGAGGAAGGAACAAAAAGATCTGTGGTCCCATCATCCTCCTTGAACACATGATTCTCTGCATAATCTTTTGTTATGTAGAACTTTTTAGTCTTGTTCTACATTGTAGGGTTTTTCTGTTTATGTATATACATTTTTTTTTGTATTCTGCTTTTTTTCACTTAGCATAGTAGTAACTCAAATATTTCTCCTATATTACTGCATACTCTGTAAATACCAATTTTAACAGCAGCATACTGTCCCATTGTTCTGAGTTTGCTTTCTCCCCATTGAAAATGTTTGTTTTGCAAAGGATTTTTCTAGGCTATTTATAGGACAGATTTGTTTGTTCCCCTAAATTTATCATATCTGTCTCCAAACTTCAAATGGCTGTTTCAAACCACTTAAGTCAATCTTTGTAATTAAAATATTAAGAGGAAACATAAGTCCCTCCCAAAAGTATAGTTAATGATGTCACCTGGCATACACATTAGCAAATTGGAAAGCTCCATTTGACTGGCATGATTTCAATGTTACTGACACTCGTGCCCAGTGAAAAAAGTTAATTGGCGTTTAGCAAGGCCTTTCTGGAGAGAATTTTAGTTATGTTATTTTAAAGTCTTGGAATTCTACATCTTAAGACAGACTTAACACAGTAGATTGCTGCCTCAAAGCCTTCAGGTCAGATTTGAAAGGGAATGTCCTTTGTCTTTCTTAACTCTAGCTGGGCTGTGATGTGTCTTTTGGGAAGAGTGGAGGCAGGGAATATAATCTCCCTTCTGGCACTGGCACACTGGGTGACCTTTAACAAGGCACTCTCCTCTTCTGGACCTCAGTTTCCACATCGTCAAAGAGGAGATTGCATTAGAAAGATAAATAAGGCTCTTTGGAGCTTGAATATTTTCAGATTTTTTTTCTAGGCAATTTGTTCATCAGCCCCTACTTTCACATTTATAATTTTCTATAGCCAACTGCTCAGTCACTGCAAGAGGGCACCTCTAGCAAGCTCCCTGCCCCTAGATTTCCATTTGAACTTCAATGAAGTATGCTGGAGATCAGTGTGCTAGCTCATTGAGGACTTTCCAAGGGTTGTTCTGGAAGCGGAAATCTAGCCCAGATCACTCCAGGGGACTAATCCCTGAATAATGTCCTCTGACACACACACACATATTTTCTGATGTTTCTCTTGACCTTGGAACTGTTTAAAGACTGCACAGAATGCTCAATGAATTCTGACAGACGACTGCAAGGAAGTCCCTCCCATCCTTGGCTTTTCCAAGCTGTGAGGTTACTAGTAGTGTTTCTTCAATTGTTGGAGGCAGTTCAAGGATGTTACAGTGAAACTGACAGCTTGCCTTGCTGCCCTTCTATTTCTCTCCACTGCATTTCAGTTTTTGCAGTGTTTGTGATCAAAGGGACTTGGATTGTTTTAAGATAATTATCACAAGGTTCTTTCTGGAGGATCATGAGTTATTTAGTGGAACGAACTCTGGGGGTTGGGAGAGTGGCTTCTGGTTTTGTGACCTTGGGCATGTTGTTTGAATTCTCTGAGTCTCAATTTCTTCATCTTAGAAGTTAAAACAATGTTTCTAGAAAGGACCATTCCTTTGGCTCCATGGGTGAGAATTTGCTCCTAGCTTTAAAATGACCCAAAAGCATGCTCAGCATCTATGGTGACTGTCACATTGGGCACTTATTCATCCCTGTTGGCCAAGTGACTCAGTGTGACCCTGCCTGAGTTACATATTCAGTATTAACTGTCAGTGGGTATGTGTCACCAGGGGTTGCCAGAAGCCCCTGCTATTTACCCAAAACTAACAACCTGACAAGACGGGGCGAGCAGCTGCTGGTCAGCAACCAGTGAGAGGAGCAGTGAGACTCCTCAGGAGAAAGACTCCGGGGGAGTTTGTGCAAGCCAGAGAGGCGAGGGGTTTGAGTCTGAGCTCGTAGTAATCTCATTCTTACTGGGCTGGAGGTTGACGTCTACACTGTCGGCTCCCTCATTCTTACCTTGGGTATTAGACTTTTTCTCCCTCTTGGTAACTTGTTACTGACAATAGAAAATGAATACATACGTGTATGTATGATTGAAACATCATGCTGTACACCAGAAGTTGACACATTATAACTGACTATACTTCAATTTAAAAGAAAGTAACAGTTGACAAAGGGCAAGTAAAATTGGAGTTTAGGTTTGGCCAGGATTATTCCCTCTAAGGCTAAAATACTTGGTAAAAGGTAAAGTGCACTTCATATTTTATGAATTGGTTTCTTAGAAGTGTTAAGAAGCTTAATGGTTTCATACTTGGGAATGTTTTAATATTAATGGTGTCAGGAATGCGACAGGACAATCCTGACTTTCACTTCTGCCCAAACCACTAAGCCACTTCTGTCCCCATGGAACCTCAATCCATGTGACGCTTTGGTAGCACTTAGGAATATCAGCAGTTAGTTGACTGATAACAATACATTATATTTTATACAGTATCTTTCAGTTTATAAAATAAAGGGATTGGGGATGAATACAGAAAGCAACACAGCAGGTCTGTGGTAGGATTTGGGAGGGGCTGCCAATACCCGCTTGCCTTCCCTAAACAGTTTAACACTTTGTGCATCTCCCTTTCCTTGAAATATTAGCTGTACTGACCATTGGGTCTGAGTGTGTTTTCCTCACATACATACCAAAGCACTCCTACTACCAGAGGCCCCAGGAAAATGGGTAGGAATTGGCAGGTAGGAAACTCAGCAACTTGGGCTGGGGAACTTTTCTCTGGGGCAGTAGTCTACAGAGTGTGACCTGCGGACCAGCAGATCATCATCACTGGGACTAGAAATGCAAATTCTCCAGCTCCACTCCAGACCTCCTGAGCGGTGTTTTAACAAGCCCTCCAGGGTGAGGACCACTGCACCAGAAGGTGGACAGGAGATGTTGTCCTGGTAGACAATGGGTCTCCCACCTCAGAGGCCCCGTAGGCCAGGGAGCCAGCTGCCGTCCTCTCCTGTGACCCTCAGCACCCAGGCCAACCTGGAGCCTATGTGGAGGGGAAGAACACGCCTCCTGTCTGAGCTCCCCAGAGAGCCACTTCTGTGCAGCCTGTTGATGTTACCCAGGAGAGCTGCTGAGTTGGTTAAGTAGGAGTTTATTCCCTTAGCCAAGACTCCATTACCAGAATAAAGATGGAGGAAGAATGCTTTCCCCTATGTCCTTCCAACAAGTTATATGACAGGTGAGGAAACTGAGGCTCCGAGTTTAAGTTACTTTCCCTGTCACACTGCTGTGGCAGAGTCAGAATTTAGACCCAAGTCTGTGCCCTCAGGTGCCCTTCCCACCACCCCAGTTGCATTCCTTGAGGGGATGGACATTCTCAGGAGCTCCTGGAGGATTGGGCCTGACTCTGGGGAACTGAGCGACCCTTGATCAAAGAGCCCCTCGGGTGAAGAAGAGATTATTTCTGTCACCTGCCAGGGCTAGCAACTCAGAACTTTGGAGCAAGTTTGGACTGGAGCCCTCCCTGAGCCTGGTGTTGCTGTGGAACCTCTGGCTACACTTCCCAGAGGCTGGGAGAGGTTCTCTCTCCTCCGTTTCACCCCCAGCAGGCCTCTCAGACCACGCCAGATGCTTGGGTTCCTGTCAGGGATGTGGCAGCTGCCAGTCAATTAAGTCACAAGGTTCGGCAAGCCTGAACGATTGCCAAGGGGGTCCAAGTGCCAAGCGGCTGCAGCCAGGAGGTGCTTTGCCCCAGCCCACCCCTCATTCTTTGTTTGGACGGCACTCATCATCCCAGATGGGGCCCTCTTCTCCTGCGGCTTCTCAGGGCTTGCCGTGCACTCCCCGGCTCATGTGGTAGCCCAGTTCAGCAGACGGACCTGAAGTGTTATAAATAGCACAACGATAGACCAGGAAGCCATCCCGTGCACCAGGACAGAACATGCGTTCCCTGCTTTTTGAGTCATTTCCTGGGATCGTGTGGTGGGAGTGACTTCTAGTGCAGGTAAAGTCTAATTACTCTTCTCCTGGTCTGCACTCTGTACTCGGGTCTTGCTTCTCTTTTGTATGTTTGAGTTTGTCCCCCGCCCCCATGGGTCCTGCCTTCATGAAGCAGTGCTTCCAAGTCTGCTCCTGGGACATTTCCTGTTCTTGGAACAGCAGCTGCACCAGCCTGGGGTACCCTCCTGCTACTTGATCCTATAGGGAGGTGTCCAGTGGCCATGGGCAATTTTCAGATGACCTTGTTCCTCTGACGTCATTAGATAGCTATTTTTGGTTTCTCTGTTTATGCTGCGGAGAAGTTGGGCTGGGATCGGGGAGAGGGAGAAAGAATGAAGGAGTGGCCGGTCTTGGTTTCTCATTGTCCCAGGGCCCTACCAAAGTAGGAGCATTTATTCTTCAACATTTACAGAGCACCTACTGAATGTCAGGCCCTAGGGCCACCAAGTTGTAGACATAATCTGAGAATTCTTCACTCATCCACAAATTCATTTTCCACCAGGCATTTACTTTGTGGTATGGAGTAGTAATTAAGAGTAAGGGCTCTGAGCCTGATGGCTTGGGTTTAAATTCTGGTCCCACTGGAATCCTACCTCTGAAACTTTGGTCAAGTTACTCCTCTGTGCCTCAGTTTCCTCTCGGAAATGGAAGTGATAATAATACCTATCTCATGATGTTGCTGTGAAGATTAAAGGAATTAATATCTGTGGCACACGGTAAATGCACAATAAATATTAACAACAATTATTATTCACAACAGAAGCACCACTTTTTGTACGAGGTCCTTGGGATATAAGGTTGACCGACATGGTCCCTGTCTGTTCTGAGCCAGCACCTGATCCCCAGAGCCCCAGACACCGGGACAGTGCACAGTTGGTACAAGTCAGAAGGGAACACCTGCCACGTGCACCACTTTACCCTAACTTGTGGGGACTTTCCAGGGAAACAGGTGAAGTTCCTGCCCTGGGAGAGCCTCGGAGCAGTGGCTCTCAACCCTAACTGCACATCAGAATCTTCTGGGCAGTTTGGAAAAATATCAACATTCAGGGCCCCACCTCCAATGTTCTGATTTAATTGAGCTCAGGAGGGGCCCAGACATCAGGAGTTGGGAAAGCTCTCCAGATGTTTCCCCCGGGCATCAGGGCTGAGAACACAGCCCAGGTTAGACTATGTGTCCTGCAAGCACTCTGCCAGTAGTGCCTCAGAGCTGGCCCTATGGCTCACAGCTTCTCAAACTTGGGAGTGCATGAAAACCACCTGAAATGCTGGTTAAAAAGACAGATTTCTGGGGCCCCATTTTAAACAAACTCCAGGGCTTAGGCACCAAGAAAGCCTGCCCTTGCCATGCCGTCAGCTGTCATTCCTGATCCTCTGCCCCAAAGATTCTGCCTCTGAAGGCCCATGTATCTCATTATGTAGCTCTTAACATTTTCTGTGTTGAATTGTAGAAATAACGTGTCCATGTTGATATGTTTTTTTTAAACATTTTTTATTGAGTTACAGTGATTTTACAACGTTGTGTCAAATTCCAGTGTAGAGCACAATTTTTTAGTTATACATGGACATACATATATTCAGTGTCACATTTTTTTTCGCTGTGAGCTACCACAAGATCTTGTATATATTTCCCTGTGCCATACAGTATAATCTTGCTTATGTATTCTGCGTATGCCTGTCAGTATCTACAAATTTTGAACTCCCAGTCTGTCCCTTCCCACGCGCCTCCCCCTTGGCAACCACAAGTTTGTATCATGTTGATATGTTTTGAATTATTAATCTTCTAAGAGTTACAAATGGAATTTATTAATCTTCTAAGAGTTTACAAATGAAATTTGCAAATCAGAAATATTTGCAAAATCCAAATAAAAATCATCTCTACTCCTACACCTGTGTATGTGTGTGTACACACACACACATACACACACACACACACATATCCCTTAAAATATTTTCTCTATAAATATTTTTAGCAACAAAAAAGGATCCTGCTTCATGAATGATTTTACAGTCTTTTTTCATCTAAAATGCACTATGTGGTGATTCTATAGCTCTTCCCCAGTTTGGTCCTTGCCACAGAGTGGAGCACTCAGAAGTAATCTTAGCAATAAAACTCTGCAATTCTGGGATGGGACAGTGTGTCATTTGAACTTCCAGAGAAATCTACATTCAGTTGGCCACACAGAATGTCCTATAGATCTCTGCTTACCAGCCTTGGAGGGAAGGACAGGGCCTGCGGTAAGGACAGCAGCCTTACCAGGGCTGTCCCAGGGGCTGAGAGGCGCTGCCAAAGCCCCGGGCTCGGGAGCCCAAGGTGGGAGAGGGCAAGAGAAAACAGCCCTGAGTGGCTCCCATATCAGGACCGGAGGGAAAGTCGTGAGGGGAGTTGGCTGCTGTCTTTGGATTCAGAAATGTCGTTGCTCAACTCCCTGGATTTTCCATCACAGCCGAGCAGGGAGAGGGTCAGGCTGGGAAATGTCTCCTCTGAGCCGGTCCTTTTAAAGCCTCTTGGCTGGGTCTGTTTCCTCCAGGAGCCAGGGAAGCAGTGCCAGCGTGGGATTAACCCATCCATGCCCAAGAAATTCTCCCAGGGATGGGGGCGCCCGGGAGCTCGGGCTTCTGGAATGCAGAGCCTTCCAGGGCAAGAGGCCTAAGGAGCCGTGAACTCTGGCTAGAGAAACCTTCCCTCTGGCTTTGTTAAATCCAACAGGCATAATTGCATCCTGCTGACCTTAATTCCCCTGACGGTTTTAATTGGACCTGGCTTTGCCCTACTTCCTGCCCTGCCCCTGTAGAGGCAAGGAGGGTGGCTGTGCAGCTGGTGCAGGGCGGGCAAGCCCCTTCTGAAGGGTGGGCAGGGGCTCTGGCAGCCCCCAGCTGGGTGGAGGAGGTTTCCCCGTGCCCCACCCCTGTGTGTCCAAGGGAGCTCTGAGAAGAAGCTTGGGGACTCCCAGGGAGCAGCTGGCCGAGCTGAGCTCAGCCCCGGCGGGCAGGCAGGCAGGCGGGCAGGCAGCAGGCAATCCTGTGCATCCGGAACCAGGCCAGGCTCTCCTCTCAGCAGGAGGGACTGCGGAGGCGCCTACAGGGACAGCTGAGCCCCTGCCTGGGGTGTCCGCGTTATCGAGACCCCACACCGCTGTGGGTACTGGGCCAAGCACACTGCGTACATGTGCTTAGCAAATGCCACCAGCCACCCTGGGAGAGAAGCAACGGGGCAGAGTAGTTAGGAGCTGAGCCTTGAGTTAGTTGGTTCAGCCCAACTCTGTGACTCTGCCCCATGACTCAGTTTTCCTGCCACATCTGTGAAACGGGGATGAAGGAGCTGATGTTTACACAGCACTCACTAAGTCCCCGTGCACTGTTCTAAATGCTTTACGTACCTCCTCCTGTGAGGAAGGTGCGTGTCCTACGGATGAAGAAACAAGTGAAGGCATCTGCCCAAGCCTCACAGTCTTTAGTCTCAGAGCTTCATGGCCAGAGCTCCTCAGCCATTGCTCAGCAGGATTTTGGGAAGGACTGAATGGAGGACGGGGCCTGGCCCGTTCAATAGAGTTCAAGAAATGCTTGTTATTATTTGGGAATCATAACAGTAACAAGTGTAGCAATTAAAGAGCCTTACGTTGTCCCAGCCTGAATTTTGGTCTCATCTGGATATGAACCTGGATAGTTTGAAATTACTTAAGAGCTGTGTGGCTTTAGGGACAAGCCTCTTACCCTCTATCAACATCAGTTCCCGCACCTGTAAGATGGTCTAGCTCTTGGCCCTTGGAGTCCCTTGTAAAGATCCAGTGAGCTGGGGAAAGCCCTTGGCTGAGCCCTAAGTGGTCCTCTGTGGGCTCACACTCGATATGTGCTCAGTAACTACAGTTGTAATGAGGGGATGTCAGCAAGGGCTGTCACAGTAGAGTAGCCCCACAGACCCAGTCCACTCACCAGACTCTGACTGGCGAGTGCACTTTGTGCCAGGGACACATACAGCCCCCATCCTGAAGGGGCTCCCAGACAGTGTCAGTGGTGGGATCGGCCTGGAACTGAAGGAGCCCAGAGGATGGGGTTCCAACATTTCAAGCTCAACCAGAACGTGCTGTGGGGACAATCACATAGAGGGCGGGGACCCAGGTACAGACAGGAAGCATTTCAACTTTCAGAATGCTATGAGACTCAGAAAGGGGGTACCCGGTAGGGAGACACAGGCTGGGAAATTTTAGGGAAGAGAGAGGACCTTGGGCTGTGAAGAAAGACATTTCTGGCCCAACTGCTTTCCTTGTGAAGTGACATTGGGCAAGTTACTCACTCTTTTGATCCTTCCATCTTGATCTAGAAAGTAGGATGAAAGCTCCCCACAGAGTGATTATCAAGATGATGTTTTCAGACAAAATGGATAAACCTAATAGCAGGCACTCAAAAAATGGGAACCTGGCCTGAGAGCCTGCCCCTCTTCTTCCAGGTCCCCCCTTCCCCTGGCTCCCAGTCCTGGTCAAGCCAGGGATACCAGGCAAAGCCTGAGAAAAGACTGCTCCCCCAGGGCCCCAGGTGCCCCCTCCCTCTTCCCACTTGTTCCAACACCACTCTCCCCCCAGTCGGTCCACGGGAAGAATGCCGTGTCCTCTGAACGGGGGCCAAGAGTGACAGGTGGTGGCAGTCCGAGCTGCATGGCCCCTGGTGTAAGAGATCCTCTCCTCCGTCCCCGCCTCCCCTGCCTGCGCCCCTGCCTCCGCCTCTGCCCACCCGGCCCCATCCCTTACAACTGCCCCAGGACTGCTCCCGGGCAGCCGCTGCGAGACAGACGGACACCAGGCTGCCCCTTTCTGCTCCAGGTGCCTCTCTCCCCTCAGTCAGCTGGCTTTGGCCTCCTCTCAGCCAGACCAGAGGAGGAATCCAGCAGGCTGACACACCTTTCTCTTCTTTCTGCAGCAAGAAAGACTTGAGTTAGACAAGCAGAAGCACACGCCTCCCTACCTCATGGCGACAGAAAATGGAGCAGTCGAGCTGGAAATCCGGAGCCTGTCAACAGGTGCCAAGCTGGGGCAGGAGATGGAGGGAGGAGCTTGGGAAGGGGCGTTTGAATCCAGAGTTGAGCTGGTTCTTCAGTGGGAGTTCTGCACCTGAGGCCTTTTTGTATGGCGCACAGAGGACCCAGAAATCAGAATGATCTCTGGACGGGGTGAGGCTGGGCCAAGGGCCTACATGAAGCCCTCCCTGGAGAGACTGGGAAAATGTAAAGTCCCCTTGGGTGGCACCTAAACACTCAGCAACGGATGACAGGGGCATCAGGGCCACCAGAGGACCTGAACCTCCCACACACGGCCTCTGAGGTCCTGGTAGCCCATCTCTGAGCCCACTGAGTGGCCTCAGGGGCTCAGTGGGACAAGCACTTGCAAATTGTGTCCTGGGTGGGGACCTGGGCCCAGAGCTGGTCTCTGCCCGGCTTGGCTGGGGAAGGAGGAGGGGAAGGGTGGATTCTGACTGGTGTTTCACTCCTTTGCAGACAAGGCACCTAAAGGGGCAGCAGGTGAAGGACCCTTGGCTGCAGAGAAAGACCCTGGGCCCCCAGACCCAGAGAAGGATCCTGGGCCCCTAGACCCACAGAAAGAACTTGGTCCCCCAAACCCAGAAAAAGAACTTGGTCCCTCAAACCCAGAAAAAAAACTTGGTCCCCCAGACCCTGAGAAGGATCCTGGCCCTCCAGACCCAGAGAGAGAACCTGTTCCACTCACGCTGAAGACAGATGCTGAAGTCCCAGCCCCAGAGAAAGGGGATGGTGCCTTGGCCCCACCCTCATCCGGCAGCCAGGGCCCTGAGGGAGAAGGCAACCTGGGTGGGGGGCCTGCGGAGGGCAGTGCTGGGCAGCCGGCGGCCCTGCCCCAGGAGACTGCGACCGCCAAGGCCAGTGTCAAGACGCCTGATGCCGAGCAGGGGGCCCCAGGCAGCCAGGACCCTGGAGAACCCAAGGCGCACAAGAAGGTGGCAGAGGGCCAGTCAGCAGCCAGGAGGGGCTCACCCGCCTTTCTGCACAGCCCCAGCTGCCCTGCTGCCCTCTCGAGGTGAATGGCCCCTGCCCGGGAGTTGGGAAAGGGTCCTGAGGCCCCTCTGCCTCAGGCCCTATCACATTCAGGGCTGGATTGGGTAGTTCTGACTTTGAGTTTGGGTATCAACCTGACCACGTGGTCTTCCTGCAGAAACCAGGACTTTGTGATAGTTCACAGAAGCCTGGAATGTCAGGCCAGAGAGCTCCTCAAAAACCTCTTCTCTAGGCACCTGGAGTCCAGTGTTCCCCTTACCGCGTGAGCTGGGGTCTTGCCAACGGCAGGACTGAGATGTCAGGAGGAAAAGATAACCCTTCTTCTTAGTATAATTATTGATATAATATGGAAAGGTGACTAATAACCAGACTGATAGATTATTACTTTTATAACCATAATATAGCACCTGTCTTATGATGCAATCCATTGTACTTACCTGAGTGCCAATCATATTAATGAGGTTATTAATGATATATTCATTATAAAGCACAATAATAACACTTACCATATCAGTTTGAATTATGTGGTAATATAAATTAATATCATTAAATACATTAATCCATTGCATCGCCACAGTTTTATGAATCAAGAGCTACTTAACCTGTCTAATGGTAGTCACATACTGGTTAACCAGATCAACCATCCTTTTAATAGTTATTAATGATCTATTAATGCATTGATAGTCAAGATAACAGCCACAGACATTTATGGTGTTACTAACATTCCTTGATTTTGTGTTCAGATGCATTAGCCCATGCGGTTTGGGGTGGGGGGCAGGGCTGTATTAGCTCCAGATTTCAGATGAGGCTCTGGGAGACCTGCCGGCAGGACTGTGGCTGCTGAGGGCGTCACCTCTGTATGCTCACATTCTAGCCCTGAGAAGCTGCTGGCTGAGAAGCCCCCAAATGAGGCATCAGAGCTCATCTTTGAAGGGGTCCCTGTGACCCCCGGCCCCACGGATCCCGGGCCAGCCAAGGTAGCAGAGGAAGAGAAGAACACCCCGGAAGGGAGCCAGAAGGAAGCAGGAGAGGAGGCTCAAAGCCAGGCTGACCAGGCTAAGGTGCAAGGGGACACCCCAAGGGGGATCGAGTTCCAGGCTGCTCCCTCGGAGAGATCGGAGGTGGAGCAGGCCCTCAGTCCCACACCCAGGGAAGAGGACTGCTTCCAGATTTTGGGTAGGCTGGGGCTGCCCTGGGGCCAAGGGAGGAGGGAGGGGGCTCGCCATGTCTCCCCTTGCCTTTCGATTTAGAGGACTGAACCACTCTGAGCCACCTCACCCAGCCCAATTCATCTAAGTGTCACCCAGTCCCAGGAAGTGCGAGTGTCTAGTCCCTGCTATAGATGGGGAAAAAGAAGGGGAGTGGAGTGCCCCAACCCCATAGCCAGGACAGGATATGAACCTGTCAGGACAGCCTGGCTCCAGAGCTCACTTTTTACTTTCTTCTACTTAAGCTAAAATGGGTTAAAAAAATCAGACAGAATATTGGAGTAATTCTCTGGACAGTGGAATTTGAAGTCAATCTGTAGAAGCACTCAAATGCCAGGCTTTGGTAGTTAAACTGTATCCTGGATGGGTGAGGAGGTCATGGAAGCCATAGAGGGTTCATGAACTAAGGGGCACAGGTGTCTGTATATGGGAGTGGTGACCAAGGAAGCTGGGCACATGAGATGGGGCAGGACTGCGGAGTGGCCTTAAGTGATGATGGTTTATTCAGCAGGGAGCAGGGAGCCATTGAGCATGAGTGAGCTTGGCGACCAGGTGAATAGGGAAAGGGCCTGGGCAGGGCTGGGGGGTGGGGTGAGATGGGGTCAGGAGAGCCCAGAGTGTCCTGACAGCCCCCCTCCTCCAGGCCGAGGTGCCCTGGGAGACCCGCCAGCCTGCCTGGTGAGTGGCACAGTGCCACCCAGACAGGGTGGGAGGGCCTGGCGGCTGGGCGGCAGCCAGGAGCCCTGCCTCCTCCCCTGAACAGCGGCACAGACCTCCGGGCCCACTCCACCCAGAAATCACATCCTCGAGTGATGGACCTGAACAACCTCCAAGGGCCATCTGATTTATCACTAGCCCGGCTTCCCTGCGGCTTTTTGCTATTTATAAAGAGGTTTCCATTCCCGATGACTCAGGCTGTCCTCGGCCAGGGCCTGCTGTTCCCCATGGTTGTCACTAGGTGGCAGGCTCTCCTTACCAAACATCTCCATCCCTGGCTCCTCCATGCCCACCCCTGGGCTGGGTCCTGATTGGACACCCACTCCACAGGTGGCGACAGCTTGTGGTGTTATTAGAGGGGAGGGTGGGTAGGTCTCATGGCCTACCCCATCAGACACAGTAACCCCTATCTGGCACTCCACCATTACAATTGCCTTTTTCTTTCTTTAATGGAAATGCTCATAGCTTGGGATGGAGCCTTCATACCTTATAACGTGGGAGGGTCCGAGAAGTCCAATCAGCCGTCCCGACTGTTGTGCCGGGAGAAGCTGAGCTCCTCTCTGACAGAGGCAGAGGCCTCCCAAGGCCATTTTGTGTGTTGGTGGCAGAGCTGAAATTGGAAACTGTACCCCTAGCCCCTGTCCTGGAGCCAGCTGTCCCCCAGGTACCGCTCGATGAACTTCTCTGGATGGGGCCCAGGCCAGGCAGGAGGGGCTGGTATCCGGGGGAATCTTCAGCAGCCTCGGCACTGACTGTGATGGCTCTGCTCTGCTCCCCAGATGACTGCCCGCCACCCCCCGCTCCCTTCCCCCACCGCATCGTGGAGCTGAGGACTGGGAACGTCAACAGTCAATTCAGCCTGAACTCCAAGGAGGCGCTTGGCGGGTGAGAGCTAGGACCCTGAGCCCCTGGCCCCTGGGGCCTCACATCTCCTCCACACAAAGTCCAAACACAAGGCCCAGACACACCCCAATTGGACAGGAGCCACGTGGACACAGTTTCTTCCATGTGGCTGCACTTGTCATGTGCAGGGTATCACATGGCTGGCGTGTCCTCGTCTCACTGTCGCTCACATAGACACACCATCGGTCATTCAGTGTTTCTCATGGGAAGCACATAGTATTTTCCTGTCTGTCTCAGTTTTAGGCACCACACTGACCCCCTCAAGGTGATTCCTGCCTTATTAAAAGTCCCAAAGGTGCCCTCAGGGCCCAGGGCCTGTGAGCTGCATCTCAGGGGCCATCCTTTGATGAGCTTATCCTTCCTGGGCCTGTGGTTGGTGTGGTTCAGCCATTGTCCCTGCAGCAGGGCTCACAGTTTCAGGAGGGAGTCAGAGCTGGCTGGGACGTGCATTCCCATCTCACAGGGAACTGAGGACCGATCCCCTTACCCCATGCCCCCTAGAATTCCCTCACTCCAGCCTCTTCCCTCTCCAGGGGCAAGTTTGGAGCCGTCTGTACCTGCGTAGAGAAAGCCACAGGCCTCAAGTTGGCAGCCAAGGTCATCAAGAAACAGACACCCAAAGACAAGGTAGTGGGGGCTGGCTGTGTGGGAGGGGGAGGGATCCTTGAAGTGGGTGCTTCTTACCTCCCTCGACCCACGTGTCTGCATCTGGGACCTGGTGTGTGAACCTGGATGCACCGAAGACCTCACACAAATAGACAGATGGACAGAGAGACAGCCCTGCCACAGGGGCCTGACGCTTCTGGCCATAAACCAGACCCCTCAGTTAGTGAACTTACCTTGGGGACCTCCCCTTCTAGCCATTTCCCCTTCATGCCCTCTGTTTGGTTCAAGTCATCAAGCGCTGACGAGAGCGCAGGCTCTGGCCCTGTGCTGGGCGCTGGAGATCCCGAGGGGAAGCCAGTGTGGTCCCCGCCCTCAGGGGGCCCCAGGGTAAACAGGCCTCTAGGGCTTTACCTCTAGCACTGGCTTGGGCCTGATTCAGAGGAGGCCGAAAGCAATGTTTGCTCAGGAGTGAAGGAAGGAAGGAAGGAAGGAAGGAGTGAATGAGGCAGAGGCTCACACGGAGTGAGGCAGTCGGGTGTGCGAGGAGTGGTGGTGACCTAGTGGCCTGGTGCAGTGGGAGCTGTAATTCAAGAAAGGGCGGGATGGGAGTAGGAGGCACAGAGGAGGCCCCTGACTCACCCTTGGGGTCAGGAGAGCTTCCTGGACCAGCTGTCTCCTGACTGAAGGCTTTGAAGAAGGAGAAGCTGTTTTCCAGTGGTGAAGGGAAGGCAGGGGAGAGAGCGCCAAGCAGAGGGGACTGTGGAAGAAAGGCCAGAGGGCCAGCAGCGCAGGTGCCTGCTGCGAACCCTTGAGCTGAGGCCGGGGGAGCTGAGAAGGGAGGTGACCGGCACTTCTGGCAGAGACAACAGCACCTGCAGAGGCTTGGAGCCCAGAAGGAGCATGAGAAGCAGCTTTGGAGGGAGGCTGAGCCCTGAATTCCTCATGGTGGCTCTGAGCACATTGGAACAGCACAGATTGTCTATGTGACTCTGTCTCTCTCTCTTGCTCCCGCTTGCCAGGGCCTGAATCCTTATTATTGACAGCTGGGTCCCAGGCCTCTACCATGGACCTGGCTCAGCGTCAGTGCTCAAGACAAATGTGCTGTGTAAATGAATTGGAGTCAGCTATTGCTTCATTCATTATTGGGCACTTTTTCTGTGCTGTGTGCTAGGGAAATGGCAGTGAACCAGAAAGTCCCTGCTCTCAGGGACTGGCGTACAGAGGAGGGACAGACAACTAAAACCAAACCAAAAGAAAAAGTGTGGAGTCAGGAACTGAGGAGAAGTGCTAGGAAAGAAAGTCAAGCCAGGTAGGAACAAGGAGTATGGGGCCGATGGGGCCGCTCAGGTAGGTGGGGAGGTTAGGCTTCCCTGAGGAAGTGGTGTGCCAGGTGGGATATGAACCAAGGAATGGAATAACGGGAGAAACGGAGCAGTCCAGGCAGTGATGTGATGCTCTGGGGGCACAGGTCTGGGGAGACGCCTGATCTATAGCATTTGCTAATTTCCCTGGTGTAAATATTCCTACCGGTGGCTTGATTTCAAGCCATGAATGTGACCACTGGCTGGCCAACTTTTTGAAAGTGACAAATAATAATGGCCTTGACTAGGAAGGCAGTGTGGAGGAGGTGAGAAATTACTGGGTTTGTAATCTAGTTTGAAGGCAGAGTTAAAGGATTTACTGATGGCTTGGGTGTGGGGTGGAAGGAAGCGAGAATAAGAGAGGAGTCTGGAACAGCGCCTGCCTTTTTGTCCTGCCCACCTGGGTGAAGAGTGACCTCCTTTTGCTGATGGGCAAGCTGGGGCAACTCAATTGTGGGGAAGAATTTAATTTTGGACACGAGAAATTTGAGATGCCTGTCAGGCAGACATCCAAGGGAATGGCAGTTAGGTGGTTGGAGATATTGGTGTCTGATTTGAGACTCAATCACATTTGGATGGAATTTCAAGTCACAGGACTTGAAGAGAATGCCCAGGGAGAGAGTGTGGGGAGGGGAGTGTTGAGCAGGGAGGGTGGGGCCCAATATTCAGCCAGGGGGAGGGAAGAACCAGCAAAGGAAAGATGTCTCAGCAGGAATGATGGGGGTGGTGAGGGCACAGGCTTGAAAGTGGAGAGAAGTGGGAGGCAAGGAGACCAGTGAGGACGAGGAGACAGGGCAGTGGTCTAGGCGAGGTCCTTTAGGTCTGGTCCAGGACGCAGGTGTGGCAGGTGGAGGGCAGGGAGTGACGATCCCGGATGGTACCCCTGACTTCCCTGGTCCCCAGGAAATGGTGAAGCTTGAGATCGAGGTTATGAACCAGCTGAACCATCGCAACCTGATTCAGCTTTATGCGGCCATCGAGACCCCACATGAGATCGTCCTGTTCATGGAGTAGTGAGTGCCAGCCCCGGGGGCTGGGGGCCGGGTGGGGGTGACAGTGGGCCCGGAAACAAGCCTGTAGAGGGGTCTGTGCACACAGCATCGAGGGCGGCGAGCTCTTCGAGAGGATTGTGGATGAGGACTATCATCTGACTGAGGTGGACACCATGGTGTTTGTCAGGCAGATCTGCGACGGGATCCTCTTCATGCACAAGATGAGGGTTCTACACCTGGACCTCAAGGTACTGGGGTTGGGGCCTCCTGGGAGGGGTCAGGAGCAGCATCCCATCATCTGCAATCAGTGTTGTGACCAGCCTCCTACCCCTCCTTCTCTTCCTGCATCTGGCCCTCCATCTGTAGACTCACTCACTAAGTACCAGGAGCCGGAGATACATCAGAGAGCAAAAAAGCCATAGTCCCAGCTCTCAGGAGTTCCTAGTTTAGTGCTAAGTATTTGTTGAAAGGGTCCCTTGAAGTCCTGTGAGCCTCACAATCAGTGTCTCACAGATAAAACTTACTGACAAGTGTTGCAAAAGCGCCTACATCAGTGCAGGCCCCTGTGAACGTGTGTTCATTTGCTCCACAAATATTTGTTGAGGGCCTACTCTGTGCTAGTCAGTATTCTAGGTGGTGGGGATCCAGCGGTGAACAAAATAGACAAAAATGCCTGCCCTCGTGGAGCTTATGCTCTGGAAGGGGAATCCAAAAGATACATCTATAAGTACAGCATCGGTGTGGCCGTACGCAGGGGGTAGGCGCTAACAAAAATTTCTAGGGAAAGAATATTTATACCCCTCTTCTGACCTTGCTTGGTACCTTGCCCATAGCAACTCAGGGAGAGCAAGTAGATTTCATGGATCCCAACTCTGATCAGCTGGCAGTGGCTGTCGGAGACGTCAGCCGTGGCGTGGAGAGGGCGGAGAGCCCCATGAGTGCCGGGTACTCCCCCGTCCTTACAACAGTTGTTAATGTTTGTGGGGTAAGTGGCAAGGCAAGGAGAAGATGGAATATGAACACTGAGGTGGGTTAGCACCCATCAGCAAAGTGCATAGAATTTTCATGTATTCATTTGACAAATACATACTGAGCACCTGCTCTTGGGTGCAGTGCTGGACACGAGCCAGATCATAGGGATGATGAAGACACACCCCCATCCTGTGGAGCCTCCAGGTCAGTGGGGGAAACAGACATCCCTACAATAATGACAAAATGATTAGGTCATTTTAGACCATTAAAAGTGTTATGGAAAAATACCTGAGAGTAATGGGGAGATGCACGAGGTGAAATTGGAGAAGCAGTCTGGGACCGGAGCAGGAGATGCTGCTGCTGGGGCTTGACACCTACTCCGTGTTACTAGGGCTCAGAGCTGCTCAGAGCTGTTCCGGGTGCTCCTTCCGACAGCCCACTGGGTTGGGTGTGCTGTTACCATTCCCACTGACAAGGGAGGGTAAGGAGATGGGTATCTATGGGGCCACCGTGGCAGCAGGGAATTTAGGAGGCAGTCATAATAAGCCAGGAGACAGATGACAGGGCTGGAACCAATGGCAGTGGGGGAGGGATGGGAAGTGGTCAGATGATGGACACATTCTGAAAATAGAGCCCGCCTGACCTGTGATGGTCTAGATGTGGGAGAGCAGAGGGAAAGGAAGGAGTGAGGGTACCTCCTGAGTTTCTGGACAGAGCCGATGCTTGCACGGTGGCTTTGGCACCTGCCATTCTCCCGTGAAAGCCACTTCCTTTGGGGCAGAGCAGGGACCCCGATTAAACTGCAGTGTCCTAGGAAGAAGCTCAACATTAAGTTTCTGTATCCTAGAATGTGCCTTTTTCAGGACAGCAATGTTTTTCATCAGTAAAAGAGTTCATGGTCAAGTAAGTTGGATGAACCACAGCCTGAAGGCACTGCCCAGGCCTCTAGCTGCAGGGATTCTCAGGAAGTCCCGTGTCCCCAAGAAGGAGGTCTGAGTCTGTCTTTTTTTATTTTTTAATTTTTTTGGTCTTTTTTTAAAAATTGAAGTGTAGTTGATTTACAATGTTAGTTCCAGTTGTAAAGGAAAGTGTTTCAATATATATACATATAGATACATGTATTTTCAGACCATGATAGCTTAAAAAAATTTTATTAAAAAAATTTTTTTTATTAAAGTATAGTCAGTTTTGGGGGAGGGTATAGCTCAATTGGTAGCATGCTCAAGGTCCTGTGTTCAATCCCAAGTAACTCCATTAAGTAAGTAAATAAATAAATAAACCTAATTACCCACTCCTCAAAAAAAAGTTTAAAGTATAGTCAGTTTACAACATTGTCTCAATTTCTGGTGTACAGCATAATGTTTCAGTCATACGTTATAGCTTATTACAAGAATTTGAATATACTTCCCTGTGCTATAAAGTAGGTCTCTGTTGTTTATTTTAACATAGTAGTGTGTATCTGTTAATCCTAAACTCCTAATTAATCTCTCCCCTCCTTTCCTCTTTGGTAACTATGGTTTGTTTTCTATGTCTGTGAGTCTGTCCCTGGCTTGTAAATAAAATTTGTATCTTTTTTTTTAGATTCCACGTGTAAGTGATATTGTATGTTGTCTTTCTCTGTCTGACTTAACTTCACTTAATATGAGCATCTCTAGGTCCATCCATGTTGCTGCACATGGCATTATTTCATTCTTTTTTATGGCTGAGTAATATTCCATTGTGTGTGTGTATGTGTGTGTGTGTGTATACTGGATCTGCCTTGTTTCCCCTACCAGCTGGGGCTTTTCTTTCCTTCCCTGTTTTGGTAGAACACCAGGTAGAGCTACTGAAGTCACTAGCGTCCTGCTCTGAGTGAGCACAGTAGTTTGAAAGGACCTTCCAAAAGCCTGTCGTGGGGCCTCTAAAAAGATGCCCACAGAGTGCAGACGAAGAACAAAAGTCTGTTAAATGGCCAGGTCCGGAGGTGGAGGCCTTTGGCCAGTCTCAGAGGTCAGCAGCAACTCACTTCAAGCCATGCGTGGCCGTGTTGCTGGGGCTTCCAGTATTTCAGGAGGTGCTGAAAAATCAGGAAATCAGAGTTTTTGTGTAAAATCTGCCTTTTAAACGTTGTTAACTACTTAAAAAGTTTCTGCCTTACAACCTCAGATTAGCCCTGTGTCCTTGTGTCACATGAAGAGGAAATGGAGGCCCAGAGAGGGAGGGACTAGACTTGCAGTGACTTCTCATGCTCCCCTGTGCTTGGGGCACAGGCTTCCTGGGAGCCTTGGCTGAGAACCTACTGGGTGCTTTGTTAGATGCTGAGGGTGGGGAACAAGGAAGCCTGGAGAAGATGGTTCCTTCCCTAGAAAAGCCCCTCTCAGGCCTCCGGATTCTCCTCTATGCCTGAAGCAGGCAGGTCCGAGGGTCCCTAATAGGCTGTCCACTCTGGTGGCCTGGGTTTCTGCTCCAGGGAGCCTGGGACTTGGGTGGACTTGAACGGGGAGGGAGGGTGAGCCAGGTCAGAGGTCAATCCAGGCCACCCCCTTCTTCTCAGCCAGAGAACATCCTGTGTGTCAACACCACGGGCCATTTGGTGAAGATCATTGACTTCGGCCTGGCACGGAGGTACCACCCTGGTGGGCAGGGAGGATGGGTGACAGGGAGAAGCTTAGAGGGTGCCTGGAAATGGCTGGAAGTTGTTCCCTGAGCTCTTTGTCTCACCTCTAGGTATAACCCCAATGAGAAGCTGAAGGTGAATTTTGGGACCCCAGAGTTCCTGTCACCTGAGGTGGTGAATTACGACCAAATCTCCGATAAGACAGACATGTGGAGTATGGGGGTCATTACCTACATGCTGTGAGTCCTGAAAGAGCGTGGTGTTTATGGGGGGTATGTGGTGGGCGGCTGAGGCCGAGATTGGTTCCACCTACCCACTCCCTCAGTCAGGGGTTTGCTGAGCACTGGGAGTGCTAGGGAGGACCACGAAAGGGAACTTTGTACCCATTTTATAGATGGAGAAACCAAAGCCTCCCAAGGCATAGCATCCCAGCCCAGGGCTCTGGACAGCAGACCTTTGATGTCCCAGTGCACCCATCATTCCTCTTCTTCACTGTAACCCTGGGAAGCTGGGATGATTAAGCCCATTTTACAGATGAGAAGAGTGAGGCTCAGAGAGGGAAAGTGGCTTGCCCAAGGTCACCCAGCCAGATTTGAACCCAGGTCTGTCTCACTTGAGAGGCTGGGGTCTTTTCAGTACTCCGTGCTACTTCCTAGGATCTGCCTGCATCCCTGACCCAGTTTCACCTCCCTACCCACCGCCATCCTCTCCCTCCAGGCTGAGTGGCCTCTCCCCCTTCCTGGGAGATGATGACACGGAGACCCTGAACAATGTTCTATCGGGCAACTGGTACTTTGATGAGGAGACCTTCGAGGCTGTGTCAGATGAAGCCAAAGACTTTGTCTCCAACCTCATCGTCAAGGACCAGCGGTGAGGCTCACCCCAGGACACGAACCCCATGTGTGCAAGCCCAGTGTGTGCTTGTGCCAGCTGGGTGGGTAACCGGGCTGGAAGGCCAGCAGGGTGGTGCCTTACTGGATGCCACCCACCCTTACTGGACCGCCCCCTCCCCACAGGGCCCGGATGAATGCTGCCCAGTGCCTTGCTCATCCCTGGCTCAACAACCTGGCAGAGAAAGCCAAGCGCTGTAACCGACGCCTCAAGTCCCAGATCCTGCTTAAGAAATACCTCATGAAGAGGCGCTGGAAGGTACCACTGGGCTGGTGGGGGGGGAGGAGGGAGGGGGTACAGGGCAGGAAGAGCTCTGGCCCCACCAGTCCTGCCTTGGCTGGTTCTGTCTGGAAAACAGAATTGGTTTTTCTCTTTTTGTCTTGGGCTGGCTCCTGCACTGGGTGGTGGCCCTCTACCCACTCCCTCCACCCTGAGAAAGGCATCCATTTGTGGCTCGGGCTCAGGAAAAGGTCTCTGACTCCATCACAGCCTTTGCTCCCTCATTTCACAAATATTTCTTGAGCATCTACTACTTCTAGGCACCGGGGATACACTAGTGGACAAAGAGACAAGGATTTCAGTCTTTTGTGGCCTTACTTTTAGTAGGAGGTGGGGAGTTATTAAAAGGGCTTAAGGAAGGGCTCTAGAAAAAAATAAAGATCTTCAGGAGTGCCAAGGAGAGACTGCTCTTCTAAATAGTGTGGCCATGGAGGGCACACTAAGAAGGAGCATGTGAACAAAATCCTGAAGGAGGTGAGGGCTGAGCCACGCTGGTACTGGAGGGAAGAGTGTCCCAGGCAGAGGGAACAGCTGGTGCAAAGGCCCTGAGGCAGAAGCATGGTTGTCAAGTGTAGAGAACAGGTAGGAGGCCAGTGAGGCTTGAATAAGCAAGAGGGTAGAGGAGATGTTGAAGAGGAACATGAGGCAGGGCATGGAAGGACTCGGCCATGGTGAGGGATTTATCTTTCACTTGGACTGCAATAGGAACCACTGGAATGTCTTGAGCAGAGTGGTGCTCAAGTTGACTGATGAATCTGTTGAATGAGAGCAGGAATCCAGGAGGCTGCAGTGTCATGGCGCCTCCTGTGGCCATTTAGGGCACTGCACCCACCCTGGCGTTGGGCCCTCCTGGAACGAAGGGGACCTTGGGAGACACTCAGTAGCCCTACAGCTTTTCCTCTGCCATATTGCTGACTGGGACCTCTCTCCTTCATCCCTCAGAAAAACTTCATTGCTGTCAGCGCTGCCAACCGCTTCAAGAAGATCAGCAGCTCGGGGGCACTGATGGCTCTGGGGGTCTGAGCCCCTGGAGCAGCTGATGCCTGGACGCAGCCGCACGGTGGTCGGGGCTGAGGCCACACAGCCCAGAAAGCCGGAGCAGATGGGCCAGGTCCCCAGGGCAGGCTGGCCAGGACAAGGCAGCGCCAGGCTGGGAGGCTCGGGGCTCCCCACGCCCCCATGCAGTGACCGCTTCCCCGACATGAGCCGCCTCGGATGTGGCCTGACTCCATCCTGCTAATGCCTCCCCAGACAGGGCTCTGGCCCATCAGCCAGAGCCCAGACGCCAAAGGCCCTGTGGTTCCCGCCCCAGCTCCCCCTCCTAGAACTGCTGCTCGGTGACCCCTGCTTGGCCTCACCTGGGGCATCCCTGGCCTGGGCTTGCTCCTAGCCAGAGTGGGAGGGCTGGGGGGGTCCCAGCTTGTGGGGTTTCTGCCTTTGTGGATGGGAGGCCCTTGGTGGGGCAGGAAGGCAGACGGCTGATTCCTAAGGCCCAGCTGCCAAGGGAGACAGAGCAGCCTTTGTGAAAAAGGACCTCTATGCCCCCATCCGCCTCCCCACTCCCAACAGATAAGGCCTAGCACACACCATCTGGCCTGGGCCCGGCCTCCGCCCACCTTCCTAGCGACCACCAACACACAGGAACTGCGAGTGAGAGAGAGGATGAGAGAGAGGACGCCCAGCCCAAGTCTGGTGGAGGGGGAGGGGAGAGGCCTGGGGGACAGAGGAGACCACCCCCGAGCTTGCCTGAGGGCCAGGCCGGCCCAACCCAGCCACTCTGGGCCCCCATCCCAAGGGTCACCCACAGCCTCAGATGATAGGGTTGGCAGGCCCAGGAGGAGTGGGGAGGCTGTGGGGCAGCCCCCAACCTGCTCTCAGCTTGTGCCTTGTAAATAAATGTACAGGTTGTATGTGGCCTCCTTCTCTGTGTGTGTGAGGTCACAGTCGGCCACTGTTCCCCAAGCACTTCTGCGGGCCAGGCACTTTAGTGGAACTGCATATGCAGTGTTGTCGCTCTGGAAGCAGCCTCAGGAGCCAGGCTGCCCAGCACGTAATCCGGGCAAGTGGCTACCCCCTTTTGTGCCTCAGTTTGCTCATTGGGGGAGTGGGGGAGGGTCACAGCACCAGTCAACGTTCATGGGTAATGACTGTGTGCCAGGCTTTATTCAAGTGCTTGTGTGTTTATTCATTCATTTACACCTCACAGCAAGGTGATGAGGTAGATATTATTATTATTCCTATTTTACAGAGGGGGAAACTGAGGCTTAGAGAGGGGAAGGAAGTTGAAGGCTTGTCAACAGATCAGAACCTGGGGCTTAGAATGAACTCTGGTCACCCAGAGCAAGGCTCTGCCCAGGAACCCACCCTGCTTCTCACAGAACAAAGTGTCTAAGCCGAAAGCAGAGTCTCCAGGTGGAGCCAGGAGTCTGGGCAGGTCTGCGATGCTGAGTCCTGTGGGAGACAGCTGTTTTCTCATTTCTCCCATGGGCCCCAGACCGCCCCACCCCAGGCCTGCAGTGCAGGGGGTGGGGTGCCATCTGCTGGAGGGGGCAGCCCAGAGGGCAAGAGAGATTAACCCTAATAGGGTGCAGCTTTCCGGCTGCGAGGATGACTGTGGACTGGCTGAAGTGAGGCAGCTGGGCGGCCTGCTGGGGGCGTAGCAGTTCCAGCAGGAATGGCAGTGACGAGAGTTCACGGGCACTGAGCTGAGTGCCTGCTGGGTGCCTGCCCTGGCCCAGCTCTGTGATCACACGGACTGCTCATAGTCACCCTGCATGGCAGGCGTTATGTCCATTTCTCCGATGGGGAAGCCAAGACTCAGGGAGGTTAAGCCACTTGCTCAGGGTCACACAGCTAGTCGGTGCAGAGCCAGGATTTCTACCCGGTCTGGACCCAGAGCCCATGCTCTTAACCGCTACCCTGTCTGCCTCTGAGAAATCATAGAAGGAGACCTTGATCCTTTATTCCTCTATTCCCTGCCTCCATGGACCCTGGCCTGGAGGGCCAGGCCAGCTCCTCAACCCGACCCCTGCCCTGTTCCAGCAGATGGGTTCAGAGTCCCACTGTAGCAGGTGTCACATGGGGCAGGCTATAGGGGCCTTTGATGTCTAAGCCTGCTTGGGTTTGCATTTGGGGCTTGTAGGGGCTGGGGAGCCTGGTTTGGGTTCTTGTTGGAGGATGTGCTTATGCACAAGGCCCCTAGGGCTGTGGATCCCTGCCTGCCTGCCCGCCCGCCCGCCACCTGCTAGCTGGGCCAGGCCTGTGGTTTCCTCTGAGTTCTCTCGCCCTTGCTGGCCCCCACCCAGGCTGAGCCTTGGCCACACAGCGTGATGATGAGGGATGAGTCACCACCATCGTGGGGGGGGTAAGGAAATGAGCTCCAGCCAGTGCAGAGATACAGGGCCTGGATCCAGCCGGGGAAACCGAGGCCAGAGCGAGAAGGCCCCTCAACAGAGACAGCAACAGTTGGGACTAGAACCCAGGACTCCCGACTCCCAGCTCGAGCCTCAGTTTCTTCCCTGAAGATAAGCAAATGACAGCCTCAGCCCACTGTCTTCTGCCACTCTGAGGGCCACTGTGACACTTGAGAGGTGCGATAGGGTGCTCATTCACCCTATTTCACAGGTGAGGAAACAGGTTCAGAGAGGGAAAGTGGCCTGCCCAAGGCTACACAGCAAATTAACATGTCCTGGGAAGGAAGCCCGCCGGAACCTTGGAACAGGGCTAATCACTGCCTCTGTTCCTATCCCCTCCTGGGAGTACATCTCAGAAAGCTCTTTTTGATTCATCAGTTGCCTTTTGGGCCTCCCCTGCTCCCTGGAAGTAAAGGCTACAGACTTGATAATATGGAGGGGGAAATGATGGGGGCCTCGGAGCCCACCCAAGAGAAAGCTGGGGTGACAGCCCCTGCTGTGGGACTGTCTTTACCTCTCTGCAAGCCTGGGTCCAGCCCCATGGCCTTCACCAGAGCTCCCATCCCCAGCAGCCTTGGAGCCGCCCTGGTGGAGGGGGTAAATCCATGCTCATTTGGGCCTACCAGCTGGAGCCAGAAGCACTGGGTCTGGATCTGGGGTTCTACAAGTCCTGAGTACCAGGCTGTGAGCATCCCCTGCACCTTGCTTTTTGGTGTGCCCCGCCACCACGGTGCCTGTGTTGTGGGCTCCCCCTGCACGGTGCCCATCCCGATGCTGACATTAACTTCCTTGCAAGGTGCTCTGTGTTAGGGGGCCAGGGCCACAAGCTTCTCCTGCTCAGCGTCCTGGGCCCCCCTTGTGGGCTCAGAAGGGTTAACACCCTCAATAGGAGAGTTCCTCCCCACGGGTCCCAGCCCAGAGAGCGTTCCTCCAAGACTATTTCCTGCCGCTGGGCCTTGGCCAGGCCCACAGTGACCACCCCCATGGGTCTGAGGCCGCATCTGGTTTGGATTACACCAGGGCTGGTGACGCTGCCTTTTCCTGTTGGCGTCCAGTGGCCTTGAATTCCACCGGCCACCTTGGACCCAACAGGGCAGTTGTGGGAAAAGATTCAGCCAGTGACAGGGCTGCCCCGAGGGTGTGAAGCAGCCAGGGCTGTCCTGAAGGATGTGCCCACCTGGACCCAACTCCTGCTCGCACAGCTAGCTACACACCTGTTCTTCCTTCACTCTAATGGGTGTTATTTACTGAGCACCAGGCCCTGTACCATGTGGTTCCCAGGGATACATGTGTTTCATCCCCACCCTGTTAGTGGGGTATTTTCATTATCAGCATTTCACAGGTAGAGAAACTGAGGCCCAGGGAGTTTACAGGTAAGTCCATGGGTTCCAAGCCAGTAAGTAGTGGAGTCAGGATGCAAAGCCGGCAGCCTGACCTCAGACACATCCAATCACTTCACAGCTATGTGTTGAGTCCCTTTTCTGGGCCTGGCCCTTGAGTCTGGAGAGGAATTAGTCATGGTCCCGGCCTTCAGGGAGTTCTCAGCCTTTGGAGCCCCAGAGATGGGAGGATCATAGTAAAGCTGGAAGGGCGTGGAAGAAGACACTAGCTCCAATTCTCTCCTCTCCAGTGGGAGTGATGGCCAAGCTGAGAGCAAGTAAGGAGCAGGTCTTTTCCAGTTGGAGCAAGAGGGTGTGTTCCAGGCAGCGCCAAAGCCTTGGAGCTGAGAACAAGCTTGTCAGTGGGGCTTTAGCATATGATGGAGCAGGAAATAAGTCTGGAGAAGTTGGCAGGACCCTCAAATGCCAGGCTGAACTGGGGCCATAGGGAGCCATGGAAGGGTTTGGAATGAAGGAGAGACATGGTCAGATCTGTGGTTTAAAAGGATCCCTGCTGCCAGCGATGTTGGTGAGTGGGAGGGGGAGACTGGAGGCAGGGAGGCCAGGTGGAAGTTGGTCTGCTAGAGGGGCTGTGAGGACTGTGGGGACCAGAGGAGCGAGCTGTAGAGATCACACACCTCCAGGCTGATGACTGAGAGACTGGGTGCAGGTCAGGCAGAATAGGGTTCATGTCTACTTAGTTGCCCTCTCTGAGCCTCAGTTTCCTGTCTTTAAAATGGGATAATAATACCTGCCTCCCAGGGTCAAGGCAACAGTGACATGAGATGTGCAGGTGGAGCACCTGGCCCGGGCTGCTGAGCTTCTGTTTGGTCCACAACAAGTTTTCTAGCCCTTACTTATTGCCCTGGGTGCTGGGCACAAAGCAGCCAATAGACCAAAATTCCTGGACTCCTGGAGCTTCATTCTGCTGGGGGGATGGGCGGCAGTAATACATTTAGATGGTGTTGGTGGGGCGGATGGGGGATGTGATGGTCAGGGAGACTTCTCTGGGGACATTTGAACATAGACTGAAGGGTGAGAGGGAGTAAGCCCTGTGGGTATTTGTGGAAGACCATTCCAAGCAGAAGGATGAGCAGGTGCAACGGCTGTTTGAAGTGAGGGAGCGGAGGGCCGAAGCCAGATCACACAGGCCTCTAAGGACTTGGCCTTTGGCTCTGCATGTGCCAGGGAGCCCCAAGGGGGTTCTCTGAGATTTAATCCATGGCAAATGGATTTATCCAGTTGTCCACTCAGCAAACTTTTATTGAGGGCCTGCTACATGCCGGCCTGCGGGCTAGGGGAGGGGATGAAGTGAGTAAGGCAGAATCCAGCCCCTGCCCCCACCACCAGGCTCGTGTCCTAAGGCAGAGACACAAGAACAAGTGCATACACACAGAAATGCATCATTCCACATGGCGACACGTGCTGGGTGCAGAAAACAAACGGTGCAGAGGTGGAGAAAAACCTAGGGGCATTCTATCAGACCAGGGGTTGAGGGGAGGCTTCTCTGAGGAAGTGATATTTAACTCGGGCTCTGGAGCTGAGAAATCAGCTAGTGGGGAGTGAGCATTCCAGGTGAAGGGAACAGCACTTGCAAAGGCCTCCAGGTGGAGACACTCACCACGGAGTCAGATTGCCTTAACTCAGGGCCAGAGGGTCAGACTCTTGTTTGTCTCCCACAAGAGATCAGGGCACCCTGAGGACTGTGGTCTGGAGGAGGCAGCCCTGGCCTTTCCAGGGGCCACAGGCAGGCTTCTGACCGACTGTGGGACGAAATAGGTCTCTGGGTTTTTTTTAGCCTGGAACCACTTCCTTCAGCCCCACCAGCTGCCTCCCTGAGTCACCACCTAGTTACCCGCCGAGTGGGAACGGGGATTAGGCACCCCGGGACCTGGACTGGCAGGGACAGAGGTTTTGCCACGTGCAACAAAAAGGGCAGAGAGGACTGGACTGAGGGTACAAGGCCCGCCAGCCGGGCTGTTTTAGGTTTTAATAGTTGACATAGGTTATTATATTAGTTTCAGGTGTCCAATTTCATTCTTGTTGACTGAATCGTACACGTGGTATGCAAGATGAGGTTTCCTGCATGCCAGTTCTGGGTGTGGAAATCCTTACCCCATTTTACAGATGAAGAAACCAGTACTCAGAGAGGTGAATCTACTTGCTCAAGCTCACACAGCAAGGAAGTGAAGATGCCAGGTATTGAAGCCAAAGTATGGCGTGTATAATGGTCTTCCCTCCCCCTGCATCCTCCCAGCACCGCTGCAGCTGGACTTCCCCCTGGGAGTAAATCAGGTTGAGGAGACAAGCCCCTGGGGCCCAAATATTTATTTATTTAATTTAAACACTTACATTGCAGTTTCCATGTGCCAGACCCTGTTCTAAGTACTTTACAAGTATTAATTTACGTCATCCTCACAACCACCCTGTGGATGTCAGGACTGTTAGTGTCCATATTTTATAGATGAGGGAAGCAACAGAGAGGGGGAGCAACTTGCTCAAAGTCACACAGGTAGGAAGTGACAGCTGGGATCTCAGCCTAGTCAGTTGGGGTCCAGATCCCCTGCTCTTAGCTGCTGTGCCTACTGCCTCCGGCAGCCTGGCCTTTTCGGGGTGATAGGAGCCTGGGTAGGGAGGGGATGCTTTGGCTGACGCCTGGATTCCTGGGTTTGTATACTCCCAGGAGGCCGACCTGCCAGGCTGGTTGGCAGAAACTCCCTCGTCTTCCTCATCACTGTGGTGGCCTCAGAGTGCCCGCCCTCCGAGGGAGAGGGTCTCCCCACCCTGGCCCAGGCGCTGTCTGGGGTGTGGGAAGGAGTTTGGCATGCTGGGCAGCGGAATGCCATAAACCAGGGAAGGAAGCGGGTGGGTGGGAGAGGCTCGGGGAGATAAGATGTGGAGGGTGGAGGAGCCAGCTGAGGAAGGCCCAGCCCTATGGGTGGGGGTAGCCTCCCTGGAGGCAGAGAGAGCAGAGACCAAAGGACCAGCAGGTGAAGAACTTCCTGACAGCCCTTCCAAGCTGCCAGACTGGGGTGGGAAGGGCCGGCTCTGAAGGCAGCGGGCTCCCCTTTCCTGGAAGCCCACGTGATATGCACCGCTTGGTGTGGAGGGGATTCAGAAATTGGGCAGGAGACGCCCTTTCAAGTCTGATATTCCAAGAATCTGAGCTGCTGTGATTAAAAACTCTGGAATATTCTGAAATACTACAGATTCTACCATTTTAGATTTTGATTTAGCTTAATGCTACAAGGCCACTCGACATCCTTTTTGGCTCTAACCTGCTGAGGAGGAGAAGTGGGGGCTGGGATCCCCTCCTGGAGACAGACAAGCCTCCAGTGAGGAGAGTCAGATGGGATGGCCCCTGTCCCCTATGAGCTATATAGTTGAGGCAGCAGAGGGAGACCTGCTCCTGCCTTGCTGTGTGACCTTGGGCATGTCACTTACCTTCTCTGGCCTTGGTCTCCCCATCTGTGCCGAGGTGCTCTCCTGGGTCAGCCCAGCTTAGGCATTCTGAATCTCTGCTAAGCACTGTCTACCCCATCAGGTGGGGGTGGCCAGGCAGGAGCCAGAGGGTGTCTGTTGGTCATGGAAAGAATGCGAGGGCAAAAGGCCCAGTGGGTGGGGGCCCCGGGCTGGGCAGCAAGCGGAGGGCAACATGAGATCATGGTGTCTGGGCCTCCTGGTCCAGCATCTCTGGGGATGGGATCCCTTCCAGGCTATCCCACAGGTCAGACCTTCCCTGGGATCTGTATTCAAAGAGTCAGGCTGCCCATTCCCCTCACCGCTCCCCCCTCCCCAAACTTCCCACAGGGCAAAGGGAGTGAAATCAGGAAGATGGGGACTGGTCCAGGCTCACACAGCAAGTCCAAGGCAGGCTATGAGCCCAGGGTTCAGCTTAGGGACTGTGGCTGAGGGCCTGTCTTCACTTCTTGACTCTTTTATGGGACCAGAGAGAGCGTGGAGAGCTGAGTCTGTGCTGCTGGGTGTGGCTGACTCTTCCTCACTCGCCCCCATGGCAAAGGGTGGGCAGGGGGGCTCAGCTTTCTTTTCCCCAGACCCCACCCCAGTTAGATGCTAAACCTCCTCAGGGGGTGGGTGGGGCAGGATGCAGAGGCTTGGGCTCCCCACACTGGGCCAGCCTCCCCATCCTCCCACTAACTCAGGACACAGGCTGGGAAGGGACTAGGGTCACCAGGTCTCCACAGGAATGCACCGCAGGGAACAGTGCCCGGCAGAGGCCTCTTTCCCTGACCCAGCTAAGAACCCCCGCCCCTCTCAGTCCGTTTGTCCCTGTCTCTGTAACTGTTTGTCTCCGCTCATCTCTCTCCCTCTCCCTCTCTCCCTCCCTCCCTCCCTCCCTCCCTCTCTCTCTCTCTCTCTCTCTCTCTCTCTCTCTCTCTCACACACACACACACACACACACACACACACACACACACACACACACACACACACACGACTCCCTCCCCTCCCCTTTCAGCTGTGAGGCAGCCCAAATGCCACAGGACACACCCCTTCTCCTTCTCCCCACTGCTCCACAGGTTCTGGGTTCCAGGCTGGGGTCCGGCACGCACAGTGGGGAGGGTCTCCACAGCTGGCCAGGCGTTTTTCCAACCCTTCCGGCCGCAGCAAGCCCCCACCCTGCAGGTTCCCCCCTCCATCCCGGCTCTGGAGTCTGTGGGAACCAGACAGTTGGGGCTGTCCAGCCGGGCTCGCTTCCTCCCAGGCCCCAGGGGACCTGCTGGGGGAGGAGGGAGCCACAGAGACTGAAGCCAGCGTGGCTGCCTGCTGGAGGGGGGCCTCTAGAGGAGACTGGGCTGCTTGCTCCACAGAGGGTCTCCAGGTCCCCTGAGTGTCACCAGTTGGGACGTAAGACCCTCCAGGCTACTACACCAAAGACCAGAGATGGGGTTCCCCTAGTATTCCTGGCCACTCTCTTCTCTCCCTATACGCATGATCCAGATGAGGGGACTGAGGTTCCAGAAGAAAGCCATCTGCCTCAGCAAGTCTAGTGTTGGAGGTGTAGGGACAGTGAGGTTTTGGGTCCCTAAGTCTGTTTCTCTGATGGGAGCCATGAATATATCCATTTCTCCTGCTTCCACCCAAGAGGGCAGCTGGAGAAGGCCACGGTCAGGGCTCAGGCACTTCTGATCTGTACCCCGCACAGCCACCCCTGCCCCACACAAGAGAAGTGCTTTCTTAGAGTCTCTAGGAGACCTGAGCCTCAGGTCATATGCAAAGTCCAGACAAGGGCAGTGATGCCCGCCCTTTGAGTCTTGGGTTCCCTGGCTGTGCAAGGGGTAAGGGATGCCTTTTTAGCCCTGGCATGCCAGGACTCCAAAAAAGCCCTCCTCCTTCTGGAGGCCCCCACCAGCTCTGTGCCACCCTGCATCTGCACTCAAACTGCAGGTCAGGGGCTGGGGGGCAGAGCCACACAGACCTGGTTTTAATTTCCTCTCTGCCACTTATTGGCCATTTGGAGCCAGAGCTAGGGAGCCCAATGTCTTTGGGCATCAGTTTCCACCCCTGTAAAATGGGGATAACATTCTATAGCACATAGGATTCACTGAGAGGATAAATACAAGCCTGAGACAGAATAAATGGCACAAATGGTCACAGTTATTGTGACTGTTCACAATGGGGGCTTCTGAGTCACAGAGTTTCGGGCTGGAGACTCAGCTCTTCAGCCCAGCCCATCCTCACCCCTGCCTGGTGAGATTGCATTCCTCCTCTCTCTCTCCCGTCCCCTGCTCCCCCATTCCTCTGCCTTCCTGGGAAACTCCCTGAGAAAGTCCCCAGCAGGAGAAAGCCTCATGTAGGATATTTCCATCCGGGGTCCCCCGCCTCTGCCACACGACCCCACAACTCCACTCACCCTTCACAGAACCAGGTGTTCCAGCCCTCAGCCCCCAACCATCCAGCAAACTGACCCTCATCATCACACTGGCTTTATTGGCCCTGAGAGCCACAGAGTAAATCCCAAGGGGGCCCTGCTTCCCCGCACCCCCAAGTCTGTCCAGAGGTCCTGGGGGCTGGCCGAGTGTTCACTCGCATCTTGGCTTCCTCGCCAGGCCTTCTCCTTTGAGCGCTCCCCAGATCCTAGAGTCAGGCTCAGCCTGGAGGGTGGAGTTGGGAGGGGCTCCGCAGGGACTGCCTGAGGCCGGCTGGCTTCACTCAAAGAAGAACATTCCTGGCGTCCGGTATAGACAGGGGGTCAGCCCCAGTGGATAGCTAGAGCCTCCCTGGACAGGGAAGCTGCCTGCAACCCAGGGTTCTTTGGGGTCAGCTGGCAGGGGCAGTGGGGCTCGGAGGGAGGCTGGAGGGGTGGGTGGGGCAGGGGAGGGGGCTGCTGAGGACAAGAGGTGCTCAAGGCCTGGGTCAGTCCCCACGCAGAAATTCAGTGCCTGCAGCCGGCACTGGTAGCTGCTCCCGATGGCCGCCTCAGAGGTCAAGATGGGCGCAGGGGTCTTGCTGAACCCCTCAGCCTCAGAGAAGCTGGCAGGAAAGCCAAATGCTGGGCACGGGGAAGACGAGGTGGCCATGGGGAGCTCCCCTGGGCCTGCAGGCTTGGGCATGGGCATCTCCTTGGGCTCTGCAGGTGGCCGAGGCCTGGCATCAGGGGTTGCTGAGCACATGCTGGATGGCAAGACCCCCCCTGGACCCCCAAAGCTTAGGCCCTTGGGCTCCGGCAGCTCCGGCGGGAATGTGCACTGCCTGCCGGTTGTGGCGTCGGGGGCTCCTGGGTCCTGGCTGGTGGCTCTGAGGGGTCCGCGGCGTGCCTTGGCAGGGCCCTTGGCGCCCTCGGTGCCTGCCCGCCGGGTGAAGCGCCGGCGTCGGCGCAGGAAGCTGCCGTGCTCGAACATGTCGTGGCAGTCGGGGTCCAGCGTCCAGTAGCTGCCCTTGCCTGGCTTGCGATCATCGCGGGGCACCTTGACAAAGCACTCGTTGAGTGACAGGTTGTGACGGATGCTGTTCTGCCAGCCGGGCCGGTTGTGGCGGTAGAAAGCAAAGCGGCCCATGATGTAGCGATAGATACCGCTGAGCGTGGCCCGCTGCCCCGGCGAGCTCTGGATGGCCATGGCAATCAGGGCGATGTAGCTGTAGGGTGGCTTGGTCGGCTCGGCTGTTGGGGCTAGGGGCCCGGCTGGGGGCTGCTGCTGCATGCTGACCGACTGGGTTGACTGGGCTGGCCAGGCTGGCGGCTGCCGGAACCGCAGGGGCCAGGCACGGTGTCCAGGGCCGGTGTCCGGTACAGCCTGCCCAGGCTGGTTAAAAGGGCCACTGGCCCAGCCTCCCAGCCTGGAAAGGCAAAAAGGGGTGGGCCCGCCAGGCTGCCCTCCCTTCCTCCCCGGCCCCCCTCCCTCAGGGCCCAAGAGGGGCGGGCAGGAGAGGCCAGGACTGGGAAGCTGTGAGCAGCTGCCAGGGGTGAGGAGATGGGAAGGAAGGGACTGAGACCCTCAGCCTATATGTGCTGGGTGGTGGTGGCCAAGGAGGGACAGGATGTGAAATTGAGCGAGACAGAGACAGAAACAAAAAGAGACAGAGGCAGAGATGGGCAGAGACAGTGAAAAAGTCAAGGGGACAGAAACAAAGAGAGGTAGGGACATAATAAGAGGGAGACAGGAACACACAGAGAAGACAGAGGCAGAGACAGAAAAAAGAGAGACACACAGAGAGCCAGCCCCACACATACACACTGTCCAGAAAAAAGTTAGAATCACTGAATGAGAAAAAGAAAGAAATCTACAGAGACAGAAAGAGGGAGATAGACACACAGACACACAGACACATTCACGCACTTGTGGGAGAGGAGAGAAGAATCTGTGCCTGAGCTAGAGAACTGGGAGTCCCTGAGAGAAAAGCCTCAGGGGCTTCTCGAATTCCCACCCCTAATTCTCCTTTTCTCCTCTCCTCCTCCCAGGCCCATAGTCTACTTTCTCCTCCCTGCAGTGTAGAGCCCTGGAGGTCACAATATTCCCTGGCCTCCGAGCACTGGGGTCTAGGCTGGTTGGAGCCCCTAGGATGGTGATGAGGGCCAGCCCAACCCCGTTTGCTGAGCCCTGGCGCCCTCTAGTGACTAGCATGGGGAGGACAGACATCTGGACAGAGATACCCACCCTCCCAAGAGGCTCTCAACCAAATTCCAGGCTGAGCCTCAGTTTCCTATCTTTAAAATGGAGCTGATGACTCTGCAGCTGTCCAGGCCATGGTGGGGAGTCAACAGGCTCCCTTACACAGAATCCAATGCCCTTTGAGAGCCTAGCACAGAGTAGAGGTTTGGGCATGGCTGATGACTGTCTCCCTGAGCTGAGGCTCCCCAATAGCTTCAGCCTTGGGCTAAGGGTATAGCGAAGCCCAGAACAGACAGTCAAGCCTTCTGAAGGACAGGGCAGCCTCTTCATGCTCTCCCACCCACATGTCACCAGGTCAGCAGGCACCTACTGTGTGCCCCTCTCCATGCCAGGCAAGCTTCCCTGCTGCTTTCAACATTTACTTCTCAGACCAACTGTGATCAGAGGCCTTGAGAGCTTCTTTTGAATAGCTGAGGAATCTGAGGCTCAGGGAAGTTAAATGACTTGCAAGCTAGTGAGTGACAAAGCTGTGATTTCAACTCAGGATTCTGTAACTCCTTAACACTGCTTCTTCTGAGAGGGGCAGGGGTAGAGGACAGGCAGTTTCTGGGCCCCCACTGGAGAAAAGGCTGTGAACCCCAAGAGTGCAAGGACTATGATGTTTTGCTCTATACCTAGTGTCCAGCATCTGCCTGAAACAGAGTAGATGCTCAAGAAATATTTGTTGAGTGAATTTAACAGTGATTGGATTGACTTCTGTCCTTTGTTGAATCATACAGTTTCCCTCATAAAATGTATCACTAAAAGAGATTTATTATGTTGCCATCTGTAAGACGATTCTTATAAAATCAGAAATCAGAAAAGGTAAAAGGTCTGATATCTGGGGTAGAAAATAGTGATTTCACTGACAAGGTAGGGTCATAGCCTTCATGGTTGAGGGGTTCCCTCCTGATTCCCAAACACTCCTTACAATTTACAGTTTGCAAAGACTGGTGGGGCTTGGGGAGGGGCTGGACTCTTGGCTCCCACTTTGGCTTCTGCCATAGGCTTGTGTTTGGGGGCCTGCCTCAGTTTCTCCAAAGACAGTATCCACTGCTGGTGGTGGTTGTAGTTAACATCCAAAGTCAAGGGTTCAGGCCAAGTGCTCTGTTTTGGGAAGATCCTCCTCTCACTACTCCCCACTCATCCACAAAGAAGAGAGACTAGTGGCTGGTGGGAAACTCTGAGCTCCTCAGAGGCCAGGCAATTATGTTACTGGTTGGTCTCAGTCTAAAGCACGCTGAGGATCTAACTGTTGGTAAACCTAGCTTGAAGCAAACCTTATAACGGATCAATAGCGGGTAAGGTATGCTATAGGTAAACCGCTATAGGCATGTCAAGCTCTCAACAAAAAGCTTAAGTCTTGTTTCTGCCCTAATTGCTGCTTCTAGAACCTCAAGGTCAAGTTTGGTTCTCAAGCCTGAGGTCCCAGGCCCAGCTGCTCCGCTGTCTGCCTAGGCGCCAAGTTTCTGGGCTCCATCTCCGCAGCTAAGTAGTTGAAGGGCCGTGATTGGCTTCCGCTGTCCCCACCTACCTGGGCGATGGGCGGGGCGAGACTGCAAGTTCCCTGCTCAGTTGGGGCATGGCTGAGGTGAGGTCTGCACCCTTTGGGGGCTGACTTTAGAGGGTACGGCAGGAAGAAGCAGCCGCTTAGGGTTGACTCAGCTGTATCAGCAGGTGAGTGACGCTGTCGGGGATGCGGGCCTGGGGACCCGCCACTGAGGCAACTGGCCGTGGCGCTTCGAATGTAGGAGGAGCTCGCGGGCGAAGACTGGCTCCACCTGCGGAGGTGGGGGTGGGGCAGTGAGCCACCCTCTCCTTTACCCGCCCCCTCTGTTCTGAAGTGACAGACCCTCCCCACATGCATTTTACACGCAGGGTCTTACAGAGCAGAGGGTCGTACGGCAGGTCAGGGGAGGAGCTGGGACTGGAGGGAGAAGCAAGGGGCCATTTAGAGGGAACTGGAGTGTGTGGCTCTCTGCTGGAGTGGGAGGTGACTCACGTGGGCCATGATGAGCCGCTCTTCGGGCTGGTCAGGGGGCCCCGGGTATTCCTCGCCAAAGCACAGCCGGATCTGGTACTCAGGCTCTGGGCGACCATCCTGCAGGTGGGCGCGCAGTTCTACGAGCCAAGATGGGGCGTCCCACCTGGTGCCTACCTTGTGCTCACATCCTATGCCCATGTCCTGTGAACCCACATCGTGTAAGCCCACATCCCCATTGTGTGACTGTGTCCTACACCCACATTCACGTCCCTATCCCTGTCTCATGTCCCACATCTGCTCTCACTTCTGGCCCTCATACTCCATGCCTCAAGCCCCTATGCTCACTACCACGCCTTTATGCCCATCCCATGCCCACTGCCATTCACCTATGCCTATCTTGTGCCCAGTGCCTCTGATGCCCACGCTATGCTTAAGGCCCTATTACAACACACGTGCCCAAGTCCTATGCTTATGCTCCACACCCCATGCCCCAAGCCTGCCCCGTGCCTACACCTCCCATACGCCGAAGTCCATATCTGTACCCAGCCCTCCTGATGCCCATATTCACTCCCACTCCCAGTGCTTCTGTGTCATGTCCTTTGTTCTCATGCCCACCTCATGCCCAGCATCCTCAAGCCCATCACTCTGTGGCCACTATCCTCTGTCCGCGTCCCTTTGCCCACCCCTGTGCCCGGCCACTCTTCCCGGCGCCGCCAGCCACCCCGCAGTCGCGCTCTTACCCGCGAGGAAGCGGCGCGTGTCGAGCAGCTGGCAGGTGTGCTCGCGTTCCAGTTTGTTGGGCCGCGCTCGGTGCGGGGCGAGCGGGCCGCGCCAGTACACGCGGCCCTGGCACAGGCGCTTGGCGAAGACGCCCTCGGGCGCCACCCACAGCAGCACGCCGCGCTCCAGGTGGGGCAGCAGGCGCTGCAGCACTCGGGCTTCGGGCGGCGGCTCCGGGAAGCGAACCTGCGCGACGCGCGGCGGCGGCCCCAGCAGGCCCTCGGCGGCCGCGGCGGCTGCGCGCGGGCTCAGGCGGCAGCCCTCGGCCGTGCGCGCCGTGGCTTCACGCACCAGCTCCGCGCCGTAGAAGAGCCGCACGTGCAGCCAGCAATCTGCGGGAAGGGGAGGGGGAGCGCGCCTGGCGTTGGTGGCGCCCGCTCCCCTCCCCCACGACGGGGCCGGGCACCCACCTAGGGAATTTGTGGCGCTCCCTTCGGAGAAGCGATACTACTACTACTACTAGTAGTGGTGGTGGTGATGGTAGTAAACAACAGCAACTTCCAGTATAAACGGACTGGTAGTTGAGCTTCAAAAGCATAGGGTCTGGGGCCATCGGTACAATGGGGGCATGACACATGACACTGAGGCTCCAACTTTTGGGATTGTAGGAGCTTCTTCCCAGCAAATATTTTAATACTGATAGAAATAATAATAATAAAAAAAAGTAACAATGGCAACAGCAACAACAAACAGCAGCCTCCCAGATAAAGAGCCAGCAAAATGCTCAATGGTTAGGGCTGTGGCTCTGCAGCCAGGCTTCTGGGGTCTAATCTCTCACTGCCACTTAGGAGCTGTGACCTGCTGATAACTTACTCAGGATTATTAACTGCGTAATCTTGGGCAGGGTTCTTAACCTCTGTGTCTGGTTTCTGCAACTCTAAAATGGGGATAATGGCAGTATATCTCACAGGGCTATGTGCAAAACTTAGAAGGATGCCTGGCATAAGCTAAGCCCTCAACAAAGGTTAGCTGGTGTTGTTATCTGGAGTTTGGGCAGGGTGGGAGACAGAGGCTATCTGGCCCCAACCCTGGGCCCTCCCCAGTTCTGCATGGTGGTCAGAGGAGAGGGCCTTCAGATTCCTTACCAGGGTTGCTGAAGTCGTCAGAGGGTAAGGGGTCCCAAGGGTGTGCGGGTTCCTGGGCCTGGTACCCTGGGGAAGGAAGGGAAGCAGTAAGGCATCACCTCACCCTGGGTCCCTCGACCCCTAGATCAAGGTCCCAGAAGAGACCGGGGAGGAGGCAGGGGTGGGTGAGGAGACCCAGTACTTACTGTGGTCAGCCAAGGGGCCTGAGAGCAGGGCAGCTGGCGGCAGGGAGCCCTGCTGGGCCAGCCTGGGGGGCCGCTTCTCGTTCTTATCCTCTGTTGCTAATCTGGAGCCATCCTGAGCATCAGGAGAAAGGGTCTGTAAGGATGGGAGAGGATACCTGTGGGCCATGGGAGTTCCCAGACAGTCTGCACTGGGGCAGAGGGAGGTCTGGGCAGACTGAAGGCCAGCTGGGGTTGATAGGGACTTGAAGGTTTCAGAGCTCAAGATCTTTTCCCCCGTGAAGGCACAGAGAGAGTTGTGGGGGGTGATGGCGTCAGAGATGAAGTTCATTGTGATAGGGAGCAAAGCACTAGGAGTGAACGAGGAGACAGAGGTGTTAGAGAGGTGGGGACAGAGTGATGGCGGGGGTAGTAGGGACAGTGGGATGAACTAGGCTGATGGGGGGATGGGAACAGAGCAATGAACCATGGGTGAATGGGGATAGGTGATGGAGTGGAGATAGTGGAGTGATACAGACAGTGATGGAGATAGAGGTGATGGCGTGATAGCAATGGTGAGAGAGCTAGAGGTGATGAAGGTGAAGGGGATACAGTGAGGGAACTGGATCTGAGTGGGTGAGTGGGGACAGAGTGATGGACTCAGGGATGACAGGGGAGAGAGGGTGAATTGTGAGAAAATAGGATTGATGCAGACAGAGCGATAGAGATGAAGATGATAGAGGTGATGAGATAGAAATGATGGAGGCAAGGAGATTAGAATGAAGGAGCTGAAAATGATGGCAGAGGTAGCATAGCGGTAGGAGGTAGAGCTGATAGAGGGACAAGGCTGGGCAGGAGCTGACGGAGGGATGAGATGAGGGTGCTGGAGATCATAGGGGGCGGTTTGGGTGCAAGGTGGCTGGGCTGGCAAGGCTGCAGGGGCTGGAAGACACTGACCTGGTTTGTCCTGCAGGCCGGCTCTGTCACTTCTCCAGGGGGCTTTTGCTGGCTCTGGAGAATGTCTTCCTCTTTATGGGAAGCACAAGCCCTGGTAACTGGGTGGGATAAGAAATAGCTGCTTGTTTCCTGGGCCCCAGGGGGAACCCCGTCAATCTTGTCTGAGATAATGACCCCAGGCAAGAGTACCCTAGCTCACTACATGATCTCAGGCAAGGCTTCCCTCTCTGGGCCTCAGTTTCCTCCTTTTTGAATAGGGAGATAAACTGGGTGGTTTAAGGGTCCTTCTTTGTTTCCAGCCCATGGGTTTAAGCCCAATAAAGCCCACCATTTCCCATTTTAGAGATGGGCAAAGTGAGGTCCTTATTGCCCAGAGAGCCTCAGCTACTACCTCCAGGGGAAGGATAGTACCTGGGCCATTGGCACCACTGGACATGAGCCGGTAGACCTTGTAGGGGTTGGAGATGTCCAGCTGGCTGCGCTCACGCACCTCACAGAAGTCGGCACTCTTGTTGAGGGCACAGCGGAGCCGCGTCTTCCAGGTGGAGGGGTCCTCCTTGTCAATGCCCTCCAGGTGCTTGCCCTTGTATATGGCCCAGGCCTGGGAGTGAGCAGGGGCATTTGGGGAGGAAGAGCCTGGGAGAGGGGGCTGATGCCATGCAAAGGGATGAGGGCTGCCTTGCCTCCTACCCCTCTCCCTCCCTCTGCCCCTCTGCCCCTCTGCCCCCCACCCCTCCACCTCTCTATCCTTCCTTCTCTTCCTTCCTCCCTTCAGCCAACACATATTCCTTGAGCTCCTGCTATGGACCAGGCCTAAGGTAGGGACTGAATGGGGAACCAGACCGACATGGTCCCTGCTTTCAAGGAGCTCAAGTCTAATGGGAGAGGACACTGCAAACAGTTAATAGGACATAATTCTGTTTCAAATTATGGGTTGTGATAAATAAAAAATAAATAGGACGAGGGACTATAGAATGATGGCAGGGATTTGCTCCCTGGAGAGCCATAAAACGAAATCCCTAACTACTGCTACATACAAAGTGGACTCCAGTTGCTTAAAAAAAAACAAAAGTAAGAGGTAAAACCGTAAACGTAATAGAAGATAATGTAGGAGAAAACCTAGGGGGCAGAGAATGCTTCTTAAACAAAACTTCAAAGGCATGAACCATAAGGCAGGAAAAACTGCAATGGCTGAAACCAGCAAGGGGCTAAGATCTAGAACATACAGGAACTTCTGCAAATCCATAAGAAACAGGGAGCATCCCCTAAAGAAAAAATTCTTATCAAAGGACAAGAATGGGTAGTTTAGAGGAAACCAGGAGCTGTTGAGCATAGGAGGAGGTGCGGAAACTCATTAGTGCCAGAGAAATAAAAATATGAGACATCACCTGGAAGCTTACAAATTTTAGCCAGTTGGATAAACCAGTTGGGATGTGGACACTGTTGGTGGGTACGGGTGGAATGGGTGCAGAGCTTCTGGATGGTAATCTGGCATGCCTCGTCCAAATAAGTATAAGCATCCCTTGGGAGCAGAGATTCCAGTAACAAAGGAATTCTCACAGAGGCTTAGGAAGGGACCGGGGCAAGAAGATGTTATTTGTGGTCTGGAAAGCAAACTGTGTCCGTCCCTGGGAAAGTAGATAGGGGTGTGCATGTAATAGATGCCCAATATAGAGTCTATGCAATATCTAGAAGCATCCAGGAGCAACAACTTAGATGGACAGGGAAGAAGAGTAGATTTGCAGAGCGTGACCCTGAGTGAAATAAAAGTAAGACACAGAATGAGTCTATCACACAATATGATGCTTATAGGGTAAAAATACGCACAAAACAGCAATGGCCCACTTTGCAAGAAAACATACAAACCAAAGGTATTCATTAAGTACATTAGAATAACTGTTGTGGTAGCAGGACTAAATACATAAATAAGAAATATGAGGGGCTGCTTTACAGAGGGTGATCAGAAAAGGCCTCTTGGAGGAAGTGGCATTTGGGCTGAAGTCTGATTGAAAAGAAGGATGGAGTCCAACAAAGAGCTGGGAGAAGGCTGTTCTGGGTAGAAGGAACAGCAAGTGCAAAGGTCCTGAGGTGGGATAGGTTCAAGGAAGTCCAGTGTGCCTGGAGCAGAGTAGTCAAAGGGGAGGACAATTGGAGATGTATTGCTCGCATTGATCACATTCAGGGCTGGCGGGGATTTAACTGATAAATCACATTCAGTTATTGCCCTCAGAGATCCCAGGACACTGAACAGAAAAGCCACAGATCCTATATTGGTGCCACTTAAGTGGTGAGACCTTTAAGGCTTGATTTTGTTGTCTGTAAACTGTGCTGATAATACTTAACCTCACATGGTTGTGGTGGGTGTAAGGTGAGTGGTCTGTTTTGTGCTTAGCATGGTACCTGGCATACAGTCAGTGCTCATTTATTGCAGTACTTATTCACTGTATTAAGGATGCTCTAACTCAAAGGTAACCTGGACTCAAGGCACAGGGTGCTGTCACCTCGATGAGACAGGGATCTTTGGAGACACTGCTATGTCCCCAAGCACTTAGAGTGGCACTTGGCACACAGGAGATGCTCAATAAATATTTGTGGAATAAATCAAACTGGCTCTCGAAGGATGAGTAGGAAGTTGCCAGGTGGAGTGATGTTCTTGACAGGGGAACAGCTTGAGCAAAGGCATGGAAGAGCATGGTGCATTCAGGAGACAGTGAGCAGCCTGGTGTGGCTGGAGCTGGTGTGTGTGTGAGGGTATATGTATAGTTGATTCTTGTTATTCATGGTAGTTGTGTTCTATAAAATTGACACAAACACTGAGTTAGCGAACCCTGAACCATTGCTCTTAGGGGACATACAAGGCTAGGTTCCTGCGAGGCTCTGGTCACACCATTTTTATCAGCTGATCAATACACATCCTTGTATGTGTGTTTCTGTTTAAGGACACCTTATTTAATGTAAACTGTTGATTCATTAACAGTGAACTGATGGCCAGCAGCACTATAACTCACATCTGAAAGAAACTTCTCTGACATGCGGATTTTCTCTGAAAGGCACATCACAGCCTTCTTGTGTTTAGAACAGTGGACAGCACTACAGCACTGTATAGGCTTGGGGGCCACTTTAAACAGTGGAATCACCAACAAAAAGCACAAAAATATTAAAAACAAGGCACTAAAGAGGCTGCAAAAGGACATCCATTTACAGTAGAAGAGCTGAAACTAGAGTTGTCGCCTTGTTCAATCTCAGGTCAGAATGTGTACGTTGATGACTCATTTTTTTTGCCATTCTGCACATGACTGTGAATGGCTGCAAAAGTGCCTTGAGTATTGATTTGGAGATTATAAATAATTTTAGCGAGTAAGCAAATTTGCAAATGTGGAATCTGTGAATAATGAGGATTAACTGAATATGGTGGAGGAAGGAGAAGAGGAATTAAGGAAGAAGAGACAGGTTGAAGCTGGATCATGAATGTCCTGGAAGGCCAGGGCGTCACACGTATGTGTCAGTGGTGGGTTGAGGGATGAATCAAAGCATCCCCAAAGAGAGACAAGGAGGACCAGCCCCCAGAATCTCCCACTTCTAAACTTAAAGGACAGGCCAGGTAACCACCTCTTCAATACTTTTTGAGCTCCTTCTGTGGGCCGGGCTCTGTGCTCAGGGTCACCACCCCCAGGGAGCTGGAGGAGAAAGACTCATACAAAGCACTCATAATTCATAGGAAAAGTTGTTCCAATGGAGAAAGCAGAAGGAATTAGGGATGACTTGGGGAGAAGCACTAAGTTAGAGCTTCATAAATGCATTGAACAAGTGAATGCATCAGGGAAGGCTGTCTTGAGAAGTTTAAGCTGAGCATGATGGAAGTTGACCAGTGAAGGTGGAGGAGAGAGGGTGTTCCGGGCAGGGTGAATGGACGGTACAAAAGTCTCATGGTGAGAGAGACACGAAGCATTTAGAAACTGAAAGAACTGTCTGGTCAGTTCTATAGTTGGGGAGGGAGTCGAGAGAGATGGCGAGAGGCCAGGGAAGAGCAGTTCATGTAGGGCTTTGAGGTCATGGTAACGTGTTGGGACTTTCTCACAAGAGCAATGGGAAGCCATGGAAGGATTTGGAGTAGGGGAGTGCCAAGGCAGGATTTACATTTAGAAAGAACCCTCCGGAGGTCTGAGGGGAGAGCTGAGGGATAGGGGAAGCAGGAAACTCATTGTTCTGGTGAGAGATGGTGGGAATGGGTCCAGGTGGATGGACAGAAGAGGAAAAGCCTAGCAGGCCTCGGTAATGGATTAGAATAAGATTGGAAGAGAAGGGAGTAGCTAAGGTTCAGGTGCCTGGCTCTAGGGTCTGGGTGGCAGTCACTGCCATCTCCCATTTTGGGAAACGCAGCCGTGTGTAGAGGGGAGCCAATGAGTGTGGTATGGAGGAGGTGCTGAATTTGAGAGGTCTGGGGTCACTAGACTTAGACTAGCAGGCCTGAGGTTTGGAGAGAAGGGTCGGAACTATTGGGCTCCATGCTGAGGCTGTGGAAGGAGAGAGTGAAATATGAGGGAGGAGGTCCAGGAGTGATTGCAGAGAGCCCCAAAAGAGGAGGAGAGGGGATGGAGGCTGAGAAGTAGGGACCAGGAAGGTAGGAGGAAAACAGGTCAGGGTTGGAGTGGGTGGGGAGACAGAGATTCTGGGAACCAGGTGAGAGCGTTTCAAGGAGGAGGGAGGGTCCACTAGACAGACTCACCCAGGGGTCGGAGAAGATGACAGTGATGGCATCCTTGGACTTGGCAATTAGAGGCATTAGCAGGAGGGAGAGAAACCAGACTGTTGGGGGGTGGGGGTGAGGAGGAGCAACTAGGGGGCTATGAGTGAGGGAGTTGATGACCAGAAGACCTTTTCTAGGTGCTTCACCCTGGGAAGAGAGAGGGGAGGCCAGAGTAGTAGGAGCTGGAGGCAGCCACGGTGTTTGGGATGGTGGCGGTGGCCTGGTATGCAGTTGGTTGCTTATTGCTCTTGGGAGACATTCCTGAGTTTAAATCTTGTTGGGAAAGAGCCAGTCTGGAGAAAGTTAATGGTGATTGGGGTATTCCTGGAGGAAGTCCCTGAGAAGGGCTGGTGTTGGGAAGCACAGACAATGTCCTCAAGCCTCGAGAGGTTGGCAGTTTCGAGCTGAGAAGTGGAGGGAATTCCCAGCGGTGGCGGTGGCTGGGTCTAATTTCCCCAGAGAGAAGGGAGGAGTGGTTCCCTGTGGGGTGGGGGTGGTGCAGGTCATGCAGTCCTGGCTGATCTGTTTTAAGAGGGTCTGGGAGGGTCTCCCTTAAGGAGAATTCTACCCTCGACCTAGAGACGACTGAGGTTAAGAGCTGAGCGAGGGGCTGAGGTGACAGGGCGTCGGTCGTCTGTCGGTCGGTCGGTCGGAGCGCTGCGACCGTGCGCAAGCAGAGCCCTTTGGGACCCGGGCCGGCGACCCTCGGCCCCCGCCCCCTTACCCTGAAGAGCGCCGCGTCCTTCTGCGCCCGGTAGCCCTGCTTGGCTGCGTGCTTCCAGGGGATGCGGAAGAGGGTCTTGCCCGCGTCCTCCCAGCGCAGCCCGGCGTAGCGCCCGCTCTCAATCTGCGCCACCAGCCAGTCGCGGAGGCGCAGGGGACCCCCGGCCCCCGCCATGGGCCGCCTGCTGTCGGGGACCTTCCCTTCGTCCCTCCGCCAGGGGTCGCAGGCCATCGGGGACGCGGTGGGGTGGGGGTGGAGGAAACAGGTCTGGGCCACCCGGCGACCGGACCCCAGGGCGACAGGGGATCGCGGGGCCACCTGGATGGCGCGCGGAGGTGGCGAAAGCGAAAGTCTGGACTGACAGTTTCGCTTTCTTTTCCGCTCCTTATCCCCGGGGGCCCTTTCCTTTCGCCCCTCCCCATGTCAAATGGCCTGGAGGGCGTGGGGCCTTGCGTAGGAAGCAGCACTGTGGGACGCCAAGAACCACTGGCGGGTAAGGGGTTGGGTAGCCCGGGTTCTGCCTGTCCCTGGAGGGGAGTCCCTGTGGGCAGGCAGAGGCGCCATTTGCCCCACCCCTGCACCTGTTTTCTGCTCTTCCTAGCCGACTGGAAACTTAGTCTCTTTCCAAGTCCTGGACTACAGAGGTTGGAAAGGCATAGTCCTTCTCAAACAAGCTACCAGCAGAACTGGGAGGCAGAGACTGATTTAAAACGCACACTCCTGTAAAATGATTATAAATCAATAAAAAAATGTTAAAAAAACAAACAAACAAACAAAACGCACACTCCTAGCCTCCATGCCAGACCTGCAGAATCAGATTTTCTGGGCAAGAAGCCAAGGTACAAGCATTTCAGCAAGTTTTCCCATGGAACTCTGATCCAGGTGGTCCACGAGTCACACTTGGAGAAATATTTCCTTAAATGTAGGGAGTCCCCTTTTCCTGACCATTCACCACAGTACTGGGCCTGGCTAAAGCCTTTCCTGCAGCCTCCATTGGTTCTCACAACAGCCTGTGAGATGAGTATGATTATCTATTTTACTGTTAAGACTGAGGGTCTATAACAAGGTCACAGAACTAGTGCATGGAGAGCCAGGCTCTGAACCTGTGACTCAGCCCCCAGAGCCTAAACAGTGCCCCTCACTGCCTCCCAACACCTCTACCTGGAGTTTTTGGATTTCACAGACTGCCCCTCCCCACCAGGGAAGTGTATGCAATTTTTTTCCACATTTATGCATTTTTCTAGGGTTTGTATCTTTCATTAAATTGTCAAAGGAGGGTTGTGTTATGAAAGAGGTCAAGTAGCTCAGACTGTTCACCCCTTGCTATGTACTTGGGGGAAACTGAGGCTCAGAAAGAGAGAGAAACCACCCCTCACTGCAACCAGCACAGAGCTGGAAATCCAGCCAGTGTTGACCAGAGGCTAGGAGCACCAACCCTCATGTGTGCCTGTCAGGGGTTGTACCTTCATGCTCGCCATCTTCTGTCCTCATATGCTAGCAGCCACCCAGTTCTGACACTTCAACAATGGGGCATGAAGAATTTCATACTATTAAATACAAGAGTAATAATTACATCTAAGCAAAGGTCTCGATTGTGTCAGGCAATCTCTTCATTTTTCTGGAGGGCAGAGTCATAGTAATGAAGATGGGGTCCACAGCCAGGCTGCCTGGATTCAGATCTCCGCCCCACCACTCACTAGCTGACCACTTTGGGCGCCAACCTTGGTTTCTGCATCTGCTAAATAGCAACACCGACTTCATAGGGTGGCTTGAGGATTAAATGAGATGCCGGTGAAGTGTTTGGCACTTGGCCCCGCCCCTAGTGAGTGCTCAGTAAAAGAGCGGTATTACTATTGTTGCTGCTGTTGAGTCAGGGTGTGGTGAAAGCAATGACAGAAGGCGGGGTGGGGCACCATGATGGACCTGGAACATCAACTCAAGGTGTTTCGCTTTGTCCTAGAGATGATAGGTTTTTAAATACAGAGACACACCAGCAGAAACAGAGACATTTTAAACCCAGTGGCTGGTGGCAGCACTAACCAGCCAGAAGGACCACAGGCTCCCTGCTCACCTTGCTCTTCACACATGGTCCTACCTCAGGGCCTCTTCACTCACTGTTCCCCCTGCCTGGAATGCCTCCCCCCAGATAGCAAAATGGTCCACTCCCTCACTACCGGATATATTTTTTCTTTTGTTTATCTGTTGATCTGGTGTCTTTCCCCCAGAATGTCAGCAACCGAGGGCAGAGGTTCTGCTTACTGCTGCATCTTCAGTGCCCAGCACAGTGCCTGACACACAGTAGGTACTCTATGAACATGTGTTGCATGAATGCAGAGCAGGAAGTTGGGCAGCAGGTGAAGGCTATTTCGTCCATCCTCCTACCCTCAATGCTGGAATCTCGGTGCATAGTAAGAACCCCACACAGGTGGCTATTAGATGAATGTGATTTCAGACCATTCTTAACTCTGAGTTAATTTGACTTTAGGAAAATCCAGCTCTAATGACCTCTGTTCATCTTCGGAGTCAGTCTGCTGCTTTATTGGGCTGCCTTGAGACCCTCCCTCCTCAGTGGCTGCCCTTTAAACGGTAGGTGGGAAGGGTCATTCCCTCTAGCTGGGGGTGGATCCTCCTTGCCAATAACCTTCAAGACTAGAAGGAGTTGCTTTCTAACAACCGTCATAGGACCCAGGCCACCTAGGTTCAAATTCAGCCTTCCCTGGTCTAGCTGTGTCTTCCTTGGGCAAGCTGCCTGACCTCTCTGAGCCTCAGTGTCCTCCCTGAGGATTAAGTGAACTCATTCAAGTAAAAAGTCAGGCATGAGAGAGATACTACTACTTTACCGGCTAGGGTTTGTGAATAGGGAAAGGAAGGGAGCTGGGGAGGAGGAGGGGGCTCAGGGAGGACAGGGGCTCAGCCAGGGGGAGAGGGGTTCAGAGAGAAGGAGGGGCTGGGGGCTCTTTCAGGAGACCAGGGCTCCAGGGTGAGATGGGGGCGAGGGTCAGGGAAGTGAGATTCAGCCCAGTGGACAGCAATTCCCGACCACAATTCCCAGAGCCGGGCAGGCTCCTCAGGCCCCTGGGGACGCAAACCCTCTCCCATTCCTGTTTCCGGCAGGCTCCTGCCCCAGGCAGAGTCCTGCAGCCAGGCCTTTGCTGAATGACTGGGAGGCGATCAGACAGGCAGCTTCTGTGTCTCTTTAATATCCTCCAGGCCCATCCAACCCCTACCCACCCATTCCCACTCCCTCCGCCTTTAATGAGGAGGCCCGGGTGCACCCTCCCCCAGCCCAAGGACTAAGGCACCAGGTGGCTGCAGCAGGCCGGCCCAGACACAGAAATACACACACAGATGGAGGACACACTGACTGCAGACGAAGACAAGCGAGGCAGGAAGAGGGGCAGGGGCCGGGATCAGGCCGCTGCGGGGCTCCCACAGGCTCGGGGCCCGTCCTGAAGGCCGTGGGAGGCCCAGACAGCCCCCATAGGGGACCAGTCGGGAGGACGAGGGGCGCCGCAGCGGGGCGGGATCCTCACTTGCCGCCTTTGCGGGACAGACACCGCGGGAGGCAAGAGAAAGTCTGCTTGACGCGCACCAGCAGCGGCAGCGGCCGGTGGACTTCCCGGGGCGTCCGCGGCACCAGGCGCTGCAAGGTCCCCTCGGAGGCCGAGGGGCTGGGCACGGGGGAGGCGGCTGAGCTCGCAGAGCCCTGCCGGCAGCGCTTGCACAGCGGCAGCAGCGCGCGCATCTCCTCCTCGTCGCGGAAGGGGCTCTCTCCAAACCGCTCCTCCAGCTGTCGGAGAAGCTGGGGCGGGGAGGGGTGCGGTCGGTGCCCGGCCACCCGCCGGGTCCCTTCCCCATCCTCAGAGCTTCCTTGCTTAGGCGAGCTTCCCACACCTCAGTAAGCCCCTCCCTTTCCTGAGCATCCTCTTAGCTTCCCTTCCAAGTCTCCATCCCCCTCATTGAGCCCCTCCCACTCTGAGTCCCTTCCCTTTCCCTGAATCCCCTTTGGCACTCCATCTTCCAGACCTAATACAGTGACCTCCCCCCACCCCCACCAAGGACCGCACGGTGGGACCACATTAAACCCTTCCCACCCTGCTCAACAACTCCACTCACGCAGGGCGTCTTCCTTGCCTGCCTCTTTCCCAAAGCAGCCTTGCAGATAAACCTCTGGCCAGCAGCCCACCTTCCTGCATTTGCTGCTGCTTTTTCTGTCTTTCATCTCTTGTTCCCTGGGGGGGCCTCAGTTCCTGACATCTCCATGTGCTATCTGCCCAGTGGGCATAAGAGAAGGAGCTGCTTTGGCCTCATCAAGGACCCAGGGGTGGAGTAGGGAATGGACATTTCTCCCAGAGGAGCCAAATGTTCAGATGCCTTTAGTTTCCAGGCAGGTAAAGCAGGCAGTGCTGGGACCTGGCCAAACTAAAGGGTTCATAATCTGGCCTACAGGTATTCAAGTGCTAAATCAAAAGGAAAAGAAAACACCTGGCCACCCAAACCAAGTACACCTAGGGGCTAGATTAGCTCAAGGGGCATGAGTTTAAGACCACAGAAAAATCTTCTGCCAAGTCTTAAGCACAGGCTACATGCTTTCCAATCAGTGCTCAGTTCAGATAAAAAGAGTCTCCAGCCCCTGCCCCAGCCCCTACCTTTCGGGAACTGCCCCAGCCAAACTCTTCCAGCTGCTGCCTAAAGCCTGGGTTGGGGTTGGCGATGGGCCGGGTGGCCTTGATGGCTTCAAGCACATCCCGCCAGCTTAGCCCCGTCACAGTCATCACATACGCTGTCACGATGGTGGTGCTTCGGGAGATGCCTGCAAAGCTGGGACACCCCACGCCCAAGGGTTCAGATAAGGCCCAGTCTTCCCGCTGCCCTCCAAGCACCTCATTCCCACTTCAGTTTTCCCACCCTTGCCATCCTGAGTTCCAACCACAAGGAACCTGCCAGGACCTGTCTTCCATCTCCAGGCCTTTGCTCTTGTTCCCTCTGCCTGGAGCACCCCCCCCCCCAGCATTCTCCCACATCACAGGCCTGAGTGAAACACTGCTCCACTCTATCATTCAACACACGTTTCCTGATCATCTGTGACGTTTTAGGTACTGGGGATATAGCTGGGGGATAAAACAGACATGGTCTCTGCCATCCTGGGGCTTACAGTGTGGTTGGGGGAGACAGTCACTGACCAGGGAATCAATTTCAGGTGGTGATAATTGCTCTGAAGATGAGTCCAGGGGCCAGGAGATTGTATAGGAAGAGGTATTAATCTGGTGGAGGGGATGTGGAGGATTAGGAAAGGGGTTACTAAGGAAATGACATCAAGCTGAATCCTGAAAGATGGGTAAGGATTGTCAAGAATGTTCTGGACAGTATATGAAGACCACGTGGGTGGGCTCCTGGTGGACTGGAAGAACAGGGAGTTGGCCAGCACAGCTAGAGCAAGGAAAGGGAGGAGAGAGGGTGGGAGACAAGGCTGGAGGAGCTGTCCCTGTGGCTGGGGCTCAGGCAGAGCAGCCCTGAGCCGGGCATTGTCAGAAGTTATGGGATGAATGAAATCAACTGGGCCAAGGGCCCCTGGGAAAACCTAGGGGTCCTGTCTCCCAGGCTGGGGCTCCTCACTGCCTTATACTATTGCCTCAAAGGCCAGAGGGGAGGAGAAGGAGAAGGAGTTGGAACCATTGGAGAGTGCTGGGCTACCTGCATGACCTCACCTGTTTCTCCCAATAGCCTGCCAGGTCAATATTCTTTTCCCCATTTTACAGATCAGGAAATTGAATCCGAGGAAGAAACAGTTATTTGGCCAAGGCCACACAGCTGTAAGGGACAGAGTCTGGATCTGAGCCTTCCATTAGATGGATGGTGGACTGTCAGGCACTTTGACAGGCTGCAGAAGATTCTGCATTCCCCGTAGGATGAGGGGGTGTTGAGGATGGAGAACAGCCACTTACTTCCCCTCCTCCCCCGACTCCCCACGTAACTCACCAGTGCACAAGGCAGTTTCCTCCATTGAGACGACAACAGTGGATGAAGTTGATACATTCTTTGAAGTGCTTTTTGCTAGAGAAGAAAGCAATAGTTACAGAGCACTGGGGGATGGGGTCCTAGGAGTCGTCCCCCTCCCCATTTATAGGATGGCAAGAGACAAAGAGCCTGGGGACCTCAGGTCACCCAGCATATGCAGTGAATAGGAGCCAGTGCTGCTGTACAGGTGGACACGTGTGTGAAGCAACAATGGTGGCATTTCCGGTGGGGAGAGGGGCCAATAATGGCAAATCCCACCACAGGGGAGGTGCCCCTCTCCAACGGATCCCATTTTCATGGGGGGTTTATCTTGACCTTTCAAGGAAATGGGTGGGAGGAGTGCCACCCCTCTGAGGTCTGCAATCAGAGCGCCTGGGGACAATAAGGGTCAGCGTTGGGATTGGGAGCAAAAATTCCCAAGGGCAGGAGTGTGTGCTTGGGTCCCTCCCAGGCTGGGAGGTGCTGCTGCTAATAACACCAACAAAAATCCTGCTTTCTGAGCCCCCATTATGTGCCAGCCTCTGTCTTCGATCCTCAACCCGTGCCTTCTGATCCTTGAAAGCCTCCTTGATGTTGATAGCCCCCTACCCAACATATACCCATTTTCTCTCTCAGAGAAGGGAAGTGATTTGTCCAAGGTCACACAGCAAGAAAATGGCAAAGCCTGGCCCAAATCCAGATGCCTTAATTCCAAGGCCAGGAACAGGCTGAGCCTGACCCTTTCAAGCCTGCCAGGGCATCTGATCCTGAGGGACAGAGTACTTTCTCCATTTCATAGCTGAAGAGACTGAGCTCTGGAGGTTAGGAGTCTTGGCCAGGGGCAAAGGCAAGGGCATGGCTGGGACAGAGTCAAAGTGATCTGGGTGACCACCTGTGCCGGGGTCCCCAGGAGAGCTTTGTGGCCTGAGTCCTCTCTGTCCTCCCTTAGACCGCCTCCACTCTCCTCCTACCACCACAGGAGGCAGCTGTCTGTCCATCTGTCAGCCCATCCAGGGGGACTTACATGGGCACCTCAGGGGTGTCAGCCACTGGGATGCGAAGGTAGGTTATGTCCTGCAAGTACAAAACACACATGGGCAGTGGGGGGCCCTGGCCTGTACCCCCTGACCCAGGCCTGGGCCTCCCTAGCACCTTGTGACCCTAGGCCAGTTCCTGCCCCTCTTTGGGCCACTATTGTCCTCTCTGTCCAAAAAGGGTAGACACCATCTCTAAGAGCCTCCCAGCTCTGACCGTCTGGTTTCAGAACCTTCTGAGAAGATGGTATCCTAACCCTATAGGTGACTGGGTTACAAGGGCTTGCCAAAATGGATCCAGGGGACTTTTATTTAATGCTTGGGAAAGGGCCACTTAGAGTGACTCCCCTCCATATGAGAATTACAAAATTACACAGTAAGAAGGGCAACGCAGATTGAAAAGAAACAAAAACTATGAAGATAAGTTTTAGTTCATGAATTATGGTTATAAAACAATGTGCTAATTACTAAAATAATCAAGGAACGAATTGTCAGCAATTGCTCCCACAAACGTGCTATAACATCCTTTAATTCGTGCCCAACCTTCAAACAAGACTTTAAAGATGAATTCAGCCCACAGCCCAAGAATCGTTTTTCTTGAGGACTTCTCTTAATCCTTTGATATTCACATGGCTCTTTTCAAGGGCCTGGCCCACTTCCAGTGACTAAGGGACCCCCAGCCAGGTCCTCATGTGAGATCCCAGACTTTCTCTGTAACTCACTCTCCCCAAGGTCACACAATCCTGCATCTTTTGCAAGGCTGGCAATTTCACTTGGCCTTGGGTTTGCAGGGCATTATCAAACCCTTACTGGTAAGTTCACTGATGGATGGGGAGGGAGATGCTTGTGAGAAGGCGGGCTGCTGGAGCCAGGACTCAATTTGCCAGCAGGCATTTCATTAGCAAATATAGTTACGCCTGGAGAACTTCCCCATGCGCTCTAGTGACTGCATACTGTAAATACTCTACAACAAGCCTGCCCTATAAAGCGAAATCAGACTCACTGACCTGGAAATTTCTTCTTTAAATGACACTGAGAGCTGCAGATTATCGGAGGTTGCTCTTAGAGACCATCAAATCTGACACATGGGGAAACTAAGGCCCAGAGAGGGGGAGGACCCTGCCCAAGGTCACACAGCAAATCTATGACAGAACCTGGTCTGGATCTCATCTTCAGAGCCCCTTCCCACCCACAGTTCTTTCCCTTCAGTGAATGACATAGACCTCAACAGACAAGGAAGAAGGGGCTATGTTTATGGGATGAGAATATGATTAACTCTGTTATTACATCAGCTCTAATTTGTGAAGCACCTATTATGTGGCTCTCAATATCCCAGTGAGGTAGGTACTGTTATAAAATTCCCTGTTTACAGATCAGGCAACTGAGGTTGAGAGAGGTGAAGTCCTGTGCCCAAGGTTACAGAGAATAAGTGGTAAAGATGTGAACTTGGGCCTCCTAACTCCAGCCCCCGTGACCCCTTCTCTTCCAGGATTCGAGAATACCGCACCAATCCTTCCGGTGGCGGCCGTGCTGTATAGTGTGCAAGGCAGCTTCGCCCTCTGCATCCTCACAGCAGGCCCCTGGGTGCAGGCAGGGCCGAGGAATCGGAGGCCCAGAGAGCTGAAGTCATAGCCCAGGTCACAAGCAAGACACAGAGCCTAGAATCATCTATTTGGAGTCATCTATTCAGTGGGACAATGGGAAGCCCCTGTGAGGGCCTTTTTATGGTTCAGTGTGAGGTCTCTGGGGCCAGATGGCCTGTGTTCAAATTCCAGCTCCTTAGCTTCCTGGATGTGTGACTTTTGGCAGGTTACTTCACCTCTCTGGTCCTCAGTTGCCAAACAGGGAGCAAATAGGGATGCTAATGTAAAACAGGCCAGTTAACCAAATGACCTAGCATGGGTCAGAAAGGCAGTACAGGATTTGGCACATAGTAGGTGCTTGGTACATGGGTGCTGTGGGGTCTGAAGCCTCCCTCCCCACCTATGTGCAGTCCTCGGATGGGGGTAGGGAGTACCTGCAGCAGAGGCTGAGGTGACTCATGGATGGAGATGATGTGTGTGATCTTATTCCGGCCTAGTTGATCTGGGTCTTTGGCATCTGAAAGAAACAAGATGCTTGAGCTAGTCTGGCAGGTATGACTTACGTGTTCCTGATGGCCAAGTGAAGAGGGCGCTCACTGCCCTGCTCTCCCCCTCATCCGCCCCTCTCCACCTTGGCCCACCCTCTGCCAGCTCCCTGCTCCTTCACCACCTCCTGTTCCCAGCATGCCAGGTCCTCCCACACCCCTCAGCTTCAGTCGTGCCACTGGGGCCCCCACAGGTACAGCCCAGCACCTCCCAACCTTGCCCACACAGTTCTTCCCATCGCAAACACCCTTCCCTGGCATATCCTGGACCCGGGAATTCTACTTCTAGGAATCTTGTCTGCAGAACGGTTCGCTCACACAGAAAGCTGTGTGTTCTCTGCTGTGCTGTTTATGACAGTAAACACATCAGAAATAGTTAAAAATGGGAACAACCCAAAAGGGGACTGGATAAATAATGGTATATTCATACATGAATTCTGTGCAGCCACTAAAAAGATCTCTCTGTGCTGATGTGCAAGGAAGTCCACAATGTATTGTTAAATGGGAAACACAGGTTACAGAACAGCGTGCAGAATAGGCTTCCATTTTTGTTTTAAATATTATACCTGTAGCTACAAAGATATATGAAAAATGACCCAGGGATATATCCCTTACTGCTCTCAGTGGCCATCAGGGCTGGATTTCCAGTCTATGCAGACCTTTCATAATCAGAGTAAACACACGTCCCTCTACCTCCATATGCCCCCTTCCTCATTCACCACATTTACTGTTTACCATGTGCAGCCTTGGCTGGGGATGGGGTTGTAGGGTCAAGCTCATGGCCCCTGCCCTCATGGGACTGCACACTTAAAGAGGATTCAGACCTTACTTACCAAATACTCAGAAGTCAATGTAGTGTGAACTGCCGAGGGAGCTCCCGGGGAGGAAGGGACCAGGGTTTAAGAGACTGGAGCCCTCAGGGAAGGCCCTGCCCCAGTTCAGATGCCCCTCCCTCTCTGAAGCTTTCTCATACTCTGCAGATGGAAGTGACTTTTCCCGCCTCGGGTCTCCCAAGCCCAGGGCCAGCCTGTTTCTTAGCACAGGCCTGGGACAGGCAGGGTGCCACAGCCTTGAGCAATGTTCACCAGTGAAGTTTCCAAGGTAGAGTCCAGTCTCTAGAGACCTCCTCTCTGAGGAGGAGGTTGTGCGGGAAAGTGTTCCCAGTGTCCCAGCTAGAGCAACACCTCCAAAGGGACCTCAACCCAGAACCTCAAGGTGGGAAAAACTCTTAGAGGTGGGAGTGGGCCTTGTGCTAAGGGAGAGGCTGAGGCTCAGAGCAGGTGCAGACTTGTCCAGTGTCCAGTTCTGAGTCCTTCACACTGGGGACACTCCCCCACCCACGAACCCCTTAGTCCTCAGGAGTGCTTCCCCCTCCCAGCCTGGCACAGCTTCCCTGCCCCCCGGCCCCATTCCTGAGAGCGTCCAAGTGTGTGGGCCAGAGTATGAATGGTGGACGCAGGCCTGGGACAGGGAGCATGCCATGGCCTTGGGACAGAGTGGGCAGTGCTCACCAATGAAGTTTCCGAGGTAGAGTCCAGGAAGTACCTACGGGAGAGACAGGCCGGGTTGGTTGGGTAGGGGTGCACCCACCCCTACCCAGTGGGGTGCCTGCAGCCCCTCTCAGTGCCATGAAGGGTATCTGGACCTCAGGACTCAGGGAGCAGTCTCCTCCCTCTTGCAGGCCTGGACTCTGAGAGGGTCTGGGAGGGCTGTAGGAGGGCACCAAGGGAGGCCAGCTTGGGTAGGGGTGAGAGGAAAGAGGAGAGAAGGGGACGGGGGGAGGAGGGCAAAGGGAGAGGTGGCCTTGCCAAGGTGGGTGGTGGGGAATTCTGAGGAGGCGGTGGGAAACAGGGTCAGGGGAGGGTCATGCAGAGGCACTGGGGGTTGGGGGATGCAGAAACGGCATTAGAGTCCAGGGAAACAGAGACACATGGAGATAGAGAATGGAACTCCAAAAGAGAGTCTGGCGGTGACTGAGAGTCACAGAAAAACATGGCAAAAAATATAGAGTCGCAGAAACAGCAGAGACAGAGACCAGGGAGACAGAGACATGAACAGAAACACAGAGATACAAAGTCAGAGAGAGATTACAGCCCCAGAGAGACAGACGGAGAAGTACGATCTCAAAGTCCCAGGGAGACAGATAAAGAAACATACTCAGCGAGAGCCAGAAGGTCAGAGGCGGGCGCCCGGCCGCGGCCGGGGGCGGCCAGGTGCGGGCTGCGCCATCCGCCCCCCTACCTTGGTCATGCCATTCCCCATGATCCTGGGGGCGAAGGACCGGGCGCACCCCCAGCTCGCCGCCCGGAGAGCGCAAGGGTCACAGCTGCCCTGACGGCCCGGCCCCGGCGCCTGCAGCCTGGCGGGGAACTGGGGGCCTGGCGTCCGCGGCCCCGCCCAGGCCTGCCCAGCCGCCGCCGCCGCCGCCCGCCGACCCCCGGCCAGGGAGGGAAATGATGGAGTCGCCGCTGCCGCCGCCGCCGCCGCCACCGCCGCCGCAGGCTCCTCCTACCCCCTCGGTCATGTGGGCCGCCCCCCCTACCCGTGGGTCGCGGCGGGGGGCTGGACAAAGCCCCAGTGTGCCCGGCCGAGGGCCCGCGGGACAACGGCAGCTTGTTGGGGCCGCGTGGGGCCGCCACCTCCGGAGGTGGGGGCGGGGACGCTCCCCCTACCCTGGCACGGTCAGGCGCGGGCGGGGCGGGGGTTGGGGGCGGAGAGAGCCCCCCGAGACGCGGGCTCGAAGACTCAGATCCCAGTTCCGGCTCCGCTGGAGATCCCTGCGAGCCCTGGGGCAAAACGCCTAGCTCCTTCCGTCTCGGGTTTCTAGCGGAAACGTGATGGGGGGTGGGCTTTGATCGCTGGGGGTCCTCGGATCTTCAGATTCTGTTTGAGACGAGAAAAGTGGGTAATTCCTTCGTTTTGTACATCCTCCTGCCCCACTCCCCATGCAGGCACCCTACCAGCCAACCATCCTCCTCCCCCACACACGCAGCCAATCTGTTCCCCCATCCTCCACTCCATCCATTCACCGGTCTGTCTGTCCATTCATCCATCCATCCTCCCATCTACTTTGGCCTCTGAGGATGATGCCATCTGGGTCAGCTCTGTTGGGACCAGGCAAACTCCGCTTAGGGGCCCCAATAAATTAGAAGTACTTGGGAGGAGAGGGAGGTGAGTCACCTGGGTCCCTTGGAGTAAAGGAGACTACAGCAGGATGAAGAAGTAGGAGGTGAGTCTGGAGATCAAGGTTCCAGGCTCTATTCATTCACCTCTGACCTGCGCAGTGACCCCGGGCAAGTCCCCTTGGGGTGGCAGCTACCCTAACTGTAAGTCTCAATGTGTTGAGGTGAGCCCTTCCTGCTAGTAGGACCAAAGCTGGAGAATGTAAAATAATTGAGAGCAGACACTTCCTATGGGACTGAAATAGAAGCAGCTGAACCAGCTTTGCTCCCTCAGCTGTCACCTGCCCTGCTCCATCTATAGTAATAGGTGACTGTGGGAAGAATGTTCAGAGGACACAGAGTCGACAGAACCTGTTTGAAATGCAGTGACTGGAGAAACAAAACTATTTTCTTTCTTCCTCAAATTCACAGCGCACATTGGGCTGCCTGTCTCAGTTCTGTGCCCAGGGTTCTCATAAAAGCCAAATTATTCAACAAATACTGAACACCTACTATATGGTAGGTACTAGGGACACAGAGGTAGGGAAGCTGAAGGTGGTTCCTACCTTTGTTGGCTAACAGTCTAAACCAGCATTGCCCAATAGGAATATAATGTAAGCCACATGGATAATCTTTTTTTTTAATTGAAGTATAGTCAGTTTACAATGTATCCATTTCTGGTGTACAGAATAATGTTTCAGTCATACATATATATGTACATATATTTGTTTTCATATTCTTTTCATTATAGGTTATTACAAGATATTGAATATAGTTCCCTGTGCCATACAGAAGAAACTTGTTGTTTATCTATTTTATATATAGTAGTTAATATTTGCAAACCTCAAACTTCCAATTTATCTCTTCCTCCCCTCTTCCCCCCCCACCATAAGTTTGTTTACTATGTCTGTGGATCTGTTTCTGTTTTGAAGATGAGTTCATTAGTGTCTTCTTTTTTCATTTTTTTTAGATTCCACATATGAGTGATATATGGTATTTTTCTTTCTCTTTCTGGCTTATTTCACTTAGAATGATCTCCAGGTCCATCCATGTTGCTGCAACTGGCATTATTTTATTCTTTCTTTTTTATAGCTGAGTAGTATTCCATTGTATAACTATACCACAGCTTTTTTATCCAGTCATCTGTCGATGAACATTTAAATTGTTTGCCACATGGATAATCTTAAATTTTCTAATAGCCACATTAAAAATTTAGAAAGAAGCAGATTGTTAAGGATGTTTTTATTTGACCCAATGTAGCCAAAAATATTGTCATTTCAATGTGTAGTCTGCAGTCAATATTTAAACATTGTTAATGGCATATTTTACACTCTTTTAATTGTATTCAGTCTTTAAAGTCCAGTGTGTATTTTACACTTGAGAGCATCTCAGTTGAGACTAGCCGCATGTCAAATGCTTAACAGCCATATGTGGCTGGTAGCTCCATACTGGACATCAGGTCTAGGAGAGAAGGCAAACAAAATAAGCAAATAGACAAAGCATTTACAAATGGTCACAATTTTCTATGGAGGACACAAAACGGGGGACAGGAAGAACTTCTCTAAATAGGTGACATTTGAGATAAGACCTGACCTGTAAAAGGGATGCAGCTGTTTAAAGAGTGATTTCCAGCAGAAGGAACAGGACAAGCAATGGCCCTGTGGTGGGAAAGCTTGGCCTTTGGGAAGAGCCAGTAGGACTGGAGGAGAGGGAGCCAAGGGGAGGTGGTAAGAATGAGGCTAAAGGGGAGAGGGGGTCTGAGCACGTAGGATCATGTATGGCCATGATTGGGGGTTTAGGGTTTCCTTCTTGGTGTGGAAAGCCAATGGGAAAATTTAACCAGAGAGGCTATGTCATCTGGTTTACATCAGTCACTTTGGCCCCTATCTGGAGCGTAGATTAGAAAGGTAAAGCACAGAGACTTGGGCTTTGAGGAGAGCTGATGAGAGACAATGACAGATGATGGTGCCCTGGGACAAAGTGGGAGCCAAGAAGCTGGAAAGAAGGGGATGGACACAGCATATATTATTTTGGCAGCATAGCTGACTGGCAGATAGATTGGATGTGGGGGAAAGGAAGGAATTCTAGGATGATTCCGTTTTCCTGCCTTGAAAATCACTATCTGTGCCTCAGAAGTGAAACCAGTATTATTCATCCATTCAACCAATAGTTATTGGGCGCCAGGTTAGACATGTAATATTGCAGCAAAGATGTGCTATCTGACTTGAGTTTCCCAGAATGCCCCACTCCATGAATGTCATAAAGAAACGTTGGAAAAGGGGCGTGAAGACTAGTTCCCCGGGGTGGCCCTGGCCTTAGCAGCTCTGTGAACCTGGACAGGTGACTGAATGCCCCTGGGTCTGTTTCCTTGTCCATACAGGAGCAGTTATCACAGCCCTTTATGCTTCTACTTCATTGTTGGGGGAGTAACCAAAGCACAAGTAGGAAAGTACTCTATCAGGTTAAAAATGCTGAAAAAATATAGTTACTAGATTTAAAACATTTAATATCTATGTAATGTTTAGCCTTTGAAAATGTTAGTTGTCACAAAGCACAATTGACCTTAAGTGACTCACGAAGTGACTGCTTTATAAAACCAATAATATGAAGATGCTAAAAGGCAGGTCTCACCTTGTCATTCCCTTGCTTAAGACCCTTCGTTGGTTCACCATGGTAAGCAAATTAATGTTCCCCCCAAAGATGTCCATTCTCTAATTCCTGGAAATTGTGAACATGTTATGTTCAATGGGAAGAGGGAATTAAGGCCACAGATGAAGTTGAAGTTGCTAATCAGCTGATGGTGAGACGGGGAGATTATGCTGGATCGTTTGGTGGGTCCAGTGTAATCATAAGAGCCCTTAAAAGTGAAAGAGGGAGGCAGGAGAGTGAGAATCAGAGGGATGTGATGACAGCAGCAGAGGTCTGAGTGGCATGATTTCTGGCTTTGAAGATGGGAGGGGAGCCATGAGCCAGGGAAGGCAGGTGGAAAAGCAAAGAAACAGACTCTCTTCTAGAGCCTCCAGAAGGAACTCAGCCCTGCTGACCCTTTCATTTGAGCTTAGTGAAACCCATTTCAGACTTCTGACCTCAAGAACTGTAAGCTAAGGCATCTGTGTTTCAAGTCACTCAGTTTGTGGTAATTACAGCAGTGATTGGAAACTAATACACTCACCAATACCCTTGGGATAAAGTCCCACCTGCTTAGCACCTCTCACAAGGCCTTGTGGGCTCTAGCTTCTGCCATGGTGCCCTTGAACAAATTTCTTAACTTCTGTGGGCCTCAGTTTTACTATCTGCAAAATGCGGAGGGGAAAAACCCTACAGGTCTGTAGTGAGATTATATGCAAGGACATATTTAAAGTACCTACTACAGAGACTGCACCCAGCATGTCATCATCATCATCATCATCATTGTTAGTATCATTGTCATTATTATTAGATGGAGCAATTGACAGGGAGTTAGGAGGCCTGGGTTCTGCTCCCCTCACTAGGGCTCTGTTTCCATATCTGTAAAACAAATCCAGATAAGACTGTTTTGACCCATTTACTTCTACTGAGCTGTTTAAAAAAACAAACATTTCAAATAAACTTGACATAGTTGAAGTTCCCTCTCTTCTTTCCTCCTCCTTCATTCTCTCCCCAGAGGCAACGCTGTCATGAATTGGTTTTGCATCTTTCCAGTCTGTACTTTTAGACTTGTAATACCCATATACCCATAAGTATATAGACTATACTTTTGTATGTGTATTTATAATTAATACAAATTATAACCTTTAAAAACATTTATAATTCTACAACTTTCTTTTATTGACTCAACAATAGTTTTGGGGGCTATTTCCATGTTGATAAGAGAGCTGGATCATTCATTTTAATCACTGTATAGTATTCTCTTATTGGAATATATATCCCATTTTATTCATCCATCACCCTACTAGTGAACACTTAGATCATTTCTAATATTTTCCACTAATATAAGAATACTGCAAAGAACATCCTTATAGATGTGACCTATGCACAGTTTAGAAAAAGTTGGCACGTTGCACATTTGCTGCAGAATGAAAGGTAGGGTTGTGCGGCTGTATTCACAGAGCCTATTGGGATATATTTCCAGTAGTAGAATTGATGGGTTGTAAGGTATATGCATTTTCAACTTTATGAGATGTCGCCAAATTCCCTCTGAAGTGTGAATGTACCAGCAGCATATAAAGATTCCCATTTCCCAACCTGCTCACAAACACTTGGCATTGAAACATGTTTTTTTGTCTAGCTGATGTATTTAAAATCATATCTTATAATTGTTTCGATTCATGTAGTTCAATTGTGTATTGGCAATTTGAATTTCTTCTGCTAAAAGTCACCTATTTAATGTTTTGCCCACATTTCTTTTGCAGGTTGTGGGGGCATCTTTTTCTTAATGGTTTGTAGGAGTTCTTTGAATACTAGCCTTTTGTTATAAAAGTTGCAGATTTTTAGTCCTAGTCTGTAATTTGTCTTAATCCAATCTACAGTGTCTTTTGTTATATGGCAGTTTGAATTTTGAGAGAGTCATGGATCAATTTTTACCTTATGAGTTGTGCTTTGTTAAGAAATTGTTTCTCACCACGAGATCATAAAAATTATATATATATATATATATATATATAGAGAGAGAGAGAGAGAGAGAGAGAGGGAGAGAGAGAGATGGATATAGAGTAGACCCTTGAACAACATGGGTTTGAACTGAGCAGGTCCACTTATATGCAGAGTTTTTCAATAAATACATACTACAGTACTACACAGTCAGAGGTTGGTTGAATCCAAAGATGAGAAACTGTGGATAGGGAGGGCCAACCATAAAGTTACAGGCTGTTTTTCAACTGCTTGGGGGTTGGTGCCCCAAACCTCTGCATTGTTCAAGGGTCAACTGTAGTCTGAAATATTTGTTTGCCATATTTATTCCTTAATCCACTTGAATTAGTCATTTTTTTTTTTACTCTGATGGAAAGCCAGTTTCTCAGGGCCACCTATTAAGTTCTCCTTTCTCTACTAATTTATGATGCCACCTCTATTGTACATCAAGTACACAAACACACACATACACACACCTGTGCCTGTTTCTAGGATCTCTGTTGTATTCAATTAATATTTGCCTCTCCCTTCACCATAATGAGACTTGATAGGCAGAGAAATATGTCCCTGCCCTAACACATACACTTTGGTTTGACAAGGGCTCTCAAAAATCTTGACTGGATTTGGGAAAATACACCTCTTTATGGTATTGAGTCTTCCCATCCATGCACATGGTATATACCGTGGTATATCCCTCCACTTATTTAGGCCTTATTTAATGTCCTTAATTAATGTTTTGTAACTTTCCCTATGAGAATATAAATTCCAGTGTGCTTATTGGTTTTGTTCACTGCTGTATCCTCAGAGTCAAGAACAGGGCAGAACATGGAATAGATGCTTAAGAAAAATTTGTTGTTTAATGAAATGTCTTGCATATATTTGATAGATATATTCCCACATAACATCTTTTTGTTGCTATAAAACAACAAAAATTTTAAAATAGTTTCTTATCAGCTATATAGATATAGGTATATAGATCCCAGAGTAGTGGGAAGTGAGGCAGAGGACAGGGAGCCAATACAGGGTGCAGTGACGAATGAATTGCCACTTCAGGTTTTTTGCAGGGGAGAGACAAGATCGGTTTTGTGTTTTAAAGTGCTTTTTGCCAGCAGTGCAGAGAATGAATTGGAATGGATAGGGCAGACTGGGCACTAGTAGACGGTCAGGAGGCTACTGCAGGGTTGAGGTGACTCCTGGCATAAAGTTGGTGCCTAAGAATAAAAGAGAGAGACTTCGAGAGATCAGAAGTGACTGATTGGCCACGTGAACTACTGACCAGGTAACAGTGAGAGACCGAGTAAGGAAACTTAGAATCATCGAATTTACCAAAAGCTGACAACTTGTCAGACTCAGCGTTATTAGGTTAAGCGAAGTGCAGTCGGAGGAGGCGCTGGCCAGTGAGTGCCCGCGGCTAGCAGCCAGTCTCTAGCCAATAGTACCCCAGGTCGCGGAAGAGGGGAGCTGGGAGAGAAATGTTGAGGGAGTAGAGGTGTCTGAGTTGCCTTGGCACCCAAGAGCGCCAATCCGCTCAGTTCAGCTTGTTGCGCAGAGGATCGCCCTTGGCTCACCCAATCAGAGCCGCAGATCTGGCTCTCCGTCGCCTTGGCAACGAGACGCACAGGCTGGCGCGCAACGCGGCGGCTGTTTGGCTCCGGCCCTGGGGAATCGTATGTCGCGACCGAAGGTAGGAGTGCTTCCCTATCCAGATGTTTCATCGACCCTAGAGAGGGAGGGAAACCGCAGAGGGATTCAGAAGTTGGCCGGTCCTCGTAAAGATAGTCGGGTTATAATGAGAATGATGAATTTAGAGAAAAGACTACAAGTCCCATCATGCTGCGCGACTCCGGAGCCTCTGCGCGAGGCCAAGGAACAAGGTTTGCTGGCGGGAAATTTACCAAACTCTAGGATTCTAAATTGTACTTAGCGATTTCTGTGACCTTGGGGGAAGCTCAGAATTTTGGATTTCCTGACCTGGAAAATCTCTTAGAGATCTATTGACCCCGCCGCGCGCTTGCCACTCGCTCATCCGTTCATAATCCGTCCATCCGTCCATCCATCCATCCATCCATCCATCCCCCCCCAAAACGCTAATTAGTATTTTCCCCCCAGGCTAGCTCAGTGCTGGCCAATGGGAACACAGCAGTGAATTTGACATGCCCCTGCCCTCTCGGAGTGCACAGGCCAATGCCCCCATTTCAAGACTCGTTAAGATTAGACCCAGAGACGGGAATGAATTAGTCTACAATCCAGCTCTCCCGCCCCAACCTGCTTCTTATTCCGTGTTTTGCCTCTTATGAATGGCACTTCTATTTCTTTAATTCCTTCCCACAGCAAAAATGAGTGATTACATTGGGCCTATCCAGATAATCCAGGATAATCCCTCTATTTTAAAATCAGTTGCTTACTAGTCATAATTCCATCTACAACCTTAATTTCCCTTTGCCATGTAATGTAATATTTACAGATTTTGGGGATTAGGACATGGACACACTTTGAAGGAACATTAGTCTATCTACCACAGTATACTATCAGCAAATAATTGGGAAATGAAAATTTAAAAATTTACAGTAATACCACAAAATCAATTATCTATGAATAAATCTAATTAAAAATTTCCATACTGAAAACTAGAAAACATTGTGGAAAGAAATTAAAGACTTACATTAAGAGACAGACCAGATTCATGGAATGGTGAACTCAATACTTTATGAAGTCACTTCTTCCAATATGATCTGTACATTCAATACAACCCCAATAAAAATCCTAACATCCTTTTTTGGTAGAAATTAGCAAGATGATTCTAACATTTATATTGAAGTCCAGAGGACCCCAAATTGCAAAGACAATCTTGGAAAAAGAAAGTAGAGGACTTGTGCTACCTGATTTCAAGATTTACTGGAAAGTATGATAATTAAGACAATGTTGTAGTGACATAAGAGTAGACAAATAAGTCAATAGAACAAGATAGACTCTAGAGATAAAGACCCACATAGACGTAGCCAACTGAGTTTTGATAGAAGAGCCAAAGCATTTCAGTGAGGAAAGGGAAAGTTTTTCAGGCAAAGACTCTGGAGCAACTGAATAAACATACATGAACATGAGAGAATATAAAAGATACTATGAAAAAGATTAGGACAGCTGACTGATGCTGGAGGGGTTGAGGGGGGCTTGAATGGATGAACAGGATAAAATTTCACTTGCTTTTACTGGAGGCTTATTTCTGCTGGTTTTGTAAAGCTGTATCCTCTATCCCCTTCCACTGGCTCTTTGAGGGGTGGGATTGTGTGGTAGGCAGAATTCTAAGGTGGCCCCCAAGATTCCCACCCCCAGTATACACACCTTGTATAATTCCCTCCCCTTAAGTGTGGGTGGAGCCTGTGCATTTGATGGGATAGTTATTACCATGATTACAATACGATGCATAAGACCCCATCATAGCTGACTTGGAGGCGGAGAGGATTGAAAGTCAGAGGGACACGCTCCTGCTGGTCTGGAAGAACACAAACATCCATGTTGTGAACTGCCTTTGGGTGACACTTCGAGATGAGCTGCATGTGGCCTTTAGGAGCTGAAAGCAGTCCCCAGCCAGTGACTAGCAAGTAAATAGGGACCTCAGACCTACAATTCAAATAACTGAATTCTGCCAACAAACTGGATGATCTTGGAAGAGGACCCCAAGCCTCAGAGGAGAAACATAACCATAGCCATCACTTTGATTGTTGTCTTGTGAGATCTGAGCAGAGGATCCAGCTAAAATGTTCCCAGACTTCTGGCCCATGGAAACTGTAAAATATAGATTTGCACTGTTTTAAGCCACTAAGTTTCTAGTAATTTTTTAATGCAGCAATAGAAAACTAATACAGATGGCGAGTCTGTCTAAGCTGCAGAGATCATCCTGCATAGAACCAATTTCCATTTCTTCCTCAATACCTGCCTTCGGGATCAGTTTTACCAGGACTGAGGACCAAACTGCTTTGGATATGGTTGATCCAGAATAATGCCCACCACTCTTTGAGGATTTGGAAGGTCTATATTGGGTGGAAGGAATTAACATTGCTTTGAGTCATTGACCTAGCTTATGGGTCTAATTCACAGTTAGAGCAGAATGTCCAGATCCTTCTCACAGAGACTGCTGAGTTCAGCCCTCAAACTGGTGTTTATGGTTGAACCTTTGGAACATTGAAAACCAGATATTTCACTATACTAGTCATGCCTGTGGGGTAAGCCTACAGTGAGGTGGACCCTTGGATACTTGGGGATTCATTCCAAGGACCATGTTGCTGGGCATATGTTGACCAATGAGAACATGGCCAGGCTGGACCTTCATGTCTTAGAATCAGGGCACTGTTGAGTCTGATGGTTTGAGCATTTTAATATCTCCAGTAAGTTGAGCTGGGAAGACAGGGTGGATATTCAAAAATAATCACTTTCCTTTTCTCATAACAGAATCAGAATTACAAAGGCCATGGATTGCCAAAGGGAAAAGAGCGGTGAGTGGTCCTACCCAATCCAATATACACAGAACCAACTCCTTCCTTCCTTCCTTCTTTCTTTTCTTCCATCCCTTCGTCCATCCCTCCTTCCCCTCTTCTTTACTTCAGTAATGATAATACTAAAAAATAAATATTTATTGAGCATTTACTTTGTGCCAGGCACTGGGCTAGACACTTTACTTGTATACCTCATTGAATAGTTAGCACAATTATTTGAAGTAATACATAAAAATGTCATTTTACAGGTGGGGAAACTGAAGCACAGAGAGGCTAAGTTACTTGCTCAGGACCATCGGATCAGTTAGTGGCAGAGCTTGTTGGACTCACATTGTTCTAACTGTGCTCTCTAGCCTCCTTCAACAGCCGTGTGAAGTTAACTTGATAACTCAAATGTCAACTCCACCCCGATCCTCTGCGTCCGCTCTGCATCAATAACCTGGATGCAGAACTCAGCATCTCTTTGGAGTTCCTAGACAGAATCCACTTGCACAAAGCAGGAGTGAGCAATGTAGACTTTACTGAAGATTTTTGTGTGGAGTTAGAAGAGGTAGTTTACATTGCACACACCATGGCAAATATTTTAGATTTTTCGATTCCATATTTCATTAATATTTCTATCCTTTCTAAAGTCCTTCTTGGTTACACCACCTCTGGGGAGGGCATGCATGGTTCTGGCCCTTTTCTCATGCAGCACCATCTCCTTTGCCTTCTTTCTCTTCAGAACTTACACAGTCACTCCCACCCCAACAAAACAAAGAGAACTTTGGTTAACAGGACTCATCCGTCTATTTTATTAGGAGAGATATCAGTTAGAAATGTGCTCAGCTGCAACTAATAGGAAACCCAACTAATAGTAACTTTAAAATTTTGTATTTATTTTTCTCATATGACAAAGAGTCCGGAGAACTGGTGCAATGGTTCAGCAATGTCAGAGCTAGTACCTGTGATTGTCTTGACCTTTACCTAATGGACACCAGGTGGCTGCTGTAGCTCCAGCCTTCTTGTCATGATCAAGATGGGAAGAAGAGGGGAGGGAAGACTCATGCCACTTCTCTCTCTCTGTCTTTCTTTTGAATCAAAGGAACAGATGCTCCCCAGGAACCCTCCCTCCTTAGCAGTCTTATGCCTTTATCTTATTGACCAGAATTGCGTCACATGGACACCCTAGTTTCATGAGTGGCTAGGAATACAAGTTGCATACGTGGCATTATACTGTTATTATTCTACACCCTGCTTTTGTCATACAAAATTATACTTTCAGGATATATCCATGTTGGTGCTTGTTGCTCTGGATACATTTTAACTACTGTATAAGTTCCATTATATACCACAAGTTATTCATATCTTCCTCTTGAAAGGCACTTAAGTTGTATCTTAGCATTGGTTTCCTCCAGAAGCGAACCCTGAGACAAGGATATAAGAGCAAGCTGTTTATTTGGAAGGTGATTCCAGTAAGCATTGTCAGGAAGTAGGGAAGTGAAACAGCTAAGGGAAGGAAACCAATAAAAGGTGCATTACTGACAAGTTATTGCTGTGGGCAAGTGGGTCTCCATCCCACTGGGGATTCCTAGGAGATAGCATAGAACACACTGCAGACTTAGCCCAAATGAGTGATGAGAGAGCTGGAGGATTTACCCATCAGCTGCAGTCATCATTGGTTGTATGCTGTTAGGGGAGGACAGTTAACTCCCTGGTACCTTAGATCTACTTCAAGCACTGGCTGAGCAGACTAGGGGCTAGAAAAAGCCCCCAGGCAAAGAGCTGCAGGTGCTGGCAGAGGAAAGCCCTCTGATTGGCATGCGCAGGAATGGTGAATGCCCAAGGGACAAGGATGGACTGCCCACAGCGTGTGCTGTAGGTTATTGCCATTAAAAAATTAACCATTACAAATGAACAGCCTTGTATGTATATTGTCTAGTACGTGTCTAGGGTATCTCTATCGGGGATATAGATAGGATAGAATTGCTGGATGTAGAGTATATGCACATTCAACTTCTTAAATATTGCCATGTGGTTCCCCAAAGTGCCATCTACCAGTAGAGGAGTTTCTATCTTTGTACATTATTGATAAAACGTGGACTTTTAGATTTTTGCCAGTCTAATATGTATGAAAGAGTGGTGGTTTTAATATGTCAAGTTGCTCTCCAAAAGTTCATCCAATTTACACTCCCATCAGCATTATTGGATAATTATCATTTCTCCAAATTCTGGAGAACACTTGCTATTTATCTGATTTTAAACATTTTCTCCAGTCTGATGGATTTTGAAATTGTATCTCTTGACTGTTTTGGATTAACTTTAAATACTTCACTACTTTAGAACAGTGGTTTTCAAAATTTGAGCTCAGGATCCCTTTACAACTTAAAAATTATTGCATAACTTTTGTTTAAGTGGCTTATACTTATCAATATTTACCATATTAAAATTTTTAAATGATACATTTAAAAAATACTTTTTATTAATTCATTTAAAAAGCAATAACATACTCATTACATGAAAGCATAAATAACATATTTTTATGAATTATAGCTATTTTCTCCCTCCCCCAAATCTACTGAGATGAGTAGTGATTGTTTTATATTTTTGTGAATCTCTTTAATGTCGGCCTTAATACAAAACATTATACTTCTCATATTTTCTGTATTCAGTCTGGGCCATCCTAGGGACACAGCTGATCCTGAGCAAGTGTTCCGTTGCCTTGTCTTGCAGAGAGCAGAGAGCATCAATCCGGTTCAAGACCACACTTATAAATACTCTCATGGATGTCCTTCGCCACAGGCCAGGATGGGTGGAAGTAAAGGAGTAAGACATCCCCCACCCCAGCCTCGTCTCTCTTTCCTTTTGTCTCACAGATCCTTCTATCCTTTCATTTTTCTTCCAGGGTGACCACTGGGACTTGTCCCAGTTTGGCTCTGACAGGGGCCAACATTTATCTAGCATTCACAGTGTGTCAGGTGCATTACTGACTGCCATCGCTGTCTTATTTAAGCCTTATAATCATCTGGCAAGATATGATTCTGTTCAGAGATATTAAGCCACTTGTTTAAGGTCACACAGCACCTAAGCATCAGAGTGGGATTCAAACCCAATTCAGTTTGACTATTCCACAGCCAGTATCCTACAGCTCTCTCAGTAGAATCAAGGAATGCAGCTGTCACAGACCTGCTGGATGAATCCTCTGGGGATGGTAGGTCGTGGCCACTTACTAGTTCTGTGACTTTGAACAAGTTATTTTACCCCTAAGCCTACATTTCTTCTATGCTGGGCCATGGGGATACTGAGATGAACAAGCATATACTTCCTGGCACGTAGTAGGTACTTATATTAGTTAGGGTTAAGGATGCCTGTTTGGATGCCTGTAACAGAGACTCAAAGGAAGAGAGGCTTTGACAGACTAGAAGTTTATTCCCCCCCACTGAAGTCCTGATGTAGGAGGTTCAGAGATGGTTTGGCAATGGGGGACCTGTCTGCTTCTGTCTTCCCACTCTTCTCTCCTTTGAGTGAGGCCCTCATCCTCATCCTTGCGGTCTGAGGTGGAGCTCCAGCCTTAGGCCCACATTCCGAGTAGCAGGAGGTAGGAAGGAGACAAGAAAAGGCATGTCCTACCTTGGAAGGACACAACCCAGAAGTCCTTCTCATTTCACTGGCCAGAGCTTAGCCATACAGCCACACCTGGCTGCAAGGGAATCTGAAAAAATGTAGTCTTTATTCTGGAAAATGTAGGCTACATTTTCCTAGGTAAACACTGAGAATTCTGTTACTTTAGAAGAAGATGAGAATAGATATGAGGCTTAAGGGCAACCAGCTGCACTCCCATGGTGCTCAGTGAATATCTGTTGCCTAACAGTAGCGAAGCCTGCTAGACACCCTCTAGCACTTTACATGCACAACCTCTTTGAATCACCCCAACAAACCTTCCAGTATGTGCTATTATCATCCCATTTTCCTGATGAGAAACCTGGAAGTAGAAGAGTAAAAAATACCACGTTGGAAGTCACTCATCTTGTAAGGGCTTGCGCTAGGGTTTGCCCCTCATCTGGCTGTCTGCAGAGTCCCAGGCTCATCTCCGCCCTGTTCTAGCAGCCTCTCAGTAATGAAGGAACAAATGAGTGACTAGGTGAATCCATGATTCCTGCTGCCTGGTGCTGGAGTCTGCAGAGGAGACAGACTGACTAAATCATGCCACAGCAAATTAGGAGTTGGCTGTCAGTGGCAAGCTGTGGTACAGGTAATCCATGATGGCAGAGTCCTCTCTTTGGTGCTCTGGGGAATATTACACGATGACAATGATGGTGATGATGGTGATCACGGCAGCTACTGTGGATATTCCTTCTTGGTTCTCTCCTATGTTACACTAACACCAGAATGAGGTTTCCTTCCCTGGATCTGAAAGAGCTGGATGTAGGGGAGGATGAGGTGGGGATGTGACCGGCAGGTTGTGGTGGTGTATGGGGAAAGGCACTGCCCTGACCTGCCGTGCGACCTCAGGCCACCCCTCATCCCTCTTCAGCCTCGATCCATGGTCAAGTGGAAGAGGGTCTGAGGGTTTATCTGGTGCTGATGGTGTGAGAGTCCATGAAGCAGGTTGTTTCATGGCTGATTGCAATTTGCCTCAAGAGTCCTCAGATCAGAAAGGGCCAGAGGCCAGGGCCTTTCCGCATGGCTCTGTGAATACAAAGCCTTGTCCTTAGGACTTAAGCTGGGGTCTGATATTTCCAGACAGAATGAGGTCCTAGTTCAGACCATCAACCTGTTAGGTCAGAGTTTGGAATATATGTGGCCAGAGCTGTCCCTTCCCTTGCTTCCCACAAAGAAAGCTGTCATGATACCTGGAACTGCAGCAACTATCTTGTGACCTTGAGGTGATGAGTAAGAAGACAACATGTTAAGGATGGCAGAATGGGAAGGTAGAAGGAACCTGGATCCCTGTTGGCTTTATTGAACAGTTTGATGTCTTCCTGGGTGCTTTAAGAGCAACTTGACTGTGATCATCATGAAGATGATGTACAAATAAATGAACTTTTAGAATTAGAAAAGAATCCAAAATCCACACTGTGTCTAGAAGTCCCTGCTTGTTGGGCCCTACTCCACTCTTCAGCATCATCCCTGACCTTTCTTCCTTCACTCTGGCTTTTCTTCATGTCCTTGACCGTGCCCTTTGCAACCTCAGGGCCTCAGTTCCTTTCCTTCCCTTTCCTGGAACCCTCTCATCGCTGCCTTTGATCTAGCTGCTCCTCCTTACCCTTCAGATCTAAGCTGAAATGTCAGCTTTACAGGGTGACCTCCACCCAGTGTAGGTCCCTCAGCTGCTCTGCCTCATGGCCTCCAACTAGATTACTTGTTTTGCCTATCTTTTCTTCTAAGAGGTTTATTGTCTCTCATCTTATGTTTAAGTCTTTAAACCATTTTGAGTTTATTTTTGTGTATACTGTGAGGGAGTGTTCTAACTTCCTTGATTTACATGCAGCTGTCCAGTTTCCCCAACACCATTTGCTGAAGAGACTGTCTTTACACCAGTGTGTATTCTTGCCGAGAGGAGGGCTTTTTGAACTGGGAAGGGCTTACAAATGTTACCTAATTCCACTGCTTGGTCACGTGGGCTCAGGGTTGGCAACTTGGATGCTTCCAGAGCCCAGGCAGATATCATGACCAGGTGAGATCGGCTGGTTTTCATGGACTGTATGGTGTGGTGAGGACTGTAAGCTGGAGACGGTGTGCCCTGTCTAAGGCGGTGGGTGCCAGGAGGTACCCGAGGTCGGTGTGGTCAGATCTGCTGATTGGTCAATGGGAGACAGCAGTCTGGATTTTTGTAGGAACATTTCTAAGTTTTCACTCTGGCCTAACAAAGCACATCGTGGACAGTGGCAGCCCATTGCCACCTCCCTGAGACTCCTGATGCCCACACCGCTGCTCACTCTTTAGCTGCCCCTCCCTGGCCCCCAGACCCCCAGAAACGGTGAAGTCCTGAGGTGATGACTTTTGGCCCACCCCCGCCCCTAGCGAAGGCGAGTGGGATTTCTACTGGTGTGATGTCAGCTGGCTCCGAGAGAACTTTGACCACACCTACATGGATGAGCACGTGCGGATCAGTCACTTCCGAAACCACTATGAGGTGAGCTGAGTGGGCTGAGGGGACTCGGTGTGGTGATGAGCAGGAGCTGGTGTCGGGGTACAAGGACCAGAACAGAAAAGCATAAGGGAATTTGGGGTACATGCCATGTGGGGAATATGTGCAATAGTTACATGATGAGCTAAACAGGGTGAGGGGGTGAGGACCTAAGACCTGAGGACCAGGCCATTTTGGGGAGGGGACTGAGGTCATGCGCTGGCTGGCTTCAGGAGCAAAAGCCAAAGGCTTAGGATGGTTGAAGGATGATGTGATTTCAGGCTGAGATAAGTTGAGCGGTTTGGAGTCTAGGGATGGGAGGGAGGTCTGGGAGGAAGCAGACCACAAAGCCGGGACTGGAGGACCCAATGGTGGGAGATTTCAAAAGGTTAGTGCAGCTTAGCAGTGAGAAAAAAGAAGTTTGGAGTCAGACAGGCCCGGGTCAAACCCCAGCTGTGCTGCCTGTTAGCTGGATAGCTCTGGGCATCTGACCTTTCCTAGACTCAGTTTCCTCACCTATAAAGTGGGGATAATTATAGAACAGGCTCTCAGTCAGTGTTACTCTTACCGTACAGAGAAAGGGGGCTGCAGGGGGTGGGGGCAGGGGGTGGGATGGCTGGGGTTGGGAGGTGGAGCAGGGCAGTGGGCACAAGCTCCGACGGCCTGCCTGCCCATCCCCTACCCAGCTGACCCGTAAGAACTACATGGTGAAGAACCTGAAGCGGTTCCGGAAACAGCTGGAGCGTGAGGTGGGAAAGCTGGAGGCAGCCAAGTGCGACTTCTTCCCCAAAACTTTTGAGATGCCCTGCGAGTACCACCTGTTCGTGGAGGAGTTTCGCAAAAACCCGGGAATCACCTGGATCATGAAGCCCGTGAGTGTCCCTGTGTCCCCATGATGGGGGCTGGTGGGTGGGGGCATCCCAGTCACCAGAGGAGGGATCCTCCATTGGCACATCCCAGGACAGGAGTCTGCCTGAGAATTCAGCCTTAGATGTACCGTCTGCCTTCCTCTAAAGGGCTGACTTCATCACCTCCTCTCTGCAGTGTGTGGACCCAGCACCTATGACTGCTGGTACATAGTAGATGCTCAATAAATGTTCACTAGATAAACAGGTGACCCTCAGGACACCAGGGAAGGGAATCCAGAGCCTCTCTTCCTGGTATGAAAGAAAACAACGGCCAGGATGCAAGAAGTGCTTTACTCACGTTACCTTGTTCTCATAATGGTCCTCGGAAGGAGGTATTACCAGCCCCATCTTAAAGATGAGGGGCCTGAGACCTATTTATTCGAGCATTCCACAGGTACCTGCCATGTGCCAGACACAGAACTAGACAGTGTGGGTATAGCTCTCAGTGAGTCAGACGTGGGTCTCTGCCCTCCTCGAGGGCAGACAGTATGCAGAGGGTGTGTGTGTGATTACAGCTGTGTTAGGTGTTGATAAGGAGACTGGTGCTGGCAGAGGAAATGGCAGGAGGATTTCCCCCAGCTTCTCTGAAGTGAGAGATGGTGCTCTGAGGCCAAACCGCTCGGTTCCAATATTAGCTGTACCACCTACTGGCTGTGTGACCTCAGGCAGATTACTTAACTTCTCTGTGCCCTGTTTCCCCATCTGCAAAATAAGAGTAACTATTGTACCTATCGCAGCATGTTGTTGTGTAACTAAAGGAGTTAACACAGGCACAGCACGTGTTAAGTCCTCGATGAATGAGAGTTGTTATTAGCATAGTAATAAAAACTAGTATGGAGCTGTGACCTGAAGGATGCAGAGGAGTCAGGCTGGAGAAGGGCAGAGCTAGGGAAGAGAATTCCAGGAAGAGGGAACTGCATGCACGAAGGCCTTGCATCTGGGGGTGGCCGTTGGGTGATCAAGAAACTGAGTGGAGGGAAGGCTGGTAAAGTACGTGCCAGCCCCTCAGCCCTTCCTCATACCAGGGCTGCTCTCTCTCCACCGTGAGTGGCATCATCAAAGCCTCCTAATACTTTCTGGGCTTGGGAGCGTTCTGGGCCCCAGGAAGGGAGCTGGGGTTAGGCTAGGAGGGAGCAGCCCTCCTGGAGGAACTGGAGACAGGCTAGTCGTGGCTGATGCAGAGTTAGTCAAGAGCACAGGTGCGTGGCGTGGCGTGGCGGGGAACTGACCAGGGATGCTCCCAAAGGGGGCTGATCCGGGATTTACCCAGGCCTCCTGCTGTCTGCTGCAAGGCTTGCATCCCCTTCCCGGGGAGGCGGGAAGGTGCAGTGAGGAGGGCTCAGAAGTGGGAACAGACGAACACTGCAACCCACCAGTGGATTCCAGCTCTCAGCATTATCCTCTCAGACAAATGGTAATTTGTGCTAATTGGGAACAAGAAATCGAATATTAAGTTGATTCCTTTCCCAGCCCCCGGGCTTTGTTAGCGGCAGACACGATGACAGCTGTAATTAAGAGGAGGAATCTTGGCTCCTTGCGCTTGTGTGGGTGCGTGTGTATCGCCTCTTTCCTGAATAGCTGGGCGTGGCGGGTGGAAAGTGGGTGCTTCTTATCACACCAGCCTGGGTTTGAAGTCTGATCCATCACTTACAAGCTGTGTGATTCAACCCTTCTCAGTCCATTTCCTCATCTATAAAGTGGAATTAACCAGTATATCTGCCTTACAGGGTTGTGAGAGAATTCAGTGATGTTTTCCATGTTGTGTATGTGAATTATACAAGCTATAAAGGGCTTGCCACTGAGGCACTGTGTGTGTGTATTTAAGGAGTTGGCTTGTGTGATATTGTGGGGCTGGTAAGTCTGAAACCTGTGGGGACAGAAAACTCAGGCGGGATTTCTCTGTTACAGTCGTGAGGCAGAATTGCTTCTCTTCCCAGAAAGCTCAGTTTTTGTTCTTAAGCCCTCACTGATTGGATGAAGCTCACCCACCTCATCCAGAGAGATATCCTTTCCTAAAAGTCTACTGATTGTAGATGTGAGTCACATATGTAAAATACCGTCCCAGCAGCATCTAGGCAAGCATTTGACCAAACAACTGCGCACCATCGCCCAGCCAAGTTGACGCATAATATTAACCCTCGCACCAGGTTATGAGGGTGCGGCTGATCTGGGTGCCACTGGGCTAGATCGTTAGTTCTGGGATCCCACAGTTTGGATTCCTTTGGTGCTGGGAAATGTTGAAAAATAGGACATTACCCTAAATATGGAAAATAGAGGGGAAAAGCCTCTCAAATCCCTCCAATCTTTCCGCAAGGCCTGTCTTTGTGACCCAGGCGGTCTTTGTCTGACCACACACAGGAGTTTTCACTTGGTTGCAGTGGTCGGGGCCGGCTGAGTCTTCATCTTCCTCTGCAACGCCGGCAGAGCAGCCCTGGAAGAAGGGGGTTGAATTGGACTCAGAAGGGAGCAGGTGGCATCACCCACTTCATGCCACCTTATAGGAACCCCTCTTCCCACCCCACCAGTCTAGTGTAAAAAATCAGCTCAGTCCAAACTTTGTTTCCATCTAAGTGGGCTCCCCTCCCACCAACTCAAACCCTCTAGGTTGGCAGGGGAGTGGCCAGGACCCTGATCTTGGAAACACACCTGCCCCTCAAGCCTCTCTCATGTGGCTGGGAGGCAGGTGCTGGGCTGTCAGGGCCCTGGCCTGTCTGTCATTCAAAGTCTGTGTATCTGCAGAGCTGGGCCGTGAGTGTCCTGGACAACCACTGGGCTGTTCTGGGCTCTGGGGGCCTCTGTGCAAACTGCAGGACAGGAAAAGCCAAGCCTTAACATTCTCTCACCTGAGTTTACCCCAACCAGAGCTTCCCCTACTTTTTTTTACTGGACTCTCCTAACAGTTAGCATGTTTGGGACAGCAGATGACAGAAAACCCAACTCAAAATAGCTCAAACAGGAAGGCAGGAGTTGTGAAGTGTTCTTATGCCTTGGGCCCCTTTGACATCTAATGAAAAGTGTGGACCCCATCACAGAATAATGTCTTTATTTTTATTTTATTTTTAAAATATTTTTATTGAGTTATAGTCATTTTACAATGTTGTGTCAAATTCCAGTGTAGAGCACAGTTTTTCAGTTATACATGAACATACATATATTCATTGTCACATTTTTTTTCCTCCTGCTGTGAGCTACTGGAATAGTGTTTTTAAAAGCATGTTTGATTGTAAAAAAAAAAGCAACTGTATTGAAAAACAGTTACAAACTGTGTTAATCTGGGTCCTCTGAGAAACAGATGCCAAGACGAGCCCAACAGGCCAGAGTTTCGACAGTGAGGGACAGAGCCAGGGGAGGCTGGGGCAGCTGTCCCGGCACCAAGTCCGACCCCAGTGAGGGAGAGAGGGAAGGGAGGGTGGGTGGAAGCAGCCTGAGTGAAGTTCAGCAAGGCCGCGGGAGGCCTCAAGCCCAAGTCACTGGCAGGAGTGCCCTGTCTCCCAGGATGGGCCTGCCTTCGTGTCCCTGTGTCCTTGGTCACTGGCCTGACCAGTGCGGTGTGGGTTTCAGCCGTGGCAGCTGGTGGTGTCAGCTGCTCTCCTGCAGTTAGAGGCCGGCAGGTGCATTCTCACGGCGCCACCAACTATTAAAATGTTCTTTAGACTGTAGTCATGTATGTGCTTTTCATTAACAACTAAAGAGGGTCTACCAGCATGCCCAGTAGTTACCATATTTCAAGGTCATAATGAGTATAAACAATATGTGCAGTTAGATACCGGCAAGAGCTGTAATGAGATATGAAAATAACCGATTTCTTTTGGGAGTGAAGTCAGAGGCATGGCTAATACTATGTTTCTTGGCTGCATTCCTAATGGAATGAAACGCGAACATCTGGTTAAGGGTCAGTGAAAATAAAGATGAAATTTTTTTCTCTTTCAATTCCACAGACCCCAGAAAATTTCTTTTGATGATGAAAGGTTGACTCCAGGGATGGTTTATTGGGCAGCTCAACAATATTATCATCAATTCCCAGCCCAGAAGGCTGACTGCTCCTGTTAGTTACAAGGTGGCTGCTGCAGCTCTAGCTCACCTCCTCACATCCCCACCTGCCATGAGAATAAGGGAATCCCCTGGTATTGTGGCCCTCTTGAGGAAGACACAAATTCCCAGAAACCCCCACAGCAGACTGCCCCTGGCATCCTGCTGGCTCATGCCCAAGCGGATCACATGGCAGGGGCATGAGACTGCCGTGAGGGCTCAGACCTCCCCAGAGGGCAGGGTCACTGGAGAGAGGAGACCCAAATGGGGATCTGCTGGCTGGAAAAAAAGGGAATGATTGCTGGGGAGACCACTAACCACATCTGCAACACCCAGTGAATTCCACGTGATGCATGGCCCCTGGGAGGTAGGGGGTCGAGGGCTGTGAGTGGCCACAGGTAGTGCAAAATCAAAGTATGGTTTATTTTAATAATCCACTCACATTTTCCAATCAATAACATCTTTTTACAAACATAATATAAAAATATTTCCCTCCTGAATTATCAAGTAAGATCGATGCTTCCAGAAGTAGCACTGTGCTTATTGCATGATTTTTGGACTCCCTGGCACTTTGCAGGAGCTGCATGAGCCCCTGGCTTGTGAAATTTTGAGCAGAGTGCTTGGCCTCTCTGTTCGCTTCCTTGGCGGCAAAATGGGGATATATTAGTGCCTACATGTGAGGTTTTTTTTTAAGCTTTAATGAGGGAATGTGTAAATCCTTGTGCTTGATTCATAGGAAACAGCTGAGAAGTATTAGCTGCTAGCGTTACTGTTGTGAACCATTCCCCTAAAGTAGTTTCTGTTGCTGCTTCCCAAAACTCTGTGGCTTAAAACAACACTCATCTCTTATTTAGTTCATGAGCCTCCAGTTTGGACAGCACTTAACAGGGAAGGCTCATCATTGCTCCAGCATCTACCAGAGCGGCTTTACCGAGGGCTGGAGGATTCGCTGCCAAACTGGCTCACTCTCTTGGCTGGCAAGTTGATGCTGGCTGAAGGTTGGGAGGTCAGCTAGGGTTGAGGGCTGGAAGACACAGTTGCTCTCCACCTGGGCCTCTTTATGTGACCTGAGCTTCCTTCCAGTGTGGCGGCTGGGTTCCCAGGGTACCCATCCCCAAAGAGAAAGCTGTGTGGAAGCTGCGTTGCGTTTTATGACCCAGCAGGGGAATTCACACAGCATCACTTCTGCAGTACACAATTGGTTGAGACAGTCTTAAAAGGCTCATCTGGATTTAAGGGGAGGGGATGTCGACTTGACCTCTTTACAGAAGGTGGTGGGTAGCAAGGCTGTGAAAGACATGTGGAACTGGAAATATTGTTGTGACTGTCTTTGGAAACTACCGCCTGCAAGAGCTGGATATTAGGTAGTTTCCGGTCTCAACAACCCTGATATATAACCATGCAGGAAGTGCACAGCATGGCAGGCAGAGAGGACTGGGTTTCAGCTCCCCCTGCCCCTGCCCCACGACTGGGAGCTGTTCTTGGAGTGGACAACCTGTACAGCCAAGCCCGACGTCTCTGCCCACCTCACATCATACAAGGAGCCTCACTGTGACCTACTGGGCCATGCTCAGAGGAGACAAGAGGGCAATGAGAGTTTGCACATGCTGGGTACCTTTATGATGGAGAAGAGATGACTCAGGGGCACCTGCCCACTGGCTACAGATAACTAAAGGGCTGTTCTGGGGCCCAGGAATCAGATTTGTTCTAGGAGGCCCTAGAAATCAGAACCAGGCTGGAAAATTTTAGCTCAACAAAGGATAGGCTGTGAAGGCTCAATGAGGTATGGTTTACTGCTGTAGCACTCCAAGCACACAGTAGGCACCTAATACATACCTTTTGGATGACTGCTTAATAGGGCTATCATGCCGCAGAATGGGCTGTCGGGGGGTGGCGGGGATGGGGAGGATGCAAGGCCAGGCAGGTGACTGATGTAGAGGATGTCACAGAGGGAGCAATGCCTCTGGTACTGGCTGCTCTGCAGGATATTAAAGATTCTCCCAGCCCCTGGACTCTGTGAAGCTCTGAATTACTCATGCTGGAACTCAGTAAAGGCAGACTGATTTCAGTATTAGCTGAAGCAAAACCTAATTAGGAAGGCAAATTGATTTCCAAAAAAAGAATTGGATGATATGTTCCCAGGACTGTTAGAAATGTTTTTTTTAATTGTCTGCTCATTTATATTATTCATGCAGTTGTGTGCCTTTGTGAGCTAAGTTGGTGTCTCACTTTCCTCCCCTGTTTCCCTCTCCCTCCCTCCAGGCTTGGCATCTTCTCTGTTCAGCCCCTTCAGGGCTGGGCTGGGCCATTCCTCTGTGGATTGCTGGGGGCCCATTGGGGAGATGGAGACAGAGAAATGCTGGGGAGGGGTCACAGGCCCAGGGGCCAACAGGGAATCACCCTGGAGCCGAGAGCCAACCTTTCTGCCCTGACCCCCACCCCAGGTAGCCCGGTCGCAGGGGAAGGGCATCTTCCTCTTCCGGAGGCTGAAGGACATCATGGACTGGAGGAAGGTGAGCTGGCCTCTCCCCCTTCCTCCCCAAACCCTCCTTTGCTCTTGCAGGGACAAAGGTCCCCTCCTCCTCGCCTCAAAGCTCCAAGGGCTGGCAAAGAAACCCTGCCTACAGGCCTGCCCATGGGTGTGGGGTCTCTGGAGCCAAATTGCCTGCGTTCAAATCCTGACCTTGCCACTTAATAGCTGTGTGATCTTGGGCAAGTCATTTCACCTCTCTGGGCCCCAATAAATGGGGATAGTAACAATAACTGCTGAAGATGCAATCAGTTAATGTGCCTAAAAGAACAGTGCATTCTTTACCTGGGCCTCCTGCTCACCTGGCTGGGGAGAGCTTGGCTAACTCTTCCTTTAGGTCCTAGATGGAGCCTAAGGCAGCTCCCTCCCTCCCTCAACCCCATCCTTGACTCAGGAATCGGTGCAGTAGAAATCCTGGTTCCAATCCTGCCTCTGCCACTCAGCAGCTGTGTGGTCCAGGGGAAATGGCCGAACCCCTCTGAACCTTAGAGATGGTAATGGTGCGGGGTGGGTGAGAGGAGCAGGATGACAGAACTCCTACACAACCAGCACCTGCTGCACCAGCAGGCTCACAGCAGGTGCTCAATAAATGAATTTCCCCTCTCCACCTGATGTCCCAATTACTCCCGTGAAACTGTCAGGGCACTGCTGGGAAGAAGCTCACCAGCCTGGAGGCCCAGCCGGCCCGGAGCGCCATCAATCCCTCTGGCAGCCACGTGAGTATAGATGGGGTGCGGGTAGGGGGTGGCCCTCGGTCCTAGAAAAGGAAGACCTGGCTGCCTTGATCTTGAAGCCGCTTTGGGGTGGAGGTGATGGTAGGTGTGGAAAATTCTTCCCTTGGGCCCAGAAGGCCTGAGTTCCAGTGCGCAGTGCCGCTGGCTGTTGTGGGACCTCACAAAGTGGGTGACATTTGCCTTTGGGCCTTGAAGCAAAGAATTAGCAGGTAGAGAAGATGGAGGAATGTCCTCAAGGGCCTGTGTGGTGCCCCAGGCAGCACTGACAGATGGAACTTTCTACAGTGGTGGAAATGGCGCACACCTGTGCTTTCCGATGCCCTGACCACTGGCGACATGTTGCTATTGGACACCCAAAATGAGGCTAGTGCGACCGAAGGACTGGATTTTCTATTTATTTCCCTTTTTGAATTTACCAGTTAAACCACACTTAAGTGTACAATTCAGTGGTATTAAGTACATTTACAGTTTTGTGCAACAGTCACCACCGTCCACCTCCAGAACTTTTTCATCTTCCCCAACTGAAATTTGTGCCCATTAAACACTAACCCCTCTTTTACCCACCTGTCCCCAGCCCCTGGAAATCACCCTTCTCTTCTCTGTCTCTCTGGATTTCACTGCTCTGGGTACCTTGTGTAAGTGGAATCATACAATATTTGTCCTTTTGTGTCTGGCTTATTTCACTTAGCATGAAGTCTTCAAGTTTCATCCATGTTGTCACATGTAATGTCATTTCCTTTTAATTAATTTAAATATAAATGTACATAGTCACATGTGGCCAGTGGCTACCCAATTGGGCAGCACAGATCTAGAGGCTGAATGCCAGGCGCTGGGCCCAGCCTGTGTGAGTCCCCTTCCCAACTGTACTACCGATTGGCTGTGTGACCTTGGGCAACTCATACCCTCTCTGCTTCGGTTTCACATCTATAAAATGGGGATAACCTTAGTACTTTCCTGACAGGGTTTATTTAAGGATCAGATCATATACCCCAAGTAGAGTGCCTCATCCAATACCCAGGAAATGCTCAATGTTAATAACAATTATTATTACCACTAGGACACAAGAAGTTCTGATGACCAGAAAGATGAAATTCCGGTGGAGAACTATGTAGCTCAGCGTTACATTGAAAATCCCTACCTGATAGGAGGTGAGGTGGCTGTTTCTGCTCCCTGCCCTTCCACAGAGTGGTCGTTCAGTCACTCAACAAGCCTTGATTAGCAGCCCATCTGGGCTCAGCCTGGCGCTAGGCATGATGGGATGCAAAGATGGCGCTCCATCCAGCATGCTCCCTCCTCCTAGCCATCGCCTCTCCGATTGCCTACTCAGTGCCAAGCACTGTCCTGGGTGCTGGCTGCCACCCTGCTCTCTCGGAGCTGACGCTCCTGATGAGCAGAGAGCAATAAGGCAGAAACAAAGAAATAAGATAGTCCCACAAAGCCATGAGCCTTGTGAAGAAAATCCAGCATGGAGTGAGGGAGGGCCTCTCTGCAGAGGTGACAGGTGAGCTGACACCTGAATGACAACTAGGAGCACCCTGGGGTAGATTTGGAGGGAGGGGGAGTTGCAAGGGCCAGGGCCCTCGGGTAGAACTGATCCTCCCCTATGAAGCCTTCTTGGATTTCCCTGGGTGGCTCCAACGACTTCCTACACAGGGTCTGTGAAATACACATGCGTCAAATAGTGTGTGAGAAGGGATGGGTCTCCAGGCGTCTCGTCTGAGAGAGGCCAGGTGCTCCAAAGGGGCCTCATTGCATAATGTTAATGCCGCTTGCCTCTCACCTCTTCCAGTAATGTCCTTCCCCAGGGGATCGTTTTTGGGTCTCTTCTTCCTGCCTCTCTCCCAGTGACCCCATCCTCCTGTGGCTTTAAACACCACCCAGATCCAATGGCTCCCAGCTGTCTCCAGCTTAGACCTAGCCCCTGCACTCCGACCCTGTCCTGCAGTTTGCGACATCCCCTCTTGGGCATCTTTTAGCAACTAGAATCCAACAGGACTAAAATCCAGCCCTTGTCCTCCCCCAGGCCATCTGGTTCATCCCCCAGCCTCCCCACCCGGGGACACACCCATGTGGTTTTATTGGGATTCATGTCTGCCTGTCCACTGCTGTGTCCCCCAAACCTAGCACGGGGCCTGACACACAGTCAATATTTGTTCTTTCCTTGCCTGACAGGCCGCAAGTTTGACCTGCGTGTCTACGTGCTGGTGATGTCGGTGAGTGAACAAGACAGGCGGGGAAGGGGCAGCTGGACCGGGGAGGGGGCAGAAACCATTCTGGGGGCACCTGTGTGAGCTGTCCGGTTGTACCTGCCTGGGAGAGCCTGGGGGGGCGGGTAAACCGATCCGAGCTTTATCACCTCAGAGGCCCCAGAATCTGGATTTTCCCTTAGCCTTCCTTCCTTATTTGTTCATTTATGGTAACTGCAGCTGGAGTTTATTGAGCACCTACCAAGTACCAGGCCCTAGTATTTAGCAGGTTTTATCTCATTCAGTCCTCCTAGTAACCAGGGAGGTGGGTTCTGTTATTAGCTTCATTTTACAAATAAGGAAATAGATCAGAGGTTGGAGTGACTTGCCCAAGGTCACACAGCTGGTGAGTGGCAGAGCTGGGACTTGGATCCAGGCAGTCTACTCCCTTAACCAAGGAGTTACTATGCTCCCTCCACCCATGCCTTCAATGAATGCTTAAACCTTTAGTGTGCAACACTCTATGCTAGGCTCAGGATATAGAGGTGTCTGAGACAGGCTGGGTCCCTGTCCTGGAGCTTACTGTCTGCTTGGGTATGTGGACACACCCTGAGCTGGCAGGTGTCACACATGATGGTGGAACAGAGAAGAGGCCCATTAATTTTGTTCCCTTCTTCATTTTCCTGCCCCCACTCCTACCCCTAGGGAAGGAGGGGGATAAGATCAAAGGAGGCTGATGTTTGAGCAGATACTTAAAGGATGATGTGGGGAAGAAGGCAGGGTGTTCCAGGTGGAGGAAACAGCAGGTGCAAAAGCTCGATGGCATGAACGTGCTGGTATTGATTTCCCTTCCCTTTTCTCTCTCTCCATCCCTGCCTCCACCACAGTACATCCCACTGCGGGCCTGGCTCTACCGGGATGGCTTCGCCCGATTCTCCAACACCCGCTTCACACTGAACAGCATTGATGATCAGTGTATCCTGGGGTTCCCCACTACTGTCCCTAATGCACCCTGCCCTGCCTGTCCTCTGGCTGGTCCTGAGAGAACTCATTCATTCTATAGATGTTTGCTGAGTCTGGGCTCTGGTCTGGGCACAGGATCTATAGCAGTGAACAAGGCTGGGAACTTAATCTTGTGGGGGTGGGGTATCCCCAAGTGATCCGAGGGGAGCAGCCCTGCTCTGCTCAGAGCAACTCACCCCAAACTTCTCTGCTTGATGGGCATTTCTGTGGCAGTGGCATGCCTCATATTCACATCGATTCATAGTCATAGGATTGGACAGTTTGAGCCCCTTTGGAGAATTTTTCATCATTTTATGCCTACTCATTGGCTCACTCCTTCACTTGAATACAAAGCCCTTTCACTCATCAAATTGGCAGATATGAGAAACTTGATAACACGCTGTATTGGTGAGGCTGAGGGAATTCATACATTGCTGGTGGAGTGTCAACTCATACAGTCATTCAGGAGGCAGTCTGGCAAATGTCTATCAAGAGATAAATGCACAGACCCTCTGATCCAGCAATTCCCTTCTGGAAATTTATCCTACAGGTACTCAAAATATAGGAAAAGAGAGGTTTAAAGGTTATTCACTGCACAGCTTTATTGTGAGAGTTAAAAAAAAAAAAAAGGCAATAACTAAGTGGCTCAGTTATACAATGGAATATTATGCAGCTGTTAAAAAGGAATGGGGGAGGTGCTTTATGTACTCATAGGAAATAATCTCCAAGATGTATTGTCAACTGAAGAAAAACAAAGTGTAGAATTCTGTGGAAACTATGCTCCCACTCATGTTAAAAATATCTCTGCATATGTTTTCATCTGTGCATAGACATCTGTGGAAGGATGTACAAGAAACTGGAAACAAGTTGCTTTTGGGAGGAGAAATGGATGGATGGGGACTAGGGTGGGAAGAAGAGAATTCCTCATATACATTTAGATGCCTTTTGACTTTTGAACCATGTGAATGTATTATCTGGTTAAAATATGAACATCAAAAAATTGTTTTTTTAAGACTTTTTTAGACCTGAGCATCAGAAGAAAAGTAGACAATCCAAAAATATTTAGCAGCTAAATCATCAGGACTGGATTCCTGCATATGGAAGAGATGAAAGTAGCAAGTGATGCTGCCAAGCTTCTGGCCTGGGCAACCGAGCTAATGCTTTTAGCCAGTTCACATCACTCTGCCTTAATTTCATCATTGATTAGATATCTGTTCAACGTAATGCATGTGCGTTACCTGCACGTTAGAGTGGGCTTAGGCCCCTCTGAGTACTTTTTACAATTTCTTTCTTTCTATTTAGCCAACTTCAACATTTCCAGGATGTTTTCTTTTGTGATTCTAACAAGCATTTATCATATGCAAGTCATCAAGTTGATTTTAGTTTCATTTTTTTGCCATCTCATTTTTAAATTAAAATTAAATGATACATGTAAAGCACTTAGTGCCTAATCCAGAGTGACTGCTCAGTACACACTAGTGGTCCTCCTGCCCCCATTGAAAAATGATTGCCCAGAGAGGGCATCACAGGGCCTTATGAAACCAAGGCCTCTCCCAGGGCTAGTTTCTGTTTAACGAGGCTTTGCCATTTTCAGTGAGTGAAGACACATAATTTCCCACCTCTTCTTTTAATTGTTTTTAATTTTTTAATATTGAAATATTTAAATTCTATTTAAAAACTGCAGAAAAGGCTATACTGGAAATCTACATCTACTACCCAGATTTAACCAATATTAATATTGTGCCATATTTGCTTCAGATAGTACGCACCAACTTTTCAACTTTGGATCACAAAATAATAAGACATGTATTTTTAACCTGACTTTAAATAAATAAATATACATCATATATTTTGTTCACACACAATTATTCAAATATATATGCAGATACTCATACCCAAAATACAAAAATATTCACCTCAACACTGTAACGGTAAATAAGCAGAAACAGCTTAGCCCACCCTGGAGGGATGGTGAATCCTTCATGAATGATGCTGTTGAGTACAATGAGGTGATTGAAATGGAAAGGTATCTAAGATGGACCATGAGGTGAAAACAACATGCATGGTGTAGAACTGAGACGTTTATTTAAAAAAATTTTTATTGAAGTGTAGTCAGTATGCAATGTTGTGTCAGTTTCTGATGTTTCAGTCATACATATGCATACATATATTCCTTTTCATATTCTTTTTCATTATAGATTACTAGAACTGGGATGTTTATAATCCCATTCTTGCTTTTAAGGAAGAATGTTTCGTTTCTGTTTAGAAAGAAGTATGAAAGATTGTTCACTAATCTATTAACTGAAAAATTTGAAGGATTAGAATCATAACTCTGAAAAATTCAGAGAATTAGAATCAGGTCAGGAAACATTTATTTTCAGCTTTATACGTGTCTCTATGTAATGAGTTGTTTTTACAGCTGATATGCATTACTCTAATAGTAAAGATAATAAAACATTTAAAGGATATAGCTTTCATAATAAAAGTACCTAATATAGCTCTTTAAAGACAAGTCAGAAAAATGCGGAAATGTACAAGAAGGGGGAAAAAAGGAAAAGAAACCTTTTCTAGTCACACTTTCTAGAAATAACTACTTACCCTTTTGATGTATTTCCTCTTAGGTTTTTTGTTGTTCTTTGGCCTTTTACATAAGAGTAATCCCATTGTATAAATATAAGCCTTTTTTTTTTTCCACTAAACATGATGTATTTTCCTGGTAGAGATTTTTTATTAGTTACAAAATATTCCACTGAGATTTGCCAGTTTACTAATCGTCCCTGTTGCTGCATTTGGGAAGTAGTCAGTTTCTTCCTATTATGACATACAATGCTGCAAAGAAACATATTTTTTCATAAATCTTTTATTGTATTAAAGTTTTCCTTTATAATGTCACAGAGGTGTAAACACTGGGTCAAGGCCATATGAGCAGGTTGTTTTCCAGAAGATTTCTTTATATTTTTACCCTCCCATTGACAAGGCCCATTTCACCCCAGCTCCCCAGTACTGGGGACAGTCATTTAAAAAAGACATTTCCAAAACAATTGGCACATCTAGGTGAAGCATTTATGGACATTTATTGCAACTATTCCGTGGGTTTTGAGTTTTTCCAAATAAAAAGGTTTAAAAAAAATGTAACTGACTTAATGGGGAAGCTAATTTTTGCCTTAGAATTTGCATCTCTTCCAATTTGCATTTTGTCCCCATTTACATCCCTTTAAAATTTTTGTCATCTATGACAAGAAACTTTGGGCATTTTCCCAGATGGTCTTTTACCAGTTTTATTTTCCCTTTCATGTTTTTATATCTTTTATCTACTATCTATTAGAGTCATAAAATTTTATTGTTAACAATTTATGCAGAATTTTCACATGACAAAACATTAGCCTGTCATATTTGCTGCAAATCGTTTCTCTAGATGTGTTTGCCTTGATATCTGATTAATTTCCTTTTTACGTAGGCTGACTATATTCACTGATTTTCTCTGTGATTTCTAAGCTAAGAAAATTCTCTTCTCTCCCCCACTCCCCTTTCCCCCCAAAGATTTCACAATCACTTAATTCTGCTTCTCTACAGATTGGTTCAATTGTTTGCTTACTCTTTGTTTGCTAAGGCTCTTTGGTCCATTGAAGTCTAGTTTCAGGTCCATCTGTGGAGAGGGGAGGCTCTGAGGTCAGCTCACCAGTCACTCACTCTCCTCTTCTAGCCTCAGCTTCTCCCCCTGAACCTAGGGAAGTTCCTGATTTCTCCTCCCCGAAGGCAGGAGCAGCGTGCAGAGAGACGTGAAGTGTGGAATCATTGCTTCCTCCATCACAAGGGAGAGATTTCCCCTCTTAAAGCCAATATACATCCTCTGTTTCTATTTTTTAAAATAACAGCTTTACTGAGATGTATTCACCTACCACACAATTCACCCAGTTAAAGCCTACAACCAAATGGTTTTTGTCATATTCGCACAACCATCACCACAATCAGTTCTAGAACATTTTTGTCATCCTCCAAAAGTAACTCCATATCCGTTAGCTGTCACTTCCCATTTCCATCCAACCCGCCTTCCTAGCCCCATGCAACCAATTTCATTTCTATATATTTGCCTATAACGGATGTTTTCATATAAATTGATTCATACACTATGTAATCTTTCATGTCTTCTTTCAAGGAAGCATAATGTTTCCAAGAATCAACTATGTTGTAGCATGTATCCATACCTCATTCCTTTTTATTGCCAAATATTCCATTGTATTGTATGGATATAGCATGCTTTATTTATCCATTCATTGGCTGATAGACATTTGAGTTGTTTCCACCTTTTGGCTATTATGAATAATGCTGCTATGAACATTCATGTACAAGTTTTTGTGTAGATATATGTTTTCATTTCTCTTGGGTATATACTAGGAGTGGAATTATTGGTCACATAATAATTATATATTCACTATTTTGAGGAACCATTAGACCATTTTCCAAAGCACTGCACCATTTTACATTCCCACCAGCATGGTATGAGGGTTCCAGTTGCTCCACATCCTCACCAATGCTTGTTATTATCTGCCCTTTCTTATTACAGCCATCCTGGTAGATGTGAAGTGGTTTTGATTTGCATTTCCTTGTTGACTAATGATGTTAAGCATCTCTTCATGAGTTTCTTGGCCATTTGTAAGTCTTTGGAGAAATTTGTACTTAAAGTCTTTGCCCAGTTTCTTCATTGGGTTATTTACCTTTTTTATTGTTGAGCTATGAGTTTTTAATGTATTTTTAGATACTGCTCCCTTATCAGATACATGATTTACAAATATTTTCTCCCATTCTGTGGGTTGTCCTTTTTTAAAGCACTGTTTTTTAGTGCAATTTTAGGCTCACAGCAAAACTGAGAGGAAGGTACAGAGGTTTCCCATAGGCCCCCTGCCCCCCCCCATTCATAGCCTCCCCCATTATCAACAGGACTGATCAGAGTGGTACATTTGCTATAACTGACGAACCCACGCTGACACGTCATAATCACCCAAAGTCCATAGTTTACTTTAAGATTGTTTACTGTAAGATTTAAACCATACGTTCTGTGGGTTTGGACAAATGTATAATGACACGTATCCATCATTATTGTATCATACAGGCTATTTTCACTGCCCTAAAAATCCTCCATGCCCTGCCTTTTCATTTTCTTCCTAATGTCCTTTGAAGCACAAAAGTTTTTCATTTTGATGAAGTCCAATTTATCTATTTTTTCTTTTGCCACCTGTGTTTATGGTGTTACATCTAAGAAGCTCTACTTAACTCAAGGTCACAATGACTTATTCCTGTATTTTATTCTAGGAGCTTTATACTTTTGGCTCCTATATTTAGGTCTATGGTCCATTTGGAGTTAATTTTTGTGTACAGTATGAGGAAAGGATCCAACTTTATTCTTTTGCACGTGGATATCCAGGCATCTCCACCCCGTTTGTTGAAAGGACGGTGCTTCCGCCCACTAATTGCCTTGGCACCCTTTTCAAAAAGCAATTGACCAGAAACCTAAGAGCTCTCTTCCTATTTAGTGGATGGTTTGTGCTTATTCTTTTGAAATTGAGGCAGGAAAAACTCTCAAACAAATGTGAAAAGTCTTTGAAAAGCTCTAAAGAAGACATTCTAGGAAAACGGTGCTAAAGAGGATAAAGCCATGCTGCCCTGTCCGATATGCCATAAACATGGAGAAGCAGACGTGTTGGGGGCATTAGACTTGGGTCAGTGACTTGGAGCCTCTACCTCCCCATCTGTGAAATGTCCCAACAAGTCCTGGAGAAGGTTATGTCTTTGTCACTTTAACAAGGTTTTAGGGATCCATCCTTAGCTGTGTGGGGGCAGATGCTGAGAGAGGGGTTATTCGGAGTGGTTGTCACTTAACTTCTCTGAGCCTCGAAGGTCTCTTCTGTGAAACAGGAATAATTTGGGGGAACAAGTGAGGCGATGGGTGTGAATGTGCTCTGTAAGCTGCAAAGTGTCGCCGACGTTACTGGTGCTGACGATCGTGATACCGAAAGGGAGACTGTCAGGGCTGGGACTTCTAAGGCCGTCCTGACCCCACCCCAATGCTGGGTCACTTTCCTGATATTCCTACAAAGTGGCCACCCAGCCTGAACCCCTCGAGTGACAGAGAGCTGAGAATGTCCTGAGATGGCTGTTTTGTATTTGGTCTCCCTCCTTGTTAGAGAGTGTTCTCTCCCCTTGAGTTAAAAAATCCTGATACAGTGATATCAGCCGTGCCAGGCACTGCAAGAGGTCCTCCTACACAGTATATTCTGTGATCTCTCAGATAACCCTATGAGGTCAATATACCATGTGCCCCCATTTAATAGGTGGGGAGACAGGCTCAGAGAGGTTAAGTGACTGGCTCAGGGACCCACAGCCAGTAAAGACAGATGCAGGCATGATTTGAACCCAGGCCTTTCTGACTCCAAACCCCATGCACATGCCCTCTGGGGTTTTGTAGTCTTCCCCCATCAATTCCCAAGCAAGAGTCTCAGTTTGGTCCCTGGGGGCTGCCTAGGGCAGGGCTCACTCTTGTCCACACTGGCCCTTGACGTCTAACCTCTGCCAGACGTGCACCTCACCAATGTCGCTGTGCAAAAGACGTCTCCCGACTACCACCCAAAGAAGGTGAGGTGGTCGCGCTTCTGCCCTCCAGGTGCAGCCTTCTGGGACTGGGCTGGGGTCAGGAGGCGGGGTGCCAGGGAGCTCAGGACTATTCACCAGCAAGGTCAGGTCACCCTTCCCGTTTGCAGAGTCCTCCCATTTGCAAGGGTACAAATGGAGACCCACACATCCTGTGTCTAAATATTTAAAATTTACAAATCAAACTAACACCTTTTGTAAAATATGTTGTATCCTCCCACCTTGACAGAAATACTCTTTGATTATCTACCTACCTACCTACCTATCCATCCATCCATCCACCCACCTACCTACCTATCTAGTAACCTGCAAGGCCAGGTTCATATTTAGAACACTCAGACTTCCCCGAGTTAAAAGCCAGAACAGAGGAGCAGAGGGAGAGCCAGTCCCCAGCTCCATCCCACAACGTGAGGGCCTCCTGCAAACACACACACACACACATACACACACACCACCAGCAACCTGTTGGTCAGTCCCTGGGCCTTGAGGGGCACGCATGGTCAGTGCTGTCTGTCCTCAGCAGGCCAGGCCCAGGGAAGAGGCCCGTGCAGGGCATCTGAGCAGGGACTTCTGGGGTGGTGGATGCCAGGCTGTGCTCTAGAAAGAGAGGCACAGGCTCTGAGTGGACACGTCCCCTTGGGCATGTAGAATCTTTGCTCTGCAAAAAGGGACACACTCGGGGTTCTCTTAATCACAGGACTCAGGGCTGGACCCCTCATGTCCAAGCCTCATGGCTGTGCTGACAGTAAATGAGGGTCTCGGCCGGCCAGGTCCAGGTTGATTGAGGCTCCCTCTCCCACCCTGGGTCCTGGGGCCCCAGGGCTGCAAGTGGATGCTGCAGTGCTTCCGGCAGTACCTGGCCTCCAAACACGGGCCTGAGGCAGTGGAGAAGCTCTTTAGCGACATGGACAACATCTTCGTCAAGAGCCTGCAGAGCGTGCAGAAGGTGATCATCAGCGACAAGCACTGCTTCGAGCTGTACGGCTATGACATCCTTATAGACCAGGACCTCAAGCCGTGAGTGGGTGGGCCTGCGGCGCTGGGAGCCAGGGGGAGGTCTTCCCTGCTCTGTGCCCACGTCTGATCTCAGTTCTGCCACTTCCTACTTGGGAACACTTCCTCTGTGCCTCAGCTTGCCTGTTTATAAAATGGTCACTGTGCCTATAGGATTGAAAGAAATGAGATCTTGAGCCCCATGCCTGGCACCGAGGCCCATCCTGAGCATCTGAGTCAGCGATCCTCCCCTTGTATCAGGCTTGAAGCTTTCCCTCTAGGTCCTGGTGCTTTGAGGATGCAAAGAACCATGTAAGGGAATGATGTTACTATGTTGATCCCTGCCAAGAGTTTGGTACTCTCCCCCTGTGCCCGTGAGGAGGTGGAGCTGATGCACAGAAGCAGCCTGAGCTGGCAGGGAACACAACGGTGGCCCTCACGTGATATAACAGGCACAGAAGCCCAGTGGGGTTGATCAGGCAGCTTGAGGTCATGCAGTAAGTCAAGGCCGAGCCAGGCTGAGGGTTCACATTCCTGGGCTGAGCTGCTCCCACCAGCGCTGTGGCTCCTGGATCCCACTCCTCCCCAGAATCACTGTCTGGCTGTTGAGAGGCTTTCCGAGCCAGGAATAGGAAGGAGCCCTAGAGCAAGACCTGAGTTGGGTCCAAGTTCAAGAGAACTGGGCTGGCACCAGCAGTCTCTCCTTTGCCCCCTGGGATGCAAGATGTGCTGCAGGCATGAAAGCAGACACTGAGGAGGGAAACAAGCTCGGGAGGAGGCCGAAGATGGTGGAAGGGGGCCCTAGTCTCCCCCTGATGTGCTGGGTGACCCCTCCCCTCTCTGTGCCCCAGGCTTCTGTCTGTAAAATGACTGGGTTGCACAAAACAAGAGTTTGCAAGCTAGAGACCTTTGGGCTGCCTTTGGCCTGTAGACAGTTGAGTTTGGCCTTCACAATGGTTTTTTTGTTGTTTGGTTGGATCTCATTGACAATCTCTAATAATTAGAAGATGTTTACACAAAAATCTGGATTTGGGGCTTTTCTGGAAGACTTGGAGGATCTCGCACTTCTGAGCTCACATTCCCATGGGGCAACGCCCTCCTAGAGCTGGCCAGCGCCACCCCTTGAGACGTGGAATGCTCTTTCCACCAGTCTCCACCCTTCCCACCAGTGCTCCCCATCCCCTGACACAGCAGGCTGGTTGCCATTTATAGGCAAACGTTCACTAGGAAAGGAAAATTTTTCTTGTACTCACAGCTCCTCTGGATGAAGGAAAAGCAATAATAGGGCAGGAGGGCCCCCAAATCATTCCTACTCCCACCAACTTGCCTCATTTAAGGTAAACCTCCTGGCCCCTGTTGGGGTTTCAAGATTGTGACAGTTGTTTTCAAAAAGTTTTAGCCACTGAAACTTTTCTTCAAACGGAGATGTGGAGAAAGCAGCCCTGGCTGCATTGAGGGTGGGGCCCAGGCACCCCACCTGGCCTCTCAGTAGAATTCCAGGGCCTCCAGGGACCAGGTACCCTTAAGACGCCCCACTCCCCTCTCCCCCAGGTGGCTCCTGGAGGTCAATGCGTCGCCATCACTGACAGCCAGCAGCCAGGAGGACTACGAGCTCAAGACCTGCCTCCTGGAAGACACCCTGCATGTTGTGGACATGGAGGCCAGGTGAGGGAGAGCAGCCTCGCTCATGCATCCCTGTACCTGATAGTCAGGGCTCCCAGCAGGAAAAATAGAGAATACAGAACCCTGGGACTTGAGTGGTCCTCAGAGATGGCTCTCTCCCACCCACCCCCAATTCTATGGATGGAGAAACTGAGATGTCCGCACAGGATCGGATCCCAGCCCAGTGCAGCACCAACTACAGCTGTCTGAGATTCAGTCCAGCAGGATTTCCTCAACATTTCCTGACCACGGGACCCCAACCCAGTCACTTTACCTGAGCCTCAGTTTCTTCATCTGTAAAATGGGAGACTTCCTATCTACCTCTCAGGGTTGTTAGATTAATTCCCAAGATCATTTATTGTAAAATGCCTAACTCACAGGAAGTGCTCAATTAGAGGCTATTTCTTGCTCTAACAATGTGTATACAATGGAAAGGTCCAGGCTTTGACTTCAGGAACGGCTCAGGCAGTGTTGGTTGGTCTGTTCTCACTTTCCTCTCTCTCATCTCTTTCTTCTGTATCAGCTTTTCCCCAGTTCTCCCAGCAAAAGTTTAAGGGCTGACTCTGATTGTTCATTGGTGGGGACTGAGTCACAGGCCCATCCCTAAACCAGTCATTGTGACTTTGACCAGGCCGAGGTCTTGTGTCACCTCCCTGGGGGTGTGGTCATCCCCACCTGAGCCATGAGACTGACAGAAGGAGGCATGATTTTCAAAAGAAAAACTGAGGCACCCTTAGCCTGAAAGAGAGTGAAAATGATGCTGAGCAGGCAGAGCCTCAGGTGTCCACTATATCCACCATCACTTATTCATTCAACAAACATTTGAGCCCCTACTGTGTGCCACTCCTTGCGCCACACACTGGGGACACAGTAAAGGACATGCTAGATCTAAGGATGGACTTATTACAGCCTCCCTGCCTTCATAGAGTCTGTGGTCTGGGAAAGACAGCAGACTTTAACCCAGAAAGCACAAATAGGTGCTCGTTACTGAGGGCAAGTGTGGGAGGCTAGGGACAAGTCGGGGATGACCCCTCTGAAGCCTGAGTTGGTGCCTGGGAAATGGCCAGTGAATGCATGGATGAAGAAGGTATTCTGGCAGGGTGGGCACCAGCAGGGTGTGGAGAGGGATCAGGGACCTGGCTGGAGTCTTAGGGCCCCACCAGGTGCACCTTCATTAACCCCATCCAGGCTCACAGGAAGAGAGAAACGAGTTGGTGGTTTTGACCTCATGTGGAACGATGGCCCTGTCAGCAGAGAAGAGGGGGCTCCCGACCTGTCGGGGATGGGGAACTTTGTGACCAACACGCATCTCGGTATGTGGGGCTGGTGGGGGGCAGTGGGCACTGGGATGAGTCATGGGAGGTGCCAAGTAGTCTAAGAAGCAGCTTGGCACAATGGTTAGACTATTTTCATTTGACCTACAATTTACCAGCTGTGTGACCTTGGGCAAGGGACTTAACCTCTCTGTTCCTCATCTGTAAAACAGAGATTAAATAGTTTCTATCTCAATATATGCCTAGAATACTGCCTGACACATAGTGAGAGATATTATTAATCTGTCAGGAGGTGGATTTCAAAAGGCTTAGGTGGAAAACACAAAAAGTACAACAGGTTGTTAAGAGAAATTAAGGACTTCAGGGCGTGATTTTAAACTTGGTTTTTAAAAAGTGAAAAATCTCCCTGATTATAAAAATCATTCACACTCATTGTAGAATATTTGAAAACTAAAGAAGGAAAAGAAAAACCATCCAGACAATAACCATCTTTAGCAATCTGGTGTATTTCCTTCCAGTTTTGCAAAAATGCATATATTCATGCTTTTTCTTTTACAAAATTGGCATTGGGCTGGAGTTTTGAGTCCCAACTTTATCACGTAGCATTTTACGTGTCATTCAACAATAAGAGTCTCTCTTTTGGAAACACTTTATGGCAAGGTCCGGACTATTTTACGTACGTTATCTCATTTCATTTTTAGGCAGCTTTTATTATTTTACAGATGAGGAAATTGTCTCCAGATGTTACATAACTTGCTGACAGTCTTGATTACAAGTGCTGAACCAGGACTTGAACTCCAATCTGTCTGACTCCAAAACCTGAATGCTCTATTGCTAATACTTATTTAGCAGAGTTAAAAACAAAATTACCGTACTGCTGCAAAACATTCCAAAATTTACTAAACCAATTTCATGTAATTAAGCATTTGGCATGATTCCATTTTTTTACTTTTATAAATCATGTCATGAGAACATCCTCTCATATAAAGCTGTTTCTTTAGGACAGATTCCTTGGAATAGAATTACTAGGTCAAAAGGATGGACTTATTACAGCCAACTTGCTTTCTAGAAAGATTACATTAATTTGAGAGCTCTGAATTTAAAACAACAAAAACTTTGCCAACTAGATAGGTAAAAAATATTGACTTGTTTTCTGTGCATTCCACTGATTATGGGTGAGGTTTCAGATTTAAAATTTGCCTTCTTTTGTAAGCTGTCCATACTTTGTTTTTCAGTGGGCTTACATTTTTTTTTAATTTATGAAGGCCTTGGATATTAATACATTGAGGCTATTACCACTCTGCCAAACTTACAAGTGTTTTCGTGAGTTTGTCATTTTGCTTTTAAAATTTTGTTTGTGGCATCTTTTTTTCCTCTTTTTTGACAAAAAGACATTTTAAATCTTTTTTTTAGCGTTTGGTATGATTTAGGATGGGGTTTGGCTGCAAGCAACAAACAAGCCGACTAATAGTTACACATAGAGGAACTGATTTGTCTCAAGCCACAGGAAATCTTGGGGTAGACCATACAGGGCTTGACACGACAGCTGCACAATGCCCCCAAAGACCTAACTCTTTCTTCTTTCTGCTTTGCCACATTCTGCCTGTTGCCCTGATGTTCATGTTTGTTGCCTCATGGCTGCAAAATGGCTGGTCCAGCTCCAGACACTGTGTCCCTGTCCCAGGCAGGAAGAAACAGGAAGGCCCAAGGGCCAAAGCCTTTCCTTCAAGCTTTGATTCTTTATTCCAAAAGGGAAGACCTTGAAGAGAACCCTGCTGACATCTTACCCACCAGAACTGGGTCACACAGCCACCTCAGCTGTAAGGAAGCCTGTGTGGTCAAGTAGTCTGCTTTGAGGAAGGCAAAGGAGAGGTTTGTGAATGGTTTTTCCATGGCAGACTCCTCGTGCCTGCCACACTGTGTTGTTGGAGGATGACTATACAGGGCTTTCAAGCCCTGCATACAATGCAGGTATGATTCAGTAGGTCTGGAGTCGGGGCTAAGAGTCTGCATATCTACCAAGCTCCCAGGTGATGCTCTTAGTTAACTACTGTTGTATAACAAACTCTCCCCAAACCTAACGGCTTAAAACAACCATCTTTTTTTTTTTTTCTTTAATGGAGGTACTGGGGATTGAACCCAGGACCTCATGCATGCTAAGCACCTGCTCTACCACTGAGCTATTACCCTCCTCCCTCATCTTATTTGCTTAATGAAATTCTTCAGGTGTCACCTGGCGTCACTCATAGGGCTGCAGGCACCTGGCAGATTCACTGAGACTTCATGTGATGGCCTAGGACAGCCTCATTCACATGCGTGGTGGCTGATACTGTCATCTGGGGCTCTCTTTCCAGGTGGCCACTCGTCCTCCAGTGTCCTGCCCTGGCTTCCTCACATGGTAGTCTCAGGTCTCCAAGGTGAGAGAAGACGTAGCGAAGCCTACTAAGGCCTAGGCTCAGAAATCCCACAATGCCATTCTGCCACAATCCATTAGCTAGAGCTAGTCCAGCTCAGAGTCACGGGGCAGGAAATATACTCTACCTCTTGATGGGAGAAACGGCAGTCACTTTGCAGAGAGGTACGCATATAGGACTGGGAGGAATCGTTGCAGCCATCTCCATCTTTTTTTTTTTTTTTTAATTTAATTGAAGTATAGTCAGTTTACAATGTTGTGTCAATTTCTGGTGCACAGCATAATGTTTTCAGTCATGCATATACATACATATATTCATTTTCATATTCCTTTTCATTGTAGGTTACTACAAGACACTGAATATAATTCCCTGTTAAAGAAACTTGCTGTTTATCTTGTCTATATATAGTAGTATCTGCAAATCTCAAATTCCCAATTTATCCCTTCCCACCCCCTTTTCCCCCCCCGATAACCATAAGTTTGTTTTCTATGTCTGTGAGTCTATTTCTGTTTTGTAAATAAGTTCATTTCTGCCTTATTTTTATTATTTTTTTTAGATTCCACATAGGAGTGATATCATATGGTATTTTTCTTTTTGTCTGGCTTTCTTCACTTATGATGACAATCTCCAGGTCCATCCATGTTGCTGCAAATGGCATTATTTTATTCTTTTTAATGGCCGAGTAGTATTCCATTGTATAAATATACCACAACTTCTTTATCCAGTCATCTGTTGATGGACATTTAGGTTGCTTCCATGTCTTGGCTATTGTATATAGTGCTGCTATGAACATTGGGGTGCATGTATCTTTTTGATATCTTTTTCCCTCTGGATATACGCCCAGGAGTGGGATTGCTGGATCATACGGTAAGTCTAGTTTTTTGAGGAATCTCCATACTGTCTTCTATAAAGGCTGCCCCAAACTACATTCCTACCAACAGTGTAGGAGGGTTTCCTTTTCTCCACACCATCTCCAGCATTTATTGACTTGGTGGACTTTTTAATGATGGCCATTCTGCCTGGTGTGAGGTGATACCTCATTGTAGTTTTGATTTGCATTTCTCTGATAATTAGCAATATTATGCATTTTTTCATGTGTCTACTGGCCATTTGTCTTCATTGAGGAATTGCTTGTTTAGGTCTTCTGCCCATTTTTGGATTGGGTTGTTTGTTTTTTTGTTATTAAGTTGTATGAGCTGTTTATATATTTGGAAATTAAGCCCTTGTCAGTCTCATCTTTTGCAAGTATTTTCTCCCATTCTGTAGGTTGTCTTGTTGTTTTGCTTATGGTTTCCTTTGCGGTGCAAAAGCTTACAAGTTTAATAGGGTCCCACTTGTTTATTTTTGCTTTTATTTCTATTGCCTGGGTAGACTGCCCTAGGAGAACACTGCTAAGATTTATGTCGGAAAATGTTTTGCCTATGTTTTTTTCTAAGAAGTTTATAGTGTCTTGTTTTATGTTTAAGTCTTAAAGCCATTTTGAGTTATTTTTGTGTGTGGTGTGAGGGAGTAGTCTAACTTCATTGATTTTACAAATGGCTGTCCAGTTTTCCCAACACCATTTGCTGAAGAGACTGTCTTTACTCCATTGTATATTCATGACTCCTCTGTCAAAGATTAATTGACCATAAGTCTGTGGTTTTATTTCTGGGTTCTCTATTCTGTTCCATTGATCCATATGTCTGTTTTTGTACCAATACTGTGCTGTTTTGATTATTGTAGCTCTGTAGTATTGTCTTAAGTCTGGGAGGGTTATTCCTCCAAATTTGTTTTTTCTTTAGTGTTGCTTTGGCAATTCTGGGTCTTTTGTGATTCCATATAAATTTTAGGATTATTTGTTCTAGTTCTGTGAAAAATGTCCTGGCTAATTTTACAGGGATCTCATTAAATCTGTAGATTGCTTTGGGTAATATGGCCATTTAAAAAATATTGTATTAATTCTTCCAATCCAAGAACATGTGATATCTTGCCATTTCTTTCTCATTAATTTCCTTAATCAATGTTTTGTAGTTCTGTGCATAAGTCTTTCTCCTCTTTTGTCAATTTATTCCTAAGTATTTTATTGTTTTGAATGCAGTTTTAAAAGGAACTGTTTCTTTCCTTTTCTGGTATTTCATTGTTAGTGTAAAGAAATGCAACTGATTTCTGTGTTAATCTTGTATCCTGTTGCAGCCACCTTTGTTAACAATCCACCTCAGATATCAATGCTGCTGGGATCCTGGACCCTGTTTGAGTAGCAAAGATTCAGAACAGTGGTCCTCCACCTCAGCTGGATACTGGAATCACGTGGGAGCATTAAAAAACATACTGATGCCTGTCAGAGATAAAGATACAACTAGTCTGAACATCAGTAGTTTTGAAAGCTCCCAGATGACTCTAAAGCACAGCCTAGGTTGAGAGCCACTGCTTCAGAAGTCTCTAGGTTAATTCCCAAGTCTTCAGTTGAGTATCTGGGCGAATGGTGGTGAATACAAGAGGAGCTGGCTGGGGGTGGGAAGAGTATTGATGGAATGAGTTAGGAATGTGTTGTGGGATCTTCTGGTGAAAAGATCAACAGATAACTCAGAGCTGTCTAGAACTCCAAGAAGAGATTTGCATTGGACATGAAGGTTTAGGAGTTATGAATGAGCCAATTACAGTTAAAGCCAGGAACTCACTTTGGAAGACCCTGGGAATGGATATAGTGAGCTCTCAGCTCAGAGAAGCCTTTGATGGCTGGTGAGAGCCTAGGAGGTAGGGGAGGGTTTTGGGATGCTGAGGAAGATGACAGACACCTCCAGGTCAGTTGAGTCAGTCACTCAGCCACCATTCGTGAGTGCCAGCAATGTGCCTGGCACAAGATTAAATGACCATGGAGTTGCCTCAGGGATTAGCTCTGAGAGCAGAAGGAAGTGGGAGACACTGTGAATGTGCTGGGAGAGGAGGTGTCTCCGAAGCACATGTCAGCCTCTCAGCATGGACTGCCTGGCACACACGTCCATGAGGGTAGGGACCATGTGTGGGGAATAGTCATCTCTTAGCTGACACATGGGGTTGGGTAAGGGAAGAAAGCCATTTAGGTACCAGGCCCAGTGCCAGCTCTTAAGTGCATTTTCACTGAGCAAAGCCAGAAGGTGAGGCAATGAGACACAGGGGTTAAAGGCTTGGCCTCTGGTGCTTGGGTTCAAGTCTCAGTCCTACTACTTACTGTGTGACTTGGAACAAATTACTTAACCTCTGGGCCTCAGTTTTCTCCTGTGCACATTATCACTGTGAAGGCACATTCTATACCTGAAGCAGTCCCTGGTTTGAGGTAAATGGTACCTTCTTTTGATGATCCTTACATTCGCCCCCTAAAGCAGGTATCCTGGTTTACAGATGAGAAAACTGATGCTCAAAGGTATAAATGAACTGCCTGAGGGCTGTGGCAGTCATGAGTGGAGCAAGGATGTAAAGTATAGGCTACCTGTGGTTGCACAGCTCCAGCTGTCCCCTCCTCCCACTAGGGAGTGGGAGCACAGGCCCCTCCACTCCCTCCAAGCCCCCCTCTACCAAGGACAGGCCATCCCAGCGAACACTCCACTTTCCTTCCAGGCTGTGTCAATGATCGGAAAAAACAGCTGAGGCAGCTGTTCCATTCCCTTCAAGGCCAGAAGAAAGTTCCCAGCTAATCACCACCGCTCGGAGGAAAGCGACCCTGGAAGGTGGCACACAGATCCTCTCCCTGCTCCCAGTTTCCAGCACAGCAGCACCTCTGAGCACTCGCCTCCCTCCCTCCTGTCTGGCAGCTGTTTTGCTGGCCTGGCACTGCTGCTTGCTGCTGGTTCGATGCCCCCACACCACCCTGGGCATCTTGCACCAGAAGACAGCCAATCCCCGGGACTGGATAGATTTTTAACCTTGACGGATTGGCTGGATTGGTGATCAGGCCCAAAGAGGGCAAATGCAGCAAGTTCTGCTACCCGAGAGAGATCACAGCTAATAAAGGAACACAGGAGAGTCTTTGGGCTCTAGGCTTGGCTCAGGGGATGCTGCTGACTGCAGCCAAGTCCTCTTGGCTTTGACCCTTTGATGACTCTCAGGAGGTAAGTGCTGAAAGGATCCTCCAAGAGCAATGGTTCAGGGGTTAGGGAACTTGTCTTTAGCTGCGAAGTTATTATGTTGTGTTTATCAGGGGTCTGAGGAAAGACTGAGCCCTAAATACATCCTGCCCTCCTTACAATACCCTGACCTTGCACGTCAGGGGAACCCATTGAGCTCCCCTGACCATCTGAAAACCAGTGGGCCAGAGCATCCTCATTTCTCCAGTGGACAAGGTAAGGATCAGGAAGGCAGTGCTGCTTAGTGAGGGTATCTTCAAAGGTACACTCATATAAGTCAGCTGGGTGACCTTGGTGCCTCTCTGGGCCTCCCTGTTTGGGGTTGGGAGCGGAGCTTTTTAAACCAGAAAGCCCTGGGCTGGCAAACAGATGGCCTGGGGAGTTGGGCGCAAGTAAGAATGTCTGCATTTTTCACATTCCTACGCCTCCTCTTGGTTTAGGAGGAGTTGCAACAAGAGTGGGCTGGTGGCTTAGAGCTAAAGGGGGACCTATCATGGGGATCACAGGCAACTCCCTTACCACTCTCCCTGCCTCAGGAGAGTTCTATTGGCTGCAAATAGCAGAATCTGACTGCATAAGGAAGGGTTGGGCTTTTGGAAGGAAAATACTGGCAAATCTAAGATGTGAATCCACCAGACTTGAGAAGGCCAGAAACTGGGCCATTCTGGGCCTCCTGCCTCCAGGGTGTGGGAACCTCCCTCCATCCCTGTGACTGGGGCAAGCCCAGACAGCCCCAGACATGGTTCCACATCACTAAGACAAAGAATCTGATTGGCTCTTTTTTAGGTCCAGCATCCACCCACCAGACAGGGAGGGGTAATGTTCAGACAGAGACACTCTAAGCCAGGCAGTCATACCAGACAGTATCTACCAAAGTGAATGCTACAACTCCCTACTTTTTTACATTTTTATTTTAAAATATGCAACATAACAGCAACATGTCCTTCCCTTCCCCTCTTGTGCTCCAACCACGGTTTCTACTTCGAGGGAATCATCTAATTGCACACAAATTATCAGCTTATTAGACACCTGTCCTTGCTTCCTCACATGTATCTGGGAGCTTGTTCTGAATCAGTGCTCAGAGCCTCCTTATTCTTCATACAGCTGTATAGTACTCCCCTATCTGGAGCTATCAATCCTTAGGCTAGTCTACTGTGGATAGAATTTAGTTTTTAATTCCACCTCCCTACTTCTTAGGGCCATCATAGGGAAAACCCAGCAAGCATTTTTACTAAAACAAACTCAAGAGGATGCAAAATTGTAGGTCTGGACCAAATTTGGCTTGTGTAAAGTTTGGCCAACACCCAAGTTTTTAAAAAATTTTTGAATTAGTCAGCAATATTTAAAAAACAGAAGGTTCAACTTAAAAATCAAAATTTCTAAATTCTCTTGAAGAAAACATAAGATCTGACCATGCCACCCTGTGTCCCAATAGAATGCTTGCCTGGAACTAAATGGAGTGCGCTCTCCATTTTGTCGTCATCTGTTACTGCCTCTCTAATCCTGACTCCGTTTCAAAGGGGAACCACCACTCCTTTGTAGATGGTATCCCAAAGGGAGTAGCATGCCCTCAGTTAAGAAACAAAAGAGGTAAAGACTAGAAACTATTATTCATTCATTTTGGTAACAATTATTCTGTGTTGCCCCAAGGCACATGGAAGACATCCTTTGCCCTCACAGCCCAGTCATGTTAGGGTCTTCAGACCCCGAAAGCAGACGGGAACTCTGAGCAGCGATGGCCCTGGCCCTGCTTCAGAGGTGGTGGAGGCACGTGCCGGACAAGCGCAGCACGGCGAGGGCAGCCCTCAGTCACCTCTGGTGCAGGAGTCTGCAAGGCCTTTTGACTAAAAAGCAGTTGCGGCGGGTTGATGAGCAGCACCTACCCTGCAATCCATCCTGGGACAAGCAGGAAAATGGGCCAGAATGGAGGCAGTGGGGGGGAATGGCATCTCTGCCCCACACGACTATGGTGAACCACAAACCAGTGAGCCTCCTGCTTTATTTCAGTTCCGTTACACATACTACTTGAAAATGTCGCTCCACTTCTAAGAGGAATGCTGGAATGAAGCTCCCACTCGTCCCCACTCCCTTCTCCCTGGCCTGGGGCCCATGTGAACAGCAGGCTATTGTTGAGAAGTGCCTACTGCAGTCATTCTCACACCCCTAAAGGCGCTGCCCCTCCTACCCTCTGGGGCTGCCAGGGCCCATCAATGGGTCTTGTGTCCATCCAGTCCCAGTGGTCAGGCCCAGGAGATAACTGGCAGGCTGAGGGGTCCCTCCTGCCATCAGAGTAGCCACACACTACAAAGAAGCTTCAAACAGGGGCTGTGGCCAGATTCCTCCCACCTGTCCCCTTGCAGGGAAGATCCTGTCCTTGTAGGTTTCAAGGCTGGAAAGTCCTGGGTCCTCCATGATCCCAGGAGGGATGTTGGTCTTAGGTGCCCCATCTTAGTTCTTGAGTTTTACCCTTTCAAGATGAGCTTGAGAGCTTTAAGCTCATCCTGGTTGAGGGGGTTCAGGTTAAAACCCTTCAGCTCCGGTTTGCCTATGGGGAGAACACAATTCATCAGCGAGTCAGGCCTGGAGCTGTCCAATCTACTGGCCCCTGGAGTCAGGCTTGGGAAAGGGGCTTACGCTGCATTCATGCTGCAAACCCCTGGTCTGACAGAGATGGGCCTTAAATTCTGCAATGCACTGAACAATGCACATTGATACCTGCTCCTGAGTCACCAAGAACCTGTAGAGTCATGACTGCTGCCCAGAAACCTCCAGATTTCTGCCAGACTGTGACCAATCTGGAGTGGCTAGCTTTATCTAGAAATTCAGCTCTAATCTGGACCACCTGACTGAGGCCTGAGCCCCCTCAGAGAGAGCTATCCCGGTCCCCACACCATGCCCTGGCACAAAATGTGAGATACTCCAGGCCATTACTGATGTCTGGAAAAGAACCTGTGAAAGGAGTAAGACCTCACAAACTTCCTATCCATTCCAGCTCTGAATGGCTCAAAACAACCCTGTCCACTACCCACAGCTACGGTACCATTCACCAGCTGTCCAGGCCACTGCCCACCTGGAGAGGCTTCCCACCCCTGCCTTCAAAGTCCACGCTGTCACCCATCCTGGTTTCCAGCCCTACCCACAGCCCTTGGGCCAATACCTTGGGCCTCAAAGAGGCGGCTGACCTTCACTTTAAGTTGTTTCCGGAGTCTCTCTATTTCTTTATCCAGATGCTCCTGATCTGAGAAAATGAGATGGGCAAATAGGGTAAGGTAAGGGCAAGGGGTCTCAGCACACAGGAAAAAAAAAGGGGGGGATTTCAGAGACTGAGGAAGAAACTAAAGGCTTGAGAAGGGACATGACCTGCCCCAACCACTGAGTGAGCCAGGAAAGGGCTGAGCGCACCAGTCCCCTGACCCACGGCTCACCAACCTGTCCTCATTGTGCAGAGTGGACGGGGAAGGCACCATCAGGATTTGAGGTCACCCCGAACAGTGAAATTATGGAAAATTCAAATGTAAAAACAAAAACAAGAACCTAGACCCAGCCTACCCGAAGATGGATGGAAAACAGGCAGCGGAGGCATTTAAAAAAACCCATATCCATCAAGGTAAGGGGTTTTTACAAAGGCAGGACTGTGGTAACTGACCTGAACAATCAATGTTCAGCCTAATGTTCATGCTTAACCTAATCCACGGCAGTGAAGAGGTTATCTTACTAAACGGGCTGCACCTGAAGGCAGACGTGCTGTGAGAAGTGTGACTGCCTAGTGCCACCCAACCAGCCCCACCTGCTCCGTTTTCAGCCACTCACAAGTGACATTCTAGTCAGCATGTCTTCCCCACAGACTTCACTCTTTCTGATGGGGAGAAGCCCTGATCAGCTGACCCTCTAGCCTGGGCAGTAGTTCTGGTTCTCTTTTTAAATGAGTAACCATGCTCACACAAGCTTGTTGAGCTTGCGTCCATCTCTGAGAACCACAGATGATGATGTCCCAGAACCCCTCGAGGTCAGTGACTACATTTGTGGGCCAAGAGAGTGGAGGATCCGATCCTGAACCCAGGCAGGTGGTGCCCTCTAAAAGCTTAGTCCGGGCGGCTTTCAACCTCCACTCAAGTGCAGTGACAACTCTTAATTTTATATCCAAATATCAGTGTATGTTTTTCAGTGGTAGAGCCTGAAGCTTCTCCTCCAAGCTGATCCAGTTTCCTTTGCCAGAATTTTGATTTCAACAGGGAAAGAAACTCCCTGCTTTCAGGGACAAAAGCAAACTTGCTGGTCCTCTTGGCCCACACATTTTCAGGGGTGGGGAAGAAAAAACACGTGTAACCTGCCCCTCTCCCAGCCAAGGGCTCACGTGCAGCCTGACTTTTTGCCTTTATGATGCTTCTCCAAAGAGCCTCCAGGACTGTGGTTGTGAGATGTAACACGCTGTTGCATACCCAGGCTGTGGCAGACCCTACAGGCTCACTCTCCCCGAACCTCCATTTTCAACTCAGTCACTGTTGCAAGGGATGTGAAAAATAAAAGCTCACTCTGCCAGGCTCCCTGGCAGATACAGGTGGCCATGTGCCACAGTTCTGGCCAATGATGTACCAGCAGAAGTCCTGAGGAGGATGGTTTTATTTTCTACGACAGAAGGCAAGGCCGCATATGAGAAAGCCCTCTGCCTTTGCTCCAGCCTAGCACTCGGACACAAGGCCTGCAATGATGGCACAGTCACCATGAGACTATGCTAGAGTGACACTGCTGAGCAGCTGTGCCAGTCCTGGAAAGCCCATCTCTGGATAACTTCTACATGAGAAAAATAGACCTCTTATTTCCTTAAGTCTCCATTTGTTGGATTTCTGTTATCTGCAGTCCAACTTTTCCTCATGGATAAACAAGCACTGCGCTAGACACGCATACTGTTTTATCGCAACTTCACAACAACCGTGCTATGTAGATGTGTCCCCTTTTTAAAGATGAGGAGATAACTCCCAGGAGCAGAGCAAGGACTGAAATGCACACAGCTGCCTCTCATCAAGCTGCCTAAAGCCAGACTCTTGCTTCTTGGTTGAGACAAAGGGGAGGGGGCAGAGGGGTGGATGTCCCTGACCCATCCCCAGGAGGCCTTACCTTTCTCAATCATTTCCTTCGTCTCAGGGTGAGGCATCCTGATAAACATGTTTCCGAAGCAAACCATCACATCTTCTGAAATGGCAAATAGTCATTTCTTCAACAAATATTTTTAAGCACCTACTATCTGCCAGGCATCATTTAAGATGCTGAGAACGCAGGAGAACAAGATAAAGTTTCTGCCCTCATAGCTTATGTTATACTGGAGAAGAGGGAATAAACAAAAAAAGATAATAGCAAAGATCAGTAATGCGCTGGGGTGTTAGGAACAGCAAGCAGACCAGCGAGGGTGGACTCAATGAGTGAGGGGGAGAGTGGAGGAGACGATGTTGAGAGTTCAAGGGGGTCTGGATTACAGGGGGTCTTGCAGGACTCTGGATTTTACTCTGGTGAGAGAAGCAACTGAAAGATTCTAGGCGTTCCAGTCACTTTAAGCCCTTGGCCCCCAAGGCCCTTCATTATGGCCTGGCCTCTGCCCATCTCTACAGCCTCATCACATGCCCCTCCTCTGCAGCTTACTCTGTCACAACAATTTGGCCTCATCTAAAGAGACACCATCCCCTCCTCCAACACTTACCCCATGTCCTCTATCACCTTTCTCACAATCTTCAATTCTGTATTTATGCTGTTTTACTCATTCACACAAGGACAGGAACTGCACTGTTTTTACATCCCCTAATATTTTCCCAGTGCCATTTTCGATTAGCCAGCAGCTCACAACTTGTCACTGAGATGAGCAGCTGAAACTGTGAGCCACCATCCATGTCAGATGTTCAACACTGCCTCCCCCATCTCCACGGGCTGTGGTCTCCTGCCTGGTCTCCATCAGGAATAAGTGGAAGGCCTTAGAAGGAAAACTGAGCAGGCCTCCTGGGCTGCAGCGAGGAAGTCTTGGCTTACCAGAGAGGCTGAGATCCTTCTGCAGGGCCCTCAGGCCCTCCCGGTTCCGATTCCTTTTGGTATCCAGGTCCACAATCTGAAAAGCACAGGGGCAGGAGGGAACTCAGCTACCTCTGTCAGCCTGTACTACCAACAGACCGGGGCTGTTAAAACCTAACAGACAACAAAGCATTGTCCCTAGGTCAATTCCAACATCCTGCCTGAAATGGACTGATACATGAAGGTATTTCTTCCCCTACTCAGCTTCCAGGTCCTTAAAGATAATGCTTTGTGCAGATGTCTCCCCCCCAGAGAAGGTGCTAGGGAAATGTTTAATGACTAAAGAGGTAATTTTCTTTATCATCCACTGGAACACTAGTTCTCGAGCTTTAGGGCATTTCAGAATCACCAGGGGACTGGAAACCACTCCCTGGACAAGCTTCTCCAGCTGATTGGGACCTAGTATCATGAGAAAACCAACACAATTAGATTGGAATAGCAGGGGTGAGGCACTGAGATGATAATAAGAACACAAAAGCTACTAAGGAAGTGAGGAGGCAATACAGCACACTGTGTGCTGGCTCTGGAGCCCAATACCCAGGTTTGAATTCTACTGCCTGTTGTGTGCTGTGTAATTTCACCTCTCTGAAAAACGAGATATGAACAATACCTACCTCATAGGTTATTAACCCAGGAATTAAATGAGTTAGCACAGTACCCGATGCCCAGTAAGTACTCAACAAATTTTAACTGCTATTATTTTTATTGCCCAGCACACTCTGATGCAGTGTTTAATAGGCTCTTCCTCAAGTTTTCCTCTTCTCACTAAATACCCCACCAACCAACCATCCAATCACTTCAACTGGAGATAAGGAATCATGAATTATTCTTGATTCCTCCTACTCCCTCATCCCTATATATAACCATAATCACGGCCTACTAGGTCCATCTCCAAAATATATTTCTGGCCCATCACCACCACCCTGGTCCAAATCCATCCCTCTCCTGGACCATCGCAATGGTCCCTCACCAGGCCCCTGCCCCCCTTATATTCTGTGCTCTACAGAGCTGCCAGAGAGATCCTTTAAAACCTTAAATCCATTACAATATCTCCCCCCACCCCAAGAACTCCCTTCAAGCCCTTGGCATTTCCATTCGAACCAGGCCCAGACTCCTTGTGCGAGTCTACAAGGCCTTCCACGGCCAGGGCCGCACGCTCCTCCCACTCCTGCGCGACCACGAGACCACTCAAGTCTCTGTTCTGCTCCTCTTCTCCACTCAGGTCCTTGAACCGGGCGGTGCAATCTAGGTCAGTGAGGGGGCCCATGAAGAGCATTTTGAAAAAGGGGTTCGAGTCAACCAAACTCCCCAAGAGGTTATAACGGGCAGGAATCCGGAGGGCACAGCAAGGGGTAGAGAAAGGGCGGCGACAGAGGGAACGCATGGCACAGAGAAGCGCTCACTCAATACGTGCGGAATAAAGGAGCGAGGCGTGGCGCTGCGCCACGCACCTGACCCACATAATCTCACAGCCGCCGAGGCTGTCGTCACAGCCATTGGTCCACAAGCCTAGGTCAACTCACCGCGAGCCCGTGCTGGAGCCAGATTCCGGACCTCGCGCGCTTCCCTAGGCTCTCGCCTCCAGGCCCCAACCGCCAAACCCGGGCCCCAGCGCCGCGGACGGGTCTCCTACCTGCCGCTTGTCTGCCAGCACCTCCTCGGCGAGCTCCTCCACCTCCACCAGGTACTGCAGCACCCGCTCCGCCTCGGGCGACAGCATGTTGCCCACCAGCTCCGACTCCGTGGGGCCGCGACCCGTATCAGGCTCCGCTCCGGTCTCGCCGCAGCTCTGCCTGCGCCCGCGTCGCTCTGACAGGGCTTCCGGCGCGCATGCGCAATTAAAAGAAGAACGGTGGCGCGCAGGGTCCAATTCACGCACGTAAGCCGGACGCGACAGGTGGAGCCTAGCCTCGGAGGCGGGTCTAGCCTTGGGGCGGAGCTGGAGCGCCCTCTGCAGGCCCAGATAGCACAGTCGGCTGTGCTGCCTCTTAACCTCTTCCTTCCCTTAATGTAGTTCTTGAGCACCCACTTTGTGCCAAGCAGTTTTAGATGCTGAGGATGCAACAGTGAACAAAAGTCCCTACCTTCAAGCAATTTCATCCTAGTGGAAAACACCAACAATTAATGAGAAAACAAAGAATTATATACTACGGCAGGCGGTGATAGGGCTTTGGAGAAATCAAATCATACTTCCCCTGCAACACCCAAGAAGCCTATGTGTGATTTACAGTGACCTCTGACACCTTCAGTTTCTGATTAATAAAATCAGAATGAATGAAGATTCCCCCATTGTCTCTCAGGATTGGAAGGAGGCAGGAATCTTTTAAAAATCAGTTTGACCCCCACTTTTGAGCCCCTGTGTTGGGCCCAATGTCCAGAATAGCTGACCTAGACCCAAGAAAGGGCCTGGAAATCATGGGCAGTGAGCAATGAAGAAAAGAAGTTCTGTACGTGCTGGGAAGTGAAACGGTGTGGGCTAGAGGACCTGGGAGGACCTCCATCTGGACAGTGGCTGCCCTTCAGACCTAGAGGGTTCCCTGGAGATCTGCGTGCCCAAACCCCTCGTGGTACAGCTGGAAAAACCAAGGTTCAGAGAGTGGCGAGGACTTGAAAAAGTCAGCAGCAGACCCAGTACTAGCGCTCTGACCTCCTGTCTCCCTGAGTACAGCTTTTATTTCTCTCCTTTTGGCCACTGTAACCAAGCCCTTTCACATCCCTTGCCTTGCTTGAATTTCACAACAAGCTTTGCATAGATGTGTTATTACTGTCCATTTCACAGCTGCACACTGAGGCCGGGAGAAGGGCAATGCCTTGTCACCCAGCAATTCAGGAGCAAACATGGGTCAAGGAGTGCTCTGGCTTCCAGACCACAGCTGTCTCTGGACCCTGAAAAAATACCCTCTCCCAAATTTTAGCTCCAGAAGTCCCAGGAGCACCCTGTCTTTGTCTGGCCTTTGGCTTCCTTCAACTGCCAGCAGCAGAGCTAATTTTCCCTGCAGCCACCTGGCATGGGGAAAGGAGATTCATTAAGGATTCCTCATTGAGGGTGAATTTGTCGCCAAACCCAGGATATTTTGTGTAAACACCTTCTGGTTCAGAAATGCAGACACAGGCCCTGTGAAGTAAGGAGGAACATTTCCCAGAGGAGAAACAGGGCTCACCAGGCATCCCTGGGACCTGGACCCCAGGACTGAGTCTCCTCCACCTTGGGGCCCAAAGAGGGCTGGACCAGGCTGACCCTTGACCCCTGCCAGATGGGCTTGGATGGGGAAGGGTTGAGGAAGTCTCCCAAATTGGCAGCTTCTTGACTGTGACTTTCCCTTAGAGGGTATCCCTGGCCACCAGCCATGTTGGGGAGGGGAGTTATATCTAAGACTTTGACACAGTCAGACCTGGAAGGACTCCTGTTTCAGAACCATCTATTTCATAAATATTTATTGACCACCCTGGCTCTGTTATAGAGATTCTACCATGAGCAAGACCTGGTCCTTGCCCTCAGAATGCTTTCTGTCTGGTGGGAGAGAGACAATAAACACATGAACACACAAAATACATCCTATGTCTGGTGGCGGGTGATAAGTGCTGTGGAGAACAAGGTGGAGAGGGAATGAGCGAGGGGCTATTTGAGATAAGGTGCTGAGGGAGGGCTTCCCTGAATAGGGGGCATTTGTGCTGAGACATGGAGGAGGTAAGCGGGTGAGCTACGTGGATATCTGGGGCAAGAGCATTCCAGGTAGAGGGAACAGCAAATGAGAAGGCTCTGTGATGAGCCTTCATGTGGCAAGTTGGAAGGCCAGCAAGGCCAGGGTAGGTGGAACAGAAAAAGCAAGGGGGAGAAAGTAGGAAATGAGGTCAGAAAGGGGAAGGAGGCATTGAGCATGTGGGGCTATAGAAGGGGACATAGGTGCCCCGCCCACATCGGCAAGGCTGTTCATGCAGGTGGCCTACAGAGACTATGATACTTGCCTGTGGCTTCCTGCTTCTCTCTGCTCATGGACGCAGGTGCAGTGGGGAATGTGGGTGAGTTAAGGCCCACAGGAGTGATCCTCAACCAAGAAGAGGGAGGAGCTAGTGGCTGCCTACCCTAGCTTCTTTGCTCCTTTGGGAGACCCACGAGGATGCTGCTATAATTGTCCAGGTAGGAGAGGCTGTTTGCTGGACAGAGGGTAGCAGTGGAGACGGTGAGCACTGGTGAGACTCTCAGGGCCTTTGCACACACTCCTCCATCAACCGGGATTCATTTCCTTGCACACCTTTGTGCCTATGTAACTACACATATCCCCCACTTATCAGCTTGGTGTCTCTTCCTTCCAAAGGTCCAGAGTCCTCTCTGGACCCCAACAGCTTCCTGGGCTACCCCCATCTCTGCAGTTAGCACACCATCTTTTTTCTCTTATCATCTCCCTCTCAAATCGAGAGCTTCTCAGGGCAGGGACCTTGTCTGTCTTGTTGCCTGCTGTGTCTCCAGAACCTATGGTGGTGCCTGGCATACAGTAGGTGCTCAGTCAATGTTTATGGAATGAAGGAGTGGACTCAACAGGAAGTAGAACTTTCTAAAACCCAAAATATCCAAAGGTTAACAGAGTGAACTCCAGGATAACTAGCTCCCCATCCCAGAAGGTGCATAAGGCTGGACTGCCACGTGGTCAGGACATTGCAGAGCCTGAATCCCTTCGCAGCCCAGGTGGGGGTGATCCCTAAGTTTTTCCTAACCAGAAAAGCTACCTGGCCACACTGGGGTATGCCCCCATCTTCAGCCACCCCGAGGCCAAAAGGGATGAGTCTGCTGGGGCTTTGGTGTTTGGGGACTGGAGACCACAAGATCGACCCTACACCCCTTTGCCTTGCACCCCCTTTTACAGGTGCTGTGCATCCCCCTTGGGTAAGCGTTCAGTAACCAGCAGCCAGCCACTTCTGTCTTTAAGGAGCACTGCTCTCAGGCTGCTGGAACCTCCTGGGGGAACTTACCCTCCCTTCTGGGCTGTAGCTTATCATTTGAGACATATGAAAACCCACCTTCCTTGCCTGGGATGCTGGCAGGGATGTGGCGGGATAACTCTGAGGTATAACTTATGCTCCAGAGCTCCCCAGTGGGATCAGGCTGAAGCAGCCATGCATGTGACATCCACAAGACCTGCTTGGCTTCCTCTTCTTCTCTGTCCTGCTTCCCCCACTCCTTTATGGTCAGAATCCTCCAATGCTCCCATCTCACTCAGTAAAAGCCAAACTCCTCACTAAGACCCTACATGACCTGCCCTACCTCTCTGAGAATCTCCCACCTCTCTCCCCACCTCCTTGCTGCTCCTCAAACCAGCCAGGCGCAGTCCCACCTCAGGGCCTTTGCACTGGCTCCTCCCTCTGTCCACACTTTCCCTTGCTGTCTTCACATCTCACTCCCTCGGGTCCCAAAAGACTTTACTTAAATTTCACCTTCTCAATGAGGCCTACCCTGACCATTCTATTTAAAAATGCAACCCCCGCCCCTCCTAGTACTCTGATCAATGTCCTCTGCTCTACTTTTTTTCATAGCATTTGTCACTTTCCAGCATGCTATATAATTTACTTACTTATATTTATTGTTAATTTCCCTCTGTTAGAAAGGAAGTTCCATGGGGACAGAAATCTTTGTCTCATTTGTTACTGATGTACCTCAAGTACCTAGAGCAGATCCTGGTCCATAGTAGGTGCTCAAGAAACATTTTTGAATGGATGAATGATGAAAAGAGAACGCTAACCAAAAAAGATTCTCTCTGAGGCTCGGCTTTTAACCCTTATGCTGGAGGTGGGAGGTGGGAGGTCGGAGAGGCAAATCAGGCCAGGACTTGTCATTAAGGTAAGGGGGTTAGATTTTGTTCTCAGATCTGTGTGAAGCTGCTGGAGGGTTTTGAGTAAGGACGGGATGTGATTGGGTTTGCTTTGTGAAACTCCTCTGGCTGTCGGGGTAGGACAGACTAAAAGGGGCAAATATGGTGCAGTTCTGTGTGTGTGTGGGGGGTGGTGGTGGGACAGTGATGATGGGGGCTTGGAGAAGTGACAGGGCTGTGACTACACTGGGGTTGGGAGCAGTGGGAAGCTGGCTCAATATCCCAAGTTTCCAGGCAGCCTGTGTGGCTGCCCCACGGGCTCTGGCCTGTGAGTAGTCCGGGCCAGTCCTCCCAGCTGCTGACAATGTGCCCCTGTCCCACAGATGGACTGTTTGCTCTCCTGGGTGGTCCCCAGCTCCTCCCTCCACTGCCTTTGAGCCTTGTGGGCTTGGCAGGTGGAGGGGAGGCCTCCCCTCCCTCTTCCCCCTGACCCAGAGAATAATCCCTTATATTCTCCTCAAGCCCTCACTTCATCCTCCCACATCCCCGGGTAATGAAGAAATCTGATTCCCATTGGGCAGATGAGGACATAGAGGCCCGGAAAGGGGATGGGACCCTCCCAAGGTCACGCAGCCAGATGGGGACGCCAGGTGGCGACCTGTGTCCCAACTCCCTATGCCTTGAGCTCATCAGGCAACAGATGGTCCTAAGGCTTGAACTGAAAAATCTTCAGTGACCTCAAAGAGAATACAAGCCCAGAACATTCCAGGCCTCCCTGAGCTGGTCTTTACTACCACCTCTAATACTAAATCCATTCATTCAAAATTCCATGAATAGATTCTTCTTATTGAAAATGAAAACATTACAGAGAAGATTAAAGTTCTGTTTTGACAACTCTTTCCTATCTCAGTTCCCTCTAGAATCCCAGTTTGGGTGTGTCTTTTCAGAACTGCGATGTTCCTTTAAAGGCATAGTTAGGAACCCAGAGAACACATGTAGGACTATCACGTGCATGGCAGGGTAGGAAGGTGGCATGCAGGGTGCTGTGTGAGTGATCACACGAATGATCACTCTGCAGCCTGTTTGCTCTTGGACATATTTGCTGGGTATATTTAGATCTCTCTCTTATTCCCTGATGGCTGCAAAGTAGTCTATAGTGTATAAGCACCAGAGTTCATTTATCTAGTTTTCCAAATTAAATTTTACACTGATTTTTCCTGCACTAAAGTGCAGATGATTGAATTAATCCCACCCCTCAGTTCTTAGCACGTGGTCATGAGTTAGTCTTCAAAGACCCTCTCTTGCCTTTGCTATTTCCTCCTTTTCCCCGCACCCCTACTCAATTCTGACCTCACCGAATCTCAACTGTGTTTGATACATGTCCTTAAATATTTGTGATTTCTTGAAAAATGCATAGTAGTTGTGTTATATGTTGATGTATTTTTAAAATTCTTACTAAGGTATAACACACACAGGAGTGCACAAATCAGAAATATACAGTTTGTGAACATTCAAAAACTGAACACACTCATGTAACCGGTACTCAGATTGAGCAAAAGAATGTCCGCAGCCCCCTTCCCAGGAGACCCCGTCCGAGCCCTGCAACCACAACTGCAAGGTGACCACCACACTGACTTCTAACACCGTATGTTGGTTTTGCTTGTTTTTGAATTGTATACAAATAGAATTACACAATGTGTGCTCTTTTGTGGTTGACTTCTTTCACTCCACACTTTGTTCATGAGCTTTATTTCTGTTGTTGTGTGTAGTTATAGACTGCTTACTCTCAATGCTGTAGAGTTTCCCATTGGAGGACTACAGGGCAATTAAACCATTCTGATGTTGGCAGACATGTGGTGGTTTCCAGCTTGGGGCTGTTGCAAAGAGTGCGTACGTGAACAGTCACGTGTACGTCTTTGACTACATACACGTATGTCTCATTTCTGTTGTGTGTACACCTAAGAGTGGGATTGCTGGGTATGCTAAGTTTTAGTAGATACTGATAAACTGGGTATGTATTTTTAATCCATATACATATTATTGTGCTGTAAGTCGTGTTCATTTCCCACTGTTTTTTTCTCTTTCTCTCTCTCATCTAGATGTTTCTTGGGTCTATTCATGTCCTCTCTGTACTTCTACTTCTTTGCTCCTGGAAGTTCCAGGGAACTCAGAACTGCTTCCACCACATTTCAAGTGTCCTCTCCCTTGGCTGCAGGTGCTTGAGTTCCCTTTTTCTCCGCACTGACACACACGGCCACACTGAACATCCTAATGTGCTGTTGTTGACTTGGGGGCATCCACACACTTCTTTTTCCTAAATACCGCCACATTCCTCGGCATAATGGCTGTGCTCATTTACCCTCATTTACCAGTGATGCACATCCTCCCCAACATTAGGTATTATCCACCTTTCTAAAGCTTGCTACTGTGGTGGTTGTGAGTATCACAGTCACTGACCCATTCTTTTATGAATGGACACTTAGTTGTTTTCCATCTTTGGGGAGTATAAGTCCTGCAGTGATCCTTCAGGGACATGCTTCTGGGTACTTGTCTGCAGGGTCAACTTCTTCTCTGCCTCATCTCACCCCACTCTCTTGAACCCTAGTTCCCAATCACCCCTGGCTTGCCCACCTCTCTGCCTTTGCTCAAATTGCACCCTCTGCCTGGAATAGCCTTTGCTCTCCTTCTTCACTTATTGAGGCTTACTCTTCCCTTAAAGGTCCTCCTCCTGGAAGACCCCACCTCGTTCCCAACCTGATCCTCCAGGAGGGTGGCTCTCCCTCAGGCCTTCCAGAAGGATTCTGGTCCTCTTCTTCTGGCATCAATCACTTTCTTGTTTTGGACTAAGCCTATTTTTGCCCTGGTTTTGGCTTTCTCACTGGCCTGGGAGCACCAGTGAGGCTAGGGGCTCTGTGAGCTTCCCCTTGGGTGCCCAAGGCCCTCAGAGGATGCCTCAGGAGAGGTCTGCTGAATGACTGAGTGAGGCCACAACCTAATCATGCCTTGGAGGGAATTAAGGGTCCAGTCTCTCCTTCTCTCCCTCTCTCTCTCTCTCTCCCTTTCCTTCTTTACCAGCCAGAAACTTTCATGCTCTTTCCACTGAAAAAGAGTGGAACATGGAGTCAAGACTTCCCTTGTCTTGGGTGGGGATGCGTGGCTCAACCTCTCTGTAAAATGGGTGCTGGCACTCACTCATTCACTCAAGGCCATGGTTACTGGGTGCCTACACTGTGCCAGGCCCTGGGGACCCAGTGGTAAACAGGACAGGTCTAATCCTGAGTCTCATGGGCTTTTGGTCACAAGGATAAGATTGACACTCATGTGGCTACCATTCCTAATTGTCATAAGGCTCAAATAAAAAGCTCAGAGTCCAGTAAAATAGTACATAGGGGGGTGTCCCAGCCTAAATCAGGGCCTAGAAGTAGAGGAAGCTATCTTAAGAAAGTGCCATTTGACCTGAGACCTAGGACAGGTAGAAATAAACTAAGCAGATGGAGAGGTTATGGGTGGGGATGGGGTAAAGAAATTGTTTCAGACAGGGGAAACAGCAAATGCAAAGGCACTGTGGCAGGAGGGAAACTGGAGGAGGAAGTGTGGCTGGATCCCAAGGAGAAGGGGAGAAAGGGGTGGGAGATGAAGCTGAATAGGTAGACAGGAGCTAGGTCATGGAGGGCCTGGTGGGCAAAGCAAAGCTGGAAAGTGGATTCGTTCATGTAATAAATAATTATTAGGCATCTTCCATTAGCCAGGGCTTTGCTATAGCAGCAAAAAAGGCAAACAAGTCCTTGCTCCCACAGAGCTCACAGTCTGTGGGCAGATAATAACATCAAGCAGGGGAGGGATGTTAACCTTCCTAGAGGCCCTACTATGTGCCAAGAACTGTGCTGAGAACTTTCCATGCACTGTCTCATTTGATCCTCACCATCATACTGTGAAGTAGGATACTCATTTTACTGAAGAAGAAACAGGCTTAGCAAGGTTGAACAATTTACCAATCTACTAGGAGTCTTGAGAGCTTATTGCATTTTAAAAGGCCCTTTCTGCACACTTCTATTCAATACTGGTATGTGTGGGATAAATTGATATAGTCCCTATAGAGGGAATCTATCAAAATTATAAACACATAATGCCATTCGATCAGTAAGTCCATGTATTCTACAGATATCCCAAATGGTGTGTCCACAAAGCCATTCACTGAAGTATTATTGCGACAGGCTGGAGACAACCTAATTGCCCACCATTTAGGGGATTGGTGAAGTAGATTATGGAACATCTATACAATGGAATGCTGTGATGCCACGAAAAATGACAGGAGTGCTCTCTACGCACTGATATAAACCAATCTCCAAAAATGCTATTATGTGAAAAAAGGCAAAGTACAAAACTGTGTGTAATTAAGCAATGATTTGTTTCCAAATGGTGTAGGACAGATAAGCAGAGTATGGGGGCAAGAAATAAGGAAAGAAAGAGAGAGAGAGAAAGAAAGGGAGGAAGGGAGGAAGAAAGAAAGGAGAAACTTTACTATCGGGTGCCTCTGGGAAGGAGAACCTTGGAGGACAAGATAGGAGAGACAAATGTGTTCCTTTTGTACCTTTGAATTTTGAATACTGTGAGTGTGTTAACTACTAAATAAATAAATAAGCACAATTATGTTTTTTAAAGGACTTTCAGATTCCATAGGGGAGAAAGTGACATTGGAACAGAGAAGACATCTCAAAATTATTGAATTGGAGGTGTTTTAGTGACTCCCTTGTTTTATAAAGGAGGAAACTGAGAACCAGAGAGGTGAGGTGACTCACTCAAGGTCACCTAAGCAAGTAATGACAGAATCAGGACTGGCTGTCACCTGAATTGTAGACTCTGTCCTTTCATGTCACAGCTGTTTCAGGATCACTAAGCATCTATGTGCCAAACTCCGATAAGGGCTGAGGACACAATGGTGAAGACTCTAGGCATGATTGCTGCCTTCACAGATCTTATACTATAGACCAGAAACAAGTAAACATGTGTTATAACATCATGCAGTGATAAACGCTGTGGGTGAAAAATAAGGCAGGGGAAGGGACAGGGTGTCATGGGAAATGATCAGGAAAATCCCTCTGAAGGGGCAACATTTTGGAGAAGAGAGCGATGGAGGCTTGTGAACCCCTGGGGGAGCAGCAGGAACAGAAGCCGTGTGGGAGGGAGAAGGTTGGCATGTAAAGGAATAGCAGGGATTGTGGCTGGAACAGAACAAGTGAGGGGAAGACAAAAGGAGGTGAGGTTGAAGAGGAAAGCAGAAGAGATCGTGTGCAGGGCTGAAGACTTGGGCTCAAATTGAGGTAGGAAGTAGGAAGTAGTCAGAAGGTTCTAAGCAGACATGGGATCTGATCAGATTTCTCTTTTAAAAAGGCCCCTCTGGATGGTGGTGGAGATTGAACAATAGGAGGGGAAAGAAGGGCTGCGGGGAGCCCAACGAAGAGGCTGGTGCCATCCACTTGTCCAGTAGAGAGGTGACGAGGCTGTGGCCTGGGCCGGGGTGATGGGGAGCAGAGATTGGTCTCCCCATCTGTGCAACCAGGGGCTTGGATGAAATGGTCTCTTAGGGCTCTTCCCACTCTGGCATTTTGTAATTTTGTTGAATTACCTCAGCACACACCAATCAGGTGCAGTTAAGCCCCTATTTTCCTCTTCTCACAATCTTAGATTCTGAGCCTGGACAGAACCCAGTGATCTGAGGCTCAGAGCGGAGACTCCTGCCCACCCCCATTCCTGGCAGCCCCACTCCTGTCCCCACCTCTCAGGGACAGATGGGTGGGCAGCAGGAGGCAGCTGGGCCTCGATGCCTGCAAGGCCCCAGGGGAGGGATTTATCTGTGCGTTCATAACCCCTCTCTGCCTTCCAGATCTTGAGTTAAAAGCCCCAAATGTCACAGCCCCAAGGGGCAGGGGTTGGAGGGTACCAGGAGACGGGCAGGACAAGACGATTTTCTGTCCACAGCTGCCCACATGGGGGTGGAGATCCTGGGTGCTGAGAACTCCAGCCCAGGGAGCAGGAAGCCATTAGAGCTGAGACTGAAAAGGAGTGGCTCTCAGGCAGCATCTGACCCACTGACCTATTTACTGGGCCCGAAAAGTGTCTGAGAAAAAATGGAGCCAATGTTTAGGAATCAAGAGATTTTACAATAAAGATCCGGATTCCTGGCTTCTCTGGAATAATTGGAAAACCTGACCGTACTGACATCCTATTCCCATATGACAACACTCAGCAGTAGCTGAGTAGCAGCTGGCCCCATTATTATTTCATTTTATTAATAGGTAAATCCATTCACATGATTCAAAAAAATTATAAACAGGCATATAATAAAGTTTCCCTCCCATTTGCCTTTTCCTTCTGCCCAGTGCCCCCCAGTAACCTCATTTCCCTTTGTAGACATCCAAAGTTTCTTTATGCATATACAAACAAATACAAATAGTGGTTCTTAGTCCTACTTTTCACCCAGCCTTCCCCTGTTCAGTCCCTTGCTTTTCCCTAAGGACATCTCTCTGTGTAAAGAGATAGAGTGCTTCGTCACCTCCTTTACTGCTACATGCCATTCCATTGTCAGGAAGTCCATGATTTATTTAGCCAGTCCCCTACTAAAGGGCATACGGGTTGTTTCCAATTTTTCTTGATATAAACAATGCTGTGTCAATTATCTTGTGCAGAGTTTGCACTGGAACCAAAGGAATATTATTAGAAACTGGTCCAAGCAGAGGGTGCAGTAGGTATGGACTGAGCTCTTGGCTAATTGAGGAAATGTGATGAAGGCTGTTCCTAAGAGTGATTCCCGACAATGCCCAGAGACCATGCCCTTGTGGACTAAGAGCTCCCAGATTTTCTGCTTGCTATATATACTTCTCTCTGGGCTTCAGTGTCCCTGTCTATAAAATGAGAGAAGTGCTCAGGGAACTGGATGAGGTCTCAAAGGACCTACCCACTTCTGACCAGCTGTAGTCCACCTTCAGCTTCCACACCAGCCAGACCCAGAATCCTCTTAGCCCTTGAATGAGCCTGGCTCAGTCCCATTGCAGAGACTTTGCCCAAGCTGTTCTGTCCCCAACCTCAGTGGAACACCATCCCCTGTACTTCCTTACTGGTGTTAGTCTGAATTCCTGATCTCTGATATCAGGCCACTCAGAATACACCAGTCCAAACTCACTGAGGGCAGAGTCCTCTCTATAGTACCACTGACAGGTGGGTCACTCCCCCTGACCCACACTTTATGCACCCCATCAGATCCCTACTCTGTCTCACTCCTCCAGTTGCCTGAACTAGAGTTCTTGAATGAGAACTCTGCTACTTTCTAACTAATGGTCCTGAGTAAGTGACAGCACCTCCCTGAGTCCCAGTTTTCTCACTCCCAAAAATGGCTGGTTTCAGGATAACATATGGTAATATTAGTACATTTCTTAGCACAACTCCTAACACATAGAAGGGCTGGATATATACAGAAGTCACTGCCCTTGTCTGAATTAGTTACTTTGTTTACAAAATGGGGAGAATAGCAGAATCTATTTCACAGGACTGATCACTTGCTCATTCATTCATTCATTCATTCATTCATTCATTCATTCAATGATTTGTATAGAATGCCTATTGAGTGCCAGGCATAGAACTGGGCACTGGACAATTTCTTAGGGAAGAAAATAGATGAACTGTCCCAACTCTCATGGAGCTCCCAGGCAATTCCAAACAGGCAAACATAAAAAGATAAATTGCCAGTGTACTGATGCTAAGAAGGAAAAGACTAAAGTGTCATGGAAACTCATAATGGGAGAGTCAGGGAGACTTCTCTGAGGGATAAGGAGCAAGGCACAGATGGGAGATCTGGGAGGGCTTCCTGAAGGAGGCATCACCCCAGCTAATAATCAGCATTAATTATCTTTATCACAACCCTAGGAGAAAGGCACTGGTTACCACCCAACCCCCATCATTTTACTTTCTTTTCTGAAGTTAAGAGAAATTGAGTGACTTGCCCAAGGTCATGGAGCTAGGAAGGAACGAGTAGGTTTTGAAGCCAGGTTTCCTGGCTCTAAAGTCTGAGACATAACAGGGTGTCTTCTACTGCCTGTTTGAATAGACTGATCCTGGGATGTGATGAGGCATGGAAGGTAGAAGGGCTACTTCCACTGGGTGGGGCCCAGAGGAGAGACTCTAACTCTGGCCCCATCCAGACACATGCAGAACTGGCCCAGGGCCATAAGAGGATCTGGGGTCAGATCTTCCCTCTGTCCAGGGCTCTGTGCACTCCATGAGTCTCCCTGCCTAGGGTTGTAGGGGAGAAAGGAAAGGAAGAGACTGCTCCTGCCTAAATTACTTTGGGATTTGGACTCCCTTCCAACCCAGCCCACAAAAACTCCCACCAGTCTACACATGCCAGTGAATAAAGACTGTCAGCTTTGAATCCAGCCTGGAAAATTCCCTTAAAATTATTTAACTCTTCCTCCTCCATTTTCAGCCTTAAATCACAGCTGGCACTCCAACCTCCTGAGCATTGCTGGGACCAAAATAGTCCCTGGACACGAAAGAGATGCTGGGCTGCAGGACTGCAAATGGCTCCTCCTTCCTGACCCCAGGCCACAGTCTCCCTCTGTTGCTACTCTGAGATAGAGTGATCCTCAATCCTCTCCTCCTTCCCTCTTCTTTTCTCCCCTTCTCCCCTCTCTCATCCTCCCCTTGGAAGGTAGAAAAGATTATTCTGGAGCCAGATGATGGATTTGAATTTGACTGTACCACTTACAACTGTGTAATTCTAAACAAATTAACTTCTCTATGATTCAGCTTCTTCATCTGTAAAATGGGAGGAAAATGTAAACTATCTCACAAATTCGGAGGAAAAAATGAGTTAGTAAATGTACCGTGCTTAGAAAGGTCCTGAGCAAAGAGAAACTGCTACATGAGCGTTTGTATAATAAATGCCCTAATACATCCAATCTGAGCAAAGGAGGAATGGGTAAGGTGGGGTGGTGAACAGGGGATATCTGGGATGCATGAGGGACCCTACCCTTCTTCTGGATTACTGCTTTCTCTCTCTGGTCTGTCCACCCTTCGGCTGCTTCCCTGCAAGCACATCTCTCCTCTGGCTGCAGGGTCTTCTTTCCAAATCCTGATTACTCCCCTGCTCAAATTCTGCAATGGTTCCCCAGTGCTTCCTAGATAAAGCACATCTTTTGGTCCTTTACGATCTCATTCCTCGGAACTCTCCAGCCCCATCTTTCCTAGATTTCCACTTCCCTGGATCTGTGATCCAGACTTCCTTGAAAACATGCCCTCCAGTCTTAGGCCTCCAACCCTTTGCACTTGCTCTTTCCTCCACCTGGTGTTTCCTCCCATCTCTCTCCCTCTGATGTTACCCCCTTCCTTGCCTCTATTCTGCTAGAGCTGTGGCCAGATGAAGGCAGTCTCTGAGGGAGGGAAAGGGGAGAGTGGGAGGAGACAGCTACTCTCAGAGAAGCCGTTTACTCAGCTTAAAAGCAATAAGAAGACAATAAGAAAAGAGACCTCTCAAGATCAAAGAAAGGGATGGAACAATATGTGAACACTTTGGCAACTAGGAAGTGGCGTGTGAGCATCCAGTGATTGCCAGTGGGTTACTGGGGTGCCCGCCCCTTACTTCCAAGTGCCTGGTCTCCTACCCTCCTCAGACCCAGACCATCGAAGGTAAACAGAGGAGAGGATGGAGAGGGGGCGGCGAAGAAAAGAGGAAAGAAGGAAGTGGAGAGGGAGGTGGGGGGTGCTGAGAGGCAGAAGGCATGAGACTGGGGCCCCAATCCTCCGAGAAAGGAAGGAGAGGGTGACCTGGAATGCTCTCCCCTCCCCCTCTCCACTCCCAAGGGGGCTGCCCCCATCCGGCCACAGCCCAGGCGGGGTGGGGGAAGGGCGGGGGCGGCGCCGAGGGGAATGAATAATTGAAGTAGAGGGGAGGAGGAAGAAGAGGAGAAGGAGGAAGAGAAGGAGGCGGGAGCCGCCCGCACAGGGTCCTCCCTACTCCGCACCCCACCCCCTCCGCCGCCCGGAAGTCGCTCCCCGCCTCCTGCTCTGCCAACATGGCCGCGAAGTCGGATGGAGCGGCGGCCGCGGCCGGCCCGGAGCCGGAGGGGGCGGCCGGAGGAGCCCGGGGCAGTGCGGGCGGGCGCGAGGAGGCGGCAGCGGCTGCCGAGGGCCCTGGGGTGACCGGGGCGGGAGGCCCGGGGCCGCGCTACGAGCTGCGGGACTGCTGCTGGGTCCTATGCGCGCTGCTCGTGTTCTTCTCCGACGGCGCCACGGACCTGTGGCTGGCGGCCTCCTACTACCTGCAGGGTCAGCACACCTACTTCGGCCTCACGTTACTATTCGTGCTCCTGCCCTCGCTTGTCGTGCAACTGCTCAGTTTCCGCTGGTTCGTCTACGACTACACGGAACCAACTGGGGCTCCGGGACCCGCCGTCAGCACCAAGGACAGCGGTGTCGGCGGGCCCGTCATCAGCACCAAGGACAGCGCCGTTGCCTTCCGGACCAAAGAAGGCAGCCCGGAGCTGGGCCCCCAGCCCGTGCCCTCCTCGGCCAGCACCTTCCGCCGCCGCTGCTGCCGCCTCTGCGTCTGGCTACTGCAGACCCTCGTCCACCTCCTGCAGCTCGGTCAGGTCTGGAGGTAGGAGAAGCTCAGGTGGAGATAACTGAGTCCGAGGAGTGGGGATTGTGAGGGGCTGATTGCCACCCCAGGCTTGCTCTGACCCCTCTTGTCCTGACCTCAGCACCGCCCCACCCTATTGCAGCTCTGATTTCTTCTCTGCCAGCTCCTCCCTGACCTCTGCCCTGTAACTCTGACCAGCCTCAGTACCATCCTCTCTGATCGGGCCATTGAGGGAAGAGGGAATGGGTCAAGAAGAAAGAGAAAGATCCTCAGGGGTGTGTGGATGAGGAGGTCCCAGGGTCGATGGAGATGAATGTGAAGCTTGGCACAGGGCCCCAGGGCTCGAACCAGCCCTCTCCCACTCCTCTCTCCTTGAATGCTGGGCCTGGGCTTAGGGAAGATCTCAGAAATCCTTCCCTGCTCTCAAAGATTCTCAGTTTGGAATTGTAGTCCATTCCCAGCCTCCCAGGAGAAACAGAATTTGAGGCAGCTAAGTGAATATCCCGCCCAAACTTTTTGGGCTTTTGGGAAAGGGTGTACTGGACCCAGCTGGTCTAGCTCCTTCTGTTTTCCAGCATTTCCCCAGAGTCTCTCCAAGTCTCTCTTTGAGTCACCCCAAAAGAAACAGGGCCATGAGGATCTGGGATCTTGAATCTAAGATTAGATGGCCACTAGCTGTCCTTTCATCTCAAGACAGTAAGACAAAGTTGAGCTTTGTGTAAGCAGCTCACTTCTAGGCTTCTTCCTCTGCCAGGACGGAGGGTCCAGCTGAGCTGAGCTCAACTGAGTTGACTGGAGATGGGGAATTCTGAACCTCGGGTTCCCCTTGGGTCGGTATTGCTCTAGTAGCTAAGGCCCTACTGTGCACTGCAGAATGAACTTGCCTACTATGAGATTTTTGGCAAACCCCTCCTCCCTCCAAGCCTCAGTTCCCTCATCCGTGAAATGAGGGACATTCCCTATTTTTCTCATGTCACTGACCTATCCTTATGTTTTCTTACCTATTAGGATGTTCAGGTGAGAGAAGGTCTTCGTAAAGACCCTGCAGATTGTAACATATTTTAGGATTGCAATAGATTGTCATGATTATCACAGATATGGGGAAAGCACGGAAAAAGTCAAAGTCACTGTGGAGTAAAAGGTGACCATTGCTGTTGTTATATTTATTCTGCTACTTGTTAACATATTCTGCTTAACTCAGAAGATTCAGTTCTGTGCTGAGGGTTGGAAACAGGACTCCCAGGGTTTGTCCCAGCTGCTCACTTGCTGTGTCACCCTTGTTGTGTTGCCAGATCTCTCTTTGCCTTGGTTTCCCCATCTATGCCGTGCCTAGATAATGTGTATATTCCATTTATCTTGCCCTGGGGGAAAAGGTGTGTGGAGCTCTATCCACACAAGGTGGTGTTATTATTATTAGCTTGACACATAAAAATATTCATGTCTACATCCAGGAACTAATCTGCATTTATCATTCTGTGCCCGAGTGGACAGATGGTGAAAGATATTTTTAGATTCTGAAATGGTAACTTCCTATTCTTGGTAGCCAAAGCTTCATCCCCCTTTCCCTTCAGCCTAAAGTGGGCCAACTGCCCCTTGACTCACTGGCTACCTCAAAACCCCCTTCTCCCCTTGCTCAGAATCTACTTACAAGCAATGGATACTTCTTCCTTGAATTTCCCTCAAACAGAAAAAAAATGACCATGGGGTGGGGGTGAGGGGGGTTCTCAGGGGAGCGGCTGCAGATGGCTGAGGGTCCATTGAGCACCATGCTTTCTTAGATAAAAGGGCTAGCGATTTCCACTCTACCCTATTTGTAAAGTGAGGGGGTTGGGATGAGATGATTTTGCAGGGATGACAGACTAATGGCTCTTGGGTTAAATCTGGCCTACGGAAGTGTTTTGTCTGGCATGTATAGTATTTCAAAAATCCAGAGACCTAGATTCTCTTGAAAAAAACAAAACAAAACATCAAGCAGCATCAGGCTTGAAACAATTTAGACAAGGTATATGTGCTTCAGTTTGTCTAGTTCCATTCTCTTTGAGCACAACTGGACTATTCCACTTATGCAGTAGGGGTATGGGAGCCCTAATTTATAGTTCTATAATAATTATTTTATTAGGCACTCACTTTGTGCCAGCCTATAGGTTGCATTTTTACCTGTTTCATCTCTTGTATCCTTCCTAATAATGTGATGTGGTTGTATTATCATTCCTACTTAACGGATGAGGGAATGGAGGCTCAGAAAGGGGACATCCTTGCCCAAGGTCACACAACCAGGGAGTAAAAGCACAAGGACTCAAGACTCTCTGCTTTCAGAGCCCAAGTTCAATTTATCCACCCTGCAATTCTGCCACTAAAGTGTCCCCTATGCTCAAAGAATTATGAGTCTGAGATCCCAAGATTCCAGAATGGTAGAAAGTCAGGGCTTCTGCTGGACTGAGATAAGAATGGGAAAGGAGGGGGAGGGAGTTGAATAAGGATGAGGACATACTGTATATTGCAGGGAAAGTGCTGGACTGGGGGTGGGGTCGGATCAGGAAACTTAATCTGGGTTTGTAACCAGCTTGCTAGGTGACCTTGGGTGAGGCTCTTCTCACCTCAGTTTCCCTGTATGTGAAATGAAAATATTAGGTTTGATGACCTTAAGAGTCTCCCCTTTTCTGGAATTCTGACTTTGGGTTCAGTTATCAGAGCTAAAGTCCCTAGGCCCCTGACCCAAAACTTAGGATTCTGAAATGGCTAAGGGTCTGGCTAAATGGAGGGAAAACCGGACAAGAAGCCACCAGGGTTGGCATTCCTAGAAACCAAGCAATGTTAGCGCAACATGTTTGCTTACCCTGTGAAAATTTCCCACAAAGAATAGGTTCACTGTTCAGCAGGACTTCGTGCAGACGTCCTGAGGGGTGGAACTCAGGGTAATGAGGAAGGAGATGTGTGTCTAAGCCCTCAAAGCTGGGAGATTGGCTAGTCATTCACCTCCCAATCCCACATCCCTATTTCTGAATAAATTAATTTGAATCATAAAGACATCTTTTAACTCCTCATGCTTGTGAGAAGCTTGAATACTTTGAGGAGCCAGGTAACACGGACCTGTGTCAGTACATGGATGTCAGACAAGAAGACAGTATGGGACAAGCAGTGTCCTGGAGGAGAGGAAGCTGATACTCAGCTCCATCTGATGGTTCCATGAGAAATCATGTACCAGGTATTGTCAAATCTTGATTTCTCAAGAGAAATGGGAAATTGGGACTTTTTTTCTTTTGGTGAATTCTGCCAATATTCAACTATTAATTAAGGTTTTTAAAAAACAGTGTCAACTAAAGGAAACACATATGTGGGCCCATTCTCTTTGCAGTCTCTGGTCAGCTCCTCACAACTGATTAAGGTCCTTTATTATTCTGTTCCCAAACCACTCTGGGAAATGAGTGTTATTCTTATAAATGCAAAATGGGGCCCTGAGGGTGGAGAGGAGGGGAAGGAATCCACAAACACTGTGCACCCTCCATGTCCCAGCTGGCCCCATGTGAGGTGGTCCAGGCTCATGATCTTGTTTTACCCTGAAACCTTCCCTCTGGTGGCAAATTGATATACCCATTTATCAGATGAGAAAGTGAGGCTTGGAGAAGTCATGTAACTTGCCCAAGATCACTCACTGAAGAAGTAGGGGAGAGGTGAGGTGCCAACCCACCTTTGCCCAATTTTCAAGCCTGGGTTCTATCCCTGGCAGCACCACATTGGCAGCTTTAGAGGATCCTAGAGAAATGGCCCTGTACGTTGGCAGATTGATCCCTGAGAGAACACTCAGATCCTTGGGTCGGACATGCAGCTGGCTGTGGGCTGGACACCAACCTGTGTTTTCATCTCTTTCTGCCCACCACCCCCCTCCCCAACCCTCTGAGCTGTTAAGCCACTCAGGGCTGTTAAGCCAATTAAAGTCCTAACCCTGTCTCCTCTGACCCTGTGTGCAGCAGAGCAGTAAGCCATGAATCCTGCTTTCTCTAATCTTAAACTCACTGGGCCCCAGCTTTGGCCAGATAAGCATGGTTTGTTTAGCCAATTAATGGGAGGCGATCTGGCATGGGATTCCTCCCAGGCTGTCAGGATCTGGGGGACCCCATATTGGCGGGGGGCGGGGGGAGATGGAAGCAAACTGGGCATTGAGGTTCTTCCCTCTAATACTCCCTCTATTTCTAGGCCCCGGAGCTACTCCCTCTGCTTCCTCACAAGCCCTGCACTTAAGAGAAGTTCTGAAATAGTGTCTTTTCTGGTGGTCAGGTCTGGGTCTCCTCTTTGGGAATCTATATTCTTCACATGCTGGTTAAGAGCATGAACTCTGGATTCAAATGTCCTCAGTTCAAATCTGGACCCTACCACTTTATATATGTGATCCTGACAAGCCGCATAATCTCTTTGTGCCTGAGTCTAGTCTCAGCCCTTGTAAACTAGAGACCATGATGTCACCACCTCTTGGGTTTTTTGAGGTTTTTCCAGGTAATGTACCAAGGGTTTAGCAGAGGGCTGGCCCATCGTTGAGTGTTCAGAACCTCTGGCAGTGATTAGTGCCATCAGCCTGGGCTTTGTTCTCCCTTGGAAAGGGGTTTGTGCATTGAGCAGGTGGCCTGGGAGGGGGCAGGAGGGCAAGAGGGTCTTGAAGGCCCCTGAAGCCATAGTGACCTGGCAGCTGTGCATTTAATCTGTAATCATTCATTCCACAAATGGAGCACCATATAGCAGGAGCACCTGCTATATACCAGGCACTGTGCTAACTGCTGGGAATAGAGGGGTGAACAAGACAAAGTCCCTGCCCTTGTGGAGCTCAAGAGTCTTGTGATGGGAACCAATAAACAAACAAAATAAAGTATGTATTATATAAGATAAAATAATATCATACATGACTTAACGATAACACAATGTAAAGTATTGTGTTCAGTGCTAGGGAAAAATGAATCAGGGTGGTGTGTGGCTCTTTGAGATAAGGTGGCCATGGCAGCCTCTGTGAGGAGGGGGCATGCGGGCAGAGGCTAAATGGGGTGAGGGCGAGCTGTGTGGATGTCTTGGGAAGGGTGTTCCAGGCTCAGAGAAGGAGAAGAGCAAGGATGAGGCCCATGTGGCAGAAGCAAAGAGGGGTTGGGGGGAGAGTGTAGGAGGCGATGGTGGACAGGTTGGCTGGGGTTAGATGCTGTAGGGCCTCACAGGCCACGGGGAGAATGTGGACTTTCAATCTGCATGAATCGGGGAGCTCAAGAGGATTTGAATAGAGAAGGAATAGGGTCTTGACTTATGTTTTTCAATGCATGCTCTGGCTGCTGGATGGAAAATAGACTGGAGGGAGGGCAGGGTAATCTTGGAGACCCATGAGGAGGCTGCTCAATGATACAGGTGAGAGAAGATGGGAGCTGGACCAGGCTAGTAGCACAGGGGGCAGGGGTTCTGTTCAGGCAAAGCAGACCCGATATCTTTCCTTTTTTGGTTAATTTCCCCAGTGGAGTCAGACAGTTAATGATTAAGAACTCATACTCTGGAACCAGCCTTATCCTATGTCTGCCACTTTCTGTGATTTGGGGCAAATGGCATAACTTGTCTGTGCCTCAATTTTTGTCATCTGCAAATTGGACATTCTGAATAATAGTACAGTTACATGTGGCTGGGGGAGAAGTAAACTAAAGAACGTATATGGTACAGTGCATGCTTACCACGCACAAAGTCCTGGGTTCAATTCCTTAGTACCTCCTCCAAATATAAATAAATGAATAAACCTAATTACATCCCCCTCATAAAAAACCAAACCAAAAAAAAAAAAAAAAAAAGAACATATGGACAGTATTTAGCATAGTGCCTGGAAAGACAGGAAGTCTTCAGTCTTAGTAGCCATTATTATTTGTATTATTATTCATAAAAAGGTCAGGAATTGGATTTCATAGTGTTTCACAGCCCTCTTATCATCATTTCAACCTGAGTATCTCTGAGTTTTTCTTTTTTGATATGTTGGTTACGCATCTAAGATTTCGTTTTGACAGTCCCACAGCTGAAACATGTCTACAACCCCCTGAACTCAGTGACTCTCTCTCTCTCTCTCTCTCTCCAAGGGCCCTCCCTGCTGTGACCTGGCAGGGTTGTTCCACCACCCACCTCCTGGGAGACCCCTCTCCAGGACGCTCTCCTCCCCCACCACCCTCCTCTCTCTGCCCAGCTGGCAGCAACAGGCCATTAGAGCAGCTCCGAACAGACACAGTGGCGGCAGTTGGGCCCAGCGTCCCCCGTTTGATCTATAAAGACCACACAGGAGAAGCCCTGAGGGAGGAGGGAAGAGTGCCAGGAAATGGCTTTGAACCCCCAGCAGCTGGGGCGAAGGGTCCTGAGGGAGAGGAAGGAAGATGGGTTGGGATCTACTCTGGCCTCTCCATTCATCGCTCTGCCTTTGTTTGGGCCTCGGAATTCCTCCCCAGGGAAATCCTATCAGCCTCCAGTGCCCCACCTCCTGGGCCCCCACTCCACACCATCCTGCCTCCACCTGCAGCCGGAATGATTGTTCTAAAGCTCAGAGCTGACCCTGCCACTCTGCAGCCAGAGGGCCAGCCTCGAGCAAGTCTTAATATTTCAGCCTTGTGACCAGCCCCTTACCTCCTGCCCTTTTGGCTCCTCACTGCTCTGCCCACCCCCCAAATAAGCCACCTGCTCCTTTCCTTCATGCCTCTGAGCAGCTGCCTGCAGTCCTTCCTCCAGCAACACCCCATCCCATCCTCCTCCAAGTGAAACTCTGTACATCTTCAAGGCCAAGCTCACATGCCGCCTCTTCCCAGGAGCTTTCCCTGAACAAACCCAACACGTGCCACCCTCTGCCCCATAGACCCCATCTCCCATTCCCTCAATCAGACAAGTTGTTGTTGTTTTTAATCTAGAAAGGACATTGCTTGGTTGTTTTGTCTGTTTAAAAAGGAACCGAACACTCTTGTTGAAACCTCAAGCAGCACAGAAAATATGGAAAGAAGACCCCTCTCCTCTCATTGTCTCTAGGGTCAGAGAGGTGGGGTGAAGGGAGATTCTCACTTACTAATTAGATATTTCTTGTGTTGCTTGTGATGCTAGTCGCATCGGTGAAATGGAGATAGTGACAGTATCCACCTCGAAGGTTCTTGTAAAGATGTCTTGAGATAATATAAACGTACAGGCCTTTCACATACTATATGCTCAGAAAATATTTACCACTAATTATTATTGGCCCAAGTAGCAGCCCATCCTAGTCGCTTAGTAACAAGATGGGGGTGAGAGAGGGGCATCAGGGGTCCTAACGCTCACCACCCCTCACCCATGGGCCCCCTTTCAAGGAAGGAGCCTTATTCTGTGACTCCAGAGACAGTGGGAGAGTAGGTGACAACCCGAGGTTAAAGGAAGGCAAAATCTGTTTGATAAGAGGAAAGCTTACCCTGACAATCAAGTTGCCCCCAACAGAGCGGGCTGCCCCAAGGGCATGAACTCTACATCCCCGGACACGTGCGGACAAAAGTGGCTGACTTTGGCAGAGAAGCTGGAGCAGGGCCTCCTGCCTTCAGTTTGGAGGAAAAACTAGATCATCTATAAAGCCCCTCACAGTTTTAAGAGTCTGGTGGATCTAATCTGGTGGCTTTATGATGCTAATCTGCCAGACCACAGGTTGTAAATCCAGCCTAAGAAGGTGTTTGTTTTGGTCCACACAGTGTTTTTCCCCCTACTGTTCAGTGAAACTTCTGATTATGGAAAAAAATTTAAATGTACAAAAGGAGAGAGAGAGAAGGATAATGACCCCCCATGTGCCACCATCCTGCTCCAAGAATGATCAACTCCTGGCCAACCTTGCTTTATCTAAGCCAGCACCATCCAACAGAACTTCCTGCAGGGATGGAAATGCTTTATATCGGCACTGTCCAATACAGTAACTACCAGTCCCACGTGACTATTGAGCATTTGAAATGTGTCACTGAGGAACGAATTTTAAATTTTATTTACTTTTAGTTAATTTAAATTTAAATCACCGCACGTGGCTAGTGCCAGACACATAGATGCTGGAGAGCATAGGTCTAGACCCCACCCCGTTTTTTCCCTTACATGCTATTTTTGAAGAAAATCTCAGATGTCATAGCACTGCATCCATGAATATTTCAGTATATCTCTAAAATGAAAGACTTTTTAAAAGTATAACTATAAGTATGTAATACTGTTATCACATCTAAAAAAGGAATAATAATTTATTTAAAATTCATATAGCATTGTTAAAATTAGTTGCCAACATTTCCAAATTGGGGTGGTTTTTGTTTTTGTTTTTGTTTTTGCATAAATATCCTGATTTCCACTTCTTCTTGAAAAATTGAAATTCCAGCCACAGTGGGTTCACATTCTCCCATCCAAAAATCAGTTGGAGCTGAGGGACAGCTGCCTTTTTAGACGGGGCACCTCTTTATCACTCCCTGGAGTCCCTCATCATATCAGCCCGTCCCCCCTACCATCTAGGCTCTCACAGACCAGAGACAAATAGACGTGGTGATTTCTGCCTGCCTTGATCTTCTAGTACCTTCAGATGCTGCCAGGAGACTAGGATCTAACTCCCTCTCCTTCACAGGTTCACGCCATCCCAACTCCGCACAGGGATATCAGGAAAAGAGGAAAAGGGGGAGACAGGGGGCCATGGGCTAAAGTATGGAGTCGTCAGTTTTAGTCTTTGCTCTGTACCCACTTCACAGATGGAGATAGTGAGGCCCAGAGAGAGAAGGAGATCTGGCTGCCCTCATACAGTGTAAGACATGAGGCGAGAACCTGGTTGCAAATGCTTTGCTGGAGAGGAGCTGCCTGCTTCCCCACCTGGCAAAGAGGAGAATTGGCTGGGAGCTGATAGCAGTGGGCGGGTTGGGAGAGGGTCTCAACTTTTCAGCCAGAGCCTAAAATTAGTGGCAGAGAAATGTTTGGCCTTAACCCAGGAAAAAAAAAAAAAAAAAAAAAAAAAAAAAAGGTACTGTGACTCTGCAGGGGGCTGCGAAGGAGGAAGGAAACAGCCCAGCTACCAGCACCACACAAAATGGGAGCCAAACGTGTAAAATCGCATCCTTTACTGACATTTATGACTCATTTGGCTGCCAACTCCAGGAAGGTCCCATTTTGCATCCTTGCAGGAGTGCTCAGCGTTGAGGAGAGGACAGATGGGGAGTGGGCCTCAGGGCCATTCCCCCCAAGAGCTTCCTTGGCCACATTGCAGATGAGGTAGCTGTAGAATTGGACACCCTGTGGTTCCCAGCGAACTCATAGGTTGCACCTGGGTACCCAGGGCCTGGCTCAGCTCGATTTGTGCCCTAGGGTGAGGTGGGGGATTCAGCCATTCCTAATCTGAGGTGCAATTCTGATGCTTCTGGCTGTTGACCTTGGGCAAGTCACTTTCCCAAATGTCTGCTAAATGTCTCAGGGGTTCATCTCTTCTGTCTGGGCCATCCTCACCCCTCTCCTGGTAACTGGTCTCCCCCCTCCATCCTTGCCTCCCTCCAATCTGTTCCCTGCAGCCAGGGTACTCCTTCTAAAATGTGGAAGTGCTCTCTAACACTACCTTCTTGTTTAAAACCTACTCCCTTGTTTAAAATCTTTCTACGGCTCCCTACCATGCTTAAGATAAAGATCAAATGCTTCACCATGGCCCACCTCATCCTTTATTTTCTCACCTCCTTTTCTGGAGCTAGAGCCATCCTGACCACTTACCTCTCCCTCCCAACTCAGGATGTTTACCCATGTCTTTCCTCGGCCAGAAACTCCCTTCCGTCTCTTCACCTGGTTAACTCCTGTGCCTGCTTCAGATCATGGCTCGGTAGCCACCTCCCTCAGAAAGCCTTCCCTGATTGCCACACCTTTCCCAAGCTAGGCCCTTCTCCAATAGCACTGCCTTCCTTGGTGCAGGAGCACAGAAGCCCATTGGAGCATGTCTGGAACCCACAGAATGTCTGTTTCAAGTTTACATAACGATTTCATTAATGTCCAGGTCCCCCAGTAGACTATGCCAGATGGGCTGGGTCTGTCTCGCTCACTAGTGTCCCCACCAGCATTTTAGCCCAGTTCCTGGCACACAGTAGGTACTCAAAACTGCTGGGTGAATACATGTCAAGTATTCACATATCAAGTCTCCCTCTTTTCTGAGATTCAATTTCCTTATCTGAAAAACGAGGATCATGCCCATGAAACCTCATAGGGCTGCAATGAGGAGTTTAGCAAATTGCCTACAGAAGGCCTTCTATGAATGGCAGTTATTTTCTGGGGGAGGACAAAGACCCCAAAGAAGACGCTGCCTTGTGAACTTGCCCTGAAGGGACTTCTCTGACCATCTCTCTGTCTGAGGACAGATTCACTGAACACCAGGGAAACCAAGCGAGGAGTAGTATCAGCCCCACTGGAAACTAAACTGGAATCTGTAAGACCTCCTCTTCTCACCAGGGCCTCTGAGTTGGCGAAGTTCGTCAAATTTCTTGTTGGTTGAGTGCCCAGCACTGGGCTGGCCATTTTATACATATCGCCACTTTCTGATTTCATAGCTGTCCCATATGGTGGGCATTGAGCTGAGGGGTTCAGAGAGGGAAGCAACTTGCCCAAAACAACACAGACAGTAAATGATGGCCTCAGGATCTGAACTTGGGTCTCCCTGACTCCCAAAGCTGATTCTTTCCCTCAGCACTTGACAGCCTTCACTTGGGGGCCTTATAAAGTACATTCACACTCTTCATCCATTCACTCATTCAAGAAACAAATATATACTGAACATTACCTATGTGCTAGGCACTAGGGGCACAGCAGAGAAAAGGGCAAACATGGTCCCCACACTCATGTAGAGATAGACAAGAAATATGTAAGCAATAAATAAGGTGATTTCCAGTTGTAATATGTGTTATTAAGAAAAGAAAATAGGGTAACTGAACAGCCAGTGGCCAGAAGGGTGGGTAGAAGTGTTTTGGAAGGGGTAGGGGGCAAGGGGAACCTGGGAAGTCTTCTCTGAGGAGGTGGCACTGAGCTAAGATGGAAAGAATGAGAATCTGTGAGGCATTGGTAAAGCCCTTTCCACTCAGAGGTCCTGAGGTTGGAAAGAACTTGGGGTGGGCAGGAAGAAGCAAAACCAGTATCGCTGGAGACAGGGGAAGTGGGGAGGGTGGAGGGAGATGAGGTCCTAGAGGTGGACAGAGTTTATTGCAATGGGCTCCGAAGGTCGTGGTGAGGATTTTATTCTAAGGGCAATAAGGAGTGACCTGACCTGACCTAGGATTTTACAGGACCACTCAGGCTGCTCTGTAAAGAATACAGTCTAAGAGGGCAAGGATGGAGGGAGAGATCAAGGTGGACGGAGGCTGCTGCTGCTTGGATGTGGGTGGCTTAGACCAGAGTGATGACATCGGGGTGGAGAGAAGCCCTTGGGTTGAGGATACAGCTGTTGGTCCTTAATATTATCAGAATTGGATATCTGGGGTATCCAGATGTTATCCAGAATTGGATGGGTATTGGATTCTTGGGGTAGCAAGAATCAGGTTACTTGGGCCTATTTTGTAGGAGGACTAAAGAACACAGAAGGGTTGGACTTTTCCAGAAAGTCTAGTAAAAGCCTTGAGTCAGGGGCTCCTGCTTCTCCAGCTACTTATTGTCACCCCTCCCCTAGTTTTCTCTAAACCCACATAATTCCAGGCAAAGCTTCTAGCCCATCCCTGTCCAACTTGGGTCCTTCTGGGCAGCCCTCTGCTTGTCCTTTGTTCAACTGAATCACCTTTTCTGGTACAGGGGTCCATGAAGAGTCAAGGCTGAGTTCTGGGTCTGGCACTAACTTGCTGTGTGACTTTACATACGTCCCAGGCCCTTTCTGGGTCTCAGTTTCTTCGTCTGTAAAGTAAGGATAATCACAGTACCCACCTCAAAGATTTGCTGTGAGGAATGGACAATATGTATAAAAAGGCTTAGCACAGCCTGTCACACAGTTGGCGCTCAATAAGTGTGAGCTATTATCAACCCCTGCACACTATCCCCCTACAGACTCACAAAGCAGTCATGGGCTCAACTGGTGGTGTGTTCCTGCTCCTTCCCGTCAGACCAGCCTCCCCAGCCCCACCCTGGTCACCCTCCAGAGCCTCCAAGCCTGGCCCACGTTAGGGACCGGAGAGCTGGCCTTGGTGAGGGGCAGTTCCTGGATGGAACAGGAGTGAGGGAGCCGCTGGAAACTGCTGTGTTTTTGGCCCCGAGCTGTGAGGGGGAGTGGAGAGGGACGAGAACACACACTCGGAAACGCCGAGATCGACAGATGGAAAAGCCGAGGATGTGAGAGACGCAGACAGACAGAGAGAGCCCCAGAGTCGGGAGAGGAGGAGCAGGCAGGGGAGGGTGGCTGGAAAACTGGCAGTCACGCGAGCCACGAGCTGAGCAACAGACCGGCAGATGGACCGACCAGCCAAGAGACTGAAAGAAGGACAGACAGTATCCAAGAGACAGCCAGAAAGACAGACAGGAAAGCGGGCCTGGTATCCAAGGGGACAGACAGGCTATCCTGACGTCCAAGGGACAGACAGACTAATGTTCCTGGTCTCTAAGATCAGACAGACAGGCTGACCCAGGATGCCAGGGTCAAGATGACAGATGGACATAGGATCTGGGAGACAACGTGACCCATAGTTCGAAGACAGATAAGTGGACTGACCCAGGGTCCTCGGGTGACACTGACTGATAGATTAACTGACAGTAACTGAGGAACAGATAGGTAAATAGAATGACCCTGCATTCAAGGGGCAGACACAACAGGCTGATGTGAGCCACAGACAGAGACAATAACTGAGGATCCGAGGACCCACAAAGAGATGCGTCCAGGCTGACCATCTGCATGGAGACTGAAGCTCAGGCCAGCAACCCTGGCTGGTACCAGAGACTCCTGGGTTGCCCCAGGAACAAAGCACACGAGAGAGGCATGGGGAGCCAGATGCTGGGCCCATAAGCTTCCTGGCTTCTTGGGGATGTGGGATCCCCTTATCCTTCTCCCTTCTGCCTGTTAAGAGAGGAGCCCCCCAGCCCGGAGGATGCTGGGAGGTCCCTGGGTCACAAAGGCAACCAGGCCTAAGGAGAAGGGAATGAAGTCTGTCCATCTCTTGCCCTGCCAGCTGCTCACAGAGGGCAGGGCATCTGGAGAAGACAGCCTTTTGGATCCTGAATGGAGGGCTTTCAGAGCCTCACTGCTGGCTTCTTTCTTCTCAAGGCTTGGTTGTTATGTTCCCAACCCCACCCTCAATGATACACACTTATCTCCAATTTCCAGTTTCCTCCCAAACAGGTTTCTTCTCTGAGCCCAAGACTGGGAGTCAGCAAATTAGATCCAAAACAGATTTCTAAGCACCTCTCTCCTCATCTGCAAAATGGGAGTGGTAGAAACTCTTTGTTAGGTTCTGGCTCAGGCCAGCCTCAGGCAGTTTAAGGCTGGGAGATGTTAGAGTTGGGGAGGCCCAACCAGGCTGAGGAGCATTGGGGAAGGCTTCCTGGAGGAAGAAGGACAGATGTGCTAGCTCTATGAAAACAGGCCGAGAAGCCCCAGGGCCTCCAAGGTCAGGAGGGAGACACTCGCACTCACTCACTCACATGTATTCATTCAACAAACACTTAATTGAGTGCTTACTACATGTATGGATGCTGGGCACACAATGGTGACCAGGACAAATGAGGTCCCAACCCTCAGCAAGCCATGGTAGTAAAATAGAAAATTAATGTGTAAATTAATTTAAAAGATTGTTTATAGTGTATATTAAGAAAATAAGTGATATAAGAGATGAGAGTGATTTAGTGACGGGGGAGGGGCTGACATGGGATGAGTGGCCTTGGGGAGGGTCTCTCTGAGAAGGCGATGTGGGAGATGAAGATTCAGCCAGGCAGAGCAAGTAGCAAGTGCAAAGGTCCAGAGTCAGGAACAAGTGTGGCTGACTTCCAGGAACCTCCAGGGCATCGGGAGTGCCGGGACAAAGGAAAGAGTGGTTTGCCATGAGGTGAGAGAGACAGGCAGGGCAGATGGTCTAGGGCCTGCAAACCAAGGGAAACTTGGACTTTATTCCAAGTGGGATGAGAGGCCCTTGGAAGCTTTTGAGAAGGGGAATGACACAATCTGACATAATCAGTTTAAAAAATATCCCACTGGTTGCCATGTGGAGAGTGGACTACAGGTGTCAGGAGCAGATGCAGGGTGCTTACTGAGAAGGCAGAAGATGACAGCAGCCTGGACCAGGGTGGTGGCAATGAGGGAATAGACAGACAGGGGATGTGTTTTGAAGGAGAGCAGAGGCACCGCCTCCAAGGCTGGACTCCTTTCCCTAAGATGGGGCATCCTTCTCTGCGGGGGCTATCTGTCCCATTTGTGGGGAAAATCAACTTCTTCCAACTTCCCTTCAAATAGAGTGGAATAGAGTGGGCTCCCTGGCAGAGGTTTTAAGGGAGGCTGCTAGTATGCCAACTACATTTCAATTATAAAAGAGAGGCTTCTTGGTGATCAGGGGGAGCCAGAGGCCTCTGGCTAGCACATGTTCCTCGTCACTATGTACAGGTTAGAAATGCTCACAAGGGAGAAATTGAGACTCAGAGAGGCAGAGAGATTACTCAAGGTCACACAGCATCCAGGGCAGGGCTGGAAAGCAAACCTACAAAAAAAGGAGTAAGTCCCTTTTTAGAGAAAGTGAAACTGAGGTCCAGGGAAATCAGGTTGAATGTCCTGGGCAGGGCTGTTTTAAGACCTGTGTGGGCCCCACATCTATCAAGCACATTAAAATGCAGCCATATCAAACATCAAAGGTAAATTATATATAACTAGATAAAAGCCAAATTGCAGTTGACCGGCTGATATCATGTTCTATTTTGCAGACATTTAATTAAACATTTATTAATTTTTGATTCTGCTGTTTTTCCCTGTGTTTTAGAGCCAATTTTTCCCCCAGGCCTCTAACATTTTCCTAGACCCATGAAAACCTCGCAAGCCCTTGGCAGCGAGCATTTAGTGCTCACTGGAAGGGACCACCAGTTTTTGGTCCTGTTTCCAAAGGAGGGCAGAATAAGGCTGAACACCGGCCTGCTCATCCTCAGACTGCGGCACGGTCTTTCCACGCTCCCCGCTGACCCCATGCTCTTGGGTCTCAGTGGCCTTCTTTCTTCCCCTCCCCCTTCCTGGCTCCAGCCCACAGCAGCCCTGGCTGGATGTGCCCTTTGTCTGCGGCTAGCTGGGGTGTGGGGGCGCAGTGGGGTGTCAGGAGCTGGCACAGGAGGGGGCAGGAGTAGGCGGGGAGATGGGCAGGCAGCCTGTCAGATGGTGATGGATGCTGGCCGAGCCGGGGCCTCCCTCATGCTGACCCAGGCCGGGAAACAGATGGTCTTCCAGCCTGAGAGAAACTTCCAGGGTGTTGCCCTCCCCCAGCTCCCTAGGCCCCTTCACGTTGGACCAGCTGGTCTCTCCTTCCTGTTCAAAGCCAGAGCCACAGGACTGGGGAAGGGAATGGGGAGGGAGGAGATGCAGGCTGGGAAAGGTGATCTGTGTTCTGAGCCCTGAGAAGCTCTGGAAAACATCTTGGTGTCTCCCCTAGTCACCTTCACTTCCGGCCATCTCCAGCTCTGCCTTCGGCCCCTCCTCAGTGCCCTGCCTTAACTCAGCCCTGTCATTTCAGTCCTGGACCAAACCCCAGCCTCACCTGGCCTTCCTCCCAGCTGGCCTCCAGAGCGAGCTTTCTAAGCCACCGAGCTGATCGTATCACCCCTGATTCTGGGATAGAATTCAGATTTAGAATAAAATATGAACTCTTCGGTCCAAAATTTGATGCCCTTCATAATTCTAGTCTTCTTATGCCGCTGCCAGAGAAAATCCTCCCCTCCAGGCCTGGCAAAACACTGGCCATTCCCCTAAAAAGCCATGTTCTCTGACGCCTCTATACCTTTGTCTCAGCTGAGTCTTCCACCTGGCATACCCTTCCGCCTCTTGTGTGCCTTCAAATACCTACACGTACTTTAAAATAGAGATCAAATGTTTCTTCCTCCAAGAAGCCTTCCCTGACTCCCTCCCCCAGCTAAAGTTACCCATCTCTTCTCTGGGTTCCGCGGCATCTTTGAGCATCTATTTCAGCTCTTAGCTTGTCTCTCTCCCATGGGGTTATGAGGTACTTAAAGGCATAGGGCCTGGCACAGAGCTAGGGGTCAAGAGACACGAATGAGTGATTCTAACTCGAGAGATCCTTCTGTGGGGGGTAGGCAGGAGCCCAGAGAATAGAAGTTACAGGGATACAAATTTCTGCTCATCAGAAGAAATATCATTCAGCCCTGGAGCTGCTCAGAAGCCCAAGGCCCTGCCTCAGGAGGTAGGGCCTCCCTGTTCTGGAAAGTGTGTGAGCAGGGGTGTAAGTGCGTGGCGCTGGGAAATGCTGCAGTGATTTCAGCATTGGATGGGAGAGTTAGACTGCGTGGCCTTCACATTTCTTGAGCCAGCTTCTGAGGGAACAGCCCTCTTCCCCATCCTGGCTGCCAGTCCCACACTGTGTCACACTGAGGGTGTGTCTATACCACTGGTTGGTCCTGGGAAGACCCAGGGGTGGGAAGGAGAGCCCTAAATGGGATGTTTCTGGCTACGTATTGTGGGGGGAGAGTTTGGGTCCCAGAACATTAGCTCTGAAAGGACCTCCAGTGTCATCAAGCCCATCCCTTTTGTTGCCAGATAAAGAAACTGAGGCCCAGAGAGGGCCACACCATTGCTAAGACCAGGCTACTCATTTGGGGAAAGTTTGGGTATCAGCTGGTCACAAATTCCAGGGAGCACTGTGGTTCCTCCCTTGGGCTGGTGAAACAATTGAACACAGTTAGTCCCAAAACAACATCCTGGAAATGCCGGCACTTCATATCTGGAACAGACCCCCCAAACCCTGGCTGCCCGATTTTGCATTCAGGCAGTAGAGTCACTGAATCTGGTGGGATTTTCTCCCATGGTTTTGGGGGATCTCATTTCTAGAGGCACCCTCTCTAGTTTTAGCCTGTTGCATGCATCAGAAAACTTGGGGGTTGGAGGGGCAGGGTCTGTAGCTGCAGTGTGGACAGGTCCTTTTTCACCCTAATGGTCACTGCACTTTATAGTTGCAAAGTATCTCATCCATTTAATCCTCACAGCCACTTTGGGAGGGGATCACCCAGGGCTCAGAGAGGATCTTGCCCCAAATCACATGGTAGATTAGAGGCAAAGTCAGGAACTAAGCTGAGGACTTCAGGATACCTTCCATACCGCCTACAGGGTTACTAGAGTTCCACTCAGTTAAACAAACTTGCAATCATGCACACATTCATTCATTCTGCTGACACAGAGTGGCACCTACTTGTGATAAGAAGTGAGGGCATAGCAGTTAGTAAGCTGACCTAGTCATCCTCATGGAATTCAGTCTGGGGGGAGTGCATAAACCAGGCAGTTACAACCCACTGTGACGAGTACTGGGTTGGAGGGCAGCTGGGGAGAGGCCCCTACCCTGGGTGAAGGGAGGTCAGCAGAGGCTGCCTACCTAGAAGTCATATTTAAAAGCTGATTCTTGGAAGAAAAACAAGAGTTATCCAAGTTTGGGGCTGGGGTAGGGTTGGAGGGCAGGGCACAGTATTCTAGGAAGAGGGAACAGCAGATGCAAAAACTTAGCATTGTGATCTCTAGAATCTGTGACGTGTGCAAAGTAGCTGGAGCTGTGAAGTTTGTTGGGAGAAGTGGCACCAGAGGTAGTGGCAAAGTCTCAAACGCAGGGGGATCTATGAGCAGCTTCCCTATAGGGGAGAACTGGGCTCTCAGAGATGGGGTTGAGGAAAAGGCCAGGAAGATCCTAGTGGCAACAGGACTTGGGGCTGGCACCAGGGACTGTCTCTGAAGGATGTTTTGTGTGGGCAAACTCATTATGGCTTTCAGTGAGAGGCAGTGTTGTCTCATGGTTAGAGTATGGGCCTGAGACCAGCCCACCTGGGTTTGAATCCTGGTTCCATTGCTTCCAAGCTGTGTGACCTTGGACAAGTGACATACCTCTCTGGGTCTCAGTTTCCTCATCTATAAGATGGGGATAATAATAGGGCTATTGTAAGCTCAGGGTAAGGTATCAGGAATCCTGCAAAGAAAGCACTGCCCTACTTGCCATAGCAATAACGATGCTGGCAACGCTGTATTAAAGGCTTACTTGTGCCAGGGCTTTAAGCTAGTGAGCCCATTGGGAGCTGCCCAACAACAGCCCGGTGGGGCGATCCTCTCAATATGTCCATTTGGCAGCTGAGCACAGTGACTTTCCCAGGGCTACACTGCGCCCTGGCCCTTTGCACTTGCTGGGTGGCCAGGGACCAATTGGGAGGGGGCGAGGGGCACGAGCTCGAGAGAGCCTGACCCCTTGAGCACCGCGTCCTCCCGCAGGTATCTGCGCGCCATGTACCTGGGGCTGCAGAGTCGCTGGCGTGGGGAGCGGCTGCGGCGCCACTTCTACTGGCAGATGCTGTTCGAGAGCGCAGACGTGAGCATGCTGCGCCTGCTGGAGACCTTCCTGCGCAGCGCGCCGCAGCTCGTGCTGCAGCTCAGCCTCCTGGTGCAACGCGGCGGCGTGCCGGACCTGCTGCCCGGTGAGCCCCGCCCCTCCGCCCTGCCCGCCCCGGGGCTCACACATCTTCAGTATTTTGATGGCCCTACCTGTCCACTCTCGCAGCTTCAGGTCCCCTGGGGAGGCCCTGCCCATTTCCCCACTCCTCCTGCCACCCCTACCCCCGGCCCACTCACTGTCCAGGTTTTGGAGGCTCCCCTTCTACTCTCACTATCCTCCAGGCCTCTGGAGACCCCCATGTCCCCTCTGATGGCCCTCTTACCCTCAGGTAAGAGACCTGACTCCCGTCACCTCTTGCCTCCTCTTAGGCCCCCTGCGCGCTCCCCTCTCCCACCTTCCTCCCTTCCCCATTGCCAGGGTGGAACAGACACTCCATTTCTGCTAAGTCCGAAGAGGCCCTTGACCCCATCACCACACCTCAGACCCTCAGGGAAGTCCCCTGCCTGTTTCTTTCTCCAGACTGTCCTGGTCCCAGCCTGCATCTCCTGGGGACCCCACCGCCTCACAAACCTTCTTAAACACCACCAATTTCCAGAGTGTTTCCATACACCCTCTTGCTGCTCTTCAGCCCCTGGGGACTCCTTCCAACAGGCTAAAACTCCTGTCCTGGTTCCCATGTAGTCACCCCACCCACCCACCTTGTCCCTTTCTCTGATCCAACAGACTGGGCCAACCCCTTCAACGTCAGAGATAAAACACATAGCCAGTCTCCCTGGAGCTCCCCACACTCCTCCCATCCAGACGCTGCCCAACATACCTGCAGGGTTTCAAGAGACCCCATTACCACCTCTCAGGCCCTTGGCAATCATCCCTTGCCCAGGACTGGGCCCCAGTCAAAACTTCCCACTGGGATTTTCTTCCCATGCCCTCAGCTGTGCTCAGCTTGGAGATCCCTCTTCACACCCCAGCCACATCCTGGTGGCCTATAGCTTCTAAAAGTCCCCTCTGGCTCCTCTGTGCCCTAATTGTGACCCCCCTCCCCTTCACCTCCTTTTTCACTCCCAGAGTCCTGGACCCTATTTTCCCACCCTTTCACCAAGACCCTTGAACCCTAACAGCCCCAAACTAGATACTTGGTCCTGAAACTTATGAAGACCAAAACCATCTACCTTCCCTCTCCCTTTATGCTCCCACCCCTGTAGAAATACCCAACCCTATCCACTCTCACCCCTGCACCATTGCTCTTGAAGACCACCCACCTGGACCCTCCCCACACCCCTCTTGATTTATAGAGCCTTTCCTCACACCTCCTCAGAACCCAACTCCTGACCCAGAACCCTCCCCCTTTCCCCAGACCCCAACCCAGACCCACCCCTAACCCAGCCCACCCCGCCCCGACCCTGTCTTCACAGCCCTCTCCACCTCGGCCTCACTCGTGTCCCTGGCCTGGACGCTGGCCTCCTACCAGAAGGTGCTGCGGGACTCACGGGACGACAAGCGGCCTCTGTCCTATAAGGGCGCTGTGGCCCAGGTGCTGTGGCACCTGTTCACCATCGCGGCTCGCAGTTTGGCCTTTGCACTCTTTGCCAGCGTCTACAAGCTCTACTTTGGCATCTTCATCGTGGCCCACTGGTGCGTCATGACCTTCTGGGTTATCCAGGGCGAGACGGACTTCTGCATGTCCAAGTGGGAAGAGATCATCTACAACATGGTGGTCGGCATCATCTACATCTTCTGCTGGTTCAACGTCAAGGAGGGCCGCAGCCGCCGCCGCATGACCCTCTACTACTGCATCGTCCTGCTGGAGAACGCCGTGCTCACCGGCTTCTGGTACTCCAGCCACAACTTCACCGACTTCCACTCGCTCATTCTGGTCTGCGTGGTGGCCTCCAGCTTCGCGCTGGGCATATTCTTCATGTGTGTCTACTACTGCCTCCTGCACCCCAACGGACCCATGCTGGGTCCCCAGACGCCTGGCTGCATCTGCCGTGAGGCTCCAGGGCCCTGTGGCCCACCAGCAGATGCTGTCACAAGTCCCCCAAGGTCCCTGCCCAGGACTACAGGCACTGAGCGGGATGGGGTCTCAGCGGGAGGCGAGCGTGCGGGGACTCCCACACCACCTGTCTTCCAGGTGCGGCCTGGCTTGCCTCCTACACCCGTGGCCCGCACCTTGCGGACAGAGGGGCCCGTCATTCGGATTGACCTGCCTCGTAAGAAGTATCCTGCATGGGATGCTCATTTCATTGACCGACGGCTCCGGAAGACCATTCTGGCGCTGGAGTACTCCTCGCCCACAACGCCCCGGTTGCAGTACCGAAGCATCGGGACCTCCCAGGAGCTGCTGGAGTATGAGACCACAGTGTAGGCCAGTCTTCCCCCAAGAAGGGATGAGTTTTGGCTGACCCCACATCGACCACAGTGTTGAGCCCAGAATTTCAGGGCCACTGGGCTAGGGGGGAATGGATCTGTGGGTCCAAGAGGAGAGTGACCCTACCATTGGGTTCTTTCATGGGAGGAGGCAGCCTTGTGGAGGCCCCAGCCCTTGGCCCTGTTTTCAGCCCTGTGGCCCATTTCCTAAACTCCCCTGAACCAGGGCCCAGGGAACCAACTGGTGCTACGCTCCTGGTGAGCTGCCTCACCTTCATGGAGGCCTCTGTATCATGGCTGGTGCCAGGGACCCCATACCCTCCCCCCTGCCAGGAGTTGCTCAACTGGTGGACCCACCAGAGAAGGGGGTCCATGACCTAGGCCCTGTGCTCATCAGGGGGTATGGGGGTGTGGGAGGAGATCTCTGAGCAGGATGGAGGAGGCCATGGAAGATGTGGGGTGAGGTGGGAACATCTGGTGGACAAAGTTGCTCCAGTTCCTATGGGGTCTGAGTTCTGGAGCCTGGGCAGGAGGGGAATTAAAGGAGGGAGTTGGGGTTGGGTGGGGAGTTGGGGTGGGGAGGGTTGACAGTGTTGGAGCTGGACAAGAGGAAGAACCCTGAGACACCTGAGGGGTCCAGGCCGGCAGAAGCTTGAAAGGGAGGCAGATGTGGGGGAGGGGAACCTTGATCCGGAGCATAGAAATGTTCCTCAGGAAACACCCTTTGTTGTGGGCTCTCTTATGGATGAGGTCCCAGACACCTCAGGTGAAATGTTTCAAGGAACCATTCTTTGTTCTAGTGAGCATCTAGAACATTTCTTCTAGATAAAGGTCTGGAACACAACTGTCTAGAAAGATACTCTGGGCTCAATTGTAGATGACGTTCTGGCACATGTAGCAGAGGAACTGTTCTAGAGGGACAGTCTTAGTTCTAGATTAAATTCTGGGACACATAGCTGATAAAGTGTCCTAGGGAGTCACTCTGATCTGGATTCTGTTATAAAGGGGTGACTGGCAGACTGATGTTCTGCCACGGGGGATTCTAGCTCCTGCCTGGGGGCGGGGGTGGGGGCTCTAGAACCCTATGAGTGGAATATCAAGGAACAGGTACTCCAGTTCTAGACTTCGGAGGTGTATATGAGTTCTGTGCCCCTGTCCGCCTTGGTCCATAGCCATCTTCCCAAGAAGAAATTGTCCTCAGAACCCCTGGGACATTTCAACTGCCAACTGGCTTCCAGCTGGAAAAAGGTAGCTCTGGGGACATGACAGGCATCTTGGCTCTTAGCCACCTTGCAGATGCAGCTCCCTGGGGCAGCAGCTGTAAAACTGACTTGATTTGCCTCAGATCTGACAACCCTCCAGGACCTGTGGTTCATTTCCATGGCCCCAAAATCACAGGGTATCCTTGGGACCACTCACCCAGCACCACTCCCCTCCAGTCCCAGATAGCTTGGAGGAGGAGGACAGGACCAGAGAAGTAGACAGTTCTGTCAGGTGAGGGGCAGAGCCTCTCAGCAAAGCTTGGAACCCCTCCTCCCAAAGTCAAGTTTCCACTCCCCCCATGCCTACCAAGGCGTGTTCACTGCGAGGGCACAGCAGGTCATATTAAAGACAGATGTAGACCTGAGCTGAGGTGAGGTAGACATAAGAATCCTAGACTATGCAAATTAGAAGGGCACTTAACCCTTTCTGGTTCAGCCTCCCTTGGGTTATTACAGATGGGAAACTGAGGCCCAGAGTGGCAGCTAGTCTCACAAGGTCCTAGATTCCTGCTGCCCCATCTGATAGTGATGGGTGATAGTGAATTTGCTGAGGGTGCTTGGAGAGGGCCACACTCAGGGTGCGGGGTGACTCCAAAGGCCGAGAAGGCAGGACTGCGCATGCACACACACAACCAAACGCAAAAGCACACATCACACCTGAGACACAAGTCACCTCACTGCCCGTCCCCTGCATCATGGGTGACTGTGCAGACACCCACACAGGCCGAGATGGTGTGCGCATCCTTCCCGTCAACATTTTTCCTTCTTTCTTTCTTCTACTTCCCTGATCCCTAAGACGCCTCAGGAATCAGGCCTCAAGGTGATGGGTGGTGAGGGAAGCCTAAGGCTGACCCAGGCTCTTTCTGGTGGGTTCCCCCATCCTCCTTGTCCTCTGTTCCTCTGTCTTCAGAGACCAAATTCTATGCCCCTTTGTGAGACAGGAGCATTGAGAATGTGGACCCAGATCCAACTGACCATTTCTCCTGGGTTGACCATGCTGAGAGTTTTCACCTGTATTGTTTCACTTAAACTCTCCCTTGCTTCCAACATCCTTATAAGAGAGGTGTTATCAATCCATCTGACAGAGAAGGAAACTGAGGCTCAGAGAGGTGACATGAAGTTCAGCCTTGGCAAGTTATTTTACTCCGCAGTGTCCTAGGATGGTCCATCTGGCTGCCCCCACCCCCCGAATCCTAGAAGGAAAGGTTACATGTCCTCCGTGGGAGCTGGGAGTCCTGACAGCTCCAGGAGCTGCCCAGAGAGTAGGGACGAGCTGGCAGTGCTGAGGCGTGGCTTGAGGCTGTCCGAGAAGCCACGGCCAAGGTTTTGGACCTTACTCCACCCCCACCCCCACATCTCCTCAATCCTACAAAACTTTCCTCAAGGACCTCTGCCTGCAAGGACACCTGAGCACCAGAATGGTCACAAAGAGTGGCAGGAGAGGGCTGCAGGCCCCTTCTGCCTCTCACCCTCAGGAAAGGTCTCAGCCCCTTAAGGACTCCCCGCTTCCTCTATGCCTAGGAGCTCAGAACCTATCCCTCCCAAGCCTGAGGTCCCTCTCTCTGCTGGCCTGTCCCCCACTTCATCTTGTCCCTGCCAGCCACCTGATTTCACTGGGTTGGAGGTGTCAGAGAGGCAAAGTGACACCATCCCATTCGAGCTGTTTTATTTTCCTTCCTGTGACACAATCTACCTCAGCCATTCTCTCTTCCGTGCCAGAACTGGACACCTGGGTCCCTGCCTCCTGCTCCCCATTCCGTGTCCCCCAACCTAGCCTGGCTGCTCAGTCCTTCCCAGAATCCCTTCAGGGTCCTTGTGGTGAGAGAAAGTTCTAGAACCACAGCCCAGAGGGGCCCTTGGGGCCCCCTAAGCCACCTGCCCTCCCCATCTACTATAGAGAAGAAATGGAGGCCCAGAGAGGGCCAGGGACTTGCCCAAGGCCACATAGGAAGTATGTGGTAGAGTTAGGCTTTTCCCAGGGATGAGAGGGAGTTGGGTCCATCTTATTTGCCCAGGATAGAAGAGAACAGGACACTCTAAGTACCAAATATGCCAGACCTACTCTACCCTCAGTATCTCGATCCCCACGAGACCATGTCCCCATTCCCAGGGCTGACTTCTGTCTCCGTTTTTTGGAACTGATGCCCCAGGCTGCTGTCTGTGCTCCCAAAACCTCTCCAGGCACCACACACCCCTCATCACACCCCCATGCACTGATGTACCACGTGCCTTGTAACTATCACCCAGGTTGGACAGCACAGACCCCCACCCCTCCCCAGCAGGGGACTCCCCAGCAAGAAAGGCTTTCTTGGTCCCCTCTTCTCATCTGCCTCATCCTTGTGTCTCCCCCATATCTGCCTTACCCCCAGCTAGCTCCCTGCTACACCTGTGTCCCACAGAGTCATGTCACCCATGAGAGTCGAGGAAAGCAGAGGGCAGGGAGGGCAAGACCTAGAGAATATCCAGGTCTCAGGATCAGGACCAAGGGGGCTAGGAACATCCAGGAAAAGTCTTGCCTGGTGGCCCCAATGCCCTCCTAAGGGCTAAAGTCCCATGGGTCCTTCCCTTGGAGATCACCTGGATTTGGAGTTCATAGAAACCTCAGGCAGTGGGGAGAAGGTTTTCTGGGGCAGTGGTGCCTGGGTTGCAAATTCAAATGCCTTCAGTTAATGAAAATAGAAGTACAGGTGCCAAACTAACCACCCATATCTGACCCGTGCACCACCAGTTTGAAACCTCTGGTGCAAAACGTTGATAAGGTTCTGGGAAGCCCAGGAGAATCTGGAAACTCCTCTGAGACTTTTCTAGTCCAACTCTAAATCCCCACCGCCTGGCTCCAAGCCCTCTCAACCAAAAAATCCAGGGAGGTCTGGGCATCCACAAGATGCCTGGTTTGGGAACCATCATCTGATAAGGACTACAGGCTCCTCAAGTGCCTGGCATGGGGAGCAGGGTAAGGGCTGGGGTCTTCAATCTGGGGGCCCCTGGTTAGGAGCCCGCACTGGGTACAGGGAGAGTTCAGGTACAGGATGAGGACTGAAAGCCAGGACCCAACTGCCCCCCCCCCTGTGCTGGGCCATGCCACCCTTTGGTAACCCCAGGATGGCTCCCTCCCAGATAAAGCTGTAGATAGGGCCTGTGGGGGAGGAGCTACAAATCTCTGTACTGTGCTTTGTGATGTCTCAACAAAAAAGACTGAGTGAGTGCCAAGCCACGTGGGCAGCAGTGGGGGTGGGGCCTGCAATCTCTGATCCCCCTTCCCAGCCAGAGGAGGCTTCTGAGACTGGGGCTGGACCAAAAAGAGACTCTAATGTGCCCTTCTGGTTGGGAAGGGACTAGGACATTCCTGGGTTCTTGGTTGCTCCAGGTAGAGGCAAGGGGAGGAAGAGTAGGAAATTGTGGAAGTGGGAGACGAAGGCCTGGTCTAGGGATGGCCTGGTTCCTGGAAGGAGAAAACTTCCCAAGGGGAGGGGGATGGTCCTCTTGTGCCTGGCCTTCCCCCAGCAAGAAGGGGGCTGCCTCCTCCCCAGCAATCCTGGCCTTTATTCTATGCACAATCGTTGTAAGGGCAGCCCTAGGCCAGGCTGAAGGGGTGGGGGCCTTGGGACACCTGCAATAATCCCAGAGTGGAGGGTAGCTTGAAACAAAAGGGGTGAGAAAGGCGTCAGGTAGGAAAAGGATATTCTACCATCTCCCTCTAACCCACATCCCAGAATCCGAACCAGGCCTGTCTCCTCTGGGCTAAACAACCAAACTTGGAGGGACACCGTATAAACAGCCCCCAAATGCAATGGCTTTTTTCATAAACTAGCTGGCAGGGACCTGAAGGATTCCCAGAGCATCCTGTCGTTTGGGATCTTAGTATTTTCACCCCCGAGGATCCTATAGTTTGGGAGATTTTTCTCCCAAACAAGCCTCACTTCTTGAAGGATAATTACTTTTCCCTCATTAAATTAACTCAAGCTGAGCTTCTGATTGCAGACAAATGCTTCCAAGGCCTTGGGTGAGCTTCTAGGGCTTAAGGGTGGGGGGAATATCTGTATTCTATTGGAGCGTTTAATACACAATTCTCAAGAGCACTTGTAGGCCCCCATTCCTGCCTCCACAGTCAGGCAGGGTCTGGGACCCCAAGTTGGGAATCTATTTAATCATCCAGCATCCATTTTACTGACGGAGAAGACCCAGAGAGGCAGCCATCGGAAGGTCACACAACGAAGGTTCTTCGGGGTCCCACCAGAACACCCCCAGCCCTGATGCCCTCTCGCTTCCACTTTTTCTCCCACTCCAGGAACCACTAGCCATGCCTGAGGGGCTAATTTCCCTTCCTCAGCACAATTCTAGGTGATTCTCCCCTCCAGGTTCTTTCTTCCCTCCCTAATCGGCCCCTACCCTCTGCTCACCGGTGTTTCCAGTCCTGGTCCCACCTCCTGGTATTTACTACATCTGTGCCACTCTCAGTCCCGACCCCACTCACCCCTCTGCCCTTCCCCCAGGAGGGGGAAGGGGCCCCAAGCTGGGACTTCTGTACTGAGACTCTTTTGTACACCACAAACTTTTTGTATATTTTTAATTTTGCTGCGACATGAGATATTAAAAGTCATTTCAGTACGTTCTGTTTGTGTCCTATTGTTTTGGCTATTTTGGGCCAGAGGAAGGAGATGAGGAAGGAGGAAGCAGGGAGGAAGGATACTCTCTGCACCAAACCCTGTGGCTCCTTTAAGAGACAAAAGTATTTGATTGGAAGAATCATGCAGTACACCAATCTCCCTGTTGATTGGACAGAGCCTCAATCAATCAACCAGAATGGTGGGTGGGGCTTAAAGTTTTAGGGATTATCTTCAAATTGTTCGTTTACAGATACGGGAAAAAAGAGATTGGATTCCGCCGGGCGTCGGACGGGGTCGTCGGCGTTGGCAGCAGTGTTGGCGGTGGCTGCCGGTGAGAAATGGCGGAGTACTTGGACTCCATCTTCGGAACCGAGAAAGACAAAGTCGACTGCTCATTTTATTTCAAGATCCGAGCGTGTCGCCATGGAGACAGATGCTCTCGGCTGCACAACAAACCGACCTTTAGCCAGACCATCTTGATTCAAAACATCTATCGTAATCCCCAAAACAGTGCACAGACGGCTGACGGCTCACACTGTTCCGTGAGCGATGTCGAGATGCAGGAGCACTATGATGAGTTTTTTGAGGAGCTTTTCACGGAGATGGAGAAGTACGGGGAGGTGAAGGAGATGAACGTCTGTGAAAACCTTGGAGAGCACCTCGTTGGGTATGTGTACGTCAAGTTTCGCCGTGAAGAGGATGCAGAAAAGGCCGTGATTGACTTGAACAACCGCTGGTTTAACGGGCAGCCCACCCACGCCAAGCTCTTCCCTGTGACCGACTTCAGAGAAGCCTGCCGCCGAGATGGGGGAGTGCACGCGAGGAGGCTTCTGCAACTTCATGCATCTGAAGCCCATTTCTCGGGAGCTGCGGCGGGAGTTATACGGGCACCTTCGCAAGACGCATAGGTCGAGGTCCCGGTCCCGGGAGCGTCGCTCTCGGTCGAGAGACCGCGGCCGAGGTGGCGGCGGCGGCGGCGGGCGACCGGAGCGCGACAGAAGGCGGTCGCGAGATCGGGAGAGATCGGAGCGGTTCTGAGCCATGCCGTTTTTACGTATGTCTGCTAGAAAGTGTTGTAGTCGATTGACCAAACCAGTTCATAATGGAATTTTTTTTTTTAAAAAAAAAAACAACAAAAAAACCAAAGATGGATTTCTGAATAAAATTTGTAGTTATACAGTGAAAAAAAAAAGATTGGAGACAAACTTGCTAGAGGTCACAGAATGAGTCCATGACAAAGTCAGGACCTAGACTGAACTCCTAATGCCACTAAAACAAATGTTTTTTGAGTACCTACTACATGCCAGACACTCTTCTAGACATAGTGAACAAGAAAGATATAAAACCGTATATGATCCCTGCCCTCAGGGTGGGTATTGCCCCTAAAAGATCTCCCTACCTCCAGTGTTTCCACCCTTTAATCCAGTGGTTCTCAAACTTCAAAATGCATCAGAATTAGAGGGGACATACTTAAAATGGCAGATTTCCATCTCCACAACCAGAGGGTAGATAGAGCATGCCTGGAAATCTGAATTTTAAAGGCTCTCCAGAGGATCTGGTGCAAGGGGGGTCTGAGAATCTCATTTTGAGGACCACTGCTTTAATGCATCCTCCCCCAAATCTGATCATGGCATTTCCTGGCTTTAGAATCTCCCATGGCTCCCCAGGGCCTTCAGGATACAGACTGTTGATAAAAAGATGCACAATATAAAAAAGACAAGTTTATTCAGTGTCTCGCTGAGGACTCTAGCCCGGGAGACAGTCTCTTAGATAATGCTGAGAAACTGTTCCAAAGAGGTAATGTGAGAGGTTAGTATATAATGCGATTTTGGTGAAGGAGGTATATGCAACCAAGTATACATCTCACAGAAGGTTGCTGCTAGCCTTGAGGAACAGGTATCTTAATTAATGGTATCAGTGCTTTTCTAAGTATGGGAAGATACAAGAATCTAGGTTCATTAAAAATTTCTCCTGAAAATATCTAACTATCGGAAGGCCCATTCTGCCAGTTTCCCAGAGTGCAGAGTGCCTCATTCCTGATCTCTGCCCTGCACTCCTTTCAGGGTGTGTCAAAGGTCAGCAGCTGCAGTGGCTTATGACTTAACCCTTGTAGAGCCAGATGATTAGCAACCTTCCTTAGTTGGCAAGATCAAACCCTTTGCCTGATGCTGACTTTTCACAACCTGAACCCCAATTCCTCTTGATCCTCACCTCCATCATAGCTTCACCTCAAAGCTTCTCCAAACCACCATCTTCCTGTTTCTGTGAGCCTCTCCTGGTTGCCAGCCAAAGGCCTTTCTCACCATTCTTCCATGCAGGTAGAGTCCTATTTACTAGGAGCCCCCATCCCAAGTGCTCAGGGAATGTAGCTCTTACCTGGAGGCAAGTCGTGACTGGCCCAAGACTGTAGTTCTCCAGCTGTGGTATCCAGATCAGCATCACCAGGAAATTTGTTGGAACTGTTGATTCTCAGACCCCACCACAGACCTACTGAATCAGCCAGTGTTGAGGTGGGGAGCAGCATGTTTTTATAATCACCTTTCAGGTGATTCTGATCCACACCCAAGTTTGAGAACCATTGGCCCAAGATAATTCCCCTGAGGATTGGTGGGGGCAGTATCATGTGACACAATTCCCCCAGTATCCATGCTCACCTTTTTTCTATAAAGGAATTTTTAGCTGGGCACATGGCAACTCAGAATAAAAGACTGTATTTCCCAGTCTCCTTTGCAATTAGGCATTGCCATGGAAACAAATTCTGGCCAATGGGATATGAACAGTAGAACTTTGTGCTGCTGCCAGGTCATCCCTTTAGATGGAGGAGCTGTGCTCTCCCCTGGCTTGGTTTACCCTTTCTAGGGCTGGACTTTAGCTGTGTGGAGAGCCATCTTGAAGTTGAGACCAAACCCTAGCATGGTGGAGCAGTAAGACAGGAAGCCCCTAGGTCCTGGACACATGGAGTGGCCATACCTGCCCGGGACTTCTTATGTGAGGGAAGAGATCAACTTCTGTTTAAATTTAAGTCACTGTTATTGGGGCCTTTGTTACAGATGAAATATATCTTGGCTAATATACCTGGCCCCTTGATTCCTGAGGGAAGTCTTTTGAAGAATCTCTGAGGAAGTTTTTCCTTCTCAACAAAAAGACACCCAAGAAGGGGAAACCCTGGCCTCATCAAAGGTTGATAGCATCAAAAGCAGGATAATGATGAATGGCTTCATGTCTTTCTTGCTTGTTTCTACAACCGCCACAGCCCTCTTGCCAGCTGTATTTAGTTGGCTGGGGCTCCCAGAACAAAATACTACAGACTGGGTAACTTAACAGAAATTTGTTTTCTCACAATCCTGAAGGCTAGAAGTCCAACTTCAAGGTGTCAGCAGGATTGGTTCCTTACGCAGTTCCGTGCTTGGCTTGCAAATGGTGGCATTCTCTCTCACTGTGTCCTCACATGGTCTCTCCTCTGTGCGTGCCTGCCCCTGGTGTCTGTGCATCCAAATTTTCTCTTCTTAGAAGAACACCAATCAGATTAGATTAGAACCCACTCTATGGCCTCATTTTAATTTAATCACCTCTTCAAAGGCCTTATCTCCCAAAACAGCCACATTCTGAGGTACTGGGTGTTAGGGCTTCAACATTTTGGGGGTACACAATTCAGCCTATAATACCAGCAAAGCAGAAAATGTAAGGAACTTGATGTCATTTCTGAGCTGCTCAATTAACCAGCCCTAAAATCACTCACCATTGGACTTTTTTTTTTTTTTTGTCTTGAGAGATAATAAATGTTCCTTATTGTTTAAGCCAGCTTTGATTGGATAGTCTATTCTTAGTAGCAAAAAACATTGCATCCCAGGCACTGAATGCTCCCTCTGCTTAGAATGACCTTCCTGTCCACATGCCCTTCAAGGCTTGGCTTGAAGTCCACAGGCTTGGTGAATGGCTCCTGATTCTGCCTTCCCCAATCAAGTTGTTTGCCTTGTATCAAAGTTCTTTGCCTGTTTGTCTTTGTCTCTCATCAGATCAGTGTCAGCATATGCACTGCACACCGGCTTCCACATCCCCCGCCCCACCTCCTGTCCCTTGACAGGCATTAATAAGCAATTTCTTTTTCATTAGGAGTAGATCTGATTTTTATAATCATCACTCCAGGGCAGCCCCTGCTGGTCAACTGGAGATGGCTCAAAAGAAGTGAATCCTGTTTGCCACAACTGTTAAGTCTTTGAGGGCACAAACTGTTTCATTCATCTCATTTTTGATTCACAAGCAAGATTGTTAATAAGGGTTACCGTTGTATGCTTCTGATTCCATTTAATCCCTGCAGCAGCCTTCTGAGACAAGCGCCATTATTATCCTGCTTTTGACGCATGAGCCTGAGACAACGAGAGATGAACTACCAGTTCAAGGTCATACACATTTGAACCTAGGTCCACTTGTCTCCACCCATTTCCACTGACCTGTTCTAAGCACTTGATCTGTTCATGGTCCTAGATGGGGCAATGCAGGGACTACAGGGACCGTTTGCTATTTCTAGTGGCATTTGGAACCCTTCTTACCCTGTTCGAGAGTCCCAGCAGTTCAGTGATGTTTGGAGTTAGTCTGGGAATCACAGACTTTTCTATTTTACAGATGGGGAAACTGAGGCTCAGAGAGAAGAAAAGGCTTGCAAAAGTCAGTTATAGAAGTGCCAGAGCAAGAGACCGGCTTTCCTTCCCTGCTGCCATACTGAGGATGGGACTTTGGGACCTGCTCAGGGGTTAACTGGGAGTTTCTATGTCTGGGGCAGTCAGGGGTTGTGTAGTACATCCTGGCCTCTTCCTGTTGGCCCGGCAGGCGGAGGGAGATCTCACTTCCTGCTGTTGGGAGGTGACTGGCAGGATGTGGGGGAGCAGGAGAGGGTGGCTGTGTGAGCTAACACTAAGCAGCCTGGGCCATTTCCCTACCTCCGAGAGGGGGAGGGAGAGGGAGAGGGAAGGGGGTGTCCGGGAGTCCCCTGTAGCCCTCACATCCAGAGGCAGTGGGCAGCTCGGGCCCTCGCTCCCAGGGGCACTGATCTGGTGCACCCAGGCTTTCAGAAAAAACTTTCAAAACAATCCTCTGCATTGGCCCCTGCACTTCACACTTTCTGACAGCCTTCTCATCTGCTCATCTTTTCTGCCATACCTCTGACTGCAGGACAGGGCTGTAGGGATTACTCTTCCCATTGGAAAGACAAGGAAGTTGAGGCCCAGAGAGGTTACAATAAGACACGTGCCCTGGATCATACAGCAAACCAGTTCCAGGACTCGGGTCTCCAGAACCCAGGGGTCGTGGCCAGGTGAGGAGGGGTGAGTCAGAACCTTCCCAGCTGTCCTGGGTGGGCTGTGCAGAGTGCATAGGCCCTAGAGGTGAGGAACCAGGCTTCAGATTGAATCCAGACAAGGCCGCAATCCCTGGTCTTTGTCTCCTTCACTGTGTGCCATACTTGGGTCAGCCTCTGCAGCTGAGCCTGTCTTTAAAATCTGTATAACAGGTATAATAATGGTACCCTAATGTGAGGTATCAGTGAGATGAAAGACATAATAAAGTACTCAGCCCCAAATCACAAGGGAGCCTTTCTTCCCTAATGTTATTCTCTCAAGAGACAATAAAAGAGCCCAGGACACACAGATAGGTAGTTGATATTTATTGAGTGTTTCATATGTGTCAGGAGTTTTTCTAAGACCATGTAATTTTACAAATTCTCTCTGAGATCAGGCTGGTAATATGCCCATTTTATAGATGGGGGAAATTGAGGCACGAAAGGTTACAGGCTTGAGGTCATAACCCAAGTAAGTGACAAAGCCAGGATTCAAACTCAGGCAGACTGTCTGGGAAGCCCATGCATACTGCCTCCCTTAATTGTAATGATTCCTTTTTAAAATCATACCTTGCTTGGACATAGTATTTCACAGTTTTTTTATACAGTATTTTCCCACCCACTCTTTCATTTATTTCTCATCACAGCAGCCCACAGAGGAAGGCAGTGCTGACTCCTAATTTATAAAGGGGAGGGGGAAACGGAGGCTGTCAAAGGGGGAACTGATTTGCCTTGCCAAGGTCACACAGCAAGGTCAGTGGCAGAAGTAGGGGTGAAGTTTGGGATTTTCTGATTCCAAATTCAGGGCACCCTTCCCAGCCTTACTCAAATCCCAAGCCCCCTCTTTAGAAAGCCCATTGGCTGGAAGCCTTGGGGCTTTCTCCCCAGGTCAGTTGCTCTGGCTGGGATCCTACCGTTCAGCTGGAGGGTCCCAAGGCTGCATCCTCCACACCCCCACCCCTCTACCTCCACTCACTATCAGACAGGAGGGGCAGGAACTCCGGAGCTGGTGGAGTTTCCGACCAGGCAGGAAAAAGAACAAAGGAACTGCGTAGGGGAGAAGGTGGAGGGGGTGGCCTGGAGGGTGGCAGGAGTGGAGGGGACGCTTCACCATGGAATATGAAGTCAAGAAAGGGAAAAAGGTAGGTGGGAGTTTGGAAGGGATGTAGGGTAGAGAAATGCCCCCGGAGCTGGAGAAGTGGGAAGCCGGGGGTGGGGGGTGGGAAGATGGGAACAAGTGGCATCAGGAAGGCTTTTTTTCTTATTTGGAAAGACCTTCCTCCTCACCCTCAGGCAGCCAAACATTTGCGTTCCAAACTCCCTAACCTGTCTCCCTGCTCTCAGTGGCCTCTGCCATCCCAGCTACAGACAGAGAGACAGGCACCTTCCAGGGAAATCCAGACAGACAGATTAGTTTGGGAGATACTCCCAATTTGCTTCTCTGGTGTTCCTGGGAATTTCCTCCTGTAGCTTCTCAAACAGAAGGACAGACAGATGCCCAACAAACCCATTCCCCTGCTCCCTGCCTCCCCAGATAGAAGGACCTCAGCCAGGGTAATTCTGCAATATGAGGTTGCCTATTCAGGCTTGAGACACCTACCTGCTGCCCCGCTGGGCTCCAACCTAGACTGCCTCCTCCCTGTCTTTATACAGGGACCAGCTCTACTCCAAAGGCCTCAGTCTGGGGGTCACTCCCCCCAACCCCTAGATCTTTACCCCTTCCTGACTCTCAGAAATTTTCTAGTCCAGTTCTCCAGGCATCTCACCTGGTTGTCTTTGTGGTCCAGGGAGCCTCTCGGATTCCAACTCCCACTCCCACAGCGTCCTCTTCCCCTAGGAAACCTAGGTCGGGCTGTTTGAAAAGGCTCCGATGTGAACCTTGAGGGCTCCATAGGGAGCCAAGACACAGGTGCTTGTCCCCTCTTGGTTCATTCCTTCTATAGTTATTTATTTATTCAGCACTTATGATGTGCCAGGCACTGTGCCAGGTGCTGGGGATGATGCAGTGGTGAGCGAAGTCAGACAAGGTCCCTGCTCCCTCCCCATAGCTCACAGTCTAGTGGAGGAAGCAACTATTATTAAAAAAAAAAAAAAGCAATTAATTTAAAATTGTATGAAAGTCTCCATTTTGCAGTGCTGGGAGACAGAATATTAAGGGACCCAGCCCTAGACTGGTCAGTTTGTGCTGCGGTCTGATGGGTGGAAGGAAAGGGCGTAGGGAAGGGTGTTTCAGGCAAAGGAACAGCATGTGCAAAGCCCCATGGTAGGAAGGAATGTAGCAAGTAGGAAGAACTGAGATATGGCCGTATAGCTGGAGGGCAGGAGTGAGGGGCAAGTTGGGTGAGATGAGGCTGGAGAGGTGGGCAGGGCTGGACCTTTGAGGGCCACAGACAAAATATTTACTTCCCCACTCCACTCACACATACACACATGCTACACACACAGGATAAAACCTCAGCTCCGTAGCTGGCATTCAAGCCTTTTATAATTTGTTAATCTCATCATCCAGCCACAATGGACTACAGCACACATTCTCCAGGCTCCTGCTCATCCAGCCCTTGAAGCAGCCAGGGTTTTGCACATGCTGTGCACTCTGCTTGGAATGTCCTTTCCCAGATCGCTTGTTCTCATTTCTCAGGGCTTCCTTAGACTTTGTCCAGGCTCCATGATACTGATGGTAAAACGAGCTGGGCGTGCAACAGAACCGCCTGGGGCACACACTGAGGGCCACACTCACACTTTCCTATGAGGTTTAAATTCTGTCTTGGGCTGAGCTGGGGCCCTGGAATTTGCTCCTTTAACCTTGCTCCAGGCCATTTTTATGCAGGTATCTGCTGGATTATACTCGAATGTACTTATTAACCATTTCTAATTTTTAGGAAAGCACAGAAAATAGCTTAACAAATACCTATGCACCCACCACTCAGCCACGTTGAATGTTAATATTTTTCTGTCCTTGCTCCAGCTGGGCCGCTTCCTTAAACCTAAGTCTGGGCCTGGGCAGGGCTTCTGCCTTCACCTGGGTGTTCAGAATCGAAGGTTTGGAGCCAGACTGCCCAGGGTGAACCAGTGGTTCTACTGCTACTAGCTGGGGACCTCTCTGAGGCTTAGTGTCTCCATCTGTAAAATGGGAATCACAGAGGTAACCCCTCCACAGAGTCCTTGTAAGAATTAAATTAGACACTGTAAGTAAAATGCTGGGCATGCAAGTGCTGGATAAGATAAAGTCAGTTGCTGTTTTTGCTGTTTCCCCCCACACCGCGACCCACCTCCCCCAGGGCTTCGTGTCCCCTATCCGGAGGCTGGTGTTCCCCAAGGCCGGTCGCCGGGCAGCCTTTCGGACCAGTGTGAGCCGCCGGCCCCTGCACTCGATGCCTCTTTATCCTCCCGACTACCTCATCGACCCCCAGATTCTGCTGTGTGACTATCTGGAGAAAGAGGTCAAGGTGCGTGTGGGATGAAGAGGAGGGGTGGTTCTTGGGGTGAAGGGTGTAGGGGAAACAAGTTTTCTTCAACACTCTTAGGGGCCTTGGCTAGGTCTGAAAATTAAACTGGACAAAGACAGATTAACAGGAGAAAAGCATACACGTTTTATCAAATTTTCACATGTACACAAGAGCCTTCGCAAGAGAATGGAGACCCTGAGAAGTGACCAGAGCAGGAAGCTTTGACATCTTTTTGATAGAGAAACAGTAAATTTGTGAAGAAGAACTGCCAAGGCAGAGGGGTTTGGACTAGGTGTAGTAAGATGAAGTACCCAGACGTCTCAGGCCTCAAGTCCTTGTCTCTGATGATAAGGATTTCTCTCTTCTTCCTGGTTCCCTGAAAGGAGGGTACCTCTCACCTGGAAGACTTATCTTCTGCTTTCAGAGAAGAAGGGTGAGGTAGGGGAAGTCAGAGTGACCTTCCTGCCTCTGCTGTCTTCTCAAACTCCTTCTGCTTAAGATAGTCAATGTGCCACAGTGCCATGTTTTAGGGTGGCACATCCTGGACCCCATCAGGAAAGATCTTACCTCCCCTGCCACCAACACCTGACCAGCCTTTTCTCATACAGGGGAGGCTCAGGGGAAAGAGGCCTGGATTCAAGCCAGCCTCTCCCCTGCATCATGCTGTGGACCCTCAGCAAGTGTCCTCCACCAGCTCAACCTCAGTGTTCCCATCTCAACATGGGGCTCAAAGACTACCCCCAGGGGAGAGCAGATGGGAAAGTGCCCTGTGCACTGAAAAGCCAGACCTTCCTGTGAAATTTTACTGCAGTGACGTTGCTGCTACTCGGACAGTGTCTAAATTAGAGGAAGCCACTTCTGCAAGCCACAGGGACTTAGATCAACTCAAGGGCTTGACTTCTATTTCATGAACTCCATGATGGAGCAGTGGAGAAACCCCACTACCCAAGGAAGACTGATATGGGAGTAGAAGTGTCAGATCTGGCAAAAACAGGTGCCCAGTTAAATTTGAATTTCAGATAGGCAATGAATCCTTTTAATATTAGTATGTCCAAAATATTGTGTGGGACTAAAAATACTAAAAAAACAAAACAAAACAAAACAAAACAAAAACTACAAAAACATTAGTCGTTTATGTGAAAACCAAACTTAACCAGCATCTTACATTTTACCTGGCAACCCTATATGAAGGGAAAAGCTAACAAAGAAATCCCTTTTAAAAATTTGGCATAGAGGGAGGGTATAGGTCAGCTGTAGAGTGCATGTTCAGCATGCAGGAGGTCCTGGGTTCAATCCCCAGTACCTCCATTAAACAAACAAACAAACCTAATTATCTCCCCCACCCAAAAAAAAAAAAAAAAAAAATGGGGACTGAAATTTCATTGAGAATAAAAAGAAGTGGCTTAATTGGTAAAACTCAACTAGAAGAATAAAACTAAAAATAATGAAAAAAATAATGAAAAAAATTCTTATAATGAATAATATTTAAGTTGTGATAACACTAAGCTATGTCTAAGAATGAATGAAGAATTAATTTACTGATTTGAGATATCATTTTTCTAACAAAATTATATATTAATTTGATACAACACATTCTTCCCTTTCCATTTAACTTCTTCAACAAGATTATAAAGAGGGCCAGTGACCTGCACAGTCAGTTGACACTGTTCCTTGGGGTGGACAGAGCCAATCAGGCCAAGCAGGAAATCACAGGTGGTCAGTTCCTTCAAGTTATTATAGTGACTTTTGCTTCCACCATAGCTAAATAGCTATGTGCTCATAAAATAAGCTGATTTTAGCAAAAATAAGTTAACAGTGTGAGTGTGGGCTCTGTTGTGTGGGGTCCAGTTTTGCCACTTGTGGCTTTATCATATTGGGTAGGTTTAGCTTTGCCATGCCTTAGTTTTCTTATCCTTAAAGCAAGTTGGGGCAATGGATGGGTATAGCTCAGTAGTAGAGTGCATGCTTAGCACGCAGAAGGTCCTGGGTTCAATCCCCAGGACTTCCATTAAAAATTATGTAAAGAAAAAATTTTTAAAGCAGGATGAATAAGTGCATAATGCTCTCTAGACTATATCTGGCTCCTATGACCACTTTAATAACAGTTAATATCAGATTATTATTATTAATTATTATATTTATTATTATTAATTTAGATATTTCTATGTCAGTCTACCCGCACTGCGTCAGTGAGGTCAGGGTCCTCCAAGGCTTCATAATGACATCTCTCTGCCCTTCTCCCACCCCCCGCACCCCCACTCTGTTTCCATCCAGTTCCTGGGCCATCTCACCTGGGTCACCTCCTCACTGAACCCCTCCAGCCGGGACGAGCTCCTACAGTTGCTGGACACGGCCAGGGTGAGGCTCCGAGGAGAGGGAAGGGCAGGGTCTCCTCCCCTCCTCTTCCACCCGAAGCCCCCGGGACTCAGGAGATCCGACTCGCCCCACAGCAGCTGAAAGAGTTGCCGCTGAAGACCACGGCGGAGCAGGACAGCATCCTGAGCCTGTCCGCCCGCTGCCTGCTGCTCACCTGGCGCGACAACGAGGAGCTCATCCTGCGCATTCCCACGCACGAGATAGCCGCCGCCTCCTACCTGCAAGACGATGCTCTGCACCTGCTGGTGCTTAAGACTGGTACAGTGGGCGGGCCTGGCCGGGGGCAGGGCGGGGATTTGAAGGGGTAGAGAAAAGGCCCAATGCCTAGTCTTGGGAATGGGCGTGACCTGGAGCAGGAACGGGGCCTGAAACATGATGATGGGGTGATGGAAAAGGCCTGACCAAATTACCCAGAGACTAGGGGCAGGGCATGGCCGTCTGCAAGAAGACGGAGCCCAAGGATGAGGCTGAACCGTGGGCTGCCTGACCCAACATCCTGAGGCCAGGAGGCTGATCCTGGGAAGGATGGAGAAGTCAGAATCCTGAGGCCTGAAGTTAAGGGGCGTGAAGAGTAGAGTTGTGGCAAGGCTCTGAAGCTAGGAGAGAACCTGGGGCTAGAGGCGGGGGTCTAATCTGGGAACTGGGCCATACACCGTGGAGGCGGAGCTCGCGGCTGGGTTAGCCGCTGGGAGATGTCAGACCCTGCCTAGCTAGGGGCGGGGCCTGAGGCCAGGACTGGGATTGAGGGGGAATCCGGAATTCAAGGAGGGGTTCCTGAAACGAGGGACAGGGTCTGAGTTAAGTGTAAAGAGGGAGGGGACAGTCTGACCACTACTGTCGGACCAGACGGCAGGATCTGAGGCTAGGAGCATCGGAAGGGGGTTGGGCCGGCGGGACGGGCCAAACCCAGGGGTGGAACCCAAAAGGGAGGACTCGGAGCCCGGCTGGGTCCCGCCTCCTGACTTTGACGCCTAGGGTGGGACCTGAGAGCAGAGGCGGGACCAGGCGCGGCTGGACCACTCCCCCACCTCTCAAGCCCCTACCCCCGAGCGGTGGGGTCTGGTCCTCCAGCTGGCGATAGAAGAGGGCTCTCAGCCCGGATCTCCTGCTGCTGACGCCCACCCGGCTTCTCCTAGGTCTGGGCGTGGATCCGGTGCCAGCCGGCGTAGACGCCAGCCCCGGCGGCGCAGGGCGCGACCCCGGCCAGCCAGGCGCGGCGCCGGAGAAGCGGCGGGTGGGCACCACCGAGCGGCGCCACACCATCTGCAGTCTGGACTGGCGGATGGCGTGGGGCGGGGGCTCGGGCTCCGAGGCCCGGGCCGGGGGCGGCGGCGGCGGCGGCAGCCTGGAGCGCCAGCGCGCCGGGGCGCGGGCGTCGGGCAGCTGGGAGCGGAGGCAGACGTTCAGCGGCAGCTGGGAGCGGCGGCACGGCGGCGGCGGCGGCGGCGCGGGCAAGCCGGGCGGCAGCTGGGAACGGAGGCAGGCGGGCGGCGGCGGCAGTTGGGAGCGGCGCCACCCGGGCCCCAACCCTCTCGACCCTCAGGACCCCAGCCCCGACGCCTACTGCAACCTCGTCATCCTGGCTGTGGCCAACAGGGTGAGCCTGAGAGCACCCCGCGCCCCTGCGCCCGGCCTGCCCGGAGCCCTCCCACCCCCGACCCTGCCCCATTCTCGAGGTTCCTGAAGTCCACCCCGGCCTCTTTACTTCTCCCTCCTTCGGCCCTACGCAGGACTTCTGGTACTACCTGCGTGCCCATGACGCCAAAAGCCTTCTACACTCCAGCCCTGGACACCTCCAGGACACCTCCCCCTTCCTGTCCCAATGGGCTGAAAGCTCAAAATGCCCCAAACAGACTTGATCTAACCCCTCCACCAGCCCTGCTCCTTCTCCAAAATCGTCAGTGTCGGCACTACCACAGTTACGATCATGAGGACAGTAATCACCAGTGCGAATTGAGTGCCAACCTGTGCCAAACAGGAAACCAGCCTTAACTCATTTCATCCCCACAGTAACCCCTAGAGGCAAATATTGCAATCATCCCCATTCTATAGAGAAGGAAGCAGACCCAGAGGCTAAGCAACTTGTGCAAGGTCACACAGGAAGCAGGTGGTGATTTACTGGGACCCAGAAGTTCAGAGCCTGTACTCTTGTTAACGGTGGCAGTCACCCAAGGCAGAAGCCTTCCTGCCTTTTTGCCCTCCCCTCCCCCATCCTCCATATTTACATTTTACATTTTATTCATTTGATCATGTTCATTGAGTGCCAGTGTATGCTAGGCATTGGGCTGGGTGTTGTGGATACAGAAATGAACAAGACATATTTAGTGTCCTCCCTTAGGGAGTTCAGACTCGCAGACACATTCAAAGCCCTGAGCCTTGTAAGCTTTTTCTCTGACCTCTATATATCAACCCCACACGGCGAACAAAACAGACATGGTGCCTGTGTAGAGGAAGAGGTAGATAGTAACCAGTAAACTCAGACTCTGGAGCTGACTTGAAACACTTTCTCACTTGGCGTCCAGCTCTCCACATTCCCCTGGTTTTCCTACCTCCCTGGCTCCTCCTCAGGAGCTGGTGCCTCCTCTTCTTTCCAGCCTCTTAAGGTTGGAGTCTCCCAGGCTTAAGTCCTCGATCCTCTTTCTCCTTTGTCCACACTCATTTCTGGGTGACCTCCTCTAGTATCATGGCTTTTAAAACACCGAGAACTCCCTAAATGTTATCTCCCACGAAATCTCCAGATATGTTTCTCTTCTCAGCCTCTCCATTCAAAGGTCTAATGACTATCTCACACCTAACACGTCCAGTTGAGCACCCAGTCTCCCCAAATCTGCTCTTCCCTTGGTCTCCCTGTCTTGAATGGCAGTTCTGTACTTCCATTGCTCAGCCCAACACTTACAGTGAGCTTTGGTCCCTCTCTCTCACACAACCCATATCCACTCTATCAACAAATCCTGTTGGAGTTTCAAAATAAAACCAGAGTGCAGCTACATTTTCCCACCCACCACTGTCCCCTGCCACCAAGGTCCCTGCTCCATCTTCTTCCATTGGGGTGGTCCAATCACCCCTCACTGGTTTGGCCATTGCTCACAATCTGTTCCCCCGCATGGTCAGAGTGGTCCTGTTAACGCATAAGTCACATCATGTCACTGCTCAAAACCTTTCAGTGGCTCCCCATTTCACTCAAAGTAAAAGCTAATGTCCTTACAACTGCTTACAAAGCCATCCACTTTGTTACGGTGGCCCCAGCCACCATCCTCATTTTCTCTCTGGCCTCATCTCAGGGCACCTGTGCATTCAGGATGGTTCACTGAGCTATCCTCAGCACCAAGAACCGTGCCTGGCACATGATAGGTGCTCGATAAATATTGAATGGATGGATTAGCGCATCCTCTGTTGCTATACATTGTGATGGGGACCAAGAAGAAATCAAGCAGGTTGTCATGATGATGATGGGGGAATTCCAGAGGGAAAATGAGTTTGTGCTTTTTAAACTGAAATGTGGAGGAGAGGAGAAGAGCAAATTCCAAGCAGAGGGAACAGTGAGCCCGGTTTATCCCATTGGCCTGTGAGGGATTTAGGCCTCATCTAATTCACTTCTGAGACCCCAGAGCCTAGCCCAGTGGCTGCCACACAGTAGGACTAAATAAGAATTTGTGGAATGAGCAAATAACTGAAGAGTTGTTTTCCAGGAGTATCTGAGCCTCTGATGTCCTATCTGAGGCATTGTGGTCCCAAGGAGGGTACAGGAGTTAGAGTCAAAAAACCTGGGTGCCAAAATTAACCCCAAAGCCATGAGCCTGCTGTGTGAGCCTGGGCGAGTCACTTAACCATTCTAAGACTCCATCTCTTTAACTATAAAATAAGGATCCTCTCTTCCCTATCCGTTCTGTAGGGTTATTGTAAAGATCAATCCTGGTTTAATGATTATTTCACCTTCCCATCCCCAAATGCCTATCCTGAGTTACATGTTAATTATACCCAAGGCTGACTTTTTTAGAAGCACAAAATAAGAAATGGCTTCCTGAAAATGGCTTCATCTTTCTGTCCTTGCTTAAAGACTTAAAGAGTTAAATTAAAGAGGCAAATTCCTCTTTGAAATTTGCGATCGCAAAAAAGTTTCACCCGAGAACTTAAATGCCTTTCTTCTATCAGAGACTAAAGCCTATGTATTCATCCTGCTTCATGTATTCATTTTGCTTCCATTTTTGCCCTGGGTGCTGGGAAGCTCATATCTAAATATGGCATCCAGTAGTAGTAACTGTGTTGAGCCTAACATTTTCTTCTTCTTTTTTTCCTTAAATTGAAGTATAGTTGATTTATAATGCTATGTTAATTTCTGGTGTACAGCATAGCAGCTTTCTACCTATAAATTAAACTAAATTAGGGCTTATTTTAGATAAGTTTTAGGAGGGCCCATAATTCCCCCAGATATTTGGGGTGCATGTGTGCATTTTTCAGGGCAGAAGAGTTACAGTTGTCACTGGATTCTGTGAAGGCCAGTAAGTGGCTATTTCTATAAATACATTTCACCCAGCGTGGGGCCATATAGTTTTCACGGGAAATGTCCTCTAAGTTGATTTAAAAGCATCCCTAGGTGTGTGTGTGCCCCTGTGAGCCTCCTCACACTGCATTTAGGAAGCAGGGGCATCCTGGTCACTGGAGAGGGCCTGAGCTCTGCCCTCCTCTCTGGACCAGGATGCTGCCGAGGAGTCCTGCGCCCTCATTTGTCAGGTCTTCCAGATCATCTACGGGGACCAGAGCATTGAGTGCGTGGACCGGGCCGGCTACCACTACATGTCCACACCCGAAAGGCCGTGGCTGTGCAGCCGCAGTGAGTACTCCCACTTGTGGCCCCCTGTCCTGTGAAACATCCTGAAAGGCCAGGGGAAGGGGGATGTCCCTGGACTGGGGAGAAGGAAAGCCTTTAGGGGTCTTGACCCCTTCAGCAATTACAGCATATCCACAATATGTAGCTAAAACAAAATATCCAATTTCATAATCACCTCAAACCTAGCTTCTTCATAGGTGTTCCGGTTGCCAGATTCAGATCGACCCCCTCAGAGCTGACCTTCTCTTTCTCTCTTTTGTCTTTGGTGTCACTGCTTTGCCAGAACCTAAGCACGTGCATTGTTTATTGAGCCGTCTAGCCCCACTAAGACTCTAGGTCAAAACCGAGATTTCTAGACTGGTCCTTGAATGCAGTCAAGGGCTGGGATGAGAATGAAACCAATAGAGGTATTTATTGAGCACCAACTAGGTGCTAAGCACAGTACTGTTGTGCCAAGTCTTATTTAATCCTCATAGCAACCCTGTCTGTCCCGTTTGCCACTGCATCTCATGTGCCTAGGGCAGGACCAGAGATAGATGCTTAAGGCGTATTTTCTGAACGGATGAAAGAACTCTCTGAGGCCTTATGAATCCAGTTTTACAGATGAGGCCATTAAGGCTCAAGGTAGCCAATAAATTTCTCAAGGTCACACAGCTGGTGAATGGCAGAGTCGGGATTCCAAGCCAGGTGTGTCTGATTCTAAAGCTTCTCTCTGGGACAGCCTCGCTGCCCATGCTGCCTTCAAGGCCACTACGTGAGCTTCCTCAGCCACAGCCCCTCAGCATGGTCCCTATTTGCATAGCTTCAGCATCAGGAAGCTGGCTCTTCCCTTCTGAAAGGCACTCTCATCTGTGGGAACAGTGGTTACTGAGAATTTAGGAAAGTTCGTTGACTCTCACAGGGATGATGGACAAATAAATGAGATCATTCAACAAATATTTCCACAAATTCATTCAACAAGTATTTATTGAATGCCTCTGTGTCAGATTCTGCTAATCAGCAGGATATACTGGTGAGTAAAACCAGACATAGCCCTCCCTCGCTCTGAGGCTTGCATTGCTGGGGGAAGCCAATAATAATTAAATAGTTACACAAATGAAATGTACCCACACACTGTGCTATGAGAACAGATAAGGAGGAACCAGCCTCTCCTGGAAAGTCAGGGGAGTATCCTGAGGAAGTGACATTAAGTAAACCAAAGTCAGGAGGGCGATCAATATTTCAAAGATTGCCAGAGAGCATGCAAACTTAGATGAAGTGATTTTTTCTTCTCTTAAAAGATCAGATGGCTCATCAAACACCATTTTATAGACTATAAATGAATTTTATGTGTTATTACTTTCCAAAAATCTTTTAAAAAATGTGTTCTTTTTTAGAAAATTTCTTTTGGGGGAGGAAGTAATTACGTTTATTTACTTACTTATTTCTAATAGAGGTACTGGGGACCTTGTGCATGCTAGGCATGCACTCTACCACTGAGCTATACCCTCCCCACATTGCATTTTATTTATGTATTACCTGTGTATAGAATTGCTCTTTTCATATAAGATAAATGTCAAAGTAGTAAAAATATGCATTAAATCAATTATGCACCCCTTCTTCCCCCAAAAAGATCAGAAGGGTGAGGCTACTACCTGAATTCACTGAAATGACAGGGCGAGGGACAGAGCAAGTTCTCTGGAACTGGTGCTGTTCTCCCCTTGTGATTTTGAGTTCTTTTCCCTCAAAGTTCTTCTTTGCTTGCTCTCAAACACACACAGTTTATAAAACACTACCTCACCTATTAACCTGGCTTGCTATCCCCAAGGCCCCCATGAGGTAGGCAGAAAGGTGGTATTGTCCCAGCCTTGAGAAGTTGAGGGCCAGGAGAGGGGTAGTGAGTTGCCTAAGCTAGGCTGTGTGTTGGTGGTGGGGGCACATTTCACTCAGAGTAAAAGCCATCACCTGTACAATTGCTTAAAAAGCTATCTGCTCTCCAGCCAGGGTGGGGGCTATCTGACTCCAGGGTGGGGCTGAGCTTGGCACCTCTGGGAGCCGAGGATTTTGGCCCCTGCTTTGCTGCTTCTGACAGCCCTCTGTCTGCTGACCCCAGGTGAGAGCTGCCGCACGGACGGGACTTACGCCTATGACGCCGACTTCAGCTGCTGCAGCTCCTTGTGGGTACCCTGCCAGGGACCCCATTCTGGTCCCCCCTAGCCCTGCATAAACAAGGTTGCTCTTTGAGGCATTCTTGAGACCCTGCGGGCAAGAGAGGTGGGAGAAAGTGACCCCCCCACCCCCGCTTGATTTGTGCTGAGACACTAAGCCCTGAGGATGGGGGTGGTAAACTGAACTTCCCAGGCTCCGCTGAGCTCGTAGGATCTGAGCCCCCGAGAGGCCCAGGGGGCAGCCAGAACCTAGAACTGGGTCCTCATGGGCCTGCGGCTCTCTCCCAGTCATCCAGACACAGTGGCCTGCAGAGGCCAAAATCACAGCCAATGCCAAAAAAAGAAAAAAAAATCATTTTGATTTACTTTAGTTTGGGCTCCATGGAATAGAAAACCCTGAAAAAAGTAGCTTGAACAAGATAGAGCTTTTTCCCCTCTGTCTTTTATATAAAATAGACTAGGAGTTCATGGCCTCGTGGTCATCTGGGACCTAGGCTTATCTTTTCCTCTCTCTTTAACATTTGCTTTCATCCCCAAGGTCACCTCATAGACCAAGATGGTGGTTATAGTTCCAGCCATCACAGTAGCATGCCAAGGACCTCTTTAAAGTGCTCTGCTAGAATTCCCATCTGACAGCCTCTGCGTACAACTTGTTGGCTAGAATTTGGTCTCGTGGCCACAACTAGCTATAAGCAAGACTAGAAAATGCAGGCTTTTTAAAAAAAATCTAAGTTGGGAACATTGTCCAGGGTTCTATTTAGGGTGACCAACCACCCTGGTTTGCTCAGGATTAAGGGGTTTCCCAGGACATGGGATTCTCAGTACAATAACCAGGCAGGTCCTGGGAAAACTGGGACAAGTTGGTCACCCTAGTTCTTTACTAAGACTTTTGACTTGATAAGGAACAGTCTCTGCCAGTGATACATGCCTTACTTTTTTTGTTTTCCTTTTTAGTGGCAATATATTTACCTTCCTAATACTGTGTGCCCTTAGGCCAGTCCTTAAACAAGGACAGATGACAATCATGAGCTTGCTGTGTGCCAAGTATTATTCTATAATGTACTTCATTTAAAAAATCTACATGACAACATAACAGTAACTGCTGTTTATTTATTGCTTTGTTCATGACTCTAAATGCTTTACAAATATTAACTCCTCTAATTCTCATGATGACTTTAATTTTTATCATCCCATTTTATAGATGGAGAAACTGAGAAATAGAGAAGTTAAGTGGCTTGACCCAAGGTCAAGCAGCTAGTAAGTTGTAGGCCTGGGGTCTGAATCCAAGCAAGCTGGCTCCAGAGTCCACACCCTTAACCACTAAGCTACACTGCTTCTCTAAGGGTAATAACGGAAGATGGTTCTGGAACAATGTAGAGACCAGGAGGCAGCGGCCCACGGCTGACTTTTATTTAAGCAATATTTATTGAGTACCTACCATGTGCCAGGCACTGTGCTGTGTGCTAGGGATACAGTGGGGAGCAAGACAAGGATGAGTCCTGTGCTTGGCACATAGTAGGTACTCAACAAGCAGAGAAAACCAAGATCCCCACTCTTGCATGGTTTACAGTTTAGCACAGGAGACAGTAAAATCACTATTATTCAATAGCAATAAGCATCAATGAACACTAAAGAGAAGCTTAGAGTCCTGAGAGAGGCTGTGGAAACGCTATAGTCACCCAGGGAGTCAGGACAGCCTCTCCGAGGTGATGACATTTGAACTGAGATTTGACGAATAGAAGGGGGAACAGCGCTCCAAGTGGAGGGAACAGCAAGTGCAAGGATGCTGAAGCAGGATACAGCCTGGTGTGTTTGAGGAGCAGCCAGGAGGCCACTGTGGCTGCAGCAGGGGTGTGAGGGCCAGAGTGTCAGAGAGGACATTTGGTGGGGGCATCTGAAAGGCCTTGCCTGCCACAGGTAGACTTACAGACTTCGTGACCACATTTGACAGAGGGTCTAACCTGGCTAAGGGGATCAGGAAAACTTTCCTGAGGAGGTGACATTTGAGATCCAATGATGAGGAAGAGTTAGCTAAGCAAAAGACAGGGAAAGAGAGGCATTCCAGGCAGAGGGAACAGCATGTACAAAGGCTCAGAGGTGAGGGGGTACTTGGAGTATTAGAGGAAAAGAAAGAATGCCGGGTGGCCTGAGTATAAACAGCAAGGGTGAGACCAGGCTTGAGAGATGGTCTGGGACCTGATTATATGGGACCTCGAAAGCCAAAATAGGATCTAGGATGAGGCCCCCAGCCCAGGCATTGGTGGCAGAGCTCCTACCTTCAGCCTATCACATGGACAGGAGCTGGAAGGAGGCGAGTGAGGATCCCTTTCCCCCTGTCCCTGCAGCAATAGCTCCCAAGACACATTCGAAGCGTGTTACAGCGGCACGTCCACACCCTCTTTCCATGGCTCCCACTGCAGCGGCAGCGACCACAGCGGCCTGGGCCTTGAGCAGCTGCAGGACTACATGGTCACGGTGAGCCGGGGCAGCCAGTGCAAACAGCAGAAGCAAAGGCCTGGAGGCCGGAGAAAACGTGGGGTATTTCAGGAATCATGAATTGTCCTTGACTTAACTGATGCATAAGACCTCAGAGGTCTGGGAAGGATGTGAGGTTAGGAGAGTAAACTGAGTCATCTTGTGAAAGGCCTTAACGAACGTCAGCTGGCGTTAACTGAATGCTGGCTATATACCAGGTGCTGTTCTAAGCACCTTTTATGCATCATTTCTTTTAATCCTTTCAACAACCCAAGAGGACGTGCTTTCACTATCCTTACTTTGCAGATGAGGAAAAGAAGGGTTAAGGAGGTTGTCTCCTACCCACAATCCCAGAATTGATCAGTGAAGGGGCTAGGATTTGAAATCAGGCAGCTTGAGGTCACATCTCGTTCTTAGATGCAGCCCAAGGGGTCTGGATGTCCCCCAATAGGCTGGGTTTTCCGAGGAGGGCTGGGCCAGATACACCCTTAGAGAGGGCTCTGGGTCTTTTGGGCAGGGGTGGGGTGGGGGTTGCTCTTGGGATTCATCTTGAACGGTGTCTCCACAGTTGCGGAGTAAGCTGGGGCCCTCTGAGATCCAGCAGTTTGCACTGCTGCTGAGGGAGTACCGACTGGGGCTGCCCATCCAGGACTATTGCAACGGCCTGCTGAAGCTCTATGGAGACCGGCGCAAGTTCCTCCTCCTTGGTGAGCCCCCTGCCCGGGTTAGGAGAGTTTAATCCGTAACCCTCAGCCTCCAATAAAGCTAAGATCAGGATATCCATGAGGCACGGTAGGAAACCAAGGTGCAGAGAAGGGAGAGGACTTGCCTGCAGTCTCAGAACCAGGAGAGAGAGCACAACACAGCAAAGCTGGGAGAGGGAATGATTTTTCCTATTTTAGCCCATGAGGAATCTGAGGCTCAGAGAGGCTAAGGAAGTTGTCCAAGGTCACAGAGCTAACAAGGAGAGCTAATGATAACAGGAACAGGAATGAAAATGTTAATATAATGATATATTATATAGTACTATGTAATTATTATAATACGAATAACATGTATTTGGCAGTAACCATGTGCCAAACATCATCTCATTGAATGCTCTCAGTTCTGGGAAGCTGAAATTATTACTTGCCCTCATTTTGCAGATGAGAAAACTGAAGCTTAGAGAAGCAAAGTACATAGATCACAAAGCTAGTAAGTAGCAACGAAAGTAAAACGGAGCCCACGATGTGTACTAAGTACCCTGTTTAATCCTCACAGCTGCATCAGGAGAACAAGTGCAATTATCTCAGTTTTACAGGTGGGGAAAGTAAGTCTCAGTAATTATTAAAGGAGGGTTGCCCAACTAGTAAGTGGAACTATAACAATCGAAATAATAATGACAATAATAAGCTATCATGTAGTGAGCAATTACGGTGTGCCGAGCATTGTGTGATTATTCTCTGGCTCAGAGAGTCAAGGAATTTTGCAAGGTCACACAGCCAGCGAATGGCAGGGAACGGATTTGAACTCCGCTCCCCAGAGGTGAGTCCTACGTGGGAGGGGAAGGGTTGATCCGCGAGGAATCACCCTGCCCCTCGGCCCGCAGGAATGCGGCCTTTCATCCCGGACCAGGACATCGGCTACTTCGAGGGCTTCCTGGAGGGCGTGGGCATCCGCGAGGGCGGCATCCTCACCGACAGCTTCGGCCGCATCAAGCGCAGCATGAGCTCCACGTCGGCGTCGGCCGTGCGCAGCTACGACGGCGCGGCCCAGCGGCCCGAGGCGCAGGCCTTCCACCGGCTGCTGGCCGACATCACGCACGACATCGAGGCTCTAGCCCCAGACGACGACGAAAGTACAGATGAGGAGGCCCGGGGCTCCCCGGGCGGGGGCGACGCGGCGGAGGACAACTACCTGTAGCCTGTGCCGCCTGGACGGGGAAGAGGATGTCCCCGCACTCACTCTTACCTGTGGACCCCATCTCCACGGCCCCCTCCTCAAACCCCAGCCCTGGGTCTCCCCGGGTCTGTCCCTGGGGTCTGTTTCTGCCCTGGGGGCTCCGGTCCATGCAGTACCGAGAGTGTCCTGCAGGGGGCGGGACCCTAAACCGGGCTCTGCCTGCTGGACTGAGCAGTGAACAACTTTGCCCCGTTAGCTCCGAGTGCCCGGCCTCAGGACACTCCCTCCTTCTCCAGACTCCGCAGCTTTCTGGAGGCCAGAGGAGGGATGAAGAGTAGGCTCCACCTGCTGGCCAATTGGGAGAAGAATTCCCAGAGCCAGGAGACCTCTGTTCCTCCTATTTTACAGTTTGAGAAACTGAGGTTCCAGAGGAGGAGGGACTTGAGGGAGTCTCCTGACTCCCCTTAGATGTTACCTCAAACTGACCTACTAAATAGTGTAGAGGATCTTTTTAAAGCTCTACATGGCAGGATCTCCCCTTCCCTGATGGCATGAATTAGATGGTCAGTGTGGAAAAGAGGTTTCTCTCTACTGAGAGTCCACCGAGAGGTGGGTGATCTGGGTCCCAGTCCTGACTGCAAGGCTCTGAACAGGCTTCTTGTTCAGATCTTGCATTTGGAGCTGGACAATCCTAGGCCTCCTGTCCGGTAGGGGTCCTAGCCTCTCTGTGACTCTGATTTCCTCTTCTGACCAAGAAGTCTGCCCCACCAACCTCACAGGGTGGTCATAGGTGTTATGGAAGTTCAAGACTATAGTGCTGGGTCAAACACATGGTAGGCACTCAATAAATGCTGTTCCCTTTCACACTTGAACACTTTCTGACTCAGTTTGCCTGTCTTTGCCCTGTGTGCAATGGGACGGGAACTGGGGTGGGGGTGACATCTCAAAGAGACCCTTAGGGAGCTCACAGTTTGGGAAGAGGAAATAGGACTTGCCCCTCACAGCTCTGTTACAGTCTGGCTCCATGCTCAAGGTCCAAACGAAAAGTACAGCCACTGAGTCTAGGGTAGTCCAAGAAATCTGACAGGGTTGGAGGGGGAGGGAAGTCAGCGTCAGGACAGCACTCAGCACAGCCTCAGTAAAGACACATAGGCTGAGAGGAAGAAGCCCTAAGAAGAGACCTGCATAGAAGAGCTAAAATTTAATTCTCAAACTTTACTTGGCTTTCCATGGCCAGGTACATGGTAACTACTGTGAGGCTGGTACTATTATCACCATCATTAAAATAATATCATCATTATTATTAGGGCTTTGGATCCGGAGAGTTCCATGGTTCATACTCAGTTCGTGGCAAATGACCATCATAATTGGTCCATGCAAGGCCCTTCTGATGTTTTACTTACATTCCCCAAACTCCATCCACACATTCCTACACTCCTTCCCCTCCCCACCACGGGCACCCATGTGTGTATTTTTATATATCTCTGGACATAAAATATACGATGTTGTGTGTGTGTGTTTATATTACATAAATGGTACTAGGTAAGGATTCATTTTAGTGTTTCCTTTATCACCCATAATATGTTTTTAAAGATCTACTCATGTTACTATGGAAAAACCTAACTTTTTATATCCAACCACCTCTAAATATTCCAGGCTGAGCATCTGCTGTTTTGTTTATCTGTTCCCCCACTGATGGACATTCAGGTTGCTTCCAACCCCCTCTTACAACAAACAACACTGTGATGAACATCTTTGTGCATACCGTGCTGTTTGAAAACTTTTTTGGTTTTCTACCCAAGGACAGAATTACTGGATTACAGGGCATATATGTTTTAATTTTCACTGAAATCTGCTAAAATGACTCCACTAACAGTATGTGAAGGATGCTGTTCCCACATTTTCAGCAACTTCTATGGTTTCTGACTTTGTACTTTTTTGCATAGTTTGAATGTAAGGTGGCATCTCATTGCTGTTTTAACTTGCATTAAAATCTCTGGTAATCCTGAGATTCAGAACCTCCTCCTATACTTGACAGGCAATAAGGCTTCCCCTTCAGTGAATTGCCTGTTTGTATTTTTTCCCGTTATCTATTGGGTTTCCTGTCTTTTTCTTGTTGATTTGCAGGAGTAGCAGATATATTTTAGATATTAATCTCTTATTGGATATTGTTGTTCCAAATATCTTCTCCTAATCAGCTTGTCCATCTATTAAGTTTATTTATGGCAGTGGTTCTCAAACTTTAGCATGCATCAGAATCTCCTGGAAGGACCCATATCTGGCTTACCCCATATGTGAGGCTCTTATCCTGTCTACCAGCCTTTGGGATACAATGATCACAGGCTGAGGCATTTGGACCTGCGGCTATGGGGAGCCTTAGTAAGTTCCTGAGTGAGGCAGCCGTGAGGGAGAAGTCCGTGGGCAATGGGCAGGGGCCAAAGAGATAGGAGTCCCCTTTAAAGGCCAGCAGGCTTTGCAAGAGGATCAAACTCAGAAATCACCTAGTCCTAATATAGGTCCAGCAACAGGGCTGCTGAGAGATGCTGGGACAGCTCTTACCCCACAGCTCCGAGGATGGAGCAATTTCCCTCATACCCCACGGAAGTCCCCACCCACTCCGGAGCTACTCTCTTACCAAAGCCATGTAACCCCTTGATTTCTGAGGTCCAAAGAACCCAGGCTCTGAGCATGGGGCCTCTGACCTTGCTTCCTCCTGCAGTGTTTGGAAACCCTGCCAGGATCACTTCCCATCAAGGTTCAGTTCCTAGCACAGCAAGACGGGAAACCCCCCGGGGGGTGGGACAGTTGATTCCTAAAGACCTTTAGGAGTGGGGTAAGGATGGAACTTCCCTCCCAGCTGGATCCCCTATGGGCAGTGTCAACCCACGGACAAATGGTGGTTAGTGAAAATGTCTCCAGCTGCCCCTTATACCCAAGCCCCTCCCATTTGGGGGCACTGCAACTTCTTACCCTGTCCCAGACTCCAACTGGAGACTCCTAGCAATCCTTCACAACCTGGGGCCACTGCCATTTGGTCTCTGTCGTTTAGAGGGCACCCACTCTGTGCCAGGAACTGTGAGTCACTAGAAGGAGAGACAGAATAATCCCCACTTGCTGGAGGGCTCCTAGCCTGATGGTCCCCAAATTATCACTGCACAAAGTTCTCAACTGTAAAATCAAAGAATGAGAAACCAGCACTTTCTGGGGAGGCTGGAAGGAGCTTCTCGAAGGTGACATATGAGCAAGACATTGAAGGATGAGTGAGATTTGGGGCAGGTAGAGAATAGCAGGGAGAGCCCCCCAGGCAGGCCCAGCCTGGGCACAAGCGGCGGGGGTGGGATGTGGAGGGGAGGGGAGCTGAAGGAGCAGGGCACACACCAGGACTGGTAACCAGTGGGTACCAGTGCACAACTTAGGCGTTCCAGCTCCAAGGTCCGACTGAGAGGTTTTGAGTCCTAACCCTGTCATCTGCTAGTTGGGTGACCTTGGGGTAAGCCCCGAAATGTCTCTGGATCTTGGTTTCCTCATCTATAAAATGAGGTAATAATAACATCACCCTCATGGGTCTCAGAGATTGTGGTGAGGCTTAAACAAGATAATCCACATGAAAGGGCATCTAGTAAGTGCTCAGTAAATGCGACCATTATTGTTGCTGGAGGAGCACAGGGTGTGTGAGGTGAGGGTCAGGATTTGTAGGAGAGGAAACCAGAGAAATGGTCAGACTGAGAAGGCCCTGCCATGGCAGGCTAGGAAGTACAGGCAGAAAGGAACGAACTAATGGGCCTGCATTTTTTTGAAATGAATCTAGCTACTTGCATTTATAACATTTTCAGCTGCTAAATTTGGGGGTAATTTGTTACACAGCAATATATAATTAATACAGTCAATAAGTCTTTATTAAGCATTTACTGCATATCAATTCTGTGGGGAATGCAAGAGAAAAAGACACGGTCCTGCCCTCAGGGGAGCAGACCATGTGCACATTCAACCATTCAACCAATATTTATTGAGCACTTACTACATACCCAGCCCTGTGTTGAATGCCGACTCACAGAATGTTGGCAATTAAAATACCCTTCAGGACAAAGGGGAAATTTCAGGATTGATGGCAATGTCTATTTTAATGGCTTTGAAGTTACACAGATGTATATGCATTTGTAAAAATTCAGCAAAGAAATACTTAATCTTAAGCACTTTGTTGTACATAAATTTTACATTAAAAATACCATAAGCAAACACTGAACTCTAGGTAATATTATGTGTGCCAAAATAAGTTACTCTGAAACACATTTTAAAGATGAACTGATGGAGGGCTAGATGGATGGACATGTGATAAAACAGGTAGAATGTACGTGGTGAGTCTAGGGGTTTTGTTGTAAAAGTCTTCCAATTTTGTTTTACGTTTGAGAATTTTCATAATAAAATATTTGGGGAAAAGGACTCTCGATAACCATGTATACCAATCCTCTCATTTATTATTATTATTTTAACTACACAAATAAAAACAAATAGAGTCTAGTTTAAAAAAAGAGAAAAAGGTCACCATCTCTTTCTCCCTGACCCCAGTGTTCCTCTCTTCTTCAGTGACAGTCTCTGTTCTCGTCTACTCTGTAGTTTCCAGGCTCTTCTCTACACCTTTACACACATATATAGGTAAATACAAAAAACATGGGGGGTTGTGTATTTTTTAATGAATGTACTCTCCATACTATTCTGCAAGCATGTCTTGGAGGTTCTCTCCATGTTAATTCATATGCACCGTCTGTGTTAAACTGCTGGGTAGTTTGTACCCGCTCATTCAAGATGCGAGGCTCAGAGAGGAGGTCTTGCTCAGGAACAAACAGTACGTTAAAAGAGCTGAGGTGCCAACGGGTTCTCCTAGCTCCAAGCTTGGGAGCATTCTGCAGGAGCTCTGCCATCTTAGAATGGGACGGGGCGGGGCCAGGCCCTTTTATCCGGCTGAGCGCTGGCGGGCGGGCAAGTCCCGCTCTGCCCCGCCCCTTCCGGGCCCCGCCCCCTCCGTTTCCCCTGCCCCTCCAAAGAATAGGCCTGGACTCAAGCGCACCCGGACCCAGGAGGAAGTCAGCGTAGCGCTTCCTCTTTTCTTGGCCTCCGGAGACGCTGGGGGAAGGGAGGAGGGTTGTGAAACCGAACGGTCTCCCAACCCCTCCCCCTCGGGGAGACCCATCAGCTGGAGGTGGCCACGCAGCTGGGGCAGAAAAACAACTTCGTGGACACCCCCTAATATCCCCATCCCCGCCACACCCCTGAATAGGAGGTCAGCTGTTTCAAGGATGGTACCTGGGGTAGGTAAGCTTCCGAGAGGCCTACAAGCCAGCCTCCCTTGGTCACCCACACGAGAAAGCCCCAGCTCCTTATCCGCTGCCGCTTCTGCTGCTGCTACGGTCCCCAGCCTCATGGCCCGTCTGTTCTTGCCTAGGGCTTCAGGCATCAACCACACAGAAGTTTTGTGGTTCCTCAAACAGGCCAGGCTCTTCCTCCCTCAAGTCATTGTCAGGCTGTCCCTTCTGTTGGAATACCCTTTGCTATGACATTCCACTAGCATCATTTAAGCCTCAACCTATTACCTTCAAGAAGTCCTCCTGATGTACACCAGGCTGGACCAGTATCCCTCCTATTTGGTTCTACAATATCATGAGCCTCTCTCTCTACCCCAGAATTTTCCACTTCTCTAAGTTATCGGTCTAGTTTTTTGTCTCCCTATTTGGATTGGGCGTTGCTTGAGGGCCCAGACTACCTTGTCCAGTTTTGTCCTCCTAGCTCCTGGCGGCATTTGGAGAGATAAAAGGGCCTAGGCCCCAGCCATGCCCCCGTTCCTGCAGGGTGTGCCCAGACCTGAGAGCTAGGACAATGCGTTCCCATCCCAGCTATTCTAACTTACTTTCTGTTCCTGAGCAAGACCTCCTCTCTGAGCCTCCAATCTTGGATAAGAGGGCACATCCTACTCAGCAATTTAAAACTGAGAAGATATATATGAATCAACATGGAGAGAGCCCCAAGACATGCTTACAGAATAGTATAGCAAGTATGTTCATTTTTTTAAAAAATAACATGGTTTTGTGTTTACCTATGTATGTGTGTAAATGTGTAGAGAAAAGTCTAGAAACCACCCTGTAGGCCCTTAATACATGTTAATAGAATTAATCAAAAAATGAAGGGTTTGGATCCCAGCAGTGTCATTCAGTAAACGCACATTCATTTAGTTTCTTTCATTCATTCAATTTCCTTCATTCATTCAGTTTCTACATCTGTAAAACGTGCACATGAACAGTACCTGCATGGAACTTGCACAAAAAAAAAAAAAAAGAAGAGACAGACAACAAACAAGTTAACATATAAATATGTATTAGAGTGCCTGACGGTGACAAGTTCTCTGGAGAAAAATAAGCCAGGGCAGGGTGGGGTGGAGTGAAAAGATGGGAGATGAAGGAGTTTTTTTTAAGAAGAGCGGTCAAGGACCTGCTGAGGACTGTCTTCTCAGATTTTCATTTGCCTCTTGGAAAATGGGGTCGGCAGTGACCTCCTGCCTGAGAGGGTGTAGCGGTGAAGTGAACACTGGCTACTTTGCAAATAAAAGGGGAAATATCTGAGCCCTGAAATAATCATTGTGGCTCTCTTCCCCATCTGCTATCCTGTTTTGAATATAGAACAATCAGCAGTTCCCAAAGAACTTGAAATAGGAAAATATATTTTTGAAAGAGCCAGCTTCTGACTCCCTGTAAAGTGAACCTACTTTGTTCCCTAGCTCCTGCCCTCCCTCCAGGACTGAGCCCTGTGTCTGTCCTGTAGTCAGTATCTCTCTCCCTACTCCTCAATCTCCAGATCACACTTCCTAAGTTTGTGTAGCTGTTACAATCATGGCCTTTGGGGACACACTGGAGGCTCACAGACCTGGCTTGGAATTTGTTGCTGACTGTATGACCTTGGGCAAGTGTCTTTACCTCTCTTAGCCATCCACTTATAATCATCTCCATCTCAAAGAGATTAAATGAGATGGTGTAAGTGAGGGCATAATAATGAGTTTGCAATGCAATGATTCAATGATCCAATGATCTGGTGAAGTAAAAACTCTTACCATTCCATTTCACAGAATAGGAAGCAGGGGCAGGAGCAGTTGAGTAACTTACCCAAAGTGAGAGGCTGTCAGTCCATTCTTGATGCCTTTGCTTTCATCATTCCGACACCCCTGGCCACAGTGTCAGGTGCATATTCAGAAACTTTCTTGACTCTTCATCCTCTAAAAATCCTACCCAGCCTCAATTCAATCTTGTCCATGAAGTCTCTGAGTTTTTAAAAAATGACTTAATTTTTGAATAGTTAATATTTTCAGGTGGTTCAAAATTCCAGAGGACAAAGGGTATACTGGGACCAATAAGTCTCCCTCCCTCCTCTGTCCCCCAGCCACACAGTTCCATTCCCTGGAAGAAACCACTGGGACTGTTTCCTTTGTGTGCCCTTCCTGACGCAGTCTAGGCATATGCTGGTAAATTCCCACACACTTGTTTTTTTGGTTGACACAAATGGTAAAATACAATAGAAGCTTTTGTGCACCTTGCTTTCCCCCCTTACTCACTTGTTCCATATTAGTACATAAAGGTTTTCTTCATTCTTTTAAAAAAATTTTTAAATTGAATTATAACTAACATATTCATTAATTTAAATATAAAATCCAGTAATTTTTAATATATTCCCAGATTTGTGCAGCCATTACTACAATAAATTTTTAAGATATTTTTATTACCCCCCCAAAAAAAACAACCACTCCTTATTTCTCCCCAACCCCAGCCCTGGACAACCACTAATCTACTTTCTGTTTCTGTAGATTTGCCTATTCTGGACATATCATATTAATGGGATTATACAATATATGATCTTTTGTGACTGGTTTCTTTCACTTAACACATTTTCATCCATGTTTTAGCATGTATCAGAACTTCATACCCTTTTATTGCCAAATAATATTCCATTGAATGGATATAGCACATTTTATTTATCGATTGCTGGACATCAGAGTTGTTTCCGGTTTTGGGCTATTATGAATAATACTGCTATAAAAATTTCATGTGTAAATTTTTATGTAGACATATATTTTCAATTTTCTTGGGTAGAAACCTAGGAGAGGGTTTGCTGGGTCACATGGTAACTTTATGTTTAACCTTCAGAGGATCTGCCACACTGTTTTCCAAAGAGCCTGCACCATTTTACATTCTCACCACAGTATACAAAGTTTCTAAGTTTTTCATATTCTCATCAACAGTTGCTATTATCTGTCTTTTTTATTATTAGCCATTCGAATGGATGTGAAATAGCATCTCATTGTGGCTTTAATTTGTATTTTCCTAATGACTAGTGATATTAAGCATCTTTTAATGTGCTTATTAGCTATTTGTATAGCGTCTTTGGAGAAATATCTATTCAAATCTTTTGCCCACTTTTCAATCATGTTATATTTTTATTATCGAGTTGTAAGTGTTACTTATATATTCAGGATACCAGTACCTTATCAGGTCTATGATTTGCAAACATTTTCTTCCATTCCATGGGTTGTCTTCTCATTTTCTTGACTGTATCATTTGCAGCACAAGTTTTTCATTTTTATGAAGTCCAATTCATCTGTTTTTTCTTTTGTCACTTATGTCACACCTGAGAAGGCTTTGCCTAACCCAAGGTCACGAAGGTTTACTTCTTTTTGTAAAAATTATTTTATTTATTTTGGGGGGGAGGTAATTAGGTTCATTTATTTATTAATTTTTAGAGGAGATACTGGGGATTGAACCCAGAACCTTGTGCATGCTAGGCATGCACTCTACCACTTGAGTTAATTCCTCCCCCCTCACAAAGATTTATTTCTAAGAGTTTTATACTTTTAACTCATACATTTAGGTCTATGATCCATTTTAAACTAATTTTTGTGGATAATGTGCGGTAGGGGTTCAATTTTATTATTTTGCATGGGGATATCCTGTTGTTTCAGCATCATTTGTTGAAAAGACTTTTCTTTCCCCTCATTGAATTGTCTTGACCACCTTATTGAAAATCAATTGGCCATGAATGTGAGGGTTTACTCTGGACTCTCAATTCTGTTCCATTGATCTTTATTTCTACCTTTACCACAGTGTCTTGATTACTGTAGCTTTGTAGTAAGTTTTCAAATTGGGAAGTGTGAGTTCTCCAATTTTGTGTTATTTTTTCAAGGTTGTTTTGGCTGTTCTTGGTTCCTTGTATATTTCCATGAGAATTTTAGGATGAGCTTGTCTATTAAAAAAAAAGACATCTGGGGTTTGACAGGGATTAGGGTGATCACTCTGGGGCATATCAATGCTAAGTTTTCCAATCCACTAAGGGATGTCTTTTTCCATGAGATATTTTGTCCATCCTGTAAGATGACTTTATTTAGTTCTTCTTAAGCATCTTTCAAGAAAGTATCTTAATTTTCAGGGAATCTTGCACTTGTTTTGTTAAATTTATTCCCAAGTACTTTATTCTTTTTGGTGATATTGTAAGTGAAATTGTTTCCTTAACTTTATTTTCAGATTATTCATTGTTCCTGTATAGAAATATAACGCGTTTTCACACATCCTTATCCTTTCTGACAACTGCTTGGTACTCCATTATTGTGTTATTGTTTATTTTCCCAGTCCCCAAATGATGAACATTTAGATTATTTCCAGTCCTGTCCTAGTAAAAGTGGTGCTGTAGTGACTCTCCTTGTACATACCCATGAAGTCTCAGGCATTCCGATCTTTTTTCTCTCTGAGCTCCTACAACTGCCAGTTGCCACCACCTTGGACCATGCTGCCCTCATCTTGCCCTTGGATGACTGCCACAGCCTGCTCACTGGGTTCCCTGCTTCCCCCTGGGCCCTTCAATCCATTCTCCCCCCAGCAGCCAGAGAGATCCCATTAAAACACAAGCCAGTGTGGCTTACTCCTCTGCTCAGAACCCTCCAGTGGCTCCCATCTGGTGTCAAAGTTTAACATCAATACTAAGATGTTCATGGCCTCACAATCTATCCCCACAACTCCTCCAGCATCATTTCTATTCCCCTCCATGCCCACTCTGTTCCATCTACACTGGCCTCCTTGTGTTCCTTAAACACATCAAGTGCAGTCGCACCTCAGGACCTTAGCTATTACTCTTCCTTCTACTTGGAACACACTTCCCCTAGACTATCCCATGACTCACTTCTCCCATTCAGCAGATCTCTGCTGACATGCGCCCTCTTCAGAGAGGCCATCCCTGACCACTCTGTCTCCAGCCACATCATCACTCCCCCCCAACCCCTGCCACCTCTCCCCTTGCTTTCCTTTATTTTTCTTAATAATCCTTATCATTCTCAGGCATAAGATGTTAGTTGATTCTCACAATGACTCACTGAGGTAAACACTATTATTATTCCCACTTGACAGATTAGGAAACTGAGGCTCAGAGAGGTGACTTGACATGTGCAAGATCACTTAGTTGATAAATGGCAGTGCCAGGGTTTGAACTCTAGTTTGACTCCAAAGGTGCAATGTTTAGTGCCACTACTTATGGTCAGCTATGTTCCCCATGACAGTGAATGAATGAATGCACGAATAGACAAAATGTTTTCCATCCCAAACCATGGTAAGGCAGTGTTTTAGGATAAAATCTGTAATTGTATCAGTGTTCTTTAATGTTAATATGAGTTAGGTGGGAAATTTTTTTTTTATTAAAATGACTGAATTGGCTAGGATGGGGAGAAACTGGAAACCATACATCACTGATGGAAATGTATAATAGTATAATTACTTTGAAAACCAATTTAGCAGTGTATTATAATGTTAAACATATACTTACTATATGACCCAGCAATTCCAGTCCTAAGTATTTACCCAAGAGAAATGAAAACATGTTCACACAAAGACTTGTACATGAATATTCATAGCAGCTTTATTCATGTAACAGAAACAATCCAAATAGCTATCAACAAGTAAATGGATAACTAAATAATGATATATCTATACTATGGAATACTACTCAACAGTAAAAAGGAACAAAACACAAGAACATAAAACAACATGGACTCTCAAAAGCAATGTATGAGAAAAAAGAAGACAAAAAAAAAAAAAAAACCCATAGTGTATGACTGCATTTATGTGAAATTCTAGAAAAGACAAAGCTAATCTATAATGATAAAAAGCCAATCAGTTGTTACCTAAGGAAATGGGTGGGAGAAATTGACTGCGACAGGGTGTAAGGAAAATTTTCAGAGTGATGGAAATGTTCTATGTCTTGATTAGGGTAGTGGTTACAGAGATGTATACAATTGCCAAAATTCATCAAGCTGAATGTTTATAATGGTGCATTTTATTTATAAAATTATGTCTTAATAAAATTGATAGGGGCTTTAGGAACACATACACAGATTTTACTGCAACATTACTTTAATAGCAAAAAAAAAAAAAAAAAAAACTGGGGAAACTGGCTGTTGACAGGAGAATGTTCTGGCTGTCAGTGGTCCTTTACCATCAGAATGGCAAACTTGTGGAATAAGATGTAGCCAAAGCTGACAATGACATTCTCATATCCCTAACATCTGCATCTCTCTTCCTAGGGGCTCTCTCTGGTGGCTGAACCGTGCATGGGGCAGGCCAGAAATCCTGGAGCATTAAAACCTACCCCACCCCGGGAGCAGCCCTCATCCAATGTCTGACAGGAGTTGGTGTATAAATGCCCCAGCTCCCTCATGTCTTACATGGGATAACTCTGAGGTGGGAATAGCACACTGTCCAGAGTTCCTTCCCCACTGGAACTGAGCTCCAGAAGCCCACAATTGGGGCTTGTTTGATAATGTCTTAATTGGCTTCCTTCCCTTCCCTGTCTCAGTCATCCACTCCCCTACCAGTGTTTTCTGCATCTTCCAAATAACCATCTTTCACTTGAATCCATGTCTAGAGTTTGCTTCTGGGGAATTCAAATTAAGATCAGCAGATGATACCGAGGGTCGGTCAAGGTATGGGGAAATGGTGGGAGAGGAGTCCCAGCAGCCGCCATCCTACAAGCATCTGTCATTCTCAGCAAAGCAAGTCTTTATAAAATCCTCACGTGGGTTCACAAGGGGACATGTATGAGGATGTCCCCTTATGGCATTGTTTATGGTAGTGTGAAGTTGTGTGCAGTCTGGGTATCCATGACTAGGGGAATGGATCAGTAGACTATGGAGGATGTAGAAAATGACCTTCAGCAACATGGCTAGATATCAATAGTATCTAGTGATGGACTGGAAAAAAAGTACAAAATTGAATAAGTACCACCCAAGTAAATTAAACACATAATTAAAATGTTATCTATTTTTTAAAGTGCATGAATGTATTTAAATACATAAATCAGACACATAAGAGCAAGGTCATTATCTTTCTTATTCAGGATTCTGTCCTCCCTCCCCACTGACTCCCAGAAGACGTTTGGTCATATCTGGAGACATGTTTGGCTGTCACAGTTGGGGAAGTGTGTTGCTACTGGCATCTACTGGATGAAATCCAGGAATGCTGTTCAGCATCCGACTATGCACGGGACAGCACCCCCCACAACAAGGAGTTCCAGGACCTAAATGGCAATAATGCTGAGGCTGAGGAGCCCTGTGTAGCCCAATGCCCAGGATAGTATTGCTGAATGAATGAATGAATGAGAGATGATGGTGACCTGAACTGACTGGTAACACTTGGACTAGAGACTCAGTAAGATTCCTGTACATCGTGGAGGTGTGTTCGGCAGAATTTAGGGTGACAGCTCCTCTCTTCCCAGGAGCAGGTGTGCTTTGCCCTTGTCTGGTCTGAGCACATCTCTCATCTGCAGCCTCCAGCTATGCCCTCCAGCCCCACTTTCCGCCCCCTCGATTTTCAAAGTCCTCTGAGCTGCCTGGAAGCCGGCAAGGGGTGAGCCAGGCTGGTTCCTGCAGGCGAGGAACTTTGCCTGGCGTTTGAATAGCGAGGGGCCTGCAGAGCGGAAACTGTAGACCACAGAAGGGCAGGAAAGGCTTGGGACGCAGCTTTAGGGAAGGGCCTGGGGCTAGAAGAAGGGGGTTGGAATGGTGGGGAAAACGGATTGGAATGCTTGGGGAGGGGAGTGGATTTAGAATCCTGTGAGGGTGACGAGAGTGTGATTAGGATCCTCCGGAGCCAGTTTAGAATCTTTTGATAGGTGGCATCAGAAACCCTGGAATCTTTGGATGGGCCAGATTAGAATCCTGGGGAGTGGAATAAAATCTTACAGAAACAGGTTGGGATCACCTAGGAGCAAGATTAGAATCCCTAGGATTAGGGTCATAACTCTTGAGGGCTGGGTTAGAATCTTTTGAAGAAAGGTGTTATGATCCTTTGGTTGGGTGGGTTAAAATCCTTGGGGGCAGAATTAGAAATCTCAGGTAGGCGAGGTTAAAATTCCTTCAGATATGAGATTCAAAATCCTTTGGGGCAGAATTAAGATCTCGGGAGGAGGAGATGAGGTGTTGGGGTTCCCCGGAAGGGAAGGGTTTAGAATCCTTTGGGACCAGTTTGGGGCGTTGGGAGGCGGAATTAGAACGCATTCGAGGAGGAGATTTGGACCTTTGAGGGACCGGCTAAAATTCTTGGGAGCGGAGTTATTATCCTTCAGGGACGAGATTAGGATTCTTGGGGGCAGGATAGAAGCCTTAGATAGGTGTTTTTAAAAAATCCTTAGACGACTTGATTAGGATCCTGGAAGGTGGAGTCGGAGATTACAGTCCCTGGGGTGGGGTTAGAATCTTGGGGGCAGGGTTAGGATACTTGGGGGCGGAGTTAGCATCGCCCCGGGCGCGGCTAAGGCACCCAGTTGGCCTGTGGGCGCCACCGCGTCCCTGATTTCAGCTCGAGCGCACCGCCGAGCATAGAGGCGAGTGGGAGGGGACGCCGACAGTCCAGCGCGAGTGGGGCCCCAAAAGACCCACGGAACCGAAGCCCCTCGGAAAGCAGCCCCGTTCTCTTCTCGAAAAGTCAGTCCATCTTCACTTGGGCACGGACTCCCCGGGATCCCGGGGGCTGCCAACCTGGGGGGGCGTTCGAGCTGCGAGGATCCGGGCTGCCCGCGGGACGAGGAGCGGGCGCCCAGGTGAGTGCCATGGACCCGGGATGGGGGACACTGGCCTGTGAGCTCAACCTGAGAGTCTGAGCTGCGGAAGGAGCCGGGGGTGCTGGGTCGGTCAGGCTAGGATGCAACGGGAAGGGACCGTCGAGGGAGTTCGGACAGGCCGTGGGATGTGGGGCTGAGCTGCAGGGGAGGGTGCCCAGATGAACAGGGGAACTGCCCAGCTGTGAACTTGGGAAAGCTTTAGCATGACTGTATGCCTCAGCCGCCACTTCTCTAGGCTGTCCAGGTTCCCCTTCTGCGAGGGAAAAAAAAAAAAAAACAAGAAGGGCTTCACGGAGCTCGGGAGGGGAAGGCCCTTATGGTTCCTGGTGGGGGTGGGTGATGGTCACGGTCACGGCGGATTGGCAGCCATAGTGAGGAAGGGGACAGCTGGCCATAGGCGTGACGTGTGAGCCACACCCAGACAGGGCTGCAGCTGGGTCTGCTGGCTAAGCTACCTCCTCCCACGCTGGGCCCTGATCCCCAGCTGGTCTAAGTCAAACCCCAAGCCTCCTGGACAGACCACAGGACACCTGGCCCCTCACTTTTCCTCCTTGTGAGACCTTGGACAAGTCACTCTCCCTCTTTAAAATCCAATTCCCTCATCTGTCAAAGGGGGCGATTCAGTCTTTCCTCCAAGGCTGCAGTGAGCTAGAGTATGTTCGAGGTTTTGTATGTCAGACTTTACTGTAGTGGTTAAGGAAGGGGTTTCTGGAAGCAACCAGCCTGTTGGACTTTGGGCAAGGAATTTAGCCTTTCTGTACCTCCTTTTCCACAAATGTAGGATGGGGATATTAAAATAATGGCTCCCTCATAGAGTTGCTTTGAAGATTAGATTGAGATGCTGAAGGAAAGCTCTTAGAGCACTGCTTAATACATGCTAACTATTGTCTGGGCACCCGGTGATTCTCAAACTTCAGCGGCACATCAGAATCACAGATTTCTAAACCTTGACCCCAGAGTTTGTGATTCAGTAGGTCTGGTGCAGGACCCCAAGAATCTGCATTCCCAAATGATGGTCATTGCTGCTGGTTCAGAGGTCACACTCGAGAACCACTTTGGCCTGCACAGGGAAAGGCCTCAATAGATACCAGTTCTCTCCACTGCTTTATATCCCTTTTTGGGACGAGGGGGAGGGGGTTAAAATACAGAAGTAAAGAGACTAGCATGCTAAAAATCCCAGGAACCCACTACTCAGAATTAACAAATGTTCGCATTTTGTCCTGCTTGCTTCAGATTTTTGAAAAATAATATCACTAAAAGTAACAGATAAAATTGAAGCCTCCCCACCTGGTATTCCTCTCAGTCCTGTTTTTCTCCTTCCCCAGAGGCAACCGCTGTCATGAATTATAGCCCTTCCAGTCCATGCCCTTAAAAAATTAATACATACATGTGAGTGCATAAAGAATACATAGAATTGTTTTCTATGTTTTAAAGGAAATGCTATCTAACTGTGAGATTCTTAACAAAATTTCATTTTCCCCTGCCTTCTTGTCATAAGCTGTCATGGTCTAGCCAGGATGAGAAACAGAGTTCTACTTTATAACTTCTAAGTGGAGGACCCCAGCAGGGGAACACCCTACCTTATTTCTCATTCCCCTGGTGATGAACATTCAGATTGTTCCAGCTGTTCACGACAACCAACAGCACTGCTGGGACCAGCCCGGATGTGTGGTCTTGGGCACATGTTATAGGTGTTTCTAGGGGAAAGCACCAAGAGGCTGGATGGCTCTCCAGAGGGGCAGCTGTTGCCTGCTCCTTTTGTGTATGAGGAGGACTGAGGCTTGGAAAGGTGACCCAGAGAGTCTGAGGCAAAAAGGGAAGAAAGAATCTGGCTCTGCTGACCTCCCAGCTCTCTCTAGACCCAGGGCCACTGTCACCTGCTCTCTGCTGCAGGAGAGCAAAGATTTTCATCCACCTCGTTCACTGTGCCTGACACTTAGTAGATACTGAAACAGTGGAAACATAAATCTTTTTAAAATTTTTTGAATAACGAGCATTTCCATTTATTTTTAATGGTCTTTTCTGAGCATGTTTTATTTAATGTAATTAGTAAAATGCTGCATGTACAATTTTTATCCCACTTACGTACCTAGTATTACATTGTAAGCATTTTTCCACATCATTAAAATGTCCTTGAATTTTTTTGGGGGGGAAGTAATTGAGTTTACCTGTTTATTTTAATGGAGGTACTGGGGATTGAATTCAGGACCTCATGCATTCTAGGCATGTGCTCTACCACTGAGCTATACCCTCCACACCCAAAACGTCCTTGTATTTTTAATGGGCACATAATATTCCACTGTTTGGATGTGCCATAATTTGTTTAGCCATCATAGCAAGGCACTTTCATGTAGTTTGCAATTTTAAAAAATATTTTAGGGAAGGAAGGTATAGCTCAGTGGTAGAGTACACGCTTAGTATGTACAAGGTCCTGCATTCAATACCCAGGACTGCCATTAAAAATAAATAAAAATATAAATTAAAAAAATCTAATTACCTCCCCTCCAATTTTTAAAAAATATTTTTAGGTGAAATCCACACAACATTACAAAATTAACCATTTTAAAGTGAACAGTTCAGTGACATTTATTACATTCACAACCTCTGTGTAATTCCAAAACATTTCCAACTTCCTGAAAGCAAACACTGTACCCATTAAGCAATTCCTCCTGTCCTCCCTCTCCCCAGCCCTTGGCAACCACCAACCTGCTTTTGGTATCTATGGACTAATTTATTCTGGATATTGCATATAAATGGAATCACACACTGTGTGACCTTTTGTGACTGGTTTCTTTCACTTAATGTAAGATTTTCAAGGTTCATCCATGTTGTAGCCTATGTCAGTATTTAATTCCTTTTATGGCTGAATAATATTTCATTGTATGTGTACACCACAATTTGCCTATCCGTTCATCTGTAGAAATTCGAATTGTTTCCACCTTTTGACTATTGTGACTAGTGTGCTGTGAACATGCATGCACATATATTTGAGCACCTGTTTTCAATTCCCTTGGGTCTCTACCTAGGAGTAGAATTTCTGGGTCACATAGTGACTCCATGTTTAATGCTTGAGAAATTACCAAATTGCATTCCACTATTTTACATCCCCATTGGCAATGTACAAGGGTTCCAATTTCTCCATGTCATGGCCAACACTTGCTCTTTTCATTTAAAAAAATTATTATTATAGCCATTCTAGTGGGTGTGGGAAGCACGAATCTTAATCTCACCCCAGCCGGGCTGCTCTCTGGGGGCCCTTTCCCCAGAGGGTGAGGGGAAAGTTGTCTGCGTTCAGAGAACCAGCCAGGATTTGGACTTTAAATTCTTTAATAAAGTAAGTCCCACAAGGGCACAGACATGCCTGTCTCCTAAACTACTGTATCTCTAACACATGGGACCTGGCACATAGTAGGGCCTCAAAAATACTGAATTGTGACTGTTGAACAACTCCTCCCCTCCCTTGCCTGAGATATTTCAGCACGTAGGTGTCTTTCAGTTGGCCCTACCTAGTTACTCTTTTAAAATTAGTTGCCAACATTTAAAGTCAAGAGAGCGCACATAAATCAGGATTTCTGTCTTCTCTTGAAGAACTGGAAGTGTTGGCAGACCTGGGACGAGAACCTTGGTATCCTGTGCTCCTCTGCTATTCACTCATGGCGGCATCAGGGATGCTGAATGGGGGCTACCCCATAGACAGCACCTGAGCGGTCCAGTTTTCAGCCCCCTTGCCTGGACCACCTTCCTCCTGTAGGTGGCCCTATGGGCCCCTGCAGCCATTTCACAGCCCTCCAACTGTGACAAGGCCTCCTTTTTTTTTGTTTAATCGATAATAATAAATCTGGATTTCTCTATGGAGTGTGGCTGAAGACCTCCCTTTTTATAGAAAAGGGATGTCTAGCCCAAAGAGGGTAAGTAACTTTCCCAAAATTACACAGAAAGTCCACAGTACAATCACTCTTAGCCTTCGACTTTCTAAACAAATCTCCAAAGCACTTTGATCCCCACCCCATTTCTCCAGTTTCCTCTACCCTAGGCCTGGGAGTTTCAGGGTACTTTCAGAGGCATGGGTAATGATACAGAAGAAATCCTTGCTTGAATATAAAACATGCCCTATTCTTGGCCAGTGTCTGTGGCCACCCATGCTCACCCTTTGCTGTCACTGCACCTTCTGGATGGCACCGCACTGACGTTTGCCTTCCTGATCCTGCCTATAACTCCTGCCCGAGCTCCCACCATCACCATGAAATCCTTTGGTCCAGGAGACCTAGATGCAGCCAAGAGAATAGGAGCACCTCCCTCAACTCTGCCAGAGAAATGAAGAGCAGGAGACAGAGCCCAGGACACCTGAGTTTGGGTGCTGATGCTGCCTTATACAGGTTGTGATGAATTGGGCAAATTCCTTCACTCTCTGAGTCTCAATTTCCCCATCTGAAAAATGGGAATAAGAAGAATACTGCCTCCCAATTCATACAATACAGTATTTCTTTGATGTTAACACACAGAAATGACATTCCATATTTTCTATGAGTTTATATTTCTCAGCTTGAGTTTCTCCAGAAGCAGACCCTAGAAAAGATTTCAAATGCATTTACTACTTAGTTTATTTGGGAGTGGATCCAAGAAAACCCTGGTAGGAAAGTGGGGAAGCAAGACAGAAAAGAGAAGGCAGCCAATAAAGGTGTGTTATGTTATCAAGCCAGATCCACTGTAGTCACCTGGAGCTCAGAGGCACTGGGAGCTCCAGGCTCCAGTGAACCCGCTCAAGAGATGAAGGAACCGGGATATTTATCCACCTGCTCCTGTATATCACTGGTTGAGGGCGGCTCCTGGGGGATGATAATTCTCTAGCACTTCCACTCGCCAAGCTCATGGGCAGAGCAGGCACCAATGGCCATGGAGAAATCTCTCAGGCAAGGAGATGCAGGTGCTGGCAGTTGGAAGTGCCGCAGAAGTGTTCCGAAATGGTGAAGAAAGGGGGAGTGAGGGGGCAGGGCACGGCAGCGTCTGTTTTAATACAGTGTGTGTCTGCAAGCGCACATGCAGCGACTACCTGGAGGTGGGGGCGTGGCCGTGGAGGACCTGTAAAGGGAGTAATCCAGAGGTGCCTTAGTTTTATCTGTATTGTTTTCATTTTTAACAAGGATGACATACTCTTTTACTGGGTGATGAAAGGCAATTTTTAAAATTGTTTTTAGAATATTTTATCTTTTCATTTTTATCATTTAAAATTGAAATATAGTCAGTTTACAATGTTCCATCAATTTCTGGTGTACAGCGTAATGTTTCAGTCATCCATATACATACATATATTCCTTTTCATATTCTTTTTCATTATAGATTACTATAAGATATTGAATATAGTTCCCTGTACAGTAGAAACTTGCTGTTGACCTATTTTATGTATCTGCAAAAATGAAAGGCAATTTTTAAAACAAAATTCATACCCTCCAAAACAGAAAAGAACTAGGCCCTGTCAGCTACAGAAAAATAAGTGTAAAAGGATCGGAGCACGTGATCTTGAGGCTTTGAGGCTTCCATTTGTGGGGGACAGGTTTGGAGGCAGCTGACCTTGGAGCATCATGGGAAGTTGACATGAAAAGTTGTCCCTGGGGCAAACTGGCCACCATGTCCTTTCTGAAAGGGGGCCATCTCCACTCAGCTCCAACCAAGGAAATACTTTGTTCCCCTCCAAGCAGAGGTGAACAAACATGGACAGCCCTTCTCAGTTTAAACACACATTTGTAACTATTGTTTAAATGCGGAAAACTAGGTCACCCGGGCAGCTAAAGGAGACTTCATTCAATTAGTCAAGAATTTATTGAGCACCTCTAATTGTGAATTATGAAATGAATCATAAATATTTCACTTAAATTATAATGGAAATCACCAGAAGGCATAAAAAACAAAGAGCATTTGGAAGTAGTACTAGTGCTCCCTTTGAGAAACAGAATTAGGGGTAGAAAGAGATAAGAACTGCTAGTTTTCATTTTATATATTTTTTCCTTATAGTTGGAATATTTTTACTCTGCTGCTATAATCTAAATGTTTGTGTCCCCCCTAAATTCATTCATCCTGTCTCCTCTTGCCTCTTGCTACTCCTCAATGCACCAACCATGTTGTGGGACAAGTAGTTGGAACGCATGTATCTCAGAGCCACCCCTCTGGACTGAGTCAGGCAAATGATCCAAGGCCCGAGCTCCTCTTCAGTGTGTTGCTCTGTCTCTTGCTGTTGTGTAAACCGGGGCATGACACTCGCCCTCTCTGGGGTCGCTGGTCCCACCTGTATAACAAAGGTCTCTCCAATCCTTTCCTGTTTGCAAAGTCAAAGTTTTGGGCTTTTGATCAGAAAGAAGGGAAGAGATGGGGAGTTAGGGGTGACTCCCAAATGTCCATTAGGGATAACAGTCTCTGGCAATTTGGGCGGTTCATTCAGAAGACAGTCAGGGAACCCAAGGAGAGGGAGGTGTAGGACTCCACACTCCAGAAAAGCTCTTCAGGGCACTGGTCCCTGATAAGGGAAAACTTTCTCCCCTACCCCCACGGCTAAGCTGTTCCGAGAAGGGAAAGTTCCTCTAACTGGACAGTCTCAAGCCCTGGGCCCCTGGCGGTCTGCCTTCCTAAGCTTCCTGTTTTGGTTACTCACGTCCCACCTCCCCCTTTCCCTGCTGCACCAGCTGACTTGGTGGAGGATGAGAGGCAGGAGAGCTGGGTTCTTGTTCTACCTGCCACTGACCACGCGGGGATCCTCTCTGCTGTGGGCCTCCATTTCCCCATCTGACAAATGTGTTCATAATTCTGGTCCTGCTGACTTCAGCCAAGTATGGTCAGGCCTATAGAGAGTTGAATCCAATATATTCACTCCACAAATGTATATGGGGGGCCTAATATACACCAGGCACATTCTAGGCATGGCTTCAGTGCTGTCAGCTTCATGGGGTCCATACTATACACACCCTCACCTACTCTAATGGGTCTAGTACCCTCTTTACTTTCTTCTATCAAAACCTCCCAGCAAGGAAGTCTTTACCATAAGCCATTTACACTTGAGTCTGAATTGCAACCCTTGTAAGAATTTCCTTTGTACTGGGCAGGACTCTTTGAAGATTAAGGAGGCAGAAATCCTACTTCAGACTGGCTCATTCAGAAAAAGAGGTTATACTGGAAAGTCCATGAGCACATCAGCTTCAGGCGAGGCTGGATCCAAGGACTTGAGAATCTGTATTTCTTCATTTCTTGGCTCTGCTTTGCAACTGCAAGCCTCTTTTCCAGCCAAATGGATGGTTTTCATTGGGCAGGACTGAGTCACATGCCCACCTCTGCTTCTATTACTGCAGCTCTGACTGGTCAGACTTGGTCACAGATCCACCCCTACAGCCAGGGGCTGAAGTCAGCTCTACTATAATCCATGAATTGAGAATGAGGGAGCGGTTACCACCAAAGGAAAGGAAAATTGGGGAGCTGTTGTCAGAAGAACGGGGAGCAGTTGCTACTCAGGAAAGAACTATTAGCTGTGCCCTTCACAGAACTTATCACCCAATGTGTCTCTTCATATTTGGGGAAACTGAGGCCCAGAGAGAGGTTGGGACTTGTCTGAGATCACAGAGTGAGCTTAGGGCAGAGGTGGGAACCAAAATCCAGGGTTTCTCACCCCTAGTCCTCACAGGCCTCTGCTTGAGCCTAAAGCTCCTAGAAAACCACCTCCCGCCCACTCCTCGGGTTGTGCTGGCAGGGCCCTGGCCTCTCCTCCGTGGGCTTGACTCTGAGGGTTCAGGAGGAGTCTCTGAAGTCTCCACAGCCAGCATGGAGACCGTGGGAAGCAGCCAGGCCAAGCAAGCTGATCTTTCTCATTTCCCTCCCACGCAGGGCCTGCAGAAGCTAAGGGACCAGAAGCCGGTTTCAGGTCTCAGGAGTTCAGCAGGGACCTGAGGAAGTGCCTTTGCCTGGAATCAGCAGTTCTAAGCTAGTTTGAGGCGAGGCAGGCCACTTCTGCTCTCAGAGCCTGGTTTTCAATCACATTAGACAAGAGATGTGTTTTCAGAAGTTTCAAAAAGCCTTTCATATCCCTGTCCCTTCAAGACCTCAGGCCAAGCCTGAGAAGCAAGGGCCTCCTATTTTACAGGAAAGAAAATGCATCTCAGAGAGCGGAAGTGACTTACTTGAGGTCACACAGCCATTCAGTGGCAGACCTGGGATCCAAACCCACATATTCAGACCCCACGATTGGTCTTCATTCTCTTACATTGGTCAATCTCAAATTTTAGTGTGATAAGAATCTCCCAAAGCATTATTAGAAATGCAGATTCCAGACCTTCATCCCCAGAGACTCCAGTTCATTCGATCCAGAGTGTGGCCCAGGAAGAGTCCAGTGAAGACTCTTTCGGCATAGGTGACAGAAATTCAACTCAAACTGGCTTAGGCAAAGTTGAGAATTTATTTTCTCATGAATTAGAAATTTTCTGAGGTCGAAAAGTTTCAGGCATGGCTGGATCCAGGTGTTCAAACATGTTTTCAGGAATCACATTGTCTCCATTGCTCAGCTCTGCTGTCCTCTGTGGTGGCTGCACTTTAAGGCAGCCCCTCCCTTCATGATGTCAGGATGGCGCCCAAGAAATCCAGGGTTCACATCTACATCCCCACCTATACCTACATCCATATCCACATCTGCAACAACAATTATAGAGAATTGCTTTTTCCTAATTTTTCCAGCAAAACCCCAGGGCAGATTCTGCCTCATCTAGGATCACATGCATACCTATAACTGAACCAGCCACTGTTGGTTGCCAGGGGGACATGGAATTCTCTAATAGAGTCTGAATCGAGTTGTCAGTCCCCGAAGGCAAGGGTGGGGTTAGCCCCCTGCACTCCCATGCATTGAGTGGAAGAAGGCTGGTTTCTCAAGGAAAATCTAGGTGCTGTTATCAGAAAAGGAATGTATGCTGAGGAAGCAAGAGCAGATAGATGTTCACTCTGCCTGGGTCCCAACTAGGATGATCACACGAATGACCTGGGCTTTGTTAAAATGCACATTCCAATTTGGGAGGTGGGGCCTGAGAGTCTGCATTTCTAACAGCTCCCTATGGTGATGTTTTCCTCATGCTGGCCAAACTCTGAGCAGCCAGGCACTCTGTTACTTTTCTAAACTCACTTCAAGCCACTCTCTCACAGGGCCTCTGTAGTCCTCACCCTGCAGAGAGGCCCTGGGATGTAAAAACCTCTTTCCTTATCCTCTCCCCACCCTACTCCCCACCATCCCATGGTTCCCAAACCCACCCAAAGATTAGCGCCATCTATTTGGAAACCTCTCATCAACATATTGCAGACTCCGCTGCCAAATCACAGTGGGAGAAACTGTCCATTGTCTTCTTCAGTGACCTTTACATGAGGATCCACATAATAAATTTTCTTCTGAATTTAGTGCTCAAAGAATAGTTGTTTCTGTCAATAAATTGCCATGCTTCCTGGGATTTTATGGTGACAGTATACATATTCTCATTTTTATCTTGACTACTAGGAAGCTTAGAGATAAATCTAGTACCCGATGGCAGTAACTTCGCACCCTCGGATTCTGGTTCAATAATCCGTCCCTTCTAAATGGTGTAGCATAATCCTTTCTGAGTCTTGAAGTGCTCTGTGTATCGTTTAGTATTACATAAGCTCCCTCAAATCCTTTTTGAAAGTCAGTGCGCCCTTGGAACCTTGAGTTTCCTCAAATTTTTATTGAAAATGTTTCCATTCTTCAAAATCCAACACATTATCCTACTGCTCAATTGTTATAAACAGGTAGTTCTTCCTACGAACAAACTAACAGACACATTAGTGGCAGAACCGAGATATATATTCATTTTACAAAATGGCTTGATTTCATATATGTTTTGCAGTTTACTTTTTTTTTTCATTCTGTAAGTATTTTAGCAGTCTTTGCACAGCAATAGACAGTCTTTCCCCAGCACTAGACAGTCTTTGCCAATCCCTAACAGCTTCTTTGGAATGCAATTCTGTATGTCCAGTCTTCCCATCCTAACTGGAGCAAGAACTAAGTCCCGATGCTGGTACATTGGGCTGACTACATAGAGCACAGGCTGTGGGCATGCCTTTACTCCCAAACTGTGCATTATGCTCCTACTGTATGCCAGGGAGGTACTAAGCTAAGCGCTAAGGGACACAGACATGAGCAAGACCAGACTTTGCTGTGAGGCAGCAATGGAAACGTTCTGGATCTGCACTGCTGAGTACAGAAGCCTGAGCCACAGATAGCTATTGAGCCCCTGAAATATGACAAGTCCTAGCTGAGATGTGCTGTACATGTGAAATGCACACTAGGATTTGAGGACTTAGCATGAAAAATAAAGAACGTAAAGTATCTCACTGATAATTTTATATTGATTACATGCTAATAATAACTTGGACATCTTGGGAAAAATAAATACATCCTAAAGTTAATTCACTTGTTTCTTTTTACCTTGAAAAAATATGGCTGTAGAAAATTTTAAATTATATATGTGGCTCACATTACTTTTCTGGGTCTAGTGGTCATGAAAATGAGCATTTCTGAGACCACTCCAGACCAGGCAGCGGAATGGTTTTCTTGGTTTAGGGGGAAATCACATTTCATGCAAATCTGATTCCTGTCAGTATATCACTTAAAAAAAAACACACACACTTTATTGTGCAAAAATTGAACTAATGGGAATTCCCTATTTTAAAAAGTGAACTTCTCAAGTACTGTGGTATCTCTAAACTTGTGGACCAAAGGACTTACAAACAGTACTTCATATATGCTCCAGGGCACCGCCACAATTGCTAGTGCACAGAAATGGTTATGGTTCACAATTCTGTAGTGCTTACTGCGTGACAGACAGCTTTACACTTATCAACTCACTCTGTGTTCACCCCAACCCTGTGAGGTGGAACCCCACCATCCACGGATCATGCCTGAACACAAGGTTTTCGGAGACCCATCCTTGGGACCCTGTGGCCACCCTGAATATGTAAATTGATGATGTCAGGGATACCAAATAGGTACTCAGAGAGGTGAAGGGAGCTGCCCTACATCACACAGCCATCCTCTTCCCAGAACACGCTTAAGTGTATCAAAATATATGAAATGTAGTATTTTATGCTGTACAAAACCACACAATATGCTCCTTTATTTCCCACAATAGTAATAGCTATTTATCACAAATCAGAGGGGTGTTGGGTTTTGTTTTAAATGCATACAAGTACATTTTAAAGCAGTGATTAATTGCAATAATTTTTCAGCTTAATGATCCAACCCTCCAGGAATCTGAATCTGTTCCTTAGTTTATTCGTAAAAGGCAAATGAAGTGGAAACCGCTTAAGTCTTGAGGTGGTAAATTGTTCCCAGTTCCCACTAGGACAGACAAAAACATCCTTGTAAACAAAAAAAAAAGGAACTCTCAGCCTACAAATTTGGGTTTTTTTCTTAAACCACAAGCCTACGAATTTGGGTTTTCTTCTTGTTTATTTTAACAAGATAAGTATAACTGAGTTCTAACTGCTTTAGAAGAAAATTACAATTGTGAGGAGATGAGGAAAACAATTACTTCCTCATGTGGCTGCTCACAGCCTGTCTTCTCAGCAAATATATGTGTGCACTTTGAGAAAAGAAATGAAACATTTCTACCACTTTAACAATTAAGTTTTGACTTTGATCAGGTAAACGTGTTTTCTTTAAGTGTCTTTAAATTTGGTTAACCCATCAGCAAAGATGATGGGTTACCTCCAAAATATCTACCTCTAAAATGTCCCCCGAATATGTCTGCTTCTTACTTCATCGAAAGCCACCACCCTGGGTCAGGCCACCATCATCTCATGCCTGGACTCCTGCAGTGGACAGAGCTCCCTGCCCAGCTCACCAAGGTCCATAATCTACCCAGCATCCAGGGGATTATTTAAAGTGCAAATATATAAAAAAAAGAAAGAAAGAAACACAAATAAATTTAAAAGATAATAATTAAGTGCAAATATAATCCTGTCATCCTTCTGCTTGAAACTTCCATAGTTTCCCATCATCCTTAGAATCAAATCCAAATTCTTCACTGGCTGTACGAAATGGGGCAGCTTCGTCACATACTATCCTCTCCCCTGCCTGTGATCTTCAGCTACCCTGGCCTCCTTTCAGACCCTCGTTCTCTTCAAGCACATTCCAGCCTCAGCCTTTGCACTTGCTGTTCCCTCTGCCTGGAACACTGTTCCCTCAGAGTGTTTCATGACTGGTTCTTTTGTGTCAGTCGGGCCCCAGGTCCAACATCACCTCCTGAGAGAGGCCTTCCCCAACCCCCTTGTCTAAAAGGGCCCCGCCCAGTTGTTCCCTATCACATCCTCTTTTATTGTCTTCACACTTTTCACTAATTCAGTTTATCTTATTTATTTTTTTACCTATTTATTGTCTGTGTCTCCCATCCATCTCCAGTGTGAGCTCCATAAGAGCATGAACTTGCTTGTCTTTTGGTTTAGAAAAGTACTCAATAAATGTTTGAGTAAATGAGTGGATGGATGACCAGATAAATCCATGAGAGGAAGAAGTGAAGAAAGAAAAAAAGGAAAGAGAGGGAGGGAGGGAGGAAGCTGTTAAACGGCAATTATAAAATGAGAGGAAGAGCATGCTGCCTTGACTATTATTTAGCTAGACTGAGCCACGTTATGTGACCTCATCTTTGTCATTTAATATAAACTGTTAACTTATTATATAAAAAGCATAGTTATGCTTTACTGTTTGCTCTCTGACCCCAGAGCTGGTAGCTCCCACCCCCTACTCTGCTCTGAGGCTCTACCTGTTGAATTTCAATGATCCACATGATTTATTCACTAAATAAACTCCCCATCGCCATCCTTGGGAGCATGCCCATGACAACTTGTCAACTCTGTGTGGGTTCTCGATGAACATGGACATGGGGAGGTCCACAGGTGATAAGGACAGTGTAAGCTCCATGTGTTGAGGGTGAGGTGAAGGGAGTTGACAGTGGGAGGGGAGACTGGGAAGTTGAAGGGGAGCCAGCCTGGGAGCAGAGGGTCTGGGACCCAGCATCAAAGGCTCCCCCCAAGTACCTCAGAGTAAAACAGGCTCACCTCCTTTCTCTCTGCTGCAGGATGGGCTGCGTGAAGTCCAAGTTTCTCCGGGAAGGAGGCAAGGTCTCAAAAACCGAGTCCAGCTCCAACCCACACGGCCGTGTGTATGTGCCAGATCCTACGTCCTTAGGCAAGCGGGTGAGTGGGGGAAGAAAGGGGAGACCGGCAGCAGCCCCGGGGACAGCCCCCGATTGCCCTCACAGCTTCCTGTTTTCCCAAGGGTGAGCAGGGTGTGTTTGGGGTGAAACTGAGCTGACCAGTCACCAGCAGCACCCAAACTCTTCAGGATACACCTGCACTGAGCACCCGGGGCAAGGACATCACTTCTCCTTGTCCTGCTGCCCATCGGCCTGAGCTTCGGTGACCAGGTCCCTGTGGGCACTGCAGACCTCACACATGGGCAGTAGCATAAGCAGTGCTGAGAGTAACGAATGACCAGATTAGTGACAACAGCAGTTCAAGTAATTATGATACTATCTGTATCATGGCAATAACTGTAAGAACAATTGTATGATGATAGGGACAATGCTAATGGGGACATAACGGCAACCGCAGCAGGAACTGTGGCAGAAATAGTAAATGAGAGAAGTGGTCATACGAGCAGAGGTATTTTCTTACTTAAATTACGCTTATACAGAGCTTACAATGAACCAAGCACTATCCTAAGTGCTTTCCGGTTATTAACACCTTTAATCCTCACAATGATGCTCTTGTAGGTCACGATTTGTATTATACCCATTTCACAGATGAGACACAGAGAGATATTCAATAACTTGCTGAAGGCCACATGGTTAATGAGGATTCAAACTCAGGCAGTGCAGTTTCCAATGTCCCAGTGGTAGAAGCAAGAGTGACAGAGGCAGAGGCCAGTGCTGCTGGTAGGAACAGTGGTCACAGTGGCAATAGTGGTGGTCACGGTAGCAGCAGTTGCCCCAGAAGTAGCCCCACTAGTAATGGCAGTGGTGATAGTGATCATTGGAAGAGCAGTAACAATAATGATAGTGATGGTAACAATAATAGTACTAGTAACAGGAATGCCAGTACTAAGAGTAGCAGTAACATTTAATAATCATTACCATTCTTTGAAAACCTACTGTGTTCCGGGCTGGAACACTGGAATGAGGTGTTTCTACATCATTAATCCTTACCAGAAGCTGTGAGGCAGGAGTTACACTGCTTTATAGCCAGGGTGACTGAGGATCAAAGAGGTTAAGCCAGGAAGAGCTGGCTCATACCACTGGGATAGGGCAGAGCCGGCTCTTCCTAAACCCAAGGCTAGGGTTCTCTCCCACCAGGGTTTGGTTGTCCTCTCTGAGCATCAGATTTAAGGGATGCTATTAGCAGCCATTCACTGTTCCCCTCCTGCAGGGCATTAGTTCGGGGGTAAGTTAGTAAGTAAGAAAGGGTTCCCAGGTCAAATCAGTTTGTGAAACACTGGGCAATACGCTCCTTCCCTGTAGGACTTCTTAGAGCCTTTATGAATCTTTGTAATGGGCTTTGTGAATCTCCCAAAAATGGACGCGCTTCTCAGTGTTTCCCAAACCTGTTTCTCTAAATTAATGTTTACTTATGTGTGTGACACACAAATTCTTTCTCCTTGAAAATAAAAATCACAAATTATACTTAAAGCTACAGTGTCTGCTGACCATTGTCCCCCTTCCTAGAAATACCCCACCCCTCTCCAGAGATATCAGCTGTTGTCAGTTTGGTGTGGACCCTTGCAAACTTTTTCCATGAATTTACACACATATAGTATGTTTCCACAGAAAGTGTTTAGGATGTGTGAATACACGTTTTATATGAATGTGTCATATTTACCATTCTGAAGAACTAGCTTTGTTCACTCAACAATGAATTTTTGAGGTCTAGTTGTGTCAGGAATGAAGCTTGGCCTCCCTCTTATAGGGGCTCCTTAGAGCATCACAGCATAAGCGCCATTTCCCCTTTGGCTGGACACATAGGTTGTTTCACATACACAGCAGAGCCTTTATTCATGGGCCATGTTGGTGAGCCTAGGGTTTCTTCAAACATAGCTCAGAAAACACTGATCTGGACCAACCTCCTCACTGTATGTCAAGGAGAAAGGACAACCCAGTGTCCCCCAGGATGCCCAAGGCTGAGGGCAGAGCCCACAACCCAAGAGACCTGGAAACTTGCACTGGTGATGTCCTGAATGCACTGTGTGACCTTGGGCATGTCTCTATCCCTCTCTGGGCCACTTCCCATGACACACAGGCCTGGGAGGAGTTGCTTTGGATATCATTTTTGACACAGACCTTCCATGATTCCACACACACTATTCGATTCACCCCCTTCTCCTGTTTTCTTCCCCACAGTGGCATGACAGCAGCAATGGCAACCTACCAGGGCCCATGGAGGGTAAGTATCTGGCAAGCAGGTGCAGTGGGGTCTTGTGTGATCTAGAGGATGGGGTGAGGAACTCAGTCAGAGCAGGAGGCAAAAATCCCAAACTGTCAAAACCACCCTTGAAAATCCCCTAAATTGCCCCACAGTACTTTGTACCAGCTCTTGTGTTTCCAGAACACTGTTTCATAACATGCGCAAAACTCTGTTAGCTTTAAACTCAAGAATCACACCCTGCATGGCAAATGAGACAGACACATCAAGGGGTCCAGGACCGGGTGCCAGGGATTGGGGTGGGAAACACCCAGGGCCGTGGGTGTGCTCAGATAAAACCTCACCATCCCATGTGTCTCTCTTCCCAGCAGGTTCTGAGGACATCATTGTGGTTGCACTATATGACTACGAGGCCATTCACCATGAAGACCTCAGTTTCCAGAAGGGGGACCAGATGATGATCCTGGAGGAGTGAGTCCCCAGCCCACTCCCCCTAAGATGTACCTATCTCCAATACTCAATTATACTCTCTTTAGTTCTTGAATAAAGAACCTGATAGACTATCTTATACTAGAGTAAATGACTGATGCGAACCCGTCATAATAAAGGAAGAAGGGTTTGCTACTAACCTGGGTTAAAGTCACAATAAAGGGGCTGTGTGCTTGCTCCGGGTGCACATCCAGGCAAGGAGGGACCGCTGAAAGTGCTTTCCCAGGGAAGCCTTCTTTGGACTCCTGTGATTAGGCTGCAGGCTTACCTAGGGACCAGACCCTGTTGAGGTGACTTTGCATTCAGAAATCCTTGGATCTCTGAGTTAGCTACCTCCAGTCTCCTACAATCTTCATCATCAATGGGCGTAGTGTCCAGTATGTGCTGGGGCCCAAGGATGGGAGCAGTTATGTTTGGTCAGACTCCTGAGCCCAGTAGCTCTGGCTCTTGGCCCAGGCTGAACCACTGTGAGTCTGCCATAGGCACAGGGCCCCATCTTAAGTATGGCTGGTAAGGCCAAGGCCACAAGCCCAGGGAAAAAGATTGACCCAAAGACTAGGGCTGTGAGCTGTGAAAGCAGGGATAGGGCTCGATTCCAGGCCTGGATGGACCCTTAGATGCATGGTGGGGACTACTGTAAAGACACTTACATTAATCAGGGGTGCAGACTGGGGGCTGGGACAGTGGTGGCCCTGCCCTTCACCCTACCAGCTACCTGGGGTTGGGAATATTCTAGGCCAAAGCTGGGCAGCCCAAGAGGACTGGGATGGTCCTCCTGGCCCCTGACCCCATTGCTGCCTCCTGTCCCTCAGGTCTGGGGAGTGGTGGAGAGCTCGATCCCTGGCCACCCGGAAAGAGGGCTACATTCCAAGCAACTATGTTGCCCGCGTCAACTCACTGGAGACAGAGGAGTAAGTATTCTATTTCCCTGCCCTCCAGAGGAAGCATGAGCAGAGCCAGGCTTGTTCCTGCCCCAGGGCCTTTGCACTCACTGTCTCCCCTGCCAGGCATACCCTTCCAAGGGTTCTTTGCCAGGCTGGCTTCTTTTCATCCTTCGGGTCTCAGTGAGGCCTTCCCTGGCCACCCTGTCTGAAACACTTCCCCTCTGTGACTCTCTCTCGCTTTCTCATGGAAACCTGTTCTACTCCTTTCTGAATCCTTCTCATTGGCAACAATGATCTTGTTTCTTTGGTTGTTCACAGATTCACTGTCTGCCTCCCCTGTTAGAATGGAAGAGCATGAGGTCAGGGACCTTGTCTGTCCACTGCTGCATTCTCAGCACAGGCTGGCCTGCAGTAGGTGCTCTATGAATATTTGTTGGATGAAGTATACAGTTGTGCCAAGTCTATGGTTGCCTTTCAGGGTCCTCTGAGAGGCAAGCTAGCCCACACCTGGCCAGTCATCCCTCATGTGACTCATTCAGCAAACATGCCTGTGCCTCACCAGGCTCCGTGCCAGGCGGCGGCTGCAGAACCAATGAGACACTCCTCACCCTCAAGGAGATCCCCATCACCCGCTGTTCTTGGCTGCAGGTTCTTTGTGTCTAACTTGACTCTGAAAACATAGTTATATTTCATTCATTCACCCCTCCACCCAGTCATCCCACAGACACTGGAGCACCTACTATACCCCTAGTCTTATTCCAGGGATACTAGATGACTCAGGCAGAGTTCCTCCCTGGAGATGTTCACAGTGTGGGGGGTGAGACTGACAAGTAAAAAGATGGCCATACCAGCAATAGATCCAGTAAATACAGCAACAGATCCAATTTAGAATCATCCAGTCAAATAGTTGAAAACTGACAATCCCCATGATTTTATCTCCTCTGCCTCCTCCCTCTGGCTAGATGGTATTAAGAGTTTGGGATGCTTGCCTGTTAAAAATTAAAATGTTTGGGCTTTTTGCATCTTAAAGTCACCCTCTTCTTAGTGCACATGAAACCACTTTGCCCTTGGAAACCTCCCCTCTGTGGTCTGTGGTCCCCGCTCCCACCACTGACCATTCTGTCCTGGATCTCCCCCAGCAGGCCCCCTACATGCTGCAGGGGGTCTTGGCTGCTTCCCTCTGCCTCCAGGTTTTCTCCTGGGGCATCCATGCTCTGCTCCCCAACTGAGGGCTGTGACCATTTACAGAATCCCTTCACCACACCTCACAGCAGCCTTGGAAGAGGCATGGCTGGTATTACTCCTTAAAGGCAGCATAACTGCTAGGTGGAAAAGGCAAGGTGCAGATAACATGTGTGGTGCGTTATCATTTAGGTGATAACTTACATGGCTGATTCTCAAACTTGAGTGATCACCATCACTTAGAGTGCAGTTAAAATGCTGGTTTCTGGGCCCTACTCCCCAATTGCCTGGCTCCTAATTTGTATCGCTAACAAGGTCTCAGGTGAGGCTAATGCAGCTGGTCCAGGGACCCACCTTGAGAACCACAGATCTAAATACCCGTATAAGTCTTGCACTCCCAGCTTCTCGTGTCTGCATCAAGAAACCATTAACAGTGGCTGCCTCTGGGGAGGGCAGCTGGGGCCCAGGGAATCAGAGTGGGATGGAATCTTCCTTCCTCCTCTGCCTTGAAATAGGCAATATTTTCAAATGTTTCAAAATGTAAATGGTGTGGAAGGATGGACATAGAATAAAGAGTGAAAAGTCTTTCTCCTACCCTGTCCCTAGCCAGCTACTTCCTCTCCCCAGGCACAACTAGTCTCTTATAAGTCCTCTCATATGCTTTGCACTTGATTAAGAAAAAATGTGTATCTCCCATTATTTTACACAGTGGTGGGTATGACATACACTGTTCTGCATCTTTTGTTCAGATCTTCCATGCAGCACCTACAGTGACCTCTTTCCTTTTCCCAGCTGCAGTGTCTGTCCCGGAGATGCCCCACCATCTCTGTCAGTAGTCACTTAAGCTTCCTCCAGTCTCGTGCTGAAATAAATCTCCTTGTGTGTATGTCATTTCTTCCTGTGCCAGATTGGTGGGATAATTTCCGAGGGGTAGAATTGCCAGGGAGACAGCTCTTACAGTGTACCCTTTAAGATTGCTTGAATATTTTACCAGGGCATGAATCACTTTACAAAATGAAAGCAAAGAAGGCAGGTGGCCAGTGTAGTATGGTGATTAAGATCTTGGGCTCTAGAGTTAGACTTGTATCCTGCATCTGTCACTTCCTAGTTGTGTGATGCCAGGCAAGTTACTTGCTCTCTCTGTTCCTCAGTTTCCTCATCTATAAAATGGGGCTAATAAAGCCACCAATTCCATGGGGTTGTTGGGTGGATAAGAAGTACCTGATAAATGCTAGTTGTCTTTTTTCCCAGTTGATAGCAGAGGAAACAGAAGTCCAGAGAGAGAAAGCAATGTGCTCAGAGTCGCACAGCAGGTTCACAGCAGGGTCAAGGCCAGCTGACCTCTGATTTGGGTTTTTTTCGATCACAGCATGTGAACCACTCCTCAGGGAAGGAACTTGGTTGCTGCTGCTTGAACTTTTCTACCTAAGATCCCAAATATTCAGGGAGGATGAACAAAAGGTCCAAGGATATTGTCCCAAGTATAAAATGATCTGTAATCTCACAATTTAGCTTAGAAATTCATGCCAACTTTATATTCAACTCTGTATCCACAGACAAGGATTATCTGTGAAGGTAATGAAGCTTTGGCCTTGCTCATATGGGCCTCAGAAACCCTGAGAGGATGGTTATATGATCTATATGAAATTTGCAAAAGTAAGACTTTTAACCACAGTTGGTCACAACTGCTGTATCTTTCCACCCGGTCTTTCGGTCATCACCTTATCCTTCACGTTAGGTAGTGCTAGAGTGACCTGTGAGCATTTTGTATCTGTTATTATTTCCTTCAAGAAAGCTCTCCAAGTTGCATAAGTTTCAGCCTCAGCAAATTGTATTCACCTGTGGTAAAATGCCTGTTTTAGTGTCAAAAGAATGGTTGTTTTCCCCAAAAGACTGAGTAAAATCGATGCCGCAGGAAGCTGGGCCCTCACGATGCCAGGCGAGAGCAGTGAGAGCAGGACCGGACTGGCCCGCGGTTCACACGCTGCCCTGCCCCTTCCCTCCAGGTGGTTCTTCAAGGGCATCGGCCGGAAGGATGCCGAGCGTCAGCTCCTGGCCCCCGGCAACGTGCTGGGCTCCTTCATGATCCGGGACAGCGAGACCACCAAAGGTGACGCCAGCCCTCCACGCCCTGTCCCCCTGAAGGGGTCCCCCAGGCATGACTGGCCACCACCCCTCCCTTGAGGAATCCCCTGGGGGATGGAGGGGCTGGACGATCCTCAAACACATCTGGCTGCCAGGCTTCCTCCTGACCTTTGCGCAAGCCTGTTTTGGACCTTCTCAGTCCCCAGTAGCTCTTGGCTTAGGTTTATGTGGAAGGAGGAGGCAGTGGTTACTGCCCCGAAAAACAACATCCTGGTGAACTTGATTTTCACGAGCTTGTATTCCTTTAAATACACATCAAAATATATCTTGTCCCAAGCCTGAGTCCTCCCTCCCTCCGTAAGGAAATGAGGTGAGCTCAGGCCACAGGAGGAGCTCCAAGCCAGCCTCCTCTGGCACCCTGCTTAAAATGGATCCTTCAAGGTATTTAGAAGTTTTGATGTTGGTGACCTGCTTCCCAAAATTCCTATGCTGTGAGGGTAGCTTTGTGCCCGGTCACCACCCCACAGGAGTCAACAGAAGTGCCCGAAAACATCACATAACTCAAACTCCAGTTTTCCCAAGGAATGAATGTAGGTAGTGATTTCAGATTTCACACACGGAGTGCACCTTCACTACTGTGTTGAGACTCAAGACTTCTTGGTTGAAATAAATCAGGGAATTGTATAAAGTGTGACCTCACAGTACCCTGGGCAAACAGCTGGGGGACATCGATTGAAGGCACCTGTGTGGCCTTCTACTTGCCCCCTCGGTGTCTGAATTGGGGAAGCCTGGATGTGGCTGGAGGATGGCACTCCCGGTCAGTGTTTCTGGTCAGTGAATGTTTAGGCTTTATTTCCTCCCCGCCAGCAAGCCCCCTTCCAGTCCCCAGCGGGAAAGAAACAGGACAAAAAGGTAAAGCCAGAGGCAGCCCTTGGTTTCTCTTCTCCCGCTGGGCCATCCTGCACACAGGGGCAGAGAAACCAAAGAAACAGTGGCAGACCTGGGGGGCAGGAAGGTGAACCTGGGCCAGTTTCACAGGCCTCAGAGGTTGGGGAATAGGTCCTCAACACCCCCCCATAGGGGTTCACTGATTTAATAAAACTTGCAGCAGGAGTGCCCTGAATCCCGCTGCTTCTTGGATTCTGCCCCACCCCACTCAGCATCAGCCTAAGCCAGCCTCACCTTGACTGAGCAGGGTGGTTCAGTGGGATCCCAGAGCCAGCTGCTGGGTTTGAATCCCAGCTCTGCTAATTACAAGCTATGTGACTGGGGGTGAGTTACTTCACCTCCCTGGACCTCAGTCTCCTCGTCTATAAGATCATGATGATATAAAACTTCTACCTTGTGGGGTTATTCATTCATTATAATGAATAATATAATTTATTATAACGTGTATAACTACAATTCATTATAATATATGTTATATCTATTCATTCATTGTTTATTCCAACAAGGTTCTTAGACAGTGGATAGCATGTGTGGTCAATTGTTACTCTTGCAACAATTTAAGTCTCTCCCAAATCCTATGACATAGTGCTGTTGTGGTAGAGAAAACTGAGACACAGAGAGACTAATAACTTGCCCAGGGACATACAACCCACAAATGGCAGAACCATGGCCATGGACTGAAAGATGTGTGTGTTTCTGGTCTATGTGATGCCACGTGTACTAGGTTCCTATTGCTGTTGTAAAAAAAAAAAAAAAAAAATCACCACAAGCTCAATGGCTTAAAATCAGATAAATGTATTATCTTACAGTTCTGGGGGTCAAAAGTCTAAATCAGTCTGAAGTGAAGGTGTCAGCAGGGCTGGTTCCTTCAGAAGGCTTCAGAAAAAAATCTGTTTCTTTGCCTTTTCAAGGCCACCAGCATTCCTTGGCTCCTGGCCCCTTTCTCACATCTCTTTAACGTCGACTCTCCATCTTCATACATCCTACTTTCACCTTCTTCCTTCCTTTTATAAGGATGCTTGTGATTACATTGGGCCTACCTGGATAATCCAGCATAATCTCCCCATCTCCAGATCCTTAATTGAATCACGTCTGCAAAATCCCTTTCATAGAAGGCAATACATGCATAGGTTTCAGGAATTAGGACCTGGACATCTTGGGGGCTTTCAGCAGACCACAGCATTTTTTTTTTAAGTAAGTCTCTTTCTACCTATTGATCTATCAATGGATAGATAAACAGTTTTCTTTTTAAAAATTTTTTTGCAGGGGGAAAGGTAATTAAGTCTATTTATTTATTTATTTTTTAGGGGGCAGTACTAGGGATTGATCCCAGGACTTCATGCATGCTAAGCATGCTTTCTACCGCTGAGCTATACCCTCCCTGCCAGCCAACCACAACATTTAATGTTTACATTTACATTTAAGTGTTTATATTTTAATAATTGAACCAGATTTTTGTTTGTTTGTTTGATCTTTTTGCTTATTTGTTTCAGAGTAGCATAACTTTTTAGCAAACTGATATGGTATCTTGGATTCTGAGATAGATAGATAGATAGGAAGGAAGGAAGAAAGAAAGAAAAGAAAGAGAAAGAGAGAGAAAGAGAAAGAAAGAAAGAAAGAAAGAAAGAAAGAAAGAAAGAAAGAAAGAAAGAAAGAAAGAAAGAAAGAAAGAAAGAAAGAAAGAAAGAAAGAAATATTAAGGAAGATGATGACAGCCAACATTTACTGAGTGTTTCCATCCCAAGTACTTTACAAGCATTACTTCTTTTAACCATCAGGCCATGTGATGAGGTGGTGAAGTATGGTGACCAATCCCATTTACAGATGAGGACACTGAGACACAGAGAGGGTCTCACAGCTGGGCATGGAGGAGACTGACGAGAACCCAGGCAGCCTGACTCCACAGCCCACTCCTACCCTATACTCCACTGCGCAGGTGCCAGGATGGTGCCAGCAGTGGGTTTACCGGGTGTCAGGGTGCTGATACGAGGTGGCAAGCCTCTGAGATTCCACCCCTGAGGGGTTTCTTTCGGACTAATGCAGGGAGCTACTCTTTGTCTGTGCGAGACTATGACCCCCAGCATGGGGACACAGTGAAACATTACAAGATCCGGACCCTGGACAGCGGGGGCTTCTACATCTCCCCACGGAGCACCTTCAGCAACCTGCATGAACTGGTGGCCCACTACAAGAGTGAGTCCTGCCTGGGGCTGCATCCAAGCTGGGTGGGCCTGTCTCCCGGGAATCCTAGTCAAGGGGGTACTGCCACTTCCAAGGCCTGCTGAGATTTTCCTGACCCTCCCCGGACAAATGCTTGCTTTGGATTCTCCTGAAGTCTTAGGCCTGTTGAGTAGGAGGGCAGAGAGGGCATCTCATGTGCTCTGCTTTCTTGGGAATGTCCTTGGTGGTGGCAACTCTGGAACACTGGCCAGATGCAGTGGGCCAGGAAGGGAGGCCTCCAAGGGGGAGCCTATGGCTGACTTGGAGCTGGCTGCCCTCGACTGATCAGGGGCTCTGTTCCAGAGGGGAGTGACGGACTCTGCCAGAAGCTGACCGTGCCCTGCGTGTCCTCCAAACCCCAGAAGCCTTGGGAGAAAGATGCCTGGGAGATTCCCCGGGAATCCCTTAAGTTGGAAAAGAAACTTGGAGCTGGACAGTTTGGGGAAGTCTGGCTGGGTAAGGACCCGGGGCCAGAGAGGGGAGGGGCGAGAGGGGAGAGGGAGGTCCTTGCTTCCAGGAATAGCCCGAGGCAGAGTGAGAATACCCCCCACCCAGGGCAGAGGGGAGATTTGAATAATAACCATAAAGGGGCAATTCCTCTGATAGCAAACCAAATTGTCCTGTCATGCAAACCCTAATTTGCCTTTGAGGCCAGGCCTGTTGGGATTGGAAACTTTCTCTTGGGAAGCAGAGTCCTAGATGAGGAATCTGCTCCCTCACATGGCACTGGGACAGTCTACCAGCGTGGGATTAAGGTAACTAGAGGCCTCTTAGGATGGTGAAATTAAGTATGGGGAAGGACAGCTTGCAGATTTCCAGGTGAGTTCAGCATTGACAGCTGATGAACAAGCTGTTCTGAGCACTTGCCGTGTGCCCAGCACCATGCTAGGACACTGGGAGTCACCAAACAGGCCTATTCCACCCATACTGTCTGGCCTCTAATAACCTGAGAACAGAAATGCCTGCTTTGCAGAATTGTGGGGTAGACACAATGCCTGGCTGCAGTGCCTGGTGCAGTGCCTGGTGCTCCCCATTGTGTCTCTACTCCACCACGTTCCAAATGAGAGTGAAGACAACTTTCAGAGATACAAACAATTCGGCTGTAAAAAAAAAATAAGTTTAAAACCACGTATTTCAACTACATTTATTGAGAGCTGGCTACATGCCAGGCACTGCATAAGAGAATGTGGCAGAGAAAGTCTGGAGAGGAAGGTAAGGCAGAGCTGACTGATGAGGTTGGAAAACTTCAAAAATAGTATATAAAGCCTTAGATTCTTACTACAGGAAGGCCTCAGATCTGGATTAGAGCTTCCTGGCAGCCAAAGCAAAAATGGAAACACAAGCAACAGAGAGACTGACAAGATCAACAAGATGAAGCAGGGGAGGGGTGGGGTGAGGTAAGGGAGCAACATGTACAAAGTCCCTGTGGTGGGAGGGCGGGTTGGGTGCTTGAGGGACTGGATGACATGCAGGCTGATTGGTGCACAACAGGCAGGGGGTAGTTTGGTGGATGATAAGGCTGGCAATGTGGGCATGGCCAGATCATGCAGGGCCTTGTGAACCATGATGAGACTGGTATTTATTTTGAAAGTAGTGTTAAGATGAAAGCATTTTAAGCAAAGACAGTGTGTATGTATGAGTGTATGACAAAACAAAGGTAGGTGTGTGTGAGTGATGTAATCTGAGTGATGTCTTAAGGTTATTCTTTAATCCTTGTAAGAGCCCTTTAAAGGCAATGCTGATTATTTCCCACTTTGCAGATTAGGCAACCGCAGCTCAGAGAAGTTAAGTGACTTACCCAAGGGCTAGGAAGCCTTCAACCCCATTTCTGTCTCAGGATGAGACTTGTGTCTCCCCTTCCCCCTCTAAGGGCTGAGATGGGCAGGAAAGGCTTCCTGAAGGAGGCAGGTCTGCAGCTAGAGCTTCTGGGACTGCAGGGAAAGAGCAGTGCGTCCTGATCCCCTTTCCTGCTTCCTGTCCCACTCCAGCCACCTACAACAAGCACACCAAGGTGGCTGTGAAGACGATGAAGCCGGGGAGCACGTCCGTGGAGGCCTTCCTGGCAGAAGCCAACCTGATGAAAACTCTGCAACATGACAAGCTGGTGAAGCTGCACGCAGTGGTCACGGAGGAGCCCATCTACATCATCACCGAGTTCATGGCCAAAGGTGCTGCGTGCCAGGAGCTGGGGATGCAGGCTGTGGCTCATACTGGTCAATTGCAAACCCAAAGGTGGCTCTGACATGGTTCTTGTCCTCAAGATGCCCACAGTCTGGCTGGGAGCTCTTCTGACACTTCTGAAGTGTTCATTGAGCATCTTCATATCCAGCCCCCAGCCCTCCCCCTGAAGGGGGTGAAACCATGTGAGAGGAAGGGGGCACATAGGCTCCAGGAGAGACGGTGGGGCCAGAATCCTTCTGGATGATAGAAGAGGTTTCTGTGAGTTCACTGTGACCTCTGGGGACTCAGGGCGACTCCTTCAAGCATCACCTTTGGCCACCTTCCCTTGGTGGACCAATGTTCCAGAAAAGAGAGTCTGCAAATCATCGCTTAGGAGCTGGCAATGCATCCATTCCAGGCTGCCCCCCTACCGTGCCTGCAGATGATCCAGGATTTCTCAGGGATATTTTTTAGGCCATCATTTCTCAATCACTTTGAATGCCTGCCCATTTTTCGAAATACAGAAACATCTCACATGACCTCCATTTAGAGTGATTTGAAATCTCAAAGCTTTTTATCATTTTCCAAACACACAATTATGCCAGCCTTATAAAAACCACAGCTCCAGTCATCCCGGCTCAGAAAGCTGTCTCAGTCAGAGAACCAGTTTAGCAATCACAAAGTCATTTTCAAAACCCTCAAATTCTGTTTCTCAGACACTCAGAGCAGTAACTAAAGATTTCTGTTTAACTCCATTACTCTGAATGATTTTACCCACACCCTAAAGTCGAAAGAGTAGTAAATGTTGCTTCTCCCCTCCCCCCACCACAGGCAGCCTGCTGGACTTCCTGAAAAGTGAAGAAGGCAGCAAGCTGCCACTACCAAAACTCATCGACTTCTCAGCCCAGGTGAGAGTCTAGCGGAGGAGTTGGGAGAGGGAGAAGGAATTCAATTATTTATTCAACAAACGTTTATTAATCACATACTGTAATAATAATAACAGTAACTGCTAACTTGGGTGCTCAGGATCAAAGTGTCCTTTTTATATGTGCCTTATATGTGCAAACTCATGCAGTCCTCCCTTCAGCCTTCTATGGTGAGATTTTTCTGATCCATTCCTTTGTAACCAACCACTCCAAAGCTCAGTAGCTTGGAACAACAGTTTGTTATTTCTCATGATTCTGTGGGTTGACTGCGATTGCCTGGTTTTTCTGCTCCACGGGGTAAAACTGAGGTCAGTCTTGTGGATGCATTCTGTAGAGACTTGCCTGGAGCTAGAATGTCCAAGATGGTGGCTCATCTTCCGAGTCTCTCTCCAACAGTCCTACATCACTCAATAGTCCAAACAGAGCTCCTTTACATCATGGCAACGAGGGCTTCTTCCAAGGCCATATGAGCAAGTGCCTGTGAAGCCTCTGCTTTCATCACTCTTGCTAATGTCCCCTTGGCCAAAGCAAGTCACATGGCCCAGCCCAGAATCAGTGTGGGAAGGACTGCACAAAGGTATGAGTCCCCAGGAGGCATGGTTCACTGGGAACCACTGATGACAGTCCAGCCATAGGTAGGTAACTGTCATTCCATTTTACAGAACAGGAAATTGAGGCATAGAGAGGAAGTGAAGTAGAGATGACAAAACTGAGGCCCAGGGAGGTGAAGGAGCTTGCCTAAATTACCGTGTTCTTTCTTGGGAATACAGCAGTGAACAAAGGGTTCACTGGAAAGTATTGCTGTCCCCAGCAGGGTTTACAGTTATCTGACAACTGAATCTCTTAGGGAGCCATGATCCAAGTGGTCTTGGCTCAGTGTCCGAAGAATGCAGTACCCAACAAAATTAGTAATGTCCATAAATCACAGAAACACTTCTTAAAACCCCATTTTCTTTCTCACCTTATCTTTACTCTGCAGCTCTTCTTATCCTCGGCCTGAGTGCTTTTTACTTCTATTCTCTCTCATTCTCTCCTAACTGGGAAAACAGGGGAAGAAATGGGTGCTATGGGAGTACCCAGCTGGAGCACTTAAGCCCAGTACAGGAGCAATCTGGGAAGCCTTCCCAGAGGAAGCAGTCTCTAGGCTGAGTAGAAGTTAGGCAGGACAGGGAAAGTTATTCTACAGAAGGAACAGGCTGTGCCAAAGCCCAAAGGGAAAAACTAGAGCTCAGCCTGGGCCATTGGAGCCTGGGCCGTTGGAGCCTGGGCCTGACAAAAATGAAGAGGGTGTGAAAAAAAGAATGAAGGGGGTATGACTTGCAGCCTGGAAGGTGTTGAGAGAGATGGGCACCTGGGCCTAATGTTGGGCCTTCTGGAGATGACCAAGGCAGAGCTCATTTGAGTATGCAAATCCTGGGGGGCGGGGTATCATAAAAGGCTTTACCTTTCAGAGCCCTGGGATGCCAGAAGCATATGGAAATCAAGGCCTGGCATTTTCCCTTCAATGGGCCCTGCCCCCAGGGGGTCAGGGTGGGGAGATGGGGAACAATAGTCTAGCCTGTTGCTAAATGATAACCATCAAACTGGCAGAAACCGTGCCAGGTGGAGAGTCATAGCCTGGCGTAAGGGCCACTCTCCCAGTTGCACAAATAGGAAATCAGAAACCACCTGAGGGAAAGAGGTTCCTGGCCCTTGTGCATTCAGGAGCTGAGGTAGGCTCAGTGCCCAGAGGCGGGAAGGAGCCAACCTGGGGACCTGGCCTTTGCCTCCAGTCCTAGAGAGGTGGGTGGGTGCGGGTGGGACGCTGCGCAGCCCCACCACCAGCTGGCAGGATGGCTTCAGATCCACTCTGCTCCACTCAGATCCATTCAGGGTCCCAGTCTCTCCATTTGCCAAATGAGGGAATTGGACCACCTCTGTGGTTTTCAAGTTCGAAAGCATTTTTTCTTTTGTTCTAGCCGTAACTCTTTTAGTCAAATGAATCTTGTACAGCAGCTGAATACTTTAAAATAAGTCAAAAGGAGCTGCTCTGATTGGAGGGGGTGGCCTTTCTTTTGTCCCTCCACCCCCAAGATGACCTTCAGTTTTCAGTTGGATACAGTCTGAAGAGCCCTGAGCTGGAATATCCCTATAGGTCCTTCCAGCCGATTCTGCGAGTCCGCCATACTCTCAGAAGCAAACCCAAGTTCCAACGCCTGACATCATGGCAGCCCACTTGGTGGTCATGAAATCTCACTACCTCATCAACCCCCAATTCTTAAACCAACTCTGAGATCAGTAAACCTATCCATTGTTCATTCAGTTGACAAACTCTTGAGAAGCAGCACTAGATGTACATGAGCTTAGGAATCACATAAAAATTTTGCTGTTGACCCCAGCTCTGCCTGTGTGGCTTTGAGCAAATTGCTTAACCTCTCTGAGTGTCACTTTCCTCAACAGGGAATGTTAATAGCCACTGTTGATGGCTGTTGGATCTCCGGTCCTCCCTCCACTTGGGTCAGTTATTTCTCTGGGATTCAGTTTTCTCACCTGTGAAATAGTGCTGATCATACTTGTACCTCCCCCAAGGCAGAGAGTAAATGCTATTTAAGTTTATTAAGTACATCTTATAATTAATGTATAAGCTACGACGTCTGACATTAAAGTAATATCTGATGTCAACTGTTCGTCTAAGGACTCCTTATAAATTTTCCACAACCCCTAAGCCAAGACTCTGTCTCACTCACCCATAGTGGGCTACCTCAAACAAAATCAGAAAGTCTCACATTTTTGTTGGAAAGGCTGGAGCCTCAGACCTCAGTTCCCATGGCCACGGGTGCTCCCTGCTGGCCACTTTCCACAAGTGCACCATCCGCTTGCTTCAGACTTTGAACTGGCTGGTGCCTTGCTTGGTCGGGCCAGATGCCCCTTCTCCCCAAATAATCTCACCAGATTGCACCTAGACGCAGTTCTCCAGAGCACTGGCAGTCCTAGGTAATTAGAGGCAGCCTGGGGGACTGGGACTGGAAATCTGCAGGCTGGTTTGAGCCAGAATTTCCCGAGTGGTGTGATCTGGGAAAGGTGTCCCTCCTCTGTACAACAGAAATGGTGATAATGCTTGGCTCAAGGACATCAAAGGCCAGTTTATGAACTGTAAATGCTATTTTCTGACTTTCTGAGGGTTAATCATAAACCTCTTTATGAGGGTTGATACACAAACCCTTGTAAGTGAAAAACATCTCTAAGGAAGAATCCCGTATCTTTTCGTCAGGCTTCTGGGGGCCCCACTGTGAATAAGAATCCTGCGCACAGTCTAATATTCACTCAGCAGCCATGATGACATTAAAAATATACCTCAGACCATGTCAGTCTCCTGCTCTCAGACTTTTATCTTCCCTGTGTGCCCAGAATACAGTCCCATGTCCTCTTAACTCACAGCAACTTCTACTCAGCCACCTGTTCCACAAATACTCAAGCTCATTCCTACCTCCGGGCCCTTGTATATGATATTCTCTCTGCCAAGGATACTCTTATTTGACACATTTATTATCATCACTCAGATCTTTGCTAAAAGTTTCACCTACTCAGAGCAGCCTTCCCTGACCATCCAATACAAAACAGCTGTCTACACTTCGTGTCCTGCTACCTGCTTTATCCTTTCTTTATGCTACTTATTACCACCTGCAGGGACTTTGGTTGGCTCCCCACCTGTTCAAGAAACATGTCTGGCACCGACAAGATACTCAGTAGTTAATTGTTAAATGAATAAATGAATTTTCCCTACCCAGACTTGGGGATAAAAAGGCGTAAGAGACAGAGCAGAATATGACGTGAGCCTAGGTTGTCCCCAGAAAGGGGACTGGGGATAAAAGCCCTTCATAGTATCCTGGTGTGTGTGTGTGTGTAGGTCCTGGAGAAATCATGCTTTTCCTCAAAGTGTTCTCTGGAAGTCTTGGAACTTGAGAGAAGCCCCACACTGACCCAGGCCTTGAGGATCCCCACAACCTGGCTGGGTAGACAGAGAAATGCCAGTCTGAACCTGGGACCCTCCCACAAAGAAGGGGGAGCTAGTATACATATTTTTCAGCTTTCTCACACTTGGACACCCCTCCTCTGTTTTGGGGTGGGACCTGCCTTGGGCTGGGCCAGATCTGAGGGTTTCTCTGTTCTGGGTGGAGATTGCAGAAGGCATGGCCTTCATCGAGCGGAGGAACTACATTCACCGAGACCTCCGAGCCGCCAACATCTTGGTCTCAGCGGCCCTGGTGTGCAAGATCGCCGACTTTGGCCTGGCGCGAGTCATTGAGGACGAGTACCTAGCTCGGGAAGGTAAGGGTGGGTTGTGAGTGTTGAGAGTTAAGGTCTGTGAAAGTGATGGGTAAAATGCAAAGATCTGTCCCGGTATCAGCTGTATGTTATGAAGCGTGACGACTCCTTCTAGCCTTAGGGTCTTGGCCTGCAGAATCTCACCCAGTGACTCTGATCAACTTTAGATTGAGTTAGTCAAGTCACATTGAAGTTACAGGTAAGAAAAACTTTGTGTGTAATAGGCAAAAACTGAGGAGCATCTGTATGTCCATAAGTAGTAGAATGGATGTTTAAACTGTGGTATATTCACACAATACAACATTATGCAGGAAGAAGAAGTTACAAACTACTGCCACGTGCAAAAAATGGATGACTCTCACAGGCATAACATAGAAATAAGTCAGACAAAAAAATAGTGCTGGGTAGTTCCATTTATGTAAAATTCAGAAAGAGGCAAACTTGTACGTGAGCATTCCCAGCAGCATTATTCTTAACAGCCCCAAAGTGGAAGCAATCCAAATATCCACCAACTGATTAAACAGATACACAAAAATGTGATATATATATATATACATATATATGTGTGTGTGTGTGTGTGTGTGTGTGTGTGTATAAAATGGAATATTATTTGGCCATAAACAGGAAGGAAGTACTAATACCCTAAACATGGATAAACTTCAGAAACGTCATGTTAAGTGAGAGAAGCCAGATACAAAGACTACATATGTTGTGGTTCCATTTATATGAAACGCTCAGAACAGGCAAATTGTAGAGACAAAAAGTAGATTAACCCCAGCCTAGGGCTGGAGTGGGGAGTTGGGAAAAAGTGGGTAGTGACTGCTATGGTTTTGGAGAGATATGCTGAAAATATTTTAAAATCCACAACATTGTGAATATACCAGAAAACACCGAATTGCATTGAATTGTACTTTAAGTGGGTGAATTGTGTGGTCTGTGAGTGTATCTCAATAAAACTATGAAAGGAGAAAACAAAACATTTATGGTGCTATTCTGACCAGAATAATGGTTACCTGGAATTAGGGGTGGGGTTGGAGGGGTATTGATTGACTGGGAGGGGGCAGGAGAGAGCCTTCTGAGATGCTGAAAATGTTCTATATCTTTGTTTGTTTTGTTTTTTGCAGGAGGAGGTAGTTAGGTTTACTTATTTATTTTTTAGAGGAGGTACTGAGGGTTGAACCAGGACCTTGTGTATGCTAAGCATGCACTCTACCACTTGAGCTATACCCTCCCCCCCAAAATGTTCTATATCTTGATCTGAGTGGTGATTACAAGGAGATATACATATATAAAATGCATCAAGGTGTCTATGAAAGACATACACTTTATTTCATGTTTGTTATGACACAAAAAATATAAACTAAGGGCAACCACTGAAAGAATAACAGAATGTGTAATTTCTAAACCAGGAGAGGATAAGCAGGAATAAAGAAAACGAACTCAATCCCAAGGAAAGAAGACATGGGGAAAACCCACACAGACATTTTTAAAACTTGACTGTGCACTCAGTCATAAAGCAGATCTCAACAAACTCCAAAGAACATGTATCCTATACACCACATTCACCACCTGCAATAGAATTTTGATAGAAATCACTCACCAAAGGTTAACTAAACCTAACCCAGACCAGATGGAAGGAGGCAAGGACTAGAGGGGTGACACCCAGTCACTGGGTGAAATCTCAGAGGCCAAGAGCCAAATTCTTCCCTTCCCCCATTCCCAGTGGTTAGGGGTTCGAGGCATCAGCTGTGACCTGGACTTAAAGTCTCTTGAAGTTCTCCTGATCCAGAGATCCTGGGACCTCTGGGACTTCACTCTTCAGGAGCTGGAGTTCACCAGGACATCAGCTTACTGAATGAGGCGGCCCCAGAGAGTGCATTCCCCACCTCTGCCCACTCCTCCCCACTTTAGCCATCTGTCCTTAGGATGGTTGTTCCTGCTTCCACGGAGGCCAGTTTGAGGGAAGTCGCAGTCCTGCAGGGGGCAGTTGTCGGCAGCTGTGCCACTATCCTGAACCCTCACCCTAGAAGAGACCCAGCCCTGACGACTCCCCAGACTTCCCCTCACTCTGCTCTGTCCAAACCACAGGGGCCAAGTTCCCCATCAAGTGGACAGCTCCTGAAGCCATCAACTTTGGCTCCTTCACCATCAAGTCAGATGTCTGGTCCTTTGGTATCCTGCTGATGGAGATTGTCACCTACGGCCGGATCCCTTATCCAGGTAGGAGACAGGGCATCAGCTTGGGGCTGCTACCAGAGCCCAGCCTGGTTCCCTTCTCTTGTCAGCGGGTCCATTCAGACTGAGTTCTTGACCCTCACCCCCAACCTCCCCTCACCTGCCCTATCTCAGTTAAAGGCACCGTTGTCTATCCAATTTCTCAAGCCTGAAATCTGGGAGCTTCCCTGGACCTTCCTCTCTCTCACCTCTTTCCACATCCAAGAAGTCACAGAGTTCTGGCCATCTGATTCCAAAACATACCCCAGGTCCACTCACTTCTAACTCCACAGCCTCCACCTGCACCCAAGCCAACATCCTCTCTCACCTTGCCGCTGTGCCAGCCTCCTGATCAGTCTCTCCTCTCTCCTGTGGGCCATTCTCCACCTGTGGCCAGAGAGACTTTTCTAAAATTGTGAACCTAATCTTGTCCCTTCTCCACCGCTAACTCTTTAATGGTCTCCCAGCATCAATATGACAAAATTCCAAACTCCTAATTGTGGCCTTCAGGTCCTGCATGGTCCAGCCCCCTGCCTATTTCTCCCACTCACCTCATGCTGTCCCCCTACCACCCAGTCATCTAAAGTATTGTATATGTCCCTATGCTTCTTGTTCATAACACCCTATACTGTTTCATTCACAGCATTCATCACCATGATAACTATATATTTGTTTGGTATTTTCCCCATCAGACTCTTGGCCTATGTGAGGCCAGAAATCATGTCTGTATTCCTCACTGCTGTATCTGCGCTGCCTACCTCTGTGGATATGGTGGATGCTTACTAACTGTTTATCAAATGGATGGATTTATCCCCATGCCTTCTCAGCCCCCTACACTAAGTAGAACACATGGGTATATGAAGATATACCTAATGTGTAGGTGGCCTGGGACTCAGTAAATAATGTTCTTTGTTCCTTTTCAGTTGGGATGTCTCCTAGGGTATCTGTAGCCAGAATACTGGGGAGTGGAGGCAAGGTGGCTATAAAAAGTCCCTGATTTTTTAAGTGAATAGTCCTGAGTTTTAATCCTGTCACCTTCAACCATTCCAGTTTGAGAAATCCACTTCCCTTCTACCCCATTTCTTCATCTGTAAAATGTGTATATATATATATAATGTCTATTTTGCAGAGGAGGTCGTGAAGATCAGAAATAAAAAATATAGACACTTGGTCACTCATTGGTTCTTATCAAATTCCTACTGTATGTTAGGCACTGAGGATACGGGGAGAGACAAGGTTCCTTCTCACCAGAGCTCATGTTCTAGTCTGGAGGAACACACACTAAACAGACGCACCATCTTAGTGGAGATCACTGCTGAGAAGAAAATGAAGCAGGGGCATAGGAGGGGGAGTGACGTGGGCCTCCTGTGGACCGGGAGCACCTGTCAGAGCAGATCTGAGCTGAAAGCCAGCTGAATGAAGATTTAGGGAAAGGATTCCAGGTTAACAGCACCGCCAGCTCTTAGGGCCTGAGTGTGTCTGAAGAATAGCAAGGAAGCCAGGTAGCTGGAGACAAGGAGTGAGGCAGATGGTAGATGATGAGAACAATAAGCCAGGATCCATGGTCTTGGTGAAGAGTACGGGTGTTAGGCCAAGTGTACAGAAGCTGTTGGTGGATTTTAGGCCAGGAAGTGGCATCATCTGATTTCTGCATTTAAGTGAATGCAGTGTGGAGAATGGATCAGGGACTTGGGAGGTGGTGGAAGCTGCAGCAGTGACACAGGCAGTTGTGATGGCGGTAACAGACATAAGTTGATGAGTTGGTGCTCTGTTTTAAAATAAAAAAGGATGTGACTTGCTGATGTAGAAGATGAGGGAAAGAGAAGAATCAAGGATGAGTCTCCTGGTTTTAATTGAGCAACTGGGTAGGTGATGGTCTGGGGATAGAAAGTCAAAAGTTCTGTTTTTGACATGTTAAATTTGAGGTGACCTGGAGACATCCAAGTAAAGATGTTCAAGGAAGTACTTGGAGATATAAATATGTTTAGAGTTCAAGACTGGTAATATAAAATTGGGAATCATAGATGTTTAAATGGTTATTGAGGATAGCTAACATAAACTCTAATTGAACAAAGAAATGGTCCCACTCATAGGGTGACATTGAGTTTGGCCACCTGACTGTTTTGTCTTGAGGGTACAGCAGTAAAAACCAGGCAATGGGTTATGGAACCCTGTATCCTATAGGATGCATTAGGCTGCAAGTGACAGTTTAACAGACTAAGAGTGATGGAAACAGTAGGTAAGTTATTATTCCAGGAGTCCAGCACTGGTGACTGGTCAGTTTAGCTGCTCAACAGCTCTCAGGATTCTGGGTTAGTTCTTCTGTGATTGACTTCCCCATGTGATCAGATGGCTGCTGCAGCTCCAAGGACCACATTGAGTCCAAAGGAAGGAGGAAGTGTCTGTCCTCCAAAGCCTCTTTCCTCTTAAGGGAGAAAAACCTTCCCTGAATTTCTCCTGGGAGTCTTCCCCTCAGCCCCACTGGCCGAAACTGGGCACCATACCCCTGTCCTTGCTGTAGGGGCAGCTGGGGAAGGGGTGCCTGGCTTTCACAGTGGGAGGGGCTCCCATAGGAAGGTGGGGAGTGATGGCTGTTGGGGAGGCAACAGTGCCTGCCACCCCAACACCTATCCCTCCCTTTTTAATTCCACGGCTCCTTCCCAGGAATGTCAAACCCCGAGGTGATCCGGGCGCTGGAGCGCGGGTACCGGATGCCTCGACCAGAGCATTGCCCTGAGGAGCTCTACAACATCATGACTCGCTGCTGGAAGAACCACCCCGAGGAGCGGCCCACCTTCGAATACATCCAGAGTGTGCTGGATGACTTCTACACGGCCACCGAGAGCCAGTACCAATAGCAGCCGTGACAGGCAGGGACAGGCAGGGACAGGTGCTGAGGCCACGCCTGAGCAGTGGCTCTAGCATCACCTGCCTGGTACCCGCTCTCCCTTCCCACTCCCAGACACCTACCTTCACTCCAGCCACAGTTCCTCATCTATCAAGTAGGTGGATTGGACTGGACAATCTCTTTCTGACTCTAGCGATCCACAGCCTGTCATCCTCAGGACACCCTTGGTTGATATTTCTATTGCCTGGGACAGCTGGATTCCAGTTACAGCTGTAACTGGTTTGGATGGGAAACTTTAAAAATAACAGAATAAATATTTAAGGAAAAGATATGAATGCTAAAGATTTTACTGAAAATTGGCTTTTCTTGTCCTGCCGGTTCCTGAGTGTCTCCTTGCCTTTTGGCTGGCTGACAATAAAAGAAGAAAGGACTTGCACAGGGCTTCAGTGCTCCAATTTTTTGAACTACCCCCCAAATAGTTGCTGACTGTGTTAAGTTTCCTATGGCTTCTGTAATAAGTTATCCCAAACTTGGCGGTACATTCATTACCACAAATTTATCATCTTACAGTTCCAGAGGTCAGAGTCTGAGATGGGTTGGCAGGGCTGAGGGCTTTCTGGAGGCTCTAGGGGGAAATCTCTTCCATCCTTTTCCAGCTTCTAGAAGCTGCCCACATTCCTTCACTTGTGGTTACCTTCTGCTCATCACTCCAAATTCTGCTTCTGTCATCACATCTCCTGTGACTCCAAGGCACGTGCCTCCCTCTGTTATTTGTCAGAACCCCTGTGATTACACTGGACCCACCTGGATAATCCAGACTAACTTTTCCATCTGAAGATCCTTAATCATATCTGTAAAGTCCCATTTGCCACAAAGGTAACATCTTCACAAGTTCCAGGAATTAGGATGTGGACATATTTTGGGGATGGAGTTGGGTGAAGAATTATTCACCTATCACATTGGCCCTAGGGCACTGGATGGATTTTTGTCTCCAAGGAGCTGGTTCTGCCAGGATGACAGGAATGATTTTTCACAATATGGGACACTGACTCTTCTGCCAGGCCACACTGCTATGCAATTTGGTTGGTCTGGATCTTCCCTAGGGCCGGGGGTTGCCTGCAGCCCCTGTATATCCCATGGCCAAGCAGCCATCACAGTTGTTAAGATGGTATCCCCCATTGCAGGAATCCTCGGGACTGGAGACGTGGCTGCTGAGCGGTATCTGGTACCCTGTGTGGGAAGCTCTCAAAGAAGAGTGGTGAGGAGATGTGGGAAGGAGGCAGAAAAGACAAGGTGCCCATGGGGTCTTCCTACATGTTGTCTCAGTTGGAAGTCCTTAGTAGTTAGCTTGGTTGTAGGGGAGCGATGAGAAGTGGACAGCGGGATGGGAAGCAAATGACACCTTACTATCTGATTGTATCCCCTAAAGGAGCTATGTCACAGCACCTGCCAGGGGCCCATGGAATCTGTGCTGAATTGATTCTTTAGCCCTGAGTAGCACAGAGTGTAACCTGAGGCACTGGGTATGAGAACAGTGGAAAATAAAGGTGGGAGTGCTTCAGCTTACCTACTTTATAATTGAATTTCTTTCTTGCTTTCTGGTTTAGGATTTGTCTTTGGGTATCACAGAGCCCAGGGTCCTGTGATAGGAATTTTCACATATGATGTGTGGTACACTGAATTACTGTTTAGTAATCTATAGGAGAAATGTATTTCTCTGCTCTGTTGCTATTGAGCTTGGCCATGGGCTTGCTTTAGCCAGTGGGATATTAGCCAATTGATGTGAGCAGAGGCTTGAAATGTGCTTATGGAGCTGGACTTGTTCTCCTGCTTTTTGCCCTGAAAAGAACATGGTCCAAAGAAGGTGAGTGACGTGTAGAACAGATCTGGACCCAACCTGCAGCTTGGAGTTAAACCCAGCTGAGCTCAGCCTCAATCAACTGAAACCCAGCTGACCTGTGGACATGTAAGATGGAAGTGAATGCAATCATTGTACACCTTTGAGTTCTGGGGTTGTTTTGTTACATAGCATTGTTGTATAAATAGGTGAATGAAACATGATTTCAAAAGTTGGAGCCTATATGGACAAGATCAAAGGGTCAATTCCCACCCTCCTCCTCTTTCAATTTACACTGCCCTCTGCACCCCATTAGCCTACACTCTGATTTATCCCTTTGGTCACAAGAAAGACTGATGGGAGTAGGTACACCATCAAAAGTATGATCCGTGAAAGAAAAAACATCAACAAATGGGACTTCATTAAAATTAAAACTCTGCTCTAAGACATTTAAGAAAATGAAAAGACAAGCTCCAATCTGGGAGAAAAATATTTGCAAAACATGTATCTGACAAAGGATTCATATCCAAAATATACCAAGAACTCTTCAAACTCAACAATAAGAAAAAAAACAACCTAATTAAAAAATGGGCAGAAGACCTGAACAGACACCTCACAAAAGAAGATATACAGATGGAAAATAAGTATATGAAAAGAGGCTCAATATCATATGTCATTAGAGAAATGCAAATTAAAATAACAATACAATACCACTACACGCCTATCATAACAGTCAAAATTTAGAACACTGACACCACCAAATGCTGACAAGGATGTGGAGCAGCAGGAACTCTCACTCACTGCTGGTGGGGATGCAAAATAGTGCAACCACTTTAGATGACATTTGGCTGTTTTCAAAACAAGCACTCTTACCATACAATCCAGCAATTGTACTCCTTGGTATTTACCCAAATGAGTTGAAAACATACATCCACACAAAAATCTGCACACAGATGTTTGTAGCAGCTTTATTTATAACTGTTAAAACTTGGAAGGAAACAAGATATCCTCTGAAAGGAGAATGGATAAACAACCTGTGGTACATCCATATAATGGAATATTATTCAATGATAAAAAGAAATGAGCTATCAAGATATGGAAGAACCTTAAATGCATATTGCTAAGTGAAAGAAGCCAGTCTAAAAAGGCTACATACTGTATGGTTCCAACTATATGACATTGTGGGAAAAGGAGAACTATAGAGACAGTAAAAAGCTCAGTGGGTGCCAGAGGTTTGATGAGGAGGGAGAGAGGGAGGATTAAAGAGGTGGGATGAAGAGCATAGGGGATTTTTAGGGCAGTGAAAGTATTCTGTGTGATATTCTTAATGGTGGATACATATCACTATGTGTATATCAAAACTCATAGAAAGTACAACACGAAGAGTGAACCCTAATGTAAACTATGAACTTTGGTTAATAATAATGTATCAATGTTGGCTCCCACTGAGGCAAGATGTTAGTAACAGAGGAAAGAAGGGGCTGGACGAGGGGGTACATGGGAATTCTGTACTTTATACTCATTTTTCTGTAAACCTAAAACTGCTCTAAAAAATAAAGTCTATTAATTAAATAAATAGAGGGATAGATTTTTGTGTCACTGATTTTATGGGAAAACTGCATGCACTCCTGTCCTGGAAGATGGCACAGAAGGCATGGGTAAGATGCCCATTCTAAGATGCTAATGACTTGCTTCAACCTTTTCTCTAACTGTAGCTTTGAGTTTACATATATGGAAAGCACTTGTTTAATTTTTTCCCCTCTGTGATTTGAAATAAAACTGCCTCCTTATTCCCCTACCTGGGGAATTTTGTCATGTATCTGTCCTCATCACAATGTATTCTGACATAAGGCTACATCAGTTTGCATTCTGTTTGCATCCCTTCCATTTGGGGGGGGGGGGGCTGGCAATGACTGCTGATTATCCCTATATCCATGTTCTTCATTCTTCTAGAGAAATAGAATTTTTATCAGGGATGCATAATTCCCCAGAATGAAGATTACATTTCCCACTCCCTCTTGCAGCAAAGTGTGGCCACGTGATTAAGTTCTGATCAATGGATTGTAAGTGGAAGTGTGTGGCATCTTCCAAAATCCTTTCTTAAAAGACAATTGATGTGGGCTCTTAACCTCTTACTTTTCATTTCTTCCTCTATCTTGCTGTCTAGACTGTGCATGTGAAGGCTGGAGTTCTAGCTACCACCTTGGACCCTGAGGAAAATGAATTATTTCTAGGGATGGCAATGGTGGATGGAGCCTGAATCCCTGAAGATATTTTAGGCATAGCCACCATATTAGCTAGGACAGTCCTCCTCAGACTTTTTACCTTAGAGGATGTGACATGCACTGTTGGTATTCCTTAAAGTGGGCTGGACTTTTAGCTTTCATTATCTGCATCACTGTGCCTAAGGGCTCTTCTAAAACTGCAAAAAGCCTCAGCTGCCAGTGTTCCCAGAAGGCCAAAACTGCTAAGGCGTTAACACCCAGTAGAATCAGTCCTCAACTAATGACTTTTGGGAGTTGGTGCATAAATACTGCAGCTCCCTTGCCCTTTGGGTGGGATAATGCTGAAGTGTGTGTTTTGCATTGTTTCCCAGAGTTTCCCTGAAGAATTAAGCTTCAGTTAACCACAGTAGTAACTTGCTTAACAACATATGCTCTCCAAGTACAGTTCCAACACGAATGTGGGTTGATAGTTTCATTTATATTCATGACTCAGATGAAAAAATAAAATAATGAACATATACATCAGAACTTCACTTGTTAGTCAATGACATGAGCAACTTCTTTGCTGAATAAATAGTTTCAAATGCTGTCACATTTTTCTGCTAATCAGACACATAGTCTTAAACTTTAATCTGCATTGACACTATCCATCGCTTTAAGGCTAGGCTAGGGTTTGGCAAACTATAGCCGCTGCATGTTATTGAAACACAGTCACACCCATTATTTATTGTCTGTAGCAGCTTTTGTGCTACAAGGCAGAGCTGAGTAGTTGTGACACAATCACCTGGTCTGCCAAGCCTAAAATATTTACCATCTGGCCCTTTACAGAAATATTTGCTAACAAAGTAAAATTTCAAGCCCTGATTTGTAGCATTTGCTGATTTTTGTGGTGTAAATACCCTCACCACGGCCAATGTCAAGCTACCAACTAGAACTGCACTATTACTTTCATGGGCCTTAGGCAATTTTGCCTTTGTAGGACCCTTCCTCTCTAAAATATATAGTATGTTTTATAAATATAAATATTTATGTAGATAAATTGTATTGAATACAAATGATAGTCAACAACTGAATTGATATAAAAATGAATACACTAATACCATATATGAAAAATTTTCCTTCAACCCCAAAGTTTATTTTTGTCTTCTGATTTTCAAAAGAATTAATTTATTTTAAACATTTTCATGGCCCCATGGTGGGCTTTGGGCACTGTACCTACTGTGTTAATGGATAAATTGGCTGTGCTACCAACCCAGGGCCACTGAACACAGAGCAGGGAAGAGATGTGTCACAGCACACCAATGATGAGTATTTCTGCTGTACACATAAAATAGATGTGAAAAACCTCAAGGGCATAGATACTAGTAAAATAAAGTAAAATTATTAGGAAGTGATGAGTTTTGAATATTTAATACTTTTGTTTGTAATATCATTTAATTTTAAATTCACATAACTTAATTTTCAATAATGCCCATGTCCAATAATTGGCTTACAAAACTCCTGAGAATTTAATATCAACTCTTGCAGACAGTGGAAGCTGGCTCCTGTAACATTGCCTTCTTGTATCCCTTCATCTCCCAGATAAATGACTTTTGCTTGAATCCTTGTCTTTGAGTCAGTTTCTAGGGGAAAGCAAACTAAGGCAGAGAAAAATAAGCTTCCATCTTGTTATGCCACTGGGGCAGTGGTGGGGAGGGTCTTCCTCACAGCTGGATGTATTCCCAACTGATAGTGAGGCTTGAGATTCATTCATAATGCAAGCATTCAACAAGTATTTTTTGAGCATATATTTAATAGGCATGAGGTTGTATAGCAGAGGCATGAACTTGACTCAATGGATTTGAGTCAAGCCTTGTCCCCCTTCTGATTTGTTGGGTTACCTTGAGCAAGTTCCTCAACAACTCTTTATCTTAATGTTTCCATCATTCTGGAAATTTAAAGGCCTGCCCTACTGACCTCAAAATAATAACAGCAAACGTGTATAGCATTTACCATGTGACAGGCACTATTCTAAGCTTTTGACATATATTAACTTATTCAGTCTGCATAACCATCCTATGAGGTGAAGTCTTTTATGATCCATGCTCTAAAAATGAGGAAGTTGAAGTTTAGAGAGATTAAAAAACTTACCCACCTTCACATCTATTAGTATGGTTGTTATTAAATATAACAGCAATAACAGGAAATAAGTGTTGGTGAGGATGTGGAGAAATTGGAACCCTTGTGCATAACTGATGGTTATGTATTTAAATGTAAAATGACGCAGCAGCACTGTGGAAAATAGTGTAACAGTTCCTCAAAAAGTTAAACATAGAATTACTATATGATTCAGCAATTCGACTTCTGGGTATGTACCTGAAAGAAGTGAAAGCAGGGATTTGTACACCCATGTTCATAGCATCATTATTCACAATAGACAAAAGGTGGAAACAACCCAAATGCCATAAAAAGGAATAAAATTCTGATGCATGCTACAACACAGATGAAACTTGAAAACATTATGCTGAATGAAATAAACCAGACACAAAAAGACAAATATTGCATAATTCCATTTATATGAGGTATCTAGAATAGGCAAATTCCTAGAGACAGAAAGTAGAATAGTGGTTACCAGGGGCTGAGGGGACGGTAGAGTGGAGAGTTAGTATTTAATGGGTACAGAGTTTCAGTTTGGGATAATGAAAAGGTTCTGGGTATGGATAGTAGTGATGATTGCACAATATTGTGAATGTATTTGATGTCACTGAATTGTACACCTAAAAGTCATTAAAATGGTCAATTTTATATGAGGTATATTTAACCACAATTTTAAAATTGTTTCAGGGAAAAAATAAATTTTCCCATTACAAGGAACTGGTAGGTGATGAGATCTGTAACCAGGAATCTAGCTCCAGGATTCTGGTGTATGTTACCAAAGGAGATTGGGATATGAAAGCCATTTGGGAAAAATACAAGTATGAGGACAGGGAAAATGGAAATACTGAGGGATAATATGCCATTTGTGGAGATTTGTTCCTCATCAGTCATCCCTCTTAAGGCACCCAGATATGGTGAGAAACACCCAGGATTCAAACTCCAGGAGAACTGGTTGCAAGTTTGGAACCTAACTAGCTATAAGACTCCAGGCAGATTCGCCCTAGTCTTTCAAGCTTCCTCCCCCTTGGGGATTTACGTGTTCTGCTATCTTCAGGCTGGTTGTGTAGGTCCAAGAGTTAAGGTGTGTGTGTTCCAATTATCTATTGCTGCATGAGAAGCCACTCCAAAACCCAAAACAACCAGGCTCAGCTGGGCATTTTTTTTTGTTCCATATGGTATCAGATTAGGTTATGCATGTGGCTGCATTTATCTAGCAGTTCACCTAGGGTTAAAATGTCCATCATGACTTCATTCTCACATCTAGTGCTCAGCTGAAGTTTCTAAACTATCTGGAGGAATTGACTGGGCCTCCCTCCCTCCCTATATGGCTTCTCAGCAGGGTAGCCAGACATCTCTAGACCCAAGATGATGGAAGAAGAAGCTGCCAAGTCTCTTAAGGCTTAGCCTCAGAACTGGCAGAGTCATTTGTACCGCATTCTATTGGTTAAAGCAAGTGACATGACTGGCCAGATTCAAAAACAGGAGAAATAGAATCTACCTCCTGATGGGAGAAACAGCATCCTCATGCAGCCCTCTTTGCAACAATGCACCACAGTGGTCCTCACAAGTGGGAATTCAGTTGCCCCCTGCCAAGAGGTAGACTTAGGTAAGAGTCTTGTGACTAGTTTCAGCATAATGCTAAATGCTGCAGCACACAGCAAACGTTCAGTAAGTGCTGATTATTATTATTAACCATTATTATTCTTTTAGCAACTTTTCCTAACAGTTGCAGATAGCACTGACACTGTATCCACTACAGCAATACATGGACCAAATGAATTTTCAGGTGTCTCCCAATTTTAACACCACGACTCTTTGAGTCCTCTTTTCCAGATGCTGGAAACTGAGGATTAGGAAGGTTGAGTGTCTCGTCTCGAGTCACACACTTAGGTAACTAGCACATAGTGAATCCACATCCAAAGACGTCTCCCTCCACTAAATCTGCTGCTTTTCCTTCCTTCATTTAATAAATAGTGTATTGTATTGGGCACCTACTATATGCCCACAGGAGTATACATAAGTTTATAATGATAATTATTTATTTAATAATACATGCCACATCATGTTATTGGATCCTCATTATAAATCTATGATGATTTTAGAATAACCCCCACACCACTTCACAGAAGAGAATAAGGCAGAGCGAGGTTAAATAAAAGACAGGATCCTACCCACATAGGGATTATAGTCTATTGGAGAGGATATAAGATAGTCAAGCAAATAATTAAATATATAATTACAAATTATTCTGCTAATGTAGCTCTGGTACCGATCCCACTTAGCCAGGTCCAGGGCCTCAGGTAACCCTGGCAACGGGTCTTCTGCCAATAGTAAAGATGGAACCCACAGAACAAGAGCGTTTACGCATACCGCCAATACCCACAATACACTGGCAGGATGGGGAGGAGCAGTTTCTGCCAGGAGTTAAGATGGCTTCCATAGTTACACCATCCTCTCTTTTCACCTAATCAGCGACCTAATTGCCCGGAGCAGGCTACACGGCCAAGTGCTAAGTCTTCCTTTCCCCTCCACTCGCTGCAACCACAGAGTGACTGAAACCCAGCAGCGCCTCGCGGAGTAAACTCCGTAACCAAGGAAACACCACTTCCGCTGACGTCATTACGGCGACACGTGGATCCAAGATGGCGGCGGCGATGGTGAGTGAAGGAGACTCTGGGAGCCGGAGATGGAGCAGGGGCCCGCCAGGGGATCCCAGGACCTTCCGGCGCCCCATGCCTGGCCCGAGCCACCTCCGGGACCCTTAGCTCAGCCCTGAGGGACATCCCTGACTGGGATTATCTCCCCCAAACTACCCCTCCCCGGCATTTGCCCCACATTCAGGCTTGTCAAGGCCCGAGTTTTGGGGGAGGCACTGGGTCGGAGGAAAGGTCTCGGCTACCGCCCCCGCCGTTTCCTATTCTGGCCTTGGTCTCCGCCTCCCGTGACCCCGATTTTCCAGTTTTCACTTTCCAGCCCTAACCCCTCTGAAGAGCTCCCCGTTATTCCCCGCTTCGCTCCTCCTTCTCACGTCCAGACCCTGCTCTCTCCGCCTCCCCGCCTCCCCACTATCCTGACCAGTCCGCAGATGCGGCTTCACTTCTGTCCAGCCTCCCAACCCAAACCCTGTGTCAGATCCTTTACAGAACACTGTCCTCACCTCTTCCCTCAATTGTTTCCACTGCTCACCTGTCTTGACTTCCAGTATCCCGAAGCATGCCCTTACCCACCTATCTTCCATGCCCAGACCCTTCCTTAACCATTTCTCCTGTCTTCTCTCAGCTCCCCTTTTCTCTCCTGGGGAGCTTTTATCCCCCTGATTCTCAAACTGCATAAGACTCGGGTGTGTGTGGTAAGGCATGTTAAAAATGCATTTTCCTAAGATTCTAATTCCGTAGGGCTAGATTATGCTCAGGAATCTGAACTTTTTATAAGCACTTTGGTGGTTATGATGGAGGTGGTTTGTGAACTGCATTTGGAAAAACACTATACCAGCCCCTTCGGGAGCCCTCCCTTTCCCATGCCCATCCAGGGCCACGCAGTTCGTTAGAATGAAGCCTGTGTGTGGTAAGTTGTGCCTGGAAAGTGGGTCAGAACTTTCTGGCTCCTGGTACAGAACCAGGAAGTAGATCTATGTAGGACTGGCCCTTCTACCAGAAGTTCAGCTCACATTCTGCTTGTCAAGAGACCAGAACCAAAATTGAAGTCGCTTAGTACAGAGTGATTTTCTAGGTCTTTATGTATGTTGCTTCCTCAGCAGATAATATCATCCTAGGAGTGCATGCAGAGGACTTGACAAGTTGCTTTGCATTTAGCAAAGGAAGGTTCTTGTTTAAATTCTTTAGTGTTGGTTTTCGCCAAACAAGTGTAGGTTACTGGTTGATAACAAGTTTCCCTCCTTTTGTTAAACCAACTTTTTGATTAAATTATCCTTTTTGTTTAATGAGGGAGTCCTTGTTTAGAACCTTAGCGGTCAGGTAAAAGACTTCACAGCCTCGCTTGATTTCTGTAGTCTCAGGCTTCAATCTGAACCATGAGTGGGGAAAATCCCAAAAGTGGTATGTTGAAACCCATTATTTTTCTGGACCACATTCAGAACAAGGATGGCATAAGAACTTAACAGGAAAAGTCACACCCTCTTTTGCCATAGGGAAACAGTTCAGTAAAGTAGCATTTATAGCATTGCACTGGGAAATTCCTGCCCTGTTCAGAGGTTTTTAAGAGTAAGTTAATGATACGTATTTCTGGTACACATTTATTTAATCAACAAATATTTGAGTGCATGCTTTATGTCAAGACCTAGGGATGTACTGGTGAATCAAAGGGTCAAGGTCCCTGCCCTTGTGGAGCTTTTCTCGTCTGGGGAGACAGGCAGCGAGAAGGTAAACAAATACATGAACAAGGTATCTGTCAGATAGTGCTAAGTCTGAGATGGCAGCAAAGTGAAATGATCATGATTTGGGGTGATGGGGTGATGCAACTGCTTTGAATTAAGTGATCAGAGATATCTCAAAGAAAGTGACATGAGTTGAGGCCTAATTGATAAGAAGGAACCATCAATGCAAAGAGTTCCAGGCAAAGGAGATGGCAAGTATAGAGGACCAAGGTGGGAAAGAGTATGTTTGAGGAACACAGAAGGCTGGAGGGGCTGAAGCATGATGAAGGTGGTGGGCAGGGAATGATACAAGATGAAACTGGAAGGAAGCAGGAGAAGCTGTGTTTCTAGACACAAGCTTATAATTGCAGTGAATCGTAGGCTACAGTTTGTAGTCTGTGGAGTGCATTTTGAAAGACTGTTCTGTTAGGGTGCTTCCCCTCCCCACCCTCTCCAGAACATACTTTTTTTTTTTTCCAGAACATACATTAAGGGAGCCGACTTGTTCTCAGTGGAAAGGAGTTTGGATTTTATTCTAAGTACAGTGGAAAGCATAGTGATTTAGTGTTTGTCATGTCTCCTGGGAGTATTGTCCTGTGCTTTCATGGTGGATACAGTAACTGACTTCAGGAAAGTGGCAGTGTAATGTATACAGTGACCCACAGAGGCCAATTTAGAAGGTGCATATGAGAAACTTCATATTAGGTGCAATAGTGAAAAGGCATGGAAGCACATTTATGACGGGGATATGTGCGACAGGCAGAATGGGTCACAGATAGACTTGAGTATTGTTTGTGTTAAGCACTTTATTACACGGAAGTCAGAACTGTCCCCATACCATCATACACGTAGGTTATTTTGCAACTGTTGGGGTTGGAGGTGTGGATCTGTTTGGGGGTATCTGGGTTTCTGAGGCAAGTCATACAGCCAAAGAGGAACTAAGCTAGAAGATTCAGTGACCGTGGGAACACGCTGGATTTTGGTTTGTTCTCGTGTTTTGAAAGTTAGGGTTGTGAGTGTAAGTTTCATGTGGTATTTAGGGTTTTTACTTCCCTCCCTTTCCTTAGTGAATGGTTCTTCTCCAGGGGTTAGCTGCCACCTCCCAGGTATGTGTTAGCACAGTGGGTGTTTCCTGAACCTGCAGGGTGAGACTTTCCCCAGGACCAGAGTGGATGGCTGGTATAAACTGAAGTTATCTCTAATTTTCCTGCCTTCCTGGATTTAGATGACTCTGTAAAGTACAGGATCCTGAGTGGATCTGGCTGGATGTGAGGTGAGAAACAGGCTCAAATCTCACTCTTTATGGAACTGTTGAGCATATATGGAATATGCTTTAGGGAATATTATTTTGGTGGAGCTTGAGAAATGACCACTGAGTGCATTCTCTCAGATATAGCGTTGTTCATACTGTTTCGGGTTCTTTTCTATTTTTATTGGATTATAATTCACATACCATAAAATTCACCCTTAAAAAAATTCAGTGGTTTTTAGTATATTCACAAAGTTGTGCAACCTTCATGCTATCTACTTCTAAAACGTTTTCACCACCCAAAAAAAACTTATTAACAGTCACTTCCCACTCCACCCCACACCCCCCAGTCCCTGGCAACCACTAGTTTAGTTTGTCTGTATATATTTTTCTGTTCTGGACATTTCATATAAATGGAATCATATAATATTTAGTGTTTTGTATCTGACTTTTTTTTTTTACGTGGTGTAATGTTTTTAAAGTGCATCCATGTTGTAGCATGTATCAGCACTTCATTCCTTTTTATGGTCAAATAATATTCCATTGTATGGATAGACCTTATTTTGTTTATCCTTTCATCCGTTGATGGACTTTGGGATTGTTTCCACTTTTTGACTGTTACAAATAATGTCGCTGTGAACATTTGTGTGCAAGTTGTTGCATAAACATATGTTTTCAGTTCTCTTGGGTGTACACCTAGGAGGGGAATTGCTGGCTCGGTTCTCACTGCTTTGAGGTTATTTGTGTTTGATCCAGTACAGAGGCAGGGGAATGGCCTGAATGACCCCAAGCTTCCTTTGAACAGATGGAAGCAGTACCAGGCAGCCCCCCGGCCTAGTCAGAAGTACAGGAGCTGTCTTTAGTGGTGGAATCTGGATCACAGAAGCCTGGGACAGGAGGCAGGAGGCCTGGACTCTGTGACCAATCCTGCAATCCTGTATATGACAAGTTGCTGTATCCCTTGGGTGTCTCCTGGGGATGGGCATTGGCCCGCTGAGGAAGAAGCACTGGAGCAGGAGTCAGCAGCCTGGGCTTAGTCCCAACACTTCCATGGATCCACCGAGTGGCCTGGGCCAAATTCCTTTAGTTTTATTGGTCTGTTTCCACATATGTCATATGTGAAATTAATGTTTGAACTTGCTGATTTCTAAATTCCAGGTTGAAGATTTTATGGTTTAAAATACTTGCATTTAAGGTGACTTTTGCTAATACGCCTTTAAATCAGATTGATTTTGATTTCTCTCATGATTGTAGCCCCTGCGGCCTTTCCAAGCTGGTCTCTGTTGGTTGTGTTGTCTGTCTGATCTCTCTAGTTGCTCCACCTGGCGTGTATTCTGCAGGAGCCAGTGTCCTTGGAGCTGGGGTGCCTATACCAGGCCTTGGTACAAATGTGTTTCTCTGAGGAATCCCTTTAAAGGAGTCCCCTTAATCCCCCCAGGAAGAACAGAGGAGGCAGAGACAGCATTATTGCCTCTTGGTTTCTCTTTTACAACTTGGACAAAAGTCACCCTTTGATCTCAGCATTAAAGAAGCAGATCACAGAATGTTGGAGAAGGCTGAGTTTTGATCTCTGGGCACCAACAGGAAGGTGGGAAGGACCCAGGATGAACAGGACCGTCTGGCCACAGACGAATGATAGGAGCCACCTAACCCCCCAAACCTGCTTTGATCCCTGAGCCATTTGCTGGCACTAGTATTTCCCAAATGGCGCGCAGTTGAGGACACCCACGACTTCTCAATTCTATCTCATTTCTCTTCATTGCTTCCTTTGCTGCCTCCTATCATGATTTCTCACCTATGCCTGAGCATTAAACTGACAGACCTTCCAGGGTTTGAAATCTGAAGGTTTTGTATTCAGAGGGTATGCTGCTGCTACAAGGAGTTCTTAAAAAACAAAAATCAGATCACAGATTGGAGCTCAATTCTTAAGCCAATTTAGAAGGAAGTCTGGGTTGCCTGTCAAGTCTCTTATCATCTTTGGGCCTCAGTTTCTACTTGAAGTAGATCAGATGCTATAAATTGGCAATTTATGGACCACATCTTCATGTGGACTTGATTGGCAAGGGGCAGGGGTTGTTGGCAGGCACAGGACTTTAAATTTGTTTCTAATTAGTTGCCAGTATTTAATAATTGGGAGATTTCACATGATAAAAATTCTAGATTTTCATTTTCTCTTTGAAAATTTGGTCCCAAATTCCCCAGCACGAGCATTCCTTAGGCAGGGCCCAGTTCTTCATTCTCTCTTCCACTCCCTCTTGTCTTATTCCTTGGCAGCTTCATCATTTATGCCGTCTGCATGGCCTCTCTAGGTGGCTGAATTTGCAACCCCTGAATAAGGTAATCTCTTTGTAAACTTTTTCCTACCTTAATATTCTGATTCAAAAGCTGTTAAAGGTTTGTGGCAATCCTTTGTGTTACCTAACTTTGAGGGAAATTTTTCTACTCACATGATTCATTTCAGGTGATAAACCATATGCCCACCCATTATTCCATCTAATCCTTAAAAAAGCCTATTTACAGAGGAAAACACTAAGGCTTGGTTTAAAGACTTGGGCTAGAATCTGACACTGATTTTATGACTCTGGGCAAACTATTTGCTTCTTTAAACCTGTAACTTATTATTTTTTAATCTTTTTTTTTTAAATTATGATAACATTTACATAAAATAGTTACAATGATAAATTTGATGTTAAGTGTCCTGTGGCATTAAACACATTGACATTGTGCAGCCATCATCATCACTTTCAGACCTTTTTCATCTGAATTGGTTTCTTTATTTTTAAAATGAGGATGATACTCTCCTCAAAGGATTGTTGTGATAATTAAATGAAATATGAGATGAAGTGCCAACACAAAGAGAGCTCTCTGTAACTTTTCTACTCCAAGATCTAAAGTCTTTAGGAGGCACACCATCTAAGCCTGTTGCTTGGGCTAACTGAGAGTCCTTTTATAAATACCCAAGGGGGAGAGGGAAAGTCAGTGCATTTTTATGGTTTTATTTCTGTACTTTCTGGCTTCAAGGTTTAGGTCTGGTTGTCTGTTGCTTGGTGGGTAGTTATTAGCTTGACCTGGACTTCCAGAGACTGTTGCAGGTTTTTCCCTACCCCTAAAGAGCAGTTTTGAGTCTTTTTATGTATCTCTGCTCAAAAGCTACTCTGTCTATGGGCTCTGAAATAAAGGCTACATTTTCTGTCTCCTGTAGCTAATTTGGTTCTGTTTTGCTGAGTTCTTTAGCTCTGTGGGGGCTGCTCAGTAAGTAGCCTTTAGCTGTCATTAGCCATCCTTCATGTGTGGTTGAATTCTTAGGGAGCTTTAACTGACTGGGTAATTGATTCAGTTAACTGTTGGCAAACTCTGCCCCAAAGCCTTTTTCTTTTTCTTTGTTCTCCCCCCCCCCCTTAATCTGGGAAGCAGTTACTGAGTGATCTTAAAATGGTGACTGTATCTTTGAAAAGGAAAAAGAAGAATCTAGCTTATGTTAAGGGAAAGTGCTGCCTTTGCAGCAGGAAGGGCATGGAATAGGAACAGAAGGGCTGTTCAGATTGGCCAGGCTGTATCACTCAGTAGGGAAAGAAGACTGCAAGGCAGAGGGCTTCAGAAAAGAAAAGGTTAAACTTCTGGCCACAGAGAAATGTGAGTGAATGAAATAATTTTCAGTTCTCAGGGGAAACTGCCTATGTTCTTTGGAAGAAGTTAATTGTCCATACCTTTCAAACTGGGTAGGGCAAATTTGGGGGTTTAGTTCTAGTAGTCCTTAATTGGGCTGTTGTTTGGGATACGTTTTTCTCCATGCCCAGCCCCAAGAATAAAATAGATACTCAGGAGGGCAAGACCTTGATTCTTAGGTCACTTGAGCCTTATAACTTTCCAGGTCACCCATATCTTTGCCAGTGATGGGGTATTAGATTACAGCACAAAGGGCTTCTAGATTGCCATCACCTTGTGCCTTGACGTGCTACCTTTGCAGTCTCGCGACTTGGAAACCAAAGAAAGCAAAATAACGTTGAATGGACTGGTTCACCTCTCTTAGGACTCCCACCTCTTTCATGGCTCTGAATGTGCAACAAATGTTTGCTAAATACTTAATTGGCTTTTCAGACTGAACCTCCCATGAGAGGTCCTGTGGTGATCAATTAAAAATTAAAGGAAAATCTAAAGGAATTTCTCAAGAAGCAGGTACTTTGCTAATCCCTAACATCCTTACAGAAATGAACCGTATGTCAAATATCCTCCATCAGGCCGTCAGGGCTGCAGAGGTAATGAAGTCAAATAATCACAAAAAGTTGGAATGGGATCCTGTACAGGGTTTTATCAATGGCTGTGAACTTCTAGGTCCTTGTTCCTCTTAGAATCATATGTCAGATTGTACATTCTGGAGCTTTTTTTTTTTTTTTTTTTCCTGGGAGTAGGATCTGTACCTTTTACAAGATTCTCAGAGGGACTTACAACACCTTCCCTGAGACTAAAAATTACTCATCTGGTCTGGTTACCCACACCCTTGGCCTCAGAATCTCCTTTGCATCATTTTTATCTTACAGCTCCCATTTTCTGCACATCGTCAGGGAAACACACCCAAGTACTTTCAGAGGGAGCCCATTTCCTCCTCCTCCTCCTTAAAATGTAAATGTATTTATTTTGAATATGGGTAATCTATATTTATGGAAAAAGGAATAAAAGCTATAAATGAAAAGAAAATCACTCAGCTACCCCAATCCATTCATCAAGTATAGACTTTGATTTTTTTAAAAAAATATTCCTCCAGAACATTTTTATGCACACAAAAATGTCTATTTTAAAAAACCTTTATTATATACATTTTTCAACATACATGAAAGTAGAAGAAATAGTATAAAGAACCCCATAACCCATCACCCAACTTTAACAGTTACTATTATATTGCCAAACTTGTTTCATCTATACCTCCCCCTAGCTGGTTTTTTTTCTTCAGGTTTATGAAGGTATCATTTAACACCATAAAATTATCCATTTTATCTTCTGGCGCTGGGGGTCAGCCCAATATTACCAAGTTGATTATTACCAAAAATATTTATATATATATCCATTTTAAGTGTTCAGTTTAGTCATTTTTAGTATAGTCTCGTACAGCCATCATCACAATGACAAAGTGTTAAACATTTCTATCACCCAGCAAATTCCCTTCAATCAAGGATTGGCACTTGAAGTTTAATAATCCTTGTTTTCACAAGCAGCCAACTACTGATCTGCTTTTTTTTTTTAATTGAAGTATGATCGGTTTACAATGTGTTAATTTCTGGTGTACAGCATAGTGAATCAGTTATACATATATATTTCTTTTCACATTCTTTTTTATTATAGGCTATTACAAGATATAGTTCCCTATGCTGTACAGCAAGACCTTGCTGTTTGTGTTCTATCTGCTTTCTGTTTGCATAGATTTGCCTTTTCTGGGCATTTCATGTAAGTGAACTCATACAATATATAGACGTTTTGCATCTGGCTTCTGCTTAGCATAATGTTTTTGGGGTTCATCCATGTTGTAACATGAATTGGTAGCTCACTCCTTTTTATCACTGAATAGTATTCCATTGTATGGCTATACTACATTTTGTTTATCCATTCACCAGTTGATGGGTGTTTGGATTGTTTCTAATATTGGACTATTATGATAAAAATTGTTAGGAACATTCATGTTCAAGTCTTTATATGCACTTACATTTCCTTTTCTCTTGGGTAAATGCCTAGGATTGGAATTGCTGGATAGTATGGTAAGTTTATGTTTAACTATTTAAAGATACTGCCTAACTTTCCAAAGTGATTCTACCATTTTACATTCCTGCTAGTATATGTGGGTTCCAGTTTTTACACATCTTTGTCCATACTTACTATTGCCTGTGTTTTTGAGATTAGCCTTTCTAGTCAGTGTGTGTGGTGATACCTTATTGTGGTTTTGGCTTGTATTTCCCTAATGACAGATGATAGTGAACATCTTTTCATGTGCTCGTTAGCCAGTCATATAGCTTTGGTGAAATACCTATACAAATCTTTGCCCGTTTTTTAATCAGGTTATTTGTTGTCTTTAAATTCTAAGAGTTTTGTAAAATATGTATTCTATACAAGCCCCCTATCAGGTGATTTACAAAGATTTTTCTCCTAATCTGTTGTCTGCTTTTGATTTTCTTTTTCTTTCTCCCTTAACAGAGGCACTGGGGATTGAACCCAGGACCTTGTGCACACCAAGCATGTACTCTACCACTGAGCTATACGCACCCCCTCATTTTTCATTTTCTTAATGATATCTTTTGATGTGTGAAAGTTTTAAATTTTGATGAAATCCGATTTATTGATTTTTTTAATATTGATTGTGCTTTTGGTGTTGTGATTCAAGACATTTTTGCTTAACCCAAGGTCACAAAGATTTTCTCCTAGCTTTTATTCTAGAAGTTTTCATTTTAGCTTTTCTATTTGGGTCTGTGAACCATTTTGAGTTAATTTTTGTGTATGGTGTGAGATTCCTTTTGCATATGGCTACCGAATTGTCCAAGCACCATTTGTTGAAAAGTCCATTATTTCCCTACTGAATTGCCTTGGCAATTTTGTTGGAAGTCAATTTACTGTAAATGTAAAGATTTATTTCTAGACTTTAAATTCTGTTCCATTGGTCTTTATGCTAATCCCTACCATGCTGTCTTGATTGCTGTAGTTTTATAACAGCTTAGAAATTGGGTAATATAGATCCTCTAATTTTGTTCTTTTTTTTTTTTTAACATTGTTTTGGATATTCTGGGTTCTTTGTATTTCCTGATAAATTTTAGGGTCAACTCATCAGTTTCAGCAAAAAAGCCTGCTAGGATTTTGACAGAGATTGCACTGAATCTATAGATCAAGTTGGGGAGAATTGTCATCCTAACAATACTCAGTTTTCCAATCCATGAACTTGGAATGTCCCCCAAATTATTTAGATCTTTCATTTCTTTCAGCAGTGTTTTGTAATTTTCAGTATACAAATCCTTTTTGAAATTTTATTCCTAAATGTTTTATTCTTTTTGAAGTTACTGTAAATGGAACTAGTTTCTTTAATTTTATTTTTGGGTTGTTTGTTGCTAGTATGTAGAAATACAATTAATTTTTAAATATTAATCTTGTAGTCTATGACCTTGGTCAACTTGTTTATTCGTTCTAGTAGTTGTTTTGTGTATTCCTTGGAGTTGTCTAGGTACAAGATATGTGATCTGCAAATGAGAGCACTTTTCTTTCTTTTCAAGCTGGATAATTTTAATTAATTAATTATTAGCTTTAGTGCACATTGTTTGCATGCATAGCACAGTGTTGAATAGAAATGGCAAAAGTGGACATCCTTGCCTTGTTCCTCATCTTAGGGGGAAGCATTCAGTCTTTCATCATCAAGTATGATGTTGGCTGTGGGTTTTTCAAAGTTGCCATTTATCTGATTGAGGAAGTTCTTTTTTATTCTTAGTTTGTTGAGAGTTTTTATCATGAATGTGTATTGGAATTTGTCAAGTGCATGTTCTACATCAATTGTGATGGTTATATAGTTTTTGTCCTTTATTTTATTTATATGGTGTATGACATTATCTGATTTTCAGATATTAAGCTAACCTTGCATTTCTGGGCTAAACCCCACTTGGTCATGATGTATAAACCTTTTTATATGTTGCTGGATTCAATTTGCTACTATTTTGTTAAGGATTTTTCTGTCTGTGTTCCTGAGGCATATTTGTCTGTAGTCTCCTTTTCTTGTGATATATTTGGCTTTGATACATGCTTTTTAAAAATTTATTTAGACTTACGAAATTTTGCTGTACATCACTACTGTGCATCTTACTTTTTTTGTACTTAATAACTTACTTAGCAGGGGAGGGTATAGCTCAAGTGGTAGAGTGCATGCCTAGCATGTGCAAGATCTTGGGTTCAGTTCCCAGTGCTCCTTTAAAAAAAATAAACCTAATTACCCCACCCCCCAAAATAATAACTTACGTTAGCAGTCTTTCAATAATAATTCTACCTCCCATTTAAGTATATATTGTGCTGAATTGCCCTCCCCCTAATTTGCCTATATCTAGTGTATTCAGATTTTTTAAAGCTTTGTGACTCTAATGGATAAAAAAGATGTTATTTTATTTGCATTTTTTAAGTTATGAATTATGTTGTGCATCTTTTTGTGTCTGACCATTTGAATCTTTTTCTTTTTAACTGCCCATTCTTATTCTTTTAGGTTATTTGTCCTTTATTGATTTGTAAGAGTTCTTGGTATATTGAAGAAATTACTCCTTTGTCAGAAATGTAGGAAATATTTTTACTAAATGACAATTTTACTAAAATTGTCATTTCCTTTTTCTATAGTATGTATTTTTTCATATTCTTCCTTCTTTCTGTGTATTACTTTTCTGTATAGATTCTAGATTTTGTTTGATTCTTAGAAAACTTTCCATGTCAAGATTGTTTAACAATATATCTATGTTTTCTTCTAATATTTCTGTTTCAATTTGCATATTTGAAAGTCTTTTCTGTCTTCTCCAGTACCAAACAGTTTGGATAGCTCTGTATTTTAATATTCAGTAGAGCTAGTCTGCCTTTATTATTTTTCTTTTCAAAATAATTCTGAAGTAAAGGATGAATATGAAACTGACTAGAATGATTTGCTTATTGGTAGAAAAGCATTGAATTGGGGGAGGGACAAGGAAGACAAAGTTCAGAGAGGAAAAGAATTGGAGAGGGAGGGTAAAGGGAGATGAAAAGCAATTAGTCTGTGGCAGCATAGTTCTCTGGACGCCTCTAATCATGTCCTAAAATTATGCCTGAGCATGGCTCCACCATGGTGACAACTTCTGATCACTCAGCTCTGCCAGGTTTGGTGCAGCTGGACTTTCTTCACTCTGCAGATAACCACATCACTTCCCTTCCCTGGGGTCCTGGATTACTTGAGCCCTGAGATTCTTCAAAAAAATGTCTTCATGGAATCCACCTCTGGGTAGAACCTTGCCTTGTTTTGTTCTACCTTTAGGTTTCTTGAGTTGATGGAATGGCCCATATTTTCAAGGTAATCATGAATTTCCTGAGTTTCATGAGAGGTCATAAGGCTTATGGTTCACTCTCCTCACTGGGGTAGGGATATCGTCTTTCACCTCCTTCCCTGAGCACCTGCCTCTCTCTGATTCACTCTTGGTGATGGCCTTTTCCTTAGATGGATAGCTCTTTTGTTGGATGTTTCCTTGGATTGAGCCTGCATCTCCCTCCCTGCCATGTACTCATTGGTCCTACCTTCCATGCAGCCCCGGACAAGGCCACCCTGCCTTATCAAGCACCTACTACTTCACTTAATCCTTACCACCATCATCACTCTACCATCCTGCCATGAGCTTAGTATTATTTCCCTATTTTCTTACTACAAATAAGAAACCTGAGACTCAAAAAGTTTGAAAAACTTGCCCGAAGTCACACAGCTAGGAAGTGGTGGGTCAGGAATTTGAATCCATTCTGTATGGCCCCCCAAAGCCTGTGCTTTTACCACTACACCGGTGGTTCTCAAAATGTGACCCCAAGACCAGACCAGCAATACCCGCATCTCCTAGGAACTTGTCAGAAGAACAAATTCTCAGGCCCTGTTTCAGACCTACTGAAGAGCACTCTGGGGGTTAGACCTAGGAATCTGTTTTTAAAAGCTCTCCTGGTGATTTCCTTGCGCACCAAGTTTCAGAACCACTGCCTACCATTCTGCTTCCCCTCCTGGCTGCTGCTTCTCTTCACATCAGACCAATAATTTAGAGGTGATTGCATTTATCCTTGTTAGGTGTCAAATCTAGAACTGGACATTACTATGTCTCTGGAGCAGAAATGTGCTGCACACCCACATCCTTCCCCCAAACACACACCTTTCCCCCAAACACACACACACACACACACACACGCACACGCACATGCACGCACGCATGCATGTGGTAACCAGCATAATCTTAAAACTGCAAGTATGATGTTTTCTTTTCTTCAGTGTCCTCCAGCTGTACTAAGAACAAAGCCCTGACTCCTCATGGTGGCTTTTATGTGATGCAACCCTTACCCATTTTCTAGCTTCCTGTCTACACCCACCTATTTGTACTTGCTACTCACAGGATGGTCCATGAACTAGAAATATCATCACCTGGCAGCTTATTAGAAATACAGAATCTCAGGCCTCACCCTGGACCTGCTGAATCAGACTCTGCATTTTAACAAGGTCTCCAGGTGATCCATATTCATGTTAAAGTTCTAGAAGCACCGGCCTACACATCACCTGCCAAAAACTCCTCTTGGTTGCCCTCAGGCCTTCGTGCCTGTGTTTTGCTTTTTCTGGAATGCTCCCCCCTCTTTCCCTTCAGGCCTTGGAGTAGACTTGAGTTCTTAGATCTGCACCCCACTTCTCCAAGACTGGACTTGTTGGTGCTCCTGTGTACTCCTTAGCCTCTTAACTGATAGGATAAGATACTAAGCCCTCTCTAGCATCTGGGACCTAGTATTGTGATTGGCTGATGACTTGTCTCTGTCCCCCAGAGGGCTGAAAGTGCCTTAAGGGTGTGCATTCTGCGAGGCCAGCACAGTGCCTGACATATTGTAGGTGCTTAGTGTAGTGAAATAATTTCTGTGCTGGTTTGAACATGGGCCTTGAGATCAGACTGCCTGGGTATACATCCTGACTCAGCCAGTGTTATGTCACCTCTCTGAGCCTCAGTTTCCTCATCTCTGAAATGAGAGTAATTAAAGTCTCTACATCATAGGATTGTTGTGAAGATTAATTGGGTTATTGCATGAAAAGAACCTAGAACTGTGCCTGGCACATAATCAGTATGCAGTAAATGCTAGCTGCCGTTGTTATCAGCATCATCATTACATGCTTACCATCTTTTAATGCAACTGTCCTGCCTGAAAAGAGCATACCTGTTCCTCTACAGTATGCTTGGGCAAGTTAAATAATCTCTGGGTCTCAGGTCAGCTGGCAGTCATCTGAGAAATGGTGTCAGAAGTCTCCAGGTAGTTGTAGTTGTGAGAGTGGTGCCAGTCAGTTTGTTAAGTGCTTAGCACAAAGCAGGGACTTGGTAAATGGAAGGAAGGGACTATGTGTCAACAGTGCCTTGTACTTACTTTTAGGTGCTCAGTGACCCTGTGGCTTCTTGTTACTTTTTAGTGTTGTCTTCCACCAGGGTGAGTATTTTCCTCATTGTTATCTTTTTGTTTTTGTGTGTACTTGCTCCACTGGTTTGAGACTTTGGAACAAAAGTGTATGGAAGTGTTTCGGGATTTGCTTTTCATTCTTCTGCAACCTGAGCTCTCAGGGAGACCCTGAGTTCCCCAGGGCAGTGTCTCTCTGCTAAGATTGGAGGATTCTGTTTCAAAAGAACTGGAGTAACTTCTTAGATTTAATTGCTTGATAAACTCAGGAGATTGTAATCCTCTGCCCTGGCTTCAAGTCACATATCAGATAAGGGGGAAAGATCTGGTGTCTGGCTTCCTAGGAGGGGAAGTTTAGAACACATGTATTTTTGATTAGCAAGAAGTAATGATATTAACTGGGCTTTACGTATATGGCCTTTGTTGTATTGCAGTAAGTTCCTTTTATACCTCTTTTTTTTGAGAATTAAATCATGAATGAATGTTGAACTTTGTTAAATGATTTTTCTTTGTCTATTGAAATGATTTTGTAAGTTTTTTATTTCATTTTGTTAATGTTGTGTATCACATTGATTGATTTGCATGTATTGAACCATCCTTGTATCCCAGGGATAAATCCCAGTTGATCTTGGTGTATGGTCCCTTTAATGAGATGTTAAATTCTATTTGCTGGTATTTTGCTGAGGATTTTTACATCTATATTCATTAAGGATGTTGGCCTATAGTTTTCTGCTGGTATCTTTGTCTGATTTTGGTATCAGGGCAATGCTGGTCTCATAAAATGAATAAATGCTTGTATTTTTGAAAGGACTTAAGGATTGATAATTAACTCTTCTTTGAATGTTTATTAGAATTTACCTTTAAATCCTGTGATCCTGGACTTTTCTTTGTTGGGAGGTTTTTAATTACTGATTCAGTATCCTTTTTATCCAATTTGTTGACCTATAATTGTTCACAATAGATTTTATGATCTTTTTATTTTTGAGGCATATTGTAATGTCTTCTCTTTCATTTCTGATTTTATTTATTTGAGTCTTCTCTCTTTTTCTTCTTAGTGTTGCTAAGGGTTTGTCAATTTTATCTTTTCAAAAAACCAACTGAGTTCTACTTTTTTCCTATTTTTAAAATTCTTTTATTTATTTCTGCTCTAATCTTTATTATTTCTTTCCTTCTGCTAACTTGGACTTAGTTCTTTTTCTTGTTCCTTGAGATATAAAGTCAGGTTGTTTGAGATTTGTTTTTAAATGTAGGTGTTTATCACTACAAAATTCCCTCTTAGTACTGCTTTTGTTGCATTCTATAAATTTTGTATTTTTACTTTTTGCTTAAGATACTTTTAAAATTCTCATTCAGTTTCCTCTTTGATCCAAGAGTGTGTTGTTAAGTTTTCATGTATTTGCAGATTTTCCCATTTTCTGCTGTTACTGATTTCTAGTTTCATTCCCTTATGGTCAGGAAGGATACATGGAATGATTTCAGTCTTAAATTTGTTAAGACTTGTTTTGTGACCTAACATGTCTATCCTGGAGAATGTTTCATGTGCATCTGAAAAGAATGTATTCTTCTTCTGTTGGGTTGTAGGTCCATTTGGTCTATAGTATTGTTCAAGTCAGCTGTTTATTGATTTTCTGTCTGAATATTCTATCCATTATTGTAAGTGGGATGTTGAAGTCCCCTACTATATTTTATTGTATTGTAATTTCTCCCTTCAGATCTGTCAATATTTGCTTTATATATTTAGGTACTCTGATGTTGGGTGCATATATAATTGTTATATCTTGCTGTTGAATTTGTCATTATATAATGACCTTCTTTGTCGCTAGGCACAGTTTTGGACTAAAAGTCTGTTTTGTCTAAGTATGGCTATCTCTGCTTTCTTTTGGTTATCATTTACATGGAATATCTTTTTGTATCCCTTCACTTTCACTATGTGTGTCTTTAGATCTAAAATGAGTCTCCTGCAGGCAGCATATTGCTGAATTTTTTTTTATCCATTCAGCCACTCTCTGCCTTTTGATTGGGAATTTAATCCATTTACTCCCCAGGTTGTTCTAATGTACATCAGGGTTAAGAACCACTGTCTTAGATGTACAAATAGGTTATAAGAGTAATAGATGTCTCAGGGATTCTCAAACTGTCCTTGGACAGTTGGAAAGGTGGGAGGTGTCAAGAACCCCTTAAATTTGAGAATTTGAAAAAAAAATCAGTTATCAAGTGGATACAGCAAAAATTAAGAACCATAGTATTCAACCTGGATGTGAATGAATGGTTTTATATTTTTATAGATCAGAGGTTGGTTGATGTTTATTATTAACTTGTTTGATAAGGATTTTTTGAGCACTCACATCAGCGAAGCCAGACAAGTGATTAGTGCAGGTGAAGACACAGCAGATACTTAAACCATAATTCGACATGAGAAGTGTCATAGTAGGGCCTTAAATAAGTACAGATTTAAATATTCGTCAGATAATTTAAGCACCAGTCTTTGAACATGTGTAGATGTGAAAGTTCATTTGGGCGTTGGGTAGTTTCAAACTTCTTGTAGTGTCATCAGAGGGATATTTACAAAGTGCCTTGAAAAGTAAGGAAGGAAGAGAATAATTACTCCTGTGGGGATCTGAGGGGTTCTTGAAAGAAGAAACATTTCAACTGGACCCCAAAGGGTAGCTAGGACTTGAATAAGGCAAGGGCAGATGTCAGCAACAGCCTGAGCAAAGGCTTGAAGGCAGCCTCACCTGAGCGAGTCCACTTACTAAGGGCTCACAAACTCAGGGTCTTCCTGAAGGCTTAGAAAGAAAAGGTGGGAGGTGCTGGTGGGAAGGTATCTTAGAGTCAGCAAGTGAATTCCTTCCATACTAAGCTAGAATTACTCTAACCTAAACTGTTTAGAACACTGCTGCTTTCTTTTGCCTAATGTATCTTATTGTTTTTCTTAAGTGGTATAAATACTATGTAATCTCAGAAAAACTGGAAAGTACAGATATACAAAAAAGGAAAGCATTGCCTCATTTTCTCAAAGATAACTTTTAAAAAGTGGGGCAGATCTTACTCTGCATGGTTCTATCCCCTGCTTTTTCTACTTAAATCTAAAGCTTGAATGTTCCCACTCAAGAAATATATCATCATTTTTCATGACAATATAAAAGGATAAGTGAATACACCATAATTTAACTTATTTCACTGATATTGGACATTTTACTATTGTACGTTGTGAACTATTTCACCATTTTAAATAATGCTATGTTGAACATCCTTTTATGCACTTTTTGGCATATTTATCATATTTTTCTTAACATGTCTAGAATTAGAATTGCAGGATCTCAGAGTATGCACTTCTGGGAGGCAGTTGATGCAGAGTGCCAAAGTGCTCCCTGGAAGTGTTTCAGTTTATAATCCCTCCAGCCATATGAGAATATCAAAACATGACATTTTAATATCTAAAACTGACAGTATCATCTTGGTGCACTCATTAATTCTAAACTGAACTTTTGAATTGCCTTTGGTTGCCAACTTACATTATTCAAAGGTTCTAGCATAATATGGAAATAATCCTTTGCCGTTTTTCATCTGTTGATCCTTCCTCTAAGACAAATTGACTTGTGGTTTGTTGATAGTATCTCATGTGTGAGAATTGTCTGTTTTCGGCATCATTTTTCAAAAATTTAGATCTGGGTTATTATTTTTAAACAACTTTTGGATGACAGTTTATGCCAGTAGTACAGGATTTATCTTCCTTATGTTTTAGTTAACTGGAATCCAGGTACAAAGTGGAGTTAGAGGAAGAGAGAGGACAGGATTTATTTATCTCACACAAAGCACTCACGGTCTAAGGACTGCCCACTGAGGCCTAGCAAAGAGGGAGGGCTAGAATCTTCCAAAGTCAGATGCTGTAACCAGCCCACAGTCAGTATGCTTTCTGTCACAGAGAGAAAGAATAAAAATACCTTTGTTATTGTGTCAAGGCAAACCCATACTACTGAACCCTTTCCTCTGTGCATGCATAGAATGTTGCTGGAGAGATTTCCAAGGAACTGGTGCTGGGGAGCTGAAGAGGGAGGAAGGTTTATTTTTCATGGCATACCCATTTGTACTGTTTGAATTATTTACTGTGTATGTTTTACTTTTCCAAAACTTTTTAAACCTAGTTATTTTTTTTGAAAGCCTCTCTTCCCCATCGTTATGTAAGATGTTAACGTTAGAGGAAACTAGGTGAAGAGTATATGAGAACTTGCATGTCTTCTGTAAATCTAAATTTATTTTAAATTTCAAAGTTAAAAATAAAAAAAGAGGACAGGAAGGGAAAATATCATCTTCCTATACAGAATCCTATCCTGTGAGGCATTTTCCACCTTCTTGTCTTGTCATTTCCTGCTTTCACCCCTAGGTCTGCTGACCTTGTGATTACCAGATACAACTATCTTAGCTACTTTTCACTGTTTTTATTGGAATCAGACTCTTTCATATTTCATAATGAACATCAGCTGGCAGATACTTACAAATGTTCACCATAGACCAGAGGAAAAACACTCTCTAAATATATTGCTTTTAAGACTCTGACCAAGCTGTGTGTCTAAAAAAGCGCACCAAGCTCAGAACCTTAAACTTTAAAGTCTATTTTTTTCTCAACTTGTGCTCCTGGTAAAAATGCAGATGAGTCTATATTCTCCGCAAGCCCCTGAGTGATTCTGATTCCCTTTAGAATTGAGTTCCAGAAAGAATAGCATGTATGTGTGAGGTGGTAACATGAAGGATGGAGGGACTGCGAAGGCCAGGTGATCAGGAGGCTGTGGCCAGTGGCCAGTGTCCAGTGGGAGGACACGAGGGTCTGAAATGCCATAGCTTTAAAGGGGGCGGAGAGAGAAGGCAGATGCAGCAGCACATTTGAGTCGATGATCCAGGTGTATGAATGACAAAGTTCCTTGTTCAGACCATGCAGAGAGAGAGAACCCCGGAAGCTCTTCTCTTTCCTTGAGGAGGTGAGGCTTGTTATCAGTGAAAGGCAAGAGATACTTTGATGGGGTGCCTTTCTTGAGTCCAATAATTGATCTTTCTTGCCTTTGATTCCCAGGTGACTGTCGTGCCTGCAGGTTCCTGAGTGTCTACTCAGTGCCAAGCACTAGGACACAGTCCCTGCTCCTGGCGAGATTACATTTGAGGAGAGGGGGGCAGACAGTACACAAGTAAAAAAAATACATATTGTATACATCAGTTAGCTAAGTCCATGAAGTGAAGTCAAACAAGGGGGTGGACAGTGGGCAACAGGAGCCCTGAGGATGCTGTTTCAGATGGGCTTGTCTGTGAGGAGGTGCCGTTTGAGAGAGACCTGAATAAAATAAGCAATGAGATCTGAGCCAGGCAGGCATCTGTGGGAAGGGCATTCTGGCAGAGGGAACAGTAAAGCTGATGACCCTGAGGGGTGGAGAAAGGCTTGCTGTCAGGAGACAACAAGGAGGCCAGTGTAGCTGGAGCTGAGGAGGAGGAGAACAGGAGACGGTGGGGTAATGACAGTTTTGGAGACAACTTGTAGGAAAAATATATTGGTGACATAGGAGATTCCTGACAAAGCAAGCCTATTGCTATATAGAGAAACGGGAGTTAATGGAACATCGTGAAGCTGTTTCCTGCCAGCTCTCCAGGAGAGTGATATGTGTGAAATGGTTAAAGGAACGTTGATCCAGAAACGGGGAGATGTGGCTCCTGTATTAGTCTACTCTTTTGCTTAATTACTTCACTCAGTTTGTGACTCATTTCTGGAAGTGCAGAATCAGGGCCTCTGAACAGTCTTGTGGAGGCATTTGGAAGGCAGCACTTAGTGGGGCCTCAGGCTTCTCGGCAGGGGCTGGGGGACACGAAGGTGCTCTGATGACCTGCCCCAGAGGGATGTTCACCTCTTTCCCCCATTCCGACTGCCGCCTCTCTTCTTCCAAGCAGGACTGGTTGCCGTGGTCCCTGCTGCTTCTCTCTCTCACGTGCGATACAGGCGCCTTCTATGTTCCTGGGGTTGCGCCAATCAACTTCCACCAGAACGATCCTGTGGAAATCAAGGTAAGTGCAGTCCTGGATTGTGGGAGCCACTGTGCTGGGCAGCCTGGCCGGAGGACCATGGCAGACTGGTCACATCCCTTCTGTGGTTACAAGGAACAGAGACCAGTGCTGGTACATAGCCTGGCAGGGTGGATAAACACCTATGACGAGTGAAAGCATCTGCATTCAGAACTGCATAGTAGTAACGAGTAAATTCACCATGTGCTTCATGTGTTGCATTACTATGAGCATCTGTCTTCTTTGAAAGTCAGACTTGTAATTTTGGGGAACAATAATTAAAGTCACATTTACTGAGGATTATTTACATGCTAGGCTGTGTATGGTATGTATGGTATGGCTTCGCTCAGAATGCCCCCGAGTCCTCTGAGGCAGATACAGTATATTTTACAGATTAACTGAACATTTTACAGTTATAGAAACTGAGGCCCAAGGAAGTGAACCAATTTGCCGAAGGTCACGTGGTAAGGAAAACAGGGTTAGTTCAGAGCCCGTCTCTAAACCACTGCGGTGCTGTTCCTCCCAGTGCCTCTGCCAGAAGTCCCCCCAGAGAAAGCTTGTGGCATCCGGAGGACAGCATGGCTCTGGTTTCCAGTCCTGCCAAGCTGAGCCTGTGAGAGCGTACACCTTGGGTGGGAAGAGAGAGGGTGGGAGGGAATATGAAGGTGGGGCACTGTTTCTTGGTAATGTGGATTCTCTTTGGATTGTCCAAAAGGAAAGAATGCTAAGAAACACAAAATAATAGGCTGTTATAACAGACAATAGCTTTTTAGTCATTTTGCCTCAAGCAATTCATGAAATGCTTAATAGAGGTTCTTAGTCCCTCAATCCGACATCTCTGAAAAGCTCGGAAATCCAGAGTTTTTCTAAACTCACTGTAGGCAAGACCTGACCTGAACTGTTTATTGACTTTATTTATCCCACTTGGTATGAATACTTTTGTTTTTCCTTGTATAAATAGTCGCTGAATATGGGGTACTGCTCCAGGCCCAACTGGGGGGTGTTATAAAATCTATGGTATGTTATACCACATTGCCCTTTAGAAATTAGAAAAAGTCCTAATTCCAAAGCAAGAGTTTAAGGATTGTGGATCTAGATTCTAAAAATTATTTATACTTTCAGATGATATATGAGGAGTGCTCAGTAGTTCCTAAAGAGAAAGAAAAATACCATATGAGATCGCTCATATGCGGAATCTTTAAAAAAAAAAAAAGGAACATAAATACAAAACAGAAACATACTCATAGACATAGAATACAAACTTGTCATTGCCAAGGGGGCGGGGAGTGGGAAGGGACAGACTGGGATATCAAAATTTGTAGATACTGACAGGCATATGCAGAATAGATAAACAAGATTATACTGTATAGCACAGGGAAATATAGACAAGATCTTGTGGCAGCTCACAGAGAAAAAAAATGTGACAATGTATATATGTTCATGTATAACTGAAAAATTGTGCTCTACACTGGAATTTGACACAACATTGTAAACTGACTATAACTCAATAAAAAATGTTAAAAAAAAAAAGAATTAAAAGAAAAAAGTAGTTCCTAAATAGTTGCACTTAAATTAAAAAAAAAAAAAACTTTTTGCAACATTTTGATTGGTTCTATTTTATCCATGTTTTGGGGAGTTGTCGGTGGCTCTCACCGTTTCCAGAGCTACATTCTGTGTGCTTATACCACTTCCTAAATGGTCTCCTTCGTGGTCTTCTTAAACTTCATTTTTAATGGTTGCATAATATTTAATTGAATGAATATATTATGGTTTATTGATCAGTTTCCCATTGCAGGGCTTTTAGCTGTTTTTCCAGTTTTTCCATCTCTTCTGTCGTTATACAAACATTTAGTGAGCACCTATTGTGTGCCTAGCTCTGTAGGCACCAGGGTTACATAGGTGTGGTTACGCATATGGTCCTTGCCCTTATGGAGCTTAAATCTTAAATTCTAGTAGGGAAGACTGATTTCTTTTTTTTAAAAAAAAGGAAAAAAACAGGTAAACAAAATATATTTTATCAGACATGCTGCAAAGGAAGCTAGGAGTTTTGAAATACAGACGATGGAGGACTTCCTTTGATAAGATAATTAGGAAAGGACCGGAGGGTGAGGGGAGTTAAGCTGAGACCTCGGTGTGAGGAGTCAAGAGAGTTGGGCAGAGAGGAGCCGCAGGTTCAAAGTCTAAGGCAGGAGACAGCTGGTTGGGCTCAGGGAACTGGAGGCAAAAGACCACTATGATTGGGAATGAGGAGTGAACTCTTTATTCCTAAAGTTTTTTCCTCATTTGGAGTTATTCCCTTAGGAAAGATACCCAGTGAAATTATGGATGCAAAACATATCAGCATGTTGAAGACTCTCAGTGTATTTTAAATTTAGTTGTGATTATAAACAAAATCTATAACGTGCTCTAAAACCAATGAAATGTGAAATAATTCAGAATTGTAGGCAGTATAGTATATAGTGTGCCAGAGTTGTGTCTGCTGCAGTTAGTTTGCTTGTTAGATAGTATTACCAAGTGTACTAAAGATGGGTGGGTACGAGGGAGGATTATTAAACAGTCATCTTGATTTCTGGGTTGAGAAATAATGACCTCTCTTCTCCCGCTAGGCTGTGAAGCTCACCAGCTCTCGAACCCAGCTACCTTACGAATACTACTCACTGCCCTTCTGCCAGCCCAGCAAAATAACCTACAAGGCAGAGAATCTGGGTACGTTCTCTCACACTGCTGTCACCCTGCCCCAAAGGGAACCCAGATCTTTCCAGGATGATAATAGCAGTTAACCCTTACATAGCACATACTGTGTGCTGGACACTGTTCTACTTAATTTATATGCATATTAGTTTATTTAATCCTCGTAACAGCCCCAGGGAAGTGGTTGTTGTATTTATTCCCATTTTACAGGTTAAATGACTTGCCTCTGATTACATTGTTACTCAGTGGCTAAGCTGGGCTTGAAATCCATGTAATCAGGCTTCAGATTTGGAGCCCTTGGCTACTGCTCATACTGGCTCTCCTTGATTTTTAGATAATCTTCTCATCTCTCTCATGGTTTCTGTAACTTGCTCTGCTTTTAATTAAAAGAGTGAGTGATTACCTCCGGCCCTAATGGAAGCAGAGACATTACCATAATTCTTGCTAAGCTGTGTAAGACTTGCCTCAAATAATGTATGAAGCACCCAGTGCCGTGTCTGGCATATGTGTTCCATAAATAGCAGTCATTTTATTCTCATTCAGATTTCTTCCTTTGGTAGAATTTCGGGCTTAAAGAAAAAGACATTTGGAGGCCTCTGTTAAGGACATGATTATTAGTACTGACTCTGTACCTGTCTCAGGGTTAAGTCTTGGAGATAAAAACATGGAAAGACACCCTCCCTGACCTTAAGGAACTTAAGAGACTTTCCTCTTTTCTTATAGCTTAGGAAGGCGAAAGGAGAGAACTGATTCTTGAATAGGCCTCTGAAAGAGCTGCCTTCTCCATCAGGGCCACCCGTAGCTCAGATGTTTCCAGAACCCCTAGCTGACAGGTGTACCTACTGCCAGGTATTGGGTGTCCCAGACCAGCTGGGGCAGGCCTGAGCCAGCTTAACCAAAAGCAGGCAGCACCGCCCGTCCCTGAGTCTTGCCTTTGCGGTTGAACAGAGGTTGGTCTCGGGGCCGGGCTGCTCTTGCTGCCTGCCACTTACCCTTCGTTTCTCTCCACGCCACGTGATGCTCCAGCCACCTTGCCTCCGCCTGGAAGCCTGACCCACTCTGTCCTCCAGGCCCCTCACAGCAGCTCCTCCCTTCCCTGGTGAGCTGGTGTGGATTCGATAACAGCCCAGGTCTCAGCAGTTGGGCAAATCTTAATGTGAGACTGGGTGACCTTCACCTCCACGAAGCTGGGGAGTGTGCCTGCCTCATAGAAATGGGAACTTCCGTGTGTACAGAAGTTAATCTGCCATACTCTATCTCATTCTGTCCTTGTGTAGGGCCCCCCCTGTGGCCTAGCAGCTCTTTGAGCAGAAGGATCATATGTTACATTCCTCTCTCTCTCTCCCACAGCTGACCCAGAGTCTGACACACAGTTGTCATTTGGTGAAAGTTGGTGTCCTCCCTGAGTAGAGCAGAAACATCCTTGAATGAGCACCTGTTGGCTTGCAAGCCCTGTGCTCCATGTTATCATCCTTGGCCGTTAGTACTTAGGGCTCTTCCTGTGAGCTGGGCATTGTTCTAAGCACTACTGTGCTTAGACTTAGTTATTCTCGCAACAGCCCTGTAAGGGAGCTACTCTTAGTATCGCCTTGTCATAGATAAGGGAAGTGGGGCGCAGGAGGTGAAGTCACTTGCCCCAGGTCACTCACCTAGTCAGTGGCAGAACCCAGACCCTCTGGCTTCAGAGTCCATCCCCTTAAGCACCACAGTCTGCACACTGTCTGACCTGATTCTTACTGTAACTGCAAAGCCGTGTAGGATTGCCTTCCTGCCATTGTACATAGCATAGCAGCTTCAAAGTTTGGAAAAGCTTGCTTGTGGTCACATGGTAATGTGTGGAGAAATTGAAATATTAACCCAGGTTTTTTAACTGTAAAAACAGAATTCTTTCTGTTGTCCAGGGCTCCTCTCTCCAGAAAGGTTCATTTGGGCTGTCTCAGGGCTGTGCTCCTGTTGATCACGTTGGTGGAGATTGATTTCGCAGTGTGTGTGTGTGGGAGTGCCTGGGGCAGATGTACTGGAGTCCAGCATCAGACTCCTTTTAGCTTGTTGCACATTTAGTCTGGCAGGCCATCTGCTCCCAGCTTTAAAAAATTAAAAGGAATACTTCTGTATTAGAAATAAGCTGGTCCAGACCAGTATGTCCTCTTTCTTGGTTTAAATTTAATTTCTAAATATCAAGAAATGATACCCACCCTACTTGGTCTGCAGCCCTGTTCCTCTCTTTGTATGTTCTTCCCTTCCTCAAGGGAGGTCCTTATTGACCTTATTGAAAGAAGTGGGCAGTAGGGTGTGATGTGGAGGAAAGAGCCCAAGGGGTTAGCACTACCAGTCCCCTCATATGGTTGTAGGCGAGTCCCTGGCCAGGTCTGGTTCTCAGCATTGTCATCTCTAAAATGGCAGAGGGTGACCCAGGTCATTTCAGCAATGGACCATGCAGATGTCTTATTGGTGTTCTTACTCTCCCACTGGCTAGTCCTTTCCTGGGTTTTGCAGACTCATCTGCATTGCTAACCTTCTAAAACAAGGTAGAGGGATAGGGACCTTCATCCAGGCTTCTCTTCACCCACCCTTCTCCTGAGTGGCCTCATCCACACTTGCCAGGGTGTTAACTTTGCAGCTGAGTGGTTCTCCCTGCACTAGCCATCTGTATACCAACAACTCAGTCTTCCGTCTACAGTCCTCACCTTTCCTCTGAGCCTAAAATTTAGATATCTCACTGCCTGCTTGACATAGCTACTTGACATATCCAAACTGAAAAAATGCCTTCAGTTTAAGTTGGCTATTTTTCCTGTTTTCCCAACTAGAATCTGATTGTAGAAACCTCAGAATCTTTCTGATATGCACCACCACTCATCCTTCATATCAGTCAGCACCAGGCCCCCTAGGTTTCGCCTCCCCAGTAGCTCCCAGATCTGTGTACCTGTTTCCACCCTCACTGCACCCTGCAGTCTGGCCACCAGCACCACTCACTTTGCATAGCTGACTGCCTTCGCCCCAGCCAGTCCCTTGCATCTTCGACATTTTCTTCACAAAACAGCCAGGGTGGTCTGTAAGCAGAATCGGATAATATCTCCTGCCACCCATTAGAAACCATTTATTGGTTTTTGCTGTTCTCTGGATAAAGATCGAACCTCCAGTGTGGCCCACAGGCCCCCTGAGGTCCAGCTCCAGCCTGTCTCTCCACCGCACTTCAAGTCGCTCTCCCCCTTGCTGTCTGCACTGCAGCCACACAGGCCTCTCAAGTTTACCCAGTCCCCCAACCAAGGGGCCATTGCACATACTGTTCCTTCTGTCTGCAATAGTCTTCCCTATCTCTTTACCTAGATAATTCTCTCCTCCTCTAGAGCTCACTTCAAGCATTATTTCCTCAGAGAAACTGCTAGACCTACTCTTCCACAACTAGAGTAAGTTCCTCTTATAATATTCCTTATTATTTAATCGGTCTATCTTCCCACTGGACCATAAGCTCTGTGAATATGTCTGTTCAGCATTATATCTTCAGAGCCTAGTGCATAACCAATACCTTGTAGATGTTTGGGAAGGGATGAATGAATGAACAAATGAATGAGTAGACCAAAGGTACCACATCAGGCAGATCCACACTGGTAGGCAGCTGTTAAACCAGGTGTGTGTGCAGGCATCAGTGCCACCTGTGGCCTGTGGGTTGGTCTCCTTCAGCTTGCCCCAGTTTCACATCATCCCAGAAGAATTGTTAGAATGGCTCAGAATGAAAGCGTCGTTGGGTATAGTTGGCAGTCTCTAACTGCTCAGTACCTGCTTGCGTGACGTCTAGCAGCAGGTTACTCTGAGGCAGTAGGCGTGCAAAGGGTGTGCCAGTTCCTTAAGTAGAAAGACGTTTTGGTTAAAAATCTTGGGTGCTGGGTTTTATGCTCCCTCCCTGCCTGAACCAGGATCTGAAGACACAGAGATAAATGGGAAACATTGTCTGTCCTTAAAGAGCTCGTAATCAGGTAGGGGAGGCAGAGACTTAATCTATCAACACCTCATGCAAAAGTCACATCAGTGACAAATGAAAAGGTGCAGAGGTGGTGCTGGTGATAAAAATAGTGTTTGTTGCCAGCTCATTCTGTGCTTCTCACTGCTACCCTATGACATGGATGCTGTCATTATCCCCACTTCACAGATAAGGAAATTGAGGCTTATTAAGGTTAAGTGACTTACCAAGACTGCTAAGCTGCTGAGTGGCAGAGCCAGGGTTCAGTAGCAGGCAGCCGTCTCTCTTCACCACTGCACAATGCTGCCTCTGCACCAAGGGCAATCGAAGAGGGAGTGACAAGCTTGGGCCTAAGGAGGTCAGGAAGGGCTTCCCGGATAATGAAACAGAAGCCGAGTTTGAAGGGTGAGGAAGAGTTTCCCATGTGGGGCAGGGAATGGCACTCCAGGCAAAGGAAATGGCGTGAAGCCCAGAGGCATGTTTGGTGTACTCTACAGAGTCCAGTGGTGCTAGAGCACAAAGCAGGACCAGAGGGCAAAGGGCAGGCATCAGACAAGGGCAGGCTTGGTGTGAACAGGGGTTGGTGCGTTGAGTGCCAGGCTGTGGGATTGCTGAAGGCCCTGCAGGTTGGCCCTGTGTCTCCATGGTTCTGCTGACCTCAGCAGCCTCAGGGCTGAGGCTCTGAGCTCCATCTGTCTCTCTTATGGCAGGAGAGGTGCTGAGAGGGGACCGGATTGTCAACACCCCTTTCCAGGTTCTTATGAACAGCGAAAAGAAGTGTGAGGTTCTGTGCAGCCAGTCCAATAAGCCAGTGACCCTGACCGTGGAGCAGAGCCGCCTCGTAGCCGAGCGGATCACGGAGGACTACTACGTCCACCTGTAAGTTGTCCTCTGCTCCCTGCCAGCCTCGAGTTCACGTAGGGGAGGGCACAGAGGGAGAGGTGGTCCGAGGGACTGAGCGGGGCCTTGGGTTTCCAGCATCGCGGACAACCTGCCTGTGGCCACCCGGCTGGAGCTCTATTCCAACCGTGAGGGCGATGACAAGAAGAAGGAGAAAGATGTGCAGTTTGAACATGGCTACCGGCTCGGCTTCACGGATGTCAACAAGGTAGAGTGTCTTGGCGTGCTCAGAGGGCTGGGGGAGCCACGCCCCAGAGTCACAAGCACTTGGGGCCACCGAGAAGGGGGAAAGATGTAGCACTAGGCTTTTTAACAGGAAAGACGGGGATGGCCAAGGCAAGTTCCTCCTGGTGCCCCCAGGCGTTATCTGTCAGAAGTCAGCGTGCTGTGGGCAGGACTCAGGCAGATGCTACATGGGAGGTGGAAGGCGCAGTCCCTAAAAATTCAGATTCTATGTTTATAAGATTAATCCCTTCTTCCTCCTCAAAAACCTGCAATTTCCTAAGTATGTAAGAGAGAGAGCTAAGTAGTGGTTGCAAGCATGCAGATTCCCTGGGTTTTAAATCCTGCCTCCACCATGTCCCCGTTGGTGAGTGACCTTGGGCCTACCTCTTTCATCTCTCTAAGCCTTTGGTTCCTTATCTGTAAAATATATGTAATAGCCATACCTGCCCTTCGGGGTTGTCATGCGGAGTAAATCAGATAACCTGTGTAAGCCCTTTACAGCACAGCCTCTGAGAAATATGCTAATAATGCCAGTGATCGTAACTGATTTGCTCTGTCATTTTCTAAACTGAACCCATATTACTAAGGGAGTAAAGGACAAAAACATTCCTTTTAAGGCATAACTCCTGTCCTCCAAGGGCTTCTGTCATAACTGGGAAGAAAACTGATAGTGTAGGACCTTAAGTCCCAATACTGACCACACCAGTGCCTGGCCGGTCAGTGCCAGGGGGGTTCACAGGGAGCTCACGTGCGTTCAGGTTGTCATGGAGGAGGTAGGCCTTGAAAAACAGGTACGCTTGAGCAGAGTGGAGTCAGGATGGCATTCTAATTGGAGTGAATGTCATGAATGGAGTTGGGGGGGAGGGCGGCCCAGGGAGACCAGATCTAATGTGTCTGAGAAGATGACAGGCGGGTTTATTAGGGTCACATGCCAGTAGGCCTTGAATACCAGCCTGAGGGGTCTAGGCTTTTATCCAGTAAGCCCCACAGAGCCCTGGAGGGTTCCTAACTAGGGGAGTGCTATGAGAGCAGTGTTTTTGGAAGGTTGGCACTGCTGGACCTGCTAAATGAGGGATCTCATACCTGGGAGCTCTTGGAGTGATTTTCTGGTGGTTAATTGGCTCTGAGCTATTTCGTTCTGTCTGTTGCTCTGTTTTAGATCTACCTGCACAATCATCTCTCATTCATCCTTTACTACCACCGGGAGGACCTGGAAGAGGACCGGGAGCACACATACCGTGTCGTCCGCTTCGAGGTGATTCCCCAGAGCATCAGGCTGGAGGGTGAGTGGGGAGGTGTGACCAGAGGGGCAGGGCTGGATGGGCCTGGGCTTCCGCACCCATGGTCTTCGCACCCTTGATTCCTGAAATGGCTGACAGGCCCCAGTGTGACATACGGGCCCAGCCACAGTAGGGTCACTGCGTTCCTAAGAGAGGTGGGGGGGTTGGCGAGGGGAGACCTGTCATCTGTGGTTCCTGGCCTGGCACAGCCCCTTACCAGTTTACCACCTACCCACTACACCCAGAGGTGTGTACTGATTATGATGAGGAACCAGAGGCTCAGAGAGGTTGGTGACTTGGCTGAGATCAAACAGCAACTTGGAGCTTTTCCAGGCCTCTCATAAGAACCAGCCAGCTCAAGAACAAAGGGCAGGGGTACAGACAGAGCTGTTGGGCAACAGGTTTCAGTGTTTCCACTCCTGTGTGAGTGATTGGCATAGACTAAAATTGACCCGCAGTGAACAGTCGTGCAGGAGTTTGAGAGCCCGGGCCAGCCCTGTGGGCCTGACCGGACCTGGTCTGGCCTCACCTCGCCTGGCAACCCTTGCTCACCACAGGGCACCCATCCATTCAGCAGGCCTGGCCTTTCGTCCACAGTGGTGGTGGGCTTCTGGGGTTTTTTTTAAGCCATGGAACCTAGTTTTCAAACAAAATCACACGCAGAAGTCTCACATAAAATGTAAACCCTGCACTTTGGGAGCATCATGCTGCTTCTCCTCCCGTGGGTGTTCTGGGCACAGCCTGACGTTTACTGTGCGAGTCTCGTGACAGCAGCTGCTTCCTCGCTGGCTCTCTGAGGTTAGAGATTCTGTCTCCTTTTCTCACCATTTTCTCCCCAGCATAGTACCTGGCACAGAGTAGGTGTTTGATATATGTTTGTTGATTGCATAAGTGGACAGATAACAGGATGAACGAATGAGTAAGTGAAGGAAGAGAGCATCTGAGTGACTGAATTACCAAAGTGCTGGGACTTTGGGGACTGAGTGAGTGAGTAAACTCATGATAGAATGAGTCAGTGTTGTTTTGCGTGTTGAAAGAGACTGATTGGATGAGGAAGTGTTTGAACTGAGTGAGGGAAGATTGATTGACTACATAGGGGGCTCAGTCCCCTTCCCTCCACATACCTCCCTGCAGCCCCAAGGCCCTTTGGAAAGTCAGGGCTCTGGGGAGCATCATTTTAAAGCTATTTTAAGCTGTTTTAAAGCTATATTGTTTAAAGCTATTGTTGCCAGCTGTTTGCCCAGCCTCCACTCAGCAGTGTGCCACCTCTGAGGGCACCCCCAGAACCGTCCTGGGGTAGTGGCCTGGACCTCCCAGGAACAGACTGAGTCTCTGTCTCTCACAGACCTCAAAGCAGATGAGAAGAGTTCATGCACCCTGCCTGAGGGTACCAACTCCTCCCCCCAAGAAATTGACCCCACCAAGGAGAATCAGCTGTACTTCACCTACTCTGTTCACTGGGAGGTGAGAAGGGGCTGGAGTCCACACAGGGGAGGAGGGTTCTGATCTGGGCAGGAGTTGTCCAGCAGGAGGCCTGACTTTTGAGTGCTTCCTCCCCACCACCAGGAGAGTGACATCAAATGGGCCTCTCGCTGGGACACTTACCTGACCATGAGTGATGTGCAGATCCACTGGTTTTCTATCATTAACTCCGTCGTGGTGGTCTTCTTCCTGTCAGGTGAGAGATCTGTGGGTGGGAGGGTGGAGAGGACAAGGGGGTGAAGGATGAGAGGCTGAGGTGTCCCATCAGTCATGGGCAATGTCCTGGGTGTTCTTGGAGTCAAGTGTGGGTCAGAAACAGAGATCAGGGCTTTGTGTGAGGCATCAGGTGGACAGAGATAGATAGGAGTTGGCCTCTCCTCTGGAGAGCTCTGGGGGGAAGACAGATGCATCTCTTCACGCATAGCATCATTGATTCATTCAACAGGACATGGTCATTGCTCATTCTGTTCCGGCGCTGTGCCACTGCTGGGGGCGTGGTGGGGAGCAAGCACAGCCCAGTCTGTATTTCTGGTGATGGGAGAGGGACAAAAAAGCATAGATACAGTGCTAAGTGCTATGAGGCAGATACACAAGGTGACCAGATACACGGCTGTTAAGGAAAGGGTGATGGCTGCTTTAGAGAAGACTTATCTGAATGAGGAGGAGCCACCCTTCAGAGATCCAGAGAAAGAATTTTCCAGCAAGGGTCACGGCCCTGCAGCGGGACAAGCTTGGTGAGAAGCCAGATGGCAAGAGGGCAGTGAGCAGAGGGGAGGGTGGTAGACAGAGGTAGAATGAAACTGATCATTTCGGAATCATACGAGAAGTGAAGATCACGCTAGCTAGCTACTGTTGGTTAAACATTCACCCAGGAGCCAGCTGCTGTGCTTCACAAGCATCCCAGTCCTTGCAGTCCCGTGAGCTAAGCCCGAAGGTGTTAAGTTAGCTCAAGGTGCTATAACCCATTGTCAACCACTATGCTGTGCTGCCCAGAGAGGTAGACAGGGGTCTGTGGAAGTATAAATGGGGGGCCTCTGAACTGTTGGGGAGGTGCTGAGAGGCAAAGATGCCCAGAGTGAGTCTTGAAGAGTGAGTAGGAGTTAGAGCCGAGCAGGGCATTCAGTGAAGGGAATAGCCTGGATTACGGGCATGCAGGTGAGAGAGAGATGAGGCTGTGAACTGATAACTGAGAGCAACAAGTAACCAATGAGAGGTGAGCCTGGGAGGAGGTAAGGGTAGGGAAGTTGGTAGGAGCAGGCCGTGGAGGAGCTGGGATGCTGTTTTCTTTGGAATAAAAAGCAATGTCCTGTGACTGCCCCTACCCATCCCAGCAGCTCATTCCTTCCCCCTGCTGAGGGATGACCCTCTGTTTGCCCTTCCCCTGGTGGCTGAGTAGAGCTGTGCCCAGGAAAGGGCCTGAGGCAGCTGCACAGTCGATTCCCACCAGAGGAAGCCATGCGTGCCAGCCGACACACAGTCAAACACCAAGCCCAGGAGGGCAAGCAGCGCGGAAGACTCAGTTGGCAGCACTGACTACTCTTCTTTCTCCCCATCCCTGTTTGTTCCAGGCATCCTGAGCATGATTATCATTCGGACCCTCCGGAAGGACATCGCCAACTATAACAAGGAGGATGACATTGTACGAGGTCTTGGCTGGGGAGGGATGGACTTGGAGAGGGAGGGCAGTTGGGTAGGGCTCTGGGCCTATGAGACCAGGAAGAGGGAGTGGGTGTGGATGGGGGGGGTGGATATGTGTGTTATCATTCATAGAGGAAACCTTGAAAATATTGAAAAGGAAAACAACCTGTTTAATGACCCAAAGTGATGGGGATAGGTTTTCTAGTTTCTAAGGGTAAAAAACAATGAAAGAAATCACAGAAGGAAAATTCAATTAATTTGACGTTAATCTTGCATGTCAGAATACATAAAGCAAGAAAAGTGAAATGGCAAAACAATAATTGCAACAAACTTAAAAAAATGATAGTCGAAAGAACTGGTATAAAATCTTTTTTGAAAAAAAAGCACTAAAATCTCTCATGTGATAATGAACAAAAAATTTACAGACATGGTTAGTAAACATGTGAAAAGCAGTTCTGGGATATCTCCCAGAAATGCAGTTTCAAACAATAATGAGAAGACAGTTTTGGACCTTCAAACTAGCACAGATTTATATTTTATATATACTATATATATATAGATATAGTATATATAAAAATCTCATACTAATTGTCAGGAAGGTTAATGTGAGAGAAGCACTTTACATGCCACCATGCACTTGTGTAAATCGGTAGTTTTCTGAAAAGTAGTTAATTGGTAGAACATATCATAAACTATCAAGTAGTTAACTTATTTTGACCCACTAATTATTCTAGAATTTTCTTGAAGCATCAAAATTACAAAAATTTGATCTAGAAATATTTATTGCAGTCTTGTTTATAATTTAAATAAGCTAAGTATGGCCTGATTTTCAATAGTAAGAGATTGGTTATATTAGGGTACAGCTGTGCAATGAAAAATTGTATGGGCATTAAAATAGTAATTGTAAAGCGTATTTATTGAAATGAGGGAATGCTCCTGATCAGACATCAACTGAAAATGTCAAAGTACACAGTAAATACAGTATGATCCCAATTTTATTGCTTAAAAATTATATACGTATGCACATATACATACATAAAGGACAGTGGAAATATATCAAAACAGTATTATTAAGTGTATAAATCACTTTTCTGTATCTTTCTGGGTGTTTCTTTTAAATCTTTGATTTGTGAGATTTATATCTTTTGTTCAGTCTTTCTGGATTTAAAAAAAATTGTCTACGATACACATTTACTACTTTTTGTTCATTTGAATATCATACCATCTACCAAAAAATTTTTTTAACTTTTTTTAAATCATGCAACTGAGAGCACATACAGTTGTATCTCAGGTTCTGTTCCAGACCACCACAATAAAGTGGTTATCACAGTAAAGCAAGGCAAACAAATTTTGTGATTCCCTAGTACATATAAAAGTTGTGTTTGTGCTATACTGCAGTCTGTTGAGTTGTAATAGCAGTATGTCTAAAAGAAAACAATATACATACCTTAATTTAAAAATACTTTAGTGCTAAAGAAATGCTGTCATCTGAGCCTTCAGCGAGTCGTCGTCTTTTTGCTGGTAGAGGGTCTTGCCTCAGTGTTGGTGGCTGCTGACTGATCAAGGCGGTGGTTGCTGAAGGCTGGGGTGGCTGTGGCAATTTCTTAAAATAAGATAGCAATGAAATTTGCCCTATCAGTTGACTCTTCCTTTCATGAACCATTTCTCTGTAGCTTATAATGCTATTTGATAGAATTTTACCCACAGTAGAACTTCTTCAAAATTGGAGTCAGTTCTCTCAAACTCTGCCACTGCTTTATCAGCTAAGTTTATGTCGTATTCTAAACCCTTTGTTGTTATTTCAACAATCTTCACAACATCTTCAGCGGGAGTAGATTTCATCTCAAGAAACTGCTTTCTTAGCTCATCCTTAAGAAGCAGCTCCTTATCCGTTAAAGTTTTATCATGAGATCACAGCAATTCAGTCACACCTAATTTCAGTCTCCACTTCTCATTCTGGTTTTCTTGCTGTTTCCACCGTATCTACAATTACTTCTTCCACTGAAGTCTTGAACCCCACAATTCCATCCTTGAGGATTGGAATTAACATCTTCCAAACCCCTATTGTTGATATTTTGACCTCTTCCTTTGAACTGTGAATGTTCTTAATGGCATCTAGAATGGTGAAGCCATTCCAGAAGGTTTTCAACTTACTTTGCCCAGATCCATGGGAGGAGTCACTTTATGGCAGCTATAGCCTTATGAAATGTAATTCTTAAAAAGACCGCAAAGTCACAATGACTCCTTGATCCATGGGCTGCAGAATGGTGTTGTGTTAGCAAGCACGAAAATAACCTGAATCTTACTGTACGTCTCCGTTAGAGCTCTTGGGTGACCAGGTGCATTGTCAATGAGCAGCAATATATAGAAAGGAATCTTTTTTCTGAGCAGTAGATCTCAACAGTGGGCTTAAAATATTCAGTAAACAGATGTGCTGTCATCAGGCTTTGTTGTTCCATTTCTAGAGAACACGCAGAGTAGATTTAGCGTAATTCTTTTGGGCCCCAGCATTTGGGGGAAGACAAATGAGCATTGGCTTGACCTTAAAGTCACCAGCTGCATTAACCTCTAACAAGAACATTAGCCTGTCCTTTGAAGCCTTGAAGCCAGGCATTGACTACTTCTCTCCAGCCTACATGACATCTTCCAATCAAAGGCTGTTTTGTCTGCGTGGAAAAATCTGTTGCTTAGTGTGGGCACCTTCATTAAGTATCTTGGCTAGATCTTCTGGATAACTTCCTGCAGCTTCTGCATCTGCACTTGCTGCTTCACCTTGCGCTCTTATGTTGTGGATATGGCTTCTCTCCTTCAACCTCATGAACCAACCTCTGCTAGCTTCAAACTTTTCTTCTTCCACATCTTCCCCACTTCTCAGCCTTCATAGAATTGAGGAGAGTTGAGACCTTGCTCTGGATGAGGTTTTGTCATTTAGGGAATGTCATGGCTCCAGACCACTAACACTTTCTCCATATCAGCATTAAGGCGGTTTCGCTTTCTTATCATTCGTGTTCACTGGAGTAGCACTTTTAATTTCCTTCAAGAACTTTTCCTTTGCATTCACAACTTAGCTAACTGGTGCAAGAGGCCTAGCTTTCAGCTTATGTTGGCTTTTTTTTTTTTTTGGCGGGGTGCGGGGGCAGGGGGAGGTAATTAGGTTTAATTATTTTTTTAATAGAGGTGCTAGAGATTGAACCCAAGACCTTGTGCATGCTTAGCGTGCACTCTACCACTTGAGCTATGCCCTACCCCCTCTGTGTTGGCTTACGATGTGCCTTCCTCACTAAGCTTAATCATTTCTAGCTTTTGATTTAAAATGAGAGATGTGTGACTCTTCCTTTACTTGAACACTTAGAGGCCATTGTATGGTTATTCATTGGCCTGATTTCAATATTGTTATGTCTGAGGGACTAGGGAGGCCAGAGGAGAGGGACAGAGATGGGGGACCAGATGGCTGGTGGAGCAGTCAGAACACAGATTTATTATGTTTGCCGTCTTCTATGGGCACAATTCATCATTCTCCAAATAAATTGCAATAGTAACATCAAAGATCACTGATAACAGATCACTATAACAAATATGATAATAATGAAAAAATTTGAAACATTGCACAGATTACTAACATGTGACACAGAGACAAACGAAGTGAGGAAATGCTATTGGAAAAATGGTGCCAATAGACTTGTTTGATGCAGGGTTGCCACAAACCTTCAATTGTTAAGAAAAAAATACAGTATCTGCAAAGTGCTAAAAAGTAAAGCACAATAAAACAAGGTGTGCCTGTTTACTTTTATAATCAGTAAAAAAAAATAAGTTGCTTCTAAATCTCACCACTCAGAAACCATCACAGTTAACATTTTAGTATGTTGGTTTACATTATTTTTCCACGCATAATGTTTATGGAATTGGGGAAGGAGATTTTCCTTTTATGTGGCTGTAAACCCCATGTGTGTACCCTCCTTTTCCTGTGTAACAGTTCTCTGGGAAACACTTTGTCTTGTCATGTACACTGCTACATCAGAGTGGAGCTGGTTGACATCTGAGGAACCCTCAGCCCTAGTCAGAGCACTTGGGTCCTTGGGGGTAGTCCCCACAGGAGATGCCTCCAAGGAGCCCAAGAAGCAGCCTCAGTCTCTGGCCCTTTGCTGCAGGAGGACACCATGGAGGAGTCTGGGTGGAAGCTGGTTCACGGCGACGTCTTCAGGCCCCCGCAGTACCCCATGATCCTCAGCTCCCTGCTGGGCTCGGGCATTCAGCTCTTCTGTATGATCCTCATCGTCATCTGTGAGTGGACCTGCAGGGACAGTGTGGGAGCCTGTGGTCACCAGAGTGGCGCCAGCCTGAGTCTGAGAGAAGGGTGGGCTTCCCTTCCTGGGGAAGGGGGCATGTCAGCATCTCTGAGCCAGACAGAGCCATCCCACCCAGCAGGCTGGTCCTCTCAGCCTCAGGCCCTGGTGATCTGATCCTCCTCAGATCTTTCCAGCACCATTAATCTCCCCTATGTCCACACCACCAGTGAAGCTGCTTGTCAGCGCTGTGAGGTGGGCCTCCTTTTGCAGTCGTGCGTTGTGACTTACCCATTGCAGCATCAGGATCAGGACTGGAATCAGGTCTTTTTTTCTCAGAAAACAACCCCCCAAAAATGAATATATTGTAGTTATAAGCAGTTCTGAAGTCTGCCTAAATTTTTTTTTTTTACAGTTTTAACCTTTTTTCCCCGACATATAACACTGTATTAGTCTAAGGTGTACAGCGTAACAATTTGATATTATATGCATATATTGCAAAATGATTGCCACAGCAAGTTTAGTTAATATCTGTCACCTCACATAGTTACAGATTTTTTTTTCTTGTGATGAGAACTTTCAAAATCTAATCTCTTTGCAACTAATCTGCCTAAATTTGTACCTCAGCCTCATACCTCCAAACTTTGTGACCTTCGACAAATCACTTAACCCCTGTGAGCCTGTTTCCTCATGTGAGGAATGGGGAAACGGCCCTCCACCTCCCAGTGTTGGTCAGGAAGACGCAGTGAGCTGGCATTCATAATACTCTCAGCTCAGTGCCTGGCTGGTCGCAAGCTCTCTGCGGGCTGACCATTGCATTTAAGGTGCAGCCAGCCACAGCCCAGCCACTGCTGCACCCCTCTGAACCCCAGCGAAGGCCCAATCTTCTCCCGTGGAGAGGAAGGCCAAGGGAGAGGGAGCCGCACCTGGCCTCACCTGCCTCAGGGGCTGGAGACCCTGACTTTCTCTCTCTCCTCCCTCCTCAGTCGTGGCCATGCTCGGGATGCTGTCGCCCTCCAGCCGGGGAGCTCTCATGACCACGGCTTGCTTCCTCTTCATGTTCATGGGGTAGGTGTGTCTGAGTGGGCTCCGGGGCTGGCACAAACCGCCTGTGCTCCAGCTAACAGGTCCCCTTGGTGTGGATCCCTGCCGTTTCCCCCACAGGGTGTTTGGTGGATTTTCCGCCGGCCGTCTGTACCGCACCCTAAAAGGCCATCGGTGGAAGAAAGGAGCTTTCTGTGTAAGTGTCCTAAACCTCCCCACTGTGTTGGTGGGGAGCTTCCTCCTGGGAGCCTCACAAGCAGTGCAGGCAGGCCCTGGTGGGGGTTTAGGGCCAGAGGCTGAGCAGCAGCATGATGGGGCGGGAGGAGCACACCCGGGGCGGGGAATGCTGGGCTCTTACCTACAGGTGCAGCGGGACCTCTGAAGGCCTTAGGTGCTGCATTCATGAAAAGAGAGAATTGAACTTAGGTAATTTTTAGCCTAAATTGTTCAACAGCTCAAGCGAAAGAAGAAATAGGGGATTCAGAATAACGGGATTTAGGCACCAAGCCTCAGGTTTCAAAGTTTAAAATCAAAACCTGATCAGCAGGGTTGCTGGGAGAACACCCTGCCCAGCAGAGCGTAGAGAGAATTATCTGCCAGGGCAGAAGAGGCCAGGCCCCCCATCACTGGCAGCCTGATTTCCAGACTTTGGTGCCTCTGTTTCCCTGCAGTGAGGTCAACTCCTGCCTTCTCTGCCCTCCTGATGCTGAGGAAAGTTCTTGGCAGCAGAAAAGACCATAGAACCTGGAGGGCACCTGGGAGTTGACCCTGCCTCCCGGGGAACTCTGAGCCCCTTCTCCCAAAGCACTTGGGGCCCCAAGAGGACCAGGGAAGCCATCAGGGCCAAACTTGGAGAAGCCACTAGACCCAGCCTTCTGAAGCTGCTCTCATAGCTGTCGAAAGCCCAGGGTAGCTCAGGCTGTCTCAGCTCTGGCTGATACCCCTGGCACTTAGCAGAAGAGCTGCAACAGTGATTGTTTTGGAAGGACTAAAAAAAAGTTCTGGATTCTTGATGCGTCAGGCGTTTTTCTTAGGCCGCTGTGTGCCAAGAGCCAGGGATCTTCAGAGGTGTAAAACCCAGCTGTCTCCTCTCCTGGTGAGACTTCCCTTGTGAGGTCTCCCACCAGATACCCTCCAGGGTCTCCCTCTGTGGGTCCCACGGCAAACCCTGTCTCTCTGCCCCAAACCTACTCTTTGGCCCCCAAGGCAGACACCTTCTACTCCCCAGCGCCCCGCCTCCTCTCATACATTGAGTGTGGAGGTTTTCTCCTGCCAAATAGTCCATGAATCCCCACCCTCTCCGTCTCCAGGACTCTGTGCAGGGTTAGGCATCTTCACTTCTTGGCTGGACCCTTGACTGTCCTGGGCCTCCCTGGTTTCCCTGCCAGGTTCTGTCCCCTCCCTGATGTGGTGCTCTGCCTCCTTCCGCAGGCAGGTAGCTGCTGCAGCCTGTCCTCTTCTCTCCTCCAGCCTCTGCTCTGACACACCACTCCCTCCCTCTCCTCACCTCATCCTTTAAGTCTTAGTTCCGGGGTCCCTCCTCTTCTCTCCCTCACCCTATTCAGACTTCGGTGTCCTCTCCAGAGGAGCCTGAGCAGAACCTGGGCCTGCAATGGGTGCCACATATGTTCTCCACTAACAAGTTTGTGCTCCATGCTTCAACTTTTTTCCTGTTCTTACCCCTAGTATCAGCACAGTGACCAGTCTATAAATTTCAGCCAGGAGGGCAGACACGGAATTCCCTGCTACATGGCAGAGTAAAACAGGAACACACAGGAAAAGGGGAAATGACATTTAAGCTGGGCCTTAAAAAGGAGGGCTTCAGTTGGATGGAAGCAGTCAGCAGGGAGGCCTCAGGTTCTAGAATCTCCTAGATCCCAATCCTGGCTCAGTTCTTAACTTGGTTGGTAACCTTGACCTGCGCTTGGAGCCTTGGTTTCCCCATCTCTCCAATGGGGGATGGTTGCACCTACATCTCAGGTTGTTGTAAAGATGGAAAGAGACATACATGGAAGGCCTCTGGTTCAGTGTTGGCTCTCAGAGGTGGATACCCTGAGATGTTGATGACTCTACATAGAGGCCTTGGGTCCGGGAAATGGAGGAGCAGTGGCCAGGTATTGGAAGTGAGAGGCTATGGGCCAGAGGGAAAACTGGCCACAAGGCTGAGCACCAGATTGCAGGGAGCCTCCTGAATGCTCAGGTAGCCACAGCGGTGAAGGAGGCTCAACTGTAGGTCTGGGGCTTTGGTCCCCTGTGCCTGAGCCCCAGCCCAAGAGATCTTGACTGGATAGAATATACCACTGGGGGTCAGAAGCCTGGGCTTTGGAGTCAGACTGCCTGGGTTTGAACCTCTGTTTCACCCTTAACTGACTGTGTGAAGTTGGGGTGGGGGATATTTAATGTTACTGGGCCTCAGTATCCTCTTCTTTGAAAGGGACAATGATAGTCCTTCCGTCTAGGCCCGTAGTGAGGATTAGGTGAGATGATGCACGTGGAGGCCAGCGCCTGCCACCTGGACTCAGTTAAAGCTTCCCCACTACTCTAGGCAGATTGCGTTGAGGCCCAGACATCCATGTTTTGTAAAATTTTATTCATTCACCCTTATTCAACAAATGCTTATTGAGCACTGCTGTGTTCCAAGTGCTGGGAGCTCATCAGTGAACAGGATGTGCTCCTCCCAAGAGCTTCCATCTGTGGGGGAGGCAGACACTGACCAGGTAACAACAGCTTGTAATTACAAACTGGGGTGAGGGCAAGGCAGGGGCAGTTCAGGGATCTAGAAGGACAAAGAGCAGGAGGCTTGCTTAGTGTGAGGGTCAGGGAGTGCTTTCTAGAAGGAATGATCCTTGAGCTGAGTCCTGCAGGACAAGGAGGGCTTGAGAACCTCCAGTCTGGGAGCCCCGCTGAGGCAGGTGGGAACTCCCCAGGCGCAGCTCCGCAGCCTGGTCTCTCTTGCTTCCAGACGGCGACACTGTACCCTGGCGTGGTTTTTGGTATCTGCTTCGTATTGAATTGCTTCATCTGGGGAAAGCACTCATCAGGAGCGGTAAGTGCCCTCCCCGGCCAGGGAGAGCTAGCTGTGCTCCAGCCCTTTCCCGCACATCACATCCTGCCATCACCTTTTCTGAGTCCCCCGAGGTCTGTTCCCAGCCCTGGGAACTGAGGGCTGGCCGGGGATTCCCCAGCCACGCATCTCCATCTGCCCTGGCCTCCCCGTGGGCTCTTTCAGACAGCTGACCAAAGCTCACTTCTCTAAAGGGAGGTTTCCACAGTCTGGGGGCCAACTGGGGAATTTCCCTTTGTCTTAACCAAGGGAAAGCTGCCTGGCATGACTTTATTAGGTCAATATCTCAAAACCAGGCTCTCCCCTCAGTGTCCCTGCCCCGAGCTCCTGGCACCAGCCCCTGCAGGAGGTCTGTCCTCAGAGCGGGGATCCCTCCAGCTCCAGTCATTGCCAGCAGCTGCCCAGCACTCGTTACAGAGGCTGATGGACTCGGTTGGGGGTGGGGAGATGGGATCTTGATGGATCAGCAGGGCTGTGGTAGAGGCGGGGCAGGCAGGCCTTGCTATCCCAGCCTCAGCGGCAGAGCTGCCTCCCCTCCACTGGCAGGTGCCCATTGAAGGTCCCTGGGTGAGGCTTCCGGTCTGGGCTGCCGGAAGACTGGGTTCTTCCCGGCCGTCCAGGGAGCTGCCCTCAGGAGAGACAAGGTCATGCTCTTCTTCTTACTTCTTCCTTTTTATGTGTCTCCTTTCTCCTGTCTTTCAGCATTTTTCTCCCAGTTACCAGTTGCTCACTGTAAACACTCATTGTAGAAATTTTGGAAAGGAAAGTACAGAAAAGTTAATGTAGATAGATCTTTACTATGTTTTTGCAGTCTTTTTACCTCTTTCTAGATATATTTAGAGTAGAATAATGTGATTTTAAAATTATGAAAAAATAGCAAACATTTATGTAGTGCTTATTTTGGAATAAGTACTGTTCTAAACACTTTACAAATGTTAATTCATTTCTTCCATTCTGCATGAGTTTTGTAAAAATTTAAGACTGTATAGAGGGGGATAAAGAAGAAAATGAAAAATCAATTCTAACCCCTCATTTCCCGTCTGAGGAAGTACTGTTGACTTTCTGGTATAGACCTCTTTAGGCATGGATACATGTAAATATTGGGGTATTTTTATTAAAATGGAGTCTCCTATATATACAGTTTTGTATTGTGGTGTTTTCATTGAACAAAATTAGAAACACCCCACTTGTGCAGTTCTGTTTTTTCCCTTTTTCTTTGCTTAACATACTGCATGTAATTTCCCTTCATTCTGACCTTCGTCTCTTTCATGCTCTCAGTCCCTCCTTCCTTGCTCTTTGCCCACATCCTCCCTGGGACAGGCTCCTCTGGGATGCCATGGTTCCTTCTTTACCTCATGGCTCAGCTGGTCCTCCATCTGCCCTCTGCTTTCCCCAGGGCTAGGGTTAGCCCCGGAAGGTTTTCTGGCCAGGAGCTCTGTCAGGGGTGAGTCTGTAGGACCTTCCCCTCCACTGTGCTCTTGCTGTGCCCTTCCCTGGGACCCACAAGGCCCCCCTCCCCCCGAACAGCCCCCAGCCTGGGCTTCGGGGCCTGTGGAGCCTCATGGTGCGGTGCCTGCAGGTGCCCTTCCCCACCATGGTGGCCCTGCTGTGCATGTGGTTCGGGATCTCCCTGCCGCTCGTCTACCTGGGCTACTACTTCGGCTTCCGCAAGCAGCCATACGACAACCCTGTGCGCACCAACCAGATTCCCCGGCAGATCCCTGAACAGCGGTGGTACATGAACCGATTTGTGGGGTGAGTCTCCGGCAGAGGCCAGGCCAAGGACTTGTAGAGTAGGCAAGGCCAGTACTTCCCTGAGCCACCTCCTTAGGAGGACATGGACCAGGTAGCCTCCATGGGTGCTGTGACTGGTGCTCCTGCAGCTCTAGCTGGTTCCAGTATATTTTATGAAAGCTTAGTTTCACTCCACGATAAAGAGGATCAAGGGGTAGCCAGACTTGGTGGTGGCCAGGGAAGGGGCGGGGTGGAAAGGTACAGTGAGACAGGTTAAGACTACCTTGGACTTCGGGCAAATCCCCCATCTCTCTACCTCAGTTTTCCCATCTATAAAATGGGGAGAATGATGCCTACCTCTCAAGAGGCTGTAATGATAGAAAAGCATGCTGAAAGAATTAGATCCACCACATCGTGTAAGCACTTTCATTCGTGCTGGCTCGGGAGGGGGCCTGAAGCTTCCAGTGGTCCAGGTCTCCCAGCAGCGTTAACCCTCCTGTTCTCTGCAGCATTCTCATGGCTGGGATCCTACCCTTCGGCGCCATGTTCATTGAACTTTTCTTCATCTTCAGTGTGAGTATTGCTACCTGTTCTCCATCCACACATTCACCCACACTAGCCGGGTCCCTACCCCACCTCTTAGTTGCTCTGCCTCTTACTGCCTGTGAAACTTCAGACAGGCCTTTTAACCTCTCAGAGCCCTATTCTCACCCTGAAATGGGGTAACAGTCCTGCCTCTTGGGACAGCTTGGAAAGTTCAGTGAGACATACTGTGTGTGTGGGAAGGTCTCAGTGAATAGAAGCTGCTTTAGCAATACTGCAGTCAGTCACCACCATTATTGATAGTATTGGTGCCTCTCCTTTGATTTCTGGGTCCCTACATGTCTTTACCCAACTTACTCAAAACTCCTGGGAAAGTGTGGGGACTGATATCTGATTCTGAGGATCATCATGAGGCTGGAATGCAAAAATGTCTATCAAAGTAATAGTGCTTGGCATTCAGGAAATACTTGTTAACTTGTAGCTGTTGTTGTAATGATGATGACTTCTCTCCTGGGTGTGCCAAGATGACAGTTAGCAGAGGGTTCAGAGCCGTCCAAGTCTGGCTGACCCAGCTCGGTGCCCAGCACAGAGAGAGGGCCTTGCACTAAGTCAGTGCTGGACAAGCATCTGGCCCCTCCCTGCTGAGACGCCCTCACCCACCCAGCCCTGCCTAGGAAAAGGGTTAGAGGGGTTGGCTGCCTGCCTAGGGAGGCCTCCTCTGTTCTGTTTGTGTGACCCTGGGCCATTTCGCTGATGCCTCTTATCCTGACCTCCTTCTTTGTAAAATGCCGTGCTTTCATAGGCTCACATATGAGGTATATGTGAAGTGTGGCACTGTGCCTGGCACGTGGTGAGCTGCCCCAGGTAGTGGTGGCTGTTGTGTAATGTTGATTGGGATGGGATCCGTTAATTTCCATCACAGGATCAGCCAGGCCCCAGCCCCTCCCTTGGAACAGCCTGCCTCCCCTCTCTGCTCCAGGGAGGAAAGGCCAGTCAGAGCCACAAGCTAGACCCACAGGCCCCAGTGATGTCATGACAGTGCTGCCCTAGTGACAGGTAGTATGCCAGTCGTGACTGAGGGATGGAATTCCTGAGGACAGGCAGAGTATGCCAGGGAAGGGAGGGGCAGCTGCCTGGAGGCAGGCTCGCTGAAGGCCAGCTGTGGTGTATCCGCAGGCAATCTGGGAGAATCAGTTCTATTACCTCTTTGGCTTCCTGTTCCTCGTCTTCATCATCCTGGTAGTGTCCTGTTCGCAAATCAGCATCGTCATGGTATACTTCCAGCTGTGTGCAGAGGTGAGGGGAATGGGGCCAGGAGTTGGGGGTGAGGGGAGCTGGGGCCAGCTCTGAATGGGTCAGTGAGGTGTCTGTTTCCCATGTGATCCCCCTTCAGGCCATGAGGTCTTGAGCAAGCACATCACTTCACCTCCCCGAGCCTCCATTTGTTCAGCTGTAGGCTGGAGTTAATGATCCCTACCCTACAGCATAATTGTGCGGGGAAGTCTCCGCAACTTGATGACAGTAGATTTGTCAGTGCTGAGTCCACTCCAGGAGTGGTTTCTTCAACAACTGATGCAGATTGGGTGACCTGCCTTCCCCTCTGTGGACCAGCTCTTGGCAGAGTGGGCAAAACCAGGGCTCCGGGACAAACAGCCCAGGCTGCAGCCCTGGTTCCTCCATTAGTAGCTCTGGATCTTGGGTAGTTGCTTAACCTGCCTGTGCCTTCCTCTCCTGCTCCTGTGACAGGGTAGCAGTAGGACCTGACTTTGAGGGCTGCTGCAAGGACTAAATGAGCACTTAGAATGGAACCTGGTGTGTGGTGAGCGTTAGCGCAAGAAATGTGTGTTGTTAGTACTGTTCTTTTGTTGTTGATTTTTTTAATTTTTTTAATTGAGGTTATAATTCATAAACAGTACTGTTCACCCATTTTAGCCTACAGTTCTGTGTTTACAAATGCATACGGTTATGTAACCACCATCACAGTCAAGGTAGGAAACCTTCCCATCACCCCAGTATTACAGTTCTTACCCAGGGTTATTAGCCCCTCAGGCAGCTGTGAAACTTGGAGAAGAAGTTCTGCCTAGAAACAGCAATGACAGTGCTCTGTTTCCTCCTCAGGATTACCGATGGTGGTGGAGGAATTTCCTGGTCTCCGGGGGATCTGCATTCTACGTCCTGGTCTATGCCATCTTTTATTTTGTTAACAAGGTACCACCCTGCATGAGGGAGCCCCCTAGCCCTTCCAGAGCAGGATGGTAGAGAGGAGGATGCTGGGAAAAAACCAAGTGTCTAAATCTTCCCATCAAGGCGGGGGGCGGGGGGCGGGGGTCAGAGCCATTCTAGAACTGCTCCTGCTCTAGAATGCGCATCTTTTTAGGAAAGAATATGTTTGGGTAACAAAAGCCTTCAGGATAAGTGACAGTGAGAAAGTTGCATGCAAAACCTGTGAGATGCAGCCAGAGCAGAACTTGAAGGAAGTATATCACCTTACAGTGCTTTTAGGAGGAAGTAAGAGAGGTTAATAATACAGTATTCACCTTAAGAAACTAGTGGGGGAAGAAAAAGAACAATAACATAAAAGAATAAAGAAAGTAGATGAGAAGAGTTAATAAAGATAAAAGCAGAAAATGCTGAAATAGCCTTTAACACTCAGATAGAGGAACTCAGCTCTACTCCCAGAGCTCACTGTCTCCAAAGAGTGGCTGCGTAAGAATGCAGACAGATCCCCACAGCAAGTTCGGTAGATCCGTGCATAACACATAAACCAGATGGGTCACTGGGAGGAGTCTGGGGTCGCTCTGGTGGACCCCTCGCCTCTGGGGCTAACACTGAAGACAGTCTCATCTGCTGTACTTTGGGTCTCCAAAACCTGAAAGCAAGAAGTCCTTGGCTTGCAACCAGGGTGTATTCCCAAACTAGTCATAGGTCAGTTGGTTGGAATTCCTTTTCCCAAAATGTCAGGTTGGAAAGGACTGTCCAGGTCATTTAGTGTGGTGCCCACCCCTGTTTCCAGTTTGCTGACTGTGCCGACCATCTTTTCCAGCGATCCCAGCAAGTGATCATCTAGCTCAGGGGTCAGCAAAGTGTAGCCCATGGGCCCGTGGGCCTGATTCTGTAAACAAAGTGTTACTGGCACACAGCCACGCTCATGCATTTACATGTTATTGGGGCTGCTTCCATACTCCAGCGGCAGAGGGGAAGAGTTCTGACAGGCCACGGGGCCTGCGAAACCTAAACTGTTTATAATCGGGCCCTTTAAGGAAAAGCTTGCTGGCCCCTGCTCTGGCACATTCAGTGACAAAAGACACTCCCTCCTGACACTCTCGTTCTCTTTGGATAGCTCCTGTCATTATCAAGGTCTTCCTTCATTCACACTGAAATCCTCCTCCCTGTTACTTCCATCTGCAGGCCATGGTCTTATTCCTGACATCCTGCAGAACAAATTTAATTTCCTTTCTCTACAGCCCGTATTAATCAGAACTCTTTTGAATGGAAAGTGACCAAAACCCAATTCCAACTGGCGAAAGCAAAAAGAGAATGTATTGGCTGATGTGTGTTTAAGAATTTGGAGTTCCCTCTTCAGGCTTAGTTAAATCCAGCATCTCAAGTGATATCAGGGCTCTGTGTTCACACTTCAGCTCTGTGTGTTTTCTTGGCTTCAGTCTGCGGGCAGGATCTTTCCGCACAGTAGAATGATGGCCAGTGGTAGCTGTAGAGTCTCCTTTTCTCAGCTTTGCAGCTCTAGAGCTAAAAGAATGTCTTTCCTCTACCATCATGTTATCAATCCCAGGGACGATGATCATCGGTCTGGGTTGCATGCCATCCCTCACTGTTCCTTGGGTGTAATAGGATGGCATACTCTGACTGACTATCTTAGGTTTTGGACTAGGACTGAGAGCCCCAACAGGGCCACATAGTGGAGAGTGGGTACCCGGGACACCGGGAAGGAGGAGGATGGGACACAGTGCTGGGCCAACAAAGCCGGTCTACCATAGCCTCCCACATGAGTCACAGCTCAGTCTCCTGCCCTTCCTGCCTCTGCCCCAGTCTGTCTTCTCTGTTCTAAAAACCTCCTTCAGCCCCAGAGCCATGTCTGTAAAACGATGGCCTTGGCCTGTCTGAACTCTAAGGAGCTTTTCTAGTGCTGCTTTTTTGCTCCATCCCTTTCCTGGTTTTTACCACTGGATTTAGCACTGCCCTTTCCCCTCCTCCCCCTCCCCCCCCTTCCCCTATCTCCAGCCACAAGGAAGCTTGTAAAAGGAGAGATGGGAGGCTGAGCCAGAAAACATGGCCTTCACCCCTAGATTAAGAATATTTGACTTAAGGGAAATGGTCTCAACAGTGACCCTTATTGTTTTCCTCATTTTCCTCTGGGCTCCTGGCATTTTGTGACCATGTGTCTGCCCATGAGCCCTGAAACAGGCCCCGTTCAGGCCCTGGTGTGCTGGGCAAGTCTTGATACCAAGGTTCCAAATTAGCTCCACTTGGCCGAGCAAACACCACCACACCGCAGATTCCCTAGTATCCCTGCCCGGGCTTCTGAACTCTACAAAGGAGTCCAACTGCTCCAAGATAAAATCCCCATGAGGGATTTTACCAACAAAAGTGACAGAGCATACTCAGGCGGAGAGGACCATAGGCTGAGACAGGCTCATGGTAGCTCTCTGGTCCTAAAGTCAGGAGCCCTGACACCTTTCTCCTCCAGCCATCCAGGAATATCCCTGTACTGTTCTGGGGACTGTGGAGGGTGAAGAAGTGACAGAGCTGTGGCTGCCTAGAGCATTCTGGCCCTGGCCCCTGAGTCAGCCCTGTCTCCCAGTGAGCTCCCAAGCCCTTCCCACCCCCACAAGAAATGGCCTGGGTCAGTGGAATTGGGCTTTGGGCTCCTAGCCCTCTAGCCTGGGGTTCAGATCCCAGCACTTTCTACTTCCTAGCTGTGTAACTGTGGGTGTTGTTTAACCCCTTTGTGCGCCATCTGTAAAATGGGTTAATAACCTACCATGGTGATCGTGAGCATCTAAGGCGGTGCACGGGCCCTGGTACTGAAGGTTCACCACGGCTATGAGCTCACTGTCCCTTGGTGCCCACCTGAGGGCAAGCCCCTGGCCCTTTTCAGGCTTCAGACTCACCATGAGATCAGTGAGATGGCAGGGGGACACCCAGTTGGCCATGGCAGGCTGGCACTAAGCGTCCACCCTCTCTTCTCGCCCCCACTCGTGCCCCAGCTGGACATCGTGGAGTTCATTCCCTCTCTCCTCTACTTTGGCTACACGGCCCTCATGGTCCTGTCCTTCTGGCTCCTCACGGGCACCATCGGCTTCTATGCAGCCTACATGTTTGTCCGCAAGATCTATGCTGCTGTGAAGATAGACTGAAGGGGGTGGACCATGGCCCGGCCCACTCCATCCACGGACAGGAAGCCACCCTACGTGGGGAACTGCAGGCACGTAAAATAAAGTAACTCCTGCTCGTTTGGAATGTAACTCCTGGCACAGTGTTCCTGGATCCTGGGGCTGCGTGGGGGGCGGGAGGGCCTGTAGATAAATCTTGCATTTTTCTTCATCATCTTATTCCAGTTTTGTGGGAGATGAGTTTTTTGTGGGTTGTTTTTCTTCAGTGCTAAGAAAGTTCCCTCCATCAGGAACTCTCGGACCTGTTTTATTCAGGTTTATTTTTGGTTTGGGGTTTTTTTCCCTTAGTTTTTTAACAAGTGGATCCAGGATGGATAAATCCACCGAGACACTGGGTTTTGGTCACTGTCTCCACCTCAGTTCCTCAGGGCTGTTGGCCACCCCACGACTAACTGGAAGATGAAACGCCGGGCCTTCCGGGCTTCAGTGAGGTTTCTGAGCCTCTCACTGCCCGTCCTCACCATTGATGCCGCGACAAAGCACAGCTCTAGCCCGGACATGCATCCTCAGTGTCAACCAGCCTCTTCCAGTCCCTTTCCCTACCTCTTCTCTCCTCCCCAGCCTCCTCCCAGAGCTGCTCAAGGCAGGGCTCCCCGCCAGGCCTCCAGGTCATCTTGTCACTGGGAGCAAGGTCAAGTCTTGGTTGCTACAAGGAAATCCCCCAGAAGTACTGGTGTACAGTGCCCCAGGACAGCAGGAATTGCCCTTGCTCAGAGCAGCGAGAGTTTGCTGGACCAGAGAAGAGACTTGCAATGAATTTTCGTGCCAAGAAACCCTGGATCCGGGGCCAAGTATTTCCAAAGCCAAGCCAAGCATCCACGTGTGTGTCTAGGATGAAGGTCCTCACCCATCAGGATTGTTCCTCAGGTCCTTCCTGGGTTGGGGGTTGCTGCTCTTTGCAAAATGTGCTGATGGTGGGCCCTCTCTTCCCCCACTTCCAGGGCAGGACAAGGCCTGGAGACCTCAGATTCCCTCCTTTAGGTGGCTTGGGAAGAGGCATTCTCTACCTGACATCCCCCAGCCTCAGTGCCCATACACAGTTCTTTTAGCCAGACCCCTCCCCTCCACTTCCACCTCCTTTCTGAGTTCTTGCTTCCTTTGGGGAACACCCAGAACACTGCTTGTGAGGAGGAAGATGGAAGGTAAGTTCTGTAATTCCTTCCCCAATTCCCAGGAATAGGCAAGGAGCCTAAGTCAGAGAGAGCAGCTAACATGCAGGCCTGGCTGCTCCTCTGTCAACGCCCACTCTTCCTAACCCCCCTACCCACCCCATGCATGTCACAGACATTTGCTCTTAAGTTGCAGGAGACCAAACCAACCCTGGGATTAGAGTTTAAGAAACAGCCACTCACCCTTGCTCCAGTCCCATAGGACCCCCATGGCAAGACAAAGCTCAGGTTGCTGGCTAAGCTAGGAACACCCCACCCTCTCACACCTCATCTCCCCAGATTCTTCCAGCAGCCCCCACCAGCTCCACCAACCAAACCAGTGATCTTCTCAATCTTGCCTCACAGTGACACCACAGTGCCAAGTGGTGTCCACCAAGAATCAGGTTGGAGAAAAGGGAACCCAAGCAGTAGAGTATAATGGAGTCTTTTGTTCACTCAAATACTAGATTTTTTCCCTAAGAGATTCTCTCTTTGAGGGGAGTGGAGAAACAGACTCCTCATAAAGAGTTCAAACATCATCAATTTTTCTGACTTTTTAAATCATCATCATCATTATTTTTAATTGAAAAATGCCTGTATGCCTTTTTTTGGTCCAATTGTAAATAAATATGCCATTGTCCTGTTGTCATGTCTCTTGAATCTCTTACAAGAGTTAGGGGTCTGAGATGAGACAGATTCCCCAAATGGGATGAGCTGAGTGGTTTTCCTCAAAACTCAGTCTCTTGTCAGGCTTTCTAGGACCTAGGCCATTGCTGTTCCCCTGCCTGGTGCAAGTCCTTAGCCTCTCCCATCCACTCAGCCCCTCCGTACTGAACCACAAGCATGCGCCTCTCTGGTCCTGCAAGTAGGAATTGGCAATCAGGTGTGAGCTTTGGTAGAAGTGAGCCCTGGTTTTGAAGATTCCCAGCGCCACTATTTTACTGCTAATTCACTTCACCGCTCTGTCATGAAGGACTCCTTCAGTTACAGGCAGTGGAAACATGGGTCACACTGGCTTAAGCCCCAAGAATTGATGACTCATAAGTCATCAAGAAAAGGAGTGGTTTGGTTTCAGTTCTGGATAGATCCAGGGGCACAAAGGATAACCTTAAGATTCTCCCTTTCTCCACTGTGCTGCTCTGTACCATTTTGTCCCATTGTCGACAGTCTTCTTTCCTTTGGGGGAAGCAGGGAGGACATGGCACAGATGACTCTAACTTACGTTAGCCAGTTTGGAAAGCCCAGAGGAAAAGGAAAGACATCTCCTTCACTACGTCAGTATATTCGTGTAGATAAATCTCAGGAAAGGGCTCTGATGGGCCCAGCTTGGATTACTGCTTGGACATCTTGGACCAGTCACTATATCCAGGGGGACAGAGTACCATTACAGGCTGCATACTTCAAGGGTACTGGATACTGTGAATTTGAATTTCAGCCCTACCAGAATCACATGGAACAGGTGATGAGGAAAGAATGACTCCCCACAGTAAGGGATGCAAAGCAAACAAAACAACAGTTGCCTATTATACCCACTCTCCAACTCGAAGCCTCAGTTTCCTCATCTGCAGTGGTGCTGTTTACCATTCATGAAATAATTCCTGTGTTCCACACACTGTTAAAAACACTGTCCTTGTGTTAGCCCATTTACTCTACTTGAGTGAGATCCTCTGAGGCAGGTTCTGTTATTAACCCCTTTTTGCAAAGGAGGTAACAGGCACCAGTAGTTGAGGTAGCCTGCTGGGGGTCCCATGGCAGGTGAGTGCTGGGGTAGTGCTCAACCGAAGCAGCCAGACTCCAAAACCTGTTCTTCCAGCCACTGCTATAGCTGCCTTTTAAAAAGAACACTTCTTATGTGTATATGTGTACAATTATAGTTGACATAAAATAAACACAATTTGATAAGTATTGACATATATATTCCATGAAACTATCACCACAATCAAGATAGTGAACATTCTTAACTGAAGTTTCCTCATGTCATTTGTAATCCTGCCCTCTAGTCTCTCACCATCCCCAAGAAATCACTGATCTGCTTTCTGTCACTAGAGATCAGTTTACAATTCCTAGGGCTTTATATAAATGAAACCGTATAGGATGTATGCTCTTTTGCCTTTTTTCATTCAGCATAACTGTTTTGAGGTTCATCCATGTTGTTATGTGTATCAGTAGTTCATTCTTTTATATTTCTGGGTATATGAAATCCCACTGTATGGCCATATCATAATTTATCTACTCAGCTGTTGATGGACATTTGGGTTTCAGGTTTTGGCTATTACAAATAAAGTTGCTGTGAATAAGTAAAGCAGTGAAAAGGCTGGGTCATGTGGTAGTTGTACAGTTTAAACTGCCAAGCTCTTTTCCATGTGGTTGTATCGTTTTACATTCCCATCAGCAGTGTATGGGAGTTCCAGTTGTTCCACGTTCTAGCACTTGCTGTGGTTAATCTTTTTAATTTTAGCCATTCTAACAGGTGCATAATAATAGCTCATTGTGATTTCAGTTTACATATCCCTAGTGACAACTTTATTGAGCATCATTTCATGTGCTTATCTGTCATCCATATATCTTCTTTGATGAAGTATCTGTTCAGATCTTTCTCCCATTTTTTTAAGTTGCTTAAGTTTTGAGAATTCTTTATGTACTCTGCATACAATATATAAGTTGCAAAGATTTTCTCCCAGTCTGTGGCTTGTGTTTTCCTTCTCTTAATAGTGTCTTTTGAAGAGCAGAATTTTTTAATTTTGAAAAAGTCAAATTATCAATTTGTTCTGTGGATTTTGGTTTTGGTGTCATATCTAAGACATCTTTGCCTAACTGAAGGTCATGATGACTTCTCTCTTTTTTTTTTTTTTTTTTTTTTTTTAGGAGTTTCATAGTTTTAGGTTTTATGTTTAGGTCTATGATCCATTTTGAGGTAATTTTAGTATATGATGCAACATATGGATCCAAGTTCATTTTTTTTTTTTTACCATTTCTTGAAAAGCTTATCTTTTCTCTTTGTGTATTTGACAAAAATCAGTTGCCCATATGTGTGGATTCATTTGTAGAATTTCCATTCTGTTCCATTGTTCTGTCCACTTTTTCCTAATACCACACTTTTTATTACTGTAGCTTTATAATAACTCTTAGAATCAGTTGTCATTAGCCCTCCAGCTTTGTTCTTTTTCAGAGTTTCTAAGCCTTTTGATTTCCATATGAATTTTTAAACCATCTTGTCAATTTCTACAAAAAAATCTGGAATTTCATTTGGGATTCTGTAAACTATATAGATCAATTTGGGAAGAATTGACATCATAACAATGTTGAATCTTCTGAACCCTCAACAACTTATATCTCTCCATTTATTTAATCTTTAATTTTGCTCAGCCACATTTTATACTCTTCAGTGTATAGGTCTTTTGCATCTTTTTGTCAGATTTATTCGTAGATATTTCAAATTTTTGATGCCATTATAAGTGGTATTTTTTTTAATTTCTGATTTTTCATTGCTAGTATTAGAAATATAATTGGGTTTTATATATTGATCTTATATCCTTAAACCTTGCTAAATTACTTATTCTAGTAGCTTTTTTTTTGGTATAGTCTATCAAATTTATACATAGGTGATTATATTTTCCGTAAATAAAGACAATTTTACTTCTTCCTTTCCAGTCTGGATGCCTCTATTTCTTTTACTTGCTTTATTGCACTGGCTACAACCTCTAATACAGTGCTGAATGGTGAGAGTGAACATCTCTCTTTAATTTGCTCCATTCTAGTTTCTGAAGGTGGAAACTGAGGCCATTTATTTGAAGTCTTTTTCTTTTTTTCCAATATAGGTGTTGATAAATTTCTTCCTAAGTACTGCTTTAGCAAGATCCCAGAAATGCTGTCATGTTGTGTTTTCATTGTCATTTGGTTCAAGATACTTTATAATTTCCATTTGATTTTTTTTATTCATGTGTTATTTACAAGTGTTATTTAGTTTCCAAGTATTAAGGGATTTTTTTCAAGGATATTTCTGTTATTGATTTCTAATTTAATTCTATTGGGGCAGAGATTTCATATGACTTGAATCCTTTTGAATTTATTGAGACTTATTTTCTAGTCCAAAATATGATCTATCTTAGTAAATGTTCCATATATGCTTGAAAAGAATGGGTATTCAGATGTTCTTGGGTAGAGTGTTATATAAATGTCAATTAGGTCAAGTTGGTTGATAGGGTTGTTCAAGTCTATGATATGATTGCTGATTTTCTGCCTGCTTGTTTTATCAATGATTGAGAGAGGGGTATTGAAATCTCTTGACTATAACTGTAGATTTGTATATTTCTCCTTGCAGTTATGTTTTTGCTGTGCTTATTTTGAAAACTGCTCGATTCATATTGTACTTTAGATGAATTTATCCCCAGTAATAGTCATTGCTTAGAAATCTACTTTGTTATTAATATCGTCAATCCCACTTTAACTAATGCTAGCACATTATATCTTTTTCCATTTTTTTACTTTTAGCTTACTTACATTTTTATATTTAAAATGTATTTCTTATAGGCAGCATATAGTTTGGTTTTGCTTTTTATGTAGTCTAACAATCTCTGCTTTTTAATTGGAGTGTTTAAATCATTTATATTTAATATGAGTATTGATTTGGCTAGGTTTAAGTCTATAATCTTGCCATTTGTTCCCTGTTTTCACCCATGTTGTTTCTTTTTTCCTCTTCTTTTGTCTTCTTTTGGATAAATTAAGTATGCTTTTCATTTTAATTTCCTTCATAGGTTTATTGGCTATAACTTTCTGTTTTGATATTTCAGTAATTACTTTAGGGTTTCTAGTGTATGTCTTTAACTTATTACAGTCTACCTTCAAGTGATATTACACCACTTCACATATAAGAATCTTAACAGTACTATACTTCCATTTCTCCCTTACCAGCCTTTATGTTATGATTGTCATTCCTTTTTACTTTTACATATGTTATAAACCCTACAATGTGCTGTTGTTGTTTTTATTGAAACAGTTGTCTTTGGAGAACTTAAATACTAAGAAAAAAATATTACATATGTACCCACATAGTTACTATTTCTAGTGATCTTCATTCCTTTGTGTAGACCCAGATGTCCATTTGGTATGACTTTCCATCCACCTGCAAGATATCTTATAACATTTCATGTAGTAAGGATCTACTGATGATGAATTCTTCCAGTTTTTGTATATCTAAAATGTTTCAATTTTATCTTTGTTATTGAAAGATATTTTTGCTGGGTATAGAATTCTAGGTTGACATTTTCTCTTTCCTAGTGCTTTAAAGATGTTACTCTACTGTTGTATTGCTTGCATTGCTTCCAGCAACAGATCTGATATCCTGCTTTTTAACTCCTCTGTGTGTAACAAGTCTTTTCTCTCTGGTTGCTTTTACTGTGTTAGTGATTTTGAACTATTTGAGTATGGATGCATTGGTATAGTTTTCTTCACATTTCTTGTATTTAAGGTACATTGAGCTTCTTAGAACTGTGTGTTTATTGTTTTCAGTAAGTTTGGAAAAATTTAGGTCATTTTCTTCAAATATTTTTTCTCCCCCCATCTCTCTCCTTTCCTTCAGTGATTCTGATTACCTGTAGGTATGGCTGCTTGAAGTTGTTTCACCACCGATGTCCCACCCATTAATGCTCTTTTCATTTTCCTTTTTTCTTTTTTAAATTCTTTTTTCATTTCAGATAGTTCCTATTGCTATGCCTTTATATTCACTAATCTCCTGCCATGTCTACTCTGTCATTTATCCCACCCAGTGGTTTTCATCTTAGACATTGTCTTTTGCAACTATAAAAATTTGATTTAGGTCTTTTTTTTTTTTTTAACTGTTTCCATAACTCTAAACTTTTTATTGTGTAAAATACATGTAACATAAACTTCACCACTTTAACCATTTTAAAGTATATAATTCAGATTGCTCTACACTGGAATTTGACACAACATTGTAAAATGACTATAACTCAATAAAAAAAAGTTTAAAAAAATAAAATAAAAATAAAGTATATAATTCAGAGTTATTAAGTACATTCACAAATTGTGCAGCATAATTTGTGCAACCGCTGTGTGATCATCACCAACCATCTCCAGAGGTTTTTCATCATCCCAAACTGAAGCTCTATATCCGTTAAGCATTAACTCCCCCATTCTCTTCTCTCCCCAGCTTTTGGTAACCACTGTTGGTTTCTGTCTCTAAAAATTTGACTACTATAGTGGAATCAGACAGTATTTGTCCTTTTGTGTTTGGCCTATTTTATTTAGCATACTATCTTGAAGGCCTATGCACATTGAAGCATATATCAGAATTTCACTGTTGAATATTCAGTTGTATGTCTATACCACATTTTGCTTATCCATTCATCCACGAGTGGTTGTTTTCACCTTTTGGCTATTGTGGATAATGCTGCTACAAACAACGGTGTACAAATATCTGTTCAAGTCTTTGTTTTCGATTCCTCTGGGTATATTCCTAGTAGTGCAATTGCTAGATCTTATGATAATTTTATATTTAATTTTTTTGAGGAGCCACCATTCTGTTTTACACAGTGGCAGTATCATTTACATTCCTGCCAGCGATATGTGAAAATTCCAGTTTCCCCACATCTGCACCAATACTGTTATTTTCTGTTTTTTGAAAATACCCATCCATCCTAGTGGATGTGAAGTGGTAAACCGTGCTTTTGATTTGCATTTACCTAATGATTAATGATGTTGAGCATCTTTTCAGTGCTGATTAGCTATGTGAATATCTTCTTTGGAGAAATGTCTATTCACGTACCTATTTTTTGAGTTGTTTAGAGTTGTTATTGAGTTGTAGAATTTCTTTATATATTCTGGATATTAAACCCTTATCAGATACATGAATTGTAAAATATTTTCTCCCATCTTGTGAGTTGCCTGTTTATTCTGTTGATAGTGTCCTTTGATGTACAAAAGTTTGATTTTGATGAAGCTCATTTTATCTTTTTTGTTGTTGTTGCCTGTGTTTCTGGTGTCATATCTCAGAAATCATTGCCAAATTCAGTATCATGAAGCTTTTCCTCTATGTTTTCTTCTAAAATTTTATAGTTTTAAGTCTTACATTTAAGTCTTTGATCGATTTTGAGTTAATTTTTGTTTGTGGTGTAAGAGTCCAACTTAATTCTTTTGCATGGAGGTATCCAGTTTTCCAGGCTTTGTTGAAAAGACCGTTCTTTCCCTTTTGAATGATCTTGGCACCTTTGTCAAAAATCATTTGACCATATGTGTGAGAGTCGTTTTAACCATAAGGTATACGATTATAACTTTTTTTCTTTTTAATAGAGGTACTGGGGATTGAACCCCAGACTTCGTACACACAGGCACTCTACCACTGATCTATATCTTCCCTTTACAATGATAACTTTTCATGTTACTTATCTGCTCATTTTAACATCTGTTTCAGTTGAGGTTGAGTTTGATTGCTTATTTTCCTCATCATGGATCAGGTTGCCTTCCACTTTATAGGCTTGATAGTCTTTGACTGAATGCCAGATGTTGAGAGTTTTACCTTGTTAAGTGCTGGATATTTTTGTAATCCTGTAAACCCACTTGAGCTTTGTTCTGGGACAGTTAAGTTACTTGGCAACAGTTTAATCCTTTTGGGTCTTGCTCATAAGATTTTTTAGGCACTTCCAGCTCCATGCTAATTATTGGCCACTATTGAGGCAAGACTTCTCCGAGTATTATCCCCAAACTCCATGATGTTCTCCCCAGTGCCATGGCTGATGGGAACAGACACTATTCCCCACTCAAGTGAGCACTGGGCACTATTCCCTTTCATTTGTCCTGTTGGTTCTTTACTTGACTTCAGGTAGTTTCCTCACACACTTGTTTTGATCACTGTCCTGATGAATACATAAGGGGACGCTCTGAAGATTTCCAGGGGTTTCTCTTTGTATACAAAGAGCTATAGCTTGCTCTCTCTTGCTCACTCGTGTGCTCGCTCGCTCTCTCTCACATCCTCTTATGAACTCCTTTCTCTCTCTCCCACTCTCTCCCCCTCACTTTTTCTTGTTAGCTTTTAACCGCATTCACTCATTTCTTGCACTCCCTCATGCTTCTGGCAACCACCAATCTGTTCTCTGTATCTATGAGTTTGTTTTTGTTTCTTTGTTCTTTTCCTTTTTTTAGATTTGACCTCTAAGAGCGATCATATGGTATTTGTCTTTCTCTGTCTGATTTATTCACTTAGTATAATATTCTCAAGTTCCAACCATATTGTTGCACATGGTGAGATTTAATCTTTTATGGCTGGGTTAATGTTCCATTGTGTGTATATGCACCACAATTTCTTCATTCATTCATCCGTCAATGGACACTTAGATTGTTTCCATATCTTCCTTATTGTAAATAATGCTGCAGTGAACATGGGGATATATGTCTTTTTGAGTTAATGTTTTTATTTGGATAAATACTCAAAAATTGAATTGCTGAATCATATGATAGTTCTACATTTCATTTCTTGAGGAGCCTCCATATTGTTTTCCATAGTGGCTGCACCAATTTATACTCACAGCAACAGCGCACAAGTGTTCTCTTTTCTCCACATCCTTGCCAACACTTGTTATTTCTTGTCTTTTTGATAATAGCCATTCTAACAGATGTGAGGTGATATCTCATTGTGGTTTTGATTTGCATTTTCCTGCTAATTAGTGATGAGCATCCTTTCATGTACCTGTTGGCCATCTGTATGTCTTCCTTAGAAAAATGTCTACTCAGAACTTCTGCCCATTTCTGAAACTCTTACTACATTGATTTCCCCAGGCTCTCAGCACCATCTCTTCAACTCAGAGAGTGCGGTGGGCTCTGCTTCAGTCCCCCCCTTATGCTGACGCCTGAAAGCTCTCTCAAGGCAGGGAGCTGGGGCAATCATAGGGCTTACCGCATTTGTTTCCCATCTGTCTGGGATCATTGTCCTTTATCAGTCAATGTCCCAAGCCTTGAAAACCACTGTTTCATATATTTTGTTTGGTTTCTCTGGTTGTTTCAGGTGGGAGGATAAATTTTATCCCTGTTATTCCATCTTGGCTAAAAACAAGTCTCTACTGCTCCCTTTTTAACCAGTAAGATCACAGCGTTTCTGTGAAGGGCCGTGTGAGTTCTATTACAGGAAAGGGGATACCACAGTAGGTGTTCAGTCAGTTACTCCCTCCTCACCCAAGTCTAAAGGGCCTAACTCCTAGGAATCTAAGTTTGGCAGTGACTTGGCTGGACTTAAGGAATGCTAGGTCCAGAAACCTTGCAACTGAACCTCTGCTAGCCTAGAAGTCAGCACCTTCTAACCCTGAGGGCCATCACAGGGTGAACGTGCCATCTGCTTGGGTCCAAGAGGAGAGCTGAATTATGACTGTGAGCTCCTAGAGATGATGGTCTTAGCTCTCCCACTGGACACTGTGGGCAGACATCCATTTCACCCCTGATGGTTGGTGCAAGTAAGTTGTGGTACCATGCTCCCCCTTGCCAATAACTGATTCAAGAGCCAACATGGTACCCAGTTCTAGCCAATTGGATGCAGGACCTGGAAAGTCTAGAGGGGCTGCTAGGAAAGTTCTCCTCCATTTTAAGCGAGTCAGGGGGAGAAACAGTTGGCCTTCTCTGGAGTTGCCATATCCCAAAGTGACTCTTGGAGCTACTGCCACCATTTTGGCACCAACCTGAGAATGGAGCCAACAGGAAGGACAGCAGATCAGAGAAGAAGGCCCAAGGCCCTGAAGACATCACTGAGCTGCTGAATCAAACATCCCCAAAGCCCATCTCGCCTCTGGATATTCACGTAAGGAAAAAAAAATCTCTTGTTTAAGTCAGTTAAACTTAGAGTATCTGCGGGGAGGGTATAGCACAAGTGGTAGAGTGCATGCTTAGCATGCATGAGGTTCTGGGTTCAATCCCCGGTACCTCCTCTAAGAATAAATAAATAAATAAACCTAATTACCTCCCCCCACCCCCCCCCCCAAAAAAACCCAAAACACTTGTGTTTCTGTTAGATGCAACCAAAAACACTGTCACTGAGCCAGCCACCTAGAGGGCCAGAGATATATGGGGAGGGGGAGGCACCTGGAGGGAGTCTGTTCTCCTGCTAAGGAATTCCAGGTTCTCCTTTAGGTGAGAAACTGGAGCTGTGAAAAGATGTGCCCAAGGGAATCACAGTAGGGAATCAAGAGCATGGAGGCCCATCAGCCTTCCGGCTGGTGCCTGCTCCCCACAGCCCCTGCTCTTAAGGTCCAGAGGCAGCTCTGATGGTGGGGCCTGTGAGGTGGGGGCCTCAACGTTCACCGGCCCAGGTCAACATTTAGTTCTCCTGCTGAGCAAGGGCAAGCA